>NC_062280.1:193929776-195161313 GCF_902655055.1 Lutra lutra
CTTGTTGGCACCCCCTCATTTCCACTCAATTTAGCTATCTCTGTTGTCTCCCTGAAGACATTAATCTTAGAATTACCCTATCCAAATTCTAAGTGCTTGGCAATGCATTTGCCAAAACAAAGACAGGTGTCAGCTATTAAAATGATAAACAGACAAATACGTGTGCATTTGTGAGGCTGTATACGCCCGAATCCCAATTCATACCCAGTCAAAATTTAGTATGTACTAAACTCTTCTGAGAATGTGTCATTCTATAAAAGGATGCCCATAATTATGGTTCCCCGGTACAACGAGCAATAGTTACTGACATTGCGGCCATGCCACCCTTTTTGGGGAGTAGAGGGCTCTTGCTGTGAGCAAGGCCGGTTGCCTGAGAAAGCCAGGCTGCCCCGTGACCCACTTGCCCACATTTGAAGCGTCGGCCCCGTATTTCACCTGCAGGAAGGGAACTATGGAGAACTGTCCTGGCTGCTCACCCACTGGCAGCAGGCCTGCCGGGGAAATGATGTCGGTGCTTTTGCAAGACTGTCCTTGGCTTTCCCCTTTGTGTTCTGTCAATATACAAAGGCTCAAGGGATAAGAAATGATCTTTCTTGTCCCCTGTGAGTCCCTGTAGGCCCCTCTATCTGTGGCGGCTTATTCAGAATAGCCCCCGTCATCTGTGTGGCGCAAGATGAGGGATGTGCATGCGCAAGTGTGCATTGTCCTTATCGCAGGAAGCGTGAACTAAGCAAAGCATAAATGAGCCCAGTGAGAAAGACGGGAGGGCATCAAGTTCATCATCAGTGCCTTTAAATAGCAGACAGTACTAGAAACTATGCTTTGGGGGTTTTTTGTCCCCCCCCCCAATTAAGTTTTCCCAACAGAGCTCTCGTGGTATTCCTTGTCCTTTCTGTCTTCCTGGTTTCCTTTTATTAGGGTCTTAGTCATTCAAGGAAATAGACATAAATAGACATTTATAAACACAGAAACGGGACTTGAGAGCTCCAGTGGTCATGGAGGAGCTGGTGCAGTTGCTAACCCTTTTAATCAAGCCAGCACCTATGCAACCAATGTTGCAACTTTTAGACTCTAGAGATAACAGAGCAAAAACATTTTGTACCTTGAATAAAGTGTCAGTGCAGAGGTGACAGAAGCTCTCCAGGTGGGACCTAAAGGAAACCATTCAAGTCACCTAGTTGTTCCAGAAATCCCACCAAGTTTAGCTAACCTGGATCAGAAAGACATCCAACTGAAATTTTGTATTGAGCTCTGGTACAAGGGATACAAAGAAGCTCCTGGTCTAAAGGTAAGCTGAATATCATGGAAGTTCACTTTTGGCCCAATTACCTGATGGCTGCTCCTTTCTCTGAAATGGATCCTGTTGTTCTGGGTCCATACCAGCTCTATCTCTTCCTCTTCTCGATGTCTGTCTGGCAAGTGTATCAAAATACCTTCATCCAAGACATTAGCTAGGAGAAGAACCTACTTTTTTCTCCCGTACAAATCCACCATTGTTTCTTTTGTGCCATGCTTATCGTATAGACTACATTTGTCAACATTCTTGGCCATTGCCGTCAAGATGTTCACATGTAAGGTGGTTGTTGAAATATTTGTGGGAAGGTATAATGTGGAAAGAGAGCCCCAGAACAGAGGAGGCACCTAGGTGTGCCTCAGTGACGCATGCTGCCAATTCATGGGGCTCAACCCTGGAGCCAAACCATTGGACAGCTTATCCCTGGTACATGCAAAGAATCACTTTATTCCTCAAAAGGGGTTCAGAGAGACTTCAACTTTGAAAGGCTGTGCCTTTCCTGGTTAAATGTAAACCGGTAATAAAGGCAATAAATAATGTCCAGAACTGAGAGAAATGCAGGGTTTGCAGTGGTAGCTTCAGAGTACCTCAAGGTTTGAGAGCATTGAAGCTACTACACCGTGGTGCCCGCAGAGCCCATCCGGACCTGCAAGGACTAACACTGTCCTGGTGGTGCAGCCCACACCTCCAGCTTATCATCAGCTGTGACTAACAGCTGGAACCACCTAGGAGAACAATGGCATTTTTGTTGTTGTTTCATCACATGATGGAAGAGCAATATTGGCGCACGTTTCATCCGTGACTCAGAGATGCGTTCTCGGAGAACAAACAAGGAGAAGCATTTCATGTGGATGGTGGGGTTTCCTCCACCACCAGTGGGAGCTCCTTACCTAGATCTTTCCCAGAATTAATCCACCCCACAATGAATTTCTGCCACTGAAAGGGAAGGAGCAGACCTCTGCAGAAGCGACAGTGTGTGTATGTGTGTGTGTGTGTTTGCCCTTATGTGTTCTTAAAAGCCTCAAAGGGGCACCTGGGCAGCTCAGTGGGTTAAGCCTCTGCCTTCAGCTCAGGTCATGATCCCAGGGTCCTGGGATCGAGCCAGCCCCGAATCGGGGTCTCTGCTCCCCTCTCTTTCTCTGCCTCCTTCTCTGCCTACTTGTGATCTCTGTCAAATAAATAAATAAAATCTTTAAAAAAAAAAAAAAAGCCTTAAAGAACCAGAGCAAAAATTTGTCTAGCACTGGAAGCTACAGAAGCAGGGCTATAATAAGGAGAGTCTCCTGACAATTCTATGACAAAGCTAGCTTGGTTACCCCCAACTCTCCCCACAACTGTCGAAACTGGGTCTTTGGGGGTTGGAGCTGCAGAGGGGCCTACCGGAAGCTTCTCAACGGGTTGAGGCTGTGCAAGGCAGCACATGCTTCTCCCCACCTGTCTTTCTTCTCCCTGTTATAGAGGCAGGGGCCCTTTTCTCTCCAGCTGCTATCCTATTCCAGCCTAATGAGCTTGGGAAAAAGCTTCTGCACTCAACTGTACACAAATATCAGAAAAAAAAATCAGTTTTGTTTTTTGTTTCTGACTTAGAACAGGTAGGAAAGTAAAGGATTTTAGAAAACAGACATAGAGGAAAAACAGAAGATGAGTGTAGGCAATAATAATATGTGGAAATGCTTACATTTCTAAAGGGTTATAGTTCCCGTTGTAAACAGACCCCATTGGCAGGATTGCCTTTGACTCGAGGGGCTGTGTGAAGACCGCGGGGACTTCTCCAGCCTTCCTGAAGTCACGCTGGGCGTGTGTGCAGAGGGAAAACGTGTTGGAGAGACTGTGCGGGTTTCAGTGGGGGTGTGGGTGGAGTAATGTGTGATTCCTCAAACTGTCTTAGAAGCCTCACCCTTGAGTACAAAGGATAGTCAAGAAATAGAGCTTGCTGGATAGACAGCTGCGGAAGAGAAGGCTCCACGGTGAGGGTGGGCGCGGCTGGGAGCCAAAAACAGTCAATAAACTTAGCCCAATCCAACATCAACATAAATGGATTCCTGTCAACGTCATAATCACTGGGCACTGCTGCTTCATGAACTTGGTCTTTTCTTCTTATTCTACAACTCCGTTTTAACAAAACAGAGGGAAAGGGTCTGTAAAGGAAAGTGGAAGGTAGAGGACATATAAAATATATTCAGTGGCTACTCTGCCCCAACAGCTGAGGCAGGGGCCCCTTCCCCACCCCTTTGACAGAAGAAACCCTGAAAAAATAATGAGAAAAAAATTAGAAAAGCCATGAGGAAAAAAAAAAAATAGAGGTTTTGGTCCAGCCTTTTGATGCATATAGCCGACCAGATAGCACGTGTTCCTGAGGGGGCCCGGGGAGAAAATAGAAAATGAGAAGAGAGGGTGTTCTCTAGAGTGGAGTTGTCTTATGCAGCCAGGATTTGGAGTTCCTCTCAGAAACAATGAAGAGCTCTGGAGATTTGGAAGAAGGGCCTAAGGAGAGTAGACTGGAGCAAGGAAGACCAAAAAAGACTAAATGTATTTACTGAAATTTTTACTTATGTACGGATAAACACCAACAATAGTCTTCATTACAAGACCTGCATTGAATTTTTCTACATCCCGTGTTTAGTGTTCTTTCCATAAAAAATCCAAAAACGTAAAAAGCCATCACGAAGATGATGCATATTTTTTTCAGAATTAGAGGAAAGAAAAGTCATGTTTCTTTGGAACAGAAGGTCAAAAGGAAACCGCGCAGAGGGACCATGAGAGGGTCAGCCAGAAAGTGAACTTGCACCCACGGGAGACCCTAACCTGCGGTGGGAAGATTCTAGAGATGTCCTCCCAGATTCTCATCGTGTAGTTACTGAGTCAAACACGAATGTACATACTGCCAAGAAGGGATGGTAGAGAGGTTATTAGGTCTGGAGAGTACCCGAGGGAGCAGAGCCCAACCAGGCAAACCCTTGACAAGCACAGATTTCTCAGGCTGGTCCGAGAAGCCAGAGAAATGGGGAGAGAGAGAGACTTGGCGGAAGTTGGGTGTGTGTTGTGAGGGAGGGATTCACCTGCTGCCGCTTTACTAGCTAGACACCTGTGTCGTGGACAATGGGGAAGGGTGGGTTGTCCGGGGTTGTCCTCCTGAACTGGGAGCAGGGATGCAGGGGCTTGGTCCTTAGTCTCCTGGTTGTGAGTCCTGCAGGTGATGGGGAGGACTAGAGGGGGACTGGGGAGCTCCAGGCAGAGCAGAGTCAGCTGAGCCCAGATTTCAGCCTCAGGAGACCCACTGCAGAGACTCCGACTCCACCTTCCCAGCCTCCTGACTGACAGAAAGGCAAGATCTTACACACACACACCCACACACACACACCCACACACATGTTGTTTCTGGCACTGAGACTGTGGTAACTTGTCACAACAGCCACAGAAAGAGAATGCGCCCTCGTTAAAGAAATCGGAGAGGAAGGAGAAAGGAAAGAAGAGCGAGTAACCAGGAGATGCAACAGGGTTGCTTCTTCCTCCACAACACAGGCACGGGGTGCTCTCCAGGCCCGCACACAGGGGACAGCGGGGGCTCCGATCACCGCTGAAATTCCCCACGGCCTCACCCGGAGCCTCTCACAAAGGTGTGTGTTAGAGCGAGTCCCATCTTCACATCAGAATGACACTGGGTCTTCCCGAATTAAAATTTTGGAGACATTTCATTTCCCCTTTGTTAGATTCCCTTTTGAGTAAACGCTTCAATTAATGGAGGGAAGGCTAAATTCTTGTGAAATATCGCCGCTGCGCTTTTAAAATTATGCATTCCAAGTTCCAAATAAATGAACCACAGAACACAAACAGCTGATAAATTGGAAATTCCCTTTAGCGTGTGTGGGTGTGTTCCTCAAATGACCTTCCTTTTAATTTGCTCCATTTCAACTTTGGATCGAATAAGAGAAAGATCTATATAAGTGTATTAAATATCGGGGGATAAAAATACCATTTTTCTCTATGTTTGACATTGGAAATCAGGGGGAAAAATTTTAGAGTAATAACTACAGGGTGCCTTCCAAGGGATACTAGTAACTCTGTCCCACCCTCATGGAGTAAATAAATAACCTCATTATCACCATAATGAAAACAAGTTGGGGAATTTCCCAAGGACCTATGAAGACAAACTTGATCTTCCAATCTCTCTGTCGCATACAACAGCTTCACGTTTGCCAAATGTAGCCAAGATATACCTAATATCTTTAGCATATATAATGAGAGAAACTAGAGAAAAACAAAAAAAAATCATTTTTTCCCCTTGCTTCTTTTCACTACTGGACTCTGTTTCTGTCCATATTTTATTGTTTGATAGCCTCTACGCAGAATCCAGTTATTAGGAAGTAAATTAAAAAGAAATGGTCTTGTTATATTTCCTTGTCAATAGTCTGTCTGTGTTGGCAGGAATTCTAAAGTCGAAACACTTATGAAAGCAGCAGGAACCTAACTTAAAAATTACGTAAAGAAGTGGATGAAGTAAGACGTCGCTGTGTGAGCTCTCTGCCTGCCGAGCACTTTAAATTTTCTCTCTTTTTTTTTTTTTATGATCTAAAAATATCCAGAACAGATCAACTGAGATTGCAAATAAAGAAATAGGCATGGGGAAAATGCAACTAGATTTTGGAAATATTTATACTAAAAAAGAAAGGAAAAATGAAAGAACATTTTAATCAACACTTTCTTGGTATGAAGTATGTAATATACACAGAATTTTTATAATGTGGCCTTCTAATCCAGTTGTGTAGCATATGGTTGTAGGGAAAAAAGGAAACATTTTTAGCCCTCATTTCCTATGTCTTTATCTTTGGTCACTTATTAAAAAGAAAAAAATCCAAGAACACCTATACAAATTACTCTGGATATATGCAAATCTGTAGAAAAAGAAAAACCTTGTTAGGTGTAAGAATTTGCCTTCATTATTCTATATCTGGTTTAGAGCCATTGTCTTATAACTCTAAGTTCTATAATATTTAATTTCAGTACTCAGAAGAAAAAAGAATTCATCTTAGAAAAAGAAAACAAAACCACCTACAAGTATTTTTTCTGTAGGCATTGGCTATTTAATGTGTATGGGAATCTTAAGTGGTTAAGAATATGATTGGACGTCTGTGGGAATTTTTCCAGGGTTTGGGAAAATTGACCTTGTTTTGTTGGTTTGGTTTCTGTAACACTTGGGGAGTTAATCACTGAAAATATAACTTAGCTAATTAGAACTCCCTCCCCCCTTTAATATCAGGTGAAATGGAGCCTTACAATCCTTCAGGAAACTCTACCAAAACTGCACCTATTTGGTGCATATTTGAAAAAAGAAATTAGTTCGTTTCATTATTAAATCTTAAGGTAGGCGGTAGGTATAATTTCCCCGAATGCCTGATGGACTCCCACATAGTAGCTTCTGTAATGAGAAAGTGTGACTCACCCAACCTATGGATGAACCGTACTTTTTCATTTTATCACCAAGTTTGAAGGCAGCGGGCTTTGATTTGCATAAAGCTCACTGAACTTAAGTGACGAAAACCATGTCTTGCTTAGCAAAGTTTTCATATTATTTTTTGACCGCATGAAATAAGTAGAATTTAAATCTCAGTTTGGTCTGTGGTAAAACCACTATCATTCTCTTTATTTGGAATTACAGGAAAATTACCTAGAGTAATATAAGAGTGGGAAGAAGAGAACCGCCCATTCATCCGTCTCTGATTTGAGGCCAGCACAGCACTATGAAGTGTAGGTATTTCATATCTCCCCTTTACTCGCACCATGCCAAGCCACCGATGCTGTCTAGGAGGTCACAGTCACAGATCAGCATGGAATTTGTAAACCAATTAAACTTTAAAAACCAACGCAAGTACATCCCAATTGGCAATACACAAAATATTACCCACTTCAATATGAAGCAGGAATCGTTTTCCCCTCTGGGGAGTCCCCACAGGTACCCACATGATTGACATTTAGGTTTTGGCTCTTAAAAACGAAGTGACCATGTATGCAGTCTGTTTTCTTTGGTAACCACTCATCCTTTTGTGCTTTATTTTCCTCTTTGATGAGAAATCTCGCCTTTGTTTTCAGAATCTAGGCATGTATCTGCTTTGGCTTCTTCATCCATTACTTAGTACTAACAAGTGTCTTCCAAGTATCTCTGCAGTTTCTCTGGAAAGATGCCTCACCCTCAGACTTAGCCTCTGTGTGAATTTATCCCTAGTAGTGCTTACCTCAGCTCTTGGGGATCTCATTTTTGGAGTTCCTTTACCAAGAGAGGCCTACACGTAATTTAGGTTTTTGCTAAGCGGTATTTCCAAATGCCCTTAATTTAACAAATGAGAAAGTGTTTTATTTTATTTTATTCTCTAAAATGAGACAAATTTGCCTCTAAATGAATTTGAAAAAAAAAATTTGAGATATAGTATATCAAGATGATATTACTGAGACTATTTGGTTTATAGCTAACTTTTGGGCACAGACCTTTGCCTTACATTGGAAATCTTTCCAATAGCTACTGACTCAGACTTGCCAAGAGTTACTAAATAAAGACAAAGGTGTCTTGACGGACGGCCCAAATTTATGTCAACTTTTCCTTCTGGCAACGTGCAGGAACCCATATGTCGCAAGTTTAGGACTCGTTTCAAGATTTCTCTTCCACAGACATTGGCTTCATTTAGGAACTCTTCTATTTCCCATGTAAGTGTGTCCAACCCTGTGGTTTTACTTAGTAAGTGAATGGATATCACCAGTCAGTGTTTCTGGGATGATAATCACTCAGATGAATAGGTAAAAGGTACACCATAAAGTGTTCAGTAAAAAACACGTCATATATAAAAAGGGCACTAGAATCTTCTTTAATTCTTTTAATGATTTTTTAAAAGATTTTATTTATCTTTGAAAGAGAGAGAGAGAGATTGAGAGAGAGAGAGAGCAGGGGAAGGAGCAGAGAGGAACAAGCAGACTCCATGCTGAGCACAGAGCCCGAAACCAGGCTCGATCTCACAACACTGAGATCATGATCTGAACTAAAACCAAGAGTCGGACGTTTAACAACTGAGCCACCCAGGTGCCCCTAGAATCTTCTTTTATTTTCAAATAAAATATAAAGTACTACCAATACTGCTTTAATTAAATACTGGCATTTGTAAAAGGCATGAGAAAATGGTTATCTCAAGTATTTGGTCTACCAAAAGAAAATCATACAAAAAGCCCTCCATAAATAATTTAATTTAAATTTGCTAAACACTTTCTCACCACAATGGGAATTTACTCTGCGCTCGGTGGGGAGGGGTGTTTCTCCCTATCTTCACTTTCTAAGTACCGCACCCCAGAATATCCAGCATCCCCTCCCGTCACACGGTTAAGTCTTTATTCTATCCACCTGTCCTCCAAGGCCGTTTCTGGCTAAGGCTTCTCCCTTCACACCTGGCTCTGGACATAGGACTCTTCCAACCACTGTCTCCCATCACTCTGAAGGACATGAGTCCACAGAAGTCAGCCAGCCAGGCAGGTGGATGGTACCCGTCTATAATTCTTTCCCAACCATTGATCCTCTACCCCCTGGGTGTGTGCTGGGCATGGGACACGTAGAAATAAATTGCAGTGTTGTTAAGCTACATTCTAGAATGTTAATAAATGTTTGTTTTTGTTGTTGTTGTTGTTGTTGTTGTTGTTTTATGTTCTAGAATCACCCAAACTTTCTGCAATTTCATTATCACCTTTTTTCTGTCCTTGACTCTGCTGGTTGAAATACTGAACCATGGCTTCCTCACAAATAGAGTTCTAGTCCCAAAGTCTGCCATTGTGTCGATATCATCTTCTCCTGCATATTCTCAGCTCTACTCTGTGCACACCCAACTGCTTAGCTCTCTTGGGAAAAGCCCAGATTTTATATATCCCATTACAGTACTAACAGTAATAACAATCAAACTTAGAAACTCCAGTGACTTAAGATGAATGGGAAGTTGTTTCTAATTCACACTTGTACCAGGGAGATGGGGGAGGGTACAAAAACAAGGGGACCACTACACCATGGAGGGAGTCAAGTATCCCAGCAGGAGGAAACTCTGCCTTCTTCAACACAGGCTGCCATGTTGCCCCAAGCTTTGGCATCCAGCCTGCTGGACGGCATGGGATCGACCCACAGAGTAGAAGATTGCAAAGGGCCAGGCTTCGAGGTGGTTCATATCAGTCACATGACCATGCTTAATGATAGGAGGGCAAGAAAATGTAGTCCATCTCTGAGCTCAGAAGGAAAAAGAGCCAGGTAGGTGAGAAACTTCCCAGCCTGTAACACAAATTGAACTGTCACATCGAGAATGTTCATGTTGCCTTTGCTGGGAGTCTTGGTGTCTACTTGGAATGCTCACCCCTTATACAAACAAAACAAAAGTAACAAACAAAGTCCTAATATTCATTCTCAAGTACCTTTTCTTTTATTTTCCCTGGCTCAATACAGTAAAGAAGGCTTCTTTACTACAGAAAAGAGCAAAAGGAATGAGAGGCACAGAGAAGAAATGGGAGGTCGAATTTCATGAATATAAAAAAATATTATCCTTGAACTTATATATGCACATACAATGCCTACCTTTTGAGTGGCTTTTATTTCAATTGACTATTTTTCCAAATTTCTGTTTTTTTACTGTAAAGCTAGCACTGCCCTGAGTAGTATTCATAAATTATTTGATTTAATCCTTTCAATTCCCAGGAAATGGGCACACTTATTACTTCCATTTTTTCTGAGTGATTGCAATACCTCATTGAAGGTCCAAAAATCCTTCTTTTGGTTTGGTTTCCTGAGGACCTCGTATCTATGTTGGAACCCTTAACACCCATACATCTTGCTTACAGAATCACTGCTTTTGCTGTATTTCATAATGAAAAATATTTTACCTGCCTACATAAAGCTGGCTTTTTAAAGAGCTCCTGGAGTAAAATTTTTCATACGTCAAAATTTGTCTTATAAGTGTTATTGTTCTCAGAAATTAAACAAATGTGTAGAGCACCTACTTTCCATTCAATTGTAAAAATAAAAGTGTTAAATAACATTAATTGTAGCCTTACCTACCCCCACCCCCAGGGGCTAACCAGAGCCAAGGGTGAGAGAGAACAATAAATAAGACACATTAAACAGGGGCGCCTGGGTGGCTCAGTGGGTTAAGCCTCTGCCTTTGGCTCAGGTCATGATCCCAGGATCCTGGGATCGAGCCCCATATCAGGCTCTCTGTTCAGTAGGGAGCCTGCTTCTTCCTCTCTCTCTGCCTGCCTCTCCGCCTACTTGTGATTTCTCTCTATCAAAGAAATAAAATCTTAAAAAAAAATAAAAAGATGCATCAAATAGAAAGTGAACATGGAATACAGCCTGAATTTTGTCATCCCAAGTGCATGTGCTTTTTATGCTGCGTAAAGATCATGATGATCAGGTAGGGTTCTGTGTGCGAGGAGGGAACAGCAATAGAAGAAAGCATGTCCAAGGGAGGGGGTGTTAGAGGAAGGAGGGTAGGAGGAGAGAGTACCAGAGAGGAGAAGGTCTTTTAGGAAACCAGGGGAAAATCTCAGAGGTGAGAAAATAAAATCAGAACTGGAGGCTGAATTCCACCTGTGGGATATCAGGTGGTTCCTTGACCTGTGCTGAAGACTGGAGCCAAGGAGTCCAGATCAGTGACCCCAGAGGGACAGAGGGTGCTGGAGGAAGCGTGCCAACCGGGTGTATCAGCAGGAGGGTGCCATTTCCCCACCCAGATCTCCGACTCTTTATTATGGATTAACGGATAAAGCATACAATTTGACCCACTGAACTTTTTAGATCAGGTATCTTTTGTCTCAGGGAATTGTTGCCAAAGGGAACTGGACTGATAAACATGAGCGTTTTTTCCGAACGATAATGCTCTTTACCAACACCAGTCTCATTCCCAGTTACTTGGCCAACAAACGTCTCTTTTCTCCAGCAAACACCTCTTGCATATTTGATGCGTAGGTAACTGTCTGTTCACATCTGCAGCTATGTACAAAGGTAATTACACGTCAGCATAAGAAATAGCCGGTGTCCGAGCAGATGAGTTCAGGTTTGAGAAATAAGTGGATAAGAATCTCAGTTCCCCTTTCATCAACTCATCTGGAACTTACTCCTCCTTTTGAAATCTGATTCTCCCTTGACCTCTGAAGCCAGGCAGAGCTCTCCTTCCCTCTCCCCCTCTCCAGAGCTTACCTGTTTGTATTTAGTTCTTGCACAGAGACTTTAGGATGCTAAGCATCTGCATATATAACCCCTTAGATCTGAGTCTGATATTTGAAATTATTTGATCCAGTGTTTTAACTATTTTCACCAGCATCCAATTGTTGATGTGTTTTTCTGTCTTACTCTGCTGGAATGAAATTTCCAAGAACATAAACATCTATCTGTCATGTTTTCTGGCATATCACCAGTGCACAAGGACGTGTCTGACGCACATGGGACACAAAAGCAGAAGGCGGTTGTTGAGTTAGTACCTGCCACACTCGTGTGTCCTGCTCCCATCCCCAGAACAAACAGCCCAATAGCTTACCAGTCCGGTTCATTAAGGTTCTTGTCAAGAAAGCATGGCTAGCAAATAAAGAGTCTTTCATTTGAGCAATCTCTCCCTCATCCCACAATCTTTTAGAAATGCCATGAGGGGAGAGAAAAGAAATGTACAAATAGCATTGGAAAGATCAAGATGGTAATAAAACAGCATGAGATATTTAAGACAAACCCACTGGAAGGCCACGAGTCCACTAATCAAATACTGGCAATAGGAAAAAAGACCGAGATAAGGAAGAAAAACCCCGGGGAAAGACAGTGGCCGACTGGCCAAATGCAACATTGAATTCAGAGAGAGGATTGAAGCTAGAAGAACAAAAATGAGAAAAGAAAAGGGTGGAGCAGAGGGGGAAGGAATTAAAGTAAGTGTCAGCAACCGTGGTTCCTGTCTCTACTGCCCAGACCCCGGATCTGGTGAGCCTGAGAACACCTTCTCCCAAGAAGCAAAACCTCTCAACTACTCAATGGACATAATAACCTTTGAGCATCTTGCTCAGTATGTTGTGGGAACATGTGGGAAACCACTTAGAAAAAGTTTACAAGCATAACATTATTATTATGTGTGTTTAGAAATGTTGTTATGGTTCATTTTTTTTTCTTCAAAATTAATCATGATTGAGCGTGTGTCTTCGCCTGTAATTTCTTTTCTTTTGCAAAAAAGGAGCCAAGAGAGATCAATGTACGTGTAGTTGCCAACTACTCTTGTTATCATCTGTACCATAATTAAAGTTATGCTCTAAAGATCTGATGCATTTGAAACAAAGAAAGACAGCAAGATTAGGAAAGGAAGTACACTTTAAAGAGGGGAGTAGGACCTAGAAAAATAAGAAATAACAGTTACTCTAGCAACTCTGTACCAATCTGTAGAATTTTCAGTTCCATCTCTCTCTACAGTAGGCACCTCTGAGACACAGCTAATCCTTACAAATCATGTTGCAATGTGGAAGGCATTATGCTGCATTGTATAAATGAGTAACCAGGACTCAACATTTGTATTCATTTAAAGAAATATTTACATGCTTACTATTGTCTGGCTTTGAGGGAACAGTGTTAAGCAATTGTACTCAAAGAGCTTCATGCAATAAGATATTTAATACATGAATAATATGATACATACTATATAGGTGGGTGAAGACATATATACATAAAAATGAATATATAGGGAAATACAATCCTGAATGATAATGTTTCGGAGGATTGTTGTATATTGGATGATCAGGGAACTGTTCTCTGACTTTGGAGCTAAGACCTGAATGAAAAGAGCCAGGAATGGACATACCTGCCCTCAGACAATCACAGGGAGTGGAGAAATAATGTGTGATGACCTCAGTGGAGGATAAACCAGCAAGTTGGAGGGATCAGCAAAATGGTGTTGTAACGCCATCAGAGATGGGGAGAAAAGAGTAGCATTAATGCTAGAGCATGAGAAGGCACCTGATCAATTGGAAAGATCAAGATGGTCATAAAACAGCATGGGCTATTTAAGACAAACCCCCTGGACAAACCCTCCCCACATGTAGGGAGGCTGGACCATCATGCTAAACCCAATGGGAAAATGTTAGAAATTCTTCCAAAGGACAGTGTGTGGTCTGGTGTTTTAAAAAGCTCATTCTGTTGGTTGGATGGAGAAAATATTTGCGGGGGGGGGGGGGGGGGGGCGTGGTATGAAGAATTGAAGAGAAGAGATGAGTTAGGAAGCTTTTTAGTAGTCCAGCAGAAGATGACACTGGGTAAGCCAGGGTTTTAGCAGCGGGCATGAAGGGAAGTGAATAGATCTGGAATCCAGTTTGGAGGAGGAACTAGCAGGTAGGTTACAAGTGGCTGAGAAGGAAAAGAGCAGAATTCAAGATGACTTTCTCTTTGGCCTGAGCAACGCATGGATGGTGAAGGCTTTTGGTGGAGTGGGCTGGGGAACTGATACTCAGCAACTTGGTAAATGATTTGCTGGACCCCATTCAAATAGTAAATAGTAAATTGGTCAGCGCTTGACATCAGCAGCCTTGGAAAGTTTCAAGGATGTGGAAACTTCACCACTCTGCCTAGTCTAGAATAGATGTTAACACATACACAACGTCCACAGTTTGGAAAGAAATCAAATTATGAATATATTTAATTGTTCACATATAAGGTGCTTTAAAAGTTTTCCAATGAGTAAAAACAATAACAAGAACAACAACACACATACACACACAGGACACACTGGCGAGCCCATGACTAACCTAGTCTTTCTGAAGTCATGCTGCATGCGGGAATCTCTGTGTTCCTATGCTCACGTATTTGCTCACTGGAGCATTGAGCAGTTCCTCAATGGAAAGTAAATTCTGAACATATGCAACCTGGAGAACTTAAGAAAATCCAGTTCTTGTGCAAATCCCATATTTCAAAGGTAGAATATATATATATTAGTTTTAGGTATAAGATATTTTCTCTGTTATTGCACTTTTGCTGCAGAGTTTGGGTCTTTTAAAACAAAAAGTTTTACCAACTTCCTAGATAGGTCATAGCAGAGAAAAGTACCGAGAGGTTAACACAGCCCAAATTGGATAAAGGAAATTAAGTTACACAAAGAAAATTATAGTGAGAGTAAGGCTATGAATATTGACTTAAACACTAAAACATCTAAGCCAATTGGTGGCTCAGCCATGAGCTGCTAGGAAGTTTCCCACACCTCATGCTTTGTGACAAATTAGGGTACATGTGGTCAGAAACAAACTTCCATCTGGTCTAGTATTACATATTTTAGGTGAATTATGGGTCTCATTCTTAAGCATTTACTACCAGCCACCTAGAGCTACTGCTAAGTGTTAGAGCATACATCCAGGTTACGTGAGCATTTAAAATAATTGGACCACATGGAGATTTACATAATCAAAACTTGAAAGTCAGGTCCTAGATTCCTGGTTAAAGACTCTTAGTCCTTCAAAGTAGGTCAGCCCTGGCATTTCAGGATTTTAGTTTTAGATAACTGCTGAAATGAATTTTATTTATAAAGATTACAGAGGCAGATATTGGGACCATTTATTCAGTAATTAAAATAAATTAATTCAGAATGAAATTCTTAATTAAAAATATATTATTTCATGAACAATAAGGAGTAGCATAATATATATACAAAATAAAACATTTAAAACTCTATATGTATAGATGTGCACACATATATTTACACATGTGTGTAAGTATATATAATACATATCCATACATATATCCTATATAAACTATATAAATATGTGTGTGTGCGTATATATATATATATATATATAAAGTATATATATACTATATATTTCAAACATAAAGTAAAACCTCAAGATACGTAAGGCATATATTCTGAACAACTTTAGGATAATGACTATCTCTAGGCAGAGGGAAAAAGACAACAGAAAAGGATGGGTAATGTCATTTTTGCTGTTTATTGTGAAGTTTCATTTTTATAAAAAATGCACATATGAAGAAGAAGGAGGAGGAGCAGGAGGAGAAGAAGAAGTGAAAAAGGCAGTGGATCACACTGCAAAATCCTTAAAATAATATGGAAATTTATGATAATAGAACAAAATCAATTTATCATGGCATATGTAAGCTCTCACTCATTGTATACGCCATGGATGAGAATAAAACTTTGAGGTAAAATATCTTAATTATTTTTTTCTTAAATGCCACGTATTCTTGTAATCAGTCTCAATCCCTGCTTAGCGAGGGTGCTATGCTACCCTGAATATATGTCTGATATTCTAAGTAACGGGGTACTTTGGGAAAAAAAAACATGTCTGAGAGCAATTTTAACAGAGAAGAATTTTTGAGGTTTGAATAGATCTGCTTTCCTTTAAGGGCTGACTAACCATATTTGCCCTTATCCTGGTGAAGAGTTGAAAGGTACTTTTTTCCCCCCAAGGTAATGTATGGAAATTGGAAAATGAACCCTAAGTTTTTAGTGCAAGGTTTTACTCTGAATATAAAAGTTGCGTGGGGCTTCGAGAACCGATCCAGGAAAACTCATTCCCTGCTCCAGCCCAGCCAAAGGAGAAGGGGAAGGAACAATCACTAAATCACACCCATCTATCTATCTAATAAATGTGGCCCCGTATGCATTTTGGTTTTTTTATTTTCCATTTATTTTCAGGAAGGCCGGTCCTAAGTAATCAAAATAAGCTTCAGAGACTGGTACAGGGCATTTTCTATGAAAATTTGCAGCTGTGGCTTTAGCTCTCCCCTGGCAGTCTGCCTACACGTGACTTTGGAGACTGATGCAAGACATGTCATCCCCTACAATTTCTTGACTGTAGCCTAAATCAGGAATGCTTTCTTCAAAATAGCCAGCAGTGGTTATCAAGAAGGATGGCGGTGTCTGCTGTCTGGGTTGGAAAGCTGTAGATTAATGTGTTGTTTTAAAGTATGTAATGTGCCCATAGGCTGTAGCAATAGGGAAATAAATCATTTGGGGAGGGGGGGATTCGGGAATGCTAGTGCGGGGGAAACAAAGTATGCAGGTTGCCAAGGGAACAAGAGTTCTGATTAGTAAGAGAAGTATAATAACCTGTCCCACATAAATCTCCAGAGCCTTAGAAGGGAGCTTTCAAGTGGGAAACAAAGTTGGTTCACTATTTCTCCTTGACACTCAAGCGTAAGATCTCAATTAAGTTGTTTATGATACTTGATAACTTCCTTCAAGTGCGATAGTATGATTCTTGCCCTCAAAAGGCCAACTAACTAAGCAAATGTTTTGAAGTCTGGATTTCGGGTACAATGAAAGAAGCCACAACTGAACTTGGGATCAATTTTGACAATGAATTTCTAAAATAAAGTGAAAACACACACTAACCAAATTAGGTTAGAAAAACCTAATGTGCTTTCAACTGTCAGATTATTTTTAAAGTATAAACTTCTATCAAATATCAGGTTATGATTGAAGATTATATGGTAGAAAGCATTGTGAGCAAGCATAGCAAAATTATAACGTGGGTTGCAATAAACTTTGTTTCATTTGCTTGCAGTAAATGTATATAATTTATAGCAATATAGTATTGATACAATAGATGTTTTCTAAGAATACACAGAAACCAGCTTAAGGAAGAAAAGAGGCCACCGAAAGTGCTAAACACTAAGCGTTTAGAGGTGAAATTGGAAACAAAACTACTTTTAGAAATATAACCAAATCACAGAAGTCGTTTTGTGCAACATGACTTAACGGTATTCTCAGGGTAGACTCTCTGTGGTGGTAGACAATGTCTTTCACTAAAATGAAGCACTTTTGTGTCCTATTTCCACTGAATGTGGTTTTAGGGTTTTAGTGTTAATTGTTGGCATAGAGTGGAGGTTGCATGACTTGACTATGTGGGAGCCCAAGAGGATGGGCTCTGTCTTATCTACCGTTAGGTCTGAACATGTCTCTGTGTAATGTTTTTTAGGGATGACTTTGTTGAAGTTCCCAGAAGGAGCCTTGGGGTAAATATCCTTGCTTATTACTACTATCCATCTGATGATAAGGACAAGTTTGGATGCGATGAGGACATCGCTCCCCTTCAGGTCAAACCAGAAACAAAATTATGACAGCTTGTAAAGCTAGCCAGTACCTGTAGGAACAAAGAAAAATGACAGACAGAAAAGGTGGGGGATAGAAGCCAGGGAGAGCTCAGGGCCAATTATGCAGACATGTCTGATAATGATGCAAAGTAAATAATAATCTTAGGTGTCCAAATCCACAGGACTGAAGGATACTCAGAATTCAGGATCCACTCTGCTGGCCAGGGCATTCCTCTGTCCTGGGAGATAAACTAAGAATACAAGATTTTCTTTGGGGTGGGGGTCGGGGGGCAGTGTTATACTTCGGAGCACCCATGAGGGTGATTGCGCTCAGAGCCTAAAAGTACCATAATTTTTGTTCCTCACACTTTTGATGGCTATGGAAGTGTAGGATCCCTCCCGCGGAGGTGCTTTTTTGACATTTGGGAAAGAAAATTTCCTTTTATTACCTTGTGGTCCCCTCAGAATCTGGGTTTTGGCTTCAGGTCTGCTTTTAAGGACTTTTCGTTAACATTCATTCGTTGTTTAAAAAGGCAGGACATGGCTGAAAATGTCTTCAGTGATGTATGTTAAAAATAATGGGTAAAGAAAAGCATTCGATACCATTTTATCACAGTCAACTAAGATCTCAAGCTTTTTTCTCTTAAGGAAGGAGTTTTTCATAGTTAAGTGATCCATGCCTATGCATTTGATTTTTTTTTCCTGATATATGCATCTCCGGATACCTCAGGGAGCCTGGAGAATATGAATTTACTTTACATATCATCAGATCAATGAAAACACAGGTCTAAATTGATTGGGGTAAGTTAATTTTAGTTCTAATTTGAAATATCACATGAAGTTCCTTTAAGTTTAAATAAATAAATAAATAAATAAGGATAAAAGGATTATAAAAGGATAAAAAATTTAGTTTTATGCTTTTCTTCCCCAGGAAGAAAAGCATAGAACTAAACTTTTGTTCTCAGTGTCTATTCTGTCTCAGGATATAAACTGTTTCCAATCAATGTGTGTTCATAAAAGCAAAGAATATGCATCCTATTTCTTGTTTTCAGAGTCATCATAATTCAGAACACAATATTGGGCCCCTAGAATAGAAGATGTCTATTTAGGAAAAATAAAATGTTAATTTATCTTGACTTTCAAGTTGTAAAACTGAGACATAAAATGAATTTTAAAATGTGATAATTTTCTAGTCTATTATAAATTTCCAATACAGCTCAGCAGGACTTCCCTTAAAATTATGCACCAACATGTTACAATATTGACCTTGACTTAAGTGCAAATATTATGGGATGCCACTCACCCTTGATTTAGAGGGCAATACCTTGGAGCATTAGGAGAATGTGCTACACCAAACTGAGCGATTATACCATAAAAAGTGTTATGTGGGATCCAGGAACAGGCGATCACCAAATGGGTTCGACATGGCTCACACTTTGGTTTGGGTCTTCTCTTGTCACTGTCTGTCCCACATCACTTTCTCCATAAACGCTTGTGTTTTCTACAGACCCTCCCTTCCTAAGTCAACCATAAGTTCTTCCTCTGGGTCACCTCTGCCCTTAACATATTGCTGAGTTTTTCTAATTTCTTTAGTATTCTGTTATCTGCTATCCCCTTTTGTCATTATGGTTTTCTTCCTTTTTGATTTCTTTATAGGCCTTTTTTGCATTTCAGTGGGGTTTATGGATTGAGCGGAACTGGAACACATGTTCAGTCTACCATGATGCTTCCTTCAAAATTCCTGACTTTTTGTAATAAAAATAATAAGTATTGTGATGCATAACATATACCCCACCCAGCATGTTCTTTGCTTTTCTGTTTACTTGTGATGTATAAAATATTTTGGGACATGATTTTTTTTTTCTTTTCATTCTCGATCATTTTATTTTCTTCATTGTTTTAAGATGCATCTAACAATTACATAACTTTTTAACCTTTTAAAAATATTTATTTATTTATTTTAAAGAGAGCATGTATTTGTGGGGAGAAGAGCAGAGGGAGAGAGAAAGAGAATCCTCAAGCAGAAACCCCTGTGACAGCACCTAATGTGGGGCTGGATCCCAGGACCCTGAGATCATGACCTGACCCAAAATGAAAGAGTTCATCCCTTGACTGAGACACCCATGCACCCCATTTTTCAATACTTTTTAAGAAAGATTTATTTATTTTATTTGAGAGAGAGAGCACAAGCAGTAGGGCCCAGAAGTGTCTTAAGCAGACTCCATACTGAACATGGAGCCCAACACAGGACTTGATCTCCTGATCCTGAGATTTTGACCCTGCACCAACCAGGCACCCCTCAATATCTTTTAAAGTATTAACTAAATACTGGGGCACCTGGGTGGCTCAGTGGTTAAGCCTCTGCCTTCAGCTCAGGTCATGATCTCAGGGTCCTGGGATTGAGTCCCGCATCGGGCTCTCTGCTCTGCAGGGACCCTGCTTCCTCCTCTGTCTCTCTCTGCTTGCCTGTCTGCCCGCTTGTGATCTCTCTCTGTCAGATAAATAAAATCTTTAAAAAAAAAAAATTAAAAAAAATAAAGTATTAACTAAATACTAAAGTATTAACTAAAATTTAGCTGTAAAATATATTGGTTTGCCATGTAAATTGAAGATCTACTTTGACTTTTTTTTTTTTTTTTAAGATGTTTTACTTGAAAGAAAATTTAGGGCATAATGTTTTACTTTCCCTTGTTAGTGATGCTTCTTATTATATTTGCTTATATATAATGAAATCCAATTTTAACCTATTATTCTGATGATGTATCTTTTAAGAGACCATAGCATATTTTATATTATGAAGAAATTTTAAATATGCACTATTTTCTAGAAGTTTCATCTTTTTAATGGTATATACTAATATCCAGTCTCATTTCTCTTTTCTATTTACTTTTAAAATTTAATTGATCACTTTGTTTCTTCAGAAACATGTATAATTACTTCATTAATTTCACATTAAAAATTTCACTGGATTTTTTTAGCTAAGCTTGAAAATTAAATTGAGATAAAACATCTTTGAAGGCTGACTTTCATTTCTGTTCTCCATGTAGAAAGTACATTAAAAATAGTTGTCACAGAAAGAGACAATCAGAGTATACAGCCAAATATATTGGGTGGGGGGGGACAACACATTTTATGCACGTGTCACACAGTAAACTCATAAATATACTATGTTAAAATTACCTTATTTGTGTGCACACGTTTTTTATTCTTCCCATCCTGGAATACAGAAAAAGTCTCTCTTTTCCATTTATTTTTGTTTTCTTTTAGGTTTCTCCTTGTTTGAAGCTTTGAGGAAGCTCCTCTGGTCCTTTCCTGGTAGAGGAATCACCTCATGTTCATAAGAATTACCTTAATGTGTTTCAGTGAGAAGCAAAAAGGATTTTCCATGAAGTGAGTGAAGCTCAAACTCCATCTTTATTTATTTCCTAAAACCCTGATAGGGGCTTAGAAAGTTCTCGCTGTGTTTTTTTTCAAAATTCATAATAGTAAGTATTTAAAAAAGTTCTTTTGCTAAAAGAATATACCCTTATATGGAGAAAATAGGGCAAGCTGTCAGGGTTTCTCCATTCAAGACTTTGGTCTTCTTTTATTAGCTGTAATTGGCTTTTTTCCACTCCAAAAAGGAGCCCATGCTGTAGTGAGCATCACATGAGATAAAAAAATGCAAAAAAAAAAAAAAAAATCTTAACACAATGTGAGAATATCAGCGATTAATTTAGATTTTTAATAATTTACTCAACTCAGGGGAAAAAAAAAAGAATAATTTAGGAAGGCTTTGGAAGGCAGCTATGCTCACCACTCTACCACCAATGCCAATTTAGGAAGGCTTTGAATGCCAGGGAGGCAACTCTGTCAGATGTTGAGGGAACTAGGTTGGAACACTATTCTGCATACTTTCTCAGAGTCCCACAAATCCTATCTCTAAATTTCTAAAGCAGACCATGCACTATGCATCACTGTGAGTTATGTGGATGAACTCTCAAGTAATCTCATGAGGTAGCATCATCACCTCCCTTTTATAAATGAAGAAAACATGGTATTAACACGTTAATTAACTTGTTCAAATTTCTACAACTTTGTAAAAATGAAACTGTATAGAAATCAAGGTATCCCTCCCCAGAGCCCACAGTCCTAAGCATTATACCATTTTGCTTCCTCTTTGACAATAATTAAGAGTGAGAATAGAAAAATTATGGATAATACATAGGAATTGTATTGGAATTGTATAGGAATCTATTGCATTCATTCAAGTATAAGGAAATGGTGGTTGGAATGGGGGAAAAGAAACCACAGGAGACACATTTCAAGGTAAATGTTGGCAAGATCTAATGATGCATTAATAAAGAGAGTGGGACAAAGAGAAAAGAATAAATTCAGATATTGAGATTGCATGGTTGACGATAACAGTCACAGAGTAAGATAAGGGACCTGGACGATATGCTCACAGATTTGACTTGTTCACATGCTATTTGCATTTGCAGTAGGAATTCTAGGGCAGAAAGCCCTTTGAGTCAAGTCAAAGCTGACAGAGAGGTCAGACCTTGAGATAAAGACAGAGCTGTTAGCCTCATGGTGAGTGGCCAACCTGTAAGAATAGAAACTCTCTAAGACAGAGGAAAGAAAATATCAGAGAACAACTAAATGTCCTTCAGTACCCAGTTACAGGGAGGAAGGGGAGACTGTCAGACGTGGTAGATCAGGGAAGCTACCTTTGTGGCAGGAACTGTGGTGAGCACAATGATTACAGGAAAGAGGGCTGCCTCATCCACCCCTGCTCTTACGCACAGGACCGCTATTTCAGCAAGCCTTTGGGTGATATTAGATGGCAGAAACTCTGCTCCAGTTTTTCTCCAGGTGGAGCCTTGTCAGCTTAGTGTACACGAGTGAAGGCAATGACATCTGTGTTATTGGGCATGGCATTAGGAAATATAACCAAGTAATCTTCATGACTGCCCTACAGATGAAGACCTTTGCATCAGTGTACATGAGTTTGATGGAGTACATCATTTTAAGTGTGTGCATACCTATTTGAAGAGGAAGCATTTTCTGGACCTCATTTGATATCTGAATATACATCCAAAGCAAGTTATTTATACTTTAGTTATGTCTTTGTCAACACGTTAGATATTTTTTGTACTGTGATCTTTTAAATTTAGCAGATCTTTTAATTTCTCCATTCTCTGGGGAAAAGTAGAAACATGGCATATTTGAAAGATGGTCTTCAGTAAGTGTGAAGTTTCTGTGACAATCACTCATGAATCTTAGATGTTTGGGGTAAACTACCTTTCTCCATTTGTAGGAGGTGGTGAGTGAGCACAGACTACTGGATCCCACCCTCAATAAAATCCTTGGGGTGCTGGAGGGTTACTGCTCATTCGACTTAGTTACCACTCAGCAACTAAGGACTTTGGCCAGCATTACAGAAAGAAACAGAGGGAGAGAGAAAGAAAAAGCAGACAAACTAAAAATTAAACTATTTTGTGACTGTCAGATTGGAAAGAAAATATAAAATCAGACATGAAGAAATGAAGAGAATAATAAAGTGAAATGTTTTAAGAGAAGGGAATACTATACAACAATTAGACATTTAGACATGATGGACTGAATTCATACACACCAACAGGAATAGATCTCAAAAACAAAATGTCGATTTTAATAAATGAAATTGGATTTCTGCATGACACCAAGGAGGCAGAACTATTGAAGACAAGAAATACATTTTTTAAAAAGACTGACTTATTTATTTGACCGAGAGAGAGACAGAGTGCAGGCAGAGCAGCAGGCAGGGGGAGAGTCAGGTTCCCTGCTTAGCAGAAAGCCCAACATGGGGCTGGATCTCAGGACCCTGGGATCATGGCCTGAGCCAAAGGCAGACACTTCACCAATGAGCCATCCAGGTGTCCCAACAGCCAAGAAGTATTTGAAATATTTTGAAAAATATGCCAATTTATAAAACCAACCAATAGAATCTGGATGGGAAGGACATATTTTAAATATTTTAGAGTGTATTTCTGTGGGAGAGGAGACTATAGGATCAGAAATGCAGAATAAATAACTAAAATAAAAGACAATGTCCTTGCAGACAGATGCTACCGTACTATGTAAACTTCAGAGTGCCAGCAACTCAGTATTGTACCCTGAGATCCTCAAGGAATCTGTCCTCTTCACTTAAGAAGCATGAAAACCCTCTTTATGTTACAGCGTCCTTTAATTTACAAGCCATTTCCACACTCTTGAACTCATATAATCTAAGGAAAATATATTCAGATTATTTAGGCTTAGTTTAAAAGAAAGGAATCTAAGTAGTGTGGCTCCCATTAGACCATATTTCTGAAAGACTACCACTATGCCAATAAAATACTTCTCCAAGAAATTTATTTATATGAGGAAAAGTGGTCCCATGATGCAAATGTTTCAGGAGCCACAGATGATCAAGGAAGGGGGGCGGGGCGGGGGGCGGCGTGGGTGGCATGCTTCCTAACCAACTGGGCTTTCCTCTACAAGTCTGTAGACACACAAGGATGCCTGGAAGACCACACAGTCTTTGCTCAGACCTTCAGGTGTCCAACCCATGGAGATACAAAATTGCAAACCTTCCATTGTTCTGTGCTACCCTGGGGGAGAGCGTGTGTGCCCCGCCTGCCCTGTAAGCTTCCTTAGCAGCTGTTATTGAAGCACCTAGGCAACATATTGCTGCCTAGCGAGGGGTGGAGCCTTGTTCTTGCCTAGCCCGTCATGTCTTACTAGATGTGAATAAAAGCTGGAAACTGTTTGAAGACCCAAAGAACATAAACCTTAATCCACAATTTAAAAAAATCCCTTCTTGTCCACTTAATGGTTATTAATCATGTTATAAAATATCTTGACTTTTTTTCCTCAGAGTTTCCCTTGAGACGTCCACACTTAAAATCATTGTCAGCTCTTCTAGAACATAACCCTTCACCACTAGGCAATACATAAGGAACTGTGATGGAAAATTGCATTAAATGCTTATCTATGGCTTCGCTGACAGCACTCTGTATATTTACAAGTAAATAAAGGAATTTGTTTATGGAAAGCATTTAGCTGCTTTGCTTAGCTTCCACCATTCAGGACTTGACTGCAACAACAATACTACTATCTTAAAAGCAATGCAGGCATGAAGGTTTTTCTCAAGGTCTAAAGCAAACTAGATTCAGATAAGGTGAGGGACGGGCATGAGGTTCCCATTCTAAAGATGGGGCTTCCTTTTACTATTCAAAGCTGCAAGAAGCTCATTCCCGGGTCTGATCTGCCTTTCATCCCCTTCCCTGTCCCTTTGTGTTCTATCTTCTCTGGGATGGTGACTTTCCTACTTTCCTACTGCATCAGCCCATACTCACTTACCTGAAGAATTTAGATTTCTCTTATTTACATTCCTCGATCTTGTTTGTTGAACTTAACAACTCTAACCTTGTTAGACTTAGAGAGTATTTGGCTTCTACATGCCCTGGGGCACATGACAAATGCTTCTCAATTGTCTGACAATAAAGTGTGCCAAACCCAAATCCCCTCTCCTTAGTCCTAGCATCTCCCTTGGTTTCTGTAGAGACTTGTGACGTCACTTCACAGTGACTATTTGTGTGCTGCATCTCTGGATTTGAAGAGCCAAACACCTTTTATTTCCAGTTATTATGTTTCTTTCACATGATCTGCAACTTACTAAGTACCTTTGACACTTCGGTACCCTGCCTTGAAACTGAGAGGTAAGGTGTCTAAAACCTGGGATCCGGGTACCCACAGAGTTTCTGTAACATTTGATCCACCTTTAATTTATAGTAAAGTTATATATTTTGCTTTTGCCAAAATTGAGTTTTATGCATGTTTACCAAGAAGAAATTCATCATCATTTTCTTTCAGTGAGAAATCTGGACATAATATTTCTAAAGACAAAATCAACATATGTATCGGTTCCCTCGTATCTGTTTCCCAAATGACAATGACAAATGTCTAATTGGCTTTTGGGTAACTGAAGAGGGACGCCATGAACATTAGGATGATGGACCCAGAACTGCACTTAACGTGTTCTGCTTTGCCTGTGGTTTCTCTACATGAACCAAAGTTTCCCTCTTGCCAACTCCAAGTGCAAATTAATTTAGATTACAATTGACATTTAGGTTTGAAGAGGGAGAGGGAAAAACAATCAATGGTATGTGAATGCTGAAACCATAAATAGTAAAAGTGGAAATCCCAAACCTCTAATGTTTTTGAAGCATGTTGTAAAATCCTGCAAAAACATATGCGAGAATATAATGGGCAAAACAATCAGGTTGGTATGTGGGCCTTAAACCACGGGGACCGCGACGGCTATTTTTGTTATTGTTACTCCAATACCTCAAGGTAATTCCTGGCATAGAAAAATATGCATATGTTAAAGAAAGGAGAAAAATGTGTTTATTTTATTAAGCTTAATTATAAGGGAGAACAAAAAGCACTGGAACTTTTTAAAAATCATTCACCAAAACCAAGAGCCCCGAAATCACTTCTAGCTTAAAAATGCATTTTTTTTTCCCTAGGATCAGGGCACCGATTTGATGAATGTTCTCAAGTTAATCACCCATATAGGACTTCTTGAACATTACTCTGACATTGAGTGCTGTCTGTGTAACTTAATGTTATAAAACCTGGAAGGCATATTTATAGCCCAATCCAGATGGACCAAAACAAAGTACAATTATTCCTTCAAAAGTCGACCTTTGCATACAGATTAAAATGGATTGCTTCCAAGATTCAAATGGAGAAATGAACTCAGTTCCCCAATTGTCGTGCATTCATTACAGCCCTATTGGACTTGGTTTGGGACACTGCTAATTAGTGACATGTCTGTGTTAAAAGTTGGACTCCTAGCCTGATTTGCAAAGTGGCAGGAGGAAGAGCTGTTAGAAAACTAATTACGCCTCTTAGAGATGTGCTATTTTAAATAGGCTGTGAATTAAGTGGTTTCACAGAAGCAAATGAAAATGATTTTACTACTGACAGTGAGCATTCCCATGCAAGGATGGGAATGTCTGTGTATTTGGCCACTTCTAGATAAAAGTTATGCTATCGCATTCCTCTTGGACAATTAAAAGGGAAATTCTAATCTTGATTCTTATCAGAATTAGGATATAGGGAGATTTATAGCATCTTTCCCTCTTCCATAATTTTAAAATGAGCAAAGATTCCAGAAACTCTTAATCTTACGGACTTGGTTGTACTTATTTTGGGATGTTTATAGAATATATATTATCTCCTTGTCAATATCTTTGCTATTAATAGGTGTTATAAATACCTTACAAAAATATAACTTTTAACTCTCTCATGAGAAAGACTGTATCTAAAGTATTTGCAAAGGTGTTGCTGGGGGTAGAGTAAAAGATTTTTACCTCTTCTCAGTCAATTTGGGGTGGCCTGGAGATACCCCATCAGATTTTTCTGGCACTGGAATCTTTTATTAAGTCTAAAACTATTTTTTCCCTGATGAATCTGACTATATAGTCCATAGTCCCCAAAGGGAAGACGGTATACTTATGGAACTGATAATATTGGGATGTACAATGAATATTGATCCCTTTCATAACTCAGGGAATTGTGTTGTAGAATATTATCAGCAGACATTTTGACTGAAATGAACATGATGAGGTAGATATGTATTTTTTTTTTCTGATGACCATTCCTCCACTGTGTTCTACAGAATCATGCTTCATGCCCTATAGTAGCTACTTAAGCTTCTTATTGACTAATTTCTTAGCTTTTGAGTTATTTTAAGCTATTAGATTAGATTTATCTTACAGTTCAAGATCTGCCCTATTCATTTTAGAGTCTTCCCAATTCTCCATCTCAAGCTCTTCTCCAGTATAGAGTAGTGTGGTGGCTATGGTCACTAGAAGATGGATTGGACATAGGCAAGCTATAAAGCATCTCTTCTTTTTTTCTCTCTTTCGAGGATGGGTTCCATCATGGTAAGGGAATGGATATGCGAAGAAGGAGGAATAGTTAGGTGTGGTTGGAGTGATTACTTTTGTTGGCTAGTCCTGCTGGTCCAATATCTCAACCTTCGTATCAGCATCTTGAGTCCTGGGTTGATTCCAACATAACCAGTGAAGGAGATGCTCATACCCATGGTATTTTTCTAGGCTTTGGTATCTTATATTCAAGTTACCTCCTTGTTGGTGACACCAGGACATACTCCTAAAATGTGTAACAATTTCCCTCCAAGTATCAGAGGTCTGGAAAAATCGATAGCCCATGGTCTCATCTGCTCTAGTTGGATATGTCAGATGTATAGCCATGTTCAGACTCATGTTCTGGAATTCAGACAAATTAGAACAATCTGTGGATAAGAGAGGCAGAGATTGGGATGGACAAGCCAGAGAGAAGGGGTACTGGGGAGCCAGGGGGAGTCCAGAATAGATGCTGAGTATAATTGGGTCTCTGGCCCTTTTCCCCAATTGTTCCTTAACACTCCCTTTCCCCGTTTTCTTCTCCCCTCTCCCTGGGAAGGGGCAATTCATCAGTGTCATATTCAAGCAGACGTCTATCAGATGACATAATGCCAGTTTCCAGTTTTGTGGTTCTCCACTCTTCATATGAGATCTGATGCCCATTCTACTCACACCTTTGGCTTTTCAGAAAAGGGGAAAAGAAAACCCTTCTCTCCCACCACAGTGGGAGGAGACTAGACTCTTCTTAGCAGCACTTTTAGGAGTGACTTATTTTATCACTATTCTACTAACTATGGGGAAACGGAAGTGATTGTGTTTGAAGTTTCCCACATACCCTTAACTGTGATGCAGAGGAAATTGGTTTTTGAAAACTTTGAACTACACATAGAGTAAATGAGGGTTAAGATTGTTAACATTATATTTTTAGCATTATAATTTTAATGTGTTTTTAAAAATATAATAGAAAGAAGTTGCTAAAATTTAGATTTAAGCATATTTCCCTTTAAACTTATACCCTAAATTAATTCCATAAACATTTCTTGAGTTCCTGCTATGTCATAGTCACTCAGAAAAGTCTAGATACACAGAGATAAATTAAGATATGGCCATGCCTCAGAAGCTGAAATTTAAAATATTGCATTCTTATGAAAAAAAATATCCAGTTAAGTGTTAAGGGTGAATATGGAAGCATTTTAAACATTGCATTGTGGTGGCTTTATACACCAGTAACTAATACATCAGTGCTTCCCAAATTTTAATATGCATTTAAATTATCTGTTGTTAGGTTAAAATACTGATTCCAAATCAGTATGCCTGGGACAGGGACCGAGATTCTGAATTTCTAGCAATCTTATGCTGGTCTGTGAAAGATACTTGGAGTAACAAAGGCTTAAAAGACCCTGTGAATCACATTTTTATATGCACTGAAGGGTACCTAAGAACCTCAGTCTAGGGTGAATGTTATTCCCATAACACCGTCCCCTACCCAAAAGCAAAGGAATTCCGACAGTATGTTATTTCAGGACTTCTCATTGCTTATTGAAAATGAAATACAATAAGCTTCAATGTACAGAGAGGTCAAGTGACGTGCATATCATCACAGAGTGAACTGGCCAGAGTTTCAGGATTTGGCCTGACAACTGGAATGAGCTTTAATTCAGTTGCAAGTCTTGACTTTCACCCTTTAAGGGGCTGTTAGCTGAAGTGCAGAGAAGTGAACTCACTCCCGCATCTCCATGATGAATGGCCATGAGGTCAGCTGACCATCCATCTGTGGTTACAAGTCAGACACTTTCCCTTGTCTCTAAAGTAACTTGATATGGAGGCTTGTAAGTCAAAGTATTGGCGTTTGGCCTCATTCAGTGTGAGGGAAACTTTGGCGAGTGCTTGATTCTCTTTTATTTTAGCTTTCAATTTTCTTAATCCTTTCCCTCCCCCCATCTACTTTTTGAGAACTACTTTGGTCTCCCGGAGTCCAGCCATTCTGATTAATTCACACTCACCCTTTTGGCATATGCATGAATGCCAGAAACTCTAATGATTCCATCCACACGGGACTGAACATTACATCAGTTGCATATCTCCCCCCTGCTGTTCATAGGGTCTAAAGTCCAAGCTCGTGGGTGTGTTTAGCCATTAGAGGATTTTACAATACAGAACAAAAGGATGAAAACTCAATTGCCAGAATAATTTAAGAGCTCTTCACACCACTTGAGCTAAATACCCCCATCTTGCAATGACAAGTTCTAGGGCAGTTAATTAAAACCTTCACCTTTTCAATCTTGGACAGTATTGAATCCCAGATGATTTCTTTTCCAAAGGAAGTAATTTTAAGGGCAAAAGGAGGCAGCAGAAGTCATACTATGGTCTGTTTTTTGTGTTTTTTTTTTTTAATCAAACAAATTTTTATGCCAAAAAGAAAATTTCAAAATAAATTAGTGACTTCACAAAAAGTGTAGAGCATACTCAAATTAGGAGGGGAGAAAAGGTCAATATTAGCATAATTTTTGAATGCCCAGCCTCAGTCCACCTCTAAAGTATATAGCTTTCATCAAACTTCTCCTCAGTAACGGCTTCTTTATTGTTGGAACTTTTTTATGGGTTGGAAATGTATTCTGTATGCTTGGTGATCCTAAGTCAAACTTCCCTGATTGCCACTTTATGTAAACTATGTGAAGTTTGAACCACCAGTAAATCAAAATTCAATCCCTTTTTATAAGTGTCTGGACACTTCCATATTTCAACTTAGTTTAAATCAATCACCCTTCTCAGCATTTTGCCTCTCTATAATTTCTAATACCTTCAGCCTTCAACTGTGTCCTGGCTCTCATTTCTAAATCTGACCCTCCCACTCAGTTCTTATCTCTATTTTTCACTTTTAAGACTGTTTTTATAAAGTCCACAGTTTACAAAGTTTCTTTCATTAAAAAAAAAAAAAAAAGTCTTTCCCAGATGCCGTGTCAGAACTATTTGTTTTTAAAATATGCTGTATTTTCCAAACAGTCGTCGTCTTTGTTTTGTTTGTTTTCATAGCACTTCTATAACCAAAATAATATTATAATAAGCAATGTACACTAAAACATTCACACAAAAATGTTAAGATATATGCAAAAGTTGTGTATACATTAGGGCAAATTTGGAATTACACTCACAGTTCCTAAGTTTATAATCTGTCACACAGAATACTAAGACCTTGAAATAAGACACATATGGCAGGTTCCAAAGAGCAATCAATACTATCATTTGGGGAGAAGGTTGAGTAAAGAAGAGAAACAAAAGCTATATTGTTTACACCATTCTGCTGAGAACTTGAGCATGCAGGAGCAAGTTGAGAAGATAGTTGGAAAGTTTTGGATAAGCTAAGGGCTTGAATACTTGGAAATTAACTTATCAGTGCTTGCAAAGCATGGAGCCTCATTTCAGAAAAGGGCTTGAAGGCATCTACCCACGCAATTCCCATTGTCATCCCTAAAACAAATACCCCAGATTCACTTCAGATCAGTTCAATCCAGACTGGTACAGTCGTGTGTCTTCGGGTTTACCTTATGAAACCAAGGACTTTTCACCTTTAATTACCAGAATCAATCTACACTTCAAGACTCCAGTATAAAATCCTCACCTGCTCCATAACATAAAACAAGAGACTTCTAAATCCATGCACCTGTCAGAATTCACTTTGATGGTAAAGTGATAAAATAGACAAAAGAATTTCTTGCGTTTCTTCTCTTGTACATAATGAAGTGATAACAGTTATAGACACTAAGACATTAATCTTCTGGAGGAGTGTTGTGGGTCCCCCCCCCCATCCCATGGATGAATTTTTGAGTATATGAGACTTTCTGGTAGTTATTCTTTTTTAAGGATTCTACTTTTCAAAGATTCAAGCTTTTGATGGCCGTGACAGAATCTCATTCCTAAAGTACTTTCAAAGATTAAATACACCTCAATTCATAAGACAGGTTTGTGTTAGGACTTGAATTGGAGGAAAAGATGAATTAGATGCTTTCCTCATTGTCCCTATTCTCAGGGTGACTTACCAACAAACCCTAGGACTTACATACCTGAGAAAGAAAAGGGGCACTTGATTACATTTTAAGTCATTCTATTCATTCATTCATTCATTCATTCATTCCCCTGTTTGTTCATGTATTCTGTGAGTCATTAACATACTGCTAGTTCATTTAATATTCTTAGTCATTAATCATCTTCTGTGTTTCCGTTGGGTATATACAAAGTAAGCCAAATTTGAATAAGCTCTTACTGCAAGGAATTTACATCTCATAATAGCAAGGGGACATTCTAAGAACTCAAAAAGTGGGGTCACAGAACAGAGGGGATTTTAACTGAATTTTGAGGCATGTGTGAGAAAGTGACAGGCAGACAAAGGAAAACACACTCCAAGGGAGTAGCATGACTGCAAATTTGGGATTAAGGTGCAAGTCCTAATTTGAAATGTAGAGAGTAGATTATGTAGAGGGCTGGAAGAAAAAGTGCATTAGGACAGATAGCTAGATGTGCATGTCAAGTGAAACTGGGGAGGGCAGAGTAGTGTTGAGTAATTCCTGATAATCTTTCTTCCTTTCTTTCTTTCTTCCTTTCTTTCTTCCTTCCTCCCTCCCTCCCTCTCTTTCTTTCTTTCTTTCTTTCTTTCTTTCTTTCTTTCTTTCTTTCTTTCTTTCTTTCTTTCTTTTCTTCCCTATCACTTTCAATGCCTCATTTCCCCCTTCTTCTTAGGTAAGTAGAAAGTATTGGGGTACTTGTCAGACAAAGTTGGCAGTGAGGGGACATCACAGCTGCTCTGGGAGTTTGGGAGGCACGTTGGTCTGAGTATTTATGTCCTTATCACACTTAGGACTTCAAAGACTTTTCTGATATACAGTTGGGAGCAGTAGCCATGTAAACAGGCCGGCAATTTCATGCAAATTGACATTTCTCTGCACATTTTCCTTTGAATTTTGGTCTATCAAGTAAAATTCTGGGCACTATTATTTTCATCTGATGTATCTCTATCATACAGTTTGTTGGATCCATTGATTTCCTGGCCTTCCCTTGGAACTCAGTTCTCTAATCCAATGGCTGTTTGCTCATATTCATTCCATCCTGAGTATGCACAGAAGCAACATTTATAAGCAACTTAATCTGATCTAAGTTACATAAATCCCTGTTGCATGATGTGGAAAGGGTCATGAAAAATTTAAAAGATTTTGAAAGTGGTGAAAGAGATCATTTTGAGTCCTGTTTAGCATACATATCTAAATTAACTCACCTTTCATTGTCTTTGAACTTCTTAAAACTTTGTATAAGTACTGTTTACTTTATACTATCAGTATATCTGTATAGAATACTGATAGTAATGCAAACAATTATCTTCCATACAAATGCAGATATTGTCAGGCAGAGATTCAATTGACTATTGTCTTATGGACATTAACCAATTTACAAATTTATTTCAGCATTCCTAAGGGCCTGTGTGTGTTTTCAAATTCTCCTTTGAACTAGTTCCAACAGCTTACAGATTCTTTCATTGATCAATTAGTTAAATAAAACCTTTGCTATGTCTTCATTGTATACTTGTATAACAGTCATGATTTTATTACAAAAATATTCTTTAACAAAGATAAGGGATCTGATCATACACCCTCCTGTCACGATTTACCTGGCAGACACAATGTACTTTTCTCTGCACTCCATTCCTCTTTAGCATTACAATGGAATAAAGGTCATGGGAGGATTGAATAAGGAAGGCATATTCTGCTTTCAACAAATAACATATTTTTAACTCATAAGTTTCAGTCTTAAAATCAAAATGAATGATTAAATGCTGAGAGAGAGCAGGAGGGAAAAAAGTAGAGGGAGGGAAGGAAGAAATGGGGTAAAAACCAACCTGTTGCCCATTTATTAAGATGTCCTCCTGGGGGCAGTGGTGGAGAAGAGAGGAGGAACTGCCTGGGGCATACTGAATGATAATTAAGAAACATTGTTTCAGATTCTTTCAGCTTTTACATAACTAACACCTGAGCAATTCCTACCCTTTATCTTATTCATTAAAGAGAGACCATTTGTCATCAAAGCTTTTTCATTGCTTCCTTACCACAAGATACCACTTTGTTGGACCATCCCCAGATTTCTGAATCTTTTCAAGATTAGAAATCAAAACTTTTAGTACTGAACTATGACTATTCCTTGGCATGGTGCAGTATTGCTCTTACCTCAAGGTAAGTAAGCCAGTACTCAATCATGCCAAGGAATGGTCATGGTTCAGTATTGGCTTCAACTGCATTATTTTCTATCTAAATTAAAATAATTACATTTTACCCTCTGCACATTCTGTTTCAAGACTGTAAAATATTTTAACAGCTCTCACCAATAGGCATTTTTGTAATTTAGTTTTCTAGAAGAGTATTTATTGTGCCCAAATTGTTCTTGTGAGCCATTCCTACCTTTGAACCTTCTAAAACAACTTCACTCTATCCTTGAGGATTTGCAGTTTTACATGTAATTGTATGATATATTCTTCCATATAAATAACATTTTAAGATGTATTGAACAACTGCCAGCTCCTGGGACAAAAAGAGAGAGAGAGAGAGGAAGATAGAGAAAGAAAAGAAAAAACAAAAACAAAAACAAAAAACAGTCCTAAGTGTGATGATCTATAGGGAGAAACAAATAGCAGATGAATAAGCCAAAACTTACTGCGTTGTTCGTGAGAGATTGGAACACAATGAGAAATTTGGCTAATTTTTTACATTTGTACTCAAAGGTTAGAACAAGTGAAAATCCAAGTTAGGAATTGTTTACTATGAGGAGCTAAAATTAAAGTTAGAATTTTTCAGTGCAAAAGTTCAGTAGTTTTATTATTTACTATGACCACACATACAAAGATGATATAGCAGAAAATCTAAAACATTACTTTAGACTTTGTTTTTCAGATATTTTCATATATTGCTTCCATTACAAAAATATTAATAGTGCACTGAAGAGTCTGAAAAACAAAAAAAAATATTAAGAGAATATTAAAATCAGCATTAATTCCACTCTTTGGATATAATGGGTGAGGGAACAGAAGGCAAGCTGAGGACAAAGCAGAAGCTGACACCCCATAACCCCCTCTGGCATGGGATATGTGTGACACTCCACAAGAATTCCTGGCTGCCCCAAAGCTAAGGAATGAAAAAACAAATAGTTAATTTATAAAGATCCCAATCCTGCAAGACTGGAGTCTCCCTCAGTTTACAAATGTCTTAGCAATCTACAAGAATAAAGCATTTCTATCAATAACCTAGCTTCCAGAAGGAAATGTAGGTACAATTAAATGTCCTTATAACCTGCAGCCCACTGGCAGACACTTGAAGTGGGTAGAATGTAATGCTCCTCCAGGAGGCTCCCAACTATCTTATTGTTAATGCCTTGCTAGAAGGAGAAGCAACCTTAATTTGACAATGGCAAAGCCTCTGGGTATCCTGTGAGTCCTCTTTAACATATGAAAATCCTGTTGAAAACCTCCCTTTCCCTTACCTCCCCCACCCTATAGAATATAATCAGCCACCCCTCACCACTCCAGGGCAACAGCTCTTTCTGCCCACTGGTCCTCTCCCAGCACTTTAATAAACCACTTTTTTGCACCAAAGATGTCTCAAGAATTCTTTATTGGCTGTGGGCTCCAGACCTCACCCTACTGAACCTCACCTATATTGTAAAACCCCATCATAATTACCATTAATATTGTGACTTATATCCTACAAAGATGTTTTATATACATACATGTTTTAACCTGTTCTTCATGTAAATAATGTATTGTGAACATTTTTTCTTATAAAAAGCAAATCTGTGAAATGTAATGTTTAATGGCTGCAGAGACTTGATCATATAAATTATTCCATAGATCATTTATTTTAATACTCTTTGTTGAATATGTGCTTTTCCTCAATAATTAACTATTATAAATAATACTTAGTTGAACATTTATATCTATCCATATATATGTATATATACACATGCATATATCTCTCTATATATCTATATCTATCTATCTCTGTATATATGTTTTTGAATGGCTCTATGTATTTTGTCATCATTCAATCCTATAAATATAATTGTTTCACCAAAAGGTATTAGCATTTCCACTTTAAAAAGATTCTAAGAGGTTGTCTGGGTGGCTCCATCTTTGAAAGTCTACCTTTGGCTCAGATCATGGTCCCAGGGTCCTGGGATCAAGCCCTGCATCAGACTCCCTGCTCAGTGGGAAGCCTGCTTCTCTCTCTCCCACTTCTCTGGCTTGTGTGCCCTCTCAAGGTGTGTTTGTCAAATAAATAAATAAAAACTTAAAAAAAAAGATTCTAGAAAACTAAATTTTAAAAAGATATCCATACTTTAAAGTCTTTAAGTCTATAGCATCCAATTGTCCTCCAGAACTATTTTTTAAAGACCTATTTATTTATTTGAGAGAGAGAGAGAAAATCTCAAGCCAAGTCCTGCTGAGTATGAAGCCCAACTCAGGGCTCCATCCCTAGAACCACAAGATCTCAACCTGAGCAAAAACCAAGAGTCAGAGGCTTAACAGACTGAGCCACCCAGATGCCCCTTGCCCTCCAGAATTTTAAGTGTTTTATGCACTAACCAAGTCACTACTATTCAGAGTAATAGTAGGACAAGCATTTAAAATAACTTTTTTCTTGGCTAACAAGTATTTCTAGACAAGCACCCATCATCAGAAAAGAATGATTCCATTTGAAATATTTTTAAATTATTTTTAGTAGTATATTTATATTTTTAGTTATTACCTTTATTAGGTAAAAATATGCACTATTCAAATGGGATAATGTCACAGTTAGATTTTTAATTTACTCTTTTAAATATAAAAATAATCTTTGGGCTAAAATCTAAACATTTTTATTTCCAACTGTATCTGACATGGAAACTGATAATTAGATGTTAGAATGAGATGATTAGAAGAATTGGGGAGGAGAGAGAGAGCAGAGGGAAGAAAGAGGGATATCAAAAATCTTTTCCAGTTCCCACCATTGAGAAGCCAACATTCACCCTCCTTTCCTAAACTCCACCCACCTCTGCAAAAGTGGTATTTGAATACAGAAAGGGAAATTGCTCCTTTAGGGGACATTTTCAATTAAATGTCTAGCAAGTGAGGCAAACACAATGCAAACTTAAGGATTATCAAGGGTCAGTTCAACCATCTCCAGACAACCACAGAGTTCTGTAATTATGAACACATCTGTACGACTCTACTTCACAGACATGATGACCCCACATACGCATTTGCTGACAAATCACAGTCTGAGGTAATTGCAAACATCGTAAAAAGTTATTGCCATGGAGCTTAGTTTGGGAGACTCTACTCTTATACTCCTGTTGTTTTTACACTCAATTTTAAGAAACATTTGGCAGTTCCTCACTTCTAAGCACACACACACACGTGTGTGTGTGTGTGTGTGTTCATGTGTGTATCCTTGAGGACGAATAAGAATGACACTGAATTCTATACATAGACCCTTTGGGTTCTGAGGATCTGGCTGTTAAAAGAATGAACTACTTCTTACCCAATTGGATCAACCATATAAGGAACCATAAATTGCAACTGTTTGCACCTAAAACATTGCTGAGTACGTTCTAAGTTACAGAACTTGTAGAAAGTATGTTACCGACAACATTTCCACCAGCATTTGGAGAATACCCAACTATCAAAGTACACAGTAGTCACAGATAAGCAGACAGAGACAGGAGAGCTTTTCTTTCCATTGTCCACACAAAGCTGTTGATTGATGTCTGTGCGGCTCTTTCTGCCTCATTCAGGACTGAGGTGGGAAAATAGAACAAGGGTGTGTTCCTGACCTCTTTTTTAATTCAAGGTCCCAGACACTGAGGTTTTCTAACCCCCCCCCCCCCCCCCACGTTTTATTGCCCTTTTGAGACCTAGAGATGGTAATCTCTTGTTTGGACATTGTAGGTATGGCAAACTCCAAAAAGAAAGGGAAGTCAAATAATCCACATCAAGGATTACAGCCAAGAAAAACTAGCCATTGCTGAGCGTCAAAATGTGCCTCTGCTGACAAACAACCAAAAAGGAGTAGGGAACCTGACGACCCTTACAACTCTTCCTTAACTTTTTCCCCATGTTTCTCCAAGATTCAGAGAATTGAGACACTGAAGAAGATAAATGATGATTGAATGGTATCCGGTGTCCTTCCTTCAATATTCTCCACGACGCTCTGGGGCTCCCTTTGGATTTCTGTGTACTCAGCAGCCAGTGAGCTGAGCTAAGCACTCACTGAATTTGTAGTTTAGGTGCTAGAGAAATGATCAGTATCTGCATAGCCTGTCTGCTGGGCAATACTTGTTAACCAAATGTATTTTCCTCAAGCATCTAACAATGAACTCAAGCAGCACTAAAAGAAACAAAAGGAATGAGCTAATTTATTTCGGCCTTTCCTCTATAGCTTTACCTAAAATTGCTTTATACACATCCCAAATTTTCACTGAACTGACAAGAAGCACTCTGGGTGCACTGGTTTTCCAATACTTCTGCCCCAAATACCAAAATTGTAATGATGAAGTGCAAAATAAATGCAAGAGATACAGTGAAAAATGACAGAGTCAAATCCCAAGTAATAATTCACTCAGGGGGAACCACTGATATCATAAGCTGGGAAAGTAAAGCTCAAGTTATTTATACTTCGTAGAATTTGAAGAGTCAACTATCACGATTTATCCAACTCGTGGGTATCCATTGTCTTTTCTATGTCTATCTATCTTGAAAATTGGTAACCAAGGGAAAAGCAAATAAACAAACAGATTATTCTTTTGAATGTTCTTATACTTTGTGAGTGATAAACCAAAGCTGCTATGTTCTGTACTTAAATCAAAGCTGTATGAATACACTTAAAATACAATCAAGGAAAGTGTCTAAGCAAAGATAAAAATCATATACTGGCTTTTGTAATCAATTCATATACCTTGTACCTTTTTTTTATCAGATAGTTTTCCTGATTGGATGAGAAGTTGCATGCTACCTTTTGTTTCTATTTCTCTAAACTGAAGGAAATGTTATTAAATAGTTCACGATTTCTTTTTCTTTTTTCTTTCTTTTTTGTCACTCAGCACTTGTACTGAGGAGGACACCACGTAGAGGAATCATCCATTAATGGGGCTTCATGTTTTACACTGAGCTGTCGACACCTGCTGGGAGGCCATTGGCGGGAGTAGGTTCCTCTGCTCCTGATCCCAGCCTCCTTAATACCTCAGCCTGCTCCCAGCCATCACCCTGACTCCAGCATTTGTCCATTTCCGGTTTTACATTTGGTCTCCTCACATTCAGTTAATCTCAGACTTATTTGTCTTCTGTTTGGATTTGAAGAGGTTATCTCCATGCCTCCTAAACAGACCTGATCATTGCAATCTAATCCTGTTCTAAGGGAAGGAAGATTTACTGGGGATTTTCCCCTAGGAGACTATGACTAAACTTTCTCACTTCTACCCACTAATACTGATAGTAACATTAACAATAACAAAATACCTCCTGTTGTGAATGTGAAGTCTAGTTCACTCCCTCATCTTGTTTCTTATCCATGTACCATCCAATATAGTCCAAAAGAAGGCTTTCCAATATATAAGAGCTCTAATACTTTTCCTTGCTACCAAATAAATGTAGCGTCTTCTACTCCAATATTTTCACAAAGGATTTCCTTGGCAAATATGCTTTGCCCATTGCCTTGTTTTCTTCTGTTTCTTCTATTTCTCTTTACATATTCTGAAAATAATACAACACAGTGATAACATTTTTCTTAGCATAAGAGCAAATCCTCAGGATTACAGTGCCCTTATGTTCTTGATAAAAATGAAAATTTCTCTAAACCCATCCAAACTACTGAATCAAGATTGCTAGAGATAGCCTCAGAAGGAGCATTTTAAGTGAACACCCAAATGTCACGCTTTGATTTCCCTTAAATGGGAAATTTGGAACAAATTAAGGAGCACATTTAGACCCAGGGCTGTATGGATTTTTCCACAGTTTTCATTCCTGATTCACTATTAAAAAACGAAAACAAACAAACAAACAAACAAAAAAACAGTGCAAATATCTCTGTGATCATAATTTGTCTATAGTCATCTATTTGGGGGATGGGGAAGATTCCAGTGAATAAAGTTTTGTAGGAGCAGTTAATCATTTATCACAATAAATGCCTGATAAATTGCCACCCACAGACAGTCTAAGCCATCCCACTATTGCAAGGGTGAAGGGGACACAATATTTAAATATACTATTAAATATAGCATTTTGAATCAAATATAGATAAAAGGCATGCAGAACACGAGAACAGTATTGTTTTCTTTTTTTCTTTTTTTTTTAGAGAGAGCATGCATGTGGGCACCTCCAAGTAGGGGAGGGCAAGAGAATCTTAGGCAGGCTCCATGCGCAGCTCACAGTCCTGAGATCTCAGATCTCACAGTCCTGAGATCATGACTTGAGCTGGAACTAAGAGTAGGATGTTTAACCAACTGACCCACCCAGGTGCCCCTGAATATTTTAGACTAGATAACTGATTCACTAATATACCAATATTTTAAAGCTGCTTTATTTTGCCACATGTTCGCTAATGCTGAACTGATGATTTATAAAATGAATTTGTCACTGGAAAACAGCATCAACCATTGCTTCTGAATTAGAGCTTTGTATTCAAAGCAACTTTTAAAATACCCTTTTTATCTGTAATTTAAGCCAATTCCCTTTTACGATTAAAAAAAATCACTGTGTGTATAAGCTATGACATAACTAATATCTAACAGTTAAAAAAATCACTATAATAGTTCTTAAAGTTAAAAAATCCCTCCAACTCCTTGAAGCAATTAACTTAAATTGTCAATAACTATACAATTGTCATACTAATATTCCATTAGAATATTATAAACTACAGGGCTGGGGACATCAGAATTATCTCAATGATTATTTCCTTCCAAATTAGGACGGGTATATAGAGAATGAAAGCTGAATGATAAACGTGATAAATATTGTGTGGTTCAGTTGAAGAATCCTATCAAAAAAGGCGAGTCATATTTGAAGGGTCTGTAGCCAGGAACAATATTCAAAACACAATGCTGGCTGCTCTGATAAACTACTACTTCACTGAGTCCACTTATTTCATAGAATCAATTCTATGCACCAGATAGATTTATCACTTTTGTAATAAATAGTGCTATATTGATTGTTCATTGTAATGATGTCAACACACTTTATTATGCAGTTAGTGGCTTAACACTAGTATAATTTGAGTTTAGGCTTTTTATATATTTTTTGCCTCTTCCATTTCTTAAGGCATTTTTGCATATTCAGTAATATACTGTCTGGGTGGTTCCAACTCTAAATCATAACTACAGTCTTCTTCTCTCTTTTGGGTGCAAAGATGCTGGATCACCAGCAATTCCAGGGCTACTTTCGATACACTGACGAATCATCCATCAGGATTTCCTTCAGAAATTGCTGTAAGATGGGGCGCCTGGGTGGCTCAGTGGGTTAAAGCCTCTGCCTTCGGCTCAAGTCATGATCCCAGGGTCCTGGGATCGAGCCCCGCATTGGGCTCTCTGCTCGGCGGGGAAGCCTGCTTCCGCCTCTCTCTCTGCCTGCTTCTCTGCCTACGTGTGATCTCTGTCTGTCAAAAATAAATAAATAAAAATTAAAAAAAAAAAAAAAGAAATTGCTGTAAGACCACCAGGAAAGATGAGATCCTCGGTCTCTTCCTGTGTAAACTAGTACAAGTGCTATGTGCTTGCCTATTTATCAAGGGCAAGCCTGCCTTCAGGGGCATGTGACCTAAGCAGGTGCACAGTCTTGGTCTGACAAGGACCCCATACCTGTTTTAAGGTTCTGCTGTTGTCATACTAATTTTTTTTTTTTTCGAATGGAGAGTCTTGCATTTCAGCTTACATTGAGTTCCATAAATTATGTAGCCAGTCCTGAACAAGGTTGCCGCAAAGATTGGACAAAGTGATATAATGTGCAAGAATATCAAAACCTTAGAATATGATTTCTGTACTGTCCTCATGAAAACACTTAGGGAAATGCTTAAATACAAGGAATAGGCAATTATTCACCATCAAATTATATTCCAAGGTCCAGCTAAAGAAAATCACCTCAGTTTTAATGTTGTTTAATGATTCTTCAGTTGAAGACTGTTAGCAGTCTTCATGACCACCTGTTAAGGCATCTATTGTATGCAAAGAACGAACTTTCCTCCTATGCATGTAGAGTGGTGCAGTTATGGACCATCTCTAGGAGAACTGAGACAATAATCACTCAAGTCATTTTTGCATTGTGTGGTTCAGTTGAGAAATCCAATTAAGGTAGTGCTTCATGCCTGGAGCCAGAAGCAATATCCAACATATGAGACAAAATGCCTCCCAAACACCCCATCATGGCTTCAGGCACTGCAGGCTGCTCCTTGGACAGGTCCTCTCTCTTCACCCTGAATGGAATGTGGGTCCCTCCCATAGCTGGTTCCTAGAGCTGGCTTTTCAGAACCTAAATTCTATTATGGCTCCTCTTCTTGGTGCAGCCTATGTCACGTGCACAGGGCTTCAAGAGAAGCTGGGAAATTGAGTTCAGGGCTTCTACATTCTGAGGGATGAGTCATGAATCAGGAAATACTGACTTGCTATAATCATGAAAACTAGAATGGAAATTGCTTCTTAATCCCATGGTTCTCAACTGGGGATATTTTTGTTCCAGGAACCATCTGACAATAACTAAAGATGTGTTAAGTTATCACAACTTGCAGCAAGGGGGCTGGGGAAGGTGGTGTAGTACTGTCAACTGGAATATGGAGGACCGAGATAACGGCCAAACATCCCACATGTGCAGGTTAGCCCCCCGCACCAGAGGAGTACCCAGCCCTGAACGACAATACTATCACCATTGAGAAACCCTGCTTTAATCTGTCATTCCCCGGTAGTTACCATGGATCTCTCACATCATAAATGACTGGGGGTGAAGTCAAGAATTGGTATCATGTTAAGTTCTTCGGGTGATTCTGAAGTATCCAGGATTTGCACTCAGCCCCAAGCTCCTCAAGGTAGGGCACATGTCTGTTTTCACTCTAGAATACTAAATCTTAAGGTTTAGCTCTATTTAACCGTAAATTCTTTATCTGATTAATTTTTGTCAATGACTAATCTGTATCCTCTAGGAAAACAGATTGAACCAGGTGGTTCTCAAAGGATTTTTGTTTCTTGGGTGAGGAAACTAAGTTGCATAGCTATTATGTGATAAACATTGTGCTAAGTGTTCTTACATCATAATCCCACCTAAATCCACAAAAAAAGTGCTATAGACTTTACCTATTCTGTAAATGAGAGAAAAACGTTGAAGACACAGATAATTTTATAAGTGAACCATGTTTGCAGTGACAGGACTGACAATTAAGGCAGTTCTTGTAGAATCTCAGGTGTTTTGTTTTGTTTTGCTTATTCATTTATTCTTTTTTCCCGTTGATTCTAGAAATACTTTTTAAATAGTAAGAAAACAATTTTCAGGTTGCTTGGGCATCTCATTTGGAGAGATAGAAAAATAAATAGGCCCTTTTCAATCTATTGTGGAAAAAAATCATGGAATTATGAGGTATAAAATGGTCCTTCTAGAAACTGAAATTAACTCCCAGTGGGGGGAGGGGGTAAGGAAAGCCATAGAGGAGAGGCTGACTGCTCTGATTTAGAGCCAAGAACGTAGCCAGCAGGGGGCGCAAGGGAGGTCATCACCAAGTTGGCGCAAGATGATCACTTCTAAGGGATTGCATTTGTTCCTGAAAAGTGACGCTTTTAAATGTCAAATGTCATACAGACAGAAAATGGGCCAAGCAATTTAGGAAATGGTAGAATATAGCAACTACCTTATTTAGGTAGAAGATACTGATAGTAAGTGTTAATAAAGCAGTAGTAAGAGGCAGCCTTGGAGTCGGAACATGAGGTTAACAGAAAGGGTAGTGAGCTAAGACGGTGCCAGGCTCTTCCTCGTCTGGATGGATGGTGATAAGATTCACTGCTAGTAGGATCACCCTCTGCACAGCGAAAGGGAATGATGAGTTTGTCTTCCAGAGCACTGTGTGACTATGAAGTGGAAGCAGGCCCCCTCTTGGGGCTTTCTCTTGGATTTATTTCCTTTCTTCTAGAGTATTACTCTAATATTTATTCCAAATACAGGCTTTGCGTTTCCAAGTTTGAGTCTTTTATGCTGAATGATACGTATTTTTATTTCAATATGAGTTCATTTTTTTCAATAAATTAATTAATTCAATTAATTAATTATCATTTCATTTTTCATTTAAATATGAGCTCAGCGACATGTAAAATGTTGAGTTCCACATTCTTTTCCTTCAGGTTTTGCAAGGAGCTCCATCTTGAACATACTATTGCCATTCACATAGCCAATGTCAATTTGATTCCTAGTTCTTTGCATACAAACCGTATGCAAAGGGTTGTACAGTCATTCTGGAGGATCCCAGATTCATTTCTTTGTTTTGGATTTTTTTTTTTTTTTTAATTCATTCACGTGGGTTGAGGTGTGTTTTTGTTTTTGCCTTTCATAAGGAGTGCTATGGGCCCGTTTAATATGAATTTCTAACTGATTATTTTAAACCCTGGAAAAACTTCACTCAGTTTTTAGTATTTGTTCTTCTAAGAACTATTATTTTCTTCTGAAATTCCTATTCTGTTTTGTCCACTCTACTCTATCAGATTTTAAATTTTACTGCTTATCTATCTTCTGGGAGGCTTCTTCAACAGACTCACGCCTTATTCACTTATTAACTTAGCCCATTTTGTTATTTATCCCAACTACTGATTTCTTTACTTAAGGTAGCACACTTGTCATATCCAGAATCTTCTTTGTGAATATCTGTCCCTGTTCTTCATAAATATTTGTTCCTGTTTCATTTTTCCAGTATCTATTTCTATTCATTCAAAGTGTTCTTACATCATATTTATTGTAATAATAAATATCACAATATCTATTTCTATTTATTTAATTTAATTTATTAATTTCTATTTATTTTATTTAATTTATTTAATTAATTTCTATTTCTATTTATTTTATTTAATTTATTTAATATCCAATATCTATTTCTATTCATTCAAAGATATTTATTATTATAGGCTTGTATTATTCAGTTTGTATTTGCTCTGGTCTGTTACTTGTGCTACCTCCACCAAACGTCGCCCATTTTGGTTTCTCTTTTATGTTGCATACATTTCATAGCTATCTCAATAATTTTTCATTTAAAATCATATTTCTTTGGAGGATCTACTGCTATTTCTGGTTTTGGGTACCCATAGAGGTGATCAAGTCCCAAGATCTCAGTATAGACTCTGGCCAGACTGTAGATATGGAAGTGTCATTTGTGCAGGACAGCTTTTGGTGTGACATTAAGGACTCAGCTATTCTGTGTCTCTTCTCCCTGCAAATACATATGTGGTCCCTATGGGCCATACCAGCATCTCCTCTCCATCCTGAACACTGCTCTTTTTAAAGAGATGTCTTCCACATTTCAGGAAAGAAGAAGGATGCATGTTAACTTTTGTTTTTCAATCCTTTTCATGTCCAAATGGGTTTGCATATCAATTTATCTTGCTGTCTCTTTTTGACACTGGATCTTGATTACTATATTCCTACCTTGGAGGTGACAGTTTTGGAAAATTTCCTCTTAGGTCAAGGTGGAGGGGGAATGTGGGACAACTTGTCACTGAACCTCTTTTGAACATTGTTATTATCTTCCTACTTAAGATCACTCCTGCCCCTTCCCACACCCATAGCACACGCTGGACCCCCTTTATCTTTGGCTCTAAGAGTTTCTTCATGGAATTTCATGAAAGATGACAAGACTACCTACCTATGCTTCTTCCCATGTTAGGGATCATTTCAGGGAGAATTCAAGCAGCAGCTGGGGGTTTATCACCCTCTCCACAACTGGAATTCTCATATCATCTGTCAGATTGCCTGCTCTCCTACAACGTTGGTCTCACTTTGTGGTCTGGTGATAATTCAAGAAACCCTCTTAAATAAGGGTATTTAAGTGTTTCTCTTTTTAAATGCTATTCGCTATTAGAGATGGGATAATTACATGTGATAATTATACTTGAAGTTCTTTGAAACAATTATCCAAGCCACCCTATTGTTTTACTTTAAATGACTGAAAAACTATACAAAAAGATTTTTTAGTAATGTTCTTTACAAAAATATTGCAGTTGGAATGAACTTCTCAGATGACCAGGGTTATTCACTTTTACATGCCTAGTGTCTAACCCAGGTCCTAGAATGTGATACAGGACATATGCTTCAATAATGTCCATTTTTATTGAAATGCTAGAAAACAAAGGGGAATGATGTTTGGTTTAAGAACTGGGTTTAAGTCCCAGCTAATAAACTAAGTCAGATGTTTGCTTTTGCTAAACCTTAATTGTCTTAAGATAAAAGGGTAACAGTGACTAAAAAAATGTGATGCATTAATATATATATAAAGTTCTTAATAAGTATAGTTATTAATGCTTAATCAATTTTCATCATATGGTAGCAATTATTTCTGTAATAGTAAGTATTGATTTAGTTCAATATATGTACATTCACAAATCTGATTCTCCATATACTACATGAATCTCTGACCTGGCTTACATAATTCCACAATCATCTAATTGATCCTGAATACTGCTACCAAATCTCTCTTTCTCAGAACCACTTTGATCATTTTGCATTCTTCTTCAAAGGCTTTGATGATGTCATTTCCTATTATACCTAGTCACAATTTTTCTGTTCAAATTTCATGACTCACCATGACTTGGCTTCATCCTACATATCAAGGCTAGTCAAAATTCTCTGGTTCCAAAAAAGAAAAAAAAAAAGAAAAAGAAGAAGAAAGGAAGGAAGGAAGGAAGGAAAGAAAAAAAAAAGAAAGAAAAGAAAACCACTTGAGAAATTCCAAGCAAGGGGGTTAGGAATAACAATTTTCATAGTGCAATAGCCCATGTGAAGAACACAAGTTCTAAACCACCATGCTCAGTAAGAACAATACTGGGAAAAGACTGAGAAGCAAATCTCTTCTTGTGTCCCACCAATGACATATCCTCTGTCTTCTCTGCTTTAGACATTCTTCTATCAGGGAATGGCAATGCATGGTCTCCAATGTCAAATGATTATGATTTTACAGAACCAGCAATTCCCAATGACTAGCTACAGCCTCTGCATCTTTTCAGATACGTCAACTGGATCTGGACATGGCATCTCGTATTAATTAGATCTTCTTTGGGTGTTACACATCACAGGGCAGAAATTATATCTAAACTTCTGTTACATCTTGAAATCTCTTATAAACACTTAGATTATACAATGAACATCTGTTAGACCAGGATAATATTTGGTCAAAACCAGACCAAACTAATTTAGAAAAACTGACTGTGTTTTTGTATTTTATGTAGGAATAGTGATATTGAAATTGTTGGAGAAGTCATAATTTTTCTAACTTATTACAGTTACTGTTCACTGTTCATTGTTCACAATATGACTCAATAATATCATTTGTTTTTGCTTTTACTTAAAAATTTTCTTAGTCAAGTGAAATTGAGGGAGAATGCAGAAGCGAGTCCATGACCTGGAGAGTTTCACCACACAAGAAAGGAGGACTTGAGTGAGCTCCATTCAGTTTATAAACATCAAGGGATTTGGTTAATGTGCATCAGAGCCCTAAACCATACTATTGCCCCAGATATTAATGAAGAAGAAAGAGCTCTAACAGCTCACGTTTTTAAAGTACCTTGAAAGGAATCCAAGAGAAGTTTTGAAGCTTGTACCCAAAAGTCAGTAACAACAGCAACAGCAAGGCTTACTGAGCGTCAGCTAGTTAATGAGCACTGCATTAATTGCTTTACATAGATGGTCCATTTTATCATCTTCACTATCTAAGGGTTTACCAATATTTTACCTCATGAAACTAAGGCTGAAGCAGTTTGAATAATTTGCCCAAGGACATGGCCAACCAGTGGTGGATTTTTAATTCAAAGGTGTTTGGAAAAAAAAGAAAAACAAACAAAAAAGAAAACAAAACAAAACAAACAAACAAACAAAAACCAGACGTGTTCGAACTTTATAATCCAGATTAGCTCCAGGCAAAGCAGACAATTAAAGCGTCCTGATGAAACCAAATAGGGTTTTCTTTCTTCCTTTTTTTTTTTTTCTTTTGGAACGTAGTTGATTTTGAGTATCTTATCTTCCAAAATATAAAAGTAAAAACTATTATGTTGAACACTTAGTAATTTTGAATATAACTGATTGAGACGATATTAAAACAAAAATCGTTATTTCTTTGGCAAATATCAAATGTGGGAAGAATTACTCTTAAATGAAGTTCTCTCCCTCCATTTCCTTTTTTGGTATAAAATTTTTATTGAACTTAATGGCTCATAGAACCATAAACTCTGAATCTTTAGTATACTTAATAGGTAATTTTTTCTGTAGCTTTAGAGGAATTTCTTAATGCAAAGATGTCTTTTGAATTTTAACTTTAAATAATTGCAGTGTGCCCCATCATGGGAGACTCCTAACTTCTGCTGGGCCCACTGAAGTGTAGATCCCTTGCAGTGGTAACAAAGATATATGGTATTATACTGTCATGTTTTCTTATTTTCCTTTTAATGATTAAAGAAGTTGAAAAGACTAACTCAGCAACCTGAAAATATTCTTCAATTCATCCAATTATCCTCTGGCTAGTATGGCATTTCCAGTTTGACTTTATAGCAGCTAAATATTATCTATCTCTGCTTAGAGGAGAATGAAATGAGGTCCTATGACATCTCTTGAGTGTTGTGGTCAAAACAGGAGGAAAAAGAGAAAAAGAGAAAGAAAGAAACATGCTCATCTCTCTATTCTTCCAATTTCCCACTTCCATGATTCCGAACTTTTTCAAGCAGGTTTATGTAGATATCACTAAACGTCTAAAAGGAACTTAAAACAAACAAACAAACAAACAAACAAAAACTTTGCTGTATATTTTATTTTAAATCAATAGGTAAAGGAAAGAACATTGAAAGACACAGATGCCTGAGTGAATATGTAAACCAAAAGCAAGACTTTGCAGATAGCATTTCTCAAACATTAAGGTTTAAAAACTCCCCCAGGTCTTCTTCCAAGATTCTGAGTTTCCAACCAGAGTTCAGGAGACACGGTTGATGTGTGATTCACTCTTTCAGTAGGAAGCGTGGAGATGGAATTACCTGATCTCTGTGATATTTTGAAGGCCAAAGTATAACTGTAAAAACTGAAGCAAGTTTTCCTTTAGACAAAGTAAGTATTTCCCTCCTCCGCTCCCCAAATTATTACTTTGTATTGACTGCTAGGTCACAGAGGATAAGAATAAACAACTCTATAGAGGTTTTAAAAAATCACCGATGTTTTTCAAGATCTCTTAATTTGAAGAAACTCAGTCATGTAGTTGTACTTTTACCACAGGTAAAAGGTACCACAGGTACCACAGAGGTAGGAGCTGGCCTTCTATTAACTCACATGTACCCTTGGATGAGGCAGGGCATGTGAGAGTTTAACAGTGTGTGTACTGCATACCTTGTAGAGTTCTCAGACAATTCCCTCCGTGTGTCATGCCTGTATACCATCCTTTCTCTGAGTACGGGCAGGAGATTTAACCTGCTTCGAACCAAAAGATTCTGGCAAAGGCGGGAGGAGATATCACTCTCCTGATCATAGTACCTTCTGTGGCAAAGCTGAGAGGAGTTTGCAACTGTTCCAAGGCCCTTACTCAGTGGACTCTAAGTTCATCAAAAGAGAGACTATCCTGGGTGGGTTTGGCTTAATCAGGTGAGTCCTTCAAAAGATGCCTAAGAGGTCAGAGACCAAACAAGAGGCACTTTGCTGCTGGCTTGAAAAGGCAAAAGGTATGGTGTGCAGAGAGCCACAAAGCAGAGAATAGTGGATGTTTGTGGAAGCTGAGGGCCTCAGTCCTGTAGCCACAAGATAATCAATTATGCCAATGGCCAGTAAGCTAGGAAGAAGACACCAGCCTCAGACGAGATCATAGCCACGGTGAGATCTCGATTGTAGCCTCACGAGGCTGTGGGCTGAAATTCCACTTGAACTTCGCCCAGTCACTGACCTCAGTAACTATAAGATGATCAGTGTTTGCTGTTTTAACCACTCAGCTTGGGGTAGTCTCTTCTCAGCAATGTAAAACTCACACTACCCATCATAATACCTGCTTATTTAAGTTCCACTGTGATATTATATGCTGGCCCCAGAAGCCGCCAACACCCTGGCATACATGTGACCTGAGCGTCCTCTACGAAACACTCCTCTCGACCTCAGACTTTGCAATCAATACCTCAGGTGTGTTTATAGTCCATGACTAGCAATACTTTTACTCCTATAGAGAATTAATTTTCTTATCAGCAGCATGAGGACTATGAAATTCATTCTACAGCGTTGCTGTGAGTCACATCAGGAAGGGCTCCAGCTCTCCTGCTGCTCAGGATGAAAGTCAATGTCCTAGATTCTGTGCCACAACTGGTCAATGGAGGAGACAGCCTCAGGGTCTGGAGGGACGTACCAGTACCAATAACTCCAACACTTCTTCTCTCCCTCTTATGCTCTTAGGTGCTTCACCAACATCTGCTGGGGTGTATCATCTCTATTAATTGCTTTATGCTCGCTATCCCAGTTTAGGCTGCAAGAAATTAAGGCTATCCCTTGTCCCTGGTTCTAATCTACAGACAGACTCATATTCAGGGCAGACACCTCCTCCAAGCACTTTCTTCTTCTCTTTGTATTTCTCTCCCCTACATTACTTCCCCATCCCTGCTCCCTTCTGACTCTCTCTTCTCGCTATCCTCCCCAGCCCTGTCCCCCTTCATCTCCCCTCTCTTTTCCTTCCCTCCCTCTACATACATATATATGCATATAATTTCCTGAAGAGTGTGCTTGTCCTTATAATATGATCAATAAAGGTGAGGTTCCTTTTTCAGGATTGGTTTCATCCCACATGGGTCATTGTGGGAATTTAATTAAATAACCCATGTGATGGTAACTAGAACATGGAAAACACTCAATTTTTGTTTTCTTCTCTAACCTCTAAATGACAGATGCTAACAGCTAGTGGAATCAATTAGTTAAGGATAGTCATGGGGATTCTGTTTTGGCAAGGTCTTATAATGGGTTTCATGGTGGATATAGGAATTTATTTGGCTATAGTCTACCATTGATATCAAAGTTTGTTTACATGAAATGAAATGGCATTCAAACTCATTCACTCATACATTTTTTTTTTTTCCCCCAAACTGCATGTACTTATGCAGCTTAAAAGCCTGAAAACTTGCTTGGAATTTAGAAATGGTTTGTGCCTATACCATTATTCTTACCTTCTCAGAAATATTTTTCATATATGACTATATCAACATAGGCCTGAAAAGACAGATTGTTCGAATCCTACACTATAAATTGCATTCAGTTGTAAGGGTGATGTTCTTACCCACACTTTTCTGAGTCTTCCCAAGACCATCTCAGTCTTTCATTGTCATCTGCAGTGATCAATATCCTTGTCATTATTTTGTTAATCCAAAAGGTTAGATATTTGTTCATTTAACAAATATTATTTGAGCAGCTTTAAATGTCAGGCACTATTCTAGGTCTAGGGACATGGCATGGTATGAAGAGGTGCCCAGGCCCATGTGTGTAAACCTGGCCTATACAGAGGCCTTTAGCTATAGGAAATCACTGAGTGAACAATATACAGTGTATGTGGGTGATAGGAGAGAAGGAATGGAGACCCTGTTTTGTTTGTTTGTTTGTTTTAGATAAATGAAGAAGTACTTGAACAATACTATTACTTGTAAAAGCCAATGCACTGAAAAAAGCAAAAACAAAAAGCCTATATCAGCACTGTGTACTACTGAAGTTTTAAATATTTAGCAGTAATCACTGATAAATACTGATTTTGCAAAAGTTTGAGACCAACACACACAATTAAAAGCAACAAATAGCATTATAGGAAGTCCTTATTTAGGGGCTCCTAGGTGGTTCAGTCCATTAAGTGCCTGCCTTTAGCTCAGGTCATGATCCCAGGGTTCTGGGTTCAAGTCCCTCTTCGAGCTCCCTGCTCAGTGGGTAGTCTGCTTCTCCCACTCCTGCTGCCTCTGGCTCTGGCTTGTGTTCTCTCTCTCTGAAATCGATAAATAAAATCTTTTGAAAGAAAGAAAGAAAAGAGAGACTCTATTTAAATTCTCAAACTATCTTACGCAGAACTTTTTTTTTCCCCCAAATAAATTATCTCAAAATGATAGCATGTGATTTTCTCTGTGCCTTAATGGATTTTCTCCAAAAAACTGTCAAGCTAAAGCAGTCATCAGTAAGGTCTTGTGGTTTTCAGGAGAGATCAAAGGAGCCTTTCATAATGCATAAAACATGTATGTTTATAATCATAAACATTCTAATGGATGTGACTACAACACATTTAGCTCCCTACTAAGGCTATGTAGTAGATTTTAAGTTAAGCCATTTGGGTTGGTTTTCACTTTTGATTTGAAACATTCTACCTTTGGTTTTGCTAATGTGAACATTGTTTTTAATCTAACCAGACCACTTGATTGGTTTCATCCTCATGCCCTTTTCATACCATATTTTGACCTACATCAAAACCTCTCTGGCTGCAAGAGCACTGAAGAGATTGAGAAATTCTCAATCAATTTACAGAATGCCATCAATTTCATAGTAATTTTCAATTCTTATGCATGAATCTCATGGCAGACCATAAATATATGTGTTGGAAAGATGGTAATTTACCTCTTTTTAAAGAAAAGTATAATATAAGAATAAAGTTAAAGCATACAAGGTCTTGTAGTCAGGGAATTAATGTTCTTTTGTTCTATCAAAACCACACACGCAAACTTGACAGAAATTTCTTATGAATTACTAATCGAGGTTTAATCCTGACAAGGCTTTATTTGTTCAAGAGTCAGCTCCTGGGTCTGGTTGCTCAAAAAGCCAATTATCAGAAAATATCCTCTTGCTGCTGTCATTCAAAGACAGACACTGAGGACAGTTTAGCTTGGTTTCAGGGCAGCTATTGGCCACAGCTGCTAGCCAGGCAAGCCAAGGACCACTGGAGACTCCCGGTTGCATATTGACCCCGTGGGAATTGAGGTTATTATGAATAGGCTCTTGTTCTCGGAACTCTTGAAGGAACTTCTCTCCCTGAGGGACCTCAGAAGACCCTTGAGGAGGGCCGACCCCCTTGAAATCCTGAACTGCTAAGAATCTCAGCCCTGGGCCAGGCGAGGTCAGGTCAAGAAACAAATGTTAAGGATGGCTATCAGAAATACCAGAGAGTAGCACATTCATCTAAAATGCCCAATTCTGATTCTTTGCATTGTTTTGCTGCCTGTTCCCTTTCATCTATTTTGAACCAAAAATAAGCACAGGAACTGAAATCTGCTAACACTTTAACCTGGGTGTCATGTGGAAACCTTCTCTTGTTGAGTTTTGGCTTCCTGACCACTAAAAGCCGGGAGTGGTTGCTGGTACAGATTTCTTTGGTGCTGAAACTGCCAGATTTCTAGCAGTTGAGTTGGGCACAAGACCAGCAGCTAAACCTTTCCTTTCTCACAATAATTGTCATTACCGTTAGGTGGGAATTAATGGGGAAGTGGTCAAGGAAAATAGGGATAATTAGCCCAATCAAATGAATTGCACAACAGCATTTTTTGAAAAGCATTTCCCATCAATTAGTTGTGCCATTACCTATGATTGATGTGGTAAGGGTTTTTTTGTTTGTTTGTTTGTTTTGTTGTTGTTGTTGTTTTCTTAATTAGTAGCAACAATTACCAGGAAGGAAAATTATTGATAGCTCTGTGGGTTTTAAAGGTCAAGATTCAATATGCTTGGTTTTAAGTATGATATAAAAGAAAAATTCTTCTGTAGTATGAATACTAGTCTTTTATTTGTGTACTGCCCAAATGAGAGTAAACATTTTGTAATTATTATCTGGCAGGTAATTGTTTTATATTTTAAATTACAGTTTGAATATGTATGTGTACAGTAAAAAAAGAAGGAGACAATTCTTATACTTATATTACAAATATTTGTGGTGCTTCTTCATTATGTTCTAGGAAGGATGGAGAAGGGCAGAGACATAGTAGTTGGAAAGATGATGACCGTCAATGCCATCATGGGGCGTGAAGTCAGGCACTGCTCTTCTTCTAGTGGAACTTAAATAGAGTGAAATGTTCGAGATTTCTTTGTAGTTTCCAAGATCTGAGAAGTTGACACCCACCCACAATAAAGAATTTTGTGATAAAAGGAGTAACAGGCTGGCTTCTCTTTGAAGTAGTTTGGACACTTGCCACAATATCCCTATCACTGAGGTCACACTTCAAACATGGAAGTTTTAGTAAAATAGAAGTTCTAGTTGTCACATTTATTTCTAGCTTCTCATCTCTCATGATACCTGTGAGGTCATGGAACAGGTTCATGAAGTTGGTCACTTTGATAACTTTTTCAGATGGCTTCCTAGAGAAGCTTAATAAAAGCTCAAGTTTCCTTGCAAAACTCTGAGTCTAAGTTAATGTTGAGCTCAAAAATATGACTTAGGACTTCTAAGGTCCTAAACGTAAAATTGTGCTTCTAATAGTAAAGAAGTAATTAGTATAAAACAGTACTAATCCAGAGATCAGGTTAGCTGGGTTGGTTGTAAAATTGTACGTGAGTGTCATACTTCCCTTTGACATGAATTTTTCATTATATTGCAAAATTAACCTCCTAGACATTTCTAATATTTTGAAATTAAGTAAATGTACATATGAAAGTTTACATGAATGCAGGTAGCTAAGTGGGCAGGATAGATGGGGAGGATAGATGATAGGTAGTTGGTAGGTTGATAATGTACAAGTTATAGTAATATTGTCTAGAAAATGTTGAATAATGTAAATAACCTATATTGTTACTTTAAAATAACAGCATGTACAGTAAATTTAGACAATTAAAAAATCTAATTTGATTTTGTCTTATAAATTAATTCAAATTATGTGCCTAATAATGTAATGAGGACATTAAATATTATACAGAAACTGCAATAGAATTCCAAATGGTTCAAGTCAAAATTAGCTTTATTTCATTTATACTTTCTCTCATTCCCGCTTTGTGAATGTTAACTGTAGTTCAGTTAATGGATGCATCATTTGCTGTTATTTATTATGGAATATTTTCCCTTTACAGTTATCCCCTACTTCTTAAAAGTTTGTATTATGCCAGTTCACTTTTATGAAAAACCTACGTTAATTCCTGTCTTTGCAGGGTGCCTGGGTAGCCTGTTTTATTGAGTGTCTGACTCTTGATTTCAGCTCAGCTCATGATATCAGGATTGTGAGGTGCTGGCCTCCCACAACCAGTTCATGGAGCCTGCTTAAGATTCTTTCTCTCCCTCTCAGTTTGCCCTTCCTCCCCCAGTCATGCGTGTGTGCACGTGCACATTATCTCTAAAAAAAAAATAATAATTCCTATTCTTGATAACGGAAAGAAGTCCAAAACGTATTTTTGCTTTTACAAAAAAGGTGAAAAACAGAGTGTTCAGCCTTTGCTTTGCCATAAGCCCTAACAGAGGCCATGCTCACCACAAGCAGCAAGAATGACCCCAACAAGTGCCTTTCCTCAGAACACTCAGCATTTAGCTGCCTGTCTTTGAACCTTGCCTGTGAGTGTCTATGCTTTATTATAATTTATTTTGTGTATCCATTAACAAGGTATATCCTAAAGCATCAGAAAAGCCTAAGAGAGGTGGTTTTTGGGGGTCTAGGAATGCTCATTTTCCATGTAAAAAAACAATAATTACTCCTTTACTTTCTGCCATTTTGGCTTACTAAAGTTTTCATGGAATGCCCTATTTTGGGATGGGGGAATACCTGTATTGTTATTTAATTATGATTGGTATTAATAACAAATAAATGATTGGTATTAATAACAAATACCAGCTGAATAAGAATGATTTTCAACTTATATACAGATCTATAGAATATGTTGGAAGATGGTTTGCCTTTTGATAAGAAGCAGAATGTATACGCAGGAAAGAGATATTTGGGGAAATCCTGTTGAAGGTTCCCTTACCTTGTTAGTCTTCTGAGCTCATTAGGCTTGTTAATATAACCCCTTCCCACCTCAACACAATGATACTCTGGGATACATCTTACTTCAACAGAAAACAGGTAATTGGTGGGCACCTGAGTGGCTCAGTCATTAAGCGTCTGCCTTCACCTCAGGTCATGATCTCAGGGTTCTGGGATTGAGCCCCACATCAGGTTTTCTGCTCGACAGGAAGCCTGCTTCTCCTTCTCCCATCCTTCTGCTTGTGTTCCCTCTTTTGCTTTGTATTTCTCTGTCAAATAAATAAGATATTTTTAAAAAAATGTTATTTTAACATCACCAAACTTCTGTACAGATGTTTGAATATTTTAAATCTTAAATTCTCAAGAATTTTGTAACTTTATACCATATTGCATCTCAATTAAAAACTAAGGTTGAAGTATTGAAAATAGTAAGATGATGTTTACATAAATTTGTTATTTTTAACATTTCAATACTTAATACTACCACAGATTAGTTTTAGGTGTTTCTTAGATAAGAAATGTGAATGAATTGAATAGAAATGTGTAAGTTTATTAACATGAGACTATCATTCAAATATCCTATCCCATCACATTGGGATGTAATAAATGGAGAAGGGCAACAAGGCCTCCAGGAAGGACCCTGCACTTACCATTGGAAGAAAAATTAGTTTATGTTTCTGTTGTTACTCATTTTCCTCAGAACTTCTTCATCTGCCATGAGATCTTAAACTAAAAGTGTAATCTTACAAATACTTAAAGACTTTCTATCTTTGAAATCTAACGGCTTTATGAGGATTTGTCTTAGAGTTTCTTAATAGGAGTTAAATTTCCCATGCACATTGTAGGTCCTTCCAATGTATTGATTCTGGCCTTATTTCTAGAAAGTTTTCTTACATTGTGTTGTAAGTACTAGTTCTGTGCCATTGCTTTGTTCTTATTTCCCAGGAATGTAAATCATAGAAATCGTTTCCCTCCTTTGTCTGTCTTTTTATTTTCACTATGTTCTCCTTAAACTTCTGGAATCTTTCTTCCTTTATCACATTCTTATCCTCTTGGCTGTTTTCCTAGTGTTCTCAAAGATCATTGGAAAATTATCTTTTGACTATATTCATTTCTTGAATGTCTTGGAATTTACCTCATCTTTAAGATAATTTTATCTTTTCTTGTGCATTTTTTAACTTTTTATAAAAATATTTTATTTATTTATTTGAGAGAGAGTGAAAGTGAGAGAGATCACAGAGGGAGATGGATAAGCAGACTCCTCAGCAGGAACCTGATGCGGGGCTCCATCCCAGGGTCCCAGGATCATGACCTGAACTGAAGGCAGATGCTCAACTGACTGAGCCAGCCAGGTGTCCCAAGTCATCTTTTTCTTAATTAAAAAATAAATAAATAAGGAAAAACTAAAAGTTATCACATAAAATTTATTTGGAAAATTAAAAAAAAAAAAAAACAATTTCACCACCCACAAACAATGGAAAAATATCCAATTTAGGCCTTTTATAAAACAAAACAAAACAGAACAAAACAAAACAAGTCTCTTAATGCACACACTTTTTATAGCCAGATTTTTATATTTAACAATATATTTTGAAACATTTCTCCTCAAAGCAAATGGAATCATTTTTATAACATCATATTAGAAAATCCTAATTTTTAAAACTAATTTCTTTTTGGTTGGTTTTGTTTTTTACCCTTGTACACAATACTATAAAGAAAGAAGACCCTAATGATGAGTTATATGATTCATTAATCCCAAAGGACAAATTCTTCAAAGTTCTATGAACACAAATAATCACTTATTAAAAATACTTATTGTACATTACCAAATTGCTTCTGAAAAGTCAACATAATTTATGCTTTAATAAGTATTGGGGAAAAATGACCATTTATTTGTCTGAAATCCTAACGGCACCAAATATTGTGTGTCTTAAATTCAATTTTGCATATATGTTAGACAAACATTTTATGTATTGGGTATCTTGGCTTATATTTCTTGAATAATTGGATATAACCATTTGTATCAGTTATTGGATCTTTGGGGTTTTTTGTTTGTGATTTATATGTTAATATTTTAAAATTTCTATTAATGTAATTATTTTTCCTGATTTTGAAAATGTTTACATATTAATTATATAATTAACATTTTTACCTTTGTTATTTTTTCTTTAGTTTGCTTAATGTTTTTGAAATGCTATTTATGAAGATTTTGCCAAACAGGAGTTTCTAAACAACAGGATTTATCAATATTCATGTTTTAGCTTATGGTATTATATTTAGATATATACTATATATATTTTTAAAGATTTTAGTTATTTATTTGACAGACAGAGATCACAAGTAGGCAGAGAGGCAGGCAGATAGAGAGAGAGGAGGAAGCAGGCTCCCTGTCGAGCAGAGAGCCCGATGAAGGACTCGATCCCAGGACCCTGAGATCATGACCTGAGCCAAAGGCAGAGGCTTAACCCACTGAGCCACCCAGGTGCCCCAGATGTACACTATATTTTTAAGTCAATATGCTGTATAGGCTAGCAATTGGGAAAAAAATGTTTCCTTCCCTTACAATTTCAATAATATCAAATCAAGCTACCTCTATGACATGTGGTTTAATGTAAATATAATTTTAACTAAAATTTTTATAGAAGGCTATCTATGAACTAAGCACTCTGTCTTTCTCTAAACAAAGATAAGGAAAGAAGAAAGAAATATGCAGTGATAATCATTCCACTTTTTAATCTCTTCCTTCTGTTTCATTTTGTCTTTTTCAAATGCTTTATCTGTTCTTTCAAAAATAGGAAAAACAAGTATATATATCTGTATATTCATATACTATATATCCATATGTATCTAATGCAAATGAAAGAATCAAACAGAGGTTCAGAAAGAGAAAACTATGGAGAATGGGGAAGGTGGTGGAGAGGGAGGCTGGGGAGGCAGGGGGAGGCTAGGGAGGCCGGGGAGGCAGGGGGAGGCTGGGGGGCAGGGGGAGGCAGAACAGGAAACCAATCCTCATTGACAACTTTTTAGATCATCTCAAAATACTCTAAACATATTATCTTCATTTTTGTTAAGCACAGAAAACAAACACTTCCCCTTTTTCTCCCTCCGGCTTGATATCAGTTTATTTTAAAAAGGCATTACAGGAAATTATGAATGAGAAGATGAAACAGTGGCTTTCAGCCGCCTCAGTAAAACATGCATACTGCCAACATTTTTGTCACCAATAATTCTCCCATAAACATGGGTCTCTCCTCTCATTATGCAGGCTGTCATGCTTTATTGAACCACATAATTTCACCTAATTAAAATAAGCAGTATGTAGTTTCCTCCCCCACTTTTTTCCTTTGGTTGGACAAATGCCAGTAATTATATTTAGAGTACCCTAAGTGGACACCGTATTAAATATTCATTTTGCTGCTCCTCTACACAATCAAATATAAGCTCCTGCTGCTCTTTTAAATATTAATATTCATTTTATTTATAAGACCTAAAAAATATACACCTTCAAAAAGACACAATGAGTTAGGTTCATGGAGATGTTTGTTACGCTAGCAAAGTGGACATAAGTTGGTTGGCCTCCGTCAAGTTTGTGGTGTGACTCTTAGCAAAAACTCTCACATGTAATTAGCCTCTAAATTGTTTAATTTGTTTCAACTAATACAAGTTTTATTTAGGCAGCCTGTCAGATATGTGAACCTTTGTTTTTTCATTGTTTTTTTTTTTTTTTCTTCTCCATAAATAAAAAGGTGGGTCTTTAGCCTCGACCGGTACTGTGCTGGAATTGTCCCGCAGCCGCCCAGGATAGACTTGAAAAGACCCTCTGCTAATTCCAGTAGAGGTGGTAGTTGGTGACAGCTGGCGCTGGACTCAGCTGTAGCTAGTCTGATGGAGGATACGACTTGAGAAATTACAACAAAACAAAGGTAGCCTTTTTTGGTGCTTGAAATAATATGATTGTCTATGGGAGGGAAGCTACTACTCAAAATACGTTCCCTGAGTTGGAAAAGGAACAAGTACATAGCCTAACGCCTACTAAGCGTTCTGTCACCTTGACTGTGCCCTGAGGTGCATGTGGTTCTGCATAAAATCTCCTCGTCCTGAGCCACAGGAAGGTAAACTCGCCCCAGGAAAACGCTGTTCCAGGAGAGTCCTTGCAGCGGCAGGTTACTCTCCTATTAGAAAGAGATATCCGTGTGAAGTCAGCTTACAATTTAACATATCAACACCTCTTTATTCCATTTGTTCACTTCTATTAACAATTCTTACCTTGCAACTGAATTTCATTTTCAGACAGACTTAAGATCACACTGAATCCCATTTGCACAGATGGGTAAGCAGACAGGAAAACAGACAGCTCATGAATCCCAGCAGGCTGAACGGGGCCACAGCCGTCACCCACAGTGGGAGGCAGCGGAGCACCCATGGCCCACTGACAGCTCTCCTTTACCGGGGTGACTGCTGCCCTCTCTTCCCCTTTGGGCTGTTGCCTTAGGGCAGCCCTTCTTTTTGATGCTTCCCCCAAAGTCCAAGAAGGATGGGCACTAAACGTTCTCCCAGTGCTGGGAGACCCACTCCCATCTTTCTCTGACCTTTAAGACTTGTTTTACGGAAACCATTTCAAATCAACCTGATTGAACAATCTGAGTCTTTTCTTTTTTATTCTTTCTTATCTGTTCTCTTCAACTAAATGCTACTTAGGAAGTGGGTACCATTTCCCAAAGGCTTCCCACTAATACTGGACTTATGTTCTCTTAGTCTGTATCTTTTCATTAGAACAGATGATGACTCTGCATGGAGAAGCCGTTGTGGAATGCCTTGGTGCATGAACCTAGTATATAAAGAAGGCGTCAATTTTTACCAGAGAAGACACATCCACTCTCACTCTACCCCCACTCCCTCCCTTTACTTGCAGGGGTAACATGCCCACTGTTTTCACACTGTAATGCAAGGCAGACTTTAATGGCAATTTTGAATCATCCCCAAAGTATTAGCTATTCAGACATTTTCTGTTGTGTCTACTTCTGAAACTGCCAATGGTGTGATGCTGAGATTAATTATTTCCTGCTTCATCTGTTCCATAAAACAGCAAGAAACAGGTTTTCTAACTGACAAAATTTACTTCAATTGATGACAGGTCGCTCAGACTAAAACTTAGATTTTTTTTAACAATGATAAAGTTAATTTGTTCAAGGGGAGATAATGCTTTTGCAAACCCGTACGTGAAATTTTATTGTGTTTAATGTTTCAAATATGATTTCATGTGGTTTTGGTCACGTTTATAATTGTTTCCCCTCCTGAACAGAGCAGGGATGAGAGAGGGAAAATTATTTGGGTTCTAGAAGTGTCAGCATAAGATACCACAAGATGCTGAGGAGTAAAGCATGAACTGAAACTTCCAAACAAAAATTTATTTAATAAAATTCTGGTTAACGGAGGATTGAGTTTTATAAAAGTGATTCTAATAATGTTCATTAAAATGAATCTTCAAAGAAGTAAGCAAATAGGTTCATGTAAAGACTGGAGTCACTTGAGAACAAAGACATCGCAGGAGAAACATCTTTTTGAGTTTGGATATCCAAACAGTACCTGGGGGTTGTGTTTCTTCCACATTTCAGGGTTAGGTAGGCCAAAACCTCCACGCACGGGACTGGCAGGTAACTGGGGCTTACTGGGAGGTGTGCTCAGAAGCAAGCTCCTCCAAGGCTGAGGGAAGCAAGGTTGTGCAGAAGGTGAAGGTCGATTTCCACATGGTTGGAACAGAGGACTCACAAGATTCAAACATCTTGTGCCTGTCCCACCTGGGCGAGAGGCATGTGAGCCTGGCAGGGCAGCACCCTCCCCATTTCCCCCTGCCACAACCAGCTACTGAAAGCAGACTGCTTTAGGGACAGGCCAACAGCAGGAATACTCTGCCTGAGAGCAATTCCTGGAGTCTCACCAGCAGTGCATCAGCGGCACTTGGTCCTACTGGCTGGTCCTGAAGGGGTTAATCAGACCACTCTAAGCTGATTGGATAGAGGCATCACTGCAGGCAGAACAGGCCATGAATAGGCCTCCCCCCCCCATTACCTCCACTCCAGATCACTCACTAGGAGGAAGTTCCACAATGGGAGAGCTAAGTGGGGAGACCCTGCTATTGAGCCCACCTAAGGATCCAGACCAGTGGCTCCAAGGTTTCCCAGGGAGAAAGTTTGGAAGGCTGTCAGAACGGGGACCTCCTAAATCCTGACCAAAGGGTTTGACGATGTGAAGCAGAGGAGGTAGGGGCAGTTCATGTCTCATGGGGCATTTGAAAACGATGGAAATTTTGATAAGTAATTAAGATGACGCTGGTAGTTATGTTAGAACAAGATAAACCATAGGATGGCCAGTCTATCAGAGAGAACCAGGGGAAAACAAGAGAACAATCAGCTAACAATTAGTCAGTGTAGGCTAACCGCTGGGTGTGATCCCAAAGGAGGCAGAAAACATACCAGAGAGATGAGAGAGAAAAAGACAGTCAAGGAGAGCAACCTGTATCCACTTGCAAATTGGGGCCCCAAATGCCCTAGTTTTGCAGTCCTTTCTCCGATTAGGTGTCAGAGTCCCATGTGTCCCCTTCACCCACTGGCCCCTGGGCTCCTGTGGCTCACCCTCAGATTAAAACCTCTCCTAAACCTTCTCATTGTTTATTTTGTTAAATTGTGGTAAAATACACATAACATAAAAATTACCATTTTAGCCACCTTTAGATATACAGTTCAGTGGCGTTCATTGTATTCTCATCATTGTGAAAACCTGAAAAGTTTATAATCAAACTTCAGATTAAAAACCAGTTAGCAGGGGAGCCTGGGTGGCTCAGTGGGTTAAGCTGCTGCCTTCGGCTCAGGTCATGATCTCAGGGTCCTGGGATCTAGCCCCGCATCGGGCTCTCTGCTCAGCAGGGAGCCTGCTTCCTCCTCTCTCTCTCTGCCTGCCTCTCTGCCTGCTTGTGATCTCTCTCTGTCGAATAAATAAATAAAATAAAAAAAAAAAAAACCAGTTAGCATGAATCAATCACTCACACATCAAGTTTTTTTTTTGTTTTTTTTTTTTATTTTTTATTTATTTATTTTTTAAAGATTTTATTTATTTATTTGACAGACAGAAATCACAAGCAGGTAGAGGAGGCAGGCAGAGAGAGGAGGAAGCAGGCTCCCTGCCGAGCAGAGAGCCCGATGCGGGGCTCAATCCCAGGACCCTGGGATCATGACCTGAGCTGAAGGCAGAGGCCTCAACCCACTGAGCCACCCAGGTGCCCCTCACACATCAAGTTTTTAGAAAAATTCAGTTGAACGTTTGGAGTCTCATCCTCCATTCCCTACTATTTTGGATATGTATAAAAATTATATGTATATATATATACATATATGTATATATATATATATAAAATATAATTACATATATATGTGCACATGCACATTCCACATATAGTTTTATATATATATAAAACTGTATATATATAAATATATAAGTATATACTTATATTTATATATATACAGTTTTATATATATATAAAACTATATGTGGAATGTGCATGTGCACATATATATGTAATGAAAATGCACATTCATACTTATTTTTTTTAAATCCCATAGTATTTTACAAAAAGAAGTTCTTAGATTATGAGAAGATACTGTTTCTCATTCAACTCACTCTGGTCTCACTAATAGACTGGCTCTGAAGTCTGAAGTTAACTTTATTATTATTATTTTTTAAAGATTTTACTTATTTATTTGAAAGAGAGAGAGAGGAAGCACAAGTGGGCAAAGGGGCAGAGAGGGAGAAACAGAATTCCTGCTGAGCAGAGAGCCCGAGGCTGGGTCAAGCCCAGGACCCAGGATCATGACTTCAGCTGAAGGCAGACACCCAGCTGACTGAGCCACCCAGGTGTCCTTAACATTAACTTTTCTTAACTTTTATTGACTGCTTCCTCTGTTGCTGCTTATAAGCCCTGGGAAGTAGATGTGCTTCACAATGATATCCCATTTAAGAGATGAGGTGACTGAGGCAAGGAAATTTAAGCTACCTAAGGGGCACACAGTTGTGAATGGACCCATCAGGGATTTGCCATCAAACAGTGTCTCTTTTTCTTCCTATGAGCATGCAAGAGCTCCTCAAGGGGTGGGATTATCCCACCTGACATCTTGTTTGTTTGCAATTCTCTTTAAATATGGTTAATTACTTGCCTGTTTCATATATGTTTCCTTTTAGTTGTTTTTCAGTAATATTTCAAAAATACACTAAAAAATGTCATATAATAACATGGATGATATGAGAAAGAAAAGGAAAAGTCCTCGGGTAGTCAGTCCTCCCGTGAAGTATTACTCAATTTTTACATACTCAGAATGTTAATTTAAAATGTTAAAATTTGCTCCACACTTCAAATGTTCAAACCTTTAGTTCTTACATTGGACAGGACAAAATTAAATTGCAGAAAATAGGAAAAGTGATTCATTTTGATATTGACTCCTCTATATTTATGAAAAAACTGTGTTATAACCCTTTATTCCTGGTGAGAAGAATTATTTTTTTTTTTCTGGGATTTGGGGGAAAATGATTTAGGATGCTGTAGTATCTCACTTGAAAAAAACATTGGACATATATGATAACAATAGTTTATGTCACAGATCAAGTCTTAAAACATATTTAAATTTTTATATCATTATATGTACACTATAAGAACCTTCTAACCTATTTCTGATAGTATCAGCCATTTAATGATATATTTTATTTGCGTGTATTTGTATGTATATTTTATGATCTATTTTGAGGGCTGTGGGGTATCATCTTTACTGTGATTTTAGGTTTTTTATACGATACTTGAATAAGCTGAACTTTCACCAATGAAATTCTCTTGAGTGGTTTCTTTTACTGAAATTAACTCCTTTAACTTTATTGTTACTCTATTTTCAGACACCTCATAAGCATTATGACTATGTCTACACACTTTAAAAATATTGAACTTCTGATGCCAGAGCTGTGGAGTAGGGATAGATGACAAGGAGAGGAACGCAAATCTACAATCCACGCAACATAATATAATGTCACTGAGGCAAGAGAAAGGGTCCAGAGAAGAGTAGAGGGGGACAGATGTTCTCTATGTGCTGAGAAGTGATTTCTTCTCAACTCAACTGGCATTTTCTTGTGGAGTAGGGCCAATGCCACGCTCTACTGCTACTTCCTTGAACAGGTGGTTGTGGAGAGAATTCCCAGTGGGATCTCAGATGACACTTGTTGTGTTCTTGCTCTATGGCTGAGTAACAAAAGGAGAATAGTCTGACAGCTCCTCACATGATTAGACAGAATTTCCAAATGACCCAGTGATCCCACTCATAGGTGTGTACCCAAGAGAAATGAAAACGTGTGTGTATGCAGAAACTGCTACATTATTCATTACAACCAAAAGGTGGAAACAATTTAAATGTCCTTCAACAGATGAATGGGTAAACAAATGGGATGTGCATGGTGTGGAATATTAAACAGTATTAAAAAGGATGAACCACTGACACGTGCTACAACAGGAATGAGCCTTGAAGACATCATGCTAAGTGAAAGAAGCCAGCTACAAAACCCCACATACTCTATGGTTTCCTTCCTCTGAAAGTTCAAAACAGGAAAACCTATAGAGATAGAAAGTAGATGAGCATTTATCTAGGGCTGGCAGGAGGAAGGGGAAAGAAGGGTGATAGCTAAACATTAGGAGTTTTCCCCTTAGATGATGAAAATATTCCAAAATGGACTCTTGTGATGGTTATTGTTATTTGTTAAAAACCATTGAAATCTATGGGTTCCTGGGTCAGTCAGTTAAGCATCCAACTCTTGATTTTGGCTCAGGTCATTATCTCAGGGTCCTGGGATCGAGCCCAACTTTGGGCTCTGTACTCAGTAGAGAGTCTGCTTGGGATTTTCTCTCTCCTCTGCCTTTCCCTCTCTCCAACCGCTCGCTCTCTCTCTCTCTAAAAATAAATACATATTAAAAAAACATTGACATTTATGCTTTAAATGAGTGAATTGTATGATATGTGAATTATAGCATATAAAGCTATTTTAAAAATTGAATTTCATAATTTACATATATATATATATATACACACACACAGAAGTATTGGTAGGTTTCAGATCAAAATATTAACATTGGATATCTCTGAGCTTCAGAGTTACTGTTGATTTCTGTCCCTTACTTTGTGTGTCCAAATTTACAACTATATATGTATAATATGTGTATATATGTATATATATGTATAAATGTATATATAATATCTATATACATGTATAAATCTATATGTATATATGTATGTTATATATAGATATGTATATGTTATATATAGATATTTAATATCTATAGATATATATATCTATATATGTGTATCTATCTATACATGTATATATGTATATACATGTATAATATACATGTATGCATATATGTATATATACATGTAACTTTATTAATCAGAACCAAAAATTATTTTTTAAATCCCATTTATATATTTTATTGCATTCCAGTAATTATAAATCTCATGTAAATTGTTAATCAAGATCTGACATGAATTAAAGCTAAGTTTTGATCGGGAGAAAATGAAACAAGTCTTTTGAGAACACATGGTGGGGAAAAATAGAGGATATGGTACTACAGCTGTGTACAACATATGCTCTATTTGGAGTGTGCATTTCTGGAAAAAAAATGCATTATCTTGTTATAGTAACTCTGGTAGGTCTTGCTTTTAACTTGTCACTGCACAAAGCTCAAATGTAGTTATTACACTCTAACATTTGTCTAAAATCACAGGAAGAAGTTACCCATTGTGTGAAAGTATAGAGAATTACAGCTTATAAATAAGTACCTTAGTAGATTTGCTTTTGTTTATAGCTATTGTCTTTTCACAGAAACATGGCTAAATGAAACATAACCACTAGCTGAAAACTTACTTTATACAATCTGTGATATTTCTGAATACAATCTGAGGACTGAGTGTGGGGAAAAAATATTACTTTTTCTTTCTGGATTTTATGACTAAAAGCTCAAGAACAAATGCATTAATAGGTTGAGTTGAATTGTCCCAAATTGCCATTTCATATGATAAAAACAGCAAACTAGTGGCAATTTCATATGGTTCAACTTAATGTAAATATGATTAATGTGTAGTTTCCCTGAAGGAAATATTTTAGTTTTAGATACTTTCTTTTAATTAATATTATTAGAGGGGGATGCTGACCCTTTAATTATTCACTCAGACATTTTACTTTTTTACCCTTCTTTGAGAGTTATTTTTTTTTTTTATGGACAAAATATCACAATCAGCTTGATGTAATCTTACTGTTGCAGGAATTAATCTCTACAAAAGCTAATTAGTTTCTTAAATATAGAAGTACCTAAAATTAATTTTAGCTAGTATTGTTATATCTCTGACCTTTATCCCAATGCGTAAAGAAGGAAAGAGATGTAATTTTCAATATGACTCCTGGCTATTCTCAAACTAATTCCATTTAAATCAACATATAATTTTTGGATATCCAGAGTACGTCTACCATGAAAGATTCAAAAAAAAATTCAAAATTAAAACTCACTGCCAGTCATCAGGCTAGCAGAGAACTGGACATGTTAGCGCCGACAATCAATAAAGCACACTCACACAATGCATGTATACAATTAAGTACAACACAACACAGCAGAGAACAAAAGTTTTATTAGAGGTAGATTAATCTGTCCTCAGCACATTGTTGAAATTAATGAAGACATGTTGAGCTTATTTTGAGGGACCAGTCCTTGGGCCGAGTCCCAGCAATGAAAGTAAGCTATTTAAATAGCCATTGTCGGGGGCCTGGGTGGCTCAGTGGGTTAAGCCGCTGCCTTCGGTTCAGGTCATGATCTCAGGGTCCTGGGATCGAGTCCTGCATCGGGTTCTCTGCTCGGCAGAGATCCTGCTTCCCTCTCTCTCTCTCTGCCTGCCTCTCCATCTACTTGTGATCTCTCTCTGTCAAATAAATAAATAAAATCTTTAAAAAAAAATAAATTAAAAAAAAAAATAGCCATTGTCGAACTCCAGGCTCTCTTTATAGTCGGAATTTTCCCCTTCATTGTCTTACCCTTCATTTGGGTAGTAGGGGGTGGCCAAGGGCATTAGGGGGAGTCAGCCAGGAAGAAGCTGAGTCAGGTGCACATTTAATATCAGTTTGATGTGATAGTTACCTTGTTTGCAGTTACTTCCATAGGGAATTAACTTAGGCTAGGCGTCCTTGGTGGAAAAGGATTCCTCTGTCACTGGGCACTCACCCAGGGTCATGACACCATTGTGTGGTATTGAGTTGAGCAGCAGTATCAAGCATCCTCAAACATGTACCCACCAAAAATGTGTGTGGAGTGGCAGGGCAACTGGTGGAAATGTTTAGAGACAGAATCTAGCCCATGGAATACTTTTTAAAGTAGTCCAGCTCATTTATGAAAAAAAGTTGATAGAACTTCCTCGAATTTGATAATCCTATAATTTTTATAATAGTAACAAGTTTTTAAACAGAACGATATTCTAAGCTACTAATAATCTGAAACATATTTTGATCAATCATGATAAAATACTGAATTGCATCGCTACTCCCGATAGAAGAAAATATAACATATAATATTATCCCTCACAGATATTATAATATAGAATGATATTTACATGTAACTATATCACAATATGTAAATATTACATTTATTATATAAAATATTATCATTGGTGTTATAGAGACCTGGCAGGCAGTTCATTAATGAAAATATTAGATAATGTTGCACGATTTGTGTATTTTGCAGTTTTCATCAGTTTAAGAAATGTTTAAGATCTCGTGATTTCTTTTCTCACTTTGACAAATTTCACTTTTTTACCCCAATTTTTTACTCATAGTGTCTTACCCTTTTTCTTCTCTGGGACACGAAAAATTCTAAGAGCTTCAGGATTTACAAACCCAAATCTGCCTATTATTTTGAGAAAGTAGGGGAGGAAGTTATTTTATGGTAACTCGAGAAAAAAGTGAAATCTTCAGTAGGAAGGATAAGCAGAACATGGAAATGTGGAAGAAAGGCAGGCATCGTCATTTCAGGTGAGGAACATTTATGCAATGGCGTACCTGTAGGGGGTGATTGCGTAGTCTGAACCAATAACTGAAAGACAGAAGAGGATATGTCCGGAGGCGGGGTTAGAGCCAGGTGTTGGAGAATACTGAATACCACTGTGACCTTTAGTCACACAGCCATGGTGAGTCACTGCAGTGCTTTGAACAGATAAGTGACTTGATATTATCTGTATTTTATTAAGAAAAATCTGGCAGCAGTGTGGAAGACGAATATAAAAAGCAATAGATTTTATCCAGGGAAACCATTGCGAAGCAATTGAAATAGTTCATGTAAGAGATGATAAGCATCTGACCCAGAGAGACAGTCATGGGGGATAGAGTCAGGCTAAGACTATGAGGCCAATATAGATTACCAATTTTCTGGATTGTGTGAAGGGAGCCCGGTAGGCAAAGGCCAAATGAGAGCAAGGAGAACTTAAATATAATTCCAAGTGTGTGCAAGTGGGAGAATGAGGGAGAATGGAGACAAGGAACATAATAGCAGGTAACAGAGTCTCGGGCGAGAGTATAATCAAAGTATGGGGGAGGGGCCCTCGAGAGGAGCCAGAGACCTTGAGGGTTATCCAATGTTCACATCCGTGAAGGGAAACGGATCAGAGATCTTGGCTGGGATGGAGATGGTTTAGAATAAAAAGAAGCTATAGAACAGAGGCTAGAGGACAAGAGCCTATAGGACACTATGGACAAAAATTTGGAAAATGGGGGTGCCTGGGTGGCTCAGTGGGTTAAGCCGCTGCCTTCGGCTCAGGTCATGATCCCAGGTCCTGGGTTCGAGCCCCGCATCGGGCTCTCTGCTCAGCAGGGAGCCTGCTTCCTCCTCTCTCTCTGCCTGCCTCTCTGCTTACTTGTGATTTCTCTCTGTCAAATAAATAAAATCTTAAAAAAAAAAATTTGGAAAATGTCTACAATTGAAAAATTGAAAGAATTGCCAGAAAATTTAAAAAAAAAAAATAAAGTGAGCCAACAATTTTGATTTGCATTAGCACTCCTTTCTCCTGCTGCTTAAGTAATATATATAGATATAGATATATAGATATATGTATATACTTTGAACAAAATCATAAAAATAGATAGAGTATAGATAATTTGTGATAGGAATGAAAAAATATTGCCCTAGTCTTTAATTTTAGATTAGCAATAGCTGTTATTTACTTAATACTCACTATGTGCCACACATTATTTTAAAAACTTTACTTGTACCTATTAACTCACTGAACTCTCATAACAATCCATCACTGAACACAATTCCCTCTTGCAAATGAAGAATCAGCGCACAAAGAGGTAAAGTAACCTGGCCAAGGTGGCAGTGGGCAAAATGAGGAACCTGAGTTTAAACACCACCATTTTGGCTTCAGAATCCATTCTTCCCACCACAGCAGCAAGCTGCCTCCTGAAACTCAAGCTTAAGAAAATGTCTGGCTGGGGCACCTGGGTGGCTCAGTGCTTAAGCCTCTGCCTTCAGCTCAGGTCATGATCTCAGGGTGCTGGGATCGAGTCCCACATGGGGCTCTCTGCTCTGCAGGGAGCCTGCTTCCTCCTCTCTCTCTCTCTCTGCCTGCCTCTCTGCCCACTTGTGATCTCTCTCTGTCAAATAAATAAAAAAAAAAAAAAAAAGAAAGAAAAGAAAATGTCTGGCTGATAGAGAAAAGAACCAAACAATCCACCTTCACACATAACTTGGACTGAAGTCTGAAACCTCATCCCCACATGGCGTACTCGTATTGGCATGGCTTTACCATTTCAGGAAACTCTTGCCTCAAAAGTGGCCTGATTGTTCTTTACAGAGACTCCCCCACCGACTCTTCAATGGAAAGATCAGTAGACAGTCCACGTCCTAAGGTTCTTTGAATCTCTTGCCTTGCTGTTTCTGCCAGTACTCAATAGTTGTCTTGTCATTTTCACCCACTCCTAATCAGCCCCTGCTTTGGAAGACCTGCCTAAAACTAAACCTGGAATTCACATCACTTTCCACCTTTCCCTCCTGCCCCAGACACATGGTCCATGGTCTGTGGAGTTGGTATTCTCCCTCACAGCCATAAGCAACAAGCTCAACTGTATTTTACCCTCAGCTTGCTTAGTGATTTTAGGGAACTGGCATTTGACAATAGAGTACTTGTTGCTGTAATTCCAGTGAATTCCAGAAATTCAGAAGCAACAAGGTACATTCTAAAGAAAGAAATTATAATTTAAAAAAGGAGGTTTCTAACGAAAGGAAAAATTAACCTCAGAACAGATGATATGCTGCTCTAGACCACTGAATGAGTAAGAGATTTCAAGGAGGAGGGAAATTTCTTTAGGATACATATCCACTGAATGGGAATTAAGAAAACAAATCCCCAGTAAAATTTTTACTAGGAGAGTTTTGCCCATCCCATTTAGATTACAGCCTTTACCCTGTACTTACTATGAGTTAAGAGTTTCTGATGCTTTGCAAGCGTTAACTCATTTAATCTCCATAATAACCCTGTGGGATAGGCTCTACTTTAATCCCATTTTACAGAGAGGGCTTAAGAGGTTATATAGAGCCTGTCCAAGGTTACCCAGCTCAGGAGAGGTAGAGAGAGGATTTAATGAGGCAGCCTCTATCTGGATAAAGTGCAGTTTACTACCCAGCTTTCCTAAGTCAAGAATATCCCCTGAATATTGCTTCAGTCCTACAGAACTATCGTACTGCTCCGGAGTGCATCAGTGGTTTCAAGCACCAATTTCTTTGAAATACCCTTTCCACCTTTGTAAATACTCGTCATATTCCACCTGAAATATAACAACCATCTTTCGAGATTGAACTGAGTGTTACCTCCCCCAGAAGGCTTTCCGGGCTCTTGGTGGAGAAATGCAGAATGGACGGTTTCTCCTTGGGCTGAGGCTCTGCCTCTCCACGTGCCCAGCTTAATTGTGTAGTATTTTTTTCTCCCCATACAATTGTAAGCTTTGTGTAAATCCTATGTCTGGTATATAATACATGAGAATTGAATAAATAATCTTCGGTTTCTTTCTTTTCTTCTTTCTTTCTTTTTTAACCTTTTAAAAAGATTTTATTTATTTGCCAGAGAGAAAGAGAGAAAGCACAAGTGGAGAGCACCAGGCAGAGGGAGAAGCAGACTCCCAGAGCAGGAAACCCCATGCAGGGCTTGATCCCAGAACGCTGGGATCAGGACCTGAGCCGGAGGCAGATGCTTAACCAACTGAGCCACCTAGGCGTCCTTAATCTTCAGTTTCTTTGGGTGATCTTTCACCCACTGAATTTGAGAACACAGGAGAAAAACCAGGCAAGTGCAGGGCAGCGTGATAAAGCCAAGGGCATTTTCTTCTCTGTGGGCAGTGGTGCCTCCCGGGCCCCTCCCGATCAAGTCTGCGTCTGAACATTCCCGCTTCTTCCATACCTCCTCCCTCATCTTCTGGGCTTCTGTATTTGGTTTGGCAACAGCATTCTGCAACGTATTTATGCCCCTATGGCTTATTTGTTTTAAGGGCCTCGCCCCAGATTCTGAACTACTCGCGCAGGGAGCTGGCCAGTGACCCCAACGTTCTCTTCATCCGCCCGCCTGGTCTTCAACTGGTCTTTGATCCGACTTAACTATGTCAAAGTGCTGTACGGAAGACAGCCTGGAAACCAACCCTGACAGCTATTAGCAATGCAAATATAAAGGTCATATCAGACCTTCTTATGAGCAGAATAAACAAAATAATGAACTCATTAGTAAGGCCTTGTGAAATATTCAAGCTTTGAGAACTTTGACATAGAAAGGCCTAAATATGTAGTAGAACTAATTCCTTTATTCTGCTTGAGGCGTGTTAAAGAAAATATTCTAATATTCAAAAGCATTCTTAATGGTGACCACGATTAATTTAGCATTCTTCCTGGCATTTATTTTTCTGATATCCTATAAACTTGCAATAATTTTGGATGCCGCACAGGAAAATTCCTGGATGCCGTAATTTTAATACAAAAATTTCTGGTTGATAGGTATTGGGAAAAGAATTGTAGACTACAATGGAGGGATGGTGGCTCTAAGTTCTAATCTGCCACTTAGAAGAGTCACTAGCTTTTCTCAATCAGTTTCCTGATCATGACCTCTCTCTCTATATATGAAAGTGTATAATATATCTCCTTGTTATTTTGTGTATTTTTAAAAATGGCATATACTTGCAATAATATATTGACCAAACACAACCCTGTGTCATTTTCTTTGACAGAAGCACGTGTATGAAATATCTTAAAGAAACATCAAAATACTTGCTTCTACCACAACCATGATCAGAATCAGAATTTATCTCATTGGATAGACCTTTGTATGCAATTTAACTCTTGAATTTAATTCTTTGCCTCTTCTTTCAAATTACATACAACTGTGTTACTTGGAATATATCAGCAACGTTAACATTTGTTAATCAAAGAAACTTATCAATATCAACTGTCAATTAGCTCAAGAAAGAAATTTAAAAGAAAGTAAGCTTGTGTGAAGTAAACTGTCCAAACGTGGCATATTTTATAATAAATATAAAATCCTCTACTCTATTGATTTTAATATATTAGCTACTCTTCTGGTTTACACAAATGAAAATTACAGATTTTAAAATCAGTTTTACTTCCCCTATACACAGAAGGGAAAATATCAAAGCTTAATCTTTTTTTTTTTTAAAGATTTTTTATTTATTTATTTGACAGACAGAAATCACAAGTAGGCAGAGAGGCAGGCAGAGAGAGAGAGGGAGAAGCAGGCTTCCCGCTGAGGAGAGAGCCCGATGCGGGGCTCGATCCCAGAACCCTGGGATCATGACCTGAGCCGAAGGCAGAGGCTTTAACCCACTGAGCCACCCAGGCGCCCCAAAGCTTAAATCTTTAAGTCTACCTTAAAGTCAGAGTTCAAGGAAAAGAGCCAATTTAGTAACTTCATGATAAAGATGTAGTCAATATGTATATTACCATCACTGATTTTCTTCTTCATTTTTGCAGGAAAAATGAAAGAAAAGAGAAGTAAAAACATAATATTTGATTTAAAAATGCAATTTCTGCTACTTAGCTGAGGTTCCCACTCAGGAGATCCCTGAGTCATGGTTCTATCCTCTGAGGTATTATGTCCATGAACTTGAACTCACGGAATTAAACTCCATAACCTGTGTGAGTCTTAGAATACAGGAGGCACACATTTCCTGTTTGATAATTTTTAACATCAGTTAGAAAGAAATACAATAACCTGGAGAGTGTTGGGTTTACTTTGCTGTAGATAAAATTATGGTCTGAACTTTTATAGCCTATAAGCATCGTTTTCATTTATATTCTGCTTAAATAATTTTTTTGTCCTCCAAACTCAAGCCTGAGCAGACACAGATATTTGTGTACCACGAAATTGGGAGTAGCGAATGGGAAATAGACAAAGAAATTCATAAGATAATTCATTTTATAAATAACTGAGAATAGCCATGTGTATCATCTACACTGGAAAGTATATACATTCTCTGGGATTCCAAAAACCTTCATTCTAAATCAAGTGTCACTACTTCCTAGGTATGGGAACTTCAATTTAACTTCAACCTGTCATGTCCTGCCATTCCTTGATCTGTTAATCTGGACAACAAACCTCAAACTTGGAGCAGAGTTATGACCTTTAAATGAGAAAACATAAGTAAAGTGTCTTATATGTTGCAAGGAGAATGTTAGGTAAGAAACAAACCTTGGTTACCTCACCTCTTTCTTCTTTCGTTCTAATCTTTATTCCCTGCTGGTCTGCGAAGTAGAAGCCAACACTCGATATTTTGAATCCAAAGCTTTTTTCTCAGCCTTCATTCTCCTCAACCTTTTTTTCAGTTTTTTGATAACTACTGATTACCCATTCTATTTTAATAAGTTCACTACTTATCTCTATTAAAATCGAATTTGCCATTGCAAAAGGGAGAGGGTAGACATTCCAGATAGATGGTCTTGTGCATCTCGTACCAGCCGTGTGGGGCTTGGATAAGTTATTTCACCTTCCAAAGCCTCTTTTCTTTTATTTTTTCTTTCTTTTTTTTCCTTGAAAGTGGGGATAATAATTTCTATCCAGTAGGTTTGTAAAACAAATCAGACAAAGATCCTAGTATAGTGTCTGGCACAGCATATGTATTTAAGTTTTATAAAAGGCAACATAATAAAGATGATGATAAAATCCACCATTCGTCGGTGCCTACATTTTGCTCCCCACACTCAGATCACCATGTTTCAGAATGATGTGAATGAAACATCCTTAATAAGGATGGAATCTCTAACTGATTTATGGACAGACTTTGGCAAGCTCCTTAAGTATTAACTAACAACAGGAGTAAAGTTCTGAAGTTCCTTGGGTAGGTTTTAAACCCCTGATTCTACTCACTGGAATATTTCACTGATTAAAAAAAAAGAAGTCCAATTCGGTAAAGAATTCTGTCTCTTTCTTAAAGAGTGAAATAATAAATAGAGATAATATCTACAATGTCTGAGTAATGAATTTTAATTTATTGGTGATTAGAAAATACTAGAATAGGTGCCAGATCCAGTAAATTAGTTAGTGTCCGTTTTTGAAACTCGCAACCCAGTCAATGCAAGATGTGACCTGTTTTTTTTTTTTTTATGATCCTTTTTGATATCCCTTCCCTTCCTAAACCAGCAGAACATCTTTCATGGTGTATAGTATTGATATGACTTTGAAATACTGTACATGTACATATATGTGTGTATAGGGAGAGTATTATGTATACATGTATGTATATTTGTTGCTTGCTTCTCTTTTGTTTTGTTTTGTTTTAAAATAGACACCCACAAGTTTTCTAGGTGGGCATAGCTTTGAATATTAAATGAGGTAAAATGTTTCTAGAAGCATAGGGAAAAGAAAAAAAAAATCCCCAAATGGAATATTCCATTTAGAGCCAACCCAAGTTGGGGGCTGGGCTTCTAAGATGTAATTGCACTATATCCTGAGGATAGCCCTGTGCTGCCAAAGGGAGTGGTTTTCCCGCTGATGCCCAGGCAGTTCCTATACCCACAGCTGTTATAATGTGGCACAGCAGGCCTCAGCCCTCAGTAGACGCTCCAACAATAACACATCCGTGAAGACACTCCATGGACGGGTCTCATGCATGTTGCCTTGGATAATAAGAACCTTGTACTCATCCGGGAGCACGTTCAGGGAAAGGAGGCTGGGAAAGATCAGAGCAGGCCACACAGCATGGGCTTGCCTCCATCCTAGTTCATGTGCCTAGAGTCCAGATCAGCCAGGGAAATGCAGAGAACACACCTATTTTCAGAACATCCATTGACACTCTCCAAGTGCTTCTCCATGATGCCGTTCATCTTCCGGGAATATGCACCATGACTCTGACGTACTGGGCTATATACTTGGGCGGGAAAATGTTAGGAGTGCTTTGAAGACTCTGCCTTCGCATGGTACTCTGGCACTGAGACATCCTTTTAACCGGAAACCAAGTAATGAGATTCTTCAATTAAGCGAATGAAAGAAGTCCTCTTAATAAGTTAAGAGTGTCATGTCCTGTTGTAGTTTGCAAGAAGAGACCTAAAAACTTGCCAGTGCTCAGGAATAAGAAAAGAGATGATTTCTTCTCATATAAGAAATACACTCACCAAAACCTATAAGATATGCTTCCTAAAAATACAGTTAGATTTATAAATCCTATGTATGTTTACACATAAGTGTATTTGTGTGTTTATGTAATGATTGTCCTATAGCACTAAATAACAATAACATTTGAAACAGATTAAAAAACAAAATAAGAAAAGGAAAATTATCTCTTTAACTGACTTTATGGACTTTTTTTTAAATTTTTATTTATTTATTTGACACACACAGAGAGAAATCACAAGTAAGCAGAGAGGCAGGCAGAGAGGGGCGGGGGAAGCAGGCTCTCCGCTGAGCAGAGAGCCCGATGCGGGGCTCGATCCCAGGACCCTGAGATCATGACCTGAGCCGAAGGCAGAGGCTTAACCCACTGAGCCACCCAGGCGCCCTGACTTTATGTACTTGCAAAATAATTCATTGATAATTTAAAATAATCAACACTTTTAATACTAATCAGTGTGTTAGAAGGTTGTCAGTTGCCTGCTTGGCTAAGACCAGTATCACACCCGATACTGTTGCTTAAGTAAAAACTTCAGATTTATTTGAAGGTATAAAATGCCTATGCTTTCTGGTAGCTTCGCACAGCCTTTATACAAAACAATTGGCTTTCTGGCAAATCTAACAAATCTAAATCTATAAAACAATTCAGAGTAATAGAAACGTTTATTGGCATTTACCTGGGTACTATTGGAACACTGTATGAGAAAAGTGCACATCAGTTTCATAACACTTATTATGTAATAATCAATACAGATCTTCCCAGCTAATACATGCTTGTGCTAAGTAAGCAGTGTTGTTTATTCCATTAACTCAGTCAACATTTGGCTTTCCAAACACAGACAGTAAGACAAGAAGCCAAAGCAAGGGAAGGAGAAGGAGGAGGAGAAGGAAGTTCTTTATTCCTCCCCATTCTTTGATTTTCTGAGTCACGGCGTGCAGCATGAACCTCATTTTGTCATGCCTCGAGGTCTCCCATTATGTTGCTCAGTTTGTAATAAGAGGAGCAAGAAGAGGATGTTTTTGCGAATATTTCATTTCTAGCGCAACACCCTGAGTTTCTCTTTCCTTTAGTAAGTGGGCAGGTACATACACAATGTGTAAGTTACCTTATGAAATGGTGCTCACATGAATCTCTTCCAAAATCAAAAACCTCAGTTAAGCCCCAGTGTTTCAGGCACAGTGTTTTGAAATGTCTCTACTTGAGTCCCTACCCACATAGCTGTGCCTCACCTGTGTCTCTGTTACAACATCTGACAATTTCTCTGCACAGCCTTTGGCAGCCGTGGGCAGGTTTATGGGGAGGGTGTTCTCCTGAAAAACCACACAGAGAGATGTAGCTCAGCCTCTCCTCTGATTTTCCTTCAGCTAGGAAAATTTTATGCTAGAACAGCTTCATGCAAATAAGGCTCTCTCTTCAGTGGGAGAGTTTTAAAGCTGGAAGGACACAAGGAAAGGAGAATTTCAATGGACTGTTACCCCAAGTTAAAAAAACAAAACAAAACAAAACAAAAAACAAAAAAACAAGAAACAAAAAAAACCTTTAAAGGTTGTTCAGCTGAACTTGTAAAAACAGGTATTTATTTATGTACACACACAAAGTATCTTTAGAAATTTAAAAAGTAAGGCAAAAATTACAAAGATACCCATGCTTGAAATTGGCCCATAAACTTCATATGGTAGGTGCTAGTCAGTGGTATTTACATGCAAGGGCTCTGAACATGCCCATTTCCTTTCATCTTAAGGAGTTCTAATGCTTGACAAAGGCTCTGTCCTCCACCCCCCTCCCCCCTCAGTGTATGGAACCAGCCAGCTGGAATTAACGGGCAAATTAAAAGCAAAAACCAAAAAACACATAGTGTGTCCCTGGGAACATTGTACTGACTCAATCCTGGAAGGCCCCTAGCAGATGCTGCCTTATTAGGAATACAAGTGAACTTGTTGAAGAATGAAGGGGGCATATTTAGTTGAGTAGTTTTCAGTGGTATGCATATGCCACATTTATGGTATTTGAAAGCACATTAATCACCTTCGCTGCCCTCTTGCAGTCATAGAGAGGGAAAAGGAGGCAAAACAAAAACAACAACAAAAAACAACCCACAGAAACACCCAACCCCTTTTGTCTCCTTAAACACTGGAGCTCTTTTCTTCACAAGCAGTTGGAAACATTCTACAGCATTGCGTAAGCATCGGTATGTCATGCGGACACGGCAGCATTTCAAATATCTAATTTCTTTATAGAGCACGCCATATAGCATGTTGTACAGAAAGAACCAGAACGTGGAGCATCCCATTAAAGATCTAAGTGAGATGGCGCTGAACCTCCATTTTTTCAGCCCATTTCTTCTTGTTCAAAATGTTAAATATCTAAAGGAACATGAATCAGCCTTACGTAATAGCTTGCTCTTACTGTTGCTCTTCTAACAGAAGCATGTTCAGAAACAGGAAAAAGGGGGAGAAACGGTAATGAAGAAAATCTGTGCTGAAAAAAGACCAGAGACCCAATAAAAAGCCTCACTTAATTGACAAGCAGCTGCCTTAGCTTTGAAAGCATTTATTCAAGTATTTTTTTGGCTCTTGCTCTAAGTTGTACAGATCTACAGACTCTTACATTTTCTGTGGTAAATCAAGGTGCAGAGATATTAACCATGAAAAGGATTTTAAATCATCCATTTCATGAATGAAATATGGGGAAGAATACCCTGTTGTTTCAAAGGTTCCAAAAATAGAAAACAGAGCCTGCAGCTTCATTTGAATTGAAAAGGAAGTTCTGGAATTGACCTTGTGATTCCTTTTTGTGAATACAGTTTGGAAGGTTCTCTTGCTGGAGATCGGATCCCCCCTCCCCACCACAGGAGAGTCTGAAAGCTCTTGGAATTTAAATAAAGGAAAGGAATAGAACCATTCAAGGCAGTTAAAGGCTATCCTATCGCTAAGACAGATGATTAAAACACTAAGTTACTACATTAAATCATATATTTGTGTGTAGCCACAAAGTTCTGATTCTGCTTTTGTCATGCATCTGGAGTTTAACATATAGAAATGTTACAATTTTAATGACATATTCTTCTTAAAGATGTACATTCCTTAACTGGTTTTCAGAAACTTGCCGATTAAGGCAACAATTTTGTCAGAATATTTCAGAAATAAACAGTGTGCTTATTTGGGAAGTGAGGTTAAAATTCCCCAGTTAGCATTTATGAGTTTTTCCATACTATTGTTTGCTCCGGTATTTAAGAGCCTTTGTTGTTATCTGACTTCTTTCTACATTTGGTTTTTACTTCTTTCCTGTTTTCTCCCTCCCTCCCTTTCCCCTTCTGTCCCCTCTCCCTCTCCTTCGCCCTTCCCTCACTCCCTCCTTCCTTCTTTCCTGTGAATCTTTCATTTCCATTCTTCCTACTTGATTTATGATGGTCTTCTGTCTCACTCTACTAAAATTTCCCAGAAAAAGGAATCTTTTCTACTTTGTTCACAAATATATCTTCAACACCTATAATAGTGTCTGGCATATAATAATCCATTTAAAGTGTTGTTTAAATAAATGGTTGAAAGAAATTTATAGGTAATCTCTCTAGGTGCAATTACAGGCTAAAAGTAGATTGTAAAAATCAGTGTTACATATGGCAATAAATGTAAAACCCACAAAAATCCCCTATTATACTATCGAGTAACTAATTTGGGCAAACAGGTCAAAAAATAATCTGACAACATCTAATCATCTATAAATATACATGCAGGCATTTCCTAAATATTACTTGTAATGCTGAGTTTTTAAAAACAATTGTTTTCAGAAACAATCTACCAGTGGAAATAGAACTTATTAAGGATACCAGGATATGAACATTAAAAGAAGAGTGTTTTTGCAACCATTAAAATTATATTTATAAAGCATTAAAATAATGTAGAAAAGGGCTTGTTTTTCTTGTTATGTAGGTAAAGAAGAGCATACAATTTTATTTACTGAATAATTACAACTGTAGAGAAAAGAGAAGACAAATGAATGACAGCAGGAGTGTTTTTTTGTCTTTGTTTTTATAAGAAACTATGGAATTTTTTGAGTACTTTTTCCATGCTTTATATGTTTGTTTGGTTTTTAAAACTTTCAAGTCTGAATATGAAGTGAACAAATTTATTTTAAAAAATGAACTAGACTCAGTGATCGTTCTAGTGATAGTACTTGTATAACAGAACAGATTAAATCCAAGGAGGAGCTGATCCTCCATGATCTGGAAGAGAATAAAAACTAAGAGCACTGAATTTTAGGCATAGCTTCTTTGGCATTGCTAGATTTCAAACTGAAGGGAGAGTCCTATCTGTAACACCAAGATTGTCAAATCTAGGGCAGCATTCTCCAAACTATTTAATTTCTAAGTGTTTTTCTTTTGTCGTAATACTTTCTTTTAAATCACAAAAAGCAATCGTATTTTCCATTTGAGAGGGTAAAGGACTTGAGAGACTAAATTCACAAGGTTTCCAGAGACAATGCAGGTGGTAAGGGCAAAGCAGAATATTAAATCTAGCTGTAAATTCATCCAAAGCTGGACTCTTTAACTATTATTCTCTAATATCCTTACTCTTAATTCCCATGTGAAGGAGAGGGTGTTTGGGTCGGGATTTGGAAACTGAAGAGCAGAGCTACCACTCTGTTCTAAGGCCATCCTGGAGCTTACTGGGAAAGGCTGTTTTTACCCACACAGAGCTTGGAGACTAACCACCACGATTTGGCACTGAGATCTGATGACTCTATTCCTCCAAATCAGGCAACGAACATTCATTTTCCAATTAGCTGTTTGTCATCAAGTCTTGATAAGCATATAAGCTTTCATGTCCCTGTTGAAAGTAACCACAATGTCCAAATATTTGTATTTTGTTTTGGTAGTGAATTGGTGTTATCCATGCTCTACATTTACCCTAGGTCATTGTGATTTTCTGTAGTTCTACTTAACTGGAATATGTGGTGCAGAAAAATGGTAAGATACAAAGTTGGAAGGAATATCAGAGGTTCATTCACAAAGGACTATGAGTACCATTTCAAAACAGTTGGCTATAAACATGGAGAAATCAGCAAAAATGGTGACTCACAGGCAGTGGGAGGTGAGCGAGAGGCAATGCCCATATTTCATGAGAACTTCTGTGGCCATATTATGAAATGTGGGGTAGGGAGGAGTGGTCATAAAGGGAAAAGCCAGGGAGGAAGTACACAGCTTTAGAGGGACGATACTGCCTCTATGTACCACAGTGTTCTAGCAACATAGTAAAATGTGTGTGCAAGTAGCGTGGTTTGCTTGTTACTTAACTGCACCTACTTTCTCCTGATGTCATCCTTATTTTTCTGTTTGGATCTTGGTTTATGTATGTCACCAGAAGAGTCATCAGGGAAATTGCATTCTGAAGTTTCAGATTTCATTCTTTTTCTTTTTAGAATGCTGTTGTGGCCGCTGGTGCTTCTGCTTCTGCTGCTGCTTCTCCTCCTCCTCCTCCTTATTTTAAAATTTATTTATTTATTTGAGAGAGAGAGAGAGCACAAGTGCATGCATGGTGTTGGGGAGGACAGAGAGAGAAGGAGACAGAATCTCAAGCAGACTCCCCACTGAGTGTGGAGCCTGACCAAGGGCTCAATCTCATGTCCCTGAGATCATGAGCTGAGCCAAAATCAACAGTCCATAGCTTAACTGACTGAGCCACCCTTGTGCCCCTAGAATCTTTCTTTAAGGGAAGAAGAATAAATGAAGGTTACTTAAAATATGCAAGATGACTGATTTACATGAAATACTTGGATGATACTAGATATTACATAATAACACCCGCAGATGTATATGGATGTATTTATATATATTGTTGCCAGAAATTTGCAAATTCATCACAGATTGAATCCCAGTAGTCTACTTTTCAAAACTTCTAAAGACCTTCAATGCCTGTGGAATTAAATCTCTTAACCAGCCAGTTAAAAACTGCTGTGCGTTACTACCCTATAATAAAAACCCAAGTCCTCAGTTGGACCAGCGTCCCCCAGTCTACCAAGCAAGCCACACTTGCTCATTCTTTCCTCTTTTCTGTCCCTCCAGATCTATAAGATGTGTATAATCCCTGGATTCTAAAGCATTCTCAGCTCTAATATTCTATTTTACATGTTCTGTTGCACATGTTCTGTCACTATGGAGTATCACAAAGCAACTTTAACGTGTGTCTCACTGTATTTCTAAAGTTTACAGTATGGAAAGTTCTTCCTATGTCCCTGGATGAAAATTCAGGTCGTCTCTTGACTCTCCCCAATGACTCTGATGTAGTGAATGTTCTTTCATTGCTTTAAGATATATTCACAAAAATCTTAGATTGGTTCTTAGACTTCCATTCCCATGAAACTGCCGGACATGTACTTTTTTTTTTTTTTTTTTCTAAAGTGGAAGCTACTGCACTTCTCCCACCCCCTCTGGCTTGGGCTGGGTACCAGCAGCCTGGGGAGGAGCTGTGCTTGGACTCCCCACTCCTTTTCATTGCCTCCATCCTCACTGTGTACTGTTTCTAACTACTTAGGTATTAGAGGGTATGTGAGAAGGACAGAAAAGGGGAGAAAGAAAGTCTTACTTTACAAATGAAGCTGTTGAATGCTGACTTTAAGGTTTCAGGTAGCAGCTCCTGCATATGGCAGTTTCCTCTTCTGATGGACCCTTGGGGCACTGGGAAGACCTAGCTCCCCTTTCCAAGACCATGTCACCTGAGCTTTTGAGGTGGTTAGTGTATGATTCTCTAGCTCATCATCTATTCCCTTCTCAGTCTCTCGGGCTCCTCTGATGCCTTCAGCAACTGTGGAATGAGATCTGCATCTCCTTTGAGATAGTCCTATGCAGGACAATTTAAGGTGACTTAATTCTGGATCTCTCTTAGGTTGATGAGGTCGACACATCCTCTGTCCTGGCAAATTCCGGTGGAACAGAGCAATCCCGGTGGAGCAGCAACCTTTTACTTATGTCCACCATCCTGTCCAACAATGTCGCTTGTTTTTGAGATTTCTCAGGCAGAAATCCAGATGTCACCTGTGATGGTTGGGTTTATGTGGCAGTTTATCTAAGCTATAGTACCCACTTAATAAAAAAGAATCTAGGTATTCCTGTGAAGGTATTTTGTAGATGTGTTTAAATCTAGAATCAGTTGACTTTATGCAAAGGAGGTGATTCTTGATAAGATGCGGGGGGGGGGGGCTTCATCCAATCAGCTGAAAGCCTTCAGAGTGGGAATTGAGGCTTCCCCCAAAAGAAGATACTCTCCCTCAATAGTGGAGCATCAGCCTCTGCCTGAATTTTCAGCTCGCCAGACTGCCATATATATTTCATAATTTTCAGTCTCCACAATCATGTGAGCCAAGCCCTCAAAATACTTTCATCTATCTATCTAATATCTGTATTATAGGAGAACCCTGCTTGAAACACTGTCCTCCCATGCTTCCAACTGTAGGAAACAGGATTTAAGCTTTAAAAGTGATCCAACTGAAGCCTCTCTCCCTCAACTTGAATTAAAAGATGTGAAACCCATCCCCACTCCATTCTCCTCGGGAGGCTCTGCACACACTACAGACAAGAGTATTCTCCTCTGCACACACTACAGACAAGAGTATTCTCCCCAAATTCCCACAGTCCTTTCATACTTTGTTATGAGTACCTATGAACTGGTTCCTGGTCCCTTAGAAAAGTTTTGATATGATCAGATATCTACTTCTTTTATCACATATGTACCATGTAGTATCTCGTTAAAAAGTTACTTATTCTTTGTTTTTTTTTTAAGATTTTTTTTTTTAAGATTTTATTTATTTATTTGACAGAGAGAGATCACAAGCAGGCAGAGAGGCAGGCAGAGAGACAGGAGGAAGCAGGCTCCTGCTGAGCAGAGAGCCCGATGTAGGACTCGATCCCAGGAGTCCAAGATCACGACCGGAGCCGAAGGCAGAGGCTTAACCCACTGAGCCACCCAGGTGCCCCAAAAATTACTTATTCTTAAATAGAATATCTGATTCATGTAAATATGTGACGTGGAATTCGGAAGCATCGAGACAGATGCTGTGGTGTGGACAACCATGCATCCACTGTACAACCCATGGCACTGTCCTAGCTTCCAAGGAGCTTACATTGCATTTGAGGGAGACAGAATTCACAAACACTTTGTAGTGCTTAAGTAGGAATTAAGGAAACAAATTTTTAAATGACCTAAAGTGATTGTTGGTGCCTATTGAAAAGATGATGCTTTTTTGGAGTGGTGAATAGGAAGGAAAGAAGAAGATATTACTGTTGTGCAGAACAGTGGAAGCAAATGGTTGGGTGGGTCAAATGTAAGGTGAGAGTGGGAAAATGAAAAAAAAAAAAAAAAGAAAGAAAATAAAAGAAAACAGTGAGATGGGAATGGATGGTACCTTGTGAGAACTAGTGAAATATAAGGCTAGAACGATATGTTGAAAGTAAAACAAATTAATTTGTACTTGAACCAAAATAGTCAGATAAGCAACTGGTTGATGTTTGATGAATTAGGGAGCTATATGCAAGAGGGGGCTTGATAGGGTGGGGAAGAATATGGAGAAAGGTAAAAATATGTGAAAGACAGCAAGCTAGCTAGATGTGGACACTGGGCAGGCAGCAAGTGATGGAACACGGGAACGGAAGGACACTTGAGTGGATCATGGGTTCCAACTCTCTGTGTTATTGTTGGAAGATTATGATGTGGCCTGTTCACAGAACACAGCAATTAGTGTCAGAGCTGCAACTCTATGTAGTTAAGCAGGTTTCTAACATGCATTATTTCCTAATGGTTTTAATTGAAATATATCTGTTTGGAATAATTTCAAACTCATCTTCTGACATAAGATGCTATTCTCCCAACTGTCATCCTAAAGTGTTGATGTTATGTACATTCATCAAGAAAATACTAGAGGCCCTTCTCTAAGAGAAAAATGATGATCAAGCACAGGTCTTTTCATTGAGCTATGCCAAATTGAAGACATTTTTTTCTCAGTTCAGTTTTCTTTTTACTTAAGTGCCTATGAATTAGCTAAAACAATGTACTGCTACCATTAAGAGGAAAGTAAAGCATAGCACCTGAATATAATGCTAGGTGGTAATTCTATCTTTTTTTTCCATTTTCTCAGCAGGCCTGTTCCATCTTTTGTGAATTTTTGGCACTCAAAATACCAAGTTGCAAGAAGGAAGAAAAAGTGAGTACTTTGCTTTAAGAAGTGCTTTTGAAATGGGTATTTAAGGTTTCTGAGAAGTTATTTACAAGAATAGATTGGATAAAATAGCAACATACAACACAGAAGTGGCAGCAACAGCAGCTTCCTCTCTCACTCTCAGTGGTGGGGAAGCACTTATGATAATTGCTAGACAAGTGGTAAACTCAGTTGGAAGTATGAGATTGATTTCCACTCCACCCCACCCTTGATATTTTATATTTTTGTAATTGTATCATGTCTTTAATACTTCTTTTGGGTGCAACAATTTTTTAAATTCTATTTTTTAAGGTTTCAAGGAACAAAAAAGTATGAATTCAATATATTTTGAAACATAATCTCAATGTAACAAACTCAGTCATTCAACAAATGTACTTAATATATTCAAACATTACTTATGAGTAGCTATGTATTAGTGATTTGTTTAATAAATCAATAAAGATTTACACATAACGTGCCCAGTGATTACAGAAGGTCCCTCTCTTTCACAAGCAAACAATGTGTTTGTACTCTCAAAGGCAAGATTCTATTGAAGATCCTACTCCTTTCACTTCGACTGCCTTTTGTTTTACTTTAGGGTATATTTAAGAACTGATTTGAGAACTCACATTTATGTTGTGGCATTGTTAATGATATTGAAATCATAATAGTTTGAGAGATAACATGGAATTTTTGTAAATGACAATTTGGAAGGTAAGTGTTCAGTTTTGATGCCAAAGCTATGCCAGTTGTAAATTGTGGAACTGTTGGAACCGGAAGCAATCCACCATCTGGAATTTGAACAGAGTGTTGGCATGGTTTGCCAATGGTCCTTCATTCAAAATGTTTGGATGTAGAGACAAGTACACACATTATCATACTCATTATTTTAGCTCATCTGGGATCGTAGGCACACAATGTACAACTTCTTTGGCAGATAGGCTTTTCAGTACATGAATTCCTTTCTGTAGTTCAGGCATTTCAGGTACAATATTGTACCTCTCATCATGGGATATACTTTAGCTCTCTTAATTGGAAATCTGGAACAATCACCCATCTATACCCTCCAGACCTTTAATTGCAGACATTTTAACATCTTTACCAAATATGTTGGAGAGATAGCTCTTAGAAAACTAGTGCCCTTGTTGAGAGCATCCAGAGGGAAAAATGTCATCTCAAAAACAAACAAAGGAAACATAAGAAACAGGCAAAAGTAAAGGGAAGATATTAGAAACTACTGATTCAGTCAGGCATGCAAATCAAGAGATTACTGGGATTTTCAGAGATGTGGACTGGCCTTGTTTAAGTTCCTTTTCCCCAAGGCTATGCCCCATGCTGTTGGTGTAGGATGAGAAACTAAGACTTCAGGTAAAGAGTTGATGCTAAAATGCAGAGAAACTAACAGAGTTTTTGATAATCCAAAGTAGATGGAGATAAAAATTGCAGTATGGGAAAATCAAGGCAGCCAGAAATTAATATCTAATATCTCAGTGAATAAGGAAGTACACAAAAGTAAACTTTAAGTTCCACAGGCTTCTCCTCAACATTTTCCCCAAACTGTTAAGTTCTGTTGGGTAAGACGCTGAAAAGTAAAGAAAAAGCAAATAGAAATGACACACATACTTGGTAAAACAGGTTGCCAATATCAGCTAAAGCTGACTTCCACTCCTAGCCGTGCCCAGCAGAAGGATGAATATATATATATATATATATATATATATATATATATGTATATATATATACATATACATATATATACACATATATTCTAGATTCTAGCAATTATAAATGTACATATATATGTGTATATATGTGTATATATATATATATATATGCTTTCTTTAGTAATGTTCATAGAAGCAACATTCATAATTGCTAGAATCTGAGACCATTTCAAAAATCCATGAACAAAAAATATGGATAAACAAATTATGTGACATTTTCTTATTATGATAGCAATTAAAATAAAATACATATGCAAAACTAACTCAGAACTGACTCAGAGTTTTAGATGTGAGTATAATGGTGTAATGGTGATCTGGGGCCAAGGTTATAACTTAAAAGGAGTAAGACAGGGGCTGATGATAATTATTTCTTCCTTGACCTGGGTGTTAATTACAGGCAGAAACTTATTGGATTTTACTTTTATGATTTCTGAGTTTATACTTCAGTAAAATTCTTATTGAGATATGTTGGGGAAATTTTCTCTTAAACAATAGAGATGGGGGGGCACAAAATGTCCTTGCTAATACATGTCTTTAATGCAAGTGTGCTGGAATTCTGCTATAAGCTTCTTCTCTTTCAAATGATCAGGGCTTAATCTACCGTTGCTTCCCACTAAGGTTGGCAAAATATGTGAGAAATTCAGCGAACCTACTTAACATGCAACACAACCTAGGAGAAACAAATCACAGGGATTAACATAAATGGTACTATGTTTGATGTGCTCAGAGCAGCATGATAATGATAAAGACAAAGAGAGATGGTGGGACTACTACTGGATGGGGAACAGTATTGATGTGGAATTGGAGCTTGAGATAAAAGCAAGGCAGCACTGGAGGTCTCTACCTCACTGTATTAGGTAGATGTAGGCTTGGGAGAGGATGGTAGACATGAATTCATGGTGTGCCTGACGAAGGAGATTGAGGTAGCAACAGCCTGAAATGCCTCAATAAAATGAAAGAAGTAACTAAAGGTAGCATTATGGAGGCACTGGAAGTCCAAGGACCTAGAGCACCTTGAGGTCCACACAAAAGTCTCCAGCAGTGGATGAAGTTTGGGTCACATGCACAAGTAGAAATGCAGACATCTCTGTGGATTGTTGAAAGAATGACCAGATGATTGGTGTCAGTAACATGGCCACTGAACCAGTTAAAACCTAGATACAATCACTGGGGGAAAGAGGGAGGTCAGAAGCCCTGAAATAGAAAATCTGGCATTGATGGAATTTCATTTGACTTGAGATCAAATGTTTTCCCCTGGTTGGTGGAATGGGGCGGTCAACATAGTAATAATCTCAAGGTGAAACCTATATGTATAACTCAGTGTTTTACAGACTGTATATGGTAGAATTTCACAATGAAGAAAGGAGTGCTATTATGTACCAGGGTGTTGGACAAGTCCTTGTGGGCACAAGAGCAACAGGAAATATGAGGAATAGAACATGTGTATGTAGGAGTTAGATAATGAAGCTAGAAAGTTGTGTGATGAGAACTATCAAAAAAGTATTATTTTAAGTTCCAAGGATCTGATGCAAAACTGCTGGTCCAATACTCTTTCCATAGGGCCATGCTGCAGTAGAATTTTTAGACAGTACAACAAGTTGAGAGAGAGAAAAAAGAGTGAAAATATAACTCAGACATTGCATGTTGTGTCTAATTGGGAAGATAAGATACAGACACAGAAAACCATAATACAAAGTAGGAGAGAAGTGATCAATGAGTTACATGTCATAGGCCCTGGGGACTAGAAAAAAATCATGGAGAATTTGAATAATTAGGAAACTTTTCATGGGGAGACAGTTTTGTATTTCTACCCAAAAGATGTACAGCATTTGAACAAAAAGAACCAAGGTAACATTTGCATACCAGATATGTTATGGACGCAGAGAGATAATTATGATTGCATCACAGGGTGGTGAGAGAACGAGCTCATGTCTGGGAACAGAGACTTAAGGAAGGGCAAAATTACAAAATAATATATATACAAATTAAAACATAACATAGAAATCTAATTCAACATTTCAGAGCATTTTATCTATGGGCTATTAGTAAGGGGGAGCTGGAAAAATTCAGCCAGGCAGTCAACAAATAGTTGTTGACAAACTACTTCTTTTCCCTTCCAATGGCAGTGGGAAGCTGATTTTTGGAAAATAATTTAGTCATGATATTTGTGATCCAGGAAAGATAGCATGAAACTTTTGCAGCATTTTAGGAAAGTGGTAACATTCTAGAAAATGGTGATGATGGGGGAAATGGAAACACATGGTGGAGGGGGAACCAATTATAGCTGATCTGATTAGAGAGCACTAGAAAGAAAACCATAAATATGAGCAGAAGTGACCAAGATGACTGTTATAACATCAACAGAAACTGAGGACCATGTAGGGGAAGAAGCTGGTAAGTTGGAAATTACGATAAAATTTATTTTGAGAATTTTGAACATGGATCAATAAAGAAGAGCCAGAATTTGGAAGAATGGTATTGATATGAATCATTTAGCAAAAAGGACAGTGGGAATCATGCTAATATAAAAAGACAAAGGTTGTAGGAGAAAAAAAAATCCCTGTACAATATTCTTTTTTAGGGGATGTAATGGAGCTTAGAGTTCTGGGGCAGGTTCCAGTTAAAGAGTTAGAGAGAAGACAAGTTAGTGTTCCAAACAGCAGTGCCAAGGGCCACAGCAATATGGAAAGCAGGCAGCCATCCCTGTAGATACTCAAAGTCAAGGAGAATTAAAACTCAAGAAGATCTTCAAATTTCATACCTATGGCTTTATGTATTTTCTTTTAGAGATATGAAAGGAATTTAAAAAAAAGTGTGCTGAGATGAAGTAGTGATTTTGAACATTTCTGGCACCTTTTTTTTTTTTTCTCTTGTGATCTGACTAAAATAAAGAGGCAGAAAATTGTTGTTTTTCTGAATGAAGACGTTTCCTGTGGGGAAGCTTAACACTCTTTCATCTACAGTAGTTGTTTCTCATAAAGGACGGACTTGATTTGCACTTAAGTAGTGTTCATTGTTTTACATAGTACCAAACACAAATACAGCAAGAGGACATTATTACATACTTTTTAATATATACATTATGTATGTATAAAGTGTATAATTATTACAAACTTAAAAAGCAGGGTGGGTGGTTGAACTCATTTAAAAGGTAGTAAGACATGCTTTGCTACACTACACATTTCATTATGGGCACAAATGTTTGTCCATGAATCTTTGGACAAAAACACAGCCATGATTGGCTTATTGTATCACGTAGGTTTTGGAGAAGGTATCTGGAAGCTGGAAAGTATAAAGATGCAAAGGAATTATGATAATGGATAACACAGGAAGAAGGAGGTTCCCCACCCACCCCCCCCCACACTCACAGGAATGTGTTATAAGCTCCGATAATGAAAGTATGTACTCTTGGTGCATTTCATCACAGAGGAAGGACAACATCCAAGAGAAAATCCATGTGTATATGGAATGTTATTAGATGATAATGGTAACATTTCATATCATGAAATAGCTGATAGATGAATTGCTACAGAAATGGAGCTGGGAATATTGGCTCCTTTTATGGAAAAAGTGAAGTGTCTAACTTTAACCTGACACATGGAATTTCAGCTGAAGAATATATGCTTTACATCTATCTATCCATCTGTGGGAGGTTTGCTTTTCAAATCCTGGATTAAAAATTGTAAGCATGATAGAAAACTCATATGACATAAATAAAAAGATTAAAATAGAAATCATCATTAAAAACAAAAACCTGTGTGGCAAACACAACACAAACTTAGCTTAATAGAAATACCCATTGCAGAAGGGCATTTGTAATACTGGTCATAAATAGTTCATACATAAAATATATCAAAAACCTGCTCAAAATCATTGAGAAAAAAATGCAAATAACAAAATGGAAATATGAACAAATTATATAAGTATATAAATCCCAAAGAACTCATGAAAATGGGTAAGAGCCAGAAAAGAGCCGAGAATATATCGAAACAAGTTATGATAGTTCTCACTCAGAATGGAAAAAAAAATTATGGAGTTATTCATAGAATATTGTTGAGAATATGGAGAGTTTGGTATTCTCATATTCAACTTAAGGAACATGATGTAGCAATAACTGTTGAAAAACCATAAGTACTATCTGCTATTTTTTAAAAATCTGTGTAGCCTGAGACCCGGCAATTCTACTTCAGAAAATCTACACTATGAAGATATTTCTATGAGAACGCAAAATAATTCATATGAGAATCTTTTGTGATAGTATTCTAACAAAAAAATGAAAATGGAGTAATAATAATAACGCAATGATAGGTCATGCGTACATACACCAGGAAGTGAGAGGAATAAGTAATTCCACTCAGTAAAACCAAAGAAACATTGTTAAATAATAATAATACAAAAAACAAATCTCTGCAGAACAGTTTGGGATAGACTAAAGTATTCAAGAGAGAAGTCCTAGGAAAGAGGAGAGTGGAGAGTGTTTCTAGGGATTGATTATTTATTTGTTTATTTATGTTTAATTTTTTTATAAACATATAATGTATTATTAGCCCCAGGGGTACAGGCATGTGAATCGTCAGGCTTACACACTTCACAGCACTCACCATAGCACATACCCTCCCCAAAGCCCATAACCCACCCACCCTCTCCCTGCCCCTCCTCCCCCCAGCAGTCCTCAGTTTGTTTTGTGAGATTAAGAGTCTCTTATGGTTTGTCTTCCTCCCAGTCCCATCTTGTTTCATTTATTCTTTTCCTACCCCCCAAACCCCCCACGTTGCATCTCCACTTCCTCCTATCAGGGAGATCATGTGGATAGTTGTCTTTCTCCGATTGTCTAGGGGTTGATGTTTTAAGCCAGAACACCCGCTGTAGAAGTGATGATGTCAGGTAGGTCTGCGCGTTACTAGGACATGTAGAGAAGGGAAAGGACATTGGGAAGAGCTGAAGTTTATGTAGAGTGGTAGTGGATGTGCAATTGAAGCCAGCCTGGGAAATCCTGGACACACAGCCCCATGTCTGTGTCAGGAGAGACTGAGCACTCCAGGGGAGGGAAGGACAAGTGCAGGGGTCTCAGCCAGCAAGGGGAGGAGCGAGGGCCAGGGTGGCTGGTGCTGTGACCCCAAGCAGGGGGGCAGCTACTTCAGACAGCTAAAGGGATGGGACTTGGGCAGATGATGCTGGTCTTTAGGCAAGTGATAGTATTTCCTCTGAGGCAGAGAAGAAACCAACGGAGAATTTTTAAATATCTGATATTTATTCTTGGGTGGAAAGTAAGTTTTAGGTGGAACCAGGGAAGCAAAGTCTTCACTAATAATCAAAGTAAGTTATGAAAGTGGTCAGGGTCTGGGTGGACACACCAGGTGTGGGGAGAGTGGTCAGATTCTGGATACCACCTGGGGGCTAGGCCAGAGAATGTTCTGGTAGGTAGAATGACTGACCTGATATAAGGAAATTGGTCTGTGGCCTGAGCAACAACCACAGAGGCACCGTTGACAGAAAATAGTTTGAGGAGCCAGCAGGGGAGGGCTTCTGCCTAAGGTTGTGCAGATTGTGCTCGGCTCATTCTTCCAGTCATGGCAGTAAGTGGTGAATAAAATATATCCCATTCTCTCCAAACTGTGCACTTTACTCTTATTTTTTTTTTTTTTACTTAAGATTTTATTTATGATTTGTCAGAGAGAGAGAGAGCGCGAGCACAGGCAGAGTGGCAGGCAGAGGCAGAGGGAGAAGCAGGCTCCCTGCCGAGCAAGGAGCCTGATGTGGGACTTGATCCCAGGACACTGGGATCATGACCTGAGTGGAAGGCAGCCGCTTAACCAACTGAGCCACCCAGGCGTCCCTGTGCACTTTACTCTTGACTGTTTTTGGCCAGTGTCTTTTTTTTTTTTTTTTTTGAAATGGTAATGCAGTGTGTAGTGTAGTCTGCATACAGCCAACATTTTGGTCCGTATTTGGCCAATTTTTTTTTTTTTTTTTTTTTTTGACTCACAAACAGGCATTGTAATTTGGGTAGTGTCCCTGAATGAAAACCTTGAGGGAAAAATCAGGACATACAACATACATTTTAAGATCTGGAGTTAGTATGGAGACTTGATTTAAGAAGACATTACCATAAATTTCTGGACAAAGTGTTGTATCAAACATATCTTCTCACATCTCCAAAGAACCGGGGTCCACATTTCATTTGGAGCAAAGGAGAAATTGTTCTATTGGGATAGATCTTGAAACCTCAGGAACTTTTGAGGAAAATCACAGCCAAAAGTGAAAACAAAATTAATACTGCTCAAAAATAGTTATCTTTCCAGAAGAAAAAGTGTATTCGGAATGAATGTGGTAAATACATATATTTATCATCATTACTATATGGTTCTGATAACCTCCTCCCCCAAAACTACATTAAGAATGTTTTATATGCATAAATATATATTAAGAAAGTGTTTATTATTTTCTGATAGAAAGAATGGTTATAAACTTCCTCTCTACTATAGGAAGTAGTTATCCATACATCATGGCTGTTTATACCCAAGATATATTGGTAGCTTATATAAAAATCCAGAAGGAAAGGATATTCTCTGCAGAAACACACACTAATGTTAGAAGTATTGCAGTCTGATGTTTGTGTTTTAGAAATGAAAGGGTTATAAATTAAATTTTTATTAGACCTTGATTAAACATGTCTTGCAAACGTGAATTTCAGGATTTGTCAGCTCCGGAGCTAAGAATGTCAACAGTGCTCCCACCGCAGAAAGTATTTATATGGACACTGTTTACAACAGAAACAAGAACAGTGACTTGATGTATCAGCTTCTGACCAACTCTGTGAGGAAAGGAAAGTTAATAATAAAAAATTTAAGGCGATAAAACAGAGGTTCCAAATTCTCAAGGGATTTCTCTAAAATTTACAACACTTAGCACAGGTGTTACAAATAGATCCCACAACTACAAGTAAAAATACTGCCATTGTATTATAGATCCTCTGATATTTGACCAAATCATTGCTGTGTACCTTGATCAGAGATGTATGCACCATACCTGACTTGGAAGGACATTTGCCTAATTTCTCAAATCAAAATCATTCCTTATAAGTAAGATTTCTCACCAGTCATACTATTTAAAAATTTGAAAATACTCCTGAAAAGTTACATAGGAAGAAAATTGGGAGTTATTTGGGCAAGTGAAAACATGGCAAAGTAAAATATCAACTTTCAAGGTTAAAATATGGGAAAGATCATAAGCTTTTGACCTTGTGTGTTCTAATACATTTGCTGGAGAAAAATGGGGGGAATCACTAAAAATGTCCAGTTGCCATGTGTACCAGTCCACATGGGTTATGCAGTTTCCTACACTTTCCAGCATAGAACATTGTACTGAATGACACCCAAGTGACCCAGGAGAGTTAATTTATCTACATTGGTGTCTAACTTAAAGTCAGGAAGTGATTTAGGGTTTGACAAGAATAAAGAACAATATGCACTCTAAATATTAAGTCACTAAAACTCTCAAAAATGCTATTCCCCATTCCTTTAACAATTTATATAGCAACTATTCATTCTTACTATATGTTATATGAAAATCTCCAAACTAAAATAAACATATTTTAATTTCCTATATTAAAACTATATGGATATAACCACAATTAATATTTTGGTGTGTTTAGCTTTTCAAATTCTATCATATGGATATTTCCTAATTAATATAAAGTCCCTTTTCTAATAGACAAGCTCATTTTCCTTCTTTCTGCTTGCTTATTTATTTGTTTCTATTTGCTAATCACATTTTCTGGAAATAACAACTTTTTAAATATTCAATTCCAAGATGTATTTTACTTGTTGTTGTTGTTATTGCTACAATTTTGTTGTTGTTGTGTTGATATGAACTTCCAGAACTTACCACACACTCTGGTGGACTTCAGACTTTGAAAGAAATTAATTTCAGCTCAGATGGCATCAACCAATTTCAAACATATCTATTTGCAATAGATATGTTTTCCCTAATAGGAAAGAAAATCTACTCTAGCCAAGAGACTTTGCATCAGAAATGGAATTTACCTTTCTCTTATCTTCCTGGTAGAGATTGAGTTTAAAATGGAGATAGACACACATTTATCTCAATTTTTCAATTTCTTTCTTCTTTCTGTCCTTTTTTTGGTTTTGTTTTTTATTTCATAAATATGTATAAGTGCACATCTTAGTAGAAAGACGTGATACAAAGGTGAGCATGAAAATATATGGATCCTGATGCATGAGATTAAATAATCACAGGGATAAATATATTTTTTTTGTCTGATTAGGAGGACAAGGGAGATTTTTCTCTGAAGAAGTAACAATAGAGTTAAAATCTGAAAGACAAGCAGGAGTTAACCAAGTAAATTTGGGAGGTAGAAGTGGTCCCGAGAGAGAGAAAACAACATATTTTAAAACCCAAGAGAGAGGAAAAGGAAAGAACAGAAACTCAGACAAGACCAGCATGCCTGGAATTTGCAGAGGGGGCCGTCTTGACTTTGGAACTTGCCAGTATCTGGAGTTAGGGAACCCTCTAGGTCCTGTTAATGAGGGCCGTCTTTAAGTGAGAGCAATGAGAAGCCACTGTGGCACGTAAACTGGTGGGGAGACACTATCCGAATTGCTTTAAAAAGTTAACTCCGTGCCAAGTGGTGAAGGGACTGGAAAAGGCTTGACTGCAGGGTTGAATACAAGGACAATCGTCTGAATGATGCTTCAGTAATTCAGGAGATGAACCATGTTATCTTGGAATCCAGCGTTAGTGTTGGCATGAGGGCCACTGGCACACATGGCTATAGAGTGGACGTGGCACATGGAGGAGTTGTAAAGACCAGCACTTCTGATCTGGCCCAAGGGCCCGGGGGATGGGCAACCACGCACTCATTGCAGGAGCCCTGGAAGAGGACAGAATCAGCAGGGGTCATCACGAGTTGAATTCCGGATATCACAGCAGAGGTTTCCACGGCTTATTTGAAACCCCTCATTTTATGAACATGACCCTGTATTTGTGGGTTGTCCGTACTACGTGTGGGTAAAACTGTAACTTTCCATACTTCCTTGCATTAGGGGTGACCATGTAATGCTTTTCTGGCCAGTGAGATAGAAATTGAAGCCTACTGCCAGAGATTCCAGGGAAATTATTATTCTGCTAGTTACGTAATGAACATTATCTCCACGTGCCTTTTGCCCTTCTCCCTTCCCCTTCTTCTTGTTTGAAATAAAGATATGTTTCTTGAAGGAGGAAAAGCCCATCTTATAACTGTGCGGAGACAAGCCACATATTAAGGACAGCTCCGCATGACAAAGAAAGAAGCCTAGAACCCCACCAACTGCCACAGCACTGTGGGGACCATCTGTCTTTGGACTTTTTCTTACCTGAAAAAAAAATTGCTTACTTGTTTAACCTACACTTTGTTAATATGTGTTAGAGATTACTGACAACCCTCCTCATCCTTATTGTCCTGTTGGGGGCATTATCCAAGTGAAAGTATCTAGAGAGATGATGGGCATTTGTTTCATGGAGCTCAGTGTGGGCTAGACAGAAATTGTGGGGGGATCTGTGAACAGGTGTAAACAAATCCCCAGCTGTAGATGAGATTGAAGACAGAGAAAGCACAGAGCAAGAATGCCTGTGAAGGAAGATGTATTGGCTTACAAGATTTATTGGATAGCTAGAGAAGCAGGAACTTTTAAAGGCAATAGGAATACAGTCAAAGCATTAGGAAGAACATCAAGAATTCCCATCTTGCATACTTTTCGCTGACTGCTCGCCTTCACTGTGTGATCCCTCGGCTTAAATGTCTATGATCCCTCTTAATTTTATACTGTATCATTATTTAAAAACCTGAATAATTTAAGACCCCTTCCCTTCATTCCCTGAAGACATCAACTATTTTTTATTCTGCTTTCTTAACCACTTCATAGTTGTTGTTTTTTTTTTTTTCTTGCTCCATGAATTAAGTGTGCCTTTTCTCACATCCTGTGTATTTTGAATTGTCTTTTTTACCTGAAGTATATTCTTCTTCACTCTACTTTTCCAAATACCACTGCTAGGTCTTTGCTCAAATCCCAGTTCCTCCATAAAGCTCTCTTCACTGCTCTAGTCCAGCTTTCTCTCCTCTCTTACGGTCCGTAATACTTGAGAGTTTTCATCACACAGTCTTGAGAATTAATGATATGTGTTGTTCACTCATGGTTTCATGAATATTTATCAGGTCTCCCAAGTAGATTTTCAGGACTCTGTCTTTTATTTCTCTTTTGTATTATTAAGAGTATTTAGCAAAATCTTACCCAAGGGAGGCTTGCTCTGTTAGGTTAGAAAAATATTGATTTAGAAATTTCCCTGTACTCCAATCCAAGGGATTTGACTCTATATGTTACTCTTCCCACAGCATTTCCTGGATTCCCTAAGGTGAAGGACTTTATTAAGAATACCATGGCTTAGTCATATGACTGTTTCTCAGAGGATGGCTAGCATGTCCCACAGAAAGATAGGAGACACTCCACATTATGGATTATCATATTCACATTATGAATAATGTGCTTAGGTGTGGGGGATGGCTGAAAGGTATGATTCTCTTTAGTGATAGGGATAAAAATCATGCTTTTGCCAGTTCATTCAGAACAAACCAAATCCCAAAGTTTGTGTGGATACCACCTTCAGAGCTGGGGCAGCTGTTTGGGTAACACTTGGGTGTACAGTAGTTCTTTATCATCCGATTCAATCTCACAGGTATAAAACTAGTTGTTGAATGGATATGCAGTAGGAGCACAGCTCCTATAGACTTTAGGTCTTTGATGTTGCCCTAATCTCTGCCTTTTTTTTTTTTTTTTTTTCCTGAGACATACTATTATTTCTGCTTTACCATCTTGCTGGGGGGCAGAGAGCTTCAAGGATTTCCATGTGGACAGTCCACCATATTAAGTTACTCCAGAGGTCAGGAAACCAAGGGGAATGCATTGGTTTCCAATCAGTTGCTAACGGTGTCCATCACAATTATGCTCACAGGGGTCAAGGAAATGACAACACAATAAGGTGTGGTCCCATCAGATTCACTTTGAATGAAACTTTGCCCGGGCTCAATGATGTGACCAGCCTCTTCAGTGAATTCTATACTGTCAGAGTAAAATGAGTGACCATTGGGCCTTTGGGGGATGTAATCAATCAAGTGGTGGGTTCTCTGGTCTCATGTAATAGATCAAAACTAGTATCTTCCCGCTGGCTTCTTGAGCCTTTCCTCAGGAATATGCCAGAATGTTTAAAACATCTTTATTCCATTTTCTGTAGGTTACAGTCATGTCTAAGCTTCAAGAAATAATAAAAGAGTTGATTAAAACCTGCACCAGGTGTCCTGGCTGGGCTATCCAAGCCTGAGTCACTAAATTGACTCCAAGTGCCCCATATCAATATATCCCCCTCTTTCCAGCTTTATGTTCTGGCCACCTGGTCAACAAGCCCAAAAGCTACCCTAAAACATGACCCCCCACCCATGTCTGCTGGTTCATATTAGCTATACACATCTTTTCCCTCTCAGAACCGGGACTACATTTTCTTGTACAGATTAAAATTTAATCTTCTTGATCAAGAGCAGTGATTTCTCCAACTAGCACTGTCAGCGAAACATTGGAACTTACTGGAAATGCAAATTCTCAGCCCACCCAAGTCCTAATCTGCAGTTGGGTCTTAGAAATCATCTTATCAGTTCTTCTAAGTGACTCTGATAGACTCTAAAGTTTGAAAACTAACAGGTTGAGATCAGCGGTTAGCAAACTATGACCCGGAACCAAATCCCACCTGTTCTTGTTTCTGTGTGGCTTGTGGCCTAAAATAGATATGGAGCTAATGTTTTTTAAGTGGCTGCAGAAATGACCACACAATGATATCAATTTTGCCTGTTGGCCCACAAAACAAAAAATAGTTATAATTTTGCTATTTATAAAAAGACTTTGCCAAACCTTAGTCAAGAGGCAACGTGGGAAGACAGCACAGACTTTGAAGAATAAAGATGATATGGTAAGACATCTGTGGCAACCAAGTAAAGACATTTCTTTACATGGTTGTCATCTGAGGAGAGGATGTCCCCCTCCACCAACAGAAAGGGAACTCAGTGACAATTGGAGACAACTGAAGATTCTCAGGCTTGTCCACCCAAGTAGTGTGCCCATGGCAGATCTCAGGGCCCCAATTTTACCTTATCAGTGCCTTTGATTGGCAAAGGAGACCTCATTAAGTGCTGTATTTAGTCTACTTATGGCTCTGCAATCCTTACAATTAGATTTGGGGCCCACCAATTAGATTTCAGCACCACCTGTCATTTGGCTGCAGAAGATAAGGGTCTTTTTTAATGATGATATGCAAGTTTTTGACTTTCATCATCTGTTTTGAATTAATGGTTCAATTGAGCATGTCATTTTGTATTTTCAGAGTTTCAAAGCCATTTAACAAGTCAGTTCACTGTCCTGTCCTTCCACTTACCATTCTCTAAGAAACTGAGAACTCCCACCTTGCCTCACCTCAAGCCACGATTGGCAAGAAACCTGTAACTATTCTGTTGTAGCGTTCCAGGCAGGATCTCTAGCCCACACCACCAATAGTAGATCCCCATGGCTATGGGATCAGCGAGTGCTCCATTCCAGAAACACTTCTCCCAGGCCTTGTCCACAGCCATCGCTATGCCACCTGTCTTATGTGTGACTTCACTGAGGTGCAGAGTTGAGGCTGAGGCTTGCATGTGGACCCGTTATTAAAAATCATCATCATCATCATTGTCGTCATCTCAAGGAAGAGGAATGGCAGACTGAGAAAGGAAAACTGAGAAGGAAATACAGTTGATCAAAAGTCTTCTGTTGATCTGATTTCTGCTGTGGGCACCTGGGTCTCAGACCCATGGGGGGCATTCATGTAACAGTGCACCCTACAATTTTTTATGTAAAATAAGGAAGAGCAGGGCATTTATAACCAGGCTCCATCACCATTGGTCAAGGGATGTCCCAGTCAGCATGTATAACTCTAGGTTTGAACAAGGGTCAGCATGATTGAGAAACTCTTGCAGGAAGAGAAGCTCTAGAGGACATGAGATGTAACTGAGCTGAGATCTTACCAGGCTACACTGTAGGTCTCGGGTTATGTCAGGATAGACTTCTGTTATGGCACAAATAGAAAGGTATGCAAAGAGAAAATGAGACTGAGGAAAAAAGAATGCATGGCATAGGAGAGAGATACTTTTAGGTCCACAGAAGCAAACAAATATCTCAGAATACTGCTATCTTTAAATGAACCCAGTAGCACATTTGTACTGTTTGATGTCCTTGGCTCTGCTAGGTTCCTGTGGCTCTATAACAAATGACCACAAACTTGATGGCTAGATCCAACAGAAATTTATTCTCTCACAATTTGGGAGTGTAGAAGTCCAAAATAAAGGTCACAGACCTAGGCTCCCATCGGAGGCTCTGAGGACAATCCACTCCTTACTTCTTCTAGCTTATAGGAATAAATGTGATTCATTTAGGACACACCTAGATAATCTAAGATATCCAAAATCCACAACTTGTTCATATCTGTAAATACACTTTTTACATATAAGGTGACATTTGTAGGTTTTAGGGATTAGGATCCCTAGGAGCCATTTTTCAGCCTACTACATATTCCATTCTGGAACAATTGCCAGGGCTTAATTTGAAATTGAAGCAAAATGTAGACCATAGCTTATTTTGAATGCTTATTTCATTTTCTTAAAATTTAATTTTAAATTTTACTTATTTATTTGACAGAGAGGGAGAGAAAGAGAGAGAACTCAAGCAGCGAGAACAGCAGAAGGACAAGGAGAACCAGGCTCCTTGCTGAGCAGGGAGCCCAATGAGGGGCTCCATCCCAGGACCCTGGGGTCATGACCTGAGCCAAAGGCAGATAACCAACTGACTGAGCCATCCAGGTGCCCCTAAAATTTAATTTTAAATTTAATATTTTATTTCCAAAGATATAAAAATGCATATATTAGGCTACTAATATATGTTTCCAGAATTTATGCCCAACTTTTATAAAACTGACCAATAGGAGATAAATGGGGTTTTTACCATGAGTTGGTGTTAGGTAATTAAAAGTATCATGTGACAGAAATTTGATGACCCCATTCAATGAGAAATAACAATTAGGAGAGTTAAGAAATTCTATAAAGCAAAAATATTGCACGATGGGGACAAAATTGTAGGAGAAAGAGAAAACCTCAAAGAGCCAGAGGGGGAAAAAAAAAAGTTCTTTACTTGTTAGCTAACAGGTTTTTCCCCTAGTGAAATCCTCTTTGAGCCTCATCATGTATAGTTACAAATTCACATGGTAGAATGATGGTCAAACTTCGTGCAAAGTTATGCTGCCAAAGTTTTATCATGAAGGGATGTTTCTTAGTAATTCATGAAAGAGAGATTTGAAATTATCTAGTACTGATGAATATAGTTACTTCTTATTTTTGTTTTTGTTTTTTAAAGATTTTGTTTATTCGTTTGTCAGAGAAAGAGAGAGAGAGAGAACACAAACAGGGGGAGCAACGGGAAGAGGGAGAAGCAGGTTCCCAGCGAAAGAGGGAGCCCAACATGGGACTCGATCCCAGGACCCTGGGATCATGACCTCAGGCAAAGACAGATGCTCAACGGACTGAGCCACCCAGGCATCCCCTTAGTTATTTTTTAAATAATTTTATTTTATTTTATTTTATTTTTTAAAGATTTTATTTATTTATTTGACAGAGAGAAATCACAAGTAGGCAGAGAGGCAGGCAGAGAGAGAGGAGGAAGCAGGCTCCCCGCTGAGCAGAAAGCCCGATGTGGGGCTCGAACCCAGGACCTGGGATCATGACCTGAGCCGAAGGCAGCGGCTTAACCCACTGAGCCACCCAGGCGCCCCTTTTAAATAATTTTAAAGAAGAGAACAATTTTGCTGAAGTCATTTTTAAAGTCTGAAAACATTATTTTTAAATACTTTTCTTGGTATACTTAACATAACCTGCATATAATATATTTTGCCAATGCTTTTCTTCATGAAGGTCTCTTTTAATTTCCCAATGATGATGCAATATATCATGGTGATGGTCATGCCACGGTTACTTTTTTCTTTACTAAATACATCTATGTGCAAAAACCCACATAAATTTTTACTCTTACATGCTTGTCTTAGATTGCTAGACAATCTAAGGTCACAATTCCCTAAGCATCGTTACATATTCTCTGTGTTTCAGTCTGAACTTAATCACACAAAAGGTAGGAAAATTCAAGACATTTCATTTTAGATTATAGAGATAATTATAAATTAAATTTATATTATAAATTAATAAATGATTACAAGTGCCAAGTTAAATTTGAAAAATATAGATCTTTAAGTTATTTTTAAATATTCATTAAAAGTCCTGAAGAAAAAGAATTAATAATGCAAATATTGCCCGTACTTGGTTCAGTTATAACTATAACTATAGAGCATAATTTTGTGCTTATTGGGTTAATAGATGGTGTATAGTGGTAATTAAAGAGTACTTATGAAGCCTGAATAATTGAACATCCAGCTGTTGTGTTTGATTTTGATACGGGCATAGGGAAAGGGGAGCTGGTGTTGTTGCAGTATTACAAAGGACCATTTCCAGATGGTGGGAACCCATCCTTTGCCCTTTGGGCATTTCCAGGACATCTGGTAAGCCATATGAATCTAGGCAAGATTAAGCGGAAGATGTGAGATGCTTGAATACCAACGCCTTCTGATTGCACTGAGCTTTCCTTATGAAACTCAAATATTGGGTGGAATTTAGAAAAAGATGCCTTCCTCAATTGAGCAGGAGAATATTATCTATTATAAACTAGGTGCTCTTTGAGGGCAAGGACGGGACTTATTTCATATTTTGTCATGAGCACCTGGTCAACACTTATGGTGGTATATTGACACAGTTTATCTTGTCTCATTATTTAAAATGAGCAGCATGATGCCCGACACATAAAAAAATCTCCAGTAATGTCACTTAAATGATTAAATCTTTGAAAAATATATGAACTGTCTTATATATGATGTTGATTCTAATACAAATGATTTATGATTTCATGTAGGTTTTGATGCTAAAAAGAGTCCCCTATAAGTTCCCTATTTATTTACTCAAGAAAGGCAAAATATGAGAGTTATCTGAGTACCTGGGAAGAAAGAAATCTTTATGTAGGACCAAAAAGAACACCAGGTTAAAACAAAACCAATGGAAATAATGAAGGGAGATTTAGCTTACTTCATTCTTTGCTTTTGAGGTGACTCATTGCCAATGGGGAGTGATTGTGTCCCAAAATAACTCTAAATCTCAGGAAGCCAAATAGCCTTCTATTTTTTGAGATCTTTATTATTTGAGGTCAAGAGCAGTTATGTAATTCCTGGAGAAGTGAGCAGATAGTGGAAATAGCATAGCATTTGTAGTGAGAAAGCATTTTAAGCCAGCGTTTTCACATATTAGCTGTAGGACTAATGGAACATCAGTCTCCCCAAGACGGTCAGTCTTTGGGTTCTTCAACGTTCAGTCTGGTTTTATTTTGTTTTGTATTTGCTTATTTACTGTAATTATGATGAAATCCTTCTTACAGCAATACTTTGAGAATCATCTTATGTTTTAAAGCCCTTTTGAAATGGAAAATGCAAAACAGAAATTCATTATGATTAGCAGTAGTAGGTACAATGTGAACTTAGAGTTTGAAATAGAATATTATTAATGTCTGTTTTCTGCGAGTTTGATATTCATCAATGCTCCTAGAGTACTGTGTTTGTAGACATTCAGTCCTAAAAATACCACTTGATTCATCGGTTGCCTTCTTATTATGATATGAAGGATGCAGATAATCTACCAGAAAGACAGAAGAAAACAAAACAAAACAAAACAAAACAAAATCCAAAAGTACTGATGGCCAGATTAACGGATGGTACAGTGCTGCATCATAATTACTTAGAATAAGTATGCCTACCCCACATTAGGTGTTTACTATTTGCCACTCTCTTTATTTAGTGTCTTAAATGTATTATCTGAACTCATACTGACAAACTCTGTGAAATCGGTATCTTTGCTTCGACTTCTTCCAGATGAGGAAAACAAATTTTCCCATTTAGCTGGCAAATACGCCCATACCAGTAAAAGCAACTTCATTCACTCGACTGCTCCTGCCAAAAGGTGTGGCGTCAACCTTGACTCCTTTTTCAATTTGTTTTCAATAAACAAAACTGAATAAAAATACTGTAAACTCTATCTTCCAAATGTATCTTCAATCACTCCCTTTGTGTCCCTCCTGGAATAGCCACTTGTGTCCCAGAGTCATCTCTTGTGGGTCAGAAGAGCTTCCCAGCTAGTCCTACTGTTTATTTATACCCTTGTTCCTACACAGAAGCCATGGGATATTTCCAAATAACTCAGACAGTGTTATACCCTACTTGAAGGCTCTTATGACTTGTTATTACACTAAGAATAAAACGCCAGTTCGTATTCTAGCCTCTGAGGGTTTGAAAGTCCAGCTCCTCACTCTTATCCTTGCCTTCTCCCCTCCCCCATCTGCTTAGTGCTCTGGTTGCCTTACTCTCTGGACTGGGCAAGCGCACTCTGACCTCAGGAACGTGGCCAAAGCGATCTCCCTTACCTAGAGCACTGTTGTCTCAGAGGAATCCTTAATTTCATTCAACACTTTGTTTTGTTTGTTCTTTAAAAATCTTTTGGCTCAGACAGTAGAACATATGACTCTTGATCTCAGGGTCATGAGTTCAAGCTCCACGTTGGGTGTGGAGCCTACTTAAAATTAAAACAAAACAAAACAAAACAAAACAAAACCAAAAAGTCATCAAATAAACCTGAGCATCCTATAGAACGGAAGATCCTACACCGTTTTATTTGCTCTTCTCTTTTTTCTCTTAATAATATATTTTTACTATCTGGTAATATATTAAAAATTAATGTATTGCCTTCTTTATTCTTTCTTTTCTGCATAAGACTTAATGTGATGTAAATACTGTGAGGACAGGGAATTCATTTGTTTTCTTTATGGCTATTTTCTATGCCTTGAAGAGCGCCTGGCTCATAGTAGGCACTTGGCAAACATTTTTCGAATGGAAAAAAGTTGAAAAGCTTGGTAGTCAAACTCGGGGCATTTTCACTCCAGTGCCCTTGTTCATAACCATTTTTGCACACTGCTTCTAATAGGTATATAAATCTAAATAAAATAAATTCAATACGGATATGCTCACATTTAAGGACGCATACACCGTCTGCTAGGATATGGGTGTTGCTGTGCTACAATTTCCATTTATATATTCATCCAATTAATTACATGACAACTTGGATAAATGGAGACAGCCAGCTGTCTCATAACTTTGCGGGCTTTCCTGGCATTGATACTGAAAACTAAGTTTTACCAGTTCTGCCTCTATCAATGTGGTTTCTAAGAAGTAATTTGTTTTTAGTTTTTCCATTACAGAGTTTTTATTTCTACAATTTACTAAACTCATTAAACCTTTAAAAAATATTAATATAAATAATTAAAATTAAGAGTTTTCATATTTCAAAGAGAGATACAGAGTAACTTTTCCATTAATTTTTTTAAAGATTTATTTATTTATTTATTTATTTGAGGGGAGAGTGGCAGAGGGAGAGGGAGAGAGACAATCCTTAAGCGGGCTCCATGACCAGCATAGAGCCCAACACAGGGCTCGATCCCACCACCCTGAGATCATAACCTGAGCTGAAATCAAGAGATGGTTGCGTAACCAACTGAGTCACCCAGGTGTCCCTCCGTTTGAATTTTCAAAAGTACAATTATTAGTAGGTTTGTTAAAATACTAAATATTAGATGAACAATTGTGCTGAATTTTGTTGGATGTTACCAGGTTGCTCTAGCATACTCTCCCATAAAATGTTTTTTTGTATATTATTTTTTCCAGACAGCACAGTCCTTTTTAGGTCCTTTATGCTCAATCAGTTTAACTAAAAGGACAGCCAGAAGCAGTTGGGGGAGAGGAAACACAGGACTGTGTATTTATCAATAAAATTGTATATATAGATATATTTATTTAAATAGCTACAATGGGATGTACTTCCCAAATCAATAGAGGCCGTGAAATCTTACTGTTAGCAATTGCTTGCTCTAGTACAAAAACACCATTTCCTTTGTCATTATTGATCTTGAGACCCATTATTTTGGTTCAAGATGAGGGAGTACACTTGAAAAAGCATCTGGGGCATAATACCTTCTCACTCTAATGATGCAATTTATCCATAGGAGAGGTGCTTTTTGCCTCCCAAAGATAATCACAATGAAATCTGAAATGTGACTGCTACACACACAGCACCTGCTCACTAGGCAGACACCTCTTCCGTTTCAAAACAGGTTAGGTTCCATTAGGCAGTTCACCTACTTTTCCCTGGCTCCTAATAACAAAACTAAAGGGAGCGTAGGCATGGGACACCACTTGTTTGTCTTCAAAATAGGCATGACTTACAGTCCTTCAAAGTTTTAAAACCAAGAATATTCCTTTTCTATTTCAGTAGGCATCTTTATTCAATATAGAATTTTGGCCAGTTTGGGTTACATTGAAATGTCCCCTTTTCCAGTCATATTTGCATTTTGGTAGATATGTCAGCCTCTAGACTGTCTTTTCAAAATCTGAATGACCCATAAAATTATTGACTGTTCTTGAAGGAAAAGAAGAAAAAAAAAAGAAAAAGAAAACAAGCAAACACAACATGTTTTTACTATGCATGGTATATGAGTTTTCAGTGAACTATGAGCTTTTTCCTAAATTAATATGAAGTAGATAAACATCTAGGATCTATGCTATTTTCTAGCACAGACTAGAACAAAGTGTTCTACTTTATCAAATGCATTTCCTTTTCTTATGCTAATAATTAATAATTATTATCTATTATAACTCACATTATTTCACATTTTGCTCATTAGGATTTCTTGCACTAGAGATTAATTTGTAGTTTATACCCCAAAGCTTTGTTAATTTATTTATTGCTTTTAATTTTCCTTATGTTCATTTCCAACGTAACCAAATTTTTATGGAGTAGTATCTACAAAAGATACACACTGATGTGGGAAATTAGATTTGCCAGAGACAATATTCAAGAAAATTTACTTACAGAACAATCAGAGTTGTACAATATTTGATATAGATATTGATTATATCCCTATATCCTTAACAGAACCAGTTATATATAAAATAAAAACCAGAAAAAGAGGTTTATCTGCACTTTTACTTCTCAAACAAATGGCTTAGCCAGTGCTCATTGGTTTGATTGCTGACCAGTTTTCAAGCATTATCAATTGTATCTTATGATTTAGGTCCCACGATACGCAGAGAAAAATGAAAAGTTTGAGAAAGTTATGTTTTCCTTCTTTTTGTTGCTGTAGTAACTAACCATATGCAAAATTAAAAATATTTGGGGGGGAAATCTCCTATAATAAATAGAAAAAATATTCTATCCATAGATTTTTCTATATTAAATCTTATTTTCATATTACTAGATTTATTAAAAGGCACATTTTACTGATGTTGAAATCATATTAAAACTGCTAATTGAATAATGTATGTTTCCTATTTGAGTAATAATACTGTAGAGGGATTTTGATGCATTTCTCACATGAGTCCCACTTTTTCAGTGCTGGCTGTTTAAGCCTATACCATTTAGTGCTATAAATCACCTCCTACTAGCATAAAATTATCCTGAATACATTTGCTGATACATCATTTAAAATGGCATTTTAATGGTAAGAGTGGATTCATAATGAAATATGCATTATATTTGATGTTGAGGAAACAACCTCAAATAGGTCTCATCATATTATGAATATAGTGTGTGTGTGTGTGACTTCCTCACTAACAGACTATAAGAAATCATAAAGCAAACATGCCATCTATTTCAGATAGAAAAGGTCACAGCTGAGCATTGATCAAATTACTCCCTAGAGATGTACCAATGATAACTCTGTCTCTAATGCTTTAATATGGAAAATGAAGGAGGCTTGTCTATCTCTCCCCTCTGTCTTCATAATTTATGTTTTGCACTTTGCAACCTTATTCTTAACAGTATCCGTTTTTGCTTAGGAAGCTGCCCATCAGGGTCCTCAGAAGGGTGTGTGGTGAAGCACCCACTCCCCAGGAGCCCCTTTCCTTCACAATATAATTCTGTCCTTGGCCTCTCACAATAAGTTCGATTCCCCACACAGAACGCATTTTTTAAAAAATTCATTTTGTGTTAAATTGAACCTGGATTACATTTCTCATTGCTGATATCTAATAAAATAGCACATATAGCAGCCTCTGAAGATAGAGGGCCCCATCAGGCCCAGTTATGCCTGGAAACCATCTTGGTTAGTGATCACCATTACATTCGCTAGCCATGTTCCATATCTTAGTTTATGGACTTGGGACAGATTGTTGTTTGCCCTCTTTTGAGGCCTCTCCTTCTGCATTTTGATAGATCCACATATGACCTGAGCATACGGCAACCTGGGATTACTCGTATTTTTCAGCTTCTTTATAATTGAACTGGCTTTGAGAATGTTCTGGCTGATGGCCCGCGAGTGGACACTGAGTACGCCATTTTCAGGCTGTGTTCTAAAGAGAAGGAAGCAGGGCAGAGGGGCACTGTGTCCTGCTTTATTAAAAATATGTCACTCTCCCCCTTAACTTCTTCTAAAATTTGGTTTTATATTACTATTCCAAATTCATTTTGTGGACCATTCCTAACCAAGTCTTAATAAGTATGAGGCTTTGTTACACGCAGTTAGATTTTCTCAGTCCATGCAAAATTACTGTTTCTTTACTACTTATGTCTGACTATTTGCTGTTTATTTACTATTATTTATTGATTTATGATTTATTTATCCCAGTCCATCAACTGAAATGTCTCCTGCCTTTTTAGCCAAGAAATCCAGAGGGTTTTTCTTAAGTGTTCTCTCTCCTTCATCTAACTTTCTAAGAACACTGGGTGTTACAGAAGCAAAAGGGGAAGTGTGAGGTAATTAGGTACATGGACGTCCACAGCCAGGTGGATCTTGATTCTAATCAGTCGACCAGCCATCCTGGCCCTCTTACCCCTGCTTTTATGGCTGTGATTCCTAGATGGGTTCAATCCTGATTCCTCAAGGTTAGGCGTCTTGCAGGACAGGCCCTTCTGGTGATTTGAAAATTGAACCTCTTCATTCCATTGGTTCCCTGGTTACAGGGTCACCCCTCATCTCCAAGGGATCTAAGCCAGTGAAGTTGGTGAATTCCCCCAAGATCCAGGGATCATTTCTTAGAGACCTCGAGGCAAAATTTCCCTTCTTTCCTCAGTAAATCACACCAGATATTTAGGAAATTTCACTTCTAAATTCTTAAGACCCTAAGGGCCTGTTACCCTTTTTCACTAGAAACCTCTCTTGCTTACACACTTCCCCTGGGGAGTCTGCTCTTATAAACTATATGGAACCCACATTTCTGAGGGAGTAATTCAACAGTGTCTTATCTGCTAAGGGTAATGGGTAGGTGCTTCCAAGGTGCCCAGATGTATGGATAATGGTGGGATGGGTGTAGTTATTGAGCTGATCTCAGTGTTTCCATGGTGATTTTCTGTCAAAGACACTTTTAAAGAAAAAAAATAATGAAGCAGATTAAATCTCTTGGAGGAACATCCCTCTGTAAAAACCAATCTACTCATAAAAATGTCTCAAAATTATAATGAATAATTTCTCATTCTTAGTTTTTTTATAATATGTATTTCTAATCTAATTGGACAATTATAATTTTGACAGATTTATGTTTCAGGGATAGGATTTTTTTTTTTTTTTCCCACAACAGGTTTACTAAACCTTAACTTAAAAAAAAAAAAAAAAAATCCTTCCAAAGATGATATCCTTCTGGAGGCAAAATTAGTTACTTTAATATCCAAAGTCTATTTAGAGCTTAGTGTGGGTGTATATGCAATGTTTCTAAAACAGGAACAACCGTGAGATTTGCTCAAAGACCTGAGGAAGGTTTTCAAAGAAAAGAAGCATATAATGAAACCCTTACTTTATACTACAGGAATACTAATATTTTCACAGATACAATTTTTTTAGGATATGTTTTCATATAATCATCTAGAAAATTAGAATAGTTGTTATGGGTTGAATTGTGTCCCATTTAAACATGTTGAAATCCTAGCTTCCAATACTTCAGGATGGCCTTATTTGGAAACAGGTCTTTGCTGATGATCAGTTAGGATGTGGTCCTCATCCAATGTGCCATGTCTTCATAAAAAGGGGAAATTTGGACACAAAGACAGGTACACAGGGAGAACCATGTGAAGATGAAGGCAGAAATTTGGATAATGCTTCTACAAGGCACAGAACACCAAAGATTGCCAGCAAATCACCAGTAGCAAAAAAGCAAGGGTGGGACAGATTCTCTCTCAGAGCCTCAGAAGGAATCAGCCCTGCTGACACCTTGACTTTGGCATTGTGGCTTCCAGAGTTGTGAGATAATAAACTTGCATTGTTTTAGCCACCCACTCTGTAGTGGGTATTACAACAGCCCTCCTGAAACTAGTACAATCATTCTGTACTTATTCTTTAAATTTGAATAATGGAAGTTCCTTTATTCTGCGGCTGCCTCTTAATAATTGAATCTTTGATCAAATGTGGATACTTCTCAATGTAGCTCTGCTCTGTACAAGATAGCTGGATTCTTTTCCTTTCTTTAAGCAATGGATATTGCACATTTGTACCTCATATTTTTCAGAGTGCACTGATTTTCAAGATGATACCGGCTCAAGATAGATCAGTGAGATGTAAAGAAAATAACAAGCCAACTATTTATCGTCTTAAAATCTGTTACATGCTGGAGTTTCAAAATTAGTATTATTTCAATGTTCAAGGTGTTAGACTTTACGAGGATAATAAAGAAAAGATATTTCGTTTCCATATTCCCTCAGTTATTTTTGAAATAATGTATTTTGTATAATTATGTTTTACAAGTTTATTGTAGATACAATATTTTAAAGCAATTAAAAACACAAGATGCAGACATATTCTCTTGATAACCATGAATTGTGATTTCATTATAACTCTGCATTACCATGTATTGTTATTAAATATTAAATGATCAATTAAGTGCATATGCTAAGTACAAATCAAGGTACAGCCAAGAAAAATATGCTGAAGAATTAATTTATCAATTAATAATGCACTTATGCATTTCAGAATGCATAGGAATTAGCTAATTAGCTTTTCCCTAAATGCTTGCAGTAACATGAGTTGATGTTTAATAAACCACTTTGTTTCAGTGTTTTTGATCTGTACTGTTTTAGTCTTCCAAATACATATATTAAGTCTAAAAGGAATCTACTTTCTAAAGTAACACCTGAAAGAAAAGGATTTAAATAGCCTACCATGTAATATTTTTAAAATCTTTGATCAGACTGGCTCAATATCTCTCTGTACCTCTATTTCAAAACTGCATATAACTGTCAAGAAGGATAAGATTACATATCAGATATTGTCATATTTCTGCCCTGTCTGGTGATGAGATCTTATCAAGGTGAAGCTCTTCAATTTCTTTCTCTCTCTCTTTTATTGTAAGTGGGAGATGCATTACAAGGTCTCCAGGCCATAAGTAATGTTTTATAAAAAAAAATAAATAAGGAAAAGAGGAAAATAGTTTCTAGGTATTTTTTTTTCAAGCTCATCAAAATCCATCTTTTTCTTTAAAATCAAACCAAAGCAACCTGACCAATGTGTGCATGAAGGTATCAAGAAGGTAAGGATCATTCGGTTTTTCAGGGTTGTTTAAAACGTGACTTTCCAGCATAAGCATCTAAAGTCTGATCATGGACAGAATGGAAACATGTCATTATCCTCCTATCTTGTGGCTTTGAATCATGAAAGTAAATTTGGTGATTTGTTTGAGATCATTCATTCATTCATGTTCATTTAGAAGAGTGAGAGGACTTGAAACATCAGAATCACATACAGGTGTTTGCTGTGACTAACATTCTGGGACTTCCTGGACAGCGTGTTTTGTATATTATTTTTTAGTTCGCAGATAGTTTTTCATTATACTATAGATCTCCTTTCACAGAGAAGGCCAGAAATTTGTACATCAAGCCTTCATGACTATGCTTCTAACCCCACCTATTTATATGAAAATCAACTTTTTGGTTTCTTTGGAGAGGTTCCCATAATTCTGAAAGAACATCAAAAGGGACTTTTATGTCAAGTTAAAAAGCTTACATCTAATTGTGTGATTGATGAAAAGCCAGTAGAAGGTTTTAAGCAGAGGAATGGCTAGTCAGATGTGGGTGTCAGATCCTTCTGGTGGCACCCTGAAGGTTGGATTCAATTTGAGTGAAAGAATACAGCATGGTACCCTGAATCCAATGATTGAAAATAAACTTTTAGAATTATTCCTGCATTTTATAGTAATGGTATAATTATATGGACATGGATTTGGATTTTTTTCCATTTTTTTTTTAACTTTCTTTACTCCTGCTTCCCAAGGGTGTTCTTCCTCTTCTGTTCCTAATTATGTTGTACCTTTCATGGAGCCATACAACTAAGAATATCATTTGTGCCTTGGATTCCATCCTCTCCTCTATTTCTTATCTCTAATAAGATTCGTAGGTTATAACCATTCAATCTCCACAATACCTGCACATTTCCAGTTCCCCTGCCTCAATCCTTTTCTTTCTCAGTCTATTGTAATAGACTGCAAACGGGTAACTCTCTTCCAAGTGTTCCCAAATCAAAGTCACTTCTATCATTGTTGTCAAGACTCATCTTTTTTGTTGTTGTTCTCTACCTCATACTGTATTACCCATTTCCTTACTTGAGAAACTTTTTCCAAATCCTGCAGGTCCTTTCTCTACCTGTCAACAACATTCTTTTTAATGGATCTGAGTATTATGCACTCTGATCTGATCCTATCAGATCTCAAACTTCCCAAGCATATCCTGGTACTCTTGATGTCCCCATGCCTTCCTTGTACTGTTTCTTGTAGTTAACCTGCTCTTTACTTCCTCTTCTACCTTGTATAAGGATTCTACACAGGGCAACTCAAAACGCTTCTTTTGTAGGAAGACTTCTGGTCCTTTCCAGTAAGCAGTGGGCAGAATAATGGCCCTGCAAAGATGAATATCTCATGCTACATGGCAAACGAGAATTAAGGTTATAGGTAAAATTATTTTACTAATCGATTGACCTTGACATGGGGAAATTATCCTGGATTATCTGGGTGGGCCAATGTACTCACAGGAGTCCTTGTAAGTGGAAAATGGAAGCAGAAGAAGGAATGTTAAAGGGAAGGAAGCATGATAATTTCTTGGTCCGACATGGTTGGCTTTTAAGATGGAGGAAGGGGGCCATGAGGAAATGCTTGTCAGAAACTCTGAAAAATGGGAAAGGCAAGACAGGGGTTCTCTCCCAGAACATCCAGTTAGAATGTGGACTTTTAATTTTAACCCAGTGAGACCAATATCATAATTCCGACCTCCAAAACCAGAACATAATGCATTTGTGTTGAAGTCTCTATGTTGGTGGTGATTTCCTAAAGCACGCTACTACACAGTAGAACTGACATGTCCCTCATTAAGGTGAGGAAAAAGCACACAGAAAGCATGCCATGTGCCTGTCTCTTTTCTAGGTGTTTTCCATGTCCCCCTATCTTGTGACCCAGTGATGTAGATGCTATTATTTTTAAAGGTAATAAAAGTATTGCTCAGAAAGCTTTTGTACTTTATCATTCTCATAAATTAGATGATGATAGAGCCAGTGATGGAGATACATGAGAGGTAGAGAATGGTCACCAGTCTGGGTTGCACTATTGTGATACCATTTCCTCCATACCAGGCTGCCTCCTGATCATTTTTTGTTTGTTTGTTTGTTTTCATTTTGTTTTTCATTTACAGTCTCGTATTCAGTTATCAAAACTACTGAGGCGATCTTCTGAAGATCACACAGCTGACTGTTCTGACCCTGCACACAGTGGTCTTCCCACGGTGCTGTCACCAAAGTCTAAAACACTGGCCCGAGAGCTGTAGCATGGCTGCCTAACGCTGGCAGGAGTACATAGGGAAGTGCACAGCACAGATCTGTTTCACATCATCATTGATGGAAAATGGTTGAAAGAAACACCGTTGGCATTAATTCTAGCTTCTCCATCATAAAGCAATATCTGGACTTTGAACATTTTTAAGAGCAGGCCAACTAATGTAATGGCTGCCCAAGTTTATTCTACTGGCTGTGAAACATTTTAGCACAGCTGCTAAAACATTTTGGCAGTATGCAACTGTGTGTCCTTCCTTTTCGTTAATGTATCACATATGCACCAGAAGGTCTTATCTGTTTCCTCTAGCAACCATTTCTCCATCCTCACTTCCACCTACTCTTTGGAAGGAGGGAGAGACCTATGATAATTGATAATATTTGTAGTAAAATAAAGAACATCAAGGTAGGATAATTGTCCTATTCCCCCTCTCTTATCCATAACTTCCTTCCACCCATCTTTTTCAACATTCTTCAGTTCTGTGGATTAGTCATCAGCATCACATTTATTGGAAAATTGTATCTATTGAGTTGAAAATATTGTTTTGTTAGTGTGAACCAGTAAAGGGAGATAATAGATATTATTAATATTATTAGAAAAAGGAAGAAGATAGTGAAGTTTTGAAAACTTTGTTACTTTTGGAGATATGGGACTTGGAGAAATTCTTGTAATTTTAAGAATGAAAGAAAGACACATGGAAAGGGAATTCCATAATCCCAAATGAGTTAAAAGTGCTGAAAAATGCCATGGTTGAAAAATGGAAACTTGGAGCTCCCAATTCCAACAGGTATATGCTCTCCCTAGTTCAATGTTAGTGTGTCTTACATTACTCAAGATCTTAAGCCATGTTTACCCAGAAACTGTTCTGCAGATTATATACAAGTATCGGGATTGATGGGCAGTGACTTCATGAGACAGCCATGTGCATAAACAAGAAATAGCCATTAGTTGTTTTGATTATTATCCAGAAAAGAAGCTATATGATGAGTTCTCAAGATAAGAGAAAATGAAGTTATGCAAGAATGGGGCTGAATGGCACTCAATCTTAATCTAACTCAGGTGGATTTTGGACCCTACTAGAGAGATAATGAGCCCCAATGTTTGAAGATACTGTATACTTTAGATTATTTGTGGAACACTGAGACAAACAGTGTTATTTAAAGTATGACGTTTATGTCTCTAATAAATTGAAGTAAGAATTTTTTTCTTTCCTTTTCTTCCTCAATTTTTTTTTTAATAATTAAAAATTCAAGTGGCATTGGTATCTACAGAATTTAGGGGGAAATTATTCTTCCCATATCCACACAAAGCACAACACTATCAGGTCCCTCTGAGACTGAAAAGTGTTTTGCAGGAAATAACACCCTTAGTATGGACCTTCTTGGTCTCACTAGGAGCTCTGTGAGCCTGGCAGCCATGTGTCAGGCTGCTCTCTGACCAGGAGACACTGAAATAAAAAGAACAGGATGGGGGAGGTGGTGGCTCTGACTGACAGATGGGTTTGGGATGGCTCATGAGAAAGCTCTTGTTAATAGCTGGAGAGTAAAATCCAAATGTATGGTAAAAAGTCAAATTGCATCAAACCAGCTCCTAGGGAATTCAACCTTGGAAGGCTATCAAAATATTTTAAAATGTTATCCAACTTAATTCTATAGTAATTCATACATTGTTGGTTTTTCTACAAATGAAGAGATTATCACTGGTCTCATTCTTAAATAATAAAGGATGAATGAAGAAGAAGAAAAAAACCTGGTGATACATTAGAGTTCTTATAATATATTTGTATCTGCATTAATAAAACACAAGGAAAAGTCCACAGGTATTGTCTTTAGATGGGAGAGCTGCAAAATCCATGCTAGGGGATTAGCTAGTCATTTCAAACCTGTGTTGTGTTGAACACTTTCAGTGTGATAAGACATGTCTGCATTTGTTACAGGTGTTAGGTCTTCTAACCCTATTTAAGGAAGGTGATTTATTCACCTCAGTTTTTCCACAGCAAGAAAATGAAATAATGCGGGGGGGAAAAAAAAAACTTGCATAAAACCCAACATTTGGTAGTTGCAAAGCTGGGATTTTAACTAAGCCAGCTTGGCTCATAGAGTTACTAATTTTGCTGCTTCTAAAAGCCTTTAGCTGAAGGTAAGAAATAAAACAAAATCTCTGAGATGGATAACAGTAATCATACTTTGATTTTTTTATGAATCCTTATGTATGCACAGTAACTAAAATGAACATGAAGCTCTGACAATATTTTTCACTATCAAAATACATATGCGTATATGTATTTTAATATATATACTCAAAAGAAGAGAAAGCAATGTAACAGATCCAGTGAAGCTTTCAGTTAATTTCAATAATTACTAAATTATGGCCAGTATTGTTTCAATTCTACATACTTCCCACCCCCAGATTATTTTGAAGCAGTTCCCAGATATCTGATCCTATTTGAAGATGTAGCTAAGGGAAAGTTTCTATAGTGATCCAGGTGTGAGATACTTGGAAGTACGAAGAGACGTTTGTTGGCACACACTGTAAAAAGAAAAAGGCGAGGCAGGAATCAGGGCATCCAGGGAATCCAGAGGCTTGAGATCAGAGGGTGTCTCGCTAAGCAGAAAATGACTGTCGCCAAGGGAGTCTGCTGGAGACTCCATGAGCAGAAGCAGCTAGAAGTGACCATGTGAAGTCCAGCCATTCAGCGATGACAGAAGTGTTAATGCCCAGCAACAAATAAGACAGTAATCACTCAACAAATGACTTGGACTAACAAGGCCGATGAGCTTCATTTCTCATGAACACGATCTTATCCAAGGGTAGTCCTTCCTCTGTGGACCTTCAAACCAGCAGAGAGCCCCATGACACGGATACTAGAACTGATTAGAACTGAACTAGAACTGACTTCAGAAATAGAAACTGGCTTATGTTTAATAGCACCCTGAGATACGTGGCCACCTTGCAGAGTTGTCATTTTTCCTTAGTGCTGCCTGCACTGGTAGGAATAAAGGTGGTAACCATTCTCCCTAAAGTTCTTTCTGATGCTTAGAAAAAAATGAACTTAAGCGTGCAGAAAGGTTTCACCTTATACTGTTTCTGACACAAATTTGAGTGTTATACAGTAGGAAGTGTTTGACACTGTAATTTAAAATGACAAAGGGAAGTGAGCTGTGAGATCGCCTGAATGTGATATTCCCTTTGGACCTTGCCGTCCCAACATCATTGTCTGAAACTGTCACATTGCGTGAGGTGCTAAATGGAGATTAAGGTGGGGCAAACATATTTTCACAGCAGGTTAAGTATATAGAGTTCTGGGAATAGAGACCATGTTTTAACTAAGCCTTGAAAAACTATCTATTGACCTATCTATCTAGACATCTATAGTTCCCAGCTTACTGAGTGTTTGAGAACATGTGGATGGAGAAACCTGTTTCAATTTCACTACATGTAAGCAGGAAGGATAAATTATATATATATATAATATATATATATATATATTATATATATATATATTTGAGAATTTGGGTTTGAAGTCTGGATGTTGTTCTTAAGTCTAGAACATATTTTCTAAATTAAGGAGAACATGGCCTTTTTCCATATCAAAGAAATAATGAAAACAATACAAAGGAAAATGGAATTAAAAAATAAGCATTGCCACTGTAGATTTTAAACAGGATTACAAAGTTAAATAAAACATGCTAATGAAACATAGATATTTATAATGGCACATTATAATACAGATCATTATAAGTTGCCATATTTTTTCACATCAAACCAACTCCAAAATAAAATCAGTTTAATACCAATTTTGTAAAGAGAAAGGAAAAAAAAAAAAAAAAGCCAAAGTAAAGGTGTCATTTTAACTAAGGAAAATATTTCTGTAAAATGCTTTAAAGGAGTGGTACTTTATATACCTCAGATCAAAAATATAGTTTTCAATTATTTTAGGGAAAAGAAGTATGATAAAATAAAACATTTGAATTTTACAATTATTAATAGATGAGGTTTAACAGCATGCAACTGATGATTAATTGATGAGGATGTCATGTAATGATAGTGATAAAGGTGGTGATGGTGGTTAAATCCGTCTGGTGTGGGAAGTTGTCTACTATTTAACACTTGTAGAAATACATGTATTTTATTACAGCTACCTTTAAACTCCAGATCTTGTGGTTTGTTTGTCAATAAACTTAACTGAAGTATATTAATAAATGTGAATGGATTAAATTTATTTGATTGACTTAAAAATTAAGGTAATGCTATATAGTAAGATTGCTTCTATTGAATATTATTAACCTTCTTGGGGAAAATATGTTATTGCTGAACTGAGTGGTATAAAAATATGGTACAGTGGAAATAGATCATCTCATACTGTTCCTCAGATGACTGGGTTCATTATCCATGATAAGGATACAAGGTAAATGTCTTTGAAATGTAAGCTGCACATTGGTTTGTTTTTAGTTGTGATCTCACATGAGTTACTATGTGATCTCTGGGAATTCCCCTGATGAAAAATGCAGTGCTTGCTTTTGAAAGGCACTGCTGGGGTCAAGATAAGTGAATTTTCATATAAATATCTAGGGAGCTCTGAAACTTATGTTAACAACTGGAAATGCATTATCAAGAGCTTTAGCACTCTCTAAGCTTAAAGAGATTGCTACTAATTAGAAAGTTGGACGTACATTAGTTTGAATTATTCTCAGGGCAAAATAATAGTTCTAATTTGATAATCCCATATTGTGTAATAAAGCACATCAACATCATGATCCAAATTTATCTTAACTGTCTAAAACATGTTCAGTGTGTATGTTACAAGAGCAAAATACAGAGAAAACATAAATTTGGTTTACTGATAATTTTATTATAATTGTTTCATTTTGTCTTTTGATAGGTTCCACGTGAAAATAGACCAAAATTTGTGCACTATTGGAAACTTTTGGTGTCAGGACTTTCATGCATAAAATAGCTTCATCAAAACTCTTTTTCTTCCCTCTCCTTCATACTACCAGTTAATGACAAGCAGCCAATAGGCCGAGTTCATCCATTCACATGGGTTGTGATTTATAGTCCAATCATTTCTAAATCTACTCATCCATGTTCTTTTAAATAGTATGCGTTGTGAAGTTAAGAGTAGTGATTAAAAAAAAAATAAACTAGCTCTAATGTCTCACTCTTTTTTTTTTTTTTTTTCATAATGGGTAGTAGTGATTTGGAGCTTGTCAACATCTTGAACAGTAATGCAATCTGTCCTTTCTGTATGAGGAAAGATAACCATGATTTGAGAGTTTCTCCTCCCAGCTCCTACTTATACCATTTGACCCCCATTTTCTCTTACTTCTTAAAGAAGAAGAAGAAAAGAAGAGTTCCAACATGGATGAAATGAAAGTGTGTTCAACTTTCAATAGAACAAAGTTCTTCTCGGGCTGAATTCAGTATAAGACAGATTCACCTCAAAGTTCGTTCGAATAATCTTATTATTGAAATTACCAGAAAGACATAATTATAACATTATTATATGGTGAGAACCCTGAGGCCAATTTCATAGTGAGACTCCATTGAAATACAAAATCAGATGTAAAACCCACCTTTTCAAGAGCGATTTCATTATTCTATTGGCACAGAGAAGATTTTTTTTAGCTATTATGTTATCTTACCCCAATTAGCAAAAGTGACCTTTTTATCATAATGAAGATTCTGAAGATATGAATACTTTATTAAATCAAGGGTTACATGAACGCCATTAATCTATATCATTTTTGTATATCTAATTGGAAAGATGACTGTAGTTCAATAAAATATGTTTTAATATTTTAAAAATATTTTTCTTTCTCTTGGATTGTAACACCACTGGAAGAACGATTAGTTTTATGCGAGACTGAGAGAGGACAGTATCATTAAGCTATTTCTATGATCAGTGTGAGGTTGTGTGGGGCCTTCTCAATGATGGGTCCCTGTCTTTAGCATGGATGTGATCTTAGCATAGCCCCAGTTCCCTTGAAGAAGAGCCGTGGAATCCTACAGCTAACCCCAACCCCCAGAAAACTTTATATATATCTATATACGTATATCTATCTATCTATCTGTATGTATGTGTGTGTGTTTGTGTGTGTGCATATATATATATATACACACATATATATATATAATCCTATAACAAAGAAATAAACATTATATAGGAAAAAATTCTCATCCAAATGCCTGATTTTCAAAGACTAACACCTTTGTACTACCTAAAACCACTTGAATTCACAGTTTGGCCTTTTTTGTGGCATTTCATGTCTTATGTCAATAGTAATTGATTTCAAATATATGCAGTAGGTCAAGGGGTAGGCAGGTGTGAGGAATCAGACACACTGAAGGGCTTGCAACATGACAGTCCTCTGTTTCAAGTTAAGAAAGACACCTTCTCAGATTCAGGTCTAAATTACCACATCTTACCTCGTTGGCTCAATCTTTCCTATTCACCTTACAGTGGCCTGGCTCATGACCAAGCCTGCTCAGACACTGCTCAGAGGGAAGGATCACTTTTGTGTTGTCCTTGGCTCTCCCTGTTCAGAGGCATGCAGGACTGGAAGCTGCAGGAGCAGAGGGCACCCAAGGCCTTGTTCCTTCTCCTCCACAGCCATATACCTGTCCTCAGTGTCAGGTGAGGCAAGACAGAGCAATTCTGTTCTTCTACATCACCTGTAAATAATTGGCTGCCTTCAAAGAGATCTCGGGACATACAAAAATGAAAAGGGTTTCTCCTTCATACTTACTTTCACTGAGAATAGGATAAAATTACTCTGGGAATTGGATTCTTCTTGCTTTCACATAATCATGTATAAGCTCCCTAACTATAAATCTGATCCATAAAGACATTAAAACTTGAAGCAATAAATATGAAGGTCTTGGGGGTAGGGCTATCAATACCACTTTTTAATTCCTTCTACCCCATTCAACATGTGAGGTCCCTTCCAGCTGTGATCCCCTGCAGTGTTTTTCCTACAGAGAGCTACATAAACACAGGTTGTGTTTGTGATTTACACAATAAACAGATTTACTATAAATCTTGATAATTCCTCAAGAAGGAACAATGTTGGAACCGTACATACTACCCCTCAGAACAATTTTTGTAATTGATTTCTTTTTTTTCCTCCAGGGGTGGGTGGATCCCTGTTTTGTTGGGTAAGCCCCTGATTCAGTAGTGGTTTGCATTTATGACCACTCAGGTCCCAAATACCTATCTTTAAAAGTAGAATTCTATTTGCCCCTGTAAGTCCATCACTTACAAGAGATAGGCAGTAACTGGGTGTATCAGGGTCTCACAGAATCATGCCTCTCTCCTCAGGCTAACCCAGGGTGTGGGGGGGTGGGGCACAGGCTCATCAACGAAAAGGTTTCACCAAAATCAGCCAAACTATTTAAAAAGTTATTTCTCTGTCTTCCTCCTTTGTTCTTTCACGTGCCTTCAACCTTACCCCCATTCTAACTTGCTCTTTTTTCCTTAAGAGCATGGAACCAGTTCAAATGTTTGTGTAGCATGACACCCCTGTCCCCATATTTGAACATCAACTCTGATTTCTCCTTACGGCGTACTACCTACCTAGTGGGTGATAAATCACAAATATCTTCTAAGTTGCTAGGTTTAGATATGTTTAAGTTTTTATACTTGATTTAGTTTATTGTAATAACTCCATACATAAGTTAAATTACATGTGATTTCTCCATAAATAAGTTATAATTACATTTGCTTTCTTAATTAAAAAAACAGAGAAAATAACTTTCTAGAATCTTTAATGGTAGAGTTTATGTTTGGTTTGGCTGGAATGTACATGTGGTTTGTTTTATTTTGTTTCGCTTTTTACAAATAACAACAGGTTTTTTTTAAGTGTTAATTATTCATTATTGATACATTGATTTCATAATAGCAATGACGTACTTATTTTAGAAAATATGTAAATTCTGACTATGTGTCAGATACATTTTAGGTGTTAGGTATATGGTTATAAAATAAACACAGCTCCACTTTCATGTAATTTAAATCCTCCCTGTGGGTGACAAATAACAAACAAATTAGAAAAATTATGATAAGTCAGATCATATAAGTGCTATGAAAAAAATGAAGGAAGGGAAATAGGTACTAAGCGCTGGTGTGTTTGACAAGTTATTCAGGAGATGAAGTGAAAAGTGAGCAAAGAACAGAAAGTAGTAAAGGAAGAGCAAATTCCTACCAAGTGGTGAGCCAGTACACATGCCCCGGGCAGAGGCAGGCTCCGTGTGTTCGCAGACAGCACGAGAGTGGATGGGAAATGGTGCTCCAGGGCGAGAATGGAAGGAGATGGGGTCAGGAGGCTATGGGAGGCCATCGCAATGCCTTTTGCTTTTATGCTGAATGAGCCTAGAAGCCACTAGAAGGCTCTGAGGAGAAGAGTGATGCCCTTTCCATTTTGGAAGAGTAACTCTAGATGCCTTGTGTATGGGGAACTAAGAGTGAAATCAGGGGAAAAGAGTAGGATGCTATTTCAATAACACAGACAAGAATGATGGTTTCCTGGACCAAAGCATGACCGAAGGACCAGTGAAGCAGAGATGACATTGAGATACGAAGGGGGCAGATATGGGAAAGATCGTCTATGTGAATTTTTATTTATTTATTTATTTATTTATTTATTTATTTATTTTAAAGATTTTATTTATTTATTTGACAGACAGAGATCACAAGTAGGCAGAGAGGCAGGCAGAGAGAGAGAGGGGAGAAGCAGGCTCCCTGCAGAGCAGAGAGCCCAATGCGGGGCTTGATCCCAGGACCCTGGGATCATGACCTGAGCCGAAGGCAGGGGCTTTAACCCACTGAGCCACCCTATGGCTCACCTATAGGCCACCCTATAGCCACACGTCTATGTGAACTTTTAAATCACCCAGAATTATGGCAGGAATAATAATGAAGACGGAGACAGTAGTCCAGGTAATAAATTTTGATGGGATGAAGGAAATGCGGCCAGAGGACCATAGAAAAATGGAACAGGAGAAGGAGCAAACAGTCAGATGGCATGAGCTCACGCAGGAGTTCCTGGAGGACATGAACCATTTGTCCTGGGTCCTTCTTTCTTATTTTCAGCTCTGTGACAGGAAGTTCACAGACTCTCACAGTCTGCATATCTCTATGATCATTTTACAGGGACTTTTTCTGTTCAGATGACCAGTTCTTAGAACTTGATTTTCCTTTTCCCTTAATTTGATTTTCCATTTACTTTTCTTTCTCCTTGGCATAATTTCTAACCCATATCCTTTCTATTTCCTGCAATTTCACTCTCTAGTTATACAGAAGAGATATATGTCTCTCCTTGCTTTTTTTGTAATATTTACTTTCTTCTGGGCTTCTCTCTCCCCAATATATTGTACTTATTTTCATTGGAGCCAACATGCTTTTTCTCTTACATAAGCTCTGCTTTCTGTAAATAGAGTTGCCTTCAGTTTCTTAATTATTTACTCAGGTTATAATAAGTCAGAGGATATCAATGGGCAGTAGTTGCTGCTCATAGATTAAGAAGTAAGTGTGTAGTCAGTTTCTTAGGGCCTTTTCCCCCAGACCCTGTCCTTTTTCAAAGTCTACGATCACTTTACTGTGTTACAGAGCCTGTCAAATTGTATCTTTTCAAGTTATTCCAGGTGTCCTAAACATTCTCCTTTCCTTATATTCTTCTTTATCTTGCCTTTTTTTCAATACTCTTCAAAAAGATATATTATAAACATCTACACTTTCATTTAAAATAAAACTTAGGAATCTAAGTCAACAGGATCATTTACTTTGTGGAAAAATACCATAAATCTTGTTTTATGAGGATAGTAAATTACTGAAAGTGAAAGGCAATCAGGTGAATCTTAACATCTGACTTGCTTCGTGATTTGGGACAAGTTTCTTCACATTTCTAGGACTTGTTTTCTGCATGTATAAAATGTGGTGATGTTGGCTGAACACGTCTCATGTTCCCAGGTAACCCTAAAGGGGGAAGGCTGCTGATTACCTAACAGCAAAATGTGAGAACACACTGAGTTCACCTCCTCACCTATTAGCTCTGTCTCGAAAGACAGAGAGAAGTTTAACTGAGTGGACAGCCTTGGCTAGTGTGGTGATGTGAGCCCCATGCCTGATACTTTCTTCTTCCCCTATTCAGGTAGAGACTGCACCCTGACTCCTGAACATTCACTCACTCTCTGCTCCATCCTGCAAATCTTATACCTGCTCCAAGGCAGGATTTCCACTGGTCTTGGGCTTTTCCTAGCCTCCTGACTCCTGGGGATCCACTCTGCTGACTAAGCTCTCCCCATGGATAGGTTACCGATTTCTAGATTCAAGGCACGAGTAGAATGAGCCTCTCCAGCCCCAGGTTCAAGTCAAATCCATCACTTTTCTCAATACCACTGAGGCCTCATGCTGAAGTCCATTCCTCGCCATTAGAAAGTTGACATTTTTGAAACAACTTAGTCTGGGATACTTCTGTGTGCAATGTGGGATAAAGACAGATCAATCAGTTCCTAAGGCACTGCATTGTTCCCATCAGGAGATGTCTCTGCCTTAGACCAGGGAGTGTTTTCATTTGTGTGGTTTGGAAGTTTGCATTCTAGACCTAATCAAGGATCACTAGCTTTCCTGCCAAATTTCTGTTCTGTTTTGTTTGTTTATAAATAAACTTAAAAAAATTTCAAGTTTTTTAAGAGGAGTTTTAACTTTATAGAAAACTTGTGAAGATAACACCATATGCCCTCCCCCCAATGCCCCCTGTTAATGTCTTGCATTAGGATAGCTTATTTGTTAACAATTAATGAACCAATATTAATACATTTCTATTAACTAACATCCATATGTCACTCAGACTTTCTTAGTTGCTACCTAATGTCCTTTTTCTGTTCGAGGATACCAAGTTCTATCTTTTAGTCATGTTTCCTCAGGTGACTTGGGCTCTAAGAGTTTCTCAGACATTCCTTATGCTTTGGTGACCCTGACAGTTTTGAGGAATACTGGTCAGATATTTTATAAAATCGCCCTTAGTTGGGGTTAGTCAAATGTATAACTCATTCTTAAGATGGGGTCTTATGTTCCGGGTACTGAAGAGTTAAGTCCACACAGAGGTAAAGTGCCATTCTCATCACATCAATACCAAGGATATATACTATTAACTTGATGTATAACTACAAGTATTGATCTTGGCCACCTGGCTCATAGGTTTCTCCACTATCCAAGTCACTTTTTCCTCCTTTCTCTCATATTTACTTTTAGGAAGAAAGTCTCTATGTGCAGCACGGGGTAAAGGAGAAAAACGTTATGCTCCACCTTTCCGAGAGTGAGGTATCTACGTTTATTATTTGGAATTCTACTGCATAGGAGGTTTTCTCCCTCATTTATTTATACATCCAATCACTTATATCAATATATACTTTTGGATATTTACTGTGTACTTTGGGTTATCATTAAATACTATAATCAAATACTTTATATATTGTTACTACAAATATTCTACCTTTATCTCATCGGAGGTTCCTTTATTTGCCTTCTGTGTTTCTTTGACACACCTCACACTCATTGTTTTGTTTGTTTGTTTTAAGTCTTCCTTACTTTTTGACACTAGGAGATTGTCACCTTGTGTAATTCCTGACCCAGTTCTAGAATCATCCATTTCACCAAGCAGCCTGGGTACCTGTTGTTTGAGATGATACTAGAAAGCAAGATCTGCATGTTAGATGTGTTAGATGTGTGTTAGATGTGTTAGATTGCTATTGTTTTAGGTGCTAAGTGAAGGCAAAACACAATCTTTTCTATTAATCTTATTCTTAATTGATCTCATAGATTTTGTCAAAAGTAATAGTAATGATGTTTCAAGTGGTTAAAGCATACAAATAAAAGAAATTAATGACAAGAGTACTGAAAGTGTTAGGAAGGGGGAATAAGTTACTGCACTGCCGATGAAGTAGTATAGTGTTATTTGAAATAGATCTTGATTTCTTATGAAGGTGTATTGAAAACTCAGGAGCAACCACACACACACACACACACACACACACACACACACACATTTGAGAACATATAATTCATATAAAAAATGATTTATTTGAGAGAGAGAGAGAATGTGCACAAGTGAGGGAAGGGCAGAGGAAGAGGGAGAAGCAGACTCCCTTTGAGCAGAAAGTCAGACATGGGGCTTGATCCCAGGGTTTTGGGATCGTGGACTGAAGGCAATGGCCTAACTAACTGAGCCACCCAGGTGCTCTTATAATTCACATGTTAAGAAAGGGTACAATTGGAATAGTTTTAACCACTCAATTAAAATCTGAGTAGACATAGAAAGAGAGGAAGAAAGCAAACCCAGATAATTCCAACAAATAGAAAACAGTTATAAACATGGTAGAATTAGCTCAACTATACACATAATTACTTTACATGTAAATATTCTAGCTACAGGGGCGCCTGGGTGGCTCAGTGGGTTAAGGCCTCTGCCTTCGGCTCAGGTCATGATCCCAGGGTCCTGGGATCGAGCCCCACATTGGGCTTTCTGCTCTGCAGGGAGCCTGCTTCCTCCTCTCTCTCTCTCTGCCTGCCTCTCTGCCTACTTGTGATCTCTGTCTGTCGAATAAATAAAAATCTTAAAAAATAAAAAATAAATAAATAAATAAATATTCTAGCTACAATAATTGAAAGACAGAGTGGTCAGGATGGATTTAAAAAAGGTGCAATTATGTATTGTCCACAAGAAATTTTCCTTAAATGTAAAGACGTAAGTACACAAAAGGGTTAGATGTAAAGGGCTGGAGTAAGATAAACAAAGCTAATATGGAATGTAATGTGATATTTTGTTTGGAATCATGGAAAAGAAAAATGGCAGTAAGTAAAAACTAAGGAAGTCTGAATAAAGTATAAAGACTGTTTAATAATAATGTAGCAATGTTGAGTCATTAATTTTAACAAAAATATACTAATGAAAGATGTTAATAATAATAGAAACAGCTTATAGTGTACATGGAAATTTTCTCTACTGTTTTGGCAACTTTTCCATAATTCCAGCCTAATTGAACATTAAATGTTTATTAAATATAGTCAGAAAGTCGCCTTATTAAATAATGATCACTGGCAATTAGGACCAGATAAGGTCACGTAGAACTGTATATCTGATAATCAGAATTTTATTATAAATATATCATGTTGTATACTGAATAGGCTTTTATTTTTTTACTATAGATGTTTAAATACCTCATTACTTAAAAATATATCCTTATTTAAAAACAGAAATAACCAAAATTCGCATACAATTTACTAAAAAATCTAATTTTACTATTAAGAGCTAATTTTGACATATATGGAAAATTGAGATGTATCTGACCTCAAAGCACATATCTATCTTGGTCTTATGATTAGCACAAAGCTTTAAGTTCAAATATGAGAATCACCAGAAACTTGCCAGCTTATTTTATGTTTATATGATGCAATTTTTTTTTAAAGATTTTATTTGTTTATTTGTCAGAGAGAGAGAGGGAGAGAGAGCGAGCACAGGCGGACAGAATGGCAGACAGAGGCAGAGGGAGAAGCAGGCTCCCTGACGAGCAAGGAGCCCGATGCGGGACTCGATCCAGGACGCTGGGATCATGACCTGAGCCGAAGGCAGCTGCTTAACCAACTGAGCCACCCAGGCGTCCCTATATGATGCAATTTTTAAAAAAGATTTTACTTATTTATTTGACAGAGATCACAAGTAGGCAGAGAGGCAGGCAGAGAGAGAGGGGGAAGCAGGCTCCCCACTGAGCAGAGAGCCCGATGCCATGTTTGATTCCAGAACCCCGAGACCATGACCTGAGTCGAAGGCAAAGACTTAAACCACTGAGCCATCCAGGTGCCCAGTGATGCAAATTTTTAAAAATTAGGAGATTAAGAACCAAAAATATCATCAGAAAAGACATGAGAAAAGAAATAAAAAAATAGCCCTCAGTTCTTGGAAAAAGTTCACACTCACTTATAACTCCCAAAATACAAATTAACACAACATTGAGATGCCATATTTCACTTATTAGTGTAGGAAAAGTGGAAAAGGATGACAAAACACTGTCAGTGAGGCTGTGGGGAACAAAGTGATCTCAAACATTGCTTATGGCCACATTTCTGCAGGAAAAGTTGCCAATACTTAACAAACTACAAATACACTTACATTTTTACCCATCAAGTCCACTTCTAAGAATTGACCCTGAAGATATACAATTTATTATACAAAAATACACATACATACACAAGTCTACTCATTAAAGTGTTATTTTTAATCATAATATACTGGAAACAACCTAGGTACAAATGCATAGGAGAATAGTTGAAAAATTCTGATACATCCACACTGTGGGATACCATGCATCTGTAAAAAAGAATGAGAAAGATATTAATGAACTGTTATGGGGTGATTTTCAGAATATTGTTCAATGAGCCAAGCAAAATGCAGAGTATCTATAATATGTTGCCTTTCATTTAAGAAAGAAATGGGGTTCAAGAAAATATGCATGCATCTGAAAAATAAATATAGAAAGGACAAACCAGAAAGTAAAATGATTAGTTACAAATGGTATAGAGAATGGGGGATGGGAAAGTGTGGAAACTAGATGGAATAAATGCCCAAATAGGAGAATCAGAGTTTGAAACATAATTTCTCAATTTATGCTTAAGAAACAGGATATTTGCAGAATCCCCAAATTGTGTTCCATCAAATAGGCACAAACTAAAAAATAAATAAATAAATAAATAAGAGAGAAAAAGAGAGAGAGAAAGAAAGGAAGGAAGGAAGAGGAAAACAGCAAATTACCATGAAGAAACTCAACAGACAGTCATTTTTCAAGTGATCAAAATGGGAAAGCAAAAATGCTCCAAAATTTTAAACTGTCCTTCATGTCCTACCCCAAGCCTATGGTAGCTGTTGGTTAGCTGAAATACTGCAGATGGGAGAATGTGCTTAGCAGCTAAAAGGATCTGGGTGGGAATCCTAGGCATCCCACTAAGGAGCTCTGTGACACCAAGCACATCACATCAGCCCTACCAGCCTCCATTTAGTCATTGTAAGCCTGAAGCAGTGTCCCTCTATTTAGTCATTGTAAGCCTGAAGCAGTGTCTGGCCAATCTCAAATGGTCTTCACCAACATGAAATATTATAAGAGCTCTTATTTTCTTGTGTAATCATGACAGCATTAATCATGATTACTGTAGCCAGAATTCCCCTGAACTAGGTATTGTCACTGGTACCTACATTTAACAGGTGAAGATCGTGGAGGTCAGAGAATTTAAATAACTTGCAAAAGGTTAGAGGGTTGGAGACAATTAAGCTGATATTCCAACCAATGCATTTTGATTCCAGAGTTTGTCCTCTTGATTATCACTGAAAGGAGAACACATAGGTCTCCAAAATGCTTCCATTTTGAAGCAGTATAGATTAATGATGAAGAACCTGGGCTCTGGGGCACCTAGGTGTCTCAGTTCGTTAAGTGTCTGTCTTCAGCTCAGTCATGATCCCAGAGTCCTGGGATTCAGTTCTCCATCAGGCTCCTAGCTCGGTAGGAAGCCTGCTTCTCCCTCTGCCTGCTGATCCCCCCTGCTTGTGCTCTCTCTCTCTCTCTCTCTGACAAATAAATAAAATCTTAAAAAGAAAGTAACCTGAGCTCTAGAGATGGAATGACTGGGTTTGCATCCCAGGTCTGTAATTCATTCACTGTGGGATCATAGGCAAATACTTAACCACTCTCGGCTTAGTTTCTTCATTGGAAAGAGCATTATGAGAAAGAGCACCAAATTGACAGGGCTGCTATAGAATTAAAAGAGTTATTATATATCAAGAACCACTTAGAACTTACCTTCCTGATGCTGTTACCTAAGCGTTAAGTACTAAAATATGTGTTCTGACTTTTGGTGTTATTTTTACATTCATTTGCCTATGTTTTCATTTATACTTCTGTTGACCGATGAGGAGATGCAATGAATCCGATGACAGAACGTACATTTAATAATTGCTAGAGATAATCATCAGTGTTATTGTCAAAATGTTGTTGATTCTCAGCCTTCTGAGTGCATTTGGGAACTTACTTGCTGGCCCCCGATGGGGGAGCCCATGACTAATTTTGGCCAATGAGCTGTCAGTAAAGCATCGGTTTGCAGTATTTTGTTACAAGTGAAACAACTTTCTTTCTGAGGTCTACTAACCAACTGCTTGAGTTCCTGAGGGACTACAATGGATAGACACTCCTGCTGACTTACAAGAGAAAAAGGGCTTTTGTGGAAACTAAACCTTCTTTAAACAAACAAACCAACAAACCAACAAATAAACAACAGTGACATTTCAGGATCATGCTAGCATTCTAACCAACCTCTCTCTTGGCTGAATCATTGCCTGAGTGAATTGTTAAAAACTTGGCAAAACCTAGCCTAACCCGGATGATATATTTAACAAAACAGGGAAAAAATAAACCTCCCCATAAGAAGGCAACATTGCTAAAAGTCGTTTCAGTAGACACGAGAGTAGCTACAATCTGCACATTCTGCTTCAAACGATCACATTCATTTACATTGCAATTGCCCATTTGAAAAACATAAATGTGTAGCTGGCCGAGTTTTGGACAAATATGTAAACTAAGCTTTCACACAGTTTTCATTGAATTTCAAGAAGTATAAACACTGCAGAGTAGTGCAAGGATTGAGAGAACAAGAAAGCCACGGCGTGTAAACATAACTTTGAAAACATACCTGAACCCTGACAATCAGCTTGTAATTATCAGAGCTGGAATTCTGTGTTCTGGTTGATCTTTTCTTCCTTCTCTCCTTTCTATCCGCTTTCAGGCACTGACGCTAGGAAGTCAACACGCAAGTCGCAAACTGTTAATTAATTAAAAGTATATATGTTTATATTTTCAACTACAGAAGATTGAGTTGAGAATGAACACTATTGCAAGTCCAAAGGCTTACCATATAACTTCCTTTTTACTGAACACACACACAGACACACACACTAATCTTTGGTTCATATGATTATAGACGAATATAGAAAAATGTTTCTATACCATTAATTAATCACATCTTATAATCAGTTTCTTTGTTAATATCTGGCTTTAGAATGTAAAGAATATTTATTATTAAAATACCTTCAAGTTACTCTATATTCACTCCAAAATTGCTTTCCATTAGAACACTCTGTATGCTGTAAAGGGTCAGCCAATAATACTTTTAATGACTATGGTGAAATACTACCCTTGGTTAATTGGGGCTATGGCCACAGCTGTAAGAAATTATATGCAAACACTTATGTGTGTCCTATCAGGTCAATTACATGAAACAAAATGAAAGTTACTTTACTACAGGCATATAAAAGCCATATAAAAGCCATATACCAGTAGAGGATTAGAAGTCTGTAAATGAGCAATCCAACTTCATCCAAGGTGGAATATAAATCTTATTTACTTTTTTGGTATATCATGTGAGCCTTGGGAGTCCTTTCTGATTCAAACTAAATCTTTCTTAGTATGACTTCCAGAAATTCTACCTGAGTGATTCTGGAATTCCCCTGGTCAATAAACCAGGTCAGAAAACTTCAGTCCTGTTTCTAGAGCTACCATTACTTAGTTGAGTGGCCATGATTTTATTAAAACCTCTCAGTTCTTGTTTCTTTGTCTTTAAAAGGAGGGTTTGCATAAGAAAATAGCAAACAGCACATCAAGCTATGATGCTGTGAATCTTCATTCTATGTTCTCCAGTTTGATTTATAAATAGCTCTAGTCTGGGCAACAGTGGTTTTCCTTCACGATCAGCCTAGTCTTTCTGCCAGAAGTATATTTGATTCAACATCCTCTTGATCAGATCGGCAAAGCCTATCCAAGGAAGGTGACCTTCGTAGGAGCAGACTCAGAGAGACCTAATCCATAGGACTGATGATGCTATGGCTCGAACAGAAACATTGTCTCTGAGGGCAGACCTGAGGCCCCAATTCAGAAGGGGATGAGCAGGACCCAAGCTATGCAAAGAAGCAAACTGCAGTGTGATGACAATTGTTCTCTTACTCCCATGCTCCCCTGGGAGAATGAATCAGAAGTTGAAATCAGGAGCACACAGTAAATCCTTTATGTTTTGTTGCACCTATCCCTAGTTAATTTTAATTATGTCATAGAATGCATTTGCTTCTCAATTTATAGTGTGGTTTCAGTTATCCTCAATTAATCAATGTATTCTTCTTTCCAGTTGCACATTTATCATGTCTAATACCTGTATTCTGGTTCCTGCCAACACCTGAATTTTGTTCTTCATTAATTCTTGTTCAAACTCAAAGAGCTTATTCTAATTGTTCTTCCTTTCTAGCTATACTCCATGTCACTGACATTGGCAATGCTAAAAAGCAACACACATCATGCTATTATCCAGATTAAAGTAGTATTTTTTTCACTTAGGGTTTACATAAACTACCCATGCAGAAATTTTCGCATTATTTACCCATCTATGTCTTTATTACTCTCACATTTTACCTATGGTGGTGTCATACTGAATTATATGACATTCCCCTCCCTCCCATCAACATACTTGGCTATAACCGCCTCTGCCCACAATGCCTTCTCTTACCTCTGCAAAGGTATCATTCAAGACTAAGCTATGAATGTCATCCTCTTTGCCAAGAACCTTTGTCTGTTTATCAGAGATTTTTCTGTATTCATTCTTTTACAGGCAATGTTATACCAACACATATGTCTATCATAGCACTTTTATTTTTATAGCACATATATTTATTGTGCCTAATCTGTATGTTCCCAGAGATAAGAAACTTAAAAAAAAAAAGTTTTTATATTCCTTGCACCCAGCAAAACACCTGACACATACCAGAGTCTCAAAACTGTTGAATGAATTTCATAAATATATTACCTTCAGGAAACCTTAAGTTAAATAGTTAATTCAGATTGAGGATATATGGGGATATAAATCAAATTCTCCTATCTAAGGTGTATAAATTAGGAAGGTGTCATTATACCGAGTAGTACCTGACCACATGTTTCTTTCTGAAAATCCTCCCTGTTCCATTTACTATAGATGAGGTACACTAACCTACCTTTATCAGGGTAGATCTTGTAGAAAAGGTAAGACATCCACAGTTTGCACTGGGAAGGGTCTGCAATCTATAGTGGAAATTATACAAAAATCTTAAGATTTGTCCATGATATATTTTTTTTGGTCCATGGTTAAGTAACAGCTGTACTAAGTTTTAGCTTCTTTATCTAACTTCTAATCATACCCAAACAGTAATAATGTCATAAAAATTATAAGAGGTAACATTAATAGTTTGCCAATTCTTAATTCTAAAAATTAGTAGAGACTGTTTTTATAAAAAAAAGTGTGGCAAGTTAGAATGTAGTATGTGCCCTAAATAACACTTAGGTAGAATATAAGGGAGAGAGAAGTTTGTTTTTTGTTTTGTTTTGTTTTGTTTTAATTTAAATTCAATTTAATTAACATTTAGTGTATTACTAGTGTTATGCCCAAGTTTCGAGCCCGAGAGACCACCAAGGAGCCAACACCGATGCAAACACAGGAGGGTCTTTATTTGGCCTCGAGTCCGGGCTCATGACTGCCACCGGTGCAGCGGCACAGGAGTGAGAGCCCCAGACCTGCCAAGCAAGGGGTGTTTATGTGTGGTTACCAGAGGCTTTTGGGGGGAAGTGGGGAAATTTCAGACTTCCCTACAGTAAGCTGATTAGCTGTTGCCAGGGTGTTTGCAGGGTTGGGTATAGCGGTTTTTCCTGTAACTAAAGTAGGGTTGGGTATAGAGGTTTTTCCTGTAACTAGAGTTCAGCCCCTGGTCACAGGGGCCTGAGATGGCTGCCAAAGCTAAGAGGGCTGTACTTGTGCTAACACTAAACTTGAGGTTGGATGGCCTTCATTTTCTCGGTCTCCACACTAGTTTCCAGGGGTAGAATTTTGTGATTCATCAGTTGCACATAACACTCAGTGTTCATTACATCACGTGCCCTCCTTAATGTCCATCATGCAGTTACTTCTTCTCTCCCACCCTTAACCCTCCAGCAACCCTCAGTTTGTTTCCTAGAGTTAAGAGGTTTGCCTCCCTCTCTTCTTTTGTCTAATTTTCTTTTTCCTTCCTTTCCCCTATGTTCATCTGTTTTGTTTCTTAAATTCCACATATGAGTGAAATCATGGTATTTGTCTTTCTCGGACGACTTATTTTGCCAAACTTAATATAGTTCCATTCACATCTTTGCAAATGACAAGATTTCATTCTTTTCGATGGCTGAGTGAGAGAAGTTGAAAAAAAATATGCAAACGTTTGTCTTATCATTCATTTTTTTCCCCCTATCTGTTCTTTTTTTCTTTCTCCTACTTTCTTTCCATTTATTCCACAAAGGGCTGACCCTTCCAGGCAACAAGCTTGTACTTACCTTTATTTTTATATATCAATCCATGTGAAAATTTGTCTGAATAAATATGTGAATGGTCGATAAGATAATAACCTTACTTAAAAATCAAGGAAGTCACAGATCTATATGTGAGGTACGTATTTAACAGCCTTTGACATTTAATAGATATTCAATAATTATTTAATGAGGCAGAATTTACTCCAAGGGTTAAAAAAAATGCATCCCTATATACAAATTAATTTACAGTACCAAATTACATGTTGTGGTACATCATGTCTCCTCAGGATCTATAGGGCTTGGTTTCCTATAATTCTTTGATTATATTTTATAATGAGACTTTATGCATGAAGTGAAGGGATTAGTTCTTATATTGCACACCAAAACCAAATAGTATTCTATTCCTGCAATTATATGTACAGAAAAATAGTCATTATTTTGAGAGAATTAAGGACTAATTAACCTTACATTCCCTGAAGGCCACCAATTTGGAAATTCTTTTTAATTAGAATCCGTGAATTCTAATAAGCTCAATTTTCTTACACAAGAAATCAAATTCATAGATGATAAGAGAATGTGAAATACGCCAAGTCACCTATCACCTTGTTGCATATTTATGTTTCTAAGAGAGCAAATTTTTATGTTCAGAGATACATTTAATCATGACCAACTGCATTTAAAACTATCTGAAAGGTAAAATTATTTGATCACAATAGAAAATTAGATCTTCAAAATCTGGTTTGGACTATTATAAATTCACTCTGTGACCCTGATGGCGTCACCTCCAACCTTCCTGTGTGTGTTCCTTCATTAACAAAATGGAACACAAAGACACACTGCTATCAGGGCTGTCCTCAGAATACATTAACATTTGGAACGTGCTTTTAGATCTCCCTTTTAAGATGTTTTCAGTGTGCAAAAATGTCATTATGACGGTGAAATGATGTATTCAGTCCCATAAACACCGCATCCTAATTTTGGGTTATACTTTCTCATGCAGCCCAGATAGACAACATTTCAATAATTTCTTAGGAAAAAGTTTCATTCGTCTCTTCTTTAGTCCATTAGGAGTATCATCTGATTTATTGGATAATGCGTAGTTCAGTTCAGTTCGGGTCTGCTCCCAGCCTTGACAATGGTGACATTTGGGGCAGGTTAATTCTTTGTACGGGGCAGTCCTACTCACTGTGATGTTTAGTCCCCTTTCTGTCCCCCATCCTCCAGATGCCAGCAGGACCACCCCTGCCCCCCCACCCCCCCCCTCGTGACAATCAAAATGTCTCCAGGCATTTCTAGATGTCCCCTGGGGCATTTGAGAGCCACTCCTTCCATTTTATTTACATATTCAATGTTTACAGAAAGATTTGTATTGCAAATATCAAATTGGTAAACACAATGATGAAAAACTATTTTTTGTTTTCAAACTCAAAATGAAAAATAAATAAAATATTTTAAAAGCATGTTTCTATATACATAATTTACATTCTTAACCAGATCATTTTCTTTATCATTTAGCACAATTTAAAATAAAATAAGATTTAAAAAAAAAAACAAAAATCTTTTCTGTATGACTTGTAATTACTTTTTTTTCAAAAGAGCAAACTCCTATACCTTGGTGAGCAGTGTATCAAAGTATGTCAGAGTTTGCCTAACAACTTTTTTTTTTTTTTAAGATTATTAGTTTTTGGGATGCCTGGGTGGCTCAGTTGGTTAAGCCACTGCCTTCGGCTCAGGTCATGATCCCAGCGTCCTGGGATCGAATCCCACATCAGGTTCCTTGCTCAGTGGGAGCCTGTTTCTCCGTCTGCCTCTGCCTGCCACTCTGTCTGCCTGTGCTCACTCTGACAAATAAATAAACAAAATCTTAAAAAAAAATAAAGATTATCAGTTTTTGAAGATTATCAGAACAATAGAATCTTCATTGTTTTACTTGCAATAACTCCTTCATAATTTTATAATAAGAAGGATTTGGAAGAGCCATCACACTAAAAGTCACAATACAGAGTCCAGTCATACATCACAAGCAACACCCACACACCAGCACATTCCCTACATTATTCACGAGCAATTCTAACTCTGTATAACACAAACTATCACAGTTTCTGGAAACTCCAGCCACAATACCATCATTCCCTATAGCCAAATACCTCCTCATTAAGGTAGAATTTTCAGTACGAATAGCCGGATATTTACATATCCCCACCATTCTTTCTTTGAGGATAATTCTGGGGCAGGAAGTAGCATTCTTTGACTAAATTCTCCAGACTCCCTGTTACCTTTTCAAAACTCCCAGGCTCATTCTCACCACTGCATTCTCCTTCCTCCTGATTGCCTCCCCTGATATCCTACTACCCTTCCTTCTACTGATGCAAATCCCACAAATCCTTAAGACTGTTGTTAGCCTTGAGGGATGCTCTACCAGCACTCCAGTCCTCATTTACCTTCTCTGCCAGCCAAAGGAATTTGTAGAGTGTCCCTTATAATTGGAGCCCAATTATATTCTATTTTTTTGTTTGTTTCTAGGTAGATCTCTAACTAGATTCTAAGTGCCTTGATGGCAGACAACCTACTCAGAATATTGTACCTCTGCAACTCTCATAAGAATGTCAACATAAGAATTCCCTCAAGGTATGTTCATTTGAGCTTGGGAGGAAACGGACGTTACTGTGAAGGAAATAAATATATGACAAAGTACTGAATTGTGCAGTTCTACTTAATTATGTGTTAGAATTCAGGAAGTGAGGACACAGCAGGGACTGAGTAGTGAAAAAAATCTTCATGGAGAAAAACATGGATTTGTATTGTCAAAGAAAATTTCACATTCAGGTAATTGAAAGGAAAAACACATTCTGCATTGCCATGTAGACAAAAATGAGAGTTTAGGGTTCCTGGATGGAAGTTTTCCAGAAAATTCCAGAAAAATACACTTTTGAAGGTCAGAGGCTCAGACTGACGTACGCAATTCTCAGCAGACTTGCTGGGATTCCTTTGACTGGGCTGATTTCAAGAATAGCAAGAAAAGGATATAGAATATAAAAGGCATGAAGCTATCATAGAAGGGGTTCACCAGGAGAAGATTCCAGAAACACTAAAAAAATATCTTATCCTGAAATTAAGAATCATTGTTGAGCCCATGGTTTACTTGCTTTAACTGCATTGGCTACTGTGGAAGCTCAAGTTCATAGGAGAGACTGTTGAACTCTTCCTTGATCAAGTTTGGTTTCAGGATCCTAAGGCTTAGTTTTGACCTGTCACCCCCCAATAAAAGTGAATTTACCTAACAGTAGCTCTCTTCCTGATTGGATGTGTTGTTATGGCTGAACTTAAGCTAACACTCACTGGGACCTCCTTAATGTTCTTTTTCTGTTCTGCTAGGTTGCTGCCCATATTCTACAAGGAGTATGTATTTTATTAAATATCTAAAATATTGCCTTCCCATGTAGCTGAAGCTCCATCAGAATGTGGCTCAGATTCTGTCCTGATATCACCACTCCTAATAATCAATTAATAAAATATAATGTACCTTTCTACCACATGGAATTCTAATGATACATAGGAAAAACCTGAAAGTACTCTCCCTCAGCTGCATTATTCACATATGTGAAGTACTGATTCATCATCTACATGTCATAATGCAAATTGATTTTGTTCACCTTTAGAATAAAATACCTGCTTCTACATATTTGGAGAGTAACTGCTCTTGGTTCTGTGACATTGGTATTTTGTCACTTCCAACAATGTCATTTAATGGAGGGATTTTTGTCATTAGCTCCTTCTGATTTCGCCCTGAGCATAATATTCTTGTTAACCTAGAGGCTAGCTTTACAGGATTCTAGGTAATACTCTGCCTTGTACTTCTTGAGAGGAAAAGTATTAATGTAAAGAAGCCTGGATGATTCTGTTCTTTCTTCCCTATACTTGGTGAAAAAATAACCAACTTGGTTCTGTAAATACTGTTTTGAATTTGTGGGGAAATAATATAAAAACAATTGTGTTAGCACAGAGGACAGTGCATTCTAATAATAATATCAGTGTACCAATGGCATCCACATGCGGTCTGATGACATTTAATAGCAGACCACATTGGAGGGCCTGGGCGCAAATGGACCACGGATTTGCAGGAATCTATTTTTCTCATGCTTATGGTCCATTTGTGCACCATTTTCTTGTTTTCTTGCTTAGGAGAAACCATTATATTTATATATCACTTGTCAATGCACATATAGATTCATATTTCATTTTGCCCCGGAATTTATCCTTTTTATGTTTATAATGTTTTGTGCCATTTCAGTCCTTGCACTGCAATTTTGATCATTATTTTTATGCATCACTGACCTATTTTTAAGCCACTCATCCAATTCTTACGAGTTAGAAATACAATGAAACATAATAGTAAAAAAGATATCAAATTTACAAATAACAGTACACAAATCACACAAAAATTCCATTTGCATGCATCAGAAATATAATGCAACATCATAGTCAGAAAATATATTACATTTAACAAACAATAGCACAAAAATCACATGAAAATCTATGTCTTAAGATAAATGGCGTATTGTTCAAATGGAATATGATCTAAAACAAATCAATAGAGCAGTATTTGTAGTAAATGTTCTACCTTAAGGTACTGATCATTAAGAATATAATCAGATGAGTTCGTGCACAACTTTGTTTTGCAGACTCCCCACACTGAGCAAGAAAAGCACTATCATGTTTTACGTACTTTAGAAAACGTTGTCCTGGGAGAGAGGATGAGGGAGGAATGGAAATCGGTCAGTACTGCAGTGATGTGGGGGAAGTTGTGGAGCACGGAGAGAAGTGGGTGTCTTCTGTTTGCTTGTTTCATGTGTGCTTCTCTGCTTTTTATAGGAAAATTAAAATGATGAGAGTTAAGAAAAAATGTCAGACTGAAAGATGGCAGCAAAAATTGTCATTGTTGTACCCTTCCCCATGCACTCTTACTCTGCGAATTCTCCCTCTCGTCCATTTTCCCAATCCCTATATGGTCTGATCCTGAGATTTGTTTTAACCAATAAAATGTGATGGAGACGATGCCATATGAAGGCAGAGCCTAGTCTTTAAAAGGCTCTGTAGCCTCACTTTGTATGGTCTCTGACCACGGTGCTGCCAAGTGAAGAAAAACCATCTAGCCTGTAAGAAAGTCACCCCATGGAGCCAAGATATGCCGACCAGCTGGGTCTCCCTGTGACAGCCAGCCACTTGGTGAGCCACAAGGTGACTGCAGGCATGACCTGAATGGCACGCTCTATATGATGCAGAGGAAATGAGATCCCAAGCCCAAGGTTCACCTGGCCTTTCGGGTTCCATTTGGCATTCTTAGAACACCATGTGGCTGTGGCAGGAATGAGAGGTGGAGACCACATGGAGCTACCTACCCCAGCTCAAGCCCTGGAAACTGTCTCCAGTGAGACCTCAGAGGACCGCAGTCATATGTAGGATACCAGGAAAGACCAGCAGAATCCCCACAAGAGGCTAGCCCAAATTGCCTGTTCCTCTAAATTATGACCAAATATAATCCTTGTAGTTCAAGTCACATATATTGTGAGTAAATACAATATTGTAGTTCTAAGACCTGTTCGACAAGGAGAGCAATTTTTTGGAGGAGCTGAGTTACCATTGCTTCCCTGGGAGTGATCCAAAGTCCAGCTGAGTCTGAGGAACTATACTCCTGTCGTTCCCACCTGCCTAAGCTTGCCAGTTCAAGGAATCCGTCCTGCCCTTTATTGCTAGTTCCCCAGCAGGTGAGCACATGGGGCTGGCTGGTTCTCTGGGGAAGAGTGGTTTTGTCCTCCTCTAGCAAAAGAATTGGGGGTGGAGGGAGGAGTAGACAAAAGTGAAAGCTGCAGGGTGTTATCAGGTCATATTCTGTCAAACATTATATGAGAGAGGCTACTGAGATGCCAAGTGGGAGGGGATGGGTGAGTCGAATGCTTTTATCATGGAGGAAGAGAACCAGAGAGAACATGTTGAATTTATCTCCTTCAAAAATACAGTAAAAGTTTTTCTGGACTCCTTGTAATTTTATGAAGATGTCTCTCCTGCGATTTTAGACAATTACACTGGATTATATTTTGTATTCAATAACTGTTCTCAATATTAATATATGTGTTAATGTAATCTCCTATAGAGGAGCAGATAAAATATTTTTTAATGTCTTGCTTTTCTGTGAGTGTACCCCAAATATATTTCACTGATAATACATTCACTGAATGAGTTGAGCTCCCCAGAACTCCAGGAAACTGATACCCCCAGTCATAGAGCTGTGTAATTCTTCCTTACCATAATTCCTCCTCAATAGGATATAAACACACTTCTTTTCCCCTTCCTCTGAAGCAGAATTGAGAGCAAACTAAAAGTTTCTTCAGCAACCTTTGGAGTTGCTTTTTATTAATAGCAGGCAAAGAAATAAGTAGAAACATTATTTGTGACAAATGATGACAATTATGTTCACTTATATCCATCAAGATTTACAATATGTATTCAGTGTTGACTGCCTGCATCTTTTGGATATATATGAAATCACCCACATCTACATTTTGTTCCAAAATCATGAATCTCATCATCGCAAGCTCTCTTACCTCTGCTGTAAGAGCGCCAGGACTCCTTTCCTAGGAGGGACATTATTCCTGGGACAGCACGCTGATGTCAAGTTCACCCGAGGCTCCCACACAGCAAAGTTAAAGACCTCACCCTGTGGAAGTTTGCTGAGCATATTTCCAATGATGGGACTTTCTCATGACCTTCAAAGACAAACAAACCAACACCCTACCCGATCATGTGCCATATAATTCAATAGGCAGGAGGAAAAGAAAAAGAAATAATGATGAACATGTGTAAATATGAAGCTTATATGCATGTGCTGTATTTCCTCTAGATCCATTTTAGTCTTATAATGACAGAGCTATCATATATAAGAAAATTTGCCTAATAATAAATATTATACTCTAAGGACCTCTCTGCCAAGAAAGTAGCATACATTATGCATTCAAGTCCTTATATAAATCTGCAAGGGAAAAACTGCAGCCAAATGGGGTGCCTGGGTGGCTCTTTCATTTAAGCATCGGACTCTTGATTTCAGCTTAGGCTGTGGTCTCAGGGTCGTGAGATGGAGCCCTGTGTCGGGCTCAGCTCTCAGCACAGACCTTGCTTGAGATTCTCTTCTTCTCCTTCTGCCCCTCCCCCTGTTCATGCTCTCTCTCTCTGTCTCTCTCTCTAAAAATAAACAAATAAATAAAGTCTTTAAGATTAAAACCTACCACCAAGAATGTCAAGTTTATAGACTTTGGCATACATTACCCAACCTCCCTCCCTTGCTCTCCCTCTCCTTCTATCCTCCCTTCCTTCCTTTAAAAAATACATCTCCTGTGTAGAAAAATGGCATACATACTGGAACCCTTTAGCTGTTCTGACACTTTTTACCAAGGGTCCCTCAGGGTAGAAATAAATCCATTTGGGCAAATCAAAGGGTTTTTTGTTTGTTTATTTGTTTGTTTGTTTGTTTGTTTTAATTTTCATGTATTGACACCAAGTTTTGGATTGGAAAACACGTTGATAACCTACTTCAAGTGTCCAATTTGTCCTTGCCTTTGTTTTCATAATCAAAAACCAAAGGGGATGTGGCTCTGACAGTGGGGATGGAGAGGTACATTGGAGACATGGACATCATGATGCTACTAAATATCCTTAAAAAGGGATTGCCATAGGTAAGCTGCAGCAGCAGGAAGTGGAAAAAGTGGGAATAGAGTGAACAAGACAAGTCAGGAAGAACCAAACAAGTGGAAAATATTAAACATGGATTGGAAAGTTTCAGGTTGCAGTATTAAATTATTTTTATTTCCATTACCTTGAGGAGGGAAGGTTTTCTAAGGGTATTGTTCCTGTATCAGAAACCTCAGAGCGACATCTGCATCACAGAGATAAAATTATACAGAAGAAATGTGTGTCTAGGGAGCACTAAACTATGTCATTTGGGACTGGTTGGGCTTGAAATGGATTTCAGAAAATGTGGTCCCATTCCTTACTTCGTAATTAGAAATAATTTATACACAGCGATTAAAAATACACCAAAAAATCACATCTCTTAATTGCTATCTACTTTTTCCAATATACATAAAATATTACCACTGGATTCTGCATTCCTGACTTACCCTTCACTATCCTTCTCATATATATCATGAGTAAAAAGAGGGAATTACTAAAATACACCCTGGGGACTATTTCCCGCAACATTTTATGTTTTGGGTTTTCTGTGTTTTGCTATTGTGGCTCACATCTGAGACGAAAACAGACGGAAATTACTGTCTTGATATTACTTGTGAATGCTGTGAACAGTTTAGATCAAAGTTTGACATTCTGAGCTGTTTCACTCTCTCAAGGGAAAAATTTTTCCCAGTTGAGAAGCTTCAAGAATAAACCACATCCCAGGTCTTTTTGAGACAATTCTGGAGCCTTCATAAAATTATGTTTAGATACCTTAGTGCTTGTACGGAGATAATGAATAAATTGTTTAAATAAGGGCCTCCGGCAAGGATTATAACCCAATACCTATATGTGTGCTGTGTTTAGAAAACAACAATAGATATTATACTGTAGGAATGCCCTCTTTAACCAATAGATATGTATTCCTAGTACAGGTGTAATTTTTGTGCACACATTAGCAGTTCTTTTTTTCTGATGACATGTGATTATCATAAAACTTGTTCCCTTTATTGCTTGTTGATCTTTACTCTCCAGAGTTTTGGTAATGCTGCATCACATTTGCATATTGCTTTTAGATATTACTAGAGCTATTTTACTGATTGGGAAAGTAAAACTCAGCATAGGAAATGACTGAGCCATCATACAACACGTGTGGAAAGATCCATGTGAAATCAATAGTTCGACCTCAGTTACTTACAGATACTATGACTCAAGGTTCTATTTGTTAAGAATGTGCTTAAGCTGAGTACTTCATCTTTCTACAACTCTTGGGAGAGCAATTAATAGAAAAGGGATGGGAGATCCATTTATATTCCAGGGGTTTCAGGAACATAAAGATTAAATAGGCTAGATAGAGGTAAAAAAAATAAAACAACTATTACAAATTAATTAATAAATGCATTTTTGGAGATTTGATTGAAAATCTTCCTGATACTCTCATAGTTCTTCTTGAGCAGTTCCATTTCAGATATCCATGGTATATATTGTCTATTTAGTGTGAAAGGTAGTTACGTAATACTGCATTTTTTCCATATTTAGTTCAGTCTTTTAATCCTCACAATGGTCCTATGAAGTAGGTGATCTTAGCCACATTTTATGGTCAAGGAACCTGAGGGAGAGAGAGCTTCACCTCAGATCTCACAGCTGGTAAATGAGGCCAAGATTTCAATCTAAGCCAGCTGACATCTAGGCTTATTGATTTAACCACTAAATTATCTCTTTTATAGATTAAGCCATAGAAATTGCCAAGATTCAATGATGTCACATATAAAAACAGGCATTCCCTGTGGTGTGAACTAGTATTATCACCATGGCTTTACAACAGTAAATGTAGTTTCTGTTCAATCCACGTGTGCATTATGGCATTTAAACCCAAAACATAAAGATCCGGTATCTTTTATTTCATTTATCATTAGCTTCCTTATAGTGAACTATAGGTAATAAGATGAAAGATTCAAGCTATAAATCAGACTTAACCCTTTTATATAGCATTGTATTTCCTGTTGGTGACATATACTGTTTCCTGTGTGCCTCTTTCCCTCTTTGCTCTCTGTGCAAGCAAACGAAAAATCAGGGTTCTCCTGGATTCTTAGAGTTCAAACTTAGAACTTAAAACTCAGAAGTGTCTCATTCCAAGACTAGAGAGTTTTCTTTTTTAAACTTCTATTCACAATATTCTATTCACAGCTTTGCCAGTGCTTTTTGAGTAGAATTAGAACATTTTCAGTTATCCTCGTTAAAACACCTTTTAAAAAAGCCTTGAATCAGTCATTAGCCATTAATATAAATACATTGTGGATTCATATTTTATATATTTTTCTTAAAGTAGTCTAAAATGAAACAGTTTTCAAACCCCTGAAGAGAAGCTGATCAAAATATTAAATAATAACATGAAAATTAATGTAACGTAAGTAATATATTTAATTTTATCAACTTAGGTAATAATGCAATACAAAAATTTTCAATTTTTCATTGTATCTAATTTGTCCCTTCTTACACTAACTTCCAAACAAATACACACCAGCATCAAATTAAATAATATTTTGAGGTCAATATTATTTTAAAAATCTATAGTTTGGTTATTTCTTGATCACATGAATATGAATGTTTATACTATTGTATTTAAATAAGGAATGTATTATAGCTCTCTTGGCTACCCATCATAAACTATAGGACAACAGACAAGTGGTGGACTGATTAATTCCTTGCCACACGTGAATTGAAGCAGAAAAGTTAAGCAATCAGCACCGGTGTGGGGTACAAAATGTCATTGTGCAATTTTAATGTGTGCATTTGAGAAGGAGTAACTGTCATTTTAATGATACAATTCAAGGAGAGTATGTGTGTTTTATACCATATTGTAAAAATCATATCCTTTAAGTGTGATCTCTATCATTTACTATTACCTGGGAAACAAACTTCTAGTGACTGAACTAGTAACAAAAGGGAGAGTTTGTATTAGTTCAGATCATGACAAAATAGAAAATAATTTAAAAGCTAGAAGAATGGTGAATACTTACAGTGGAGAAAATAAGCCTAAGAAAATATTTAATACAATATGATCTGCAATTGAAAAAAAATATTTTAAAGAGATTTGTCAAACTGATACTTTAGAGAGAGATCACAAGTAGGCAGAGAGGCAGGCAGAGAGAGAGGGGCAAGCAGGCTCCCTGCTGAGCAGAGAGCGATGCAGGGCTTGGTCCCAGTACTCTGGGATCACGACCTGAGCTGAAGGCAGAGGCTTTAACCCACTGAGTCACCCAGGTGCCCCAAACTGATACTTCTTTTTTTTTTTAACTGATACTTTTTAATTGGATTTTTCTTTGCATTCACCATCATACATGCAGAGATATTCAACCTTGTCTCCTATTTTTAAGATATACATGATCCTCAAAGTCCAAAATTCAAACTATAAACTTTGTAATTTAACATAGCCAAAGATGGTTGAGTGTTATTCAGTTAGAACTGTTCTTTTGGTTTTCTGAATAGCATCTGGTTTTCTATTTGTTACATGAAGTTTAGCCACTGGTAGAATACAGACAAAAGGAATAAGGGCCAGGTAAAAACTAGCCAATAGGATAAGGTCTTTTAATGAGACCTGTTGCTGTCTTTTTAAATTCTATAACATCTAAAGTTCCTTCCCCAATTTAATAATTGTCAATTACCAATTAATGTTATTAGTGAATATAATTTTAGCTATTTTTAATTCAATGTTAAGAAAAAAGCTAATGTATATCTAAAAATAAATGACAGTTTCTTTGAAAAGGCATAACTTTAAAACTTCAACAAAAATACAATGTATACATGGTTAAAATATATAAAAAATAGAGTGACAATTCATTGCAACCTACAGATTATCAAAAATACACAACATGCATTTAACACTAAAACTTCAAAAGTCTACCAATGTTTCATTATAATCAGAAAGAGAAAGAAATCAGAAGACAGGTAGAAAAATTTATGCCCAAGTGTGGTGGTTTTGTCTATACATTTCTTTATCTAAATATAAATATACAATTATATATGCATTCATATATAAAAATATATATACACATACAAATTTGCATTTTGTTGACATAAATTTAGTTAAATGGAAGGTGAAGGTGAATATCTAAGATATTTGCTTTAATTAAAATTATTTTTTGGTCTCGATGATTTAAGATTTTTTGGTAAGATTGTAAAAAGCAATCATTCTTTTCGGTTAATAAATTATTCCTGAGTTTCCAAACACAGAAGATTAAGTTGACTCCATCTCTTCAGAAACTGGAGCCTCAGGTCAAAACCAGTGGCTTATGGTGAACTAGGGAAATGAGGTGCTGCTACCACCTCCTCCAGGTGTCCCAGCAGCCCCAGGCTAGTACACCACTACCTCAAGACACAGAGAAGGAGGTGTGTCTTCAAACACATACATGAATCTCCAATCTTTCTTCTGTTTCCCAATATGTCTTCTGAAACTGCCTTCTAAATAAAATCAAGGTACCAAGTCAAAGGTTGTATGTAGAAACAGACCACAATCTTGGAAAGTCCTCTAGGAATTGCATTTACTGGAGCCCCACTATCCCTACCTCCCACCAAACAAGGCAAAACACAGCTGAGCTGACATTCAACTCACACTTCCCTCTCCTGCTTATTTTCTTTGATTTCATATCATGGTTACTTATCTGCAGTCCATTCTCTGCTATCCAGTAGAAAAGCATTTTAGAATACAGTGTCTACTAAGCCCTTATTATCTTATTACTAGAAGGTCAAGGTTGGCTTTCCTGAACATGCTTGATAGAAAGCCACAAATGTTAGTGGCACAAATATGCAAAGACAAGAGAGCATATTTCATGTAATAATTACTATTATTATACTATGAAGTTACTTTGTAAAAGGAAATCCCCTTTGCTCCTGTGTTTTTATGACACCATTTTCTCCTTCTTCAGTGCCAGCTCCTTCTTTCTTACCAAACAATTGTGTCAGGCTGACCCTGTTAATAAGAAATCTTTCACTCTTCCCACATAGCAGATAGACCTGACTACAGCAAGGCTTTGCTCCAAAGAAGTTATTGTCCAAAGCTATTCTATTCTCGGTAACTTGCTTGCGGACATTCCAAACTACAGCATCCTTTATTAACACTGTGAATACCATGAATGTTATGTATAACTCGGGCTTCTCGTATGTGTGTGGGAGTGTCAAAGCCATCTGCAAACAGAAGTTCCTGGTGATACATCTTTAATAACTGAAGAAAAGCCATCCAGCTGACCCAAAGCATCCATTTAATGTGCTAGGTCCCATTTCCCTGGTCACAGTGGGATCTGTCAGAAAGCTGGAAGGCAAGTGGTTCTGCCTGTCAGGTTATAACAGTTTGAAGAAAATGAACTTCTCAGAAATTGAGCTCAACTAGTGATCACTTCTGATTTATTCTTTGCTGTGGCAGGCCATGGCTATGCACGATTGCTTTCTTCATCTATACCATTCCATCTAGAGGTTTAATCAAAGGAAAGAAATGGTCCAAGTTCTGTATCACAACTGCTTCTAGTAAAGTACTATCATTATTATGTTATAAAGAGAAACACACACACACATTCACACACACACAGAGCTATTTCCCTTCACATGTTAAAACTGGTTGTTGGAAGGCTGTATTAACCATTTTATTTAAATGGTCAATGTCATATTGATTCCCTGGGCCAGGATGACCGGGATGGAGTTATCCACAAACAAGGTTGCCACTCGGCTATATAGCAAACAAAATGAAATATTGATTGCCATTAAAAAAAAAAAATCAGGTTCATGTAGTTTGGTGTAGATATAATAATCTGCAATTTTCTTGAAACTTATGACTATAATGAAAGATGTCCTTTCTATTATGTTAGCCTTGTATTGACCATTGGTATCTAGTTTCCTTATTTCTAGTAACAGTTTTTAAAGTCTGATAAAATATATTTTGAGAAAAGATCATGTAGCAGATAGGAAAAAGGTGGAAAATATCATTTAAATGAAAATAAGTAAGACATGTTTTACCCAGAATTTCCAAGAAATGTAGTTCTAGATATGTCAACTACTAAAATGCAGAACTCTGAGCTACTTGCCCTATAATGATACTTATTTTGTTACCTATATCTCCAAAATGTATTGTGCATTGCCTCCTCTTTTATCCAAGTGCACTAAGTTCTATATGGATACCAGTAGTACCTCCACGTGAACTGTGATTTGAAGGACTTCTGAGGAGAGCAAGGGTGTTGCCTCTACAGTTCATACAGTAGAGTCATTGTGCTCTACAGTTTATGCTCTTTATCTCTTGTGATATTTTAATTTCAACAGAGACATCAATGTGTATAAAAGTTAGTGTTCACTGATGTTAAGTCTTTTCTGGCTTTTAATCTCACTCTGAAGCTTGTCTGTTCCCTTTTCTTATCTTTGTTTACTACTATTCAGTATTCTCTCCCATGATTTGCCAACTAGCTGAAGGCTATTTTGACAAGTATCACCATCCAGAGTGTCTACTTTCTTGACCTAGTGAGTAGGTAACACTGAATTCTCAAATAGCTTCATACCCACAGTGATTCTTGGTTATTTTGATCATCATTTGTGTTTGGAAAATTTTCTTTATTATTAGAATTGAGCTATGCTGGATATTTGAATGTAGTAGCTGTACATCTCACTTGAAAAATGAAACATTGTGTAGAACCACACTGATAAAGACCAGCTGCCTGAAAAATATGATGACCTTTGTCTTCTTTGAGGAGGAGAAAAACAAAAAGGAAATGTCAGTCTCTAGAACATTGGTTTGAGGCATCTACAGAATGGCAACATGTAAAAACACCAAGTTAAATAATCAAAATGCTTGACACTTGGCTCTTGCATAAATGTCCATCTCCATCCTGGATTTCCCCTGGGAGGGGCACACAATTCTGGCTACAGCACAATTGGCTGTCTCTCCCTGGATGTCCTTCAAACAGACAATATGCTTGTGGGACTGTCTTTCACTCTGCATAATCCCTAGAATGGAAATACCACACAAACGGAACAAGGAAAGGTTAATGATATGAAGGGGAGAGAGAGCATATTCAAACTCTTAAACACACTTTTGCCAAGACACATAATATTGATGAGTCTTTCTTTCCTCTAACTCGTGGGTTCTTCATGACTTACACTAGTAATAGTCGCAGGAATTATATATAATTGTGGAATAGACTACATAATGAATATATATATATGTAAATAATATAGAATAATATAGAATAAAATACCTATAGCATCATCTGTTTTCTATCTTATATGTTATTTGAAAATATATATTTTGTATCTAATATTGCATATTTCCAATTGAGTGGTTGCAAATCAACACTTGAATACTACCCATTCCTTTTCCAATATGAATTATTGATTATCTAATATTATCCCAATACTCCTCAAATGCTTTGAGAAGTACAAAGAACAAAATCAAGTGGAGGAGGTAGAACATAACCAAAAGTATTATGGGAAATATTGGACCTAGGAAAATGTATCAGTGATAAAGTTACCTGAAATGATGTTGTAGTCTCAGCAGAGTTAGCATAGCAGGGGGAAAAAAAAATGTTCCTAAAGGATTTTTCTTTATTTTTTCCAAAATACATTTCAAGGAAGGCTGAGGTCCTTTTGAAATGTGAAGTATGGATTGATTTTATATGGTGAGAAGTATTGCATTTTTTCTCATATTAAATGGAATGAATAAAAATTGAACAAAATGGACAATTTTTAGATAGTTTTCCTTTAGAAATTTAATAAATGATTTCACAGCCATAACTACATGATACATAAAATGGGAAGAATAAACAAACAAATGAATATACTAAGGATAATTTGGAGTTTAGACAGTGTCAACAATGTCAAAATGTAGAATGTCACTACAACAGAACACAAGGAATTGAGGGAAACCAGCAGCCAACACAATTGAAAAAAGAAACTTGTAGGATCCTTAACTTCTCTGAGTTTGGTTCCTCTTTCTCTTTGCCTTTTACTGCAAGAGGTCAAGCCTGGAGATTTTTTTCAATTCAAAGTCTTCCCAAGGAAGATCCTTTTTCTTTCTTTCTTCTTCTTCTTCTTCTTCTTTTTTTTTTTTTTTTCCAATATGACAACAAATGGAATTTCCCGCACTAGGAAAGACTTTGATAGTGCCAAATAAGGCACTTTAGCCAAAGAAAAAGGTCCATAATAATTGATTTTATAATACTCCAAAAGGATTGGAAGCATCATACAAACCTGCTAGTTTAATATAGATGCTTGGTGCTGGTGTCTAGCAAGAAAATGTGATTGCATTTTTGCTTATATCCTATCTGGTTTGCTTAGTTAGAGAATCAGTAATATATTCTAGTAAACTTTTATTAAAATTTAAAATATAGGTGTAGGTTACATTCTTTATTATTTTAAAAGTACAGTTTACAGTCTTTCCACAGTAGCAGTAATAATACTTATAAAATTATTTTAATTAACATTATATAAAAATATCATTATTTTATTCAACCTTAAAAGATCAGTTTTCATTATATTTCTTAACAAAGAAAGGGATAAAATGATAATTTTTAGGTACATGATTCTATATTTTTATTTTAAATTATCAACATGTCAGATAAATCTGCATAGGTTTGAAAACAGCATAAAATGTGTGCCTATGAATTTAGGTCCAAGCTCCTATTTAGTTGCTTAAAATTCCAGTCACACATTAGGCATCTTAATGTGGATGTCATCATCTGAAAAAAATACCTTATAGAAGATACAGACTCTCAACAGTCTCAAACTTTTCCCCTATCTGTATTACCAGTATCCTATCAACCTCAGATTCATCAGATTTGGGGGGAAATTTAAGGTCAGTCCTCCAGTATCCACTGAGTCCCAAAGTTCAATAATAGATCCTATTCAAATGAGGATCACACAGGCAGAAAAACCAAGCAGCAAAGGTCTTCATGCCAGATCAACATCAAAGTTCATACTTCTCTACAATATAGGACTCTTCCATCTGTTAAAGTGGTTTTGCTCAACATTTGCAAACTAGCGAGGGTTAGGCTTAACTGATTTTAAAGTTTGCCTGATGCTATAAAAGGTGAAATCTATTCACTTAAGTTTCTTCTCTGTATCTTGTTCTAGAAATCCATAATAACAGATAACTTAAGTTAAAAAAAAAAAAGGCATTTTGTAATCTCAAAAGATCCCAAATAGTTAAAGTAATCCTGAGAAAGAAGAACAAAGAAGCAAAGAAAGAGGCATCACAGCCCCCTGATTTCAAGGCTTACTACAAAGTTGTTATTATCAAAACAGTATGGTACAGGCATAAAAATGGAAAAATAAACCAATGGAACAGAATTGAGAGCCCAGAATAAACCCAAGCGTAAGCAGTCAACTAATATTTGAGAAAGGAGTCAAGAATATTCAATGAAGAAAAGAGAACTTTTTTTTAAGTAAATGCTCCTTGGATAATTGGATATTCATGTGTAAAAGAAGGACTGGATCCCTATCTTATACCACACACAAAATTAACTCAAAAAGGATTAAAGACTCAAATGTAAGACCTGGGAGCACAAAAGTCCTAGAAGAAAACATAAAAAAGGCTCATTGGCATGGGCTTTGGTCATGATTATGTGGACATGACACCTCAGATGTAAGCAACAAAATAAAAAATAAACAAATGGGACTACATCAAACTAAAAAGCTTCCACTAGAAAAAGAAACCATCAATAAAGTGAAAACACAAGATATGGAATAGGAAAAAATATTTGCAGACCATATATCTAATAAAAGTCAATATCCAAAGAGTACAAAGTACTAATAAACTCAATAGTTAAAGACCAAATAACACAATTTAAAAATGGGCAAAGGACTGGCAAAGACATTTCTCCAAAGAAGACATACAAAAGAATAACAGACACATGAAAAGATGCTGACCATCACTAGTCATCAGGGAAATGCAAATTAAAACCACAATAACACATGACCTCATGTCTGTTAAAATGGCCATTATCAAAAAGACAAGAAATAACAAATCCTGGGATGGTTGTGGAGAAAGGGAACCTTGTGCACTCTTGGTGGGAATGTAAATTGCCACAGCTACTATGAAGAACAGGACAGAAAATCTTCAAAAAATTAAAAAAAGGAACTATGATATGATCCAGAAATTCCACTTCTGGGAATACACCCAAAGAAAATGAAAACACTAACTTGAAAAAGTGTCTGCACTCCTGTGCTCAAACAACATTATTTATGCTAGCCAAGACATGAAAACAGCCTAAGTATCCATTGGCAGGTGAAGGGATAAAGAAGCTGTGGTATATATACAAAGGAATATTATTCAGCCATAAAAATATGGAAATCCTATCATTTTCACAACATGGGAACTTGAAAGCATTATGTTAAGTGAAACAGGTCAGATGGAGAAAGACAAATACCATCTGATTTTACTTACATGTAGAATCTAAAAACAAACAAACAAACAAAAAACGAAAACAAAACAAACCCATAGAAAAAGAGACCAGACATACGGTGACCAGGGACTGTGACTAGCAGAGATGGACGACTGGAGGAAGGTAGTCAAAGGTACACATTTCCACTTAAAGATAAAAAAAGCACTGGGGTATGATATATAACATGATGTTTATAGTTGACACTACTTTGGGACATATTTGAAAGTTGTTAAGAGACTAAATCTTAAGAGTTCTCATCACAAGGAAAATGTTTTTCCTTCCTTTTCTTCTTTGCTTTCTCATGTATATATATGAGACAATGGATGTTAACTGAAACTATTTTGATCATTTCATAATATATGTCAATCAAACCATCAAGTGGTGTACCTCCAATGTATACAGTGACATATATCAGTTACTTTTCAATAAACCTGGGAAGGAAAGGCTTTGATTAAAAGAAAAAAAAAAAAAAAACATAAATCATGGGCACCTGGGTGGCTCAGTGGGTTAATGGTCATGGTCTCAGGGCCCTGGGATCGAGCCCTGCATCAGGCTCTCTGCTCGGCTGGTAGCCTGCTTCCCACCCCACCCTCGGCCCCTGCTTGCCTCTCTTCTTACTTGTGATCGCTCTCTCTCTGTGTCAAATAAATTAATAAAAATCTTTAAAAAAACATAAATCAAATTCAAATTCTCTGATTAGAAAAAAAAATTACAGTATTGCAGGACATAAGCATCATTATCCTACATAAAACAAAGTAGTATAGTTAGATAGCTGTTTTTATCTCCTGATCACACTATCCCGAAGTATGCAATGAAAAATTTAGATAAATTTTGCCCAAACTCAGGCATACAAATAAACAATAAAATAAAAGCAAAAAGGACTATTTTGGTCCCCCATTCATATTTGATGGAACAAGGGAATGAAATAATAAATTAAAACTTTGTGGCTTTCTCGGGGAAGTTACATGTGTCTCCTCCTCTGTGTTCAGGTAAGGCAAATACTTGTGTCTGTTCATGATTCTAATTACCGTATATAGCTGAATCAATTAGTCACAATTACTATGTTACAAACCACAAAAGTGGAGGGGGGGTGTCATTGGCCTGAGATCACTTCAGCTTTATGTGCTTATAAAAATACTCTACATAGGGGTGCCTGGGTGGCTCAGTGGGTTAGGCTGCTGCCTTTGGCTCAGGTCATGATCCCAGGGGCCTGGGATTGAGTACTGCATCAGGCTCTCTGCTCGGTGGGGAGCCTGCTTCTCCCCACCTCTTTCTCTGCCTGCCTCTCTGCCTATTTGTGATCTCTGTCAAATGAGTAAATAAATCTTTAAAAATATATATATATATATATTAAATATAAGAAAAAAATCTTGTCAAATTATGTATTATTTATCATTGCATTATATACTATGTTATATAAACTATGCCAGTTACTAAACTAATGCACTAAGTATTTTAATTAGACTTTGATTATTATATCCCTGACATTTTCTTTAAAAAAAAAAACATAAAAAATAGCATATAGTACAAGCATCCTAAAGGATTACTAAATAAAATGTGTTATGATAGCAAAATTGTATCTATCAACTACATATTTTGAAAATTTAGCCATATGACTCTGTTTCCATTCAAGTTTTGTTTATGCAACTTTCTCCCCCTTTTCCTCTTCAAGATATGTGAGATTTTAGTTCTTCCTGTTCATGTCACCAAGGAGAGTTTTAGCTCTTCTAGATTAAATGCAGGCATTCCATGCTAGTTACTTTGATGTCTCCCCTTTGTTCTTCATTATTCTCTTCCAACAGCTGACATTTTAGCATTCATGCCTTTTAGTGCTATGGAACAGGGATGTAGACGTTTGGAAAAAAAGTCAGTTTTGGAGGTTTTACCTTATATTTAAATATCTTATTTCATAAAATAGACCCTTCTCTTTATTCTTTTTCCCAAATAATTGCCATCATTAGCTTCTGCTCTCTAATAGGAGGTCACTTGCTGACCATTCCATAATTTATCCAATTAACTGACATATTAAGTCAGGATCTCCTGTAGGGGTAACAATTTTTGATGGGTTTTCTAAACCACCATTTAGCCCCATTACATAAACATCATTGGTATTAGCATTTTTCTAGCCCATTGCTCTTAGAAGCCTGTCTGCCTGAATCACACCTAGGAGATGAGTCTCAACTTGCCGACCTTGTAAAATTGAAGCTTTGACCATTGAGACATTTGAATGAGACTCATATTGTGACAAGGAAGCACATAAAGCCAGAAATTGTTTTTAAAGGATCAGCAAGGTGAAGCCTTATTCTTATTTCTCAGTCTTCTTAGACAGAGTATTTAAGGTTTTATGACCCATCTTTTGCTAGATTACATATATTTTTGTTATTCATAAGCAGAGCTCAGCAAGATGTTCATTACAGAGTCAGGAGGCCAGTTTGCCAAAATGCCTTTTTTTTTTCTTCCACCTGGACTGAGTTTTAAGGAAGCCTGCAAAGAATTATGGTGTCAAATTGAGGTTGTGTCTAGATAGGTGATTTCAGCTTAAATCCTAGGCAACACCTATCTACTGTGAATTTTTCGTAACAGTCTTCGACTGATGCCATTTTCCCTTCAGACATTGGAGGAAAGCCCTTTTCCCACTTGTACACACACATATATATATGCACATATGTATTTTTCATATATATAACTATGCGTTTTATAATTAAAACTAAGGGGGAAATAATGCAACAAAATATTAAAATCTGTATGAATTCCATGGAGTCATGCAAATGATGTTTGGCTTAAAAATAATATGTTAATATTTTCAATTACTCATAGATTGACTGGAAAAAGCAATGATCTCTGTGGAGTTGTGTGTAGTATTTTTTTAAGCATCTTTAAAAGGGTTCTCTAAAAAAGATGGAAAATAAGGAATATATGCGTTTCTTTAAGTACATGTGATTTATTTTTATTTAATTTGTATTTATTTAGTTTTGCCCATCTTCTTCTCCTTGACACTTCCTTTAAAAAAAACTGTTTAAAATTATATGTATTACAAACATCACAAAGGGTGGCTAAGTGAAATATGTCAAAATAATGTAGGAAAAAATTAAATTTATGTTAACAAACTAATACCCTGTTATAAGGAAGCAAGTGACAAAAATTATTATGTTTCAGTAACAATATAATGAGACTATGTATTTCTTCCTTTATATATTTATTCCAGTCATGGAATATGGAAAAAGATATTAGAAGGAAAATCCCTATAGAGCGAATGCTTGCTGGGAATTATCTGGTGTTTTCTGCAAGAGAAAAACCTTTGCAGGGCACACATGTGATCTACGTGAGATAATATAAATGGTTATAGCAATTGCTCAGAAATGTCAGATAAGTCTGAATGAAATGACATTTATGAAAATGCAAGTTTTTTAAGTATATGCACATAAAACATGATCCACATACATAGAAACTAATTCATGTATATAATGAAGAATTAGTAACTCTCTGCCAAAACTTCCATTGAAAATTTGTGCTTACAGAATTAATTGCTATTTCTTCAGCTGAAATCAATGTATTCTAGATAGAAATTTGAAAACAAAATGTATTTCTTTTTCATTTTGCTACTTTAACAAGAAAGTTAGACACTAGACAAATGATATAATTCACAAAACAAAAGAGAAATTTTAATAATTTAGTAGGTGACTATAGTGAAAAAAGAAGAGGATAGACACATTTTTAAATTGTTACTTAGAATAAGGGTTCTTATTTCTGTTTCAGATGAATATACAAATTAATTTCTCAAGGACATCTAATTGTTATTTTTTAAAGTATTTTATTTATTTATTTGAGAGAGAGCATGTGCGGGGGGAGGGGCAGACGGAGAGGGGATAGGAACAAGAAGGCCCCCTGCTGAGCATGGAGCCCTGTGTGGGGCTCAATCCCAGGACCCTGAGATCATGACCTGAGCCAAAGTCAGACGTTTAACCAACCGAGCCACCCATGTGCCCCAGTTTGTTTGCTATTTAGTAAAATGCTGGATTCCATGTTGGAGGAGGTCCTCTCTCTTGATTTAATTTCTTATGTATCATGAAGGTATGAGCTACACGGTCTAGCAATAAATTCTGTTTTCAGAGACTAAAAATTCTAAAGTTCCTGGAGTGTTAAATTCCACGGAGTAGTTTGAACAATCTCCTTGCAACAATTTTTCTCACACTATTAATTTGTTCAGCAATATTGACAAGGTGAAACTTCTAAATTCTTCTAAATTTAAATTCTTCTAAATTCTTACAATGTCACAATTATTGATCTTCAACCTAATGGGTATAGGTAATTTTATTTCCAAGTCCTTCTTTATGAGAAAGAAAACGAGATAAGCTGTTAAGTTTAAGACCCCTCACGTCAAAAAACAAGTAGAAGCCCATGAAGAGGATTGTCAATGATTTCCCAGGGTTATGGTGCTTTGCCCCATCTCTAGATGCTGCCCTTACTTCAAAGGACGAGCCAGCATGATTGTTTTGAGGGTTTATGGAGATTCTTGTGTTTCTGAGAATAAACAGAGAACTGCTGAGTGTCTTTTTCTTTCTTAATATAGCCTTTGTAGTATAGGGTACTTTCTTGAAGACATTGATGTGAAAAGTAGTTCACATTGTACTTTCTTTTAAAGGAAAGATTAAACTTTAATTTTTTTTCTGTTATTATTTACTATGGAATGAAAATGACTGCTTTAGACCAGCAAGATCAAAATGAGTTTTATATAGTGTATAATAAAAGCCCACAGAAAAGATAACGAAGTACGTACCTTGTTCATTAAACTTCAGTTTTATTTAAAAGAGTTTACATATTGTTTCATGAAAATCAGAGCTGGATTAGAACTATATTACAACAGGTTATTGTGGTTTTTCAAAGAAGTAGAGCATGCAAACATTCTAGTATTTTCAAAGGAAATCATGGTACCAAATAAAATGTGAAATGGTATACATATTTTATTAATATCTTATGGTTTCAGACCTCTTCTGTTAAATAGAGCAAAATGAATAGGTGACCCCACTTCACAGATATCCATGATAAATCTTCCAAGCGTTTATTTAAAACAAAAAACAAGAAAACTCTTCTGAGAAGGAAGAAGTCTACCAGCTTGAGCACTGTTGAAGGGCTCGGCTCAGCTTGGAGGAAGACGGGCAGGTGACTGAAGTCAGAAAACTGTCATGTTCCTGAGGCTGACATATTTTTATATTTCCCTTTCAGAGTTTCAAATCATGGCAAATGCTTTCCAGCTTTGTAATAGAATTAGTTGGGTTTTGTTTACTTTAATGATTTATGTGTTTATTTTAGAGAGAGAAACAGGGAGCAGGGGGGAAGGGCCAGAGGGAGAGAGAATACCAAGCAGACTCCACGCCAAACATGGACTCTGACAGGGGCTCAATCTCCTGACCCTTAGATCACAACCTGAGCAGAAACCAAGGGTCAGTGGCTTAACTGACTGAGCCACCCAGGCACCCCTATAATCAGTTATTTTAATCTTAGGGATTTTAAAAAATCAAATATACTCTTCATACTTGTGTTAATAAGAAACAGCATTAACAGTTGTTATTTTGTTTTTAAAAATCTATGAAAAAATAGCACAAATAGGGACTTCTGTAGGATGGGCTTCTACCGTATTATTATTATTTTTTGAAGATTTTATTTATTTGACAGAGACAGTGAGAGAAGGAACACAAATTGGGGATTGGGAGAGGGAGAAGCAGGCATCCCGCCAAGCAGGGAGCCCGATGTGGGGCTCCATCCCAGGACCCTGGGATCCTGACCTGAGCCGAAGGCAGACTCTTAATGACTGAGCCACCCAGGCATCCCGGATGGGTTTCTACCTTAAATGGGAAATACAATAACATAATTAATAGTAACTTCCTGTTAAGCAGCTAAAAGTATTTTGAACATCAATATAATTTTAGTTGAAGTACTCATGATAATTTCTAGTTTGGTAAAAATGCACTGGAAAAATTGCAACTTTTAAAAAATGTATTTTATCTATTTATTTGAGAGAGAAAGAGAGAGAACAAGCAGGGAGGAGGGGGAGAAGTGGAGGGAGAAGCAGACTCCCCACTAAGTAGGGAGCTTGATGTGGGACCCAATCCCAGGACCCTGGGATCATGACCTGAACCAAAGGCAGATGCTTAACCAACTGAGCCACACAGGTGTCCAAAATTTCAGCTTTATAATGAATGAAGAGGTCTTGCAAAGTCTTTGATCACTAGTGAGATCACTAGTTTAATTATGTTATTCCCTTTAACATCCAGGGTCTTTGGCATTTCCATGTTTACTTTAGAATTAGCTTGTGATATCCATAAAATAATTTTCTGGGGATTTTTAATTTATATTGCATTGAGTCTATAGATCAAGTTAGGAAGAACCAACATATTGACAATATCGAGTCTTCTTAACTGTGAGCATGGAATATCACTCTGTTTATTTACTTCTTAATTTTTTTTTTAAATTTTGATCATCAGAGTTTTATAGTATTCCTTATATAGGGCTTGCATATATCTTGTTAGATTTATTAATTAATTATTTTTTTTTCAATGCTAAAGTGCATGGAATTCTATTTTAAGTTTCAAAATCCACCTGTTCATTTTTAGTGTACAGGAAAGCAACTGACTTTTGTGTATTTACCTTATGTCTTTCAAACTTGTTATAATCACTTATTAGAAAACCAGCAGCCTGTAGTTTCTTTTCTACACCCATTCTCCTCTGTGTAACCTTTATATCACTGAATCCAGCTACACATATAAAACATGTGGAATTACAGAAATACAGACTCCATCTGTCCTTTTCCTCCCCTACCTTATACACCTAAGCCACCACTGCCAATTTCACTCTGTGAATGTGCATCTAGTCTGTCCATTTCCTTCTATTGTCAATACACAGACACTTTGTACCAAACTGTTATCTCTCAACTGGATAGAGAAATAGCTTTTTCCAAGATTCATTCATGCCTGTTTGCCCTTTTTGATTTTCGTTTGTGGTTGGTTTGCACTGTTTTTGATTCTCCACAATGCCTTGGAAGTCGTTCCTAACCAGTATCAACTAGAGCAATTCAAGCCTTGCTAAAAATGCATCTGTGGTCCATCTTGAGACTGTTCTTCAGTTCAAATGTCCCTTCCTCAAAGACGCTACCTCTAAGTCAGAGGGAAATTCAGATCCCTTATTATATGCTTTCGAGGAATTATGTGCTTTTCTTTAAAATGCTCATCCCAGTTGAACGTTTATATTTACTTGTACAGTTGTTTCAGTAATGTCTGCTTATAGAACATATGCTTCAGGAGGGCATGGGCAGTCCCAAAACTGAACTCAACATGCACTTGGACAGCTACAAATCCCCATTGGAGAAAGCGGAGGACTGATAAAGCGATTGTTGGAACCATCTCTTAGGCAACCATTTTGTAGTTTGGGCAAGTCCTGTTGGACTCATAGGTCAGACTGAAAATGCTCAGACTGGGAAGCAGCATGGACAGGGACTGGCTTCAAAACAACAACATCCACAAAGAAATAACCAAGGCGTGACAAGGATTACATTACAGCTAAACAGAGACACAGGTGAAAAAGGTTATTAATTAAACACTCCATGCTAATTTTAAGGTAGAAGAGACCTAAGCAAAGGCTTGGCAGGTGGTCAAAGACAAGTATAGGAAAGTGTAAGTCGAGTGTGTGACTATACTAGAAAGAGAGGGAATGCCTTTTGGACCAGAGGGCAGGGCACTTAAAGCATGAAAAGGGAAGATTATCTGTCTAATATGAAGAAAACTAAGTACTATGAGGTACTTGGTGTAGTTATTGAAGAATTTTCTGTACTACCAGTGGAGAGATGTCTTCGGTTCCAGTGAATTCCATTTACTGAGGAAATAAAACGCTGGAAGTTTTGCTTTGGGGGGGGGGGAAATGGAATTCTCCTGGATAGATGTTCCACTGATGCATTACATTTTTAATTTTTCAGGCATGAACTTTATAGATAAGAAACATGATGACATGAGTATTTGTGCAAAAATAGGGATGCTTTTGCTACCAAGCACTATATACTGTAACTGGGGTCACAGACTGACTTACTATTAAAGGTAAAGGGATCTAAGCAGTAAGTAAACCAATTTTCTCATGTTATAGATTTTAAAACAACTCACGTAGCTTGTTAAGAACAGAGCTAGAACAATAACCCGATTCGGTATTTAATCAAATGTCCTCTCAAAATGGATTCCTAGAATTTTGCTTTTCTTGTGTAATCCACTGTTCTTAAAATAGCACATCTCTGTTTTCTTTTTAAATTTGTGTACTTTTTCTTGGCTCACATCTGCATAAGCTGCTGTTTATGCACTGTACACATCTGTTACTTTCAACTGAAGTTATGTAAATAATGTGATGCAATGCAGTTTTTTTTTTCTTTTTTTAAAATGAGGTTATCATATAGATAGACCAGATAATAGAATCTTCCAAGTTAGAGATGGAAAAGACCTTCCAGGTCACCTAATCTCCTCAACAATGCAGCGTTTTCTCTCTTAGATTATCTTTTTGAATATTTGACCAGTCTAATTTAAAAATGACCCCAGTAATGGCGTCCCACATATCCTCAGCTTGTGTTTTCTAGAGCCTCCTAAGTTCTCAGTTACAAAATGTTGCCAGAGGAGATGTTCTAGTTATAATTTCCTTTATAATTATGGTTACCTGTTTTCTCAGCCGTTTCAGTTAATCTATCCAGTCACTGGAACTTTCCCTCACTCTTACCTCTTCTTGTGCTACTGACAGTCTCTCTTCAGCCACCTTCGAATCAGGGCCTGACACTGAAGTACCTACAAGCATTTAAGCCTTAAAGTTTTTTGGGAAGAAGTTTGAAAGAAGTAATTAAAATAAAATAATTACTCTCTATTGAATGAATAAAAGTATTAGAAACTCTCTGAAATGTCAACACTGACCATAGCATAATTGATAAATTAGCCTATTTGCATTTTACAACGTGATAGAATAAAAACATGTGAAATATACCTGAGAAATTATAGGCCAGACCCAAACATTTGCAAAGTGACAAATCTGGAGTCACAGCCAACTCCTAAATGACTGTTTTAAAAAGAGAACCTAATGATTTATTATATTTGTTATTATTATATCATATCTGCCAGTTAATTTTTATGCCCTGGTTCAGCATTGGATATTCGACTGGTAATTTTGTGTTTCTGTGGTTGAAGTTTCTTATAACTGAAGAGAGGATGGAAGGGGAGGAGAGGAGAAAAGGAAGTGATCTATAGCTGTTTTGCTGCAATAACATGAGGGATTTATTGAAATCCAACTCCTTGTCAGCTTATGCCTGATATTTAATACAATTTTGTTTTTGTGGCAATGAATTCAGCTGAAAGACTGGAACAAAGTCTGCATATTCACAGACAAGAAACCATACAATAAAACCTGGACTGCTTCAGTGCAAAAATAGATTTGGACTCAAGTCTTCACTATGAAATGTAAGCCCTAGTTCAGGGTGGGTTCTTCGCTTCTAGCAACCATGTGCTGAGGCCAAGGGGCTCTATTCGAGTTTGATTGTGCTTAGCTGCAGACACCATTAAATTAGGAGCTGACCGGCATTGTGGGCTATTTCTAACCATGGTCATTCTTCAAGGAGTACATATTGAGGAGACATAATGTGTCACACACAAAGAAAGAAAAGAGAAATTGAAAAATCTTCTTTCTGTGCATTATGAATAGAGGTAGCAAGCCATTGTACAAAAAGCATGATGAGCTGCTGTTGCATGAGAAGCAGAGTCAATATTGCTATTTTATCATCTCGTTGCTCATTTCAATTTAATTGATATCTTACAATACACTTAAGAGAACAGTAGGATTGGATATATGTATAATTTATAAATATACTTACTTATCAGTTTAAAAATCAGTGGGATCCAATAAGGAGAAAATCATTTAATTATTTCCCACCAATGACTCTTCAAATCTATTCTTCCCTGCCTCTGGCTGTTAATGCCCCAAACTGTTGGGAGAAGCAACGTGCTATGGGCATGCAGAAGTCTGTACTTTCTTTTTGGGTGGCCAAGGATGTTAGTATCTGAACACTCTTTATTTGGTGCATTACCCAAGGTCATATTTGCACAGAGCAGACTTGAAGGATAACATAATGTCTCTCTCTGGACCAAGAGCAGGCTTGCTTACTGCTTGTTATAAAACAGAAGCTCCCCAAACTCATTGATCCCCTCCAGCACAGCAACCTTCCGTCTGTTCTGTCCACCACCTGGGATCATGCTCATGCTGTTCCTTGTGCCATGAGTAATATAGTCCTGTCTGTGACCCAGGAGTCACATGTCTTCTTCCAGCATTATCCAACCAGTAACAGATGAATTTAGCCATTTGTAAGTAAGGCAAAATCAAATCAGAAATTCTGATAGTTTTTCATAATCCACAGGGGATTTTGAAAGAGACGTGGCTTTGGGGGAAGAAGGGAGGAAGACACAGTGAGCTTGGCTCAAGATTAAGACACCCTATAATCTGGTAACTAAAGTTTTTTTTTTTTTTTTTTTTTTTTTTTTTTTTTTTTTTTTTTAACCCAGACACCGAGTGGAGAAATAAGACTGCTTCAGTATTCTACCTCTAAATGGTGCTGAGTGGGGAGAGGGAGAATCGGACAGGCCATCAAAGTAGTGACTTGGTTATTTTTCACTTCCTTCCAAGCACAAGGGATGTTCTCATATTGGTAGGTCAGCAAGCCATAGAATACCCCTCCGAAAGACAATATGCCCGTGCCTCCTGAGCCAAGTAGCCCATGAAACTAAAATAAACAATGTCAGCAACGTGGGCTTGTTTTTGAATATACAGCTTTGAGTTAACCAAAACACCAGAACTTAGTTCAGTTGAGCCTTAGCAGGTGGTTGCACCAAAATTAAAATAAAGGTAAAATCTTTACTTATGGAAATGAAGACACTGTCCATTCTTGCCTCCAGTGCCTCCCTACCCTCCTGCCCATCCTCAGCTGCTGTAAGGAAAAATGTAATTATTAGTGAGAGCAAGGTCTTCCTGTCTCTAATGTAGACCAAAGACCATGTGCATTCTTCTGAACATCCTAAGAGAATTTATCCGAAGGGCAGGTCCCAACATTGATTCCACGTTGGACTCTATAGTAATTAGTCTGATAAGGGAGTGGGCACAAGGGTGTCCCGACACACCAAGGACTTCATGGCAGAATGACAGAGTCATTGTGAGCTCATGAAGTAGGGGACCTCTGAGCTTGGATATTCACTGAACACACAGGGGAGTAACCAGTCAAACCCAACATTGGAATGAAGGGCAAGAGACATAAAAAATGCCAGTTACCCCACCTTCTGGGCCCATCATGCTAACTTAGCTTCCTTGCTCAACCTGTGTTCTGCATGTTCCGGGCTGAGAAGCATATAGTCCCCTGGCAGTTATTGCTGTGAGGCATATGTCAAGTTCCTTGGTCTTCTCATGGAGAAAAAATACCCACACTCAACTGGTGTTTGGACAGGGATCGTAGTGGGGAAGAAAGCTGGAGTGTCTTTGGATATCCTTCAAATGATGCATAGATCTACCTCATTGTGAGAAAACTGAGAAACCCAAACTGAGGGACATTCCACAAAATAACTAATCCACATTCTCCAGAAGTGTCAAGGACAGGAAAGACAAAGCAAGACTGAACAGCTATCACAGACCTGGGGAGACTCAGGACGCATGACAACTAAATATAATACAGGTTCTTGGACTGAATCCTGGAACACAAAAATTAGTGGAAAACACTAGTGAAATATGACTTAGAGTTTTGCTTTAGGTAATGATGCAATACCAAGAATAATTTCTTACTTCTGATCATGCTCTGCAATGACATGAATTGTTAATTTAAGAAGAATTTGGGTGAAGAATACATGGAGGCCGATTTTGCATCTCTTTAAGTCTAAAACCATATCAAGATAATAATGAAACAGCAGAATTTTAGAAGTGCCAAATAATTTAAAAATCTCAACCCCAAATCCCAACAAACTTTTATTTATTTATTTTTAAAAGATTTATTTATTTGAGAGAGAGTGACTGAGAGAAAGCAGAGTGCAAGCCAAGGGGGAGGCAGAGGGAGAGGGAGAAACAGACTCCCTGCTGAGCAGGGAGACCGACCATGGCTCCATCCCAGGACTCCAGGATCATGACCCAAGCCAAAGGCAGATGCTTAACTGATGGAGCCACTGAGGCACTCCTGTAGCAAACATCTAAAAACTAACAAGAATAACCACAATTTAGAACCAAGAGAGATGTTAAGTAGCACACCAGATTCTACTACATTGGAAGATAGCCACAAAAGAGTAACAGAATGGACCCATGAGAGGTAAATTGATACAAAGGAGAAAAGAGAAGATCAGACACAGGAATGGGAGGAAAAAGGATAAAGGCTAGCAGGGAATTATTTTCAGCTCCAGAAGCAAGGAGGATAATATTTGGAGTAGATCCAGTCTTTGGAGAATTAATGGATAATCATTGTGAAAGGCAAATGAAAAATATCGGTACACAGATTCAAAAAGACCTATGAACCCAATTAAAATTTTTAAATGAGGAAATGCACATTGAGATACAAATAGGAAAACTGTAGGGGGGAGGGAAGAAGAGCTGAAAGCAGCTGAAGCAAAAAGAGGTGACCTTCAAAGAAGCACATGACTTGCCGCTAATTGCACGACAGAAAGAGTGGAAATGGGAGACCATGGGTGAAAGCGATGGAAGAGCTGCCAACTCTCCTCACTCCGTGCTCAGCAAAGTGCCCTGGAAGAATGGAGGAAAACTTGGCTCTGAAAAAGGAGAAATGAGAGAATTCAGCTCTGGTCGATCCACACCAACAGGGGAACTTCCGTGTTTTCCTCAAGAAGAAGGAAAACGATATGAAATTAAATTGTAGACGTGTAAGTAAAAGTAGAGTTAACTGAAAATGAAAACTCTGTTTGTGAATCTAACTGAATATGAATTTCTAACAATAACAATAATGTTTCCTGAGTTTTGAAATCTTGTAAAGAATAAAATGCGGAGCAACAATAAAAATGGGTAGAGCCAAGGATAAATACAATCAGTGTGGTAAGTTCTCACAATTTCTGTGATGACGTACAAGTAGGAAGTTGCCTTAGCTTCAGATATGTGTAAGAAATACATTTTTATCTCTAACAATAAAGCAGTAGATGAGTATGATTGTGTGTTGTGTGTACAGGGAGAAAAAAGAAAGTGATAATGAGTAAATAGTCATTAAGTAGAAAACTGGCAAAATAAGTCCATATATATGTTTTATGCTGAATACATATGGGTGAAATGCTGTAATTTTGGGGTGAATCATTCAGGCTAGATAAAATGAAACAAAAACGTGTTGTTGACAAAGGACATATAAGAACATAATCATGTAGAAATGTCAAAAATAACATGAGAAACCTGATATCAGAGAAACAGCAATAAGGAAGAGTGGAGGATGGGGGGTATGGAGAAGGCGGTGGGGTGATGGACTTTGGGGACGGTATGTGACATGGTGAGTGCTGTGAAGTGTGTAAGACTGGTGATTCACAGACCAGTACCCCTGGGGCTAATAATACATTATATGTTAATAAAAATAATTAATAAAAAAAAAGAAAAGCAGAGGATGTCCTATTAATATCAGAAAAATTAATATGTGAATAATTACCATAGGTAGAGGTATTTGATACTTTAAAAAACCTAATTTACCAGGAAAACATTATAGTTCTCAGTTTATATGCACCTAAAAAAATGACATCTGAATGTATAAAATAAAATGGGCACGCTAAAACAAGCAATAATATTGGGTGATTTTGACCCACCTCTAACTGAACACCCCAGGAAAAACAATCGAAGATTTATTAAAGGTACAGGACTGTGCCAATCTGATATGGTGACCCTTAGCCACATGTGGCTTTTTAAATTTAAATGGATTAAATCTAGAACTTCAGTTTCTAAATTACGCTAGCCATAGTTTAAACTCCCATTAACACATGTGCTAGGGATTACCATGGTACAGTTTAGAATACATAGATTTTATGTGATCACAAATATACTATTGGACAGTACTGAAAAAATGTATTGAAATAAGAGTTTCGAAAGTTGGATACAGTGGGTATATAATGAACACTATCCCCAACAACCTAAGAATACACATTCTTTTCAAGAATATATTTTCCATTTTCAAAAATTGGTTGTAGGATGCCCACAAAACACATCTGTACAAATTCACATTTAAATATTGAAGAATAAGGGCACTCGGTGCTCAGTCAGTTGAATCTCTGACTCTTCATCTGGGCTCAGGTCATCACCTCACGGCTGTGGGATCAAGCCCTATGTTGGACACCTCATCTCAGAGCAGATTCTCCCTCTCCCTCTCTGACCTTCTCCCCCACATGTTTTCTCTCTAAAATAAATAAATAAAGCTTAAAAATATGGAGGAATATTAACACCCACAGCAAAAACCCAGAAATAAATAACAACAAAGAACTTCATCTTTTTGGAGAGTAATTGTGTGTGTGTTTATAGTTAAAAAAAAAAAAAAGTCCAAATACAAATTAGAGAACACTTTGAATTGAATAGTCACATAAAAGTCATGATCTAACTGGTAGGATGAAACCCAGTCAAGCTTAGGGGCATAACTATGGTGTCATTGCATATATTAAGAAAGCAAGATGGAAAAATGAATAGACTGAACATCCATTTAAAGAAGTTATCAAAAGAAAACCCTAATCAGAAAAAATGTGAGTATAAATATATGAAACAGAAAGCAATTACATAGTTGAAAATATCAAGAGATTAATGTGTGTTCTTTGAAAAGGTCAATACCATTAATAAATTCCTGGGGAAGACAATAAAGAAAATGAGAGAAAGCACAGACGAACTTTGGTGACGGGTAAGATGTGGGACATCTCCACAAAAACTGCCAACAACAAAGGACAGAAAGAATATATGAGCACAACTACATCCTACAAAACTAAGTAAGTAGGTAAGCAAATGAGTAAATAAGTAAATGAATTAGATAAACTGGAAATTTATTTGAAAAATACATAACTCACAAACATCACATAAGTAGGAAACAGAAAATCCAAGTAGTCACATGATTCCTTAAGGAAATAAAACCATAATTAATATTAATTTTTCACATCCAGATAGTTTCACTGGGAAACTCTACTGAATGAGTAAGGAAGAAATAACCAAGAAGTATTCAGTTTCTTTCAGAAGCCAAAAAATGAAGGATCAATCCTAATTTTTATAAAGGTCAGAATAACCATTTTTCCAAATCTTAATAAGAACATCAAGTTTAAAGAAAACTAAAGGCCAAACTTATTCTTGAATATGATTGAAAACAAGGAGAGAAAATATTAACAAATTAATTCCAGAAATATATAACTAGAGCAATATATCAGGGCAAGGTTGTTTCGTTTTTGTTTTTGTTTTTCTAAGAATTCGAGGGTATTATAACTTTCAATATTCTACCAATTGAATTTTCTCATAATTAAAGTTAAGAAGAAATGTCATATGGTCATCTTAAAATATGAAAAATAAAGGAAAACATCACCGTATATATCTGATGAAATATTCTAACAATGGGCGCCTGGGTGGCTCAGTGGGTGAAGCCGCTGCCTTCGGCTCAGGTCATGATCTCGGAGTCCTGGGATCGAGTCCCGCGTCAGGCTCTCTGCTCAGCAGGGAGCCTGCTTCCTCCTGTCTCTCTGCCTGCCTCTCTGCCTGCTTGTGATCTCTCTCTGTCAAATAAATAAATAAAATCTTAAAAAAAAAAAAAAGAGATATTCTAACAAGTAGGAAATGCTGATGCTTCCTAGTTCCATAAAAAGTATCTAAAGATAATAAAGCAAACATAATTCTTAATAATAAAATGCTGAATATATCCTTTTCCAGGTAATTGATATGACACTCTAACATTGCTCTCAATTTTGTCTGATTAGTACAGTAAGGTGAATATAAAAGTAGAAATCTTGAGGATTGAAAAAGAAATCATAGAAACCATAATTATTCATAAATGATACAACTTTGTACCTAAAATATTAAAAAGCAACTACAGAAAATTAGAATTAGTAAATGTTTTTAACAAGGTTATTAGAAATATGGTTAATATCTGAAATATACTTGCATTTTAAATGGCAATACTAAGAGAAAGTGTAAAATTTTCAGGAGATATCATTTATATCATCGACAAAAATGTAAATGGCTAGGAATAGATCTAATGAAATATGCGCAGTATTTCCACTCAAGAAAAGTTATTAATCACCACTGGCAGCTATTACTGTAACCTAAATAAGTGAAAGAATTTGCCATGTACATGGAATAAAGATGACTTTTTAAAGACATCAATTCTGCTTAATGTAGTATATAAATTAAACAAAATCCCAGTTAGTATTTTGATAAGCCATGACAAGCTACTTCAAAATGCATATGATTTCCAAAGGAAGAAGAGTAGGAAAGAAAAACTTGAAGATTAAAGTAGAGGAAATTTCTGTGCTGAATATGAATATTTATTATGATGTTGTGATAAATAAAGGAGTATAAGTATGAAGATAGGCAACTGAACCAACAGAACAAAATAAAGATTCAGACATACACTGACATATTGATGAATGACAAATATGCAGTACAAAAATGTACCATGAAAGAACAAACTTTTCGGTGTGTGGCCCTGAGGAAAATTGACTACTCATATGGACAAATTAAACAAGAAATTCTCTCTCCCTGACGCCATGTGAAAATATCCAGTCCAGTGGTCTGCAGTTTTAACCCACACAGGATAAGGAGTTTCTGATGTCGGGACAAATGAAATTTCTTAAACAGGAAAGGAAAAAACGAAGCACTGATCTAAAGGAAAACGTAGATACACCTTGCTACTTTACAATTAAGATTAAGAATTTTGTTCACTGAAAGGCACCATTATGAAATTGAAATGAAAATGAAAATGAAATTGAAATGAAAATGAAAATGAAAATTCAAATCACAGAGCAAAAGAAGGTATTTCAGAACATAAAAATGATGAACAGCCCCTATTCAAGATACAAAAATAACACCTGAGTATAATGAGAAGACAGACAATCCAATAAAAAAAAAAATTGTACAAGCAATGTCAACAGGCATTTCACAAACAGAAAATCCAGTTGGTCAGTATGAATACAAAAAGTGTTCAACAAAAATAGTCATTATGGAAATTCAAGTTAAAACCACATGAAATACTACTATGCCCCTAACAGAATGTCTATACACCTATACGGTCTGACAGCATTTAATAAGAATGAAGTGAAATTGGAATTATTCACATACACTGCTGGTGAGAATTACAATTGATGCGATCATTTTAGAATACTGTTTGACATTATCCTCTAAGTCGGAAAAAAAGGTTATCTTGTGATCTAATAATTAAACTCCCAAGTGTATTCCGAAAGAGAAATGTATGCATATGTGAATAAAAGTTGCACATGAAGGAAACATTATTTGAAATAGGAAAAAAAAAAGGTGGAGGAGGTAATACAAAGTCTAGCAAAGTGAAATAGATAATTAAATATTGATACGATCATAAAAGGTGAAGCTGTATGTCACTATTGCCACAAAATGGAAAACATGGATCAATCTCACAAATGAAATGCTGAACAGAATTAGTCTGATAGAAGAACAAGTACTATATTGTATTATACTATATTATTCCATTTATATAAAGTATAAAGATAAGACTAGAGAGTTTGGAGATGAACAAATCAATGGTAAAATAAAAAAAGACAAACAAGCAAAGATGAGCATACCATCAAGGGCAGAATAGAGATGACCACCAGCGACATGGAGGGTGGGTAACTTGGAAGGGTATAGGTTTTGGGATTCTAAAGTTTTGAGGATATCCTGCTTCTTGACCTGGAAAATGATGACGCAGGTGCTCACCTGACAATCCATCACACCGTACCTTTATTTTGTGGACTTTTATAGAAATGAGAAAGAATGTAGTATTAATGACTAAAGAGATTATTTTATGCATGGAGGGCTCATAAAATTTAACCTCCATTTATCCATGAAATCTACAAGATTCCAGGGATGTGATTTTGGGGAGGATCAGATGGAGTACCCAGTCTTCTTCAGTCTTGGTATAAGGTAGGCACAGAGATGGATTCTGGAAGAATGACCATTCTCTACTAAAGTAAATTAAGGGGTATAAGGCATTGGTTATAGCAATTAGGCCTCCTGACTCTGCTATTCTAGCTCAACAACATAGTCTGGGAAATAGTGCTACAGATATGATTAAGAATCAATCACCACCAATGTGGAACCATTGTTTGGACGGGAGCTAAGAAGTCAGCACTGCCCTGTGTGCTCAAGGTTCTGGAGAAGTAGTTTTTGCCAGCAGCCCCATGCAGCAGGTGTTGAATCAGTGCTCCTGCTACCCATTTGGTCTTTTCTGCCTCTTCCTCTACCTGAACCAAACTTTCTTGGACCTAATTCATCTCATAGGTCCCTAGGCTTTTTTTTTTTTTTTTTAATCAGGAAATATTCAAGAACCACCTCCTCAGAAAAGTATGTACCAGTGGAACAGAGAGCCCAGATATGGACCCTCAACTCTATGGTCAAATAATCTTCGACAAAACAGGAAAAAATATACAGTGGAAAAAAGACAGTCTCTTCAATAAATGGTGCTGGGAAAACTGGACTGCTATATGTAGAAGAATGAAACTCGACCATTCTCTTACACCGTACACAAAGATAAACTCAAAATGGATAAACGACCTCAACGTGAGACAGGAATCATCAGAATCCTAGAGGAGAACATAGGCAGTAACCTCTTCGATATCAGCCACAGCAACTTCTTTCAAGATATGTCTCCAAAGGCAAAGGAAACAAAAGCGAAGATGAACTTTTGGGACTTCATCAAGATCAAAATCTTCTGCACAGCAAAGGAGAGAGTCAACAAAACAAAGAGGCAACCCATGGAATGGGAGAAGATATTTGCAAATGACAGTACAGACAAAAGGTTCATATCCAGGATCTATAAATATAAAGAACTCCTCAAACTCAACACACACAAAACAGACAATCACATTAAAAAAAAATGGGCAGAAGATATGAACAGACACTTCTCCAATGAAGACATACAAATGGCTATCAGACACATGAAAAAATGTTCATCATCACTAGCCATCAGGGAGATTCAAATTAAAACCACATTGAGATACCACACTACACCAGTTAGAATGTCCAAAATTAGCAAGACAGGAAACAACATGTGTTGGAGGGGATGTGGAGAAAGGGGAACCCTCTTACACTGTTGGTGGGAATGCAAGTTGGTGCAACCTCTTTGGAGAACAGTGTGGAGATTCCTCAAGAAATTAAAAATAGAGCTTCCCTATGACCCTGCAATTGCACTACTGGGTATTTACCCGAAAGATACAGATGTAGTGAAAAGAAGGGCCATCTGTACCCCAATGTTTATGGCAGCAATGGCCACGGTTGCCCAACTGTGGAAAGAACCAAGATGCCCTTTAACGGACGAATGGGTAAGGAAGATGTGGTCCGTATACACTATGGAGTATGATGCTTCCATCAGAAAGGATGAATACCCAACTTTTGTAGCAACATGGACGGGACTGGAAGAGATTATGCTGAGTGAAGTAAGTCAAGCAGAGAGAGTCAATTATCATATGGTTTCACTAACTTGTGGAGCATAACAAATAGCATGGAGGACAAGGGGAGATGGAGAGGAGAAGGGAGTTGAGGGAAATTGGAAGGGGAGGTGAACCATGAGAGACTATGGACTCTGAAAAACAATCTGAGGGTTTTGAAGGGGTGGGGGGTGGGTGGTTGGGGGAACCAAGTGGTGGGTATTGGAGAGGGCATGGATTGCATGGAGCACTGGATGTGGTGCAAAAACAATGAATACTGTTATGCTGAAAAGAAATAAAAAAAGAAAAAGAAAAAAGAAAAAAAGAAAAGTATGTATAGCTTAAGCAATTAATTGTTAGGTCAAGAAGACAGGAGCACATTTTTACTTTGCGTGGTCAATCTTTTTCCTCAGTTACATGTAATACTGTTATGCAGCCATCAGATTCAGAATACGCACATTTTTGGGACTTTTGGGTACTATCGTACTCCACGACCTACCTTTGCTTTCAGGCAGTGGTTTTCCAACTCCTTGCATCGACGAGGCTGTTGGTATTTGCTTCTCTAATATAAACCTCAAGGCTCAACATGCCCAGCTCACTCGCCAGGACAAGGAGCACGTTCGTCTCACACATCCATTTCAGGCTTGCATCCTGCTCTGTCAATTTCCTCATAAGACAAGCTTTGCCAAGTGATCGCTAATGTAGCCCAAAAACTGATAGGAGAGTGTCTCCTATGCAGTACATACTCGGTATCTATATCCATATTTATAGATATAAATACAGAAATATGAATAGCAAAAATAATAAATCTATATATGTCTTGATTTATTATAAATCAACAAACCTAGTGTACGTGTATAAGTGTATTATATTTCTTAATACCCAAAATTAGGGGCGCCTGGATGGCTCAGTGGGTTAAAGCCTCTGCCTTCAGCTCAGGTCGTGATCCCAGGGTCCTGGGATGGAGCCCCACATCGGGCTCTCTGCTTGGCAGGGAGCCTGCTTCCCCTTCTCTCTCTCTGCCTGCCTCTCTGCCTACTTGTGATCTCTGTTAAATAAATAAATAAAATCTAAAAAAAAAAAATTCTTAAAAAATATACCCAAAATTAAATTCTAATTTTGTAATCTGTGATCATACAGGGGAGTGGGGCTTGTACCTTGTACCTTCAAGAGGAATATGAACAGATTTCCACAAAGATATGTAAAGGTCACAATAATTTAATTTGGGTAAATAAGACAATTAAAAGATCTCTGCAATAATCAACTGCATGAATTCCTTATCTGTGTCCTACTGAGCCCAAAATCCACGAACTCGTAAAAACCTCTACAGATCACCCTATGTCCTTTGAGACTCTTGTACGAACCAAGGTCACTCATTGTCTTTACTCAGGAGGAATGGGAAGATGTAGACACACATACACACACATGAAGCTCAGTTAAAGCTCAAATAAATTACTTTCAATAGTGCCCAGGTGCTCTGAAGAGTAAGTCTTTCTGAAAATACTCCTAGAAATCCACCCTATCAGCTCGATTTAGCACTTGAAAAAATGAAACACCCTTAAACAATGTTTCCCCTTGCCTGTCCATGAACGTTTCATTGAAAACATCTAATGTGAAGCTGATGCCCTGAGGAGGAAACACAGTTCTATTCTGATCCAGGAAAGTAATTTATTCAACAACGTAGAAATAAAGAATATATACAAACTCCTTAGCAACTAGGAGAGAGGTAAAAAGCTGGGTTTATATATATATATATATATATATATATATATATATATATATATATATGTGTGTGTTCTCATAAAGTAAACAAGTATAATTATTTCAAACACACCCGATCCCATTATAATTCTAACTCTACTTGGAAAAAAGGCAAGATGCAGATTTTTTTTTTTCAAACTTCAAGATATTCTAAGTGAATAGAAGTTAACTCTGAAGGAATTTAAATATTGTGTGTTTATTTATGTGTAGCCTGCCTTATTTCAACAACCGCTTACATACATTCATGTGGTTCATGATGAAGAGGAAACTGAACAAATTTGGGCTAGAAAAAAATAAAGTTATGATAGCAAGTTGAAGCCAGGGAAAAATCTGACATAAAGTGTTAGGTGTGGGCTTGGTAGATGTGGGCTGGAATCTTGGCTCTGTCTTCCTATAGATCAAAGCCAAAAGGAAAACATAAATACATGAGTCATAGTGTCCAATGGGGGAAAAACAAACAGGTTGCTTTGAAGAAGAACAGCCATTGCTGATAATTTTTTTTTTTTTTTAATGCAAGAATTTCCCTTATGGCCTTGCTTTGTGAAGAGAAACTATAGATGTGGACGTGAGTGTAGATGTGGTTACGTGTATACATGAAATGTAGTAAATGTCCACGAAAGTGTCTGTCATAAAACAGTATGAATGGGAATGTAACGTGGGGCCGAAGATGTGAAAACGGTATGGCAAGTCCTCAAAAAGTGAACATGAAATTATCAGATGAGCCGGCAACTGCACAGCTGGAAAAATATCCCAGAAAGTTTGAGCAGGGACTTGACAAGTTATTTGGACACTCGTGTTCATTGTAGTACAATGCGCAATAGCCAAAATCTGGAAGCAGCTCAAGTATCCATCAGTAAGTGAATGGATAAGCAAATGCGATATATGCATACAATGAAATATTATTCAACCTTCAAAAGGAAAAAAAAATGACACATGTTACAACAGGGAGAAACCTTGAGGGCGTTATGTTAAGTGAAGTAAACCAGACATCAAAGGACAGATACTGTCTAATTGCACTTACATAAAGTACATAGACTAGTCACATTCTGGAGACAGAAATTGGAACGGTGGTTACCAGACTTTTAGGTGGGTAAGATGAAAAAGTTCTGGAGGTAATGGTGATACCTGCACAACAGTGTTGATGGTTTTGTTGTTGTTTGTTTGTTTTGTTTGTTTGTTTTTTAAAGATTTTATTTATTTATTTGACAGAGATCACAAGCAGGCAGAGGCAGACAGAGAGAGGTGGGGGGAAGCAGGCTCCCCGCTGAGCAGAGAGCCTGATGTGGGGCTCAATCCCAGAACACTGAGAACATGATCTGAGCCAAAGGCAGAGGCTTAACCCACTGAGCCACCCAGGTGCCCCAGTGTTGATGTTTTTAACGCCACCAAACAATCCATTTAACAACGGTTAACATGACAAGTCTTATGTTATGTGTATTTTTACCACAATGAGAGAAATATATGTGAGATTTGCATGGTATTTCTTCTAACAGTTTTAGATTTAAACTAGAAGCACAGCATTCAAAATGCCATTCACTAGAAGCATTTCTATAAAGGCCACATAATGTGACCTTGTTACATAGTTGTCAGATGGTCTGACTTAATAAAATGGAACAATTTAGAGATATTAGAGTAATGGTTTTCAAGATGGAGCATGAATGATGTGTGTGTGTGTGTGTGTGTGTGTGTGTTCATTGCCTTTTGAGGTTGTATCATAGAGAATGGATCTCAGAGCTGTGTTGTATGGTGTCTCTTGGCCAGTTCCAAAGACACCTCAGAAGAATCCCAGAGTTTCAAAAAAATATAGTTTGTAAACTGCTACTCTGGAAAAACTGAATGATCAGTTTATCTTTCTGGATATTTTAGTTACATTATCTTAAGACCTTAGCATCAAGTATACCCGTATTTTAGAACTACTGAGACATGTGTTCTGTGGGAGCCCAAGTTCACTCTTTAGGGAGTTAGCAGAAATGACACTCTTGGAGTGTCATGAACAAAGAACTGTACAAAACTAACTATGAAATTTTGGGTATTGGTTTTCTAGCAGAATTACAAAGCCCAAGCCCATGTAACTTAAGAAAGTAACTTTTCTTGGAGACAAAGGGCTATGCGAGTTACTGGTTTCTTCATGACCCGCCAATACCTTGACTGGGAAAGGGAGAGAGAGCTATTGGTCTCTAAACAACTCAAACTTGGATGAATTAATACACATGGTGATGTCTTCAAAATGGTGACAACATCTATTAAGTAAGAATCTAAATAATTGTTTGTTCTATCAAAACAATGCAAAACAAAAACCCTTTCAATATATAAGGTCCCATGTTCCCCAAATATAGGAAAACCAGGGTCACATTTCCAAGGGCTAATCCATAACTTAGCCCCTTCCTTCTACATGTATTTTGCTAAATCCCATGTGTTGTAAGAATTGTCCAGGATATTAAGTAAAACAATCCCTTCCTGCTAGAGCATATACTCATCACTCATAATAAGACCTAAGGTTCTGCGATTTGGGAACACTGCATTTCTCCTGACCCTTTTTCTTGAGATCCTGTGGCATCCACCATAGAGTTGACCCAGATTTCCTGATATAAGTATATTGCAAGAGTCTAGTGAACATTTAAAAGGAAACTCCTGTTTTTTAATCATTTCTCCTTTGATTCCAAAATAGATTTAGGTAGCTCGTTGGTATATGATCCCTGGGAATAGCTCCCAACCTATCCTTCAAGTAAATGTACATGATTCTCATAACCAGCAGTTGCAGTTGAGAGTGGATCCCAATCGTCCGTTTATACCTAGAGTCTATTTGTGGTATCTGCCATGAGAGGCAAACACTTTTGGTCTTGTAAATATGACCTACTTGTTGGAAGTACTAGTGGCCTCCACTTGGTTCCCGATTTATGAATGCATATATAAGTGACATGGAGGCATTTTTCTCTGATGAGTAAGAACCAGTCAATGATCTCTGAACTTGGGAATATATCATATTCTTACAATTCGTGATAAAATGGAGAGCTATTTAGACCCCCACAGTGTATGTGTTTTCTTTATGCAATCTTACCATCATATGAACTGTCTCCTTTAGTGCAAAAGCCTTCCATTTATGAATGTCTTGCCTCACGTACTTAACTATGGTGTTACTACCCTACCAAGTCAACCAGGGTGTGGTGTTTTATTTGTGCAACTTAGAATACAGCACTGGAATGAGAAGTATGCCTTGATACTGGATAATAGTATTATTTCACATAAACACCTGTTTATGTTGATTAGTAACAGTGGCCTATCACCAATATCAATATTTTCTTTGGTGTCAATGAACTTATTGGTGCATCAAATATCTGAGAGTGCCACTCCCTACCCACTAAAGCTTTGGTTACAATTATCGCTGCAAAGTAAAATTGCCTTCCATATTACCACTGTTCCCCTGGATGCAACCTGATTGGCTAAAATATTTTGTCAAACTTTATGACAGCCAAACAATATATACTTTTAGTCACAACTTGAGCTGCTAGACTCTCCCACCCTCCATTGATAAAATTCTAGTATTGGAGTCACAAGTTTGTGAAGAAGAGAGAAAAGATAAATCTTCCCTAAGTCTTTAAGTTGCCAGGTGAGGTTGGCTCCAGATATCTACTGCCCTTGTTTGAGTCCTTGAAACATTAGGCAATAACTAGTAAACACTCTTGATCTTCAGGGTCCCAAGGGAGATGATGCTGACCAACTTTTCTGTCTGGACTACTATGAATACCTCCAAGAGTAAGTTACACCCAATGTGAGTCTTTTGATGAGTCAGTCAAGTTGACTGGTCGATACTACCAATGTTCTCACATGTGGCATTGTTCTTCCATTCTTCCTAGTGTTTTTCCAAGGCATGGTTATGAAGAGGTGGAACAAAATAATGTCTGTGTCATTGTTCTTGGTTGGCACAAGGAGATCAATTAGTGGGAGTGTAAGGTCAGAAAGAGGAGGGAGCGTCTTTAAACCAGCCCAATCTCTTCTTGTCCCTTCAGCATTTGGGTAATTGAGGGCAACATTTGATCAGCCAGACTTACATGTATCTTGGTGGAAATTTACCTCAGTGCACAAAGATAAACTTGTGCTTTCCCATAGCCATCCAGTGTCCCAGGGTTGCTTCCTATCATCTCTCCTTACTTGAAGGATCTGACCACTTCTCATTCTTCTTTACCATAGTGCACTACAGTTATCAATCTTTTATACATAGGATTGATGGCAAATGGAGCTTTGCTATATATTCCCTCCACTTCCACTGAAATTCTTATTTCCCTAGGTATGTAATCATCACAGTCCATTATTGCCCAACAGGTGGAATCTGATGCCACCATCAATTTCCACTTTGTTTCACTAATCTGGAACTCAAATAGAGACACTTAAACTTTCTTGGGAGAATTATAGGTTATTTTAGGTAGATGTCCTTAGGTTTCCAGAAGCAAATTAGAAATTAATAGTTGTTGCTGGGATGGAAAAGAAGTTTCAGAATATATCAAAGAACTACAACATAGTAGCTATTACAAGAACAACTAGACATGTGAGTGCACCTGTGAAACATGAGTCTAAACTCATCAAATTCTACCCATTTAACATGTGTAATTTTATTGTATATCAATTACATGTCAATAAAACTGTTTAAAAGACATGAACAATTAGAGAGCCAATCCCACCTCTCCCCCTCCCGAACTCCACCTTTGGAAGATTGACCTTGATTTTAAGTTCTGATTGCCTTTGCATTAGCTCAAAAGGGGCTAGTCTTTAAAAATCAATGCAACTGCTCTATCCTTGATGTTGTTTAGAGATAGTAAGACAACTGGAAATGCCTCACACTGAGACGAAATTTTGCCCAAATCTTAGCATCAGCAGTAGAGAAGTATGATTTTTTGGTTAAAAGCAATGGTAGCTAGAGTTCTGTAAGTTTTGTTCACTTTTCATCAATTTCTTAATCCTGACTGCATGATCCAACAGACAGCCATGGTCACCTTTAGTCCTCATTAAGAATAAATAACAATGAGCTTATTCAGATTCCTTAAAGAATTTGTTCATTCTGCTATTAAAGAATGGTATTTTCTTTTCTTTTCTTTTCTTTTCTTTTCTTTTCTTTTCTTTTCTTTTCTTTTCTTTTCCTTTTCTTTTCTTTTCTTTTAAGATTTTATTTATTTATTTGACAGACAGAGATCACAAGTAGGCAGAGAGGCAGGCAGAGAGAGAGAGAGAGAGAGAAGATGAAGCAGGCTCCCTGCGGAGCAGACAGCCCGATGCGGGGCTTGATCCCAGGACCCTGGGATCATGACCTGGGCCGAAGGCAGAGACTTTAACCCACTGAGCCACCAAGGCACCCCAAGAATGGTATTTTCTAATGAGAGGTACCATCGTGCTCTCCTTGTCTCATCCTTTTTAAGACAATCATATTTTGCATAGGGAAGCACCGAACCTTTGTGACATGAGTGTTTATGGACACACCTCATTACCTCTGCGGTGTGTCAGGGCTTTGACTTGCAAATTATATCCTAGGCCAAAGACAATCTCTTCCTGTGATGTTTGGGTATCCTTTTTGTATATGTAAAGTACCAAAAAGATTGCATTTAGTGCACTAGATTTTATTAGATATGCCCAGGCACACGGCTTAATACCCTAATCCATGTCTTTCAAGGTCAGGCAAGTCTGCAATGGTCATCCCTATTTCCATGGGCAATATAAATAAAGATCTTTTTGTTCCATATTGGGATATCTCGCCTAGTAGTAAGATTGCTCAGATTCTACCCATTGCACATTCTGCCTCCTACTTACATTGTTATGACTTCTAGGTCGCTTTATAAGTAAGGCTGGGTTCCTGGCATCTTCCATATGTTTCCAGAGTTTGAACCCAGGGTTATCTGGCTTATACAATGGGGTTGGTATCATACCAGGTCAAAGGAATATTCGTCTCCTTGACTTCAGACTTTCGTCTTCTACCAATGCCTACATATGGTGTCACTGGCATTGTTGCTGCAATCCCTGCCTTAAAAATTGTCTAACTATCCTATGATTGACATAGGAACCAAAGTTACTATTTGGATTCCAGGAAAAAGATTAGTAGCTGTGTCTCAGATTTTAGAGCTTCTCAATTGAACACAGGATTTTTGTTCTGTGTTGGATCGTGTACCCCAAATCCATGTATCGAGGTCTTCACCTTCAGTATTTCACAATGTGATCTTATTTAGAAATAGGATCACTTGCAATGTGAATAGGTAAGACAAAGCCATACTGAAGAAGATAGGTCCTTAATCCAATGTGACCAGTGTCCCTATAAAAAGGGGGAAATTTAGACATAGATATACACACAGGAAGAATGCTAAATGAAGAGGAAAGTGTGGGTGATCCATCTATAAGCTAAGGACATGAAATATTGTTAGCCACCACCAGAACCTAAGAAAGACACATGGAACAAATGTTCCCTCACACCCCTCAGAAGGAGCGAACCCTTCCAACTTCGTGATCTTGGATTTCCATCCTCCAGAACTGTGAGACAATACATTTTTGTTGTCTAAGCTACTTAATTTGTGTTAGATTGTCATGGTAGCCCCAGCAACTAAAACAGTCTCCGTGTGGTGTAATCCCGGCTATATGATTCCCAAATGGCATGTGTGTCTATGGCCTACTGCATTCTCACAAAGAGATGTAAAAGTCTGAACCTATATGTGTTATTTATATTCTTTCTTTTATTATTATATTCTGCCAGAATCTTATCCTTGAATGACCTATTACTGTTCTTTAATGTTTGCCTTAAGTAGAAAAGTTCATGTTTCAAAGGAAAATTGAAGGGACAATATTTGGGCTTCTCCGATAAATGTTTATCTACTTTTATAAAAAAAAAACAACAACAGTGGTATAGATATTAAATCTTCCTGGGAAGATTTATGAAACCTACAAAATGTTGTTTATTGCTGAAGTAATATGAAACACATATTTAACAATTAGATTTTTCCAGGCTTTTTACCTATGATGGATTTATATTTTTATGTTCTTGAAATGGTATAAATTTCTTCATGGGAAAATATATAAATTTTAGGTTAATTCTGATCATATGTATACTCCTTAAATCTCCTGACCTTTTTTTTTTCTGCCTGGCAACATTATCCACTTTGGAAAGTATTCTGTAATGTAAAGTTACATAATTTTTCTGTAGTCCAAAAAGTAGTTAGTCAGCATAGGACCATGATATGTCTGTTGATTTATTTTCACAAAAGATGCGTATGTCTAAATGACATAAGAAAGTTATTGAAATGAATTAAAATCACAGAATCAACCAATTTAATGTTTAGCAGGAAAAGTGCAACAAAGAACTATTGATGGAATATTCTACTAATTAAAATAAATACACACACACACATATATGTATAAATACACACATACATAATGATTTATTTTTAAATATTTCGAAGTATGCAGTATCTATATGTTTTTTTCTTCTTTATCAGTTTTTCTATTGCTCATATATATTCATGAAGAACTAGAGCTGGAACAGAGTATTTTTAAATACAGAACTCTCTAAGTTAAATTTTATTAAGTCAATTTGGTCTGAAATGAGCAAGTGAATACACTCTGATTGATGATTTGCAAATAAGGCAGAGATTATTTCTTAAAGCTCTACCTTTTTCTAGCTCATTGACTATTCCAAGACCTAAAGGTACGCCAATGTGTTCCACAGAATTTAGAGGTGCACAGAGCACCTCAGGGCCCACCCCTGGGGTAAGAGACGAATTAAGTGCGTGAGGTTCCTTATTTCTATATTCTAAACATAGTAGCTCTATTTCCTTGTTTTTAATAATATATTTTTGCATCTTAAAAGATTATAGGAAGCAGTGATAAGCCCTTGTTAATTAAGAATAATTATGAAAACACAGGACTTCTCTAAATAGTACTATTTGGAAATCAAATATTTGTTTTAAAAGTATTCTAGTTGGGGCACCTGGGTGGCTCAGTGGATTAAAGCCTCTGCCTTCGGCTCTGGTCATGATCCCAGGGTCCAGGGATCGAGCCCCACGTCAGGCTCTCTGTTCAGCAGCGAGCCTGCTTCCTCCTCTCTCTCTGCCTGCCTCTCTGCCTGCTTGTGATCTCTCTCTCTGTCAATTAAATAAATCTTAAAAAAAAAAAAAAAGTATTCTAGCTTTCTTCTTAAGAATCTCACTACTGTATGGGGTGCCCAGGTGGCTCAGTGGGTTAAGCCTCTGCCTTCGGCTCAGGTCATGATCTCAGGGTGCTGGGATCAAACCCCACATCGGGATCTCTGCTCAGCAGGGAGCCTGCTTCCCCCTCTCTCTCTGCCTGCCTCTCTGCCTGCTTATGATCTCTATCTGTCAAATAAATAAATAAAATCTTAAAAAAAATAAGAATCTCACTACTTATAATCACACACTCTCACACACACACTCACACCTAAGTTTTTAACTTTGCATAATTATACTGTCAAGTTCCACATGGCTTAAGTGCAGCTATGACATGCTCTGGAGATATTTCTAATGGTTTGTGTGACTAAATAATTTACATTGGAATTTTTTTTCCCAGAAAAAAAGATATGTTTAATTCATTTATCATTTAGATTTTTCCCCACAATTAGATTTTTTCCCACGAGGATTTTTGTTATTGTTGTTAAAATTTTATTTCCATTTCCTAGAAAAAAAATATTTTGTGTAAAACCGATATGCTTAACATAAGGAATTTAAGTAATGTGAAACATAGTAGAAGATAAGAGAAGAAAAAAAAATCTTTCCAGTCTCTCCACCAAAAATAGAGTGATGAACTTCAGGTGCATAATATTCTAAAAATTTTTATATAAATATACACTGATGAAAATATATAGACAGGGGAGAGAACAATAGTTCAAGGTATATTTTAAATGTTATCATATCACATATGATATTTTAAAATAATAAATTACATGTTCAGGTTAATTTTACTTGAAATGAATGTAATTGTAAAACTGAAAAAAGTAGACAAAATCACTGAACATAAAATTTCTTACAAGATATTATTTCTGAAATCAAGATAATTTTTAAAGACATTAAATGTTTAGAATCATTATATATTTTTTAGGTTTTAATTATTTATTTGAGAGAGAGAGAGGGAGACGGAGAGAGAGAGAACAAGCAGGGGAGGGGTAGAGAGAGAGGGAGAAGCAGACCTCCCACTGAACAGGGAACCCAATGCAGGGCTGGATCCCAGCACCCTGAGATCATGACCTGAGCCTACAGCAGACATATAACCGACTGAGCTACCCAGCTATCCTTAGGGTCATTATGTTTTTGTGTATTGTCACATCTCAATATTAGCCTCTCTGCCATGGAAAACAAGGGCATTAATACATTGGCACTTCCTCCTCACAGTCTTACATTCTTAAGATCTGTAACATTGTTATTCAATCCTGTAACTATACTTCCCACAGTTATTTAGTATTGCTTTTGTATTTAAATTGATTCCTACTGAACAGAACTCATTTTACCATGGTTTCTCAAATCTTTGAGTTCTTTCTGTTGAACTGTTCTTTGACCAGATTCAACAGACAAGAACTATTCTTCCCTTCAAGCTGCTATGAATTTTACTTACATACTTACTTACTTTACTTACTTACTTTCAACTTTGCCTATGTGTGCATCTAATTGTTGCCAAGTGTTTTTCTTTTAACAGTGCTGCCTGTTATTTTCTCCATCCCCTATATAAATAGGGCTCAAAATATGGTCCCCACACCAGCAGCATCAGCATCACCTAAGAACTTGTTTGAAAAGCAAGTTGAGTTTTCAGCCTTCCTCAGACTTGCTGAATCAGATACACTGGGAGTGGAGCCCAACGTTCTGTGCTTTAACAGTATGAGCAGGTGAGTCAGAAAAACATTCAGGTTTGAGAACTACTCCTCCACATCATTGCTTCAGTAGTTAGGTAAATCCGAGTTGTTTCCCAGTATTTTCCATTCTTGGCTGAGCATGGTTCTGCAGCATCCCCTCCTATCCCCTGCATGTTTTCTTTTTTTCATTGAATTCATGTTCTTGGGTAACTGTAAGTTGTTTAACTTATTTCTTATTTTTACTATTACAGTGTGCTGGTTAACATAGTTGATTTTATTTTTGCTCTGGTTTATTTTGTGTGGTCTTGGAGGACAATGTCTATGGTTCGCTTTGATCTTAAGTGGGAAATGTGATTCCCATCTTATGAGACGAGGTTGTTGTTTGTCTCTCCGACCTTCATCGTGAGAGCGCAGTGTTTGATGCAACACCCAGTTATTGTAGCCTGAAGAAGAGTGAATCCCAGGAGGAGATGCTCTCTCTCTTATAACATTTATTCATCTCCTTGATAGGGGTTCATGGCACCTATGCTTTTGAGGGGAGGTGGGGTGGCTGACCCATCCTTTTGAGTTTTAGATCCTCACCCTATTTCAGTATTTTCCAAATTTATCTCATTTTTGCAGAAAATATCAGCTTGATTTTTCAGTGTCTCTGCTTTTGTGTATCTTCCAGTTGCTATTTCCACAAATTAGAAGGAAGAAACCATGAGCATACCCACTCTGGGGATTATATACTTTTAACATTGAAGACACTGTGTACTTGGTATGTAAATATTAAAACAGTGTCTCCACCACTTCATACCTGTCATGATCACATTGATGTGTGCCTGACATTAGATTATCTATTTAAGAGATTCCCAGATTGAGAGTCCCTGACACCTCCTGAAACGGGAAGGTAGTGTGGTAGAGATGCTTCCTGTGCTACTTCTGGAAAAGTTCTATCTTTACCCATCTGCTCAATGGGGGTGTGCCACTGTGTTTTATTTGGCCAAGGACAGCTACCTTTGTTCCTGGAACAAACCACATCACAGAAGCAGTTGTTTTGTTCTGGGTATGAGTCAACATTTCCAAAAGCACAAAATCATCTAATTGAGAAGATGAAGAGTTTGGGGGAACATGTGGCGACTGCTACTAAAGTTTATAGACTTCTTGACTGCTGTCCCACTTCTGCTGGCCTTTGCATCCACGTTGGCAGGAGTGAAGCAGAGAATCTCAATCCCCCCTTCTTGTCCGTTATCAGCACCTGAAGATAACCAAAGGAGCCCTTTATGCCTTTTACCATGACCTACATTAGTCTTTGCAAGAAGCCCAGGGTTCTTGATGACTATCTTCCCCTCCCTTAAGTCACCTTATGGCCATGTACACACTGTCACTCTCCCCAGCTACAGAGAGTAACCAGAAAAAAAAAAAAAAAAAAAAAAAAGGATTATCCAGAGAGGAGATGGGAAATCTGGCGCAGGTGGTGGAGTTGGCCTTGGAGAGGACCTGGCAACTTCCTTTCATGACAGGTTGATGGGGAGGGGCTGATGTGGTTGGAGTGGGAACTCGAGTGAAATCTTTTCTGGTAACTTCTGGCTTTTTCCATGAAACAAATTGTCGGATGAGAATGAAGGAGAGGGACTGGGGATTATAGTGAAAAAAGGGATATTTTAAGGATAAAAAAGAAAATAAAGAATGAAATAATCATCTGTGTGATTAAGAGAATGAAGGGCTACAGAAACAGAGCATGACTGTCTGAGAACATCAGGACCCTATAGTCTGCATAAAATCCTCCTATGGTTTCTCACGTCAGAGTGAAAAGTCCCCATCACCTCTGAGTACATCTTCCATTGCTTTAGTGCTTCTGTATCCTGCTCCAGTTAGACTTGGTTCTGCAGATCTCCTGACATGCCAGAAAAGTTCCTGTCCCAGGGCCTTTGCACCTGCCTTTCCTTCCACCTGTAAGTCTTTCTTTCCAGATCCCCACCTAGTTCATGGTTTCTCTTCCTTGATGTTTTGCCCTAATATGTCATCTCATATTGAGTCCTCCATGTCATCATGAGTTCTTCCCACGTCCCTCACTCTAAAGTTAAAACTTCACTCAGCAGCCTCTGTCCCTCCTCTGCTTTATTCTTCCCCATTGCATTGATCAAATCCTAAGCTTAAATAAAATAAACTTTTTTGTATTGCTTATCTCTCCCGATTCAAAAGATGTTTTGTCTGTATCTATCAGTGATTAGAACTATGCCTGGCACGTAGTAACAATAAATAAACTTCTGCTGAACCAAAGAAAGAGGTGAATTTCAAGAAGACATGGGATTATTTTGCATCATCCATTTCTGATTTTGATGAACAGGAAACATTCATTACATGCCAGAAATGCATAGGCACTGATCTTGTCTTGTTGTATGCACTTAACTTATAACTGGATAACACAAGTGCATGGAGACTTTAAAGCTGTTTGCAACCACAGGAATGGTGTTAAACCAATTTTACCTAACCTATATGATTAGCAGCCTAATCTATTTGGAAGATTTTCTAACTTCTAGCATCTCATTTGAAACTGAAAATATAGGCCTACTGGTCTACTTCTAAACAGTTAGTTTAGGCTATTTGTGTATATACTATATTGAAAACCATCTTGAATTTATTAGTTTGGGAGCCCCTTATAAGCACGTATTATTCATTTTTGTATATCCAATGGTTACTTATTTTGTGAAACATAAAATGCATTCTATAAAATATTAATACTATATCCTTCCTATCTGATTTTATAAGATATATTTATATATGAATTGACAGAGTATTTTTTTTTAAAGATTTTATTTATTTATTTGACAGAGAGAAATCACAAGTAGGCAGAGGCAGGCAGAGAGAGAGGAGGAAGCAGGCTCCCTGCTGAGCAGAAAGCCCGATGTGGGGCTAAAACCCAGGACCTGGGATCATGACCTGAGCCGAAGGCAGCGGCTTAACCCACTGAGCCACCCAGGCGCCCCTTGACAGAGTATTATGAACAATTTTCCCTTGTTAAACTTATCGTAGCCACAAAACAGCATGCTTCCCTTTTCATATAGTTGAAGTCCAAAGATAGACACTCTAGGAAGGAAAACATAGCTTTTTGCCTAAACAATGAAGTTAGCAAAATTTATAATTCAAGACTAGTTCTATTTTTAATTTGAATAATCAGATTGGGGTACTCCTTGATGAAACTAATTGGATATTTTCCAAGTTCTGCTTTACACTGCATAAAAGTTGGTTATATTTTACATTCAGAATGAAGTATAAGATTATAGGAAATAGATGCATGCATAAAGAAAAAAATTCATCTGAAATACTTGAGGGAAACAATGTGTGAATATCTTACCGCCCTCTTCAAATTGCATTTTCAATCGGAGTGATCAATTAGCAAATCACAATGGGTTTGGCTTATCATCCACAATCTTGTGACCATACTTTCCTCTAAACAAGCAGCTTACAAAATAGTGATCTAATTAAAGGACCATGTCTATAGTATTGGAAGAATATTTAAGAACATAATCACTGAAAGCAGAAATGTTTAGTTTTCTGAGTATAATATGGCTGGGAGTCTGGCCATTGGATCAAACTATGCAATTACAATTTATTTGTTGTGTCCAAATTTCATACATTTTTCATAATTACTCATAATGTAAATAGAGTTCTTATATCTGATTAAAGTCCTTCCTTTATGGAGAAATCTTTGTTATTTTATTTTGAAGAACAAGGTAAGCATCCCTGTTGCTTTATTCTTACATTAACCTGTTCAAAACCATTAAGTATTGCTTCCTATAAGTCTTAGTGGACAGTCTAAGTCAGCGGTCATTTGTATTAGATCACTACTGTGTTCAAAGAGCAGTAAAATAGGTATGCTTTCTAGCTGGAAGAAAATGAACACAGTAGCTCTGGTTTGGCACTAGGATGCTAAATAGGTACATGTTGATTTAAATAAATACATCCACTTTTATTTTTAAGATATTTTTCTGGCAGCTAAAAATACTGGTGTGACACTTTTGGTTTCCGGATTATCTGTTACTATCACAACTTAATCAAGCCTATCCTGCACGGTGTCCAGTTATAGTTCCAAACCCTGTGTATGTTTTTAGTCTGACCGTACAATTATCTGTAACTGATCTTTTACATTTTTCTTATGATGGCTTATTTTCTCAAGTGTGTTTGCATTCACTGAAATTTGATGTGGGATTTTAGTATATATTAGAACCAATTTATTTAGGTTTTTGCTTTGACTCTTAGAGCACAGTTGATTCCTATGTATAGCCTTCCCTCCTAAGCCCTGAATGGGGCTTCAACTGAAAACCTGAAATATTAACCCTAACACCTTCCCCTTGGCTGGCATTGAACTCCAAGAGGTACTAGCTACTGAAACCCTTTCCTGATCTTTAGCTTCCTACCTGTTGGTTTCTACTAAGTTTCTGCACAGTTGAAGCTTAGGGGCAAACTAATAATTTGGGGGGAATTTACATGCAGATTTTTAGGTCGCTTCTCTCATGTTTCCTGCTCTTTGGTTCAAGATATTATGTGAGACCTGAACTACTTCTGCTCTCACTTAGGACTTTATCTCCCCATTTCTTCATTTGGAAAACTCCTCCGGAAAAAAGCCAGCTGAGGAAGCCACATCTGTTTTCATTGCCCTGTCATGCACCATGGGACAAAATCTTTCGTAAGCACTTTGACATTGACGTTTTGAAACACGACAAAGTTCTTTCCCTATCCAAGCCTTAGTAAACAGAAACTGGGTATTGGGCTCAGCAGATGATAGGTACGGATGCTCTGTCCTCTCATTCTTTTTGCTGCCCATGCTGATTTTTATATTTTAAATTCTTTTTATTTTTCCGTGACTGGCTTATTTCACTGAGCATAACGTCCTCAAGGTTTGCCTGTATTGTCACATAGAGCAGAATTCCTTCTGATCAGAGGCTGGGTGCATTCTGTTGTATGTCCAAACCACATTTTCTGTGCACATTTATCAGCTCATTCAATAGTAAGTTTGTTTCTACAACTTTGTTATTGTGACTGTGCCTCAGTGAGCAAGGGGATGTTTATATCTCCTCAAGATCCTGATTTCAATTCTTGTGGATAAACATCGGGATGTTGGATTGCTAGGTCATATGGTAGTTCAATTTTACTATTTTGAAGAACACTCCACAGTGTTTTCCACAGTGGCTGCATCATTTACATTCCCAACAGTCAATGTGTAAAATGACAACTAAAATTTGGAGAATGAAGTGGATTCTACTCATTATCTCTTGGCACCTTTCTGGATAAAAACATACCCCCATGCATTTATTTGGGTACATTTCCCAGATGTTCTCATAACTAGGAGTGTCATGACTAGTCTGACCACTGGGGATGAAAGCAAGTTTTATGCTTTCATGGCATAGAGTCAACACTTCTCAATACCTGTCTACTGGGTACAACATAGTTCACATGTCACAAACTCCATCTGCCTTCTCCAATAATCAGATGATCCTGGGAATGGAAATATGTACAATGGGAGCAACAAAGTTAGAGAAGTTGTGGTCCCTGGTGCTTTGCAAGGCTTCAGCCCCTCTAGATGGTTCTCTCTGAGCTCTGTTAGTGTGATGGAGAAGTCAGCTTCTATCCTGTTTAAGCCAGTGATGATTCTTATGTTTCTCAGCCACAGCTAATCCTAAATGTATGCATTCTTTAATTTGGATGATACATGATGATTTTTTAAAAAAGGATTTTATTTATTTGACACAGAGACAGCAAGAACGGGAACATAAGCAGGGGGAATGGGAGAGGGAGAGGCAGACTTCCTGCTGAGCAGGAAGACCGATGCGGGACCCCATCCAGGACACTGGGATCATGACCTGAGCCAAAGGCAGACACTTAACAACTGAGCCACCCAGGCACCCCATGATGGTTTATTTTAAATTGGCACTACGCAGTTATATTTATGAAGACACAAATTCAGAGCAAATGGGGAGAAAAGTCAGCTTATAGTCATAATGTTATTTCTGATTTTTTTCCTTAAAGCTATTGGTATTTATGTTTGTGATTCCAGAAGCCCATAAGATGTCTGTAATAGTGTCAGGATTTTAAATAAGGAAAAACGGTGACACCAAAATTAGTTAGGCAATGCCAAAATCCAACTGATTCGTTCATATTAAAAAAATGGAACACAGGAGCACATCAAAGTTGCATGTCAGTGGCAATGGTGGGCACCTTTGCAAAGATGTTAATATACAATATTATTAGTATACTGGGAGGTTGAGCTCATTAAAACATAAAACAGATAAGTTAAAACTTCCTTTTAATTTTGATTTACTGTTTCAGTATGTATTTTCCTCATATTCTAAACTCTTTAATCACAGCATCTTCTAATCCACTTTAAATGATTGGACGTTAAACAATTTGCATTATCCCAAACAGCTGAGACACCTTGGCAAATTGGCAGATCAACAGATGACTTTGTCACACTGCAAATTGATTAGATTTGACGACACTTCATTTGCATAGTTAAAATAATGTTTTAGTATTTTATTTCAATAAAATATTTCAGTAAAAAGCAAGTCCTGGTAGAAAATTCACCAGGCACACCCAATTAGGTCCTCACTAATCATTCAGTTTTAGGTGAAACCTCTTTGCTTCCTACAATCACTTGTATATATATATTTTTAGTTTGTTTAAAAAAAAAGTTATGTAAATTTCCGATGATATTTTGGGTGGAATTGAGATACATACTTTTCGGATGACTCATGTTGCAACTCAGCAAGCATCTGCTCAGACTACCAGGAGGGCATTAAATAAAAAGTGAGCATGTGTGCATCTTTAAGACATTAGACATGACCAGCTGTTTCATATTCTCAGAGCCCTTTCAATAATAAAAGGCTCCCCTGAAGCTTCCAGGTGAGCGGGTTTGGAGAGGTAGAAGGGCTGGGAGGTTGGGCTTGCAGGCCAGGAGATATAATAGCATTGCTCAGCAGTCTTGCATTTTCTAGGGTGAGCTGGTGACTGTTCCCCCAGTAGGAGGGAATGCCTTAGGCCAAAAATCCATGTCTAGAAAGACCAAACAATCTACAGACCCTGTTCAAATACCCCTTTAGAATATAAAATATTTAGGTGCTCACTGTGTAAATGCAATTCTAAATATAAAAAAATCACACTCCTCTCATCTGTTCAGGCTGTATTATAAGTCATCTCGAATAAGCATAGCAGGAATCCTGTTATGTGGCAAAAGAAATCTTTCATACATTCCTCCTTTCTTAGCTGATAATTGAAATAATTAATTAAACTCCTTTAATATGATACCGTTCCCAACATCACTTGCTAAAGCATACTATAAAACGGTCACTTATTCACTCAACTTCCAAGTACAAAATATTGGGGTACCTGGGTGGCTCAGTTGGTTAAATGGCCAACTCCTGATTTTGGTCGAGGTCATGATCTCAGGGTCATGAGACCCAGCCTGGAGTTGGGACTCCCCGCTCAGCAGGGAGCCCGCTTCAGGATTTTCTCTCTCTCCCTCTGCCCCTCCCCCTGCTCTCTCTCTCTAAACTAACTAAACATTTAAATAAATAAATAAAGTCCAAAAGACCAATCCTATACAGTAAGTACTTTAAACAGAAACTTACACTAAGTAGCTTCTAGTGTAGTAGACCCAGTCAGGGCATTCCTAAATGAAAGTGAACCTTGATTCTCTGGAGTTACTCGCTACAAACAGCCATGAACGGCACCCCTCATCTCCATTCCCTGCTCTGAGGCATGCCAGGTGGGCTTAGTGATCTGACCCCAGGGCAGACACTTGGTGCCAGTGATGACAATCACATTCTCATCCTCAGTTACCTGAAATCTGGAATGCAGAGACATAAAGCCTGGAGCCACATACCCTGAGCCTCACCGAAGGCAGAAGTCTCAAGGCAAAATCGACAAACTCCTATTGCCGATTTTCTAGTGTTATCCTGGCTTCTTCCCCAGCTCCCTGGCTTCACTGTTAAGTTCTTGTTTAATTTTATGAGCTACTATAGTGCCTCCCCCACCCTCTAAAATAACAAGAGTCAGTTTCTATTGCTTGCAATCAAGAAAACGTTACTAATATTATAAAACAGTCTATACTGTTATCACTATTTTGTGCTTCTATCTCTATATTTCTAGCGCCTAGGTTGTTATGGACATCAATATTTTATAAACTGCTTTTCTTTCAGATCTGTATCATCTTAGGTGGTAGAACATATTGACTAGATAAACTTTTTGATTGCTTAAAATTGGCTCCTTTTAAATTTTGAGAGAACCCCTTCTTTAAATAGGAAGAATGGAAAGATATTTGAAATTGATGGGATAGGAATTATAAGAGGAAGGTTGGCAAGAAAAAGGTACATCAGATGGGGGTTCTATAAGGTATTTAAACCCAGAGACATTGGAAAGGATTCCAAGCATTTGAAGCTGGAGTTAAACATTATCAGATTCGTATTTACCAGTAGGGAATGGATAGGAGATGAGCAATGGAGAAAATGAAACAGGGTAGGAATTTGTTGTTGTTGCCAAGATGGAAAACAAGAGTAGCCAAGACATTTGGGTATTGGCAGTAAGAATGGGGAAGTGTAATCAGTTCTGAGAGAAATGTTCAGGAATTTCAAAGACCTGTGGTGTATCTGTCCATCAAAGGGATACAATGAAGATGTGAGATGAGGATTGCCCTACAGGATTCTTCCTTGTGCAGGTACAAAACATCACCATTGGAAATGAGGAAAAATGGTAATTTGGGGAGGGTTGGAGGTATTCAGTGACAAATTCAACTTTAGACATTTTCAGTTTGAAGGACTTGTAAGACCCATGGGTGAAGTTCATCAATAGGTTGCTAGAAAGCTAAGACTAAGAATTGGGACAAGTGGTCCACATAGAGGTGATAGTTTAAGACTTGAGAGTGGGTACAACTACCTCTGGGGAAAATGCAGAAATGGAGAGGAGATGGCCTGAAACATCAAGGAATGTAACATTTAAGAAACACAAAGAGGAAAGTGATTGCATTTGTCTGCTCTGGCTGCCATAACAAAATACTGTGGTTTAAATGACAGAGGTAGAATATCTCATAGCTCTGGAGATCAAGTGTTGGTAGGTTCTCTCTCTCTCTCTCCTTAACACCAGTCCTGTTGGATTAGGGCCCCACCCTTAAGATTTCATTTGACCTTAATTACCCCCTTACAGGCTCTATCCAAATGCAGTCACGTTGGGGGTAGGGCTTCAACATATGAATGGGAAGTATATGATTCAATCCATAATAATGATCCAGAGAAAGGTGACTGTGGAGGGGCATCTGAAGGCAGAAGAAAATGCAAATGATGCCATGAACACAGAAGTCCAGGGAAATCAAGAATGAAGACTAAATCAAGTTCAGGGTAGGAAAAACTAGAGCAGTGAGGAGAGCTCAGGAAATAGATACATTCAATTTAGAAAATTCTTTTTTAAAGTTTGTCTGCGGAAGGCAGAGAAAGTTAACATTCAGTGCTGCAAGTGAATGCAGCGTTGACCAAATCATCTGCTCCGTGTGGTAAGGAAATAGTGAGCCTATACCTAAGTGGGGAGGTTAGGTAGGAGACCAAGTGCAGTGAGAGGTTTACAGGGAGAGGTTCCTGAGAAGAGGACTGACGAGGGTTGTAGATAATCAGTGGATGTTTTGAGAGCACTGATAGGTAGGTTGGGGAGGTTGGAGGCTTCACATGTGGGTGCCGCTCAGAATTCTATCCTGACCACTCTTTGCTTGGTTATGTGAAACCTGCCAGGGTTGCTCATAAGCCTGGCTTAGGTGGAGAGTTAGACGTGATTTTTTTTTCCTTTTCAAACTCTGGATTTTTCTTTCAAGTGTGTATGTGTGATAGAATAAAAATTAAGAAAATAGGTTTATTTATTTGTTTTTTAAAAGATTTCATTTATTTATTTGACAGAGAGAGACACAGTGAGAGAAGGAACACAAGTAGGAAGTGAGGGAGAGGGAGAAGCTGGCTTCCCACAGAGCAGGGATTCCAATGCGGGGCTCAATCCCAGGACTCTGGAATCATGACTCGAGCCAAAGGCAGACACTTAACGACTGAGCCACCCAGGAGCCCCAAGAAAATGAGTTGAGAAAGTTGATAAAGGTGTTGTCAAAGTCCGTGGACCATGAAATCTAAATTGGGTAGGGAAGAGGGAGATTTTATTTATGTGATAACATTTACATAAAAAAACATTTACATACCATGAAGCAATTTTAAGAACTTTATAAAACTTAACTTATTTGAGTAATGACTAGGGCAAGGTATGATAAATGGTATCAAATGGAGGCTCCAAGGCAACCAAAGAACTAATTATTAGGACCAACTGAGAGAAAGTTTTAAATAGTGTCTGATGCATTACCTTATGTTTTATTGTTCAGTGAGGCTTTGGAAATACCGTGCCCACCTACAAACATAGGTAAAGGTGACGGTAAAAGGTCTTCCATGGGAGGCATCTGGGTGGCTCAGTCAGTTAAGCTTCTGCCTTTGGCTAAAGTCATGATCCCAGGGTCCTGGGATTGGGCCCTACAGTGGGCTCCCTGCTTGACAGGGCATCTGCTTCTCCCTCTACCCCTTCCCCTGCTCATGCTCTCTCTCTCATTCTCTCTCTTTCATAAGTAAAATCTTTTTTTTTTTTTTTAAGGTCTTTTTTGACTCAAGGATTATGTGTTTAGATATAAGAGCTAATTATGCGTTTAGATCTAAGAGTTATGTAACATAACTCAGAATTCCTATCATTAAAGAAAGGTCTTCTTATTTGACAGCTTATTAAGTCCATGAAACTTGGTTCTATTTCTCAATCTGTTGAGGAAATCTTAAACAGGCTCTTTGGGAGATACGTTAAGCTTGATGGGATTTGTAGCCTTCCCTGTAGGCTATCCACCCATCCTCTGAGCATAAACAGGAAGGTCTGCTCTTGACTCCTGGTATCTCTATTACATTTTGTACCACTTCTTAGACTATGAGATTTAAAAAATATAGGTATTCTTGGGTGCCTGGGTGGCTCAGTGGGTTAAGCCTCTGCCTTCGGCTTGGGTCATGATCCTGGAGTTCTGGGATCGAGCCCCACATCGGGCTCTCTGCTCTCTGCTCTCTGCTCTCTTCCTCCTCTCTCTCTCTGCCTGCCTCTCTGCCTACTTGTGATCTCTGTCTGTCAAATAAAATATATATATATATATATATATATATGTATAATTTATTTATTGTTCATGTTTATATTTTTATTTATTTATTTATTATTATAAAAATAAAAATAAGAATACATACATATTCTTATTTTTATTTTTATTTTTTTTAGCCAGGGAGAAAAAGAGGACATCAGGCCAGCCCATGAATTTGACGGTTTTTCTTCCGGGGCTTACTAGTTTTCTTATTGTTTTATTTATTTTTTTATTCTCATCTTTATCCATCATCCCCTGAGCCACCTCCATTTTGAGTTGATTGAAGTATAATCCTGAGTTGTATATTATACCCAATTCTAAACTTTATCTGAGGTGTGAGTTCTTTACCAACAGTTTTGTCTCTATTGTTTGGCCTTTGCTTTGCTATTGTCATGTGGCTTGATTCCAATGGTGTGCCTCATATTTGGTTTAGAAATTTATCTTTCTTCTTTTTTCTTCCATGTGGAGACAGAAGAAAAACATCTTTTTTTTTTTTTTTTAGAAAAACATCTTTTTATAAAAGCTTCACTGAAGATAATTTGACCCCCAAAGTGATGATGATTTAGGGTTTTGAGATGCTTCTGGTTCACTTGCCGTATGCAAATGCAGAATATTGCCACATTCAGAATCTAATAACTGTTTTATTCCAAGTTCAATTTTTTTTTTTAATATTCTGTCTGTTTCTGGAAACTTGTGTCTCTTTTCTGACCTAGGGTGATTTATTTTTCAGAGTCTAACTATTTAGTTTTTAATATGTCATTATTGAAGTACCTATGGTTATGAAATAATGGCAAACTCAATCTCATGGGTGATGTTTACAGAAACAATATATCCAAAATCGTATCTGGAATTCTGCCACCCCCTGATGCTCACAGGGAGAGGCTGTGTGAAATACATTATTACATTGAATATAAACAACAACACGCATGGATTTAGTTATTAAATCATTTGTCACATAGCTCACAAATATTCAAAATACTCCAGACTAGCATAACAATTGTCTTTAAATATTTATAATGGAGATAGGGAGAATTTTTATTTCAAAGTACTTCTGAAAGTTTTCATAATGTTAAAACAACTAGCAAAGATACATTTTTTTTTTTTTTTAGTCCCAAACTTGGAGAACCATTATTCTGAGGGATGATACCATGAACAGAGATGTAGAGAGGAAGTTGAAAACCATATCCAGCGAATACACTCACTACTCGTATCCAGGTGAGAAAAACCCTATCAGATTGGGTATGAAATCCAGGAGTGGAAAGCTTCGTGCAGGAGGCATTGCTTTTGTATTATGCCTGTCTTGAAGCCATACTCAAAACCATGTTGTGTCCATCAAACAGATATCATCCTTAATGCTTTTGTGAAGACTGGGAGATAGTGATTTTTGTTAATTTGTTTTTTTTTGTTTGTTTGTTTGTTTGTTTTCATATCCCAGAGCAAAAATCTGAGCCAACCTTCTATTAGAATGGATCTCATGTCATCCCTCAAAAAGTTTCATTCCCTCTTACTAATGTCATCTCTCCTTCTTGGTCAATATGTAGACGCTAAAAGCCCCTTTTTCTGGGAGCAATTAAACTCTTTATTTCCTGTTTTCATTTCCATTCTGCTGAACAGACCCAGGTCTGCCATACGTCCCTGCTGGGGCTCATCCCTTCCCACCTACCCTCATGCACAGAGAGTTTTAAGTTGGTTCTCCCGGAGGCTGATTGGCTATACTTGGGACCTCTGCACATTTCTGTTTTTCTTTGTTTCATGAATTTGGTGTAATTCTAAACCAACGGAAGTTTTTATAAGTTAAAAAAGCTTTAAACATATTAGAAAAAGGATATGTTTAAGGAACATGTCATTATTTTACCAATTCAAAGAATTTTTTGTGGATGTGGTGAAGAAGTCAGAAGGCATGGTATCATAAGAATGGCTCTAAACCAGGATCTTTGGGATGGGAGCAGAAGGTCAGTGCTGGAGGTGATATTGGTAGTTCTAAGACGAGTGCTTTTTCCATTTTCCTAACAGTTTCCTAACATACATCAGACCAGAATACTGTGTTGCTTTCCCTCTGCTTCAGTATGTTCACAAGACAATGAAAGTAGTAGGAAAAATAACATAACATAAAGGGGAAATGATGAAAAGCCTTCACATTTGTTTTGTTTTGTTTTGTTTCAGGGCAGGAATACAAATAAAGGGAGCCGACTAATGAAAACTGCCCTTGTCTACTTCACATGGAACACCTGAACAGCAGTGGACAATTTAGGAAAAAAAAAAAATACAGACATAAAAATCACTTGCTTCTGTCAACTGCCTTTAGCTTTTTACCTTATGGGATTAGATCAAGCAAGCAGACACCTAGGTCCCAGTCCCTCTGGATATTATGGTTCACACTTAGAATATGCTCTGGTGTTAGATGTTAAGACTACTGGCCTTTCCGCGGCTCCCTTTCTCTTTGCTGTTACCTAACACAGTATCCCTAAGCGAGCAATAATGTGGGGTCTTGGAATTTCAATTCCCATACTCACTCTGCCCCTCAGTGCAATCTGTTTTTGATTAGTAATTTAGAGTTAATGTACTTTGCAGAAAGTCTCCCTGTTCTGAAGGTATTCACACCTGCCGTGAAATTCTGAAATATCCAAAGGGAGGCACTAATGTTATCCAACCGTAGAACTCCTAGACTGCAATATTCTACTACTAATGGTGTCCAAAAGTTTTTTCCCTTTCCTTCTTCCTTCCTTCCTTCCAAACTTCCTTTCTACTTATTTTGAAAAGTTAAGGCTTTTGTTTTGATTAAGTACACTGCCGTGGATATTTGTGTATTCTCAAATCAAATTTTATCAATCGATTCTTTTTTTTTTTAAGATTTTATTTATTTGACAGAGATCACAAGTAGGCAGAGCAACAGGCAGAGAGAGAGGAGGAAGCAGGCCCTGCTGAGGAGAGCCCGATGCAGGGCTCAATCCCAGCACCTCTGGGATCATGACCTGAGCCGAAGGCAGAGGCTTTAACCCACTGAGCCACCCAGGTGCCCCAATCAATTAGTTCTTAACTGGATTAAGATCTGGCCTCTCTAAATATATCTATATACATCTATATGTCTATAACCGTATGTTAAACAAAGAAGTGTTTCAAAAAATAATTGCAAAGAAAATGTGACCTCTAGGAACGTTACTTGTCATGGCAATTTCAAGAAGAAAGCATATTTGCTAATATTGAAATTCTAGAACATCTCTCTTGATATTATCAATAGATGTGTAACCTAAACTCAGGATGTTAGTTTTAATTGACCCTTTTATTTATATATAGTGACTGAAGATGAATGCCAATATTTTGGAAAACATGATCTCATGTCCTTGGAAGCAAACTTGAAGGAAAGAACTAAGACACTAAGACACTAAGAACTAAGACAGCAATGTTTGCAATATTTATTATATACATATTCATATATTGTTATGTGATATATTATTATTATATATTGTTAATATGATATATTATATGTAAATATATATTATATATTTGTTATAATATATTATATATTTATAATATTTATATGTTGTTTGTAAAATGAACAAAACTTTTTTGAAGGCAGCCATAGTCTAAGGTTATTCTGAAATTGGTGTCAAGCTTAGGCATGAACATGTATAATGCAGAATTGGTAAATACTGGAAATTTTTGAGTTGTTTAACCTAGTAACATAGAAAAAGCTTTGAAGGGAAAAATTACCAAAACCAAAAATAAATTAAAAATATAAATAAGTAAATATTTCACATGACTAATTTGCTAACATGTAAAATGTATAAGAATTGCCTTGGGGTCCTGTTAAGCACTGATATTGTCAACATCATCTGCTGTTATGGACAATTTCCATGGTGCTAGGAAATATATTTTTTCTTAAATGATGGACAAATTTGAATAAGGTAAAGAGAGAGAGCGAAAAAAGTACAGCAGAATAGTATGTTCTTATAAAAGTGTATTTATTTGGTTTGCCTTAGGACAAAGCTATCAAAGCTATCAGCCAAGTGCCATGCTAGAGAAGTAACACATTAGTGTTGGAGACAACTAGACCTGGTTTCTATACCCAGGCCTATCAATTAATGTATGTGTGTCCTTGGGCAAATGAAGCCACCTGTCTGGGTTTCCGTTTTTTAATCTCTCAATTTGAGAAAGTAATAGGTAACTTTTAGAAGTGTTTTATAAAAATTTTAAAGATTGTGAGTGCAGAGTACAAAATAAGAGTGACCGCATAGATTGACTTAAAGAATACAGTTTTAGAACACATGTGTATGCAAAAGAGAATGTGTAATCTTTTGGAAAAAATGAGGTTTATTCAATACTGCCTCATTTTATCTTGTATCTTAAAAATTTCCCCTAGTATCCATTCACGTTATGGCTAAATTAACTAAGAGTTACAGACTTAGGAAAAAGCTCTGACAGTTTTTGTAATTAAAAAAAAAAAAGTGTAAGGGGTAATTTTGCAGTTTGTCTTTTCCATACTAGGAGATCTTAAACTGGGCCAATACGTTAAGTACATCATCCTTGTCTTGGTAATTCAACAGCAGTTAGGCTAGAGAAAGCACCTCACTAGCTCCAAGAAGAATGGGATGGGTCGTTTCTGACTCTGTGAGCCTACTGTTCCCTAATTTCTGGCCCTTGAAAAATACAAACAAACAGGGGTACCTGAATGGTTCAGTGGGCTAAGCGTCTGACTCTTGATCTCAGCTCAGGTCTTGGTCTCAGAGTTGTGAGTTCAAGGCTTGCACTGGGCTCCACATTGGGCATGGAGCCTACTTACATAAACACAGTGATAGATACATGGATAGATAATAGATTTGAATAACTGAAATGACTGAAAGAGAATATTTGGACAGGCATTTTTATTAAGAAAATATTTTGGTTTACAATCAAGTCAACAAAAAAAATCCAAAACTATTTTTCTATTTATGGCCATAAATTAGACAAAAACATTAATATATTAATACAAATTAAAGCTTGATATAGTAGAAATGCCTATAAGACAAGAGATATTGTAATTTCTCTTTCTGACTGCTTTACTTATTTTCTACGAGACTTGAGTGAATCTACTTAGTCACTTTGCAGCTTATTCAAGAAGGTGAATTTTTCTCACATGTTTGCGAAAGTGGAAATTGTCTTCACTTCTAACTAAAAGTGATGCTCAGAAGATGCACGAAAACTATACAAAGTGATCTGATCTTCACATTGAAAACCCATGTAAACCCATTATCCTTTCCAAATGAAACAAAAAATAACACATTTATATACATTCAGTAGGTTATACTGGAGATTTACTTTACAGGCAAAAATATCTGAATGAAGATACTCCATCAAACTAAACCTTCATAATTCTTAATTTTACATATCTAAGGTGAGGATTTTTTTTTTTTTAATAAGAGAAATTATCAAAACCTGAGGTCTCAGACCATAAGCTGTCCTGTTTAATTTAGCTGGGAAGACAAAACAACAGAAAATAGAATCTATCTACCTATAATGCAATAAAAATTCTACTGCTTCTTAAAAAACAAAGACTTTTTAGGTATGTTTTATAAAATTTAGAAGTAAATTATGAGAATGTTAATATAAGCATTGCTTCTGGAGATTGGAAAATTTTTAGGGCATTTTTCTTCACTTTTTCATTCTCCTAAACATGAAAAAAAAAAATCCTTCATGGACTAAAAAATTCAAGTTGTAGAATATTTGCTCATTAAATATTTGCTTGTAAGTTTTGGAAAATGTGTCTTGTAGGTGTCATATGCTCGGTTATCAGGGAACTGCTGTAATTGCTGAGAAGTCTAATAATTTAAAAGGCTATGTCCTCGATTCTAGTGAGTGCAGTCTGCAGGGAGAGCTAGTAAGTTGGTCTAGAAACAGAAATCTAGGGTTCTGGTAGAGAGACAATGTCAGTTAGTAAATGTTACTTAATGACAAATGTGAAATTTGACAACGTACCTTGAATTTTGTACTTTAATAAACCAAAATTTGCAGAAAACATTGGAATAGTATACTGCAATATTCAGATGTTAATTACAAGATGCAGTCTGAAAGAAAATCATTTCTACAAACTGGGTGCCCCATACTGAAATTTATAAAGAAAACTCTGACTGACTTTTACTGTAATGGTTGCTCTTGAGGAATAAATCTTATGGGAGCAGGATTTCAAGTGATCCTTCCGTTTTATCAAAACCTTATTCCATAACAGCACTAAATATGTTCCTTTTGCTCGCTTCCTCACCATGGCCAATCTCATGCAACCCTAGTTTTGCAAAGAGTTTTATGCTTCTTCTCAATCCTTGGTAAGTTTCATTATTTCATATTTTGCTTTAGTCTCACTTTTTAGCCTCGTCTTCCTCCAGTTTTAGCCCACACCTCACCCACTGTGCCATCTGGAAATATTATTAGATGAGTAACAATTACATTTCTGCTGAAAGACTCAGGATTATCTGAACTATTATTTGATGATGTATCATCCTACAGGATATAATACTAAAGCTGTCACATACTATATCATGCTAGCCCTGACTATCAGATAACACCTGCATGGGCCCCTCCATCAAGTTCTGATTACTGTCAACAAGAGGTTAGCAATTGAGAAAGAGTAAAATTTACAGAATAATAGCATCTGACATGTCTCCACAGCTGGCAAAGACATGCAACAGATGAAAAGGTAGCACATAATACAGCTTTCATTTCTCAGCAAAGGCACACACTCTAGTGTGGGACATTTCAACAACTTCTTATGACTTCTGTTAGATTCCCCTTTTCCTCCAAAAACGCAATTAAATTCAGGAAGGCTGTGCTATAATTTATATAAATATTATGTCCATTTATGAACACTTCCCAGCTATTCCACACAAGATTGAAATTTTCCTTTGGACAAAAAGCCATTAGTTGCACATGGTCTGAGCTTCCATGTTTGGGACGAAATCTCTTTACCAAAACCTCTCCTTTGCATCACTCAACTTCCTCGGTCTCCTGTTTGCCCTACTAGCAAGAGCTGTTTCTGCTTAAATAAGAGCTAAACAAAACGAAATGTTTTGTTCCACCCCCAAATTGTTAATTTCTGCTTACTGGATTCCTGCTGGTTCCCAACCCTGCTCCTGTTAAGAAGCAGGGGCCCTCCCTTTCACTATGTACCTAAATCCCTTCCTGGTGACAGAGCATGGGGTAGGATGGAGGAGTCTAACCTTCCTTTACATAAGACTTCCCCCTCCTTTCTTTCCTTTTTCTATAGTGAAGAAAATGAATCAGAATGCATGTATGCAAAATATAAGAAATGCCCTTAATCTTACTTCCAGAGAATGTCTTGTGGCTATGTACATTTAAGATTCACATAGGATTTTAAGGAAAACTCTTTATATCTGTAATGACTTAGTGACTGAGCAGCTATTGTTTGGAGGATAGATCTGTGACCAGTATTTTATTTTTGTAATTAGTTCCAAATTTGAAACGTTGGTGGTTTAAAATCTTTAGGGGGAAATTAAGCAGAATACGTTGGCTAAAATAAGACTTACCAAGGACTTTAAAGTAACTGTGTTGTATCAGGGACTCATGTTCTCTGTGTCAAACATTTGACAGTGGAACTTTTAGTCAAGTATTACCCGGAACTTTATTATTCACAACACTCAGTAGTCAAAGAAGAATGTGTAGATACCCAACTTTAGTTCCCAGCTCAACCAAGTCTGATGTATTTTGAAATGTGTAATGAACATGAAGATATTTACTAACTGAAGTTTACAATTTGGGAAGAAAAACGAAGATTTTGCTAAAGTGTTCTGGCAAATGAGTTGCAAATTTAATATTCTGGCAGGCTTTGTACCTACTGCGATTTTCTACACTGGGTAGGTGTGCAATAAGTGTTGGCAGGCTGCCTTCATAAAGTAAGACAATAGTTTCAATATTTTAAACATGGTTTATATCAAAGCCTTAAATGTAAAATTTAATGTTAGGAAGCACTGGTTAAGGTTCTAAATATTCTATTAATATAGGTCATTGTTTTTTGCAAGTGATTTTATGCCTTAAAAAAAATAAGAAAGAAAGAAAAGCACTCAAAGAAGTGCTCTAAACAGAGCGTTACCAAGAGCGTTTATGACAAAGGCTTTGATCTCCATGTACATTCAGTAAATACAAAACATTCCTATGTTTTAAGGATGTACATACCTGCACATACTATGACTTTAACAAATGTTTCAAACTGCATTTTGAAAGTTATTGATTTGGTAAGGCTCCAAACACATTTCTTCTAGTAAATTTCTAACACCAACCCTATGAGTTTCAAAGTTGGATGGTTCTGCATGTTACAAGAGACTGTGCATGCAAAATTTGACTCTGTTTCACAGACATATTGTTTTGTGTTTCACATGATGAAAGTAAAATGCAAATAGCTATAAAAATGAATGAAAGCACCTGGCAACTTTGATATACACACCTCGTTATAGACTAGCTCTGCATATGAGGGCTAAAATTAGATTGGATATACAATAGGAAACGCATTGTAAGATTTAAAATCCTTCAGGTTTTTTTTTTTTTTTTTATTAATGTTTTTTGAGGTCCAGTCTGGCTAAGTGTTCTTCACAAGTATGGGATGAAATTTTGAGGACATATTCTAGACCATCATTTTAGTTCTTTAATTTACATACTTACCAGTACTATTTTAATAACAAAAATCTCCATTACTGTTTTTAAATTTAAATTTTCATTAATTAACAAGCAGTGCAGTATTGGTTTCAGGAGTAGAATTCAGTGACTCAACACCCAATGCTGTATCATCATAAGTGCCCTCCTCAAAACCCATCCCCCATCTAGCCCATTCCCCCCACCACCTCCCTCCATCAACCCTCAGTTTGTTCTTATCATTAAAAGTCTCTTATAGTTTGTTTCACTCTTTTTTTTTTTCTTTTCCCCTTTCCATATGTTCATCTGTTTTGTTTCTTGAATTCCACATGTGGATGGATCATGTGGTATTTGTCTCTGACTTATTACACTTAGCATAAAAAGCTCTAGCAAAGGGCAATATTTTATTCTTTTTTGATGTCTGAGTAATATTCTATTGTGCAGATACACCACATCTTTAGCTATTCATCAGTTGATGGACATTTGGACTCTCTCCAGAGTTTGGCTGTTGCTGATAATGCTGCTGTAAGTATCGGGGTCCAGGTACCCCTTCAGATTTGTATTTTTGTACCCTTCAGGTAAATACTTAGTAGGGTAATTGCTGGATCATAGGGTAGTTCTATTTTTAATGTTTTGAGGAACCTCCATAATGTTCTCCAGTGTGGCTGCACTGGTTGCATTCCCACCAAGAGTGCAAAAGGTTCCCCTTTCTCTGGATCCAACACCTATTGTTTCTTTCCTTTTCTCTTTCTTTCTTTCTTTCTTTCTTTCTTTCTTTCTTTCTTTCTTTCTTTTTTTAAGACTTTTTTATTTATTTGACAGACACAGATCACAGGTAGGCAGAGAGGCAGGCAGCAAGACAACACCTATTGCTTCTTGTGCTGTTAATTTTAGTCATTCTGACAAGTGTGAGGTGATATCTCATAGTGGTTTTGATGTGTATTTCCCTGATGATGAGCAACTTTTCCAGTATCTGTTATCCCTCAGATGTCTTCTTTGGAAAAGTATCTATTCATGTCTTCTGCCCATTTCTGAACTGGATTATTTGGTTTTTTGAGGCTTTTTTAAAAATAGATTTTGGATACTAACCCTTTATCAGATATGACATTTGTAAATATCTTCTCCATTCTGAAGACTGCATTTTAATCTGTTTATTTATTTATTTACTTACTTACTTACTTATTTATTTGCTGTGCAGAAACTTTTTATCTTGATCAAGTCCCAGTAGTTCATTTTTGCTTTTGTTTTCCTTGCCTCCCAGTGATGTGCCTGGTAAGAAGTTGCTATGGCCAGTTTCAAAGAGGTTTCTGCCCGTGTTCTCAGAATTTTGATGGTTTCCTATCTTACATTTAGGTCTTTTATCCATTTTGATTTTTTTTGTGTATCTTGTGAGAAAGTGGTTCAATTTCATTCTTTTACATGTTGCTATCCAGTTTTCCCAACACTCTTTCTTTGTTGTAGAAACTTTTTTCTATTGGATATTCTTTCCTGCTTTGTTGAAGATGAGTTCACCATACAGTTGTGGGACTATTTCTGGGTTGTCCATTCTGTTCCATTGACCTGTGTCTGCTTTTGTGCCAGTACCATACTGCGTTGATGAGTATAGCTTTGTAATATGTCTTGAAATCTGGAATCATGACGCCTCCAGTTTGTTGTTGTTGTTGTTGTTGTTGTTGTTTTGTTTTGTTTTGTTTTTTCAGGTTGCTTTGGCTATTTGGGGTCTTTTGTGGTTCCATACAAACTTCAGGATTGTTTGGTCTAGCTCTATGAAAAATGCTGGTAGTATTTTGATGGGGATTGCATTACATGCCTGGGTTACTTTAGGTAGTCTAGACATTTTAACAATGTATGTTCTTCTAATCCATGAGCACAAAGTGCTTTTCTATGTCCATGTCCTATTCAAATCCTTTCATAAGTGTTCTATGGTTTTCAGAGTACAGATCTTTTACCTCTGTAGTTAGGTTTATTCCCAGGTATCCTTACTGGTTTTGGTGCAATTGCATATGGGACTGATTCCTCAATTTCTTTTTTCTGCTGCTTCATTAATGGTGTACAAAAATGCAACATATCTATGCACATTGATTTTATATCCTGCAAATTTGCTGAATTCATGTATTAGTTCTAGCAGTTTTTCAGTGGAGTCCTTGGAGTTTTCGACATAGAGTATCATGTCATCTACAAGTAGTGAAAGTCTGACTTATTCCTTGCCAATTTAGATGCCTTTTATTTCTTCTTCTTGTCTGGTTTCTGAGACTAAGACTTCCAGTCCTATGCTAAATAGCACATGGTCAGAGTAGACAGACATCCTTGTTGTGTTCCTGACCTTAGGGGAAAGTCTCTCAGTTTTTTCCCATTGAGGATGATGTTATTTCCCTTCTTCTTCTGGCTTTGGGTTTTATTTGCTATGCCTTTTCTAGCTCCTTTAAGCATAAGGTTAGTTTGTCTATTTGAGATTTTTCTTGCTTCTTGAGGTAGGTTTGTATTGCAATATATTTCCCTCTTGGGACTCCCTTTGCTGCATCCTGAAGGTTTTGGATTGTCATGCTTTCATTTTCATTTGCTTCCATTTTTTATTTCTACTTTAATTTCCTGGTGAACCCATTCATTCTTTAGTATGGTGTTCTTTAACCTCCATTATTGGAGTTCTTTCCATACTTTTTTCCTTGTGGTTGACTTCATTTCATAGTGTTGTCATCTGAGAAAGGCATGGTATGTTCTCAATCTTTTTGTACTTGTTGAGAGCTGATTTGTGACCCAGTATTGTGATCTATTCTGGAGAATGTTCCATGTGCACTGGAAAAGAATGTGTATTCTGCTGCTTTAGGAGGAAATGTTCTGAATAGATCTGTTAGGTCCATCTGGTCCAGTGGATTATTCAAAACTATTGTTACTTTGCTAATTTTCTGCTTAGCTGATCTGCCTGTTGCTTTAAGTGGTGTGTTTAAGTCCACTACTATTATTGTATTATTATTATCAGTGAGTTTCTTTAAGTTTATTATTAATCAGTTTAAATATTTGACTGCTCCCAAATTGGGGGCATAAATATTTAAAACTGTTAGATGCTCTTAATGGATAGACCCCTTCATTGTGATATAATGCCCTTTTCATCTCTTTTTACAGTCTTTGCTTAAAAATCTAGTTTGTCTGATACAAGTTTTGCTACTCTTTCTTTTGCCATCCATTAGCATGATAGGTGGTTCTCCATCCCCTCACTTTCAGCCTGCAGGTATCTTTAGGTCCAAAATGAGTGTTTTGTAGGCACCATAAATGGACCTTCTTCTCCTTCTCCTCATCCTCATTCTCCTCCTCCACATCCTTCTTCTTCTTCTTCTTCTTCTTCTTCTTCTTCTTCTTCTTCTTCTTCTTCTTCTTCTTCTTCTTCTTCTTCTTCTTCACCCATTCTGGCACCCTATGTCATTTAACTGTAGCATTTAATTCATTTACATTCAGAGTGATTATTGAAAGATATGAATTTAGTGTCATTGTGTTACCTGTAGAGTTGGTATTTCTGGTGATATCCTGTGGTCCTTTCTTTGTTGCTTTTGGTCTTTTTTTCTCCACTCAATAAGTCCCCCTTAAAATTTCTCGCAGGACTGGTTTATTGGTCATGGCCTCTTTTAGTTTTTGTTTGAGAAACTATCTTTCCTAATCTGAATAACAGCCTTTCTGGATAAAGAATCCTTGGCTGCATATTTTTCCCATTTAACACATTGATTATATTCTGCCACTTTTTTCTGGCTTGCTAAATTTCTGTGGGAAGATTTTCTGCAGACCTAATCTGTCTTTCTTTGTGGGTTAAGGACTTCTCTTCCCTTGTTGGCTTTCAGGATTCTTTCCTTGTCTGTATATTTTGTGAATTTGACTATGATATGCCTTAGCAATGGTTAGCTTTGGTTGAATTTAATGGGAGTTCTCTATGCTTCTTGGATTTTGATGTCTGTCTTTCCCCAGATTAGGGAAGTTTTCAGCTATAATTTGTTCAAATAAGCCTTCTGCCCCCTTTACTCTCTTTTCATTTTCTGGGACTCCTAAAATACAAATGTTATTACAAGTTGCTGAGTTTCCTAAATCTATTATCTTTAGACTTCATAGTCCATTACCTTTCTTTCTTCATTATTTTCTATACTTTTATCTTCTTTATCACTGATTCACTCTTCTGATTTTTCCATCCTTGTTTTTATGGTATCCATTTGGGTTTGCATGTTGGTTATAGCATTTTTAATTTCAGCCTGACTAGATTTTAGTTCTTTCATCTCTGCAGTAAGGGAATCTCTAGTGTTTTCTGTGCTTTTTTCCAAACCCAACTAGTATCTTTATAATCACTATCTTAAATTCTATTTCAGATATTTCAGACATCTTACTTATATCTGTATTGATTAGATTCCTGACTGTGAGTTCTACTTCCTATTCTTTCTTTTGGGGTGAATTTCTCTGTCTTGTCATTTTGTCCAGAAAAAAGAAGAAGAAGAAGAAGAAGAAGAAGAAGAAGAAGAAGAAGAAGAAGAAGAAGAAGAAGAAGAAGAAATAAAAAACAAAACAAAACAAAAAAAGAAATAGGTCCTTGGTGGTTTTGGTCTGCTTCTTAAAAGAATCTAGAGCCAAAAAATAAAGAGAAAAAGAAAGAAAGAAAGAAAGAAATGAATAAATAAAGTAAATTAAAAGGAAATAAGCGAATTTATTTATTTATTTATTTATTTATTTATTTATTTTTTAAAGATTTTATTTATTTATTTGACAGAGAGAGATCACAAGCAGGCAGAGAGGCAGGTAGAGAGAGAGGAGGAAGCAGGCTCCCTGCCGAGCAGAGAGCCCGATGCGGGGCTCGATCCCAGGACCCTGAGATCATGACCTGAGCCGAAGGCAGTGGCTTAACCCACTGAGCCACCCAGGCGCCCCTAAAAGGAAATAAGCGAATTTATATATAACATATATAAATAAAAATTTTAAAAGTAATAAGAATAAAAGCATTGAAAGAAAGAAGAAAATAAATGAAAAAAAATTAAGAATGAAAATAAAAAAGAAGCTAGATCCTATTTCCCCTAGGTCTGAAGCTTTGCAGCACTCCAGAATCAGTAGACTTAGTGTAAGCAAGTTGTTTGTGCTGGTCTCCTGGGAGAGGGGCCTGCTGCACCAATTCTCAAAGCTGAGTAGTTCCAGTGGAAATGCTTCTCCAAGGTGCAGGGGGCAGGACTTGGTATTAGGGGCTCCAGCCTCCACTAGGTGCCACTGTTTGGCTCACTCATGGCTTTCAGCACCAATTGGCAGGATGAACATAGTAGCAAACTGCTCTCTAGACCTGGAGGTGAAAGTTTGTACCCTCCACTCTTTAAGGACACCACACATAAGAGCAATCAATTAGCCCTCTTGTGTCCCTGGTTTCCATCCGAACCCCCTGCATTCACCCTGCCTGTGTCTGAGGTGGTTTTGTTGTTGTTGCTGTTTGCTTTGTTTTGTTTTTGTTTGTTTGTTTGTTTGTTTTAAGTCTCAAGTGTGCAACTGAGTTTCAAAACTCCAAATTTTAGGGAATTCCATGGCACAGACTCATTTTTTTCCTCTAGGAGAGGATCATGCTGCTCTTTTGCCGATTGCTGGCCAGTCCCAGGAAAGCAGTCCCGCAACACACAGCAGTTCACAGTTTATGGCAAAACAGAGAAGAAAGCTGGCACCAAGACCTACTGCTCTCAGCTGGCTTCCCACTCATGGCTGGGAATGGTGCAGCACGTTGGCACCATTGGTCTTCTTGCACCCCGGGAGGTTCTCAGACTATGCTGCTTCTCCTGGGTTTCCACCCACTTTGCCACCACAGCATCTTTAAGCCAGCACGTCCCCATGGCAGTGGACTTCTGAAAGTTCAGATTTTGTGCTGTGCTGCTTATAACACTTCACAGTAGCCTCGGTAAGCAGAGCTCCCCCACACTGTGCTGCCATAGTACCCACAGCTGTATCTCCACCAATTCCATACCCCACCCCTCCTACCTTCTAAAATGTGTTTGCTTTTCTACTTGGGGTCTTACAGGTTTTGTTCTCTCCGACTTCTGATTGATTTCTTGGGTGTTCAGAATGATTTGATAACTATCTACCTGTGTTCGAGCAATAAGACAAGCTTAGGGTCCCCCTCCTCCTCTGTTATCTTAACTTCTCCATCACCCTTTGCTATTTGGAACAGTGAAATAAAACACTGGAAATACAGATCAGGTAGTACAATATACTGACAATTGAACATTTGTCTATAATCATATGTATTTTTATTGATTCAAGCTGTAAACTTTAGGGATTATAGGTGATTATTTCCAAATTGTGTTGGATGGAGCCCTTGGCTTTCACTGGGAGCTTCAGGGCCCTCCACAAGGCAGAGCACAAAAAGCATGCTTATGGGGACTCTGTGTAAAATTTTGCTTAAAAATTTATTTATTTATTTATTTATTTATTTTAAAAGATTTTATTTATTTATTTGAGACAGAGACAGTGAGAGAGAGCATGAGCTAGGAGAATGTCAGAGGGAGAAGCAGACTCCCCATGGAGCTGGGAGCCCGATGTGGGACTCGATCCCGGGATTCCGGGATCATGACCTGAGCCGAAGGCAGTCGTCCAACCAACTGAGCCACCCAGGCGTCCCTTAAAAATTTATTTTAATTAAAGATTGATTTAAATAATGTAAAAGCTGATTTAAACCAAAATTCCTTTTTTAGCATTGAACAATACTAGCTCTTTACATGAGGTCCAACAATCTGATTGTTGTTTAATTGTGTTTGTTTATTGGCATTTTATGTTTTCATTACCATAGATATACCTTTTATGTTTTGAACCTTTAAATGGATTTAGAATGGATGTTAAATGATGTTAGCATTCATATAAATACACTGGGACATATCGGTCTGTGACATTATGCAACACTAAGTTATATTTGTCATTAAAAACCTGAATGGAATGATTTTTAAGCTGCATATTTGTTAGGTTATTTTAATCACTTCTTCAATCAGCAAACTTTTGCCAAGGCTTCCTCTTTGGCAGATGCTTGGAGATCAACTATAAATGAGAAAACCAACAAGTAAATATATGACGATTATAAAATATTCTAAGGATCCTAATAGAGGTGTCCACCAAAAGGGGAGCAGAAACCAAAGCCGAAACCTATGGGCAGGGGAAGGTTGGGTAGGAGGAAGTACATGAAAAACTTGGACTAGAAACAAGTGTTAGAGCAGAGTCTTAGGTGGGGAACTCTCTCCAGGGAGACACAGGTTAGAAATGTGGAGAGGACTGGGAATGGCTCCAGGAGACAAGGGCCAAGACATGGGCTGCAACACCAGGGGCCAGGGAATCTAGAATGACATAGTTATGGTTTTTGTAACAAAATACTTCACGGATTGCTGACTGGACCTTAGCGCATATTCTTACTTCATGTTCCTATGTGTAGCATGCAATGCCACTATAGGAACGCATTTTATGTTGGTGCATATAAGAAGTTTTATATGTTTTTTAATAACTCAAGAAAATGTGTCTGCTCATAAAAAGAGCTGCCAGGTTCAACACGATGAAGGCATTGTAAGCTGTGCATATTGGCTGTATCTGTGGTGGTGGCTGCTGCTACTGAACAGACGGGTCCAGGTCACAAACACAGGCAAGCTGGCCTGAGAAATCAGGCTGGGATGCAGTAGCATTGCAGAAATGAAGAATACAGAGAAGCCATACACACTGAAGAGCCACAGTTTTATTTAAACATGCCAAGAAAACAGAAAAGATGACTACGACAGGGTTGGGTTTTTAACATGTCAGGTAGCATTCTTAAGCTAACATTATTATGAATTGGTATTAGAACCACAGCGGGAGAAATCACTAATCCAGAGACATGGTATCTCATGGAATTAAGTTGAATTACCAAGCATTTCCCTCCTAGAGCCCTGATTGTCCTTTGTCTACTTCTCCCTAATCTCTTCCTGCTCTCATATATTTGTTTTCCCTTTCTTGGATTATTTCTGCTCAACTTGTCACAGCTTCCCCTTAAATTCTTGGTATTTCCACTGCCTCATCTGGAGCTTTTGTCTCTTGCATTACGTACTTGTTTAAATATCTGTCTGCTGGTTTTTATTATCACCTCTTCTCAACCTGATTCTTTGCCTCAGCAATTTCAGACTTGCTATGTCTTAGGATCACATGAAACAAGAAACTGGACAAATTAGAGAAGACACAGATGAGACCTACCATCCGGATGTGCCTGGAATATGACAGGGCCCACCGACTCAGGTCTTGCTTGGTGTTAATTGCAGAATGCCTCTATTTAGGTCTTAATGCTGCCTTTCATGTTGTGAATTTGTGGCATTATTACATTCAGCTACAGCTTTTGTTCAGTACTTACAGATTTGAGTTTTTAGTCAAATTATTTTGCAATAAACCTAAATGTAAGTTAAAAGACTGTCATATGTCACACTTAAATAAATGAGTTTCCTGTCATATCAGCCTTGTGATGCTTTCCTTGCTCTGTTTGGACACCTCTTCCTTCTTTCCTATTTCTACCTTTGGAATGGAAGTGACTGTCCTGTACCTGCCCCCCTCATTGCATTTTAGAAGCGCAGAAGTTTCTAAGACTTTTGAGTTTCAAAAACCATGAGTTTCACAAGCTCATACTTGGAGAGGACTTTTGCCCCAAAACTACTTGCGGCTCGAGTCTTACCCATATCTGATTTAGGTGACATTTAGTTGAGACTTGGAGCTGTAGAGCTGATGTTGGGATGAGTAAAGACTTTGGGGATGTCGGGATGGAATGGGTATATTTTGCATTTAGGAAAACCATGAAGCTAGAAGGGTTGAGTTGGAATACTACGGACTGAATTGTGTCCCCTTAAAATTCATGTTGAAGCCCTAACCGTCCGTGTGACTTTTTGTGAAAACAGGGTGTAAGAGGTGACAAAAGTTAAATGAGGCCATGTAGGTGAGGCCTTAATCCAACAGGCTGGTGCCCTTATGAGAAATGAAGAGACACCAGAACGCTCTCTCTCTTCCTGTGAGGACAGAGTGAGGTGATCATCTACAAACCAAGAAAAGAATTCTTACCAGGAAACCAATCAGCCAGGGCCTTGTTTTTGGACTCCCAGCCTCCAGAATTGTAAGAAGTAAATTTCTGGTGACTAAACCCCTTAGTTTGTGGTATTTTGTTATGGAAACTCTGAACAGTTTAATACAACCATCAACACTATGCATCTTATACCCTTAACTTCTCAGTACTTTTTAAAATCTCTTCAATATTTTTCACTATAATTGTGATCAGTATGTACAATGTTTCCCTTCTTGAAAAACTGCATCCTTCAATGGTAATAAGTATCTTTACTATAAAGATACTGACAAGGTATGTATTAGTCAATTAACTACTTATTAGTTCCTTTTTTTTTTAAAGATTTTATTTATCCATCTGACAGGCAGAGATCACAAGTAGGCAGAGAGGCAGACAGATAGAGAGAGAGGTGGAAGCAGGCTCCCTGCTGAGCAGAGAGCCCGATGTGGGGCTCGATCCCAGAACCCTGGGATCATGACCTGAGCTGAAAGCAGAGGCCTTAACCAACTGAGCCACCCAGGTGCCCCCTTATTAGTCCTTTATTCATTGGACATGTATTATGCACTTTATCAGTCACTGATATAGACATTCAACCCATCAAGGAATTTGGGAATGAGAAAAGACACATGACTATTCAAAGATAAAAAGTGATGGTATAATGGGAAAATAAATTTTTATTCCCCCCTTTTCTATTTATGAAGACAGGGGAAGGAAAAAGAGAAGAGAAAGCTAATATTTCTCAGTTCTACCTAGGACTCCAGACTGCTTGTGTGAAATCCATGAATCTGTAGTCATGTAAAGTCAGGCCCAAATGGAATGTCAAATTGTTCTGCATAATAAAATTCAGGGAATGCTGTTCCTTGGAAAATTTTAAAGGGAAATAACCTAGGGCAATAAAAACCTGATTTTGGGGGGATTTGAGAAAGGAGGGGTGGGATTCAAATAACAGTAAATAAGACTCTAGAATTTGCAAAGAAATGTGACAGGTGAGGAATTCATAGAGGTGTTACATGAAAGACCTGCAATAAAAGAGTGTAGGATGAACAATTTTGGTTTGTGTGTATGTGTGTGTTATTGTCGTGTTAATCCTGAAATCACCTCAAATGCTACATGAGTGGTTTTTATAGAAATTGACAAATATGAACTGTTCCCTTTTGTAGGTTAGCACAAAGAAGAAAACTGACAACAAACCTGTCTTAGTCCTGCACTAAGAAATGTAGGTGAGAGAGTTTAGTGGAATCTGGACCCTGAAGCCGGAAGCAGCCATTGGATGTGGAACCCTGGGGACACTGTGCTTCCTTACCTAGGTTATGCTACCCCTTACAAAGTACCACAGTCTGGGTGTCTCAACAAGCGTTTACTTTTGTACTCTTCTGGAGACTGGGAGTCCATGATCAAGATATTGGCAGGGTTGCTTTCTTCTGCAGGTAGTGAGGGGGTCTGTCCCCTCTTTCCTTAGACTGTAGCTGTCTTCTCTCATGCCTTCACACCATCTTCCCTCTATGTCTGTGTGTCACTTCCTCTAGTAAAAGGACACCAATCATATTGGATTATGACAAATCCAAATGACTTTTTCTAATTTCATGATCTGTTTAAGGATCCTATCTCCATCTATGGTCAGATATTTAGGTACTGGACATTAGGACCAACTATGAATGGGGGGGATGGGTACGCATTCAATCTATAAGAGGGATTTACAGAAATTTTGAGATTGGTATTGCACTTTGTGTAGGAAGTAAGAGAGGAATATTGAACCAATGTTTTTAATTTCAAAAGATAAAGCAGTTCATGGTATATCTACATTTCATCACTAATTTAAAGATTTCTAAAATGAGATTCAGGGACGGTAATAACTAACCTAGACTCACAGTGTTCCTGTGGTGAATCCAAGATTCAAACCCAGGAAACTGTGAAGACCATACCCTTTCAATCCATCATTCTGCCTCAGTCATACAAAAAAATACATCTGATGTATTCATTTCTAGTATATTAAAGGAACATTAAAAATTATTAAAATTATGGCCTCCAGTTTCTTAGCTAAACTTTTTAAATATTTATTTATATTTTTAAGATTTTTTAAATTAACATATAATGTATTATTTGCTTCAGGGGTACAGGTCTGTGAATCGCCAGGTTTACATACTTCACAGCACTCAGCATAGCACATACTTTCCCCAATGTCCATAACCCAACCACCCTCTCCCTTCCCCCCTCCTCCTGGCAACCCTCAGTTTGTTTTGTGAGATTAAGAGTCTCTTATGGTTTGTCTCCCCCCGATCCCATCTTGTTTCATTTATTCTTTTCCTACCCCTCAAACCCCCTCCATTGCATCTCCACTTCCTCATATCAGGGAGATCATGTGATAGTTGTCTTTCTCCGATTGACTTATTTCGCTAAGCATGATACCCTCTAGTTCCATCCACGTCATCACTTAGCTAAACTGTTTGAGCCAGGAACAAATTAAAGTAAGAAACAATTTTATCATGATGAGTTTATAGCAATTTTTAGTTTTGATTTCATTTAAAATAAGCAAGCAGTTTGCCACAAAAAAATAAGAAAAGAAGCATTCTGTGAGTAGATATGTGTCCTGAATTCTTAACCATTGATAAAAGGATAACATTTTGAATATATGCCTTAAGACAAATTTTAAAATTTACAAAAAAAGAAATTTTCCTAGTATTTTCATTTTTGTCTTAAGCACTGAGATTTATTATTGAAGATGGCATAATGAAACTAAGCCATGATAATATTAAGAAAGCTGGGACATTTTCAAATCATATTTATGTCCTTATTTATTAACATTATGAAGTTCTGTTAGCTAAACTAAAAATAGCAGAAAACCCGAATATGAGCTATGGATAAAAGTTATAATTTATAAAGAGACAAATGCATTTAAATAAAGCAATATCAAGAACTTTTCTTTCAAGGAACTGAAATCTTAAACAATGGTTCTTATGCTGAGTTACTGGGAATGCTAGAGGTCAGTTCTATAGACTTTAAGAGGAAGGAAAAGATTTTCTGGGGTCAATTATGCTAGGAAATAGATGGGTAAGAGTAAAGGATTTCTTTTCTTTTTTCCAAGATTTTATTTGTTTATTTGACAGAGAGAAAGCACAAGCAGGCAGAGCAGGGGAGGGAGAAGCAGGCTCCCTACTGAGCAGGGAGCCCAATGCGAGACTCAATCCCAGGACCCTGAGATCATGACTGAGCCACCTAGGTCCCCATGGGATGTCTTTTCTGTCTTTTCTTATCAGAAGCCAAATAAACTAACATTTCTAAAATTTCCAAAAGTATAATACAGTAGAACATGTCACCAATGTATATGATTATGGCATTCATACTTGAGGGTCACCCTGCAGGGAAAGAATTCTTCAGAATACTCTTTTGGAAACCTTGTTTCAAATACATCATTAGAGTATTTTCAGACTCAATTTACTTCAACAGGCATTTATTAAGAGCCTCTTATATTCAAAATATTAGTGTTTGAAAGTGTAGCTTAAGGAATGGGTATTATGCTTACAGATATAAATAAGGTAGGTTAATGTTAGGGGTTATTTATTAAACGATTTATTTATTCTTTTTTTTCGATTTATTTATTCTTTTATGTAACATGTATCAAGCAGAAATTATGAGAAACTAAACATCTTTTTTGAGAAATTAAATGTCTTATATCTTCTATATTAATAGCGTAGTATACTGAAAATGACTTTTCTCAGTGATTTTGCTCAATCAAGGAAAAATTTATTATATGGGGTAAAACTATTCTTTGTACAATTTTAACATTAAATATACACTATTCTACCATATTTATTTGTTATGATTGCTGTAGTTGAATACTCTGATGAAAATGTTTATTGTTTACTAACTTATAAATGCACATATTCATAAAAAGTAAAATTATATAACATGCAAATATCTGTTTATATAGAATATTAAGTGAAAAATATATATATGGGGGTTATTATCTCTCTTAATTAACTCAAATATTTAAATACACAGGGCACTAAATTTTCCAAATACTCTGGAGAAAACCTAGCTTACTCTAGAAGATTCATTTTGGAGTCATCAAATAAAATTCCAGTCAGTAATTCTCTCTGAATAACGGTCTCAGGCCAGGTAACATTTTAATAACAAATTGTGCAGAGTATTTAGCTAATGACCCATCAACTCTATTCCATTGGTTTACATCGCTTGAAAATCAGAAGTATTCATGCACATTTAAGGATGTCATTTGCATCTTGAAATTGATGCAATAAACTAGTTATACTAATTAGAGCTCTGTTCTAAGCCAGCAATTGGAAAGGGAACGGAAACAGGAATACACATTTGGTGTGGACAAAGGAACCAAGCAGAGAAAACAGCAGTGGCCTCTACACTGCTCTTATTTGAGTGGGGATTATTATTCAAGAAATGAAAGAGACAGGTGGTTTCCACCATGACTGAAGATGACTCCAGTAGGCCCAGTGACTTAGTGGGAAGGATCAAAGCTTTGGGGTCCAGACAGCCTGGGCCCTTGTTCTGTGCTTTCCAACCACTAGCTGTATGGGATTGGTCAAATCATTTAATTTGTCTAAACATAAATGTCCCCATCTGAAAAAGGAGGACTCCATGTCTACTTCACCGGGTGATAAAGACAAGCAAGATCTTGTGTACGTTCCATGCCCAATGCAAATTTTCACTCTTGGCAAGTACTAAAGAGCACTGCTTTTGCTCAAAATAGAAGACTCAGAAGTTTCCTGGAAGAAGTTTCTAAATTGTTAGATTATCTTTTCACCTCTTAATCAGAATGGAGACAGCATAAAACTTCCATGGTAGGAAATGTCTATATGCCTTCTGTTTGAAATGTTACTATATAAGCAAACTATTGGACACCGTTTTGATATTATAATGATCGTCAGAGGTTATCTGGCTGTTTTTGTCCTGTTTCTAGGTAGCAGAACCAAATATGACGTAAAGGAAAAGGTCCTGCTCGCTATATAACACAAAACCCTGTGTGCATACATGTAAATTATAGAGTGTAAATATGTTGCATTGGTTAATGGCAGAGCCAGAGAAGATCTAACCAAGATTTTTAGCAAATAGCTTTATCAATTCAGCACCCTCCTTGTAAAGTAGGAGAGAGAAAACCAAGAGTCAATTAGAGCCTACTCAAGCTATCCCAAACGATCTGTCAGTCTGGGATCACCTCTTCATTTCTGTGCATTTTTCATGCCTTGGAAGCAGCTTGTGGAAATCCTCTCTGACTGACAGCTATGAACTGCCAGAAGTATTAATGAGTGTTCTATCATTCAGCTGCTAACCAACCCCATGTAAAGGAGTGATTGAAAACACCGTCTCGCATCAACGAACTAATGGCACATTTTATTTTTAAATGGTCTTTAGCTAAAAGGATCTAAAGTATTCTTAAAGTAGTAAGATGTGAGGAAGTGAGTCTACTCTTCATATCATGCTGATATCTGATATCCAATTTTAGTGCTAAGCATCTTTGTAAGTTCCTGCCTTTCTAAACATGCTGAAATTCAGAGCGCACCGGCAAATCAGTCTGGAAATATACCTATTATGCAGAGAAGTTTCAAGTCAAATATACAGTTTGTCCATATCTATAGAATATCAGGAGGAAAATGCAATTGATGTCTGAATTACTAGAATAAAGAACTTAATGTCCTACTTTGAGCATGTAGAGATGGTTTCAGAGGTTCATTTCAGCAATAGGTATATATGCACATGTTATTGTCTGAATCCGTTTTCAACAATCCTGTTGAGAAAAAAAACTGCTGGCATTGATCCACCCTCATATATATTTGAATGAAGCTCATAAGAAATAAGGATTTGGGTCATATTCCTATGGGAGATCCAGAGCGAGCAGCCGAATGCCAGCATACTTGTACTTGGCAGAATGGATAAAAACATGCATAAATTTACAACAAAAGTATTTTCAGTTTGCACTGTAATATTTTCTCAGATTATTTACTTTTACTGCTCTATTTATTAGACTTACAATAGGGTTCTGTGGCCACGACGAAGTAATGGACAGTGTCTAAGGAAATGGATAATGAGGATGAAGGTAACACACAGGTGCAGTCATGCAATTGAACCATTTATTAAGTTTATTAGCTTTTTTATTGCACATGCCCATACAAAAGCCACATTGAAATGAGGGGAACATTCTGGTGCAAGCGAAAAGCGAAAAGAAATTTATTGTTAAGGATGCACTTTTATTTTTGAATTGCCCCGTTGGAGAGTACATATAGACATAAAATATGGAATTTTATTCCTTCAAAATGAAAGACAGAACCTGGAAATCGAATTAAATTACAAGTGTATTCCTGAATTGTGTTCAATTGAGCTCAAGCAAATTTCATTTTAAAATAAATACCATTACATATTTACATTGGGCATTTCGGATATGTGACGAGAAGACGTGGTTTATTTATTTATTTTGCTGAGTTAAAACACATTGTCAGGAATAATATCCTAAACTGAACTGCCTGCCTATATCAGGGTTCTGCAACGCACTGCAAATGTCAAAGTGACAGAAAGGATGATTTTGAATGGCAGGGCCAGCGTGGCCTTGGGCAAAATATTGAAAACTGGTAGATATCTTTGTCCCCTCCACGCAGCCCAATTAGTGCCACTTTTCTCCCTTCAAGTCACTGTCTGACCTCCACCCCAGGCCCTTATTCTGGATTCCAGGCAAGACTCTGTAACACGTTAGAAGTTTCTTAACTAGTCAAGGTCTAACTTGAACCTTTTGCTATTATGAAAGTGCTCAAATGTCAGGCCTTTCTCTCCTAAAGTCACCTCTCTGACTGCCCCTTGCAAATCCTGACCTGAATATTGAATGCTTTGCATGAGTCTGAATAAATGAAGACTCGATATGACATATCTAAAAATGAACCCATTCTTGGTCCAGAATAAAAATATGCATTTTTATATGATCTCGCTTCAAATATTGTGGTCCTAGCAGAGCATGATGGACTAAATCTCAGGTCAGCTTTCCCCTCCCGGAGGAAATGTAACACCGACCTGTAGTCTACATAGTTCTGTACAATTCCGTCCCTTCACATTCTGAGATGTTCAATGAAAGAATTTACTCGAGCTTCTCTGCAGGTCAGCCTACTGGAATTAGTTTCAGCTATGCAATAGGTACATTGTATTATTTACAACTACATTTAAGTTCTTGATTTTGTTTTTGTGTGATTTTTTTAGTTTGTTTCTGGTCTACTTTTTCTACAATAATCTGTTGCATATCAATATTGTTTAGTGCATATATAATACACACAGATTCATCTTGACATAAATTGTATCTATGTGAAGGAACTTTTGCTTTTTTTTTTTTTTTTTTTTTGTAGCTTATTTTCTGTCATGGAGACATAACTCATCCATGTTTGGAGTTTAACCAACTATCTCTCCACTAATTCTTAATCTCCAAGGTGGACCTCTCTCACAAATATCATCCCCAAAGCTCAAACACCTACTAAGTATTCCCATGTGTCCAGTAAAGACGCTCTCTTCCATGGTATTGTTTTTCTTACTTCTGCTGTTCTCCTATGGAATATTATTTATATTTTCTTTGCTTTCTTAATTGTGAGTAGAAAAAGGGTATGAAAATAATCACCTGGTTGTTAAAGAACCAGAATTGGATGGATGAGTTAGGGATCCTGGCTTTTATTTATTTATTTTTATTTATATTTTTTCACTTTTTAAAGATTTTATTTTATTTACTTGAGAAAGAGAGAATGAGAAAACACAAGCAGGGTTCATGGCAGAGGGAGAGGAATTTGAGCAGGGAGCCTGACATGGGACTTGATCCCAGAACCCTGGGATCATGACTTGAGCCAAAGGCAGACATTTACTGACTGAGCCACCCAGGCACCCCAGGATCCTGGCTTTTAGAGCGAGGTGCATATTTTGCTATTTGTGCAAAGGGACCAAGTTCCATTTATATTCTCATGCATTTTAAACAAATGTTTCATAGCAAACATCGTGATCCATTAAATGATACATGAAATGAGCACTCTGGACAGCTCAGAACAAGCCACACAGAATTATTAAAACAAATCCCAATGTTAATTATGACAGAGTTGTCAGTTGGATTTAGTGAGCATCTACTTTACTGGGACACTCAAAATCCATCCTCTTTATAGATTTAGCTGGCGAGGACAAGTTATCGTGAAACATGGCATTCTGTTTTGGTACATCTTATCTTACTTATTCTAGTAAGGTGTTTGAGGGTTGAAAAATTAAGTGAAAATATTTTAATACACATATTGAATCTGAAATATCTTACACCATTTGATTCTTTCCCAATTTCTTTTAAAAAAGTATTGTAAATGCTTGACAATTGTAAAAAAAAAATCACATTAATTTAAACTGCATTCTACATTCACAAATGACTTATTGTCACCAGTGAATTGTGTATCTTCTATTGTATATAAAGGTAGTGATCTGTTGATTTATGTTAGGGGTTACTTGCAAAACTGGAAAAATAGTGCCTACTACTTAATCATTTATTTTAGTTTATCTATATACTTTAGACATTTAGCACTTAACAGCCATCCACAGAACTTCCAATGGCTACAGAATATTTGAGATCATAGGTCTACAAACTATTGCCCCTGAGGCAAACCAGCCTGTCTGTAACCCAGCCTGTATCTTGGGTTTTTCTGATAGACCCAGTGTCATCACATAAAACCCTTAAGAGCAAAAGGTCTGTCAGAAAGATGCATTGAAAAGCAAATGGGAGAGGAGGCAGAAGAGAAGTTCTGTGAGGTTTCTATATATATGAAGGACTCAATTCTCCATTGTGGATCTGGAGGTGGAGGAAGGGGTCCATGAGCCAAAGAATGCCACTAAGTTCTCCAGAACTGAGAAGGATCCCCTGCCCCACCTGGAAAGGCAATGGGGACCTCAGTCCTATAATCACAGGGAACTAAAGTCTCTTAACAGCCTGACTGACCTAGAAGCAAATTCTCCACTGGAGTTTCCAGAGAGGGATATATCCTTGCCAACACCCTGATGCCTTGATGTTGGCTTTGTAAAATCCACAGCATAGAAACAGCTGAGCCACACTATGCCTGGACTTCTTATCCCCAGGATGGTGAGGAAATTAAGAGGTGTTCTAAGACATTTATGGTTACATGCTAAGGTATCAATGGAAAACTAATGCAAAACCAGTAATATATTATTATATTTTGAATTCAATTAAATGTTTATGAAAAATTACTTTCCTTTTTGCTACACCTACAGAAGAGGTGCTTGTACTTTCCCTTTGGCACACAAAACCTAAAATATTTACCACCTGGTTCCTTGTAGAAAAAGTTTTCCAACTCTTGCTCTAGATTATGTATTCTTAATAATATAAGCTTTGGCTCTCTTAATGTTGAAATGTTCAGTTTTCCATGCCCCATTCTAGTTCACTACACTTGATTTCTTTCCACGCACACACAAAAAGTCCCATGAAGATAAACTGTGGTGATTCTTCAGGCACACGTTGACTCAAAAAATAATCTGCTACTTTAGGGTCTTTGTGCCTATTTGTGTGAAATATTTAGGCTTAACATGGCTCCTAAGGTATGATATTCTTATCAGGCTAGTTTTAGCTTCACAGATGATGAGCGTCTATGGATAACCAGTTGGGTTAACACCAATAAAACCATTCTTAGTTACACAATAATCTTTGGACAGCACATCCTTTACTCACTGCAGACTTTTAGGGGACAAAAAGAAATCATATTATTTTGAATATGTATACTTACCTTAGATAAGCACTTATTATGCCTGAAAAAAGATAAGACACACTAATCCCAGGGATGTATAACTGAATCATTTAATTATCTCAGAGTTATAAGAAAGTAGAAAAATGAAAGTCAAATCAATAAAAAACAAGTAACTAAAAATGCAAAGGAAACAGCAAGAGAAAGAAACATTCAAAAATATTGAATTTAAATACATTTAGCCAATCAGAAAAATATCAACTGAAGACACAACTTTAAAAATCTAAATCTTAGAATTATATATTACTATTTTTTCAAGAATTAATAAACCTTCTGAAAAGTAAAGATGAGAGGATTGGCGTTAGATTCAGATCTTAAGGGGGAAGTCCCGGCTCTGTAACACATTAGTTTTGTGACTACAGACAAGTTATATAACCTTTCTTAGTGTTCCTTTCCTTGCCTAAAAAAAAAAAAAAAAAGTATACAATATTCCCTAGTTCATAAGGTATTTAAGATAATTATTTCCTTTCCCACATGCAATGTAACAAGCCTATCCCTCATGCAGAATGGAATTGTGTGTGTGTGTGTGTGTGTGTGTGTGTGTGAGAGTGTTTGTGTTTTAACATTGCTGTCATCACAATCAAAACTGCAACCAAACGACCACCATGACACAACCAACTTCTCAGCCCCATCCCCTTGTGAAATCAGTTTACTGGAGGGCTTAAGAGTGATGCTCAGAGTCCCAACTGTTCAAATTCCAGCTCCGCCACCTACCAACTGTCTCCTTATTTATTGTTCTGTCCATTTAATTGTCTATACAGTTGGAAATAGGAGCGATGCTGTGGGGTCATTGAAAGGATTCAAGGGGTTGATAAAAAGTGCTTAGAACAATGTCCGAAACAACGTAAGTATTCGCTTTCACTCACTTAAATGCCTTCTCTGCATGGGTTAAATTTTTGATTTGCAATTTCTACATATGTGTGTCTGTGTAAACCTTCCAAACATCATTATCATTAGGCATATGCTCCTATTCAATATGATTACTAATAATCAAAAACTTTCTTGTGGTAGTGTTAAGATCACTGGCTCAAAAGCCAACTAGACATGGATAGCATAAAATTCTTGGGAAATTTTCCTAAAAATTTAAGAACGATATAGACAGCTTCTACCCATGTAAAACTATGTAAGTCATGTAGTCATGTTGCTCAAATTAAGTTCCAAGTATTAGGGATTTTTGACAGCTGAGCTGTAATATTTTAGGCACCTTTCTATTGCTCTATACACAGTCTAGAAAACTGTCTGGCCTCCTACTATCCTGTCCGTCTCACCATTCTATTACCTTAGGAAAGCCTGTGCACAGAAGCTTTTGGGGAAAGAGCAGACTCGTGAATTTACTGGTGGCGATGAGGGAATAGTCTGCACGCCTGGAACCCGACCAGCAGACTGTTGACTTAATTATGGCATACAACAGAGCCAACATTTTAAAGCTGTGAAAGATGGAGATTTTTCACACTTATTTATTTCTTTTTACCCTGTCGCCTTAATCTGTGCAAATAAATCTTTTAAACTACTAATGCTATAACTAGTATTCCTGTTATTAGGGTCCTCTGTATGACCATTTCATTAACTAGTATAAGCTTGGATTAAGGAAAATAATTTTAGTTGTTTTCAGAAGTTTTTAAAACTTTACCCACCTTTGTATTTAATTCCTAAGCATAAGGCTATGAAAGACAGATATATTTGGGGGAAAATAAGAAAAATCAAGGTACATATTTCTTGCTGAATATACTTAAACTTCACGTGGTGTAAATTGCTGGCTATGATTCACAGGCAGATTTGATGTACTTCACTGTTGACACCCATCCGTAAATACATTTGTCGTAAAAAGGAAGGTTTGGGGCAAATTTTGTCAGGATGGAAACCATTTGGCTGTTTATGAACTTATGAGAGATATTAAAATATTGCTGAAACAATTAAATCCAAGTGGGCTTAATGAAGCATAAGAAAGGATAAATATATGTATTTCCACATTGACTTTCAGCCCCTGTATACCAGAGTCCTTTCCCATCATTGAAATATCTCAAATAGATTCCGGAACTTTTCCAGCTACCCTCAGCCTTATAATCATCTTAATTCCAGACTTTAAAGATCTTGTTCAGTCTAAAGAGGAATCGTCCATTATTCATCTCCTTCAAAATGTAGATCCTCCCAGACCTCACTCTGACTTGAGGCAAGAACCTGGAGAAGACAGGGGTTTGGGTGGGGGTGGGGGGTGGCTCCTAGATCCTGGCTCTGATCCTTCCTGCGTCCTGTGGTGGGCGAATCTCTCTGTCAGGCTGTTACAGGAAAACTCGTTTGGCTACCTTCTGCATCAGCACCAAAACCACAGGGAAACTTAGTGCCTGAGCTGCCTGGGCTGGGAGCTCAAGCTGCTCATGGGGGGGCATCTCTGTTTTTCCTCAAGAACAGGTACAGCCAGCTTTCAGCAGGTGCTCCCTTGACATGAGTGCAGACACCAATCCCTCTGCCTGATCCTCCAGGGGAACAATTTTTTTTTGTGTTCAAGTAGTTCCTGGGAAGCTTCCTTCACTTGGTTTGAAGGAGAAGGGGACCTCCTGCCCCAAACTGTAGGGAAAAGAAATTTAGAAAAATTCAGGGCTCTGCCGACTGTTCACACAAATGTTTCTCACCACAATACTCCAAAATGGCTGCTAGTTTCCTTCCCACACAGGCTGGAGTAGGGGAAGGGTATTGGCAGCAAGGTCAGTTTCTCCCCATCAGTGGACGATTTTGAATAGACAGTATCATCAGTTTCAGAGATGTCTGAGCAGTCCTTAGGATGTGCAAGCACTAAAACTCATTCTTCTCGGCAGATTTTGTGATAAGAAAGATCCTATGTAATATTCTGTTAAACTATATTATCTTCTAAAGTGTTTATTCTTGCTATGATTTCTTCAGATTTCAAATGAAAATGTCATGCATAAACATAGGATAAATCTTAAAAAAAAAAAAAACAAAAAAAAAAAAACAAAAATCTACATGGCAAATCAGGAAAACCATAGACAATAGAAAGAAGTTTATGCAAGTAGAGTCCTTGAAGGAAATATCCACATTCTTTTCTTACCATAAACTCAGAATACTGATAATTTTGGAATCTATTCTCTGGATATTGTGTTTATCTTGTACTATATTATAAGGTCCATGGGGGCAGATTCCTTTTTTACTGCTGAATCACTAGGATCTAAGACAATGTTGAGAAATGAATGTTTAACAAATTGTACGATTGAAGGAATCAATGAACAAAATGTCTACTTGTAAGGGAACAGCCACATAATTGACTAAAACATATTTTTAAATACATTTTATCAAGTCTTTTTATTTTTTAAATATTTTCAGTAAGGAACCAAGAAAATAAAAGAAAGATAGAAATATGTTAAAAATTTCTATTCTACTGTCATTGTTCAATGCAGCAGTAAAGTAGTGATTTAATTTTGTCATTATAACATTTAATATGCAGGTTACAATTTTCCATTATAACCACTAAAAGAATAGAAAGAGTGTATAACTCTCAAACTAGTGGAGGAAAAAAAAGGATAGGAAAATTGAATGCTAAATAAATAAATAAATAAATAAATGAAAAAGAAAAACAACTAGAAGAAGACAGATAACATAAGAAATAAAGTGGCATAAATAAATTCAAATATGGGGTGCCTAGATAGTTCAGTGGGTTAAAGCCTCTGCCTTCGGCTCAGGTCATGATCTCAGGGTGCTGGGATAGAGCCCCAAGTCAGGCTCTCTGCTCAGCAGGGAGCCTGCTTCCCCCTTCTCTCTGCCTGCCTCTCTGCCTACTTGTGATCTCTGTTTGTCAAATAAATAAATAAAATCTTAAAAAAAATAAAAAAACAAATTCAAATATGTTGGCAATCTTGATCAACACAGAGAAACTAATTTCTATATTTAAAAACACTGATTATATACTTGAATTAGAAAAAAGAAATTAGCTGCATCAGGTGGACATGAAAATCTTGGAAGACACAAGATTCCAAATAAAAGAAAAATAAGTACCAGGTAAATACTGTTGAGAGAAAATGGGCCTATAAATGCCAGTAAGAATGGACTATGTTGTTAAAATGCATTACTAGACATAGGTGGGGTGTTTCTTCACACTATTTTAACAGCATGCAAATTATCGGGAAGATGCGGCAAATCTAAAAATGGTTGTACTTACTAATAGAACTTCAAAATGTAAAAGAGTTAAGTTGACAGAACTACATAGATAAATTGATGAATTTATATACAAGAAGACTAACACTCCGCTCTTAGGCAAAAGAAAAACATTCAAATGTACATATGATTAGAATACCACAATCATCTTAAGATTGATATATATATAGGGGCGCCTGGGTGGCTCAGCGGGTTAAAGCCTCTGCCTTTGGCTTAGGTTATGATCTCAGGATCCTGGGATCGAGCCCCGCATGGGGAATCTCAGCTCAGCAGGGAGCCTGCTTCCCCCTCTCTCTCTGTCTGCCTCTCTGCCTACTTGTGATCTCTGTCAAATAAATAAATAAAAATCTTTAAAAAAAGATTTATATATACGTGTGTGTGTGTGTGTGTGTGTGTGTGTGTGTGTGTATTATATGGGAACAGAGATACATGCATTATATACACATATACATATCTATTATTACATCCAATAACTGAAAAATATATGATTTTTTTTCAAAAGAGCCATTTAAAATTTTGCCCTTTACTAGTTTCCAACAATAAGCCCCGCAATTTTTAAAGAACTTGTATTCTACAGGCTATGCCAATTGAGGTAAAAGTCAACAATTATTGCTTACAAAAATACTTTTGAAAATTAAAAATACACAGGCTCATACACAGGGTAACAAATGGAAATGAGCGACCTCCAGTTCTGCTTACCAGACAGATGTATTTAAGAGTGAGTCACAAAAGCAGTTATAGAATTACTTATATAGTAGGTCTTTACTTATTTTCTTTCAAAAAATTTTAAAAATACAGCATATCCATTTAAAAATACCGTGTGGCAGAGGAAGGTGATGAGGAAGAGTGATGCAGGTACTTCAAAGCTCTTTATAATATTTCATAATGTTCCACTTCTTAAGTAAGTTGCCAGTGAATAAGTGTTTACCACATTAATCTTTCAATCCACACATATGTTATATTAAATCATACAAAATGCCATTTATGTAGGTCAGATACAGTGGACTATTGGCCATTTTGTATTACTCAATCTAATCTAATGCATATGTTCTTTTGATTAAGTGATACCGATCTCATGCAAGAATATATAGAAAAGACAGTTTGTGAAATGGGATGTTCACACGTTCTGCGGTAGTGTGATGATCTCAAGGGTAATGGCCTGTGTAGAACTGTGAATCAATTTTTTGTGGGAGTAGGGATATTCTATTTATTCCATTGCATTTTATTTTGTATTTCCTTATATGTTTAAAATGTAAGTTCAGAAAAGACATTTTGTCCAACTGGGGGAAAAAAAAATGCTTGATGAGAGTATGAAAGATTCTCTTTCAGGGTCATTTTCAGCCACGTGGTGATGATGACTCCCAGCCACTTTCACAGGCTGGGGATAGCGGGCAGCTCTGATTTAAGCACAGACAGAACCGGACTCTTATAAATTCTGCATCTATCTTGCAGGGGCCTCAGTCCAATTGCTCTTTTTGAGTCCAGTGGCAACATCAAATTCATCTGCTAAAGTGTTCACAAGAGTCCCATTTGGTTTTAAAGTTTCCAAATTTTACTAAAGAGAGTTTAAAGTGTTGCTGGGTATAAAATCCTTTTAACTAGGAAAATCATGGGTGTTGAACTCACGCTAGGTCACCTACTTGGGCAAACTGAATACATTCATAACTCCCAATGTCATTGGCAATCTAACATTATCTCTGTATGCAACATGAAAGATATTCATAGGGAACTTGTGCTGTGTCTTAATATAATTAGTGAGACTGCTTTACCATGATTTTCTTCCTTTTGGGTACAAATAACACACATTAATTTCACACAAATAGCTTAGGTAATTTCTTTTCCTTGGTCTAAGACACGAGCTCTTACTTGAACACTACGCTCATTTATGTTCCTACAAAACACATGCCTGATCACTAGGGTCTGTTCCTTCTGTCCTTTGGCCAAATCCTTGACATAATTTGACCAAATATATTTTTTTCTGTGACACCTTCTGGTCTCCTTCCCATTCTTTCTATTTATGCCTCATTTCTCTGTCAACTTCCTCCTATTTCCTGTTCTGATTTAGCATTCCTCAACTGATTTAGCACCTAGGACCTGTCAAGAATTCATTATCCTTACTAAAAATCTCCTAAAATTCTTCATCAATGGATTTTAACATCCTTTCCAGAGAGCGGGAAGCCCAAGGTCAGATCCATATAATCCAAATGAATAAGCAGCTCTAAAAAAAATACCAAAAAATTAGTTCATCTATTTTTCAGCCTTGGCAGAGTGTTTGGTAATGAATAGCCTGATTTGTTAGAAGTCAAGCTTATGGAGGTGCCCAAGTGGCTCGGTCAGTTAAGCCTTGGACCCTTGGTTTTGGTTCAAGTCATGATCTCAGGGTTGTGGGATTGAACCTCAGGTCAGGCTCCACTGTGCTGGGCGTGGAGTCTGCTTAAGATTCTCTCTTTCCCTCTCCCTCTGCATCCCTTCCCTGCCACTAGTGCACCTTCTATCTCCCTCACAAAGGAAGAAGAAGGAGAAGGATGGAGAAGGAAGAAGAAGGAGGAGGAGAAGAAAAAGAAGTCTTCAAAATTATGGAAAGAAAGCTTCACACAGACTAATTGTTAGTGAGAGGGGGTCATATATGAAGAGACACAGAAACCAGAGAACTGAATTAGGTTTCCAACTACTGCTTGGACAATCCACTCAGAATGTACTGCAGGGCTAGAGCAAACCTGCTAGTGGTGCAGCCGTGTGCTAATACCGCGTACCACAGCGGCTGCTACAATCCCACCCTGCCCCTTCCACCAACCGAAGATCATACGTCATTAAAGCAGGATTGTAGAAACTGCTCACAGCTAGCTCCCTCACCAAAGACGGCTTTTCCAAAGAGACTCACAAACATATATATTCTTACTCCTATACAATCCCCAAAGACACAAACACACACTCACACTCTGGTTTTAATGAAGACATGCATGTAGGGGAAACGGAGCAGAGGGAGACCACCAGTGTAGCAGCAACAAGGAGAGGCAAGAACCCTTGAAAATGTAGTAAAGTGTGTGCATGTCCCTTTTCCACAATGTACCATTCTTTTGCAAAAATTGGGATCCTGCATTAGAACCTTGGTGTAGAAGTATAAATTTTGTAATCCTCCCCCTAAGCTCTAGGTGCTCAGTTATCCCTAATAGAGGGAAGTAATTTAGGCACATTTTTTTTTTTAACTGAGTCCAGTTGAATGTATGTGCTGCTACTCAACCATAAGTCTACAAAATATTCCATTTCAGGCAGGAGTTTTATTAATGTGTGCTTCTTGGCACCTCTGACAACTTCATAAATAACTATTAGAAGTTGAAAAAAATCAACCTGAGACCATAAGAATTGACTAGCAGTTGGAAATGGAAAGCAAGTTCCACTGTTTCTAACGAACACAAGTTTTTCAGTGCATGGTCACAGCAAGCCTCAAATCTAAGGCACATTTTTGAAATGAGCAGATTCTGTATTTGAATATTTTCTTTTTTTAAATTGAAGTGTAATTGAGATACAGCATTAATTTTGGTTTCAGGTGTCCAATATCATATTTCCACATCAGTATGTATTGCAAAACGGTCACCACATTAAGTCTCTTTACCATCTGTCACCATACAGAGTTACAACTTTTTCTCGTCATGATAAGAACTTATAAGATTGATTTTCTTAACACCTTTCAAATTTGTAATATAATATGATAGTCTCCAGGCTGTATACTACATCCCCGTGACTTATTTATCTTAAAACTAGAAGTTTGTACCTCCCGATTACCAAAAACCATTTGACTCACCAACCCCCAGCTCCCCTCTCCTCCAGCAACTGCCAATCTGTTCTCTGCATCTGAACAAATGAATAGTATTTCTTTAAATGTCATTCTTCATTAGCTGGAACAGAAATAGCTCATTCCTTGAATTGTTTATTTACAGCTAGAGTTCTTTATATTTTTGTCTGTGAAATTAACTTAGTTTTCATTATCCAAAAGGTCAGAACCGTGGTGGTAAGTTCTGTGCCTCTGCAAGGTTTATTATCCTGTTACACTGGGTGTGTTTAATTACATTCTTGAAAAACAGTCCAGGTGTTTATTGAGAAATTTCAGATTGGTGATCATTTTAAGTTCTCATCTAAGGTTTCCTATTTTGATATATCTGTCTCTATTTTAAAAATATGTTCTGTCTCTGAAAACTTTGTAAAATCCTAATGATAATATGAAACGCAGTCTAGGTGGCCAATGTGCCCTCCTTTCTCTCATGTTAAGGGTCTGGATACAAAGCTCTTTGCTACAGCCTGGCTGGGGACCAACAAAAGGGACCCAGGCCAGCTGGAGAGAGAGAGTACGAGGACTCTCCAGGATACCTGTCATTTCTATTATTTCTATCACAAGGAGATAGTGCCTCAGAACATCCCTGCTGAGCTGCAGCATATGCACGCTGGGAACCAAAGATTCTCAGACCTGCAGAGAATAATAAACTGAGACTCTGAGTGTTAGGATGAGAAGTGAGGGACACTGTATTTCTCTTCTTTCTCAGGAGATGATGATGAACTATTATTCCTCAGTTCTGAACTTTTATTCATTCATTTTACTTCCTCAGGAGATTACCAGAGGGGATGATATTCCTTGTAAGTCTTTCCAATTCAGACTCTCTCTCTCTCTCTCTCTCTCTATATATATATATATATATATATATATGTACACACACACATGCATATATATGGCATCATTTGAGAGAACAGGAGTTGTGTCAGCATACTCACTAGTGCAAACAGACATGCATCCTTGTGATTTACTCACAAGCATTTCTTATAACTGCTATGTTCCCAGTGAAGTGATTGATTGTAGAACTGCAGCGGTTTCTGATACTCAGTCGACAGAGCAGGAAAGATAATCACATGGTTTACTAGGTCATAATTGAAGTTAAGAGTCAAACATCTTAGGATCTTAGGAATAAAAAAGGGATAGCAATTAGTTTTGATTCTTGCGACTTACTATTGATTCCAGACTATTAGAACACTGTTTTCTCTTGTAGTGTATCCTGTCTTGGAACTCTTACCATTGGTTTTCACTCACGTTATGCTCTCTTCATCAAAATCTAATCTGAATGTTCTTGACATTTACACATATTCCTCAAAGACAATGGTGGCTCATGAGTGTTTGAGTTTGCCAGTTCTTGATGCTTTCCTAAAGAGTCCAATTCAACAACAATATTGGTAACTTTTTTTTCCCTCAAAGTTTCCCCTATTCTCAATAATTTAAAATCCAGTGACCTAGATCTCAAATAATTTTGTGAATTTGCTTGTAATTTTTTGTAAGTGTTTTTGTTTTATTTTGTTAAGGAGACATAGGAGGCATAAAAAGGAAAGATAAAGGGTCAAAATGTAACAACACGTAGTGTTGTTGAGGATACTATATAAATAAGGCACACGGGATTAAATACAGATGAAGGGAGGAAACGATGCTGCCTGTAAGAAAGATCAGGACAGGATTTCTTAGATGAAGGTAAGCATGTGGCAGGGAGTGGGCTGTTGAATGAATTTATACATGACAGCCTCCTTCTTCTCAGACAAAGTAGAGGCTATCCAGACTGGAAAGAGGCCTCACACTTTCTCTCGTCTCCAGAGTTTTCATCTCTATTTGATTCCTGGCATCCCTACATAGACAGGGAACCATGTTCAATCATCAGCGTGTCCTCCCTGGATGACTGTCCTCATTCCCAGTTTCCACTTCCGTGGCTGACCTCTTATGCATGACTAGAAAGCAGGGAACATTGCTGATTTTGTCTACTCCAAATATCACTTTAAGGACTTGCACAGGTGTGTCAACATGGGCCATCCACTGCTGTACACAATTTCTTTTATTCACTTAATTGTTCATTAGACAAGAAATTCAGTGGCTTCAAAATGGTCTCCAAAAATTGAAACTCTGTAATTGATTTCCATAATTGAGTATCAATTCTTTAGCTCTGTATATAAACTCCACTAAAATGCATCTGTTTTCACTTATCATACCCACTTATGAAGGAAATTATTATTCTTAAGCTCCTGCTGAGAGTTATCCCACTCAAGCTGGCTATGCTGCTCATCTCGGAGTAAATGGTGTGATGGTGAAATAGAAGCTTATCTGGGGACAGCTGGCAGAGCACCCTGGATTTTTTTGAGCTTGAGTTAAGTGACTTCTCTGAGCCCCAATTTCCTGTACTATCAAAAAGATATAGTAGTAGGGATAATATTGTTCCTACCAAATAATATACCCTGACATATAGTACATACCCTACAAGTAAAAACTAATATTATTGTTTGTTAATCTAATTAGATTTTCTCTCTGAAGGATATGAACAGAAAATACTCATCAAGGGAGAGAGTTTGAAACAAGCTAAAATTTAAAAGATATGTAAATTTACTTCAAAGAGAGAAAAAATGAATAAGCAGAAAATACAAGTTAGGAAAGTATGGATATAAGATATACAGTAAACAGAAAGAAAAAAAATGGAGTGACACTCTAAGAGGCAGATATAGGACAGAAAGTGAATATTCCAAACTTACCGGGATTGATATGCCTATTGTTCCATTTCTCCTGATGTTTAGCTGGATAATTTATTTGTAGGGACCTGTAATTCAATGAGATCCATTTCCCCATTCTTCCTTGAATGAGTTCCCTGTTAATAAAAGAACTCAAATAAAATGTTAGTCTTACCTGCACATATTTATCTTCTTATACTTCAAGCTGTGTTGTTTAACATTCTCCCAATATGCCTCCAAGACTGCCAGTGTAATTGGAAATACTGATCATACAAAACAGTGATACCTGGTAGGCACCATTATTTCCTTTGGGAGTGCTCAATGAAGGTGATGATACCTTGTGAACAGGGATGGATGCAGAGGAGAGAAAGATGTTCATGAGTATTTGGCCAGAGATGTTAGTGCAGGTCAACTCTCCTGGGGCATCAAACACTAAGCTAGGAAATTTGCAGAAGGCTGAACTAACAGATAAATTATAGCATGCCTTGGCACATGCACTGTTCACTTTATCATTCAGAAATAAAATATTGGGGCGCCTGGGTGGCTCAGTGGGTTAAGCCGCTGTCTTCGGCTCAGGTCATGATCCCAGGTCCTGGGTTCGAGCCCCGCATCGGGCTTTCTGCTTAGCAGGGAGCCTGCTTCCTCCTCTCTCTCTGCCTGCCTCTCTGCTTACTTGTGATTTCTCTCTGTCAAATAAATAAATAAAATCTTTAAAAAAAAAAAAAGAAATAAAATATTTATTGAAAATCTAAAAGCTTCTCTTTCTATGGTGTTAGTGAAAAATCCTGAACAAGAATATGATTGTAGGTACAGTTCATTTTTTGAGTAAAGCCCTATGCCACAGGACTTGATACAGATGTCTACCTTTAATACAGGAATTTATTTCAGGGTAAGATTAGGGAAATTCATCCAAAATATGGACATTTAGGGCAATTGGGACCAAAACATGGGAATTATCCCAAGTCTTAGAACGTGGCATAGACAGGTAGTCAAGAGGAAGTATGTCTGTTATATATCACTTAGTTGTATGATAAGTACAATCTTAGGGGTAGATAAAGATTCATGGGACAGGTGCACCTGCGTGACTCAGTGGGTTAAAGCCTCTGCCTTCAGCTCAGGTCATGGTCCCGGGGTCCTAGGATGGAGCCCCGCATCAGGCTCTCTGCTCAGCGGGGATCCTGTTTCCTCCTCCTCTCTGCCTGCCTCTCTGACTACTTGTGATCTCTGTCTGTCAAATAAATAAATAAAATCTAAAAAAAAAAAGAAAAGATTCACGGGACAAAGAGGGAGCCTCTTAGAAAACAAATCAGAACAGATCTGGGCCAAGGATAAAGGTCTGTGGTCATTCAGCATATAGACAACATATAAAGACATACAAGGGCTTGAAATTAATAAGGAAGACTCCACATTGTTTTTGTTTTTTAAAAGGAGATACATGATTTTTTCTTCCCCCGTGGGTGGAATGATAATGTTAAAAGAAAAATTTCAAGGATATGATATAGATATGGAAAGAGATAAATTATATAAAAAGACCACCAATAAGGTAAGAAGGAGTTAGATCTGGAACACAGCTGGACAGCTTGTCTTAGAAAAGAAGAAGAACTCATTTTCCAACCTTATTATCACAAGAGAAAAAAAGGAGGAAAGTACCATATGAGGGCAGGTATAGCTATTTGAAATTATATATATATATATATATATATATATATATATATATATATATATATTCTTTTCTTTGGTGAAGCAGATGGTATTTTTCTTTCTTTCCTTCCTTCCTTCCATCCTTCCTTCCTTCCTTTCTTCCTTCCTTCCTTCCTTTGTTTTAAGCTTTATTTGTTTTAGAGAGGGAGAGAGAGAACAAGCAAGTGGGGGGAAGGGATAGAGGGAGAGATTATCCAAGCAGGGTCCTGATGAGCTCAGAGTCCTGTGCAGGGCTTGATCTCAGGACCCATGAGATCAGGACCTGAGCCAAAACCAAGAGTCAGACATTTAAACAACTGAGCCATCCAGGCACCCCAGAAGCTGGTGTTTTTCAAAGATGGCCATACCAATATATCGCTTAACACATGCTCTTCTTGGGAAGATGGCGACAATTCTCTATGGGGACATGAGGTGTCTGTTATTCCCTGGAAATTTGAAAATTGAACTGGGATTATGATGGGGGGTGTGCAGTTCTGGTGTAGGAAGAAGAGCCTGCCTTAAGTGGAAATTGCTAGATTCTTATCGTCTTGCACAATTATTGACTCAAGTTTTCCCTGAGATGAGTGTGACTGGTTCAGAAACCCGAGGAAAGCCTTAGAGAAGCAAACAGCTGAAGGTTACCAGTCAGCCACACTTTTTTTTTTAAAGATTTAATTTTTATTTATTTGACAGAGAAAGATCAGAAGAAGGTAGAGAGGCAGGTAGAGAGGGAGGAAGGGAAGCAGGCTCCCCACTGAGCAGAGAGCCCTATGTGGGGCTCCATCCCAGGAGTCTGGGATCATGACCTGAGCTGAAGGCAGAGGCTTTAACCCACTGAGCCACCCAGGAGCCCCAGTCAGCCACATTTCTTATGGTCTTTTGGGTAACAAGTGTTTCCTGGAAGGGAGATATGAGTAGTGTGTCTACATGGTTATCACACTCCTTTTCTTGGGCCACTCTGATCCACATCTCCATGCAGGTTGGGGAGCAACTCCTTCAAGGCCATAATGGGATTTCCTCCTGCTGGAGGATGAGACTTGGAAAAGAAAGGCAAATAGGCAAACTACCGCCCCCCACCCCCCCTTGCTTCATTTGCTCTTAGGGATACAATACTACTCATTATTTCTCTCCTCACTCTCCATTTCAAATCCCCCTTGCCCCAGCTATTACCCCTGTTAATTTGGTGACTATTTGGTGGTATGGCCAGTTCCTCATTCATGATAGGTTTGAGCCTGACCACTAGAGAAATTTTCCTGAATGTCACATATATTTTCACCTGTCTACATTGTATAACAGCAACCAAAACTTTTCTTTATGACCAGGGTCAGTTACCACTGAGAAGACTGTGACTCCCCTACTTGCCAACTGGTCCTATGAACATCAGGTACCCAAAGTTCCCAGGTAACAGCTGTGAGCATACTTCAATGGGAACTGTGTTCTGTTACTCAGACACTTTATTACAGTATCACCTCCTGAAATCTGGAGAATAAGATCTCTAACCCTGCAGAGATAAAGTAAGTCAAAGTAACCTGGTAGGTTAATGGTAGTGATTATAAGTAGGGCCACTTCTGCTTCATTTCTTGGTTCTCGGACTCATGTATAATTCTTAGTTGGAATATATAGGCTTAAAGAATACTTGGAATATATAAAGAATATATAGACATAAATATACTTAATGTATCCTGGGGAATGGTGGCCTTGTCTCATTGGATATTGCCTCTGGTAGGTGCTACAACAGTACCATCAATAGGTCAGTCCAATGCTCTATCATACTGACAGGTTCTGGATGGTGTATAGTCAATGAATCAGTGAATCCCATGATTGTGAGCTCTCCCTGACATCCTTTTAATACTGTAAAACGTTTTCCTTAATTGGAAGTTAAGTCATATGTAATTTCATGCCTTTAGATCATGATTTCCACAAGCTTCTAGATGGAGTCCTAGCTGAGGTCTTATGTATAGGAAAGGCAATTCTGTGTACAGAGAAGGGAGAGAAAGAGGGAACTTTTAGCTATAGGTTGGGATACAGAATATTCTTTTACGTGTTGGAGTGGTAGGGAAATGGTGTTCTTAGCGTGTGAAAAGATAGGTGTTATTATATATGGGGAAAACCATACACAGAGTCACTGGGTTATAACAGTTTCTGCACCTTCCAAGATCAAAGAGAGATTTAGTGGTTCTGTAGCTGAGGCCAATGGTGGTTAATGAGACTAGGAGTATAGACTAAACCAAACTGTGTGGTGCTTCATGTCAAACCAAGAAAGATGGTTTTGTATTATTACCATCTCTCCCAAATGAAATAATTAGCAAGTCTAGGGTGTTTTCATATAGCTTTCATCCTATAACAATTAACAATTTGTATCTTAGTTATTCTTGCATGACTAAACATATTAGCGAATGTTTTCATACTCAATAATGGTGCTACCAAATTTCATGCATGCTCAAGGGAGAAGAGATAAAGGGCCCTATTTATTATACAAAGAGCATGCTATTTTTACTTTGTTATGATAATGCAGATTTTAAAAATGAATGTGAGAGTAAAACAAGAAATCCTGTAGTAAGAGACAAAATTGTGTGTGAAAAAATATATATGTATATACTATATTATCATTCACTATGGACTGGATAGATCAATGAGGATATAAGAAAACAAGCTTTTCCAGACAAGCAGCAAATAGTTCACTGAATAATGACTTCATTTTTCCTCTTTGAAAAATGTATTCAAACAGTAAATACAGAGTATAAAGAGGACATATCTTATGAACTCCAGATATCATTTTATTATTGTTATTATTGCTTTGCTGAAAAAAGTTATATGAAAGAACTTATTAAGAAGCAAATAATATGTTAAAAATAAGAAACCACGGGTGCCTGACAGCGTGAAATTGAAAGTGTGAGGTCCAAACAGGTCTAAAGCGGTCAAACCACAAGTTTAAAAATGTGCAGCTGAAATAAATAGTGTGAATAGATTGTGTGACCAATAGAGCATAATTTGATTTGAATTTGATCTAACCTCAGGATTAAAGTTGAATGAAGGAGAGATTTGAACTGCTCTATTCTATACAACTGGAAGAGAAGACAGTAGAACAAGATGGCAGATGATATAATTTCTAATTAAAAATGCATCCTTTCGTCCTTTGTCCCTGCTCTATTGAACTGTAGGCACTTGTGTATTTTCTGAGGGTCTCAGTCATTCAGCGGCTATCACAAAATATCATAAATTGGGTGGGTTGCAAACAACAGAAATGTGTTTCCTACAGTTCTGGAGACTGGAAGCCCAAGATCAAGGTCAGTAGGACCACGTGGGGACCTTCTTCCATGTCACAAAGTTCTCCCTGTGTCCTCACATGGTGGCAGCGGTGAGGGCAAGTTGGGTAAGGTCTCTGTTATAAATGAGTATTAATCCCATTCACGAAGGCTCCACACACAGGACCTAATCACTTTCCAAGGCCCCTCCTCCTAATCCCATCACCACTGGGGATTAGAATTTCAATGTATGAATTTTGGGATGACACAAACATTCAGACCATAGCACTGGGTTTCTCTAGAATCAAGGAGCAAACACCTGTAAGTCTCAGCCATTCATGCTTCCATCTTGCCAGTGATCAGTTTAGGTGGGCATATGACTCAATTCTGGTCAGTGGACTAGTAAGGAAATCTACCAGGATCTTCTGAAAAAGGACCCCACACACTCAATACAAGGAACCCATAGGAAGACGGATAGACACCTCTTCTGACAATGCCTGAACAACGGAGCCGCCATTATGTGGTAAAGTGAATTGTGTGCGATGGCCTTTCTGATCTGCTAAGGATCTTGCCAACAGGTGAGGATGGTGCAGTGGAAAGGACTTGTGTGCCTAGTGACATCGTTGAGACTGAATTAACCAACCCTGGAGTTGTCTCTGTTCAGGTTTCTTATTATATAAGACAATAAAGCTCATAATAAAAGTAAGATCTTTACCCTCAGGTTTTCTGAGTTTTGGAGCCCAAAGTGTCGACATTTTACAGAGTTGATAGAAGTTGAATGATGAGGGTATTTAGGAAGTGACAATCGTCAATCTGGGACTGGAAGAACTGGCAAGCCACAGGGGAAAAAATGTGTGGCTCTGAGAGAAAGGCTTGCATAACAAAGAATTAGCAAGGAAGTAAATAACCTTGATTTCTCACATTGCTTCAGAAGCATTCTGGCACTGAGGAGACGCCATGGAAATGCTTATTGAGCACAGATGTTATCTTTTTGCTTCCTTCACAACATAAGCATACACTATGTGAAATAATCATATTGTCATTTCAGATGCAATTTTAACACATTCTTTCCTGAATAGCTTATGTGCACATATGAATAAATCCTTAAAACAATATTGTATCATTTAAAAAGTAATTATTCTTTTTTTTTTTTTTAAATATTTGAACCTTATAGTTGATTGTTTTTGTTAAAAAAACATTTCCAAGAAAGCTAATGTTGAATGATTTCAGCTGGGACCATTCTCAGACTTCAGATAGGGTATGGATAGTCAAACTAAGTTTAGGAATGAACTCTAGTACTTTTTTGAAAATAAAGTAAGTAAGTAAGTAAGTAAGTAAGTAAGGAGAGAATGTAATTAATGAGAAAGGTAGAAAGATTTTCAGGTTCCAGCACTTCAAAGGCAATTTTGTCCTCCTGCCTACCCCTTTCCCTTGCTGAGGTTCTCTCTTTTCTACTTCTCCAGATGTCTTAGAGCCTCTCAGGATTCCTAGGCCCATCTCCTTCTCGTTTGTCTTGAGAAACTTTCTGTGTTATCTCCTTCATCCCCACTGTTTCAGACTTCCCCTGGATCCTCAGAACTTCTGAACTTTTATGCCCACTCTCATTTCTTCCTTTTACAAAAACGATGTGCCTTCAGATCCTTCCTGGAAGGGGTACCTGACTGGCTCAGTAGGTAGAGTGTGGGACTTCTGACCTCAGGGTTGTGAATTCAAGCCCCATGTCTGGTGTAGAGACTACTTCAAAAAAAAAAATCCTTCCTGGAGAATGTTATTTGCCATAAAATACCTCAAAATCATAATATGCAGAATTAATTTTTATTCCCCTAAAACCGAGTCCTCAAATTGCAATGTTTTTTTTTTTTTTTTAAATGAATAGTAGCACCAAGTTGTCATACTCCAATTCAGAACCTTCCTCTCCATCACCTCCCACATCAAATCAGTTCAACAACATACCAATGTCTAATTTAAAACTATTTCCTTCCCCCGCACACACCTATCTTGAAGGTCTTAACTGGTCTCACCCGGATTACTACAAAATCTATTAACTAGTCTCCCTGCCATTGCATTTCTCCAAACTTAGTCTTTCTATGCATGCACTCTTTCTAAAACAAAATTTTTATTAAAAAAAAAAAGATGCAAGAAAAACACAAAACAAACAAACAAACAAACCTAATGTCTCCTGTTGCATCCAAGATAAAACCCAAATATTCATTATCGGGGAACTCATACTCTGTGGTCCCCCAGGCCCCTTACACAGCCTTATATTTTGCCATTCTACCCAAGTTGAAGAAAGTTCCATGAGAACTGATCGAAATTTAAGTATAATTGTCATTTTCTCTTGGTGTAGCAATGCATGCTAAACTTTCTGAAGTTCCTCATATTCATCCTTCCCTGTCTTCTTTCTGTTCCTTCGTCCATACTGGCCTCTTACTCAGGGGCCTTAACTTAGCACATTCCACTCTCATGAGACATGTCATGCATTTAAACTTCAACACTAAGGAGCATCACTATCTCCTCCACACATCCGGTCCTCCATCTCCCCAGCAGACTGAGGGAAATCCAAACTTCATGTTCCCAGAGTACTTACTTACTCACTTAAAGCCCTGACAACAATTAATCACATTTAAAAAAGAAATGCCTTTGTTCCTTAATGAGTTACATGTTTGGCATATACTCTGTACTCAATTTTTAATGAATGGCATATGCACATTCAGGCATTTTAAAAGGATACTTTGGACTCAGGGCATTTAATGTAGCTGAGAATATTTTAGGAGATGTTGAGTGCCTCTGTGTCATAGGATGTAAATTAGACGGTGAAGAGCTAAAGACAGTGGTTATTGTCTGTTAGTGGATGGGATTGATAGAAATTTCTTTAGGACAATCTATCGTGAATATGTAGCATGCTGGAGTATATTAGTCATATTTCTAAAATGATTTTCTATTTTAATTTCTGGGATATTTGCCACATCATTGCAGGTGAAGACAAACTATTATTATCATCTTTACTATTCAGTGAGTGAAGAAATCAAGATTCAGAGAGCTAAAACATTTCGCAAAGCCACACAGGTAGTGAATAGTAAACTCGGGCCTTAAAATCAGATGCTCAATACGGTAGACACACACACACACACACAGGAATATCAGGAATGACACTATCGTGTCATTTACAACAATATGGATGGACCTAGAGGGTGTTATGCTAAGTGAAATAAGTCAGACTGAGGGAAAAAAAAATACTGCATGATTTCACTCATGAATCTTAAACACACACACACACACACACACACAAATGAATAAACAAGCAAACAAGCAGAATCAAACCTATAAGCACAGGGAACAAACTGGAGGTTGCCAGAGGGGAAGACATGGGGGTTGGGAAAAATGTGTGAAAGGGAGTGGGAGGTACAGGCTTCCAGTTATGGAATGAATACAGTACAAGAATAACAAGCACAGCATAAGGAATATAGAAAAGAAAAAAAAAAATGCTTCCGTTCTGTCACTTTCTCCTAAACTAAATTCAATTTAATAATCCCTAATACACTGTGCTTTGCAGAAACATCAAAAATGCACTGTTCTTTATATTTATGGAAAGGAGAAACCAGAGTCACCCTTAGTTAAGTTCTATAAAGATAATGAGATGCTTCGGTGAAAGGATACATTGGAGGTAGAGAATGATACAACTTAACTCGTCACTCAGAACCCAGCCCTGGAACTTGGCTTCCCAGAGACGGAGAAACTGTGACCCGGCCATAAGTAGGCTAATCAATTCCAAATAATTTACAAAACTGTATGACCTGTACCAAACTTTATATGACCTGAATTTCAAGTAGAATTTAGTCCGTCCACTCACTGAACCAGCCTCTTAACATCCGCTATATGGATCAAACTGAAAAGAACAGGAAAGAATTCTTTAAACCTTTTCCTAGAAACTGATCTTTCAAGCCTTGGGGAGGTTGATCTCGAGGGAGGCATTTACCTTCTTGCTGGGATTATGGGTCTCTTATGTTTAATGGATGTCATTTCAGGAGCCATCAGGTCAATTAATCTCATCATTGAGGATCATTTTACAGGCTCATAAATATCATTAAAATCACACAGGCCAACTGATGGCTTCCTCTGTGTACGGTCAAATGATGGATACTTAGTCAGTTTGAAACAACAAGACACCTGGTACTTACCTACTTAGTGGATTTAATTTTGTTTCGGGGATTATAGGAAAAAAAATAATATAGTAAGACACAGGCAACCAGTGTTTCTTTAAAGTTCACATGGTAATTTCCATTATTTTTTGTTGAAGACTGCTGACTGGAAGGAATGAAGTGGTGACAGGGGAGGGGCTGAGAAAAAAAAAAACAAAAAACAAAACAAAACTATGGGGCAACAGAGGAATGCACTGGAAAAAAAACTGCCAGGACGGTGTCCAGGTAGGAGTGGCTACAGGGTAGCCAAGGAGCATAAAGCAGTTGGAGGGGAGACAGCACACAGACCAGCTTCCAATATTTACTCAGGCAGGAGGACAGAGATGTCCACATTATATAACGGATCTAAATACTTAAAAGTGATAAATGAGGCCGACACAATTTAAAAATTTGTGTTCTATCCTCCCTCCTTGAAAAATATACCTTTATGATAGTAAAACAGAAAAACACATAAAGCTAAGATGTCTGAATTTTATTATTTTTACTCATATTTGGGTGTTTGGCTTATGGGAAAGCAATATGGTTGAGAAAGAAAATAGAAATATGCATATAGTAAATCATTAAATATTTATGAATATGTTTTATTTTCTGCCTGTATTTTAGCAATGACATTGATTACATTATTACCAAGACGTTAACCTAATTTTATAGAAATAAACTGAAGGATTAAAAAGTAAAATGCGATTATATTCAAAATGCACATGATAATACTATATTTTCATAAAAATCAAAATTAAAGTATATGTAAACATCAAAAAATAAAGTAAGTATAAATTTCAAATTTTTATTCTAAAGTATTTAGTATTGTCTATAAAGACAAGTAATTTGTAGTCAACGGACATGAAAATTTAATTACAGAGAATTAAACTACATTTAAACACTATTTTTGAAACTTAATTCTGTTAGCAAATAATTTGAAAATAAAAGTTTATTATTCTAGTGCTCAGTGGTTATTTAGTTGCCAAAGTTGTCAAAGTAAGGAATTGGTAGCAATTTAATTGTGATATTATATGAATTTTATATCACCAATTGTTCAGGCTCTGGGGACAACTGTGGTGAATAATGAGCTAAATCATGAATTCCTATGGCTCCCCAACTCAGAACAAGAGAAGCAAGAAAATGGTCACCTGGTACTACTAGAAACAGATGAACTGTTAGCATCATGTTATCTGAAGAAAGAATGTAACACGTGAATGAAATGTCTTTCTCTAACATAAACACTTCTGCTGTTCAGATAATCCACATCCTCCCAAGCATAGGCCATCTCCCCTGTTGGCTCCAAGAACAAAGGGGAGAACACTGAGACATTTCCTTGGGGCCTGATCAGGTCTGGAGGTAGCACCTGAAGTCCAGCTCTGGTGACATGTGTGGGTGCACGAACTGTACCCAGGCATTGGTAATATACATGGTTCTTGTATAGCCTCGATTCTCAGATGTGAATGGGCCAAAACTCCCTAGGGATCTAGCAAAATGAAGATTGTGCTTGCACAGAATTGAAGGAAAGTTCAAGGGGATCCTGAATCTCTAACCAGCTTTTGGGGGCTGTCAAGCACTCAACCTGAAGAACGAGGGTGTAAAGTTGATGTGTGGAGAAAGAGGATTTCCCGTCCTAACCTGGGGGTAATACTTGCATCATAAGATGGGCATGATTGTCCAAGGTTTCCATTTTCTCTCTTTCTAATTCGTTCAACTCAATTCTCAAATGTACACTCACCAGTATAGTCTAAGGAAAAACAAGTAAGAAAACATTTATAAAGCTCTTTTTAAGTGATTTACATTTAATCACTACAGAATAAATGAGGTAGGCACAGTGTTCCATTTTCCATGACTTTCAACTTAGGCATTGTGTGACAGAGAGGTTAAGAATTTTGCTCAGAATCAATGTACCCGTTGAGCCCGGGAAGTCCAACTCCAGAATTCAAGCCTTTCAGCATTCTGCTGTGAGTCTTTCTCACACGAGAAGGAATGACAGATGTCCCTCCAGAATGGATACTTCCCAGGAAAGACTCTATTATAGTGAGTGAAAATAGCAGTAAAATTGATTCCAAACATACAGTAAGATTTTCTACCTTTGAATCCGATGTTTACTTTAACAACTGGGACGAGATAGGTGAAAATGGTTAGAACCTAAGGTTCTCTGTATTTTCCTTATCAACAATATCTGAACTACAATTTCACAGTCAGTTAAAGATTTCACAAATACTTGAGCTATCCCTTCATGTAGTTCATCTTCATGTAGTTCATCATCAGTATGTATTGTGATGGTTTATTTTAGTGGAACTGGAGAAACAGATTGTTAAGTTTTTTTTTTTTTTTTTAAAGATTTTATTTATTTATCTGACAGACAGAGATCACAAGCAGGCAGAGAGGCAGGCAGAGAGAGAGGAGGAAGCAGGCTCCCCGCTGAGCAGAGAGCCCGATGCGGGGCTCGATCCCAGGACGCTGAGATCATGACCTGAGCTGAAGGCAGCGGCTTAACCCACTGAGCCACCCAGGCGCCCCACAGATTGTTAAGTTTTTAATCAATATTTTGAGTTTAACACAACTTTAAATGTATTAAAATATAGGAAAACATATTTGGGGCGCCTGGGTGGCTCAGTGGGTTAAAGCCTCTGCCTTTGGCTAGGGTCGTGATCTTGGGGTCCTGGGATCAAGCCCCGTGTCAGGCTCTCTGTTCAGCAGGGAGCCTGCCCTACTTGTGATTTCTGTCAAATAAATAAAATCTTAAAAAATATTTATATGTGTATATATACACATATATACTTATGTATGATGCATATATATTGTGCATGTATATGTATATATAGTATGTGACTATATATACACACATACGTATTTATATATATGGAAATATATACATCATGTAATTAAAATGAACTAAATTTATTTCAGGTTTTATTTTTATTTTATTTTTGGTTTTGTGTTTTACATAGCTGTCTCTAAAGTGGTCACCAAGAATAATGTTTTCATCAAAAAAAACAATAACAAAAGAATACATATTTAGTTGTAAGTCTTAAGCACCCACATCTGTACCAAATGGAAGTAGATTATTAGGTTATTAAACCTCATAATGATAGAGCTGTGGTCTTCCTTCTTTGGGGCCGGACCATAATTACATGAATGAGTAAACTCATATATGTATGCTGTTTATTTACTTTTCAATTCAAAAGACATAAAACTTACTAATAAGTCATAATCATAAATACAATATAGTCATGGCAAATGATTTTTTACTAGTTTAACAGCCTTGGTCTACATGATCTTTAGGTACTTAATAAAAACTGAGGGTTGTGGGGCACACAGGTGGCTCAGTCAGTTAAGCATTTGACTCTTAATTTTGGCTCAGCACATGATCTCAGGGTCTTGAGCTCAAGCCCTGTGTTGGGTTCTGCGCTGGATTTGGAGCTTGCTTAAGATTCTTTCTCCCTGTCCCTTGACACCCCTCCCCCGGTTCATGCTCACTCTATCTAAAAGAAAAAAACACACAGCAAACACCACCACAACACATGAGTGTTGTATGTAGTGTTAATAATGAAGTTTATTCGTCATTGATATTTTTTCAAAACAAATCAACATCTTAAGTATCTAAGATAAGATTCAGACAAACTATTTATTGGCCTGCTACCTGTTTTTGTAAATAAGTTTTTATTGAAAACAACCATGTTCATTTGTTTCTGAATTGTCCATGACTGCTTATGTGCTACAATTGCAAAAACAACTTCATGAAAAAGTGGCTGTGCAATTTCTAAAGCCAAAGTTATTTATTCTCTGGTCCTTTAGAGAAAAAAGATTGCTAACCACAAATAATTTCTTTATTTTAGTTATTATTAATTTTTCAAATATTTCAAAGCTGCTTTGAAGACACACTCATACATAGATGCAGGCATACACACAGGTACACTGGACATGCATAAGAAAATTTCATATTAATTTCACCTGTGTGTAACAGACCAGCACATCTGATTCCATATACAGTTAAAATTAGTCAGACAGCACTCATTAATTCAACAAATTTTTACTCAGGGCATAGTATGCACCAAACACTGTCAGTGGTAAGATATACTTTAGAAAGGAAGAAAAGGAGAGAGGTACGCCAAACCAAGTGCCTGACACCAGGAAATGAATCTCCAGGAAGAAATATGTGATAACTGGGTATCCAGCTGAGAGCTAGCTAATGAGAGTTCCTTAATCCTGACAGAGAACAGGTGTGGCTCCTGTTGAAGAATGAGTGGCAGAAGATGTGTATAGTGACTGTATATGTTATACTTTATATACATCATATATGCTAAGTAGCCTCTTAGTCATAGAAATACATATTTCTTTAATTTGGTTATAAATCCTAGTTCTTGGGGCACCTGGGTGGCTCAGTGGGTTAAATCCTAGTTCTTTAATCTCTCTCCTTCGGTGAAAGAATGGGGAAAGGAGTATATTCCAGAAACTTGGCCTATTTAGAAGATGAGATCTATGTTCAGAACTTTTAAAATAATTATACATTATAAAAGAAACATTCAATTAACACCTGATTAATTCTTTTTTTTTAATTATTTATTTATTTGACAGACAGAGATCACAACTAGGCAGAGAAGCAGGCAGAGAGAGAGGGGGGTGGGAAGCAGGCTCCCCGCGGAACAGAGAGCCCGATGTGGGGCTCGATCCCAGGACCCTGAGATCATGACCTGAGCCGAAGGCAGAGGCTTTAACCCACTGAGCCACCCATGCGCCCCACACCTGATTAATTCTTAACAAAAATTAACATTAACCAATTAAATGATTGAGAACTGATCTGTGATTCTATGGTATTGATAGGCTAATTAACCATTGTTAGAATTTTGAAAGAGATGACATTTATAAGAATTCCCAATTAAATTGTAAACTCTTTTTCAAACTTAAAAAGTAACCTTTAAAAAATTGAGAAAGTAATGAAATTCTGGACAGTATATTGAGTCATGGCAGAATAAAGTGAAAAGTTGGTGTACTTGATGTCAAAGCATTACAAGCCCTTTTATGGAAAAAGATGTCATTAGAAATTTACTATTTTAAGAAGTAATGGTTCAAGAAATGTTCTATTAAGAACCTAGTGACAGGAAACACAATTCATATGAGGAAATATACCCACGTCTGTTTTGTAGCCAGTGTCTGATAGTTATGAGACTCTGGGAATCTTAAAATATGTTCATTCATTGTCAGTGGTGATCTTTTCAGAGGAGAAGGGAGATATCTCAACAAATTCCCTCCAGTAAAAGGCAACTGGAGAACTGGAAAGAGAAGCCAACCTCACTCATTTGTCTAATACAATAAATTGTATGAATTGATGATATACATAAGATTGGTGAGTCTTAAAGAACAAAAACAATTAGAAAGTATTCTGTTCAGAGCTGTCTTCAAAACTGGTGGCCAAAGGACAAAAATTCATCAGCTAATGAGGCAACTGGGCTGAATTCAGTCAGAAAGCTTGTGAAGCAACACCCCTGAAGAGACAGGCTGCATGCACACGTACACACACACACATATATACCCTTCAGATGGTCCATTATATGGAGAAGATTAGAACTCTGGAAGTCTCTAAAATTATAATTGTTATCATATATAGCTGTTTTGTCAATATTTCCATTTGTCTGCCAAAAAACCTATTTCAAACTCAGAATAAAACATAATAGAGCCACTCAGTTTTCCTCTCCTCATCTCATAACTTGCATGTGATACGTTGCAATTTAGCTAGTTCTACCTTCAAAATATAACCTTAATCTTCACACTGCTCTCCATCTCTCTCGTTAAAGCTTTGGGGAAAGCCATTGCCACCTTTCAGCTTTCACCTAGACTACTCCGGAACCCTGCTAACTTTTCTGTCCCTCCATCCAGCCTAATGCAGTCGACTGTTACAACCAGAGAGACTCGTATAGCATAAATCAGATGTGTTCCTTCCTCCCCTGCTTACAAATAACCCTCTAGGGGCCTCCAAATACGAATAAAATAAAATTTCCATCATCTTATAAGATCCTATATGTGATCATAGGTGACAATAAGAGTTTATATCCTGCTTGTAAACAAGAGCAATCCTATCATGAAGGATCCTTCTGGTTGCAGCCCCAAGAGATCAGCCTTGAAGGAACTTGGATACACTGATTATGTTTTGCAGATTATCAAAGCCTGAAAGTGTGGAGGGAGACAGCTGGACCCAGGGAATCAAATACGACCAACACTTTCTTAGACTCTCATTGTGATTCCTTACTTTTCCCATCCTTTAAAAATGTGTTTTCTTTATAAATACATTTTATGTATAAAGTGAAATTTGAAAAATATTGAGTTATGCATTATAATTTTAAAATCTACATGGTACTGGAGGACTGAGTCAAACAGCAAATCTCTCCTTCCGTTCTCCTTCCTAACTCATACTCCCCAGGGGCAACTACTGTGAGTGCCTTACCTACTTCTGCAGGCATTTTCTTGGGTTTATAAACAGTAGACTTATATTGTTATTCCTTGAATTGTTGCTGTTATGATTTTGATACCAGACGGAATTGCACAAGTGATCTTTTGCATGTTAGTCTGTGAAAAGAGAGTAGAAAAAAAGGTAAAATGCTGAAATCCCAGAAATGTGTGATTTACGCCTAACAATTTGTTTATCAAATTAATATTTATTAAGGGCTAATTATGCACAAGTTCTATTTTTAGCATTGTATATAGAAGTGCATATAATTTGAATTCACAAATTATTAGGGTTATTCTTCAATGAGAAAACATATTTGTTAATATTCAATAAGGATTACATTATGTAAAATGTAATGATGTAACTGTAGCACAGCAATAGCTAGCAAAAACTAACTTTATCATAAAAATAGAAAACAAAAAATATGAAATCTCTTAAAAAAATCCCTTCTCCTAAACCATCTTCTTAAATTAAAAGTTATACTCAGCTATACATATATTTATCTGTCATAACACAAGGATTATTTCTTGAAATTACGTTTGCTTTTTAATAATATAAAAGTGTAACTATTACTAAAAAAAACTAAGAAATTAAGAAATATATAGCATAAACAAGAATCAATTCTAATAGCACAAGAGGTTCCAAATTCATTAATCCTTGACATTTTTTCACAGTTGTTTTCCTTATCACTATGCCTCTTATTTATTTTTCTGTCCATTTGAAAGTAAGTTGTACATGATACTGCCTTAGCCCTAATTACTTCACTGTATACTTCCTAAAAAATGTGCTTCCTAAAAACATTGTAAGTCATTAAGGAGTTGCCAATTAAAACAACAATGTGATACCATTGAATGCCTATTTCAGTGGCCAAAATTTGAAAGACTGACAATACCAATTGCTGATGAGAATATGAAGCAAGAAGAATTCTCATTATTGTTATTGGGGGTGAAAATGGAACAGCCACTCTGAAAGGCAGTTTCGTGGTTTCTTACAAATCTAAACATATTCATGCCATATGGTCCAGCAATCGCACTCCTTGGTATTTACTCATAAGTTGAGATTCTGTCCACACAAAAATTGCACATGTATATTTATAGAAGTTTTGTTCATAATTGCCAAAACTTGGAAGCAACCAAGATGTCCTTTAGTAGGTGAATGGAAAAATAAACTGTGGTACATCTAGACAATGGACCATTATTCAGTGTCTAAAGAGAGGTGCTATCAAGCCATGAAAAGCCCTGGAGGAATCTTAGATACATATTATTAAATGAAAAAAAATCAATCTGAAAAACTACATGCTTTATGATTCCAACATTCTAGAGAAGGCTAAGCTATGAAGATGGTAAAAGTATCAGTGGTTGCCAGGGATGTATGAGAGGGAGGGATAAATCAGTGAAGTACAGAGAATTTTAGGGAAGCAAACTATTCTGTATAACACTGTAATGGTAGATACATGTTACTATACATTTGTCCAAACCCATAGAATGTGTAACACCAAGAACATACTCTAATGTAGACAATGGACTTGTGTTGATAATGATGTATCATTGTAGGTTCATTGATTATAACATGCACCATTTTGGTAAAGGATGTTGATAATGGCGGGGGGGCATGCCTGTGTGGAGACAGGGTATTCAGGAATTCTAGATCTTTCCCTCAATTTTGCTGTGAACTTATAGCTTCTAAAAAATAGTCTACTTTTTGATGCAGAGAAGTTCCTACATAACCAGAGTGCAACTATTAAAATTAGGACAATAACACTGATAAAATATCATTATCTAATCTGTAGATGCTATTCACATTTTGCCTATGGTCCTTTATTCATCCAGGATCTAATCTGGAATCATATGTTGCATTCATTTATCATGTGGTATTAGTGTCTTAGTTTTTGTCCATTGGAAAGAGTCCTGTAGTTTCCAACATCTTATATGACCTTGAGGTTGCTCAGCCCCAGTTCCATCCCCCACTCAACACACAACCACAGTGGCTCCAACCAAGGCTAAGGGGTAAAGAAAGGAGGAAGGAAGAGAAAGGAAGAGGTAGAAGAAAACTTTCAAATTATTTTATGTGTCTTATATTCTCAAAATTCTCCTGTAGGTGGGGAAGAGGGTATCTTCATTGATGATATAAAAGTAAGGCTTAGAAAGATTAACTGAGAAACTGAAGCCAAATAGCAAATTTTAAAATTAATCTTTACAGTATTTCAAGACAGTTGTTGATAAAAAGAAAAGCTAAATTCTTTTCAGTTATATTTAGGAAAGCTCAAAAACAAGATTTGAAATGATCAAAGTAAATACAATTCCTGGAAATAAAAAAATACAACCTAGTTCTAATTTAATTCATAGTACATAACCATGCTGATAGCTTTCTGTCCATTATTTATTTATCCATCTGCACTTATGCGTATATCCCAAATTATATACCAAATATATACATAAATATTGTATACATACAATAAAACACTAAGAGAGAAGTAAAGTATGGATGGTCTTCTTTCACCAAGAGCTTATACACTACTCATGTGAGATCAAGCACAGCATTTTATGACCTGGAGGTAGATAGATAGATAGATAGATAGATTGATTGATTTTTTTTTCTTGTGAGAGGAAAATACTCCAGAAGCACTTTTAAAAATGGGGGAAGAAGGGAAAAATGCAGGTGTGGATACCATAGCAATTCATCAGGAAATCTCATTTGTAGAAAATATTGAGATATGCAATTGCCATTGAACATGGTCTTTCTTGTGTTGTCTTGGCTTTTATGAAATGGGCTTCTAAAGCAATATTGGATATGTTTATAGAAAAATACAACATAAAGATTGGTTGTCTCAAATATGGCAGTAGAAAGTACATGTAAACATGTGAAAGGGAAATTGCACTCAAAGAAGGAATAGTTGAGATTATCTCAACCTCATTAGTGGTGAACATTTAGTAGGAGAGATGATATTTGCATGGTGTGCACTCTAGTTCAGAGAAAATAAAAGGTTTTCTAATGTCCTGCCCTGGGATGCTTATGGCACATTTTATTCAGTCCTTCAGATGATGTTTCCATGAGCACAATCCAAACACTGAGAAGTGATTTGTTTTATTTAAATACATGTTGCTTTTCAAGAAATGCATATTTGACCTTTATAAAACATTTTAACTGATTCATTTTTTCTACTGTTCATCAAGAGATTTATGGAAAGGTATGGATACTACTGATCTGTGGTAAATCTAAATTAAGTTTTATTGAATATAAGTAACCAAGATACGTGCATGCTCATATAAAACAGAACTTCCTTACATTTGCAGTGTTCCTCTACCTTTTCTGTATATGAATCATTTGGAGATCTTATTAAAATGCAGAGTTTACTTTACTAGATCTGGGGTGGAGCCTACGTTTCTGTATTTCTAATAAACTCCTAAATGGGGCAGGACCTTAAACCACATTTTGAGTAGGAAGGAAATAGAGAACAGGTAGAAACACAATACTGCTGTTTTGGTTTTCATTTACTTAAAAATGAAAAAATACCTACCATATTGGGTTTCTACATATACTAGAAATATATCTTCAAATATCCTCTGTGTTTTCTTTTCTGTCTTTGTAGATTAGTTTTCTACTGTTCTAATATCTGTAACGTTTTCCTTTTTGCTTTTTATTATATTAAATATATAGCCTGTCTTGAATAATATATAGTAAGTGGGAGATTAGACTGTGCTTTTCTCATGGACACCCAATTTGCAGTTGATAAAAGTCATAACCACAGACATTAAAAATCAACATTTTCTTCAAGTATTTTTTCTACACAAGAATATGGTTTAGTTGCATTTTCTTTCTTTCTTTCTTTCTTTCTTTCTTTCTTTCTTTCTTTCTTTCTTTCTTTCTTTTTTTCTTTCTTTCCTTTTTGACTATAGATAACTGCAGTCATTGTGAAAGGTGTGGCAGATATTATCAAGAATGAGGTAGCAGAGAAAATATGTTCCCTCCAAGTATCTATTCTTAAAGTCAGTGATGTTCTCTCTAGTATTAGAGTTGCGAGTGGAACAGTATGCTTTGGAAACAAACAAGCAAACAAAAAATATGAAGGCCGGTGTACATGTATGAGGATTGATACATTAAACAAAGATAATCTGACATACAGATGAGCTCATTATGCTGTACAAAATATAGGAAGTCCCCCCAAATTCTACTCTCACTGTTTTTAAGAGCACTGTCCATTTTCACGAATTTTTTTAAGATATGTGATTAAAGCATTAAACTATTAGGAAATAAGGCAATTTATATTAAGAATCTTCTATGGAAAAATCTGTCCATAAAATTTTATCTATATTCCGCCATTTAACTATCTAAGGAGAAAATATTTTGAATCATACATCCCAGGATTCAGGGTTACCATGGGCTGTTTCCCAACCATGGTTAAAACAGACCTATGTTCTGATTTATGGAGTTTCTTTTCCTGATGTACTTGAACACATTCAAACCCTACAGAAGTGTCTTGGCTTCCAGGGAGATAGGGGAACAGAAAAATCTTGGCTAAGACCCCAGGCAAGTTCTACATAGACTATGTGGAGTCCAGCCATAATTACTCAGCAGGACAACCAACCAGAGAAAAGGAACAAGGGAGAGACAATGAGATGCCACAGGCATTGCTCCACAACTGTCAAGTCTTGGGGAACGAGGATGATAAATGTAAGACAGGAGGGAAGAGAAGGAACCTAAGCCACTACAGGAACCTTATGTTCTTTTCTGACCAGCCTCTGTCAAATTCTCTAAAATAAATTCACAGAAAAATAGAAAATTTGCATAAATAGAAATAGATGAAAACTACAAAAATATGATATAACACCCAGCAAACTCCCCAAACACCACATCAAGAATTACATTAAAGACTTCAAATGTTGAAGCCATTTGCTGTTCAAGCTCGCTATGATTTCTATAATTTATCCTTTTGGAAGGTTTAGCTAATATGAAATTGAAAAAAAAAGGAAACAGAAGAATAAATATCAGGAATGAAAAAGACAATAATCTTTATTTACAACTGATAAGATTATGTATATAGGAAGGGTAAAGAAATCTTAAACCAAATTCATTATCTTAACCCAGTAATTGTACTGCTAGGAAATGAACCTACAGAAATGGCAAGGAGCTGTACAAAATTGCATAATGTATTGTTAAGAAAAGCAAGCTGTAAACTCAACCATGTGAGACGATCCTGCTCAATTAGTAATAAAAAAAAACTTATGGCAAGTTCTATACACGTGTATGTATATTTGTGAAAAAGATACATGTTTGCAAAAGAATGAAATATAAATGAAAGCACAACACACCCAACTTCAATATTACCATAGTGGGGTGGATATAAAGAGGCAATTATAAGTGGAGATCATCATTTTTATTAATATTATTTATAAACACTTATGTTGGCATATATTATTAATATGATAATATGCATTGATATTATCAATTAATAATTATAAATATGTTGGTCATAATTATACCACTAATGTTAATTATAAATTTTAATAGAGGTAAGAACTTTGAACATGGGACTTACTCTCTTAAGAATTCTTGACTGTATAGTACACTACGGTTTGCCATGGGCATAATGCTGTACAGTAGTTCTTCAATCATCTTGCATGATTGAAACTTTAAACCTATAATTATTAATATTTTATTAAGATGAACATATTATTTTTCTTTAAAAGGAAACAAATTCTTGGAAGAGTTCAAGTTGGTGTGTATGCATAAAAATAAAGAGACTATAACACTTTCAACCAGCATAATAGGATTCCCAGTGTTTCCCAGGTATTATTTCATTACTGTTTAATTGAATTATACCATCCTTTCGTGCAACTCAAAATCAGAAAAGCAGTAATTCTAAAGCTAGCTGTGCTGAAGTGTTGCTATTGATGGGAAAAGTGAATAGAATGTAGGGGAGTCTAGCAAACCTAACAGACTTCAACGTTTGCATTGAGCTAGCTGAATGCAAAGGCATTTCATCAGTCCTCATTTCACCATCATGGAAATAAATAAATGACCTCAGAAGCAAGAGTTTACTTTCAGAAAGTGGTTTCCTCTGAACTGATAGCAATTATACATTACTAAGTTTTTCCAGTGCATTATGACATTTTTATTTTGCTTTAGACATCAGTACACACTGCAATAAAAAAAAATCAGGTAAATATCATACAAGTTTACTTTGCACAGTGATATTGAAGACCCTAGGTCAAATATAAAAATACTAAATAAAAAGCTTAGCAGGAAAAAAAAAAATGAAGGACTTAAGGTTTGAATGTATTTATACTTAAACTTCTTTTCTGAGTCCCCAAGAGAGAAAAATTAGTATTAGAAAATAAAAAGACCCTGGAAGGATAATCTCAGCCATCAACTTATTTTATAAGAAATACAAAGTAATTCCAAAGTAATTTTCATACTAACATTAACATGACTAGAATATAAGTAGGTTTAAAAATCCAACTCAATTTCAAGCATCCCTTCTCAATTTGTTGTTAAGTCAAACAGAAATCATATCAAGATTGCACCCTTTTTTCAACATACTTATTATTTATTAAAGAGTACGCTGAGATTTGCCCAAAAGATGAGACAAAGCAAGTCATTCAAAAGCTTGTAGATTTGTTAGAGGAATCTGCCATTCAGCTCGACTTCCAAACTAGAAAGCATTTAGACAATACAAGGAACAGAAATGGATGTTTTTTCATAGAAATAATTTCCTCAGGCTATAAAATTGCAAATTGCTTTGAACTGCCTTTTATATTCAGTAGGGATAATCAAAATAATATTGACAGAACTGTGTTGTCATCCCCAAATCATGCTCTTTAATAATAATACTTTTGTGCTTTATAGAATTTTTAATCTCAAGTATTCATGATTGTTAAACATTCATCCATCTTGAAATAATTGGTAAAATATGCATACGACAGATAACATTTTTAGTTTAAAAAATAAATTCTAAGAAAAAATAAAAACAAAGCAAGTGAATTTTTTTTTTTTAATGTCATTTTGATGGTTCAAGAAAGCCTTTGTTCACTCAAGCTTGTAGCTCTGGTTTCTGAGAGGACTACCACCCAGGCTTTATAGGTAGTTCCATAATTCAAGGACTAATGTAATGGTCCAAGATTCAAGTAATGGCAAAGTGAGTGGAAGGTGGAGAAAAACAGTAGTTTAGGAGATAAAACATACAAATCTTCATGACCTATTGAAAGAGTCAGGTAAGTGGCAATAATGCATCAAGACATAACTTGAGTATATTCCTACCTAACTTCTTACCTTGCCTTCTTACTGGTGCAGCCTTATTTAGAGCAGTGGCAAAATTATCTCCATGAATTCTTATGGCCTTCCCCCTCTAAACCCCACAACCTCTAGGGTGTTATTGAACCTCTCTCTGGGGTTTTATTCAAACTGATTAAGAGATTTTAATAAAACCCATCCTAGTGATTTAAGCAGCTCAAGATCAATTTATCTTAGTGCTGGACCCTTTATGACATTGTGGTCCACTTCCAAGTCTCCAAGAGATACATCCCATTTGGGAATTGGGTTTCATTCTTGTTTCCTTGTGGCAGAAATGCAAATTTGATAGCCTTTGCTCTGAGCTACACTAGTTTTCTCTTGGAAGATCTGATTCTAACTGTAGCTTAAGATAAAGGTTCAAATATATCTTCAAAATTTCCCTGATGACACATCTTATGAGATTGCACTTCTACACAATTTGCTTAAAAAAATGTCCAAGGTAAATAAAGGCATATACCATGTTCACTAGTTGTAAAAACTAAAATTACAAATATATAAATTCTCCCCCAAAATATCTTTAGATTCTTTGTAATCTTAAAATCTCAAACTTATTTTTGATGAACTCAACAAAAGAATTCTAAAATTTGTGCAGACTCCAAGACAATCTTGAAAAAGAACAAAATAAGAGAACTTACTCTACTAGATGTCACAACTTATTGTAAAGCTATATGACTAGGGAAATGTGGTATCAACTCAATAATTAATCAATTAATTAGATGATAGACCATAATTAAAAGCCCTAAAGCAGACATCTTCAATAGAATTTGATTTGGATGAGGTTGGCATTGAAGATCAATGGAAAAAGGAAGGTATTTTCAATAAATGGGTCTGGGGCCCCTCAGTATGCACATGTCTAGAAGAGATATATTTGCTTTACTTCTCATCATATCCAAAAATAAATTGGAGACATTAATGTGAAAGATAAAACAATAAAATTTCTAGTAAGTCATTTAGGAAAATATCTACACAATCTCAAGTTAGGAAAAGTTGTCTTCAACAGGATTCAAAAGCTCTACCCACAGAGGAAATTAATGATATATTTTATTACATTTAAATTAAGATCATATGTTCATCTAAAGATACCACCTTTGTTATGATTTTAAAAATACACAAAATAGAAGGTCTTTGTAATACATATACAGAATAAGAGAAGGTCTTTGTGACATAAATAACCAATGAAGGATCTAAAAACAAAAAGAATAACATACAAACAAGAAAAAAAATCCTACAAATTGATAAGAAAATGTCTGACAACCAATAGAAAAATGGGGAAGAGACAATATCAGGAATTTCACAGCAGATTAATTTCAGATGGTTACTAAACATAAGAAACAATAATTTATTTACTGCCTTAGGTGTCAGGGAAACATAAATTAAAACCACAGAGAGAAGCAACCACTAACCCACCAGAATGGTTTAAAATCATCTACTAAAACTTATCTATGAAAGCTGACCCAGTAATACTACTAAATAATATTTACCTGAGAAATACACACTCATAGGTACCAGATATATATATATAAAGACCACGAGAACATTGTCATTCACAGTATCTAAAGAAAAGAAACACTCCATGTATCCACAATGGATAAACTGATAAAGTATCATATATTCATATAATGGAATAAAATACAATAATTAAAATAGACAAATATATCTTAGATAAATTTCATGTGCTTGTTCTCAGTGAGTAACATTGAGAAGTCAGAAAAGAGTACATGCTTTAGGACTACTTTTTTAGCTTTATTTATTTATTTATTTATTTTTTTATAAAAGATTTTATTTATTTATTGACAGACAGAGATCACAAGTAGGCAGAGAGGCAGGCAGAGAGAGAGGAAGGGAAGCAGGCTCCCTGCTGAGCAGAGAGCCAGACGCAGGGCTTGATCCCAGGACTCTGGGATCATGACCTGAGCCAAAGGCAGAGGCTTTAACCCACTGAGCCACCCAGGCGCCCCTATTTATTTATTTTTGAAAGAGTGACAGAGAGAGCTTGAGTGTGGGGTGTGGGGAGGGAGAGGGTAAAGGGAGAGAGAGAAACAGACTCCCTACTTAACTGGGAGCCAATGGGCTTGATCCTAGGACCTGGAGATCATGAGTTGAGCCAAAGGCAGATGCTTAACCAACTGAGCCACCCAGGTGTCCCTAGGAATACTTTCAAAAGTTTTTAAGAAGTGACAAAACTAAACTACTGCTTTTAGTGGTACAAACCTGGCAGTAATCGTCCTACCAGCTTAGAATAAAAGATGGTTGGCTATTGATTGTGAAGATGCCTAAAAGAGATCCAGAAACACTGGCAAAATACTATTTCTTGAACTACATAATAAAAAAACAATTTGTTTTCATACATTTCCAAAGCCTTAAAATTAACATTAAAAATATTTATAGTAACTGAAAAGAAACTATATTTCTGATTTTGAGATAATTATATTTACTAAACATAAGAGTAAAATTCCATTGGTAATGTACTTGTAATGAGAACTATTTCATTTTCTCATTATCAGTTTCTAATAACTAATACACCCATGTTTTCATATTAGTTACTGCTAGATTAAGATCTTTTTCAGTGAAGCTTGACAGCAAATAAAAGAGAGGGTCATTGGGACGCCTGGGTGTCTCAGTGGGTTAAGCCGCTGCCTTCGGCTCAGGTCATGATCTCAGGGTCCTGGGATGGAGTCCCGCATCGGGCTCTCTGCTCAGCAGGGAGCCTGCTTCCCTCTCTCTCTCTCTCTGCCTGCCTCTCCGTCTACTTGTGTTCTCTCTCTGTCAAATAAATAAATAAAATCTTTAAAAAAAAAAAAAAAAAGAGAGGGTCATTAATAAGAGAAGTCCACTAGGAAAATGCAGTGCTTACAAAAAGGCTTATTAATGATTTGTATTAAGTGCGTTATTTACAGTAACATCCCCAACAAAATTAGGATATTCTAAATCTAATTAATAAATGAAAAGAATGAAGAAATTAGTAGAGAAGTGCTAGGTAAGTTACAGCAAGGAAGACAGATACACTCGAGTTAACAATATAGCATCAGTTAGTAATTTTAGCAAATGTTAAAGACATTCATCATTTTTTCTGAGTAAATTTTAGGAAGCATAAACATTAATGTACAGCCTCTACAATATGTCTGAACTTAGAATTTTCCAGCATAGGCTAAAATACTGTTTCAAATACAACACTTTCATGGAAAAAAGTGTTAAAGAAAAACAGAACTCCAATAAGAGGGTATGATGGCTGCTTAAAAAAAAAAAAAAAAAAGCTCCCAGTATGTCAGTATTTCTAGTTGCCCTATATTTGGTTGTTTTTATGCCTCACTGCAATGCATCATAGGATATTTCAGAATGAGTGTTCAGTGTTTTTTTCTTTTTTCAAGTGAGAAAAGAGTGATTTTGAATGAAGAGGTTGGTTGGGGGGGCAGTGAAATCTTTGTATTGCCTCAACTGTAGGAAAAGCTCAGGTTAATCAATCTAGGAAAGAGTACATTTGGAAGTTACTGATCTATAAATTGATTCCCTTAAAACAACCTCATTTATGCATTCCTTGGAAAATATGTGGGTACTTTCAGAATATGCATGTCTTATTTTGCAGACTACTGTTCTCGGTCACCTCATTTACTTTCATAGCATCAAGTAGCACTGTTTTAGATCATTGCAAATTTATTCATTGATAAAATACTTGCTAAACTTCTACCATGCACCAGGCACTGTGCTAGGAATTGGGACACAAAAATACAGCAAGTCCTACTAAAAAGAGTTTCTAATATAGATATTTACATTTTAATTCAGACAGTACTTTTGATCCCAAGCATTTATTTTCATTGCCTTTGTATAACTGAAATGTCTGTATTTCTCACTCTTTTTTTTTTTAAAGATTTTATTTATTTATTTGACAGAGAGAGATCACAAGTAGACGGAGAGTCAGGCAGAGAGAGAGAGAGAGGGAAGCAGGCTTCCTGCTGAGCAGAGAGCCCGACGTGGGACTCGATCCCAGGACCCTGAGATCATGAACTGAGCCGAAGGCAGTGGCTTAACCCACTGAGCCACCCAGGCGCCCCTGTATTTCTCACTCTTAAATGATATCTTAATCTGGTATAAGTAATCTTGGCTGCATGTTTCCTCAGAATTTTGAAGGTATTGTAACATTATTTTTAACCTCTATTCAGTTAACACAAAGCCTGCAGAAAGTCTGATTATCTCTCTTTCACAGGGAGTCCCTATTATTCTCTCTGGATCGCTTTTATATTTTTCTCTGTTTTGTTTTCTGTAGTCTCACTATAAAGGTATGGATGGTTGATTTTTTAAATTATTATTTTATTTTCCCCTGAAATTCATTTTGTCTGTTACAGCTAAGAATTCATTTCTTCAGGTTTGGGAATGTTCATCCAGTATATTTGGATCTCATCGTTTTGTTGCCACTCTCTTCCATAAGTGCACAGGAACATTCTGTTTTATCTTCCCTGAGCTCTTTTATTTTTTAAGATTTATTTATTTGTTTTAGAGAGAGAGCATGAGTGGGGGAATAGTAGAAGGAGAAAGTGAGGGAAAGGCAGGAAAGAGGCTCCCCAATGAGCACAGAGCCCGAAGTGGGGCTTGATCTCATGATCCTGAGATCAGGACCTGAACCAAAACCAAGAGTCAGAGGCTTAACCAATGGAGCCACCCTGGCACCCCTGAGCTCTTAACTGCTCTCTTCAATTTGTATCTTGTATCTCTCCTTTGTATTCTCTGTGCTGCATTGGAGTTACTTCCTCTGATCCATATATCTTTTTTGTTAATTTTCTCTCTGCATGTCCATAAATGCATTCTCATCATTGAAATAAAACATTTATGATATAATAGAATATGTTTTGAAGCAGATCATACATTACCTTTTAAAACCTCCTATTTGGGGGACACCTGGGTGGCTCAGTCAGTTAGGCATTGGACTTTTAATTCCAGTTCAGGTCATGATTTCTGGGTCATAGGCTCAAGCCCCGTATCAGGCTCCAGGGCTTTGGGCTCCAGGACTCCATGCTCCACGAAAAGTTCACTTGAGATTCTTTCCCTCATCCCCTCCTCCCACTGGCTCTTGCTCTCTCTCTCTCTCTCAAATAAATAAATAAGTCTTTAAAAATAAATAAAAATAAAACCTTTCATTTTTTAGAGTTTTTGTATGAATCCAAAATCTACATGTAACTTTCAAATTTCCAAAATACATAATTATTATTTAATGTAAATTGACTTTCATATTTATGCTTTCATTTTCAGAAAATAAGGAAGAAGTGCATTGCTGTTAGATATGTGTTTAATAACAACTTGGCAATTTGAAATTCAAATAAGTATAATATATTTTTTATCACATATCTAGTCTGCATGAAATCTGATGTTACAGGTAAAAGATAATAATTAAACTGAATAAAAGAGAAATATTAAAAATATTTAGAGCTCTGACTTTTAAATTACAAGTCTCTCACAGGATGGAAACAGGCAAATTTCTGATTTTCAAATGCATGAGTAGTGAAGTAAAACATGATGATAGAGAGGAGCTCTTTCAACAAAATCCTACAGCATAAAACATTTCTGTAACCAACTTGTATATATTTGAATTTTATTCTTTGCTTATTCAAATATATTTCTCATTTTTTACAAAATCCCCAGTTTCAACTATATTATTGAGAAAATAATATGCACAACTTTATCCCTGTTCTTGCTATGTAATATAGATGTACTTAATTATGTTTTATATAATTAACATGTAATATAAGAACAGAGTTTATGTAATATGTATCATTTCTAAATAAAGACACATATGGAAATTTGTAGGTGGTAAGGGCCTCAATAAAAGTTATTTATTTATTAACTAGTTATTATCAACTTATGTGTGGAATACTGAAATATGATGTTTGATAAAATTCAGATATGGTCCCTATTTTCATGGAGCATTTTTTTTTGGCTTTTGGTTTACTTTTAATTTGTTTTCAAATCTAAATTTAAGTTAATTAACATACAGCGTAGAACTGGTTTCAGGAGTGGAATCCAGTGATTCATCACCCACATACAACAACTAGTACTCATCCCAACAAGTGCCCTCCTTAATGCCCATCACTCATTTAGCCCATCCTCCCACCTAACTCCCCTCTAGCAGCCCTCATTTTGTTCTTATATGTAAGAGATGTAAGAGTGAGTCTCTTATGGTTTGCTTCCCTCTCTGTTACCTTATTTTTCCTTCCCTTATACTCATCTGTTTTGTTTCTTAAATTCCACATATGAGGAAATCATATTATATTTGTCTTTGACTGACTTATTTCACTTAACATAATATACTCTAATTCCATCCATATTGTTGGAAATGTCAAGATTTCATTCTTTTTGATTGTTAATACTCCATTTTGCATATATACTACATCATCTTTATCCATTCATCTGTTGGTGTTAATTTGGACTCTTTCCCTAATTTATTAGAGGGACAGAGTAGAAAATGATCATATAATTATTTATTTATGTATTATTTTTTACTATGACAATTGTTAAGAAAGGGAGGTTGAAGATCAGGGGTCAGTTTGTAGGACTTCAGGAAGTTAGAAAGAGATTCTTCAGCAGCATAGAGTTGAGAAAGACAGAATAGGTGTGAGGTATACAGAGCAACAAAGGAGCGCTTCTCAGGGAAGAGAATTGTTGATTTAATACCTATGGCAGAAAGAAGCAAGGAGAGCTCAAGGCAATGAATACAGTTTTCATCTAGAACAGTGGTAATGGGGATGTGAAATGAGGCTGAAGAGGGGAAATGGGTAGGCCATTCTTGTGGTACTACTTCAAGAGTCACCCAACACCTAACTCAACAACTCTAAGATGGGGTTTGGAATTCAATTTGATATATGAAACATTTTTAAAGGGGGTACCTATTAAAAATAAAATATTTTTCATTAACTTGAGAATTCAAAATTAATCAGAGGATTTCTCTGTAGTTGAGTATTCTCTCAACAATTGAAAGTATTTATGGAGAAAATGATTTCAATTTCTTAAAGATCCTCAAAAATTTCAAAAACACAGTAACATTCTAATGGAAATGATCATATTTCTGTAACAATGGATCTTCACTAGCAAGTGTCCCAGATGTGTATCCCCAGTTTGCTACCTAACCCAAACTCATTTTCATGTACACAGGTGTTCTTCCCATGAACCTACAGGATGCTCATTCCTGACAGTCATACTTTGGGCTTATTACTGTCATGTCATGTTGTGGAAAGACATCAACACTGAAGACTCTGATGGGCACAGACCACAGAGTATTTAAACCAAACAGACAATTTTCCCTGTTAAGAAGGAGAAAATTCTCTCTTCTGCCCCCAAACAAAAAATTGCAGGGGGAGCCCTTGGAGGAAGAGATAATGGGATAACTCAAGATTCTCATTTTGTGAAGAGTGAGTCTTTTTCTTACAATGCTTTGACTTGAATAACAGTAAAGTCTTTTGATCGTGTCTTTCCCAGTAGTCCCTCTCAGGCACTTTCCCCACATACCCTTTCTCTTCAAAGACAAGGCCCTTCTTCTAATTTCCCTGGTTTCTAGGACCTCGTATTTATTTCTTCTCATGATTTCCTACATTTCCTGTTAATATAAATCCAAAAATACGTGCACATGTATACACACAAACACACACACATTATTTTCCCTTGTCTGTTAGCAATACACCTTGAGGAAAAATTTTATTTAATGTCTAAATCACTTAGCAAACTACAAACTAGTGTCCTTTACCTCAAGTCAGTGATAGCTCAGTTTTCAGTAATTCATGAAGGTGAAGAAATCATTATTTTCAGTCTAGGGGAAAATGCCTTTCTTCTTTAAACTGATAGAATCCTAACAGATTAATACAACAAGGGATGGGGTAGCAAGATGAGGGGATAGAATGTAGTCAAGTGCCCATATTGAAACTAGTTGAATATTCACATTCAACTCATTTTCCATGATCTACTTATTATTGGGAATTTATGACTGGATGATAATGATGCTTATAATTTGATGGAACAGATATTTCTTGGCAGCAAAGCAAGTGATTTATCTGGAAAGTAAACAGCTGTGCAGAAAATAATATTTTTTGGTAAATTAATGAGGAGAAAAAAACTATCTAAAATATTTTGGCTTCTAATTACAGCTGTATCAGTCAGTGTTTCACCAAGAAAGCAGAACTACTATGAGTATTTATAAATAAGGGACTTCTTGGATTTAGACTTTACTCAAACTGAAGGGCGATAATATCTGGAAAGAAGAGTTGAAGGGTCAAACAGTTTAATAACCAATTTTTGCAAAGCACTGTGATATGGTGGGTAGACATGTAGGAACTTGTGGGAAAATCTGGGGAGCCAGGGGTGTCCAGCAATTTCACTGGAGCCATGAGGGAATAGTGGTACAGATTTGTGTATAAAACTTAACCCACTACCTGGTGGTGGCATTGGTGTTGCTGTCAATCAGCACAGGAGGCAGTCTGAAAGAGCTGCACATGCAGGAAATGAGAGCAAGGAAAAGCTGAGAGTCAGCACTTCTGTGTCCTACCAAAGAAACCTTCAGAGGACAATGGCTATTGATTCACTTACATCTTCTAGAAGACAATGGCTGCTGATTCACTTATGTCTTCCAAATGCTGCATGAACCTCCATTTCTAAAGAGTATGTGCTGATAATCATCCTGTCTGTATAGAGTTCTCCATTAACTTTTATCAAAGAACATTGGGGAATTAAAAGGAATTCCAAAAATACTCATCCCTCACCCCAATTTTTAGTAGCTGCCCAATTTCCTTATGTTAGCCATAGTTAATCAGCCCATCCAATATGAAAATTCTTTTTGTTGCCTGTCAGTTTGGGAGTCCGTGAAGTCCAAAGTGGCCAAGTGGCAGTCCAAGCTTCTAGTTTAATGGAGCCATTTCTGAGTCCCCTAGAAGGACTATTCCTCCTTTGGAAACTAAGACCTCTCTACTGACAGAATCCAACTTTTCATGAAAAGGAAATAAAATTTTTCTAATAAATCATTAGGGCCGGAGCACCTGGGTGGCTGAGTGGGTTAAAGCCTCTGCCTTTGGCTCAGATCATGATTCCAGGGTCCTGGGATCAAGCCCCACATCAGGCACTCTGCTCAGCGGGGAGCCTGCTTCCTCCTCTCTCTCTGCCTACTTGTGATCTCTGTCTGTCAAATAAATAAATAAAATCTTTAAAAAAAAATCATTAGGGCCAGTAGGGAGAGGAACTACTCCCATTTTCATCCTTTAATACAAGACTCTTAAAACCTGGGTATAGGAGAAATTTGGAGATAAGAGAACAAAGACATAAAGTTCATGGATTTGTCATGAGCAAACCTATCACTGGCAAACTTAAATTTCAACTCATGATAAAAACAGTGTAATGTACTCAGTCAGACCAATGCAATTGGCTGTCTTATTTCCTCGGGGAATGATGCCATCTCATGGGCTATTCCCCAGAAATTTTTATCACTAATTTTCCATTTTCACTTCTTCCAAGTTCTTGACTATCTATCCAAATCATCAGTATCTGCCCACCTATCAGTGTAGATCTGTATTTTGCCCTTTTTAGATTTTAGGCAAAACAAATATGGCATACTTCTCAAAATTATGCCAACTGTGAGTATTATCTTACCACTGTTCTTCACTGACCATCATACTGAAACTATCCCCTCTGGCTGGTACCAGCATATCTTGTAGAACCATTGCATATGGGGGCTGACTTCTTCTTTCTTAAAACAAAAAACCAAAAAACAAAAAAACAAAAAACAACTCTTCATTGAGACACTATACCGCTAACATGTTGTTCATATACCTAACATGTGCTCTCAGAGCCCATTCAAATCATAGTCTTCATTCACTATTACCACTTGATAATAAAGCACTGTATTGTGCACCTAACTTTATGGCTGCACAGGTGAATTCTATCAGAATTTTGACCATGCAAAATGTAATTAAAAACAGTTTTCAAACATATTTCCTGGAGCCTCCATGACCAACATTTCCTTCTGTACTACTCAGTATGGATTTCTTTACTATTTCATTTAATTTTCTTCATTGACAAATAATCTCAAATTTTGAGTTGAAATTTAAGTTTGCCAGTGATAGATTTACTCATGATGAAAATGTTATGGTCTTCATTACATTGCTTCTAATAACTTCTTTTCATGGTCACTGTCTAAACCAAGTGGAAGAATGGCTTCAATTTTCTTTCTAAGAGGTAGGTCAAGTTATTAACCTGACCATTGTTTCCAGAGGGTGAAAGTCAGCCAACATCTGTCTTATACTTGTCTATTCACTCCAATCTCTAGAGAATGAGAACATGAAAATATATGATTCTTGTGTTACAGGTGATATTGTTCAGAAAAGTTTATCATAATCTTTCAATTAAGAATTTTATTTTAGGGGCGCCTGGGTGGCTCAGTGGGTTAAGCCGCTGCCTTCAGCTCAGGTCATGATCTCGGGGTCCTGGGATCGAGTCCCGCATCGGGCTCTCTGCTCAGCGGGGAGCCTGCTTCCCTCTCTCTCTCTGCCTGCCTCTCCGTCTACTTGTGATCTCTCTCTGTCAAATAAATAAATAAAATTTAAAAAAAAAAGATTAAAAAAAAAAGAATTTTATTTTATTTTCTAATGTAGTATGATTTTAAGTTTTCATACTCAAGCTATTACCAATGATTAGTAAAAGTTCAGTGAATGTGTTATATTTTGGATTAAGTATTTTTCAGTATAGATATAAATATAGTAATAAGGGGAAAATAGGAAGGAAGGAAGGGAGGGAGGAAGGAAGGAAGGGGAAGGAAGAAAAAGAAAGGAAGGAAGGAAGGAACAAAGAAAGAGTTGGCCCTTTGTTTATATCGATTTAACCAAGAATTACAGCAATTTTTATGTATTCTTGACTACATATTCACAAAACCTGGACAAGCTTTTTAAAATAATTAATTACTGATGGATTTAAACTTTGCTATTTTCCTTCCTATAAAAACACTAAAACTAACATAATCATGCACATATTATATACATATAAAAGGTTACATATGGTTATATAAACACGTGAAAGTATAACAAGTATAATATATTTATTTATGTGTGTATATATACATATATTTACATAAATTTAACAATAACATTTTAAGTCAAACATTTCCTACTTAAGAAATACACTTTAAATACATGATGTTATTGTAAAATATATTTTTGAACATATCTAAAATAGTTAAGGTTTCAGTTTTATGAATATTCTTGAAGCAGGCATGCAATTTAGATTTTGGCAGATATTTTTTCAGGGAATTTCTCTAAATTATAGGCAGCCAGATGTCATTTATTCATTTTATTAGGAGAATGAAACCAATAGGTAATCTAAAACCTGGCTTCAATATATAAAGTATTTAAACTCTTTTTTCATCAAATAGGAAGACTGGTTCACTGAATTTTTCCATTTTTCATTTCCTTTCTAAATGTAGATAGTAATGAATTCTGAGATAATAAAATGATCGGTGATTAAAAAGGGGCTAAAACAAAGATTAAAACATTGAGTGATCTGTTAGCTGAGTATTTACCTACAGAGGCACTCAATATCAAAGATAGAATTAACATAAAACATGCCACTATCTCCATAGTGGGTTTGCAAAATGTTTCACTGAAAGAATCAAATTGATTTCTGAGGGGTTTATTTTGAAGAGTGAGTTTGGTAACAAGTCATATTAATGCAGTCTGTTTCTCCATCTAGTTTTTCTCTGGTTTAATATACAAACAAAATCATTCTTGTCCCTGTGAAATTTTAAACATATTTTTTTTTCCTAAACATTTTTTTAAAGACTGTCAAAGAAAGAATTGGGTTTTTCTATGACGGCTTATCAAGAGTAATCCCAAGTATTTGTTTAGAGAACACCCAGAGATTTTTATATCCATTATTCTGCCAACTCACTCTGAACCTTAAGGCTGACAGATAAAATGTAGGACACCAAATACATGTGAATTTCAGATAAACTACAACTGCTGTTTTATTTAAGTTTACCTTACATAAGATTTGGGACATACTTACACTAAGTCATTATTTGTTGTTTATTTGAAAGTCAAATTGAATTAAATATCTTGTTTTGTTTTGTAAAATCACACCTACATAAACCATATCACATCTCTTTTCAGACTATCAGAGATGTTGCTGAGAGTAAAGACCTATGGGCTTGTCTTGTCCAGTAGTTCTTCAATTGCTCATGCCTAGATTCCCTAACCAGATTTTTAAAATTTACTGGGGTCCTCTCACAGAAATTTTTTTATAAGAACCATAGTGGAGTCAACATAGCATTTAAACACAAATTTATGATTTAGCAATTTTAGAAAAACTGTCCTTAGACAACAGTGCTCTTATTTGTACATGAGAAAAAAAAATTATGCCAAGTTATAAATATTCCCATTGTCTATCCATTTCATTCAGTTTTCAAGGAAGCAGAACAGAGTTAGAGGAGCCATTATGATCATTATGATAACAGAAGAAAAGCTCAGTGTTCCACGGGGAGACTGACCCCCCTAACTGCATGGATTGGTGTCTCCCGCTAACCAATTCAACTAGCTGTGCAGACCAGTTTATTAAGAGTTGTAGTATCACTGCTTAGTAAGTTCAATACATTTTGATCAGAAGTGAAGAGGTAGAGGTCATTCTGTTAACCTAATGACAGGGTTTTTTTGTTTGTTTGTTTTTTGTTTTCTATAAAACACTAGATTATTCTGTGGTACTATAATAAATTATGCTTATTTTATTGTCCTAACCCAAGTCTTTTTTTTTTTTTTAGGCCATTGTGTGGTTTTCTCTCTCAGGATCACTCTGAAAAGTGATCATATTTTATTTCTACTGACTTTGATGGTTTTCTTCTGCATTGATTACTTAAAATGCTTCCTAAATATAGAAAAGATAACTTCTACAGTATAATTATCTGGGATGTCTTATATAAATGGTCTTAAAATAGGTCTCCACTATGACAGTCTTCTAATACTCTCTTTTCAACTTCTCACAGAATATGCTATATGGAAATTTTCTTTTTATAATTAATTATGTCTTCATGACAAAAACCATACGGACAGCTAAAAACAAGTAAAATTTCTGATGAATATCTGAATCATACAGAATCAGTTTTTTATTTGTTAAAATTAAATTTGTTCTAGTAAATAGACTTTTCCTAGAATATCTTTTATTTAAGTCTTGTTTTCAATTTTTCCTGAGTAACATTTTGAAGATTGAGAATAACCTGTTCTAATTTTAATTATGTTTATTCAATAGCCATTTGCTTATTAACCATTGCATAATACTATAGGGTACATGACCTAAATAGTTCCTTATATTTAATCACATAGGTTAGAAATGGAATAAACATAGCATGAAGGGCCTCTCTTATTTTTGTTATGAGGATATATTTAAGTAGTAAAAAGCACATGGAATTTAAAGTCTGACAATATTGTCTTTAATTCTTAGCTTTCTTCTGATTTGGCAGGATTTATTTAATCTTTCTGGAATTCAATTTTCTCTCCCATAAAGTGGCAAGTAATAGACAATTCAAATATTTAATATAAAGTTATTTCAAATATTAAGTGGAGTCACAGATACCCAATAAATAGTTTCAATGATTATATCGGAGCCTCAAGTCCCCTTTGGAGACATTTTAATGGACATCTTTCTAACATATCAGAAAATAGACCAAAATTAATCAAGTGGAAATCATTTTATAATACTGAAAATTCAGCAATCATTTATGGAACTATAACTAAAATCCTTATAATACACCAGTTTCCAGATGATGATGATGATGATGATGATAATTTTTAACTCCTGTGTTTGTGATCCCGTGCTCAGAAGTTTTGGGAAATATCTTATATATTTATATTTATATATATCCTATAGCAGAATGACCTGCTATCATGAATTGAGAGGCCTCTTCCTACCAGATCAATTCAACTGATGTTAACTAGTTAACATGTAGTTAACATCTTAAGATATAGCAATCTAGTTTGGACTAATATCAAGTTAATATATATGTATACCAACTTTCTCTTTCTTAAAAAAAAATTACTATTATTGGTGATTCCTAGAACATCAGCCAACTTTCTCTCTCCTCCATGATTTAGAAAACTTGAGTTTTTCCAGAGATTTGAGACAGTACAGTAGATGATTTCAATGTCTCTCTCTCTTTTAGAATAAAGGCGAATCATTCTAAAATCCCACCTTTGTTTATTTGTTTGTTTGTTTAGAGATGGAGGGAGGTGGGTAGGGGCAGGGGGAGAGGGAGAGAGAGAATCTTAAGTAGGCTCAACGTCCAGCATGGGCCCCAAAGAGGGGCGCGATCTCACAACCCTGAGATCATGACTTGAGCTGAAATGAAGAGTCAGACGTGTAACTGAGTGAGCCATTAAGGTTCCCCTAAGGTCTCAGGATTACAATAAATCAAGTAACACAGACATGATTTCAAGGAGATATAAAGGAAATTGCACTTATGTCCTGAATGTATTTCCTATTTTTAATAATTTAGGCATTTCATTCAATTGCATCTAATTTACTGTCAGCAGAGAATGAGTATTGAACAATTCTTTCCATCACTTAATTATGGTTTTGGTTTGTATTTCCTTAATGACTAATACTAATGCTAATGAGTATCTTTTTGTATGTTTATTGGCTATTTGTATATATTTGTTTGGAGGAATATCTATTCAAATTCTTTGACTAGTTTTTACTTGGGTAATTTGTCCTTTAGGTGTTGAATTTTAAGTGTTCTTTATATTTTCTGGATACTACATCATTATTAAATATATGATTTGTGACTATTTTCTCCCATTCTGTGTCTTCTCACTTTCTTGATAGTGTCATCTATTGAATAAAATATCTTAATTATGATGGAAGTCCAATTCACCTATTTTCTTCTTTGATTTCTTGTGTTTTGGTATCATATCTTAAAAAGAATTGCTACTCCAAGGTCACTTAGATTTTCATCCATTTATCTTATTACAAGTCTAATAGTTTCAAATCTTACATTTAGGTCTGACCTTTTTTGAATTATTATTTTTTTGCATATAGTGTGAGATAAGGTGCTGTACTGTTAGTATAGCAACTTCAGCTCTTTTGACTACTGCCTTCATGAAACCTGTTTGTTTTGTTTTGTTTCATTTTTTGTTTTGTTTTGGTTTTATCATGAAACCCATTTGTATAAAGTAAGTCTTTTGTAGACAGTATAGTTGGATCATAGTTTTATATTCATTTTATCACTCCCTGTCTTTTAATTGGAATATAATCTATTTGTATTTATTTATAAGTAAGGACTTACTTCTATAGTTTTATTGTTTGCTTTCTATATATCTTACGTCTTATGGTCCTTACTGTTTTCTTTTGTATGAAAAATATAATTTCTAGTGTACTAGTTTAATTTCTTTGAAATTTCTTTTACTATATTTTGTATTGGTTTCTCTGGGAATTGACATCTTAGTCAACATCTTAATTTATAACAATCTAGTTTGGACTACTATCAAGTTAATATATAAATAGACCAACTTAGTAGCATATCTACCTATGTATCTACCTATCCCCTTTCTCATCATTATGCTGTTATTCCCACAGATTACATCTTCACATATTATAGATGTGTTAACCTGGATTTTTAATTACAACTTTAAATAAGTAACATTTTAAATACGTAGTCTTTTAAATAAGATAGGAAAAGAAAGGTGTTGCAAATAAAAAAAAATACATTTACATTGCCTATCATACTCTTCCCAGTGTTATCTTTTTGTGTGGAATTGAGTTACTGTTTAGAATCATTTCATTTTAAGATGAAAGACCCCCTTGTAGTCCTTGTCCTTGTCCCATAGTCCTTGTCTTGTAGTCCTTGTGCTGTAGCTCGGGTATGGTGTGCATGAACTTTCTCAGTTTTGTCTGCATATGAATGTCTTCATATCTTTTTTCACTGTTGAAGAATAGTTTATAGGTAATGAATTCTTGGTTGACAAAAAGTTATTTCTCTTTTCAGAACTTTGAATATGCCATCTAACTTTCTCCTGGTCTCCATATTTTCCGATGAAAAATTAGCTGTTAATCTTGTTGAGGGTCCCTTGTCTGGCTGCTTTCAGAATTCTTTATATTTGGATTTGATAGGTATTTTTTGGTTTTGTTTTATTTTGTTTTTGTGTTTCCATGTGTGGCTATGTTTGATTTTATCTTGCATGGAGTTTATTTAGATTTTTGGATTTGTAGAGTAACATTTTTCATCAACTTTGTGATTATTTAGTTAAGTATTATCCCTCCTTTCATTTTTCTCTTCTTTCTTTCTGGAACTCCCATTATGCATCAGTTGGTAATCTTAATGATGTTCCATGAGATTCTAGGCCTCTGTTAATTTCTATTCATCTATTTTTTTATTCTGTTCCTCAGACTGGATATTATCAATTGACCTATCTTCAAGTTTCCTGATTGTTTCTTGTGTCTGTTCATATCTGCAGTTGAAATTTTCTGGTGGGTTTTTTGTTTCAGTTATTGTACTTTCACCTCCAAAATTTCTATTTTGTTTTTTTTAAGTATATATTTTTATTGATATTCTGTTTGATGAAACACCATTCTCATAATTCCTTTTAGTTTTTTGTAAATCATTTTCTCTAACTCATCCAAGTATTTAAAATAGTTGAAGTCCTTCTCTAAAAAATTCAGTGCCTGGGCTTTTTCTGAGACAGTTCCTATTGACTTATTTTTTCTCTATAAAGGCCATATTTTCTTTTTTGTTCTTGTCTTGAGCATTTTTGTTTAAGTTACACTTTTTGAATATTATAGCAACTCTGGAAATTGGGTTCCTGTCCTCCCCAAGACTTACTGTTCTTGATGATTATTTCAGATGTTGCTGTTTTTTTAGTTAAAGATCTTTCTGAGCTAACTATAAAGTCTATGTAAAGTCTATTATTTGTCATTGTGGCCCCTGAATTTCCTCTTCAATTAACTTAGAAGTTAGTCATGTATTGGACAGGGAGTTCCTTAAATGCCTAGAACCAAAAAACAATTTTCTAGCCTTTGCATACAGTTTTGTGTATACGTTGGAGCATGGCTTCAACACTCAGGCAGTTGGCAATTCTCTTTGTCTTTATTTTTTTTATCCATCCAGTGTCAAGGTCAGGTGGAAGTTTTTCCTAACTATGTTCGTGGTCTTTTAGGTCCTCAGAAGTGTGTATGTGTGTGTGTGTGTGTGTGTGTGTGTGTGTGTGTGTGTATTTTAAGATGTATGTATGTGTTATTCCCCAGCCTTTCCTTTATGTGTGGGTTTTTTATTTGTTTGTTTGTTTTGTTTATTTGTTTTATTTTGCTTTAGGTCAGTGTGTTGTTTATAACGACTATTGTCTATTGCCTCAGGCAGAAGCAACCTAATAAATTAGCTTGTAAATATTTTTTGACAAATTCCCCAGGAAGCAGTTTTAGCACTCAGCCAGTCTTGAGTTAGGTGAAATAGACAGAGTCAATTTGAGCCTGTCTTCCATGTAACCACCTGACAGGTCAGAATAAGACAGGTCACAGGTGCTTTGTGAATGAGGTTTGTCTGCTCCCTCTGGTATAGTCTGCACACTGCTCTTTTCACAGTTACTGCTGAGCTAAGGGCCACAGAATGGGAATTTGTAAGTTAAAATGCCACAAAGTTCACCGTTCTCAGAGAAAATGTCACTTTCTCCCCAAAAAGTTCTCTCAGAGATGCTGCAAGATGATTCATTTCCAGAGTTCTGAAAAAGTTGATTCAGACAATTTTTGCCTTTTTCTTGTTGTTTCTATGGAGGGATGTCTTCTGTCACTCCACTTCTAAACTTCCCATCTGTTATTATCTTTTTCTTTATTTCCTTCCTGGTTTGGTGTAAAATCCATGAGCTATTATTTTCTTGGTATTTCTACTTAAACACAAAACTATCTCATCCCTTGTAATTGCCCGAGCACCTATTCTGGCAAAAGCCCAGTGTCAGATGAACTTACTTCTCTGATTTCTGCTAATCAACATATGAGTAATGTAATAGTGATGAAGAAATTCCCAATATGGAAGACATCTTCCCCTCATTGTGCAAAAGCAGCCCACCTCCTCCTATTTAGGTCAGTTACCCATGCTATGATGGTGACTCTGCTTCTCTTCTGTTTCTCTATAGACACATGGACAAATGCCTGTTACAAAGGGATATGTGTGCCCACTTCTCTTGGATTCATTTTTTTTTTTTTTATTCCTCTTTTTACTGGCAGGAATTTTCCTTTGTTTTTGTTTCTCTGTCTGTGACATAAGAATGGGGACTTCTCTAGAAGGGGCACACTAGTTAAAATTAAAGTTTCAAATATAGGACATGGAAGCTGAAAATTAATCATGGTGCCTCAAGTGGTGAAAGCAACCTTAGACTATAATAAATATGAAAAGTACTTTGTCATATGTGTTAGGGATGTATTACTGCAAGGAACTGAATCTATTCAATCTTTTACAAGAGGAAAAGAATTAATTGGAGGGTTTTGTGAGAACTTGAAAATGTGAAGGAGAGAAAGTGCTGCTCAGCCTGGAAAAAATTGGGTCCAGGAATTGAGGAGTTTACATGCCAGTTTCTTGCTCCCTTGTTTTCCCTCATAGGGCTGGCCTTCTCTCCTTTACCACGTTCATATTGTCCCAACCCTAAATCTACATTGTTTCCAATGTAACTGCTAAGAAAAGCTACTGTGGTGTCTGTAACCTCATTGAAAATTCTAACGAGAAAGAAGCCTACTTGCCCAATGTGAGACATTCTCAAACCCAAGATATTCATATACTCTCTCATTCATTTGACCGTTCATTCCTGCACTATTTTTTTGTTTACTACATGCCAACTCCTGCTTTAGGTAATAGGAAAAGGCAGTGACAATATAAACGAAGTTCTAGGTACCATATTATAGAAGCCCGGGGATCAACTCCAGAATGTCATGGACCTGTGCAATTCAAGTTTTACAACCTAATATTATGAGGGATGTTATGAATGTACAGGACTGTTAAGTCTCAGAATGGGGTCTTTGTGATGTTGTCAGGAACCCTAAAATGTGAATCACATACCCCAATCATACTCTAGAGTCAAAGACATTATAATACAAATAAGCAACATTTTGTTTTGTTTGTTTGTTATTATTGGTATTGTTTCTAGAACTTGGGTTTGTTTTGTTGTTGTTTTTTTTTTTTTTTGTATTTCAGTGTTAACATACAGTGTTATATTAATTTTAGATACATATACTGATTCAACAATTCTATACATTACTCAGTGCTCTTCATAATAAGTGCATGATAAGTGTACCATTAACCTTAACCTATTTCACCCATCCCCCCCCACATATCTCCTCTCTGGAAACAGTCAGTTTGTTCTTTATAGTTAAGAAACTGCTTTTTGGTGGTGCCTAGGTGGCTCAGTTGGTTAAGCAGGTATCTTTGGCTCAGGTCATGATCCCAGGGGCCTGGGATTGAGTGCCACATTGGACTCTCTTCTCAGCAGAGAGCCTGCTTCTCCATCTCCCTCTGCCTGCCTCTCTGCCTACTTGTGCTGTCTCTCTGTTTTCTCTTAAAAAAAGAAAGAAAGAAAGAAAGAAAGAAAGAAAGAAAGAAAGAAAGAAAAAAGAAATTGCTTTTTGCTTTTCTGTTTGTTTGTTTTGTTGTTGTTTTGTTTTGTGTTTTTGGTTTGTCTCTTTTTTGCTTTGCTCATTTGTTTTGCTTCTTAAATTCCACATATGAGTGAAATCCTATGGTATTTGCCTTTCTGTAACTGGCTTATTCATTTAGCATTGTACTCTTTAGCTCTATCCATGTCATTGTAAGTGGCAAGATTTCTTTTTTCTTTTTCTTTTATTTTTGCATATATATGTATACACACACACACACACACACACACACATATATATATATATATAAAACTTCTAATTTATTTTTCATCTATGTGAACACTTGGGCTGCTTCTATAGTGTGGTTATTATAAATAATGTTGCCGTGAACATCAGGTGCATATATCTTTTTGAATTAGTGTTTTTATATTCTTTGGGTAAGAACCCAGTATTGTGATTACTAAATCATAGGGTAATTCCATTTTTAATTTTTTGAGGAATCTCCATATTTTTTTCCGCAGTGGCTGTACCAGTTTTCATTTCCACCAATATTGCACGGAAGTTCCTTTTATCCCATATCCTCTCTCACACTTGTTTCTTGTGTTTTTGATTTTAGCCTTTCTGACAGGTATGAGGTGATACCTCATTGTAGTTTTGATTTGCATTTCTCTGGTGATGAATGATGATAAGGATTTTTCCATGTGTCTGTTGTCCATCTGGATGACTTCTTTGAAGAAATGTCTATTCGTGTCTTCTGTGCAGTTTTAATTGGATTATTTTTTTGGGGGGTGTGGAGTTGTATCAGCTCTTTATATATTTAAGGTACAAACCCTTTATCGGATATGTCATTTGCAAATATCTTCTTCCATCAGTAAGTTGTCTTAGTTTTGTGGATTATTTCCTTGCTGTGAAAAAAACTTTATTCTGATGTAGTCCCAATAGCTTATTTTTGCATTTATTTCCTTTGCCTCAGGAAACATATCTAAAAAAAAAATGTCGCTATGGTTGATGTTGGAGAAAGTAGTACCTGTGCTTTCTTCTAAGATTTTGGGTTTTTGTTTTTGTTTTGTTTTTGTCTTTTTGTATGTTTTAGTGATAGAGGATTTAAAAAATTTAGATATACTAACTAATTAACATGTCATTCTTTATTTAGTATTAATTGTTTGCCTCTTCAACTCTTGAAATTCTCACATTTTTGGGCAAGGTGAAAGTCTACATCACAGGGGTTTCATCTGTCTTTAAGAATAGCAGTTTTATTTGTCATTATGATAATTGAAGGTCATGGGAAAATCACACAGTGATAGTTCCTTGAAGAAGCTGATGAAGTAGTGGTTGCTAACAAACTGATGAGGTCCATATTATTCTTTCTTTAAGCTAGTAAGCTAATAAAGAACATTCACGTCTTTTCTCAGGTAAGCAAGGATTGACATGGTAACTTGGAGACCTTATGCCTCCATCCTTTCAGCTATTTCTACATTCATCAGAGATGTCATTTTTCTGGATGATGCACAAAGGAAATTAATGTACCTTTTTGTCTGGATGGCTTTACCTAGATGAAAAGATTAGAAAATAGATGATAATGTATCTGGCTGATTTTAAATTTAAAACACTTTTTCTTTTAAATACTAGTAGTCAGTTTTGTTTTACTTCTATTTAGCATCAGTGTGCCTTGTCATATGTTCCTGATTTTAATACCATTTTTGTTCTGACTTTATACTTCACGTATTCCTAAAATTTCCAATTTCCAGTTCCAAACTGCCTTATATTTTTCATGTGTCTAAGAGATTTTTCGATTCAAAAACCAAATTATCATGATTTGCAATTAGATGTGTAATTTATGTATAATCCATATATTCTATGTGCAATATATTTAAATATTAATCACATTTTATATAATGCATTACTTGCATAAACAAAATGTACATGTAATGTGTGTATTGTGTGTATGAGTGTGTATTTTTTATATAAGAAGTTTTTGAAATATCTACACACTTTCCATTCTATATATTTTGGTTGATATTCATCCCAAGCAGGAATATGTAACTCAAAATAGGTCAATTAGAACATTACAGGATTTTAGCCTCTAGTTCTGGATTTGGCATAATTAATATATCCCAGGTTGGTACAATTAATACGAACTTTATTGTATTCTCCATCAAATAAATATTCATTTTCTACTCAGCTTACAACCATTAAGATACAGCCATTTTGACCCCACAAAGAGCCTGAGAATGCAAACAAGAGTGAGAAGAGTCCCATTTAATGATGTCTATTGAGCTAGAATCCCCACACACCCCAGTCTTTTCAGTTACATGAGCTACTAAAGGAAGCCTGTGTGAGTTGAGTTTTCTGCCATTTACTTCTGAAAGTATGCCTATGTGATAAAAACCACAACACCTTTGGCAGCATCTAAACAAAACTTAATGATATGTTTGTTAATGGTATGCTTATTATTGTCCCTCAAATCTGATTTGTATGCTCTATCTACCCAGTTACCTTTCTCAAAAGGATACTATCTATTCTATGGTACTAAAATGTCCAAAGTTTGTTTTTTGTTTGTTTGTTTTCCTCTTCTTTTCAGTGATTGAAGTTGGGCTTCATTTTAACGAGTTATTCATGGTATTGATTAGATGATCATTCATGCTGTGGAAGTCTCAATGAATTCAAACACTATTGATTAAAAGGGATATCATTATTTTATATACTGACCAAAAATTAGGCCATCTTCAATGTAAAACCCACTGATTTCAAATGCATTTCAGATTCCAGAATGTTAAAAATGAGATAGACATTCAGTGCTGTTCTATCTTTTGAAAACCCATCTATAATTTTTTCTAACTAATCATACACAGATCTTATTAAGAGTTTTGAGAAATATAAACTGAGAGTGTGAGAAATAGTAGGAAAAAGTTTGCCAATTGTTTACATAATGGTATACATCCTGGCTAGACTGAAGTGACAGTATATGATTCCAGAATATTGAGAATAAATTACTGTTCCTCTTGCTGGTTATTTTCCTTACAAGAGTCCAAGTCATACATGAACAGAATTAATAATCCAAGACAATGTAATATTTGAGCATCTTAACCTAATCTAACTTGATAATCTAATAAACTAGCTGGAAATTAGTACAGGACTTCTTTTCCTAAGTAAACAAAAACAAAAACAAAACTGCAAAAAAGAAAGCTGTAGGCCTTCTCTATCTTCACTCCTCCTAAGCGCGCGCACACACACACACACACACACACACACTCACATACACACACCCCATACATGGTTTTGGATCTCTAGATTCCAAAAAAGTAAAAAGTTACATCTATCAATTCCAACAAAAATAAGAGCAATGAAGAGAAGAAGTTTCTCCTCATAAGGCAAAGTGGTCTAGATTACTGCTCCAGCCTTTACCAGATCAGAGAATTAGTCCTTAATATAGTTGACAAATGAGACAGGGAGAGAGGGAAAAAGAAAGAGGAGAGGTGAGAGAGGGAGACAGAGACGAAGAGAAAGAACCATACCTTCTACCTTTGGTGGCCATTCTAGACACCTTTTTATGAACCTGTAGCTGGAAGGAAAAGGAAACCATATCTATTAGTATTAACTTCAAAACTAGGAGGAAGTCAGGATACTGAGCATTCTGAAGAGCAACTCTCCATAACTAGTTCTCTCTTCTCTGGATTAGAGTGAAGAAGGACTTAATGGAAAAACAAAAAGAAAGAAAAAAAAAGCCCAAATATCCACCTTCCTCCTTCTGGACAAAAACAAAATGAACAGATTGTCAATGTACACTTAATGTTTAGCAGACTTTAGGAATAAATAACTATGAAAGAGTTGATATATATATCACTGCATTCTGGTGAAAGCCTCAATTTTTTTTTAAAGCATGGACTTTGGCATGAACAAGAGACCTAGATTGACCGATTGATTTTTTTAAAGATTTTATTTATTTATTTGACAGAGATAGAGACACAGCAAGAGAAGGAACACAAGCAGGGGGAGTGTGAATGGAACAAGCAGGCTTCCCATGGAGTGGGGAGCCTGATGTGGGGCTCGATCCCAAGACCCTGGGATCATGACCTGAACGGAAGGCAGACGCTTAACCACTGAGCCACCCAGGCACCAGGATGAAGTGGAGGTTCAAATGTTTATCTTCAAATTCAGGTCTTTCAGTAAATATTTTTGGATTCTATTGAATCATCAGTGTTCAGATTTTATTCTTAATAAAATAAAGGAATAGTCTTCAGCTAGTCCTTGGATTGTGGTCACGGTCAGAATACTTAGAGCTTACAAATGAAAACATATGGCAATAATTGTTTGATTGAAAATATGACAAATTGTCAAAGGAATTTCTGTAAGTTTTTCTCCTTTATTTACATTATGTGTGTTATTTCAACATGTTCTGTTTACTACCATACATTGTGTAATGATGATAAACTATTCTGAAGGGGAAGTTAAATTTATACATACACACACACCCCACTGTATCTGTATATAGGTATTTATTATATCTGTGTGTATATCTTTATATTTTAATATATTTATATATATCTTTATATTCATATATGTTTATATATCTTAATATTTATGTAAATATCATAAAGTGAGAAGATCGATATATATCATTATATAAAGTCTATACTTAACAGTAGCTCTTTAGATAAGAAAACTCCTTGGGGAGGAGTCAAGATGGCGGAGAAGTAGCAGCTGAGATGACTTCAGGTAGCGGGAGATCAGCTAGATAGCTTATCTAAAGATTGCAAACACCTACAAATCCAACGAGAGTTCGAAGAGAAGAAGAACAGCAATTCTAGGAACAGAAAATCAACCACTTTCTGAAAGGTAGGACTGGAGGAGAAGTGAATCCAAAGCGACAGGAAGATAGACCGCGGGGGGAGGGGCCGGCTCCCAGCGAGCGGCGGAGCAACGGAGCACAAAATCGGGACTTTTAAAAGTCTGTTCCGAAAAAAAAAAAAAATAAAAAAAAAAAAAAGTCTGTTCCGCTGAGGGACATCACTCCAGAGCCTTAACCGGGGTGAAACCTGGGCGGGGTCAGCACGGCCTCAAGTCCCGCAGGGTCACAGAAGAATCGGGGGTGTCTGAGTGTCGCAGAGCTTACAGGTATTAGACCGGGGAAGCCGGTCTCTGTCAGAGACAGAGCCGAGGAGTGACTCTCAGCTCGGGGTTACCTTGAACCGGTCGCAGGCTCGGTCAGCTCGGAGCGCGGCCGGAGGCAGGGTGATGGGAGTAATTGGGCGCTGTTCTCTGAGGGCGCATTGAGGAGTTGGGCCCCGGGCTCTCGGCTCCTCCGGGCCGGACACCAGGAGGCTGCCATCTTCATTCCCGTCTTCCAGAACTCTACGGAAAGCGCTCAGGGAACAAAAGATCCCGAAAGCGAACCCGAGCGGGTTACTCAGACCGGCCCGGGTAAGGGCGGTGCAACTCCGACTGGGGCAAAGACGCTTGAGAATCACTACAACAGGCCCCTCCCCCAGAAGATCAACGAGAAACCCAGCCAGGACCAAGTTCACCTACCAAGGCGTGCAGTTTCAATACCAAGGAGAGCGGCGGAATTCCAGAGGAGGAGAAAGCAAAGCACGGAACTCATGGCTTTCTCCCCATGATTCTTTATCCTTGCAGTTAATTTAAATTTTTTTTCTTTTTCAATTTTTTTTTCTCTTCTGCTAAATTTTTTAAACTTTTACCCTTTTATTTTTTAACGTTTTTTAACTAGTTTATCTAATATATATATATATATATTTTTCCTTTTTATATATTTCTTTATTGGTTTTCTTTTTTTAATTGTTTCTTTTTTTTTTTTTCCTTTCTGAACCTCTTTTTATCCCCTTTCTCCCCCCTCACAATTTGGGATCTCTTCTGATTTGGCTAAAGCATATTTTCCTGGGGTTGTTGCCACCCTTTTAGTATTTTACTTGCTCCTTCATATACTCTTATCTGGACAAAATGACAAGGCAAAAAAATTCACCACAAAAAAAAAAAAAAAAAAAAAAAAAAAAAAAGAACAAGAGACAGTACCAAAGGCTAGGGACCTAATAAATACAGATATAAGTAATATGTCAGAACTAGAGTTCAGAATGACGATTCTCAAGGTTCTAGCCAGGCTCGAAAAAGGCATGGAAGATATTAGAGAAACCCCCTTGGGAGATATGAAAGCCCTTTCTGGAGAAATAAAAGAACTAAAATCTAACCAAGTGGAAATCAAAAAGCTATTAATGAGGTCCAATCAAAAATGGAGGCTCTCACTGCTAGGATAAATGAGGCAGAAGAAAGAATTAGTGATATAGAAGACCAAATGACAGAGAATAAAGAAGCTGAGCAAAAGAGGGACAAACAGCTACTGGACCACGAGGGCAGAATTCGAGAAATAAGTGACACCATAAGACGAAACAACATTAGAATAATTGGGATTCCAGAAGAAGAAGAAAGAGAGAGGGGAGCAGAAGGTATATTGGAGAGAATTATTGGAGAGAATTTCCCCAATATGGCAAAGGGGACAAGCATCAAAATCCAGGAGGTTCAGAGAACCCCCTTCAAAATCAAAAAGAATAGGTCCACACCCCGTCACCTAATAGTAAAATTTACAAGTCTTAGTGACAAAGAGAAAATCCTGAAAGCAGCCCGGGAAAAGAAATCTGTGACATACAATGGTAAAAATATTAGATTGGCAGCAGACTTATCCACAGAGACCTGGCAGGCCAGAAAGAGCTGGCATGATATATTCAGAGCACTAAACAGAAAAACATGCAGCCAAGAATACTATATCCAGCTAGGCTATCATTGAAAATAGAAGGAGAGATTAAAAGCTTCCAGGACAAACAAAAACTGAAAGAATTTGCAAACACCAAACCAGCTCTACAGGAAATATTGAAAGGTGTCCTCTAAGCAAAGAGTGAACCTAAAAGTAGTAGATCAGAAAGGAACAGAAACAATATACAATAACAGTCACCTTACAGGCAATACAATGGCACTAAACTCATATCTCTCAATACTTACCCTGAATGTTAATGGGCTAAATGCCCCAATCAAAAGACACAGGGTATCAGAATGGATAAAAAAACAAAACCCATCTATATGTTGCCTACAAGAAACTCATTTTAAACCCGAAGACACCTCCAGATTTAAAGTGAGGGGGTGGAAAAGAATTTACCATGCTAATGGACATCAGAAGAAAGCAGGAGTGGCAATCCTTATATCAGATCAATTAGATTTAAGCCAAAGACTATAATAAGAGATGAGGAAGGACACTATATCATACTCAAAGGTTCTGTCCAACAAGAAGATCTAACAATTTTAAATATCTATGCCCCTAACATGAGAGCAGCCAGCTATATAAACCAATTAATAACAAAATCAAAGAAACACATCAACAATAATACAATAATAGTAGGGGACTTTAACACTCCCCTCACTGAAATGGACAGATCATCCAAGCAAAAGATCAACAAGGAAATCAAGGCCTTAAATGACACACTGGACCAGATGGACATCACAGATATATTCAGAACATTTCATCCCAAAGCAACAGAATACACATTCTTCTCTAGCGCACATGGATCATTCTCCAGAATAGATCACATCCTCGGTCCTAAATCAGGCCTCAACCGGTATCAAAAGATTGGGATCATTCCCTGCATATTTTCAGACCACAATGCTCTGAAGCTAGAACTCAATCACAAGAGGAAATTTGGAACGAACCCAAATACATGGAGACTAAACAGCATCCTTCTAAAGAATGAATGGGTCAACCAGGAAATCAAAGAAGAATTGAAAAAATTCATGGAAACAAATGATAATGAAAACACAACGGTTCAGAATCTTTGACACAGCAAAGGCATTCCTGAGAGGAAAATATATAGTGGTACAAGCCTTTCTCAAGAAACAAGAAAGGTCTCAGGTACACAACCTAACCCTACACCTAAAGGAGCTGGAGAAAGAACAAGAAAGAAACCCTAAACCCAGCAGGAGAAGAGAAATCATAAAGATCAGAGCAGAAATCAATGAAATAGAAACCAAAAAAACAATAGAACAAATCAATGAAACTAGGAGCTGGTTCTTTGAAAGAATTAATAAGATTGATAAACCCCTGGCCAGACTTATCAAAAAGAAAAGAGAAAGGACCCAAATAAATAAAATCATGAATGAAAGAGGAGAGATCACAACTAACAGCAAAGAAATACAGACAATTTTAAGAACATACTATGAGCAACTCTACGCCAACAAGTTTGACAATCTGGAAGAAATGGATGCATTCCTAGAGACATATAAACTACCACAGCTGAACCAGGAAGAAATAGAAACCCTCAACAGACCCATAACCAGTAAGGAGATTGAAACAGTCATCAAAAATCTCCAAACAAACAAAAGCCCAGGGCCAGATGGCTTCCTGGGGGAATTCTACCAAACATTTAAAGAAGAACTAATTCAAAATAAATAAATAAATAAATAAATAAATAAATAAATAAATAATAAAAAATTTAAAAAAAGGAAGAACTAATTTCTATTCTCCTGAAACTGTTCCAAAAAATAGAAATGGAAGGAAAACTTTCAAACTCATTTTATGAGGCCAGCATCACCTTGATCCCAAAACCAGACAAGGATCCCATCAAAAAAGAGAACTACAGACCAATATCCTTGATGAACACAGATGCAAAAATTCTCACCAAAATATTAGCCAATAGGATTCAACAGTACATTAAAAGGATTATTCACCACGACCAAGTGGGATTTATTCCAGGGCTGCAAGGTTGGTTCAACATCCACAAATCAATCAATGTGATACAACACATTAATAAAAGAAAGAACAAGAACCATATGATACTCTCCATAGATGCTGAAAAAGCATTCGACAAAGTACAGCATCCCTTCCTGATCAAAACTCTTCAAAGTGTAGGGATAGAGGGCACATATCTCAATATTATCAAAGCCATCTATGAAAAACCCACCGCAAATATCATTCTCAATGGAGAAAAACTGAAAGCTTTTCTGTTAAGGTCAGGAACACGGCAGGGATGTCCGTTATCACCACTGCTATTCAACATAGTACTAGAAGTCCTAGCCTCAGCAATCAGACAACAAAAGGAAATTAAAGGCATCCAAATTGGCAAAGAAGAAGTCAAACTATCTCTCTTCGCAGATGATATGATACTCTATGTGGAAAACCCAAAAGACTCCACTCCAAAACTGCTAGAACTTGTACAGGAATTCAGTAAAGTGTCAGGATATAAAATCAATGCACAGAAATCAGTTGCATTTCTCTACACCAACAACAAGACAGAAGAAAGAGAAATTAAGGAGTCCATCCCATTTACAATTGCACCCAAAACTATAAGATACCTAGGAATAAACCTAACCAAAGAGACTAAGAATCTATACACAGAAAACTATAAAGTACTCATAAAAGAAATTGAGGAAGACACAAAGAAATGGAAAAATGTTCCATGCTCCTGGATTGGAAGAATAAATATTGTGAAAATGTCTATGCTACCTAAAGCAATCTACACATTTAATGCAATTCCTATCAAAGTACCATCCATTTTTTTCAAAGAAATGGAACAAATAATCCTAAAATTTATATGGAACCAGAAAAGACCTCAAATAGCCAAAGCAATATTGAAAAAGAAAGCCAAAGTTGGTAGCATCACAATTCCGGACTTCAAGCTCTATTACAAAGCTGTCATCATCAAGACAGCATGGTACTGGCACAAAAACAGACACATAGATCAATGGAACAGAATAGAGAGCCCAGAAATAGACCCTCAACTCTATGGGCAACTCATCTTCAACAAAGCAGGAAAGAATGTCCAATGGAAAAAAGACAGCCTCTTCAACAAATGGTGTTGGGAAAATTGGACAGCCACATGCAGAAAAATGAAATTGGATCATTTCCTTACACCACACACGAAAATAGACTCAAAATGGATGAAGGATCTCAATGTGAGAAAGGAATCCATCATAATCCTTGAGGAGAACACAGGCAGCAACCTCTTTGTCCTCAGCCGCAGCAACATCTTCCTAGGAACATCGCCAAAGGCAAGGGAAGCAAGGGCGAAAATGAACTATTGGGATTTTATCAAGATCAAAAGCTTTTGCACAGCAAAGGAAACAGTGAACAAAACCAAAAGACAACTGACAGAATGGGAGAAGATATTTGCAAATGACATATCAGATAAAGGGCTAGTGTCCAAAATCTATAAAGAACTTAGCAAACTCAACACCCAAAGAACAAATAATCCAATCAAGAAATGGGCAGAGGACATGAACAGACATTTCTGCAAAGAAGACATCCAGATGGCCAACAGACACATGAAAAAGTGCTCCATATCGCTCGGCATCAGGGAAATACAAATCAAAACCACAATGAGATATCACCTCACACCAGTCAGAATGGCTAAAATTAACAAGTCAGGAAATGACAGATGCTGGCGAGGATGTGGAGAAAGGGGAACCCTCCTACACTGTTGGTGGGAATGCAAGCTGGTGCAACCACTCTGGAAAACAGCATGGAGGTTCCTCAAAATGTTGAAAATAGAACTACCCTATGACCCAGCAATTGCACTGCTGGGTATTTACCCTAAAGATACAAACGTAGTGATCCAAAGGGGCACGTGCACCCGAATGTTTATAGCAGCAATGTCCACAATAGCCAAACTATGGAAAGAACCTAGATGTCCATCTACAGACGAATGGATAAAGAAGATGTGGTATATATACACAATGGAATACTATGCAGCCATCAAAAGAAATGAAATCTTGCCATTTGCGACGACGTGGATGAAACTAGAGGGGATCATGCTTAGCGAAATAAGTCAATCGGAGAAAGACAACTATCATATGATCTCCCTGCTATGAGGGAGAGGAGATGCAACATGGGGGGTTAAGGGGGTAGGAGAAGAGTAAATGAAACAAGATGGGATTGGGAGGGAGACAAACCATAAGTGACTCTTAATCTCACAAAACAAACTGAGGGTTGACGTGGGGAGGGGAGTTGGGGGGGGTGGGGTTATGGACATTATGGAGGGTATGTGCTATGGTGAGTGCTGTGAAGTATGTAAACCTGGTGATTCACAGACCTGTACCCCTGGGGATAAAAATATATTATATGTTTATAAAAAATAAAATAAAAAAAAAATCAGTAAGGAAAAAAATAAGGAAAACTCCTTGATTAATGTTGAAGCTATATCTTTGAGTTACATTTGACTCTTCCTAATTATTCTTTGGAAAAAACCATTAGTGATCAGTTTAACTTTCTGAGAGAAGGAGTTCCTTCGTCTACTGTGACTATTTATTGGGAAAGCCTCATCAAACATAACTGACAATATGCTTCTATTTTAACTTATTGTCGCTATGGATTTAAACATAATGACTCAACCTTATGACATAATTAATATGAATTTTTAATGTTCTCAGCATGTCTGTATCTCTCTTTGCATTGAATAGATCTTATAATGGTAGTTGAAACACCATCAACATAATGTTTTACTAGAAAGAGTGAATATATTGAAAGAGATCTGGGGTGATGATGTTATCTATTTGACATTATTTACTCACATTTTTAGAATTATTCAAAAAACATTGGAAATATTGATACTTATGTACATAATTTCTAAGATCATGGTTATAATTGGTTAATATTATTAAACATGTGAGCATATCATTGACATCTTTTTTGGCATAAAACATTCCCTTGCCTTCCTCCATTTTATTATGAGTTTTCTCTTAGATTCAGGAAAGATTAGGGAATAGTACAAAGTCTTCATAAACCCTCTACCCAGATTCATTATTTGTTAACATTTTATCTTCTCTCTGTGCCTTTCTCTATTCATCTTCTTCACTGCCCAAAGACTTATAATGCTAGAAATTGCCTTGAGTCAGGCAGTTGGCCCTCGTTGGGGTACAAGAGATGGAGTGTGATTGTGAGTATATGGAAAAATACCCCAGTTTCACTGTCCATTGGAAGGAAATTCAAAGTTTTGTTTAACCTGGTTTCTCAGTACTTCCCCAGTTAGAATGTGCCTTTGTTACCTGAAGGAATAAGTATAAAATTAACATAAATTTTATTGACCTTCCTCCATTTCCCTTTCTCTCATTTGTGTTTCCTGGTATCACCTTCTATATAAACTAGATGCACATAAGGTTTGTTTCAATTTCTACTTTTGGAGAGGCTTCAAATTATGAGTCTAATTGTTAGTTCATTGTGTCATTTAACATTAATTCTTCTTTCTTTTATTTTTTTACAAATAGGAAGTCAGTTCCCAAAGCTTGCTTAAAATCATGTTGAATATTTTGGTTAAAAAAATGTGAATTTTGTACTGGACCACATCAAGAGACCATTAATACCAGTTTCCCCGATATCTGTTGTGCAAAATTTGACCCCTTGGTTACTGAATAAAACTTTGTAGGAAAGTTAAATAACTATATGCATACATATCAAAGAGATAAATGCAAAATAAACATTTGGTGGCTCTTCATCATGAAGCAATAATAATTTGTTTAAATGCAAGTTTTCTAAGGGAGATGTATTGGGTATCAGAGCTGCACACCCAACAAGATTTACTGAATCACAGAGAATTTAGCTAATATTACTCTTAACTGGGTGCAAAAAGGTAATTTTTATTGCTACTGTTGGAAACTGTGAAAGAGAAAAATAGAAAGTAAAAATCTGAAAAGAATTAGTAAGTGTCTAGACTGTTATGTTGATAATATGATTTTAGTGGAGATTTAGTAATAATAGTGAAAACAGAACTTTAAAATAATATATGCATATTCTCTATATATAGTGTGTGTGTGTGTGTGTGTGTATTTGTGTGTGTGTGTGTGTGAGAGAGAGAGAGAGAGAGAGAGATCATGCTGTTTGTTCACAATGCTTTTTCTTATTTTTGTTTTTTCCAGGGCTTGTGGGAGGATTGCCTTCTCCAGGCTCACCTGTGGACCTATGGGCCTAAATGGCTGTCCTGACAAATGTCACTTCCCGGGTCAGTCATTCAGATCTCCCTATATGTGCTCACATATGATCTCTCTTTCCTACCAGCTTTATATAGAGAATCCAGGGGGAAACTCAAAAGTGCAGAAGTCTGTGCCATTACTAGATTAAAGGAATTCCAATCCCTGCTAGAGCTCCAACCCATTCAACCCTTGACCCTTATTGGAGTTCAAAGTGAATTAAGAGCAAATTTTTGTCAAACACTGAGATTTTGAGATTATTGTTGTAGTAGTTAGCATTTCCTGACCAATTTGATGGGGGAGATATGGAGAAGAAAAATGTGTGGCAGAGGTGATTTTATGGAAGATAACTTCCCAGTTGGAAGAGGGACTTAAAGAAAAACAAATATCCACCCATCCTAAGGAAAACACTCTTAGCTCTACAGATTCTAACACAAAATTTGACTTTTTGAACCATTTATATCAGAGCAAGGTTGCATTCTTTTTTTTTTTTTTTTTAAGATTTTATTTATTTACTTGTCAGAGAGAGAGGAGCGAGAGTGAGCACAGGCAGAGAGAGTGGCAGGCAGAGGCAGAGGGAGAAGCAGGCTCCCTGCCAAGCAAGGAGCCCGATGTGGGACTCGATCCCAGGATACTGGGATCATGACCCGAGCCGAAGGCAGCTGCTTAACCAACTGAGCCACCCAGGCGTGCAAGGTTGCATTCTAAAGTGAATAATGAACAACGAGATTGACATTTATACCCACAAATACTATTTCACACTTGGAGACTTTTGAGAATGGCTTTTCAGTAGTCAATGCCTGCATGCCATTCCAAAGCATAGAAAATACCATTTGTCCATTGGGTAGTATCATTGATCAGTGTTATTGAACTGTCAATGTATCTCTGTCATCATAATAAATCATTTTCCTGGAAATTGTTGCGATTAGACTTATAAGAAATAAATCAATTTTACTCTGAAATATCTAATTAGAAGATGTTTCAGAAGCACCCAATGATCTATACAGGCATAGATATTGATATCTATTTCTGTATATCTACTTCTATCTATACACTTTAGCCTCTCTGTATTTGGAATGTTGGTACACTGCTTCCAAAATAAATATCTTGTCACTTGTGACCGATTTTTATGTTATAGGGTACAAAAAAGATCATTAATCTGAATCGGGTTAACTGAACCATGAAATAAGGCTGGCATTGAGTTTTGAAAGAGTGTACTCAGAATTCCCTCAGAGACTTACTGCTTAAAATCTGAAGAAGTTTAAATCACTTGAGAGCTTAAAAATAACTGCAATTAATAGTTTATAAGTAACCATACTGGTTTGTAGTTTTATAATCTCTAGTACTTTTTTATATTTTTATACTTTTAGATTTCTAGTATTTTTTTAGTCTCAGTATTATTGAGTTGTTTCCACAATCTGAATGTGATTATAAATGTTCTTTGTCTTCACCTGTTAACCTTTCCTATGTTGTTTCTAAACATTCAAAATCATATCCACCTATATAAGATGACATGACAAGAAACTCTTAAGTTAGTGTCATTGCTAGATTTAGAATACTTAAATATTGGGGCGCCTGGGTGGCTCAGTGGGTTAAAGCCTCTGCCTTTGGCTCAGGTCATGGTCCTGGCGTCCTGGGATCGAGCCCCGTATCCGGCTCTCTGCTCTGCGGAGAGTCTGCTTCCTCCTCTCTCTGCCTGCCTCCCTGCCTGCTTGTGATCTCTCTCTCTGTCAAATAAATAAATAAAATCTTCAAAAAAAAAAAGAATACTGGGGCGCCTGGGTGGCTCAGTGGGTTAAGCCGCTGCCTTCGGCTCAGGTCATGATCCCAGGTCCTGGGTTCGAGCCCCACATCGGGCTTTCTGCTCAGCAGGGAGCCTGCTTCCTCCTCTCTCTCTGCCTGCCTCTCTGCCTACTTGGGATTTCTCTCTGTCAAATAAATAAATAAAATCTTTAAAAAAAAAAGAATACTTAAATATTAACTGATATTTTAAAAAAATAATAAAAAGAGTAGTGCATTCACAGCAAATATATTCAATAAGTAATTATTATTACTTTATAATTTGTTATGTTTGTGCCAGATACGTAGGGTTTTAATGAAGATTACTTAGAAAGTTCTGATTGTGTGACAAGCATCATGTACTTTGTACTAAGAGATCTTGAACTAAGTTCTATTGCTGCTGGACATGCAATGTTACATGTGATTTAAAAGGGTTTGTAAGTTCTTCCCTGGAGATGACTGGTCATGTTTTATAAGTTCCCCTGAACAACAGCACCAGCAAAGGGGAAAGTCATTTGGATGGAATCCAAATGGAAGTAGCTATAGAGTATGGCATAGAGAAATATGTTTGTCTCCTTGTTGCTATGGTTAATCACAGAACAGTGCAAGTGATCAAAGAAGAATGGAAAGGTGCACTGGAACAGTGAAAGTAGAGAACAGGTCCTTTCATTTCCCATGGCACATGCAGAGAGAGATGAGTCCTAACCCTAAAAGCCTAGGTCCCATGAGCCTGGATGTAAACAAAAGTTTGGTGCAATCTTAGAGGTCCTTCCCAAGACATTAGGGAGGCATTCCACAAAGTTCAGAGTCAAGTGACAATTCCTTGAAGCCCGCCTACGTGTGACCCAGCACTCCAGGAGGACCCACCAAGTCTTACTGTTCTGGTCTTGATTTGCAGCTTCCTGTCACCAGTGGCCCGGACTGGAGGCAAGCTGAGCATGTGGCCTGTGGGAGGTGGTAGGATAAAGGAGCAGGAAAGGGGGAGAAGCAGGAGCCAGGGTCTTCCATGAGGTGAGCCATTCCCTTTATGCTGCAATCAGGGGGTGAAATTTGCCACACCAAAGAGGCTTCAGCTGTGAGAAATTAATGACAAGGGGTGGGGAAGAATTTCTCATCTAGTGTAATTATATTTTCTCAGAAAAGAAATCAATGGCAAGTAGATTCAAACAACTGGTTTCATTATAAAAAGTCTGTCTTTGGGCCAGATACAATCATTTTCTTTAAGTAGCAAAGAAGATTGTCATTTCCTGTAAAACAGCCTTGCAGATGGGTTAAAAAAAAAAAAAGTATCAGTCTGAAAAAGTTCACATGTCCTTCCCACATTTATCAATGTCATACCAGTAGCATTTCTTAGGGTTTTCCCACACTCATCAATGCCATAATGATACTACAATGAACTAGAGTAGCCTTAAGATTTGAGTACTGACTCAACCACTCATATTTTATTTGTTTTTAATGATGCCAGTTAGTTTCTTTTCCAGTGACTTTTATTCTAGATACAGCCACATTAGTTGATTTTTTAAAAATTTTATAGACCAGGCCCAATTATTGCCCTCAAATAAAATTTGTTCCTCAGAAAAAAAATCTCAATTTTATAGAAGCATAAAAAAGAGGATTATGTGTTTATTACTTCTTGTTTACTGAAAATTCAAGCTAACTGCAGAGTGGGAAAGTCTGTTTATGTAAGGCTCTCGTGTCTCCTGCACTAACCTTCTGTGTGGTCTTAGACACACAAGTTAATCTGAAGAACTTTGGTTTTACAAATGTGAGATTTAAAATAGAGACTCTAGCAGTTTCTTGCCTTTGCAAAATTCCAGGATAAGGTGACCTAACCTAATTTATTAAATATGCAGGTACACCTAAAGAAAAATAATCACTTGACAATAGTGTTCAGTTCTTCTCATCAAATAATTGGCCATCCTTATAAATTCTCAATAGCAAGAGGGTTAGCAAGGAGCTATGTTTGAATACATTCAACTCACATTTTTGAAAAAGGATTTAAATGTTACACTGGATTGGTTTTTAGGATTCAGCTAATTTTGGGAAGTTTTAGCAGTCTTTTTTATAAAATAGTACTGGCATATTATTGAAATGGAATCACAAATGATAACATTTACTAGCATTGGCTATTTTCTAGTTAAGTAAAGTGTCCTATCCATATAAGTTTTTACATATTTGTTTGCTTTGAACTTAATTGATGGGGAAGAGGACCTCAAGAAGACAGATTTTAGTATTGAAACAAATAACCCCAAAATATCCCTATGCATTTCAAAGTCCATAAATGCTCTAAAAATACTTAGTTCCTTTAGAAATCAGTATTTCAATAATTTTTATGTGTGATGATGGAGATGTTTTCCCAGCAATGGAACGGTAAGTTTTCTGGGATTTTGAATTGGACGCTCTCTTGATGTCTTGGAATTTTCTTCATACATTTACTCAATATATACTTCTATATCTTAATAATTTATAGTTGCTGATTTTATTTTCCATTTGTAAGCTGATCTCAGTATTGCATTTACCTCAGTATTATTTGTTTTGTTTTGTTTTTAAAGATTTTATTTATTTATTTGACAGACCAAGATCACAAGTAGGCAGAGAGGCAGGCAGAGAGAGAGGGGGGAAGCAGGCTCCCCACTGAGCAGAGAGCCTGATGCAGGGCTCAATCCCAGAACCTGGAGACCATGACCCAAGCCAAAGGCAGAGGCTCAACCTACTGAGCCACCCAGGCGCCCCAGTATTCTTTGTTTTCATTGGCGATATGTGAGGATGCTTTTTTGTTTGTTTGTTTTTACAGCAGAGTAATGTTCCCCTCCTATACTGACAGCTTCCTCCCTCCTCCTTCCAATATCCTTTTCCGATCTCAACAGCTATTCTGATCAAACTTTGCTAGGGCAAACTAAGATGAAGGTTTAAGTGATAAATAACTAAATATGTTCCTTCATTCAAGTTTAAATTTTTTTAACAGAAAAGAAAGAAAAAGGAAAAATATCCTGATAAAATGTGTATGGCATAAAAATTCATGTACCCGTGATACAGTTACACTTTCTCATATACTTGAACCTAGACCTGGCCATGTCATTTGTTTTGGTTTTCTTGACCATTTCACCATTGCATATTCAGTGTGGGATAGACAAACGATGTCTGGATTTCATATGTCTCTAGATTGAGAGTCATGTCTGAAGAGACACATCCAGACATGGTGTAGATCAAGAGAACCTAGATTCTGTGCCTGTAGTTGGGATTGGGTGAGGCTCTGATGATGAGCTCCTGTGACAAGGACAGACACATGGAGGGGAAGTGAATAGTTATAGCCAGAGGGTGAACTGTGGCAGATTGATTAATGATGTAAGATCTGGCTAAGCTGTATGATTAAAAGTTTAGGAACAGATATTTATTAACAAATGTAATAGGCCAAAAATATTAAATATTCATGTACTTACCTTGGGTTTGGGGATTCATAGATTGTGTTCAATACCTGAGAGCCCAGTGGGTTAACTAAAGCCTAGTCTGCATGGGTTCCTGAAGACAGTGAGTTTGAATCTAGAACTTTCCTGGCTCACTGAAGAGGTGGGTAGGGTCTAAAGGCTCAGGATGTGAGAGTATATAAATTTTGTGGAACAAGCCCAGCCACTCCATAACCACAATATCCTCTGTGATGGCCATCTTTTGTAGGCTGGAGATAAAAAAGGTAGGAGAAGCACTGTGGAATTTGGGTCCCTGATTTCAGTAGCCAAAGAGTAACAGAAGTCAAGTGGTTCAACTATGTCGCTGTCTCTTTACAGTGAGAGACAAAGTTTTGAGCACTATTACTGTGAAAAGTAAGAGAGACCAAGGGACAAAAAAAAGTGTTGCAAACCTTAACAATCACGAGTGTTGACTAATTGAGCCTTGTATGTAGGAATGAACACATAAGCCACCTACTAAAGTAACACTTGCCTATTCAAGCAGAAAATTCCCATGTCTGGTTGGGAGAAGCCCAAGGGAAACCCACTGTAGGAATTCATGGCTTCTTACCTAAGTCTCAGAAAATGTCCCTTTATAGACCTGGAGCTCCTGGACAGAAGGGAGAGCCTAAATCTTTTAGAGGAAAAAAAAAAAAATCCTGCAACAGAGTTATATCAGTATACTCTGAATCTTCCTCTAAGCAATTTTGAGGCTCCTATGGCTGTTTATGGAGGTGTCAGTACTCTGGGAGGGAAATAGACCCTCTGGCGATTATTATATGTTGAATTTGAACTGACATTAGTACCTAAAGACCAAAATCCTTATCATTACAGGCCTAGTGGTCACTCTGTGCCTACAGAGGGAGTCTTGGCCTGCTTCTGTTCTATGGTTATGTGCTTAGTCTCATTATAGGTAAAGGAGATAAATATTCCAAATTATGGACAGATTACCCATGTGGTTGATGGGCCATGGAGTGATGTAGAAATAATGGCCCCCTAATCCCTCACTAATATAATAAAGCAAAAGCAATATTGCATTCCTGAGGACTTTCAAAGACTTGCAAGATTGAAGGATAGGAATTCCTATTGCATTCCCATTCAACTATCTTATTTCGTCAATGCAAAAGTCAGATAGATCTCTTATGACTTTGGATATTGGTAAACTTCATCAGGTCTTGATCAATCACAGCTGTTATTTTGATGTGGTATCTTTGTACTGCCTACTACAACTCAGTATGCATTTCTTTTTTTTTTTTTTAAGATTTTATTTATTTATTTTACAGATAGAGATCACAAGTAGGCAGAGAGGCAGGCAGAGAAAGAGAGGAGGAAGCAGGCTCCCCGCTGAGCAGAGAACTCGATGCGGGGCTCAATCCCAGGACCCTGGGATCATGACCCGAGCCGAAGGCAGAGGCTTTAACCCACTGAGCCACCCAGGCGCCCCCTCAGTATGCATTTCTTGACCTGACAAGTCTGTTTGCACCAAAATCACATAGAAAGAAGCAATTTTCTTCCATCTTATAGGGCAGCAGTACATTTTCAGTATTTTATCACAGTGTTATTTCAAATCTTTTGCCCTCTATCATAATGCAAGCTTGAGGAAATTTGTTTTCATTCTGTACCAAACATTACTACAGTCCGCTGATGATGTTATGCTAATCAGACTAGCAAAACAGAAGTAACAAGCAACTTCATCCCTTATTTGATATATATATATATATACCTTAAGTAAGATTTTCACTAGATATAAAGATATAAACTCATTATATCTATGTATCTATACCTATATAAACCTATTCAGATATATATATATATAAATAAACTCATTTTATATATATATATAAATATATATAAACTCATTTTACACACACACACACATATATATACATCTATATAAACCTACTCAGAATATATATTCTGAATAGGTTTAAAACAATGATCCTCTATCAATGAGCATACTTAGTGCCCAAGTCTTCATGTCCTAAAACTAATTGTTGTTAAATGCAATAAGAAAGAGTTGCATGAAGGAATATATGATTTCAGGTCTGAGCTTGTAATTTGTCATGTGAGATCACAATTTCCACTGATTTGCCCATGAAAATGAATTACATGGTAATATTTTCCACATTCATTATATGCATAATAATGAGTGCAAAGTGATACTCAAAAATTGTCAAAATATAGGAAAAATAGATAAAAAATAGAACTTTACAGAAAATGTCAGGTAATAAATATTAAAAAATGACACAATTAGCTTATTTCAATATTACAACTAACTTGCAATGTAAAATTATTTTAGGCAAGGATCTTCAATTGGGTAGTAGGTGGTGGGGAGTAAGACTTTCATGTGGCCTCAAAGTACTCTACCTAAGTATCAGTTGCAAATTGAAATATGTTTTTTACTGTGAGTGACCTGGTGTGGTCACCACTTTCATACAACTAATTACATCCAAAATGGGCACATGCTAAGCAACTCCTGATAACATGCACTGGCATGTGTCATAACACCTGTGCTGCATTATTGCTAAAAAATGCAATAGTCTGAAGGAAACAGAGTCAAAATCTGAGCACAGATTGAAAATATGATTGTTTTAAAGGGAAACTGTAACCGGTGTCTTTAAAACTTCGCTATCATGAGGAAAAAGAGAGTTGGAGACTATGGAGATTATGGAAAACTAAAGACATAACCCTTGCAAAAAGTGTGTCAAAATAGATTGAATCACGAATAGAAAAATAAACCAACAAAAAACTATAAGAGACTTTCATGACAATAGGGGAAATGGGAATTATTCAGCATATATTTGATTACATTACCAAATTGGTGTTAATTTTCTTTTTTTTTTTTTTTTAAGATTTTATTTATTTATTTGACAGACAGAGATCACAAGTAGGCAGAGAGGCAGGCAGAGAGAGAGAGAGAGAGAGAGAGAAGATGAAGCAGGCTCCCTGCGGAGCAGACAGCCCGATGTGGGGCCCGATCCCAGGACCCTGGGATCATGACCTGGGCCGAAGGCAGAGGCTTTAACCCACTGAGCCACCGAGGCGCCCCTGGTGTTAATTTTCTTAAACATAATAATGACATTATATTTATTAAAACAATGTTTTATGTTTAAGATATCTTTGGGGGGGGAAATGTTAGTGATATAGTATGTCTGCTTTTAAATGCCTCTACTTTTTTGACTCAGGAAGAAAAAAAATATAGGAATAATTTGAGGAACATACCTGAGAACTACTGTAGCTGAACAATGTACACCACATTTTTGTATTGAGAGATTTTAGTCCTTCTAACATTTTAGGTAAGATTCTTATTTTGTACTGTTGTCCCCTGCTTATCTGCAGTTTCACTTTCAAAGATTTTAGCTACCTGGGGTCAACCGTGATCCAGAAGCAGATGATCCCCCTTATGACGTATCACTAAAGTCAATAGTAGCCTAACATTACATCAAAATGCCCATGTCATTCGCTTTACTTCATCCCATCATGTAGGCATTTTATCATCCCACATCATCACCAAAAAAAGGATGACTATAGTACAAAAATGTTTTCTGAGAGAAAGAGAGACTACATGCACATAACTTGGATTACAGTCAATTGTTACAATTGTTCTATTTTACCATTGTTGTTGGCAGTCTCCTACTCTCTAACATAAATTTATCATGGGTATGAGTGAATAGGAAAAAACACAGTATAGATAGAGTTTAATACTCTCCTTGCGTTCAGGCACCCAGCAGGGGTCTTAAAATGTGTCCCTTGTGGATGAGGGAAGTGTTGTATTGTGATGTTAACAATTCAGATATTTCACAGTAGAGGAGGATAGTATGTAAAAGGCAATAGAATGTTCTAAACATATATTACCAAACTATGAATTTTTAATATAAAATGTTTTTCATATTTTAAAATTTGAACTTGGCTTCAAAATATTTTATTTCATTAAAATAATTTGGGGCACCTGGGTGGCTCAGTGGGTTAAGCCGCTGCCTTCGGCTCGGGTCATGATCTCGGGGTCCTGGGATCAAGTCTCACATCGGGCTCTCTGCTCGGCAGGGAGCCTGCTTCCCTCTCTCTCTCTCTCTGCCTGCTTCTCTGCCTACTTGTGATCTCCCTCTGTCAAATAAATAAATAAAATCTTTAAAATAAAATAAAATAAAATAATTTTACTGCTATTCCTAATTAACCCAGCAAATCAAATGATGTTGGTCTTTTTATTAACATAGACCTGCATTTTAAGTTAAAATATCTGGCCCCTAGAAGTTACTTGTAACTAAAATTCACAATCTGGATGAAAATACAAGTTTTGGAATATTGACTTCTTGACTATAAGTTGAATTTATACCTACATAACATTTGAGTAAGGAAGTGTATAAACTTAGAGACATAACTTAGAGACAAACTTAGAGACATAAGTATATAAACATAGAGAATCAATGAGCTGATTTAGCAGAATAATCCAGCTAAATTATTAATATGTCAAAATAACATATTAACTATAAATGACATAGTGTCCAATGAATAGTACTAAAGTGATAGTAGTGAAATATGTGACACTTACATGTTAAATATATTATTGAAAAATAATATTTTATATAATTTTGCTAAGAATATGAATATTGATTGGCTATTTAATTTCTACATTGAGGAAGGGAACTTGAAATATAAGTTTATTATTATTCAGTTGAAACATGCATATTTTTCTCCCCTCAGAGTGTTTCCTTTTTGATCCATTTTCATTTCCTGTATAAATTAATGGCTGTTCACTGGATAATCAAATGCCTTCAGCAATAATAGTTTGGTTTCATGTCTCTAGCAGATGCAAAGATTGCTAATTTCTTCTAAAACAACTAAGTTAAATTCCTTAAAGTCCTTAACATTGTTATATAATCACCCAATGGATTTACCTGCACATAGAGAAATCTTGCTTCTTTAAGCTCAAGCCACAAAAAAGTTATAAATGTAATTTTATTAAGATTTTTCATTTTTCTTTCAAGGAATTCATCTTCAAATGCTTTCTTTCTCTAAAACAGTTACCTATAATGCTATGAGATATTACTGCAAGATATGAGATCTTGGGAGTATTTTAGAAAAGCAGTACACTAGGCTTTTGTGAAACAGTGTCTTCAAAGTTATAATGAATAATGCCATACAGTGTCATTTCTCATTGCTCCTGTAGAGACTGCCCTTTTCCCAAAAAGTTTATAATCTATGGAGGTCATAATAAGGATAAAGATAATTATCAACATTTACCAATATGATGATATAATCATGTCCCTATAGTCAAACAGTTGGTCATTTCAATCGAAATGGTTGATCCTGATCATTGAGAGAACAAAATGTATGATCCGCTCCAGGATAAATCCTTAAAACCTAAAAATCAAACTGCATAAGGTACCCTTGCTCTACCACACTGCACTTTTATTTTACCTATTCATGGTGAAAATGGTATTACTTCAAGTGAATGATGTGCCCGAAATCTCTAAGAATCCTAACCAGTATTGGAGGGACTTATTCAGATCAACCAAAATGAACTTCAACGTGTGCCCAGAAGAAAAACATAGTATTAGACAAAATTACATTGATTATTTGATGTGAATTTTCAGACAATAGCATTATGAGTAGATGAATGAAGCAAGAAGAACCATATCTGGAGGAAACATTAAAGAGAAATGGTTTAAGAGTTTTAATTTTTTCCCATATGCTACATGTGAGATTCAAATTGTAATCTAAACTATCTTCTGCCTTGACTTTTCTTACCATTTGACTTTTCTTTCTTGTTAAACACATATAATACTCTTTAGCTTTGGATCCTTCTGTGGATTCTCTTTTTCCATTTCCGAAATGTCGTTTTAGTGGAAGTCAGCCCCATTTCACAGACTTCTGCATGCTGACCAGAATGCAGGTGTGTCTGTGCAATTTTGTTATTTTCTCAAATACTTTAACTTACTCTGCAAACATTTGGAAAACTAAGAATTGGAGCTTCTATTGAAGTGTGACACAGTTTTAGTTAGTTTTGCTGAAGATGATAATTAAATACTAATTGCCTGAGGATAATATAAGTAAACTAGATACTATTTCAATGAGCATATACAATAAAGTTCTGCATTAATAAACTAGTTCTGCATTAACAAACAGGTATGCATTAACAAATATCTCAATAATGAAGATAATAACCCACCTTTCAGGAGTGATATGAGAATCCAGTGTATAAATGGAGAGCATTTATAAATTGCAAAGCTGTGTCATTTTAGCTTTTACCGATAGCAATTGTAATTGATAGTCAGAATCATGATATGGACACTCTGATTCGTTATCTTTGAATCATTGAAAACTTCTTTTTTAACCTGTAAGTGAAACCCTATTATATAAAAAATCATTATTTTAATCAAAATTAATGTTACTTACTATGTCTTTCTAAGCAATGTCTAGATGTCACAAATAAGATGCGGTTTCTGCAGTCATGGAGAGGAATGACAGAGGCTTTGTTTTGTTTTGTTTGGCAGTTAAATCCATCTTTATCTTCAAATGCTCATGATACTTGCTTTGACCATTCAGTTTGAATAATGGAGTTGTACAGTTTTTTGTTACACTACTATATGATAATGTGTTTTAAGTATGGTGGGTGATACACGTCAATTTGTTAAATTCACTTTACATATTATCTCCATACTAATTGTGTTTGAAGATAATTGTGGTGATTTATTGGAAAAATTGAAACAGTAAACTCGATAGTATTTAAGTTACAATGTGCTCTGGCATTACTTATAATTCAAAGGAAATAATTTAGTGACACAATTAGCAGATTATGTTACCCTCAATAATAATACTTCTTTAAACACTTACTTTAATAGGTATTTATTTTCTAACTTTTTGAAAGTAATTTATATTTATAAATGTAAAATTCAGAAATAAAGTGATATGTAAGAAAATAAATATTAGGGGCACCTGGGTGGCTCAGTGGGTTAGGGCCTCTGCGTTTGGCTCAGGTCATGATCTCAGGGTCCTGGGATCGAGCCCCACATCCGGCTCTCTGCTCCACAGGAAGCCTGCTTCCTCCTGCCTCTCTGCCTAGTTGTGATTTCTTTCTGTCAATTAAATAAAATATTAAAAAAATAAAATAAATATTATTGTTAGCCAATGTTAATATTTGCAACCCTGTAATTTTAGTTATTTTTTAATGTGGAAACCACATATAACCCCAGATAGGTATTTTATTATATATCATTTATTATATATCATCATCTCTCTCTCTGTCTACTTATCTATTTATACTTTTATATTTTTCAGTTTAACATTTTACTATAATATTAAAATATTTTTAAAAAGATTATATCATGCTATGTATATAACAAAAATTTAAAGTGAGCTTGTATTAACACTGAAAATTATTTCAGTTTTTTCACCAAAAGGCATAAAATCAATATGTCAAATTTGTCTCTAAATCTCTGTTTCTGTATTTAATTATTTTATGATAATACATGTCTAGGATCAAGGTTTTTACATAATGTGCTAAAAAATTTAAAGAAATACCAAGTATCTTCCTAGAAAACTCCCTATACTTATGTCAAGAAGATCGGGGCATGAATGTGCCTACATGACTGTACCCTTAACAAACTTGTGAACAATATATTATATTTTAAATTTGTAGTCAAGGATTAGTTACAATTTTTTTTTTTTGAGGAGTTTGAGGTTGCCTAGGATATGGCAAAATGAAGAACAGTTTCACCAATAGTTGTAAGGAAGCACAGTTCTCTGTTCTTAGAGTATATAACTTATATGCATGTTATTTCAATATCATCAGTTATGTTCTTCAAGTTCATCTTTTTTTGTTTAATTGATTTATGAAAGACAGATCAGCATGTAAAAGGCCTCACAATAAATACTTCTCTATATCCTTTTATATAAATTGTATTTAATGTGTATTTAATGCTACATATATTTGCGTTTAATATTTATTCTTTGTCCATTATATACTTAATGAAATTTTCCTCTATATTTCATTTAATGCTTTTTCTCTTGTATTCTTTACTAACATTAATGCAGGCAAGCTTATCCCCCCTTCTCCATTTTTTTTTTTTTTAATCTGGCATGGCCCAAGCCTTTATTTTTAAAAAAATGCCTTTTGTATTCAGTGTGCATACTATATGTTGCATTCATTTATTTTAAAAACAAAAGTTTTATTAAGTAGCTACAGGTAATAGTAGATAAAAAGCCAAAAGCATAAGCTTGCAGTTCCAGTAATTGGACCTATGCAACTACCTGTCAGAACATTAGAATATTTCTAACATACAAGAAGCACAGCTCCCATATAAAATCCCTTGCTTCTTATGAATAAGAACAACCCATTTGTCAAAATTGATACAGATGATTTTATCTCAGCTACCTTATTTTTAAATTTTGTTGATTTTATCTTTTTTCTCTGACATACATATTATATTTACTGTTATTTTCTTGAGTGAAAGAAATCCATCCTATTTTATTATATTTTTAAAAATGTCTTTATATTTCTCAAAATGTTACCTTAAAACACATTTCCAAAAAGAATCAAATTTAAGTTATATATAATACCTTTTGGCTCTCCCTAAAATAAGGTAAGGAATTTACCATGCATTCACATTCCTCACTCTTCCATTTCCTGACATTAAGAATACAGAGATTATTCCCCTAGGAGTGCTAAGGATGAGGACACTGTAATATGATGTACAATATCCTCAAGGAAACATCATTAGAGTGGAGACAGATATGAGCATAAGGTTGCTGTTTCTTCTATTACCCTTAAAAATAAGTCAAGCCGAAGGAAAATTCATAACAACATAACTCAGCAGCAGACAACTAATACCAAGGCACCAGATAGCTGTTATAATTGATCCACAGCCAGCAATGGCTGAGTATAGAGTCCCTGGATTTCATCTTAGTGATCTAGTTGGAAAAAAAAAAAAAAAAAAAAGTTTGTGATCCAGAAAGTGCATTAAAAAAAATCAATAAATGCAAGGTTTGAAAGAAAGGGGCATGGAATATTTTAGGTAACAGTTTTCCAGAAACTAAGCAAGAGATCATGATAAAGAAAAAAGCATATTAAAGTCAACATTTCAGAGTACTTTCTAGAATAGATGGATTTCATTTCATTGGGGTAATATTATGGAAATACAGTTTCACTTGGCTAAGTTTCTGATAGATGTTGAGTAGCAGTAAAATTTTAGTCACCAAAAAGTTCTTAAACCATCACTTATATGGATTATCATGTTATTACAGGAAATAATACTTCAAGTCAAAGTTGAGCATGGGAAAGAAATGGCATTCTATTGGGAAAATTGAAAATTCTGTGAAAACGTTCGTTGTGAATAAAATGTTACTTCCCCTGTAGTTGACTGTGAACTAAATCTATTTTGATAAATACCTACATGTTAATAAGTTTTTTTTTTTTAAGATTTGTTTATTTTAAAGAGAAAGGAGAGAGACAGTATGTGCATGAGTCTGGGAGGGGCAGAGGGAGAGGGAAAGAGAGTCTTAAGCAGACTTCACCCTGAGCATGGAGCACAATGTGGGGCTGGATCTCACGAATATGAGATCATAACCTAAATCAAAACCCAGAGACAGTTGCTTAATCAATTGTGCCACACAGGTACCCCTACATATTTATAAGCTTAGCATTTACTATAGACGTATTTAGGCTTGCTTTCATATATATATATATATATATATATATATATATATATATATACACACACACACACACACACACACATATACACACACACATATATACATATACATAAATATACAACTAAAACAGTATTTTAGAAAAAAATTAGATTCATAGAAAAATTGTGAAGATAGTACAATCGCCACATACCCCACACTCTGATTCTTCTATGAACATAAAATGTTAATATGGCTTATTTGTTGCAATTAACAAATCTAAAACAGATATGTTATCACTGAGTAAAATAAAGACCAATTTTTTATTCAGATTTGATTTGTTTTTTCCTGATGTCCTTTTTTTGTTACGTTCCAGGAGCTTATACAGGATACCACAGTATATTTAACTGTAGTTTTCTGGGCCATTATAGTTTCTTAGCCTTTCTTCCCTTTTCTTTTCCTTTTATGACCATGAGAATTTTCAGGACTACTGAAATATATTTTGTAGAATATGCCTCAATAGGGATGCATCTCATGTTTTTATTTAATGGTGAGATTGAGATTATGTGGTTTTGGAGATCAAGGGCTGAAGTTCAATTCCCTACACATCTTATCAGTGACTTTTACTATTAAATGACTTAACACCATAGATGTTAAAATTAACTATTTGGCTGAAGTAGTGTTTATCAGGGCTTCCCACTGTAGTTACTTCCCCCCTCCCTTTCCATACTTCACTCTTTGGAAAGAAGTCACTTTATACAGTTCACATTTAAACAATGTGGGGTTGTTTAAGTGTGTGACACTTGATCTTGGGGTCATGAGCGAGAGCCCCACTTTGGGTGTAGAGATTACTTTAAAAATAAAATAAAATTTAAACAATGTGGAATTATGTTGCACTTCCTTGAGGATGGAACATCTACATAAAATATGTAGAGCTCTTCTGCACAGGAGACTTGTCTATTCTCCCCCATTGATTTATTTATCTAATCGTTCATTCATAGGATCATGTACTCATGGATGTTTATTTATATTTTGGGTTAAAGCCAGTGCTACTTTATTTTGCTGCTCAAATTGTTACAACTTTGGCCTTAGGGTGTTCTTTGATTAGGCCCCTGTGTCGTGTTGATATACTTCATCAATATGTATGGTCTTTTGCTTGTTTGTTGTATGTATTTCTCTACTTTCTGGTACTACAAGATGCTCCAGACTCATCTCATGTATTTCCTAGAATCAGTTATTTCTCCAAGGATCCTGAGTCCTGTTATTGAAGAATGATATCGGAATCCAAAAACTTTGGAATGAGACGGGTTCATTACTATGGAGATGTGATTGCTTCTGGATCTCTCAAGTCACAGAACAAGGAACACTATGTGTATATATTAACTGCATATTAGGTAATGAATATGTAATATCTGCAGTATCTGTATATAATCATCTGTATCTACATTAAATTAAACAGTTCATGCTTACGGCTCTAATTCTAATCCATTACCATTACCACCTGGATCTTTATAGCCTCCTCCTCTTGCCTGTCTGTAAATACCTACTCCAACAGCGAGAAACCTGGCTCTGACCATCTGCCATTCATTGATTTAATTGTTCAACTCTAGTGTACATGTAGAGTTTATTTTTTTGATTAATCTAAAAATATACTGAAAACAACTTTTGGTAAATTTTGTCCAAGAATATTATGAGATTTCCAGCTTCAATTCGGAGAGAAAAAGAATTAGAAGTAATTTTTTTTTTTTTTTTTTTGCACAAAAAAGCTGGAAAATGTGAAAAACAGTGACTTCTTGGACTCATGGAAGAACTTAAGTCACAGGACAAAGTCCCACTTGAAATCTGGGTAGATGACACAGCAGAAGAGACATGGCTAAGATAGGCTCACCTGAAGCAGAAGCTGCTGAAGTCCCACCCTCGAACGTTAAATGGTAATTGTGAAGAATTACCAGAGAATAAATGTGGACTTACCATGAGAGTGAGAAGTCTTGGTAGGAGCACACTTTCTTGGTTTTTAACTTCCAGAACTCTACTAGGTTCCCATGTTGAAAAATCCAAAAAAATCTCATTTTAGCTCTGAGAAGGGAAGGAGAAGAATAATTTTTGTGAAATTTGCTGAAAGCCTTCCCCATAATGAAGAACTTCTCTCCAAAGGAAAAGACCTTCACAGAGCCTTAGTACCACTGTGGGAAGAGAATCCTGCCAAAGAAGGGATGAGGAAAAAAAAATTGTATTAGTAATGGTGACAGGAACCAGAATTATAAAGTTTTATAGGTACCATAGAGCTATTGGAAATCAAACCTACATCAATGGAAGAGAACAGAAAATCCAGAAAGTAGAATCCAGCTTATAGAAGAAGTCAGCATATGATGGATTTGATGTTTTAGAGTTTTTTTAATTAATATTTATTTATTTATTTATTTGAGAGAGAGAGAGAGAGCAAGAGAGCGAGAGAGAGAGCGTGTGTACAAGTGCACATGAGTGGGGGAATGGGCAGAGGGAGAGAGAGAGAATCTCAAGTAGACTCCCCGCTGAGGGCAGAGCCCATTGTGGGACCCTGAGGTCATGACCTTAGTGGGTCATTTTACTGACTGAGCCACCCAGGTGCCCTGATGTTTTAATTTAATAAGGAAAAAAATGGATGACTCAATGCATGGAGAAAACACAATTTAGTAATTGCTATTAAAGAAAAAAATAAATTTGGAGACATATCTGATCAAAAAAGGGGAGTGATTCAAATAAATTGAACAGTTAAAGGCTAAAAAATAAAACAACATTTATCATGTAAAGTAATCATGGAGAAATTAATAAAGGGAAATTTTCTAAATCGAGGTTTATATCAAGATGCTATAAAAGAATGGCCTGGTAGACTATATAAAAATACAGCTTTGCATAAGAAAACACCCTCAAAATCAATAGACAGCCAATAGATTTGGAAAATAAATTTAGTATAGAATTCAGCCAGAAGTAAAATTTCATGATGAACAGATGTTTTAAAAGGAAAAAGTAAGCCATCCAATAATAAAGTTGAAAGAGGTAATGAAAAGCTAATTTATAGAAGAGAAAATTCAAATGTTTCACCAAACAAATAAACAGATACTCTAACTCAGTTGGGCTCATATAAATGTGTAATAGATAGACAATGTGATACTATTATAAACTTGTTTGTGGTGAACCTGAAGAAAATAAATTAGATAAATACGGGTCCACTTATGAAAGATTTCATATGCTATGTTAATTAGCTTTAATGGAATTCTAAAATCTGTATGGAAATAGTGAAATATTTAAAAAATGAGTAAAAGGTGGAAAACTAGAGATTGTAAAGCAATTAGAAAACTGGTGTTAGAAGCTTAAAGTTCACTTGAAACTTATTTTTGATGGTGATAACCCAGATAAGAAAGAGAAGAGAGGAAATATATTTTGAGAAATGAGGACAATTATCAATTCCTGTTCAGTATCTAGGTTATTATGGTCACTGAGAAAGGGCATGTGTTTCTAAGAGATACATAGTTTAACGATAAAGCTCAGAGTCATCCCTATATATAGGTGGTAGTTCAGAATGGAAGTGAGTAATTACTCTGGAAAAGCGGAGCAAGATAATGGAAAGGACCCAACTCTGTCACATCCAGAATGAAGTGTTGGGCATTGAACAGGGAACCCATGTACCAAGGCTCCACATACTGGGTATCGTGTTCATATGGCTGATGTTAGAGAACTATTTTGGGGGGATCCCTAGAAATAAAAAGCTCTAATGCTGTTCTCTCTGTTCTAGACACATTATGCCAGAGTCAAGTGAACAAAAAAGCCGGAAAAAATCCTCATGCTATAGATTAGAACGCAATTCACTATGCCTGAGTGCCCATTCAAATTAACATGTTTACTTGGTTCCAGAAGTTGGATGTGCATATATCCTCATTTTTGTTGGTTAGTTTGCTAGTATCTAATCTGTGATATTTAGGTTAAACTTGTTGACTGTTCAAAAGAGCAAAATATTATTTTAGGTGGAATAGAACTGACTGGAATTTTCTCTATCACTGAATGAGTAGAGTGACATAGGATTAGTAAGACGACTTTGCTGCATAACCTTTCCTAAAGCTTTGCATAAAGGCATCCTCCTATTCCTCACCAGTGTACATATAGTGCCAAGGTATATGGTGGTTTTAAGGAGAGTTTGGTATCTGCCTGTTTGCCAGCATAAATAGGTAGAGCTCCATTGTTCACTTTTAAAATTCTCCTGAGTTGAAAAACAAATCATATGGTCATGCCACTGAAATAATACAGTTCTATCGCAGTTTACTTTGCATCGTGACTTCATACTTCTTACACCTCATTTCAAGAATCACACTGGCTCTGAGAATACAAAAATAAAGAAGGTAAAACTTTACTCACATCTCCATGCTCAGCGTCTAGCTGACACTTGTCGGATTTTGTCAGTTCCCTGAGACTGAGAAGTCAACATACAGTTAGCCTGTAAGTTACTATTAGTCAACACCCAGATGAAACCTCATTTTCTCTATAAGGTCTTTCCCAACTCTCTAGACATCCATGGTTAATAATTTCTCCCAGCACAATACCAAGGGAAAAAAAAATATATATATATATATATAATATATAGAGAGAGCTATAAATACTCTATTTATAGCTCTTATTTATCTTCTCATATGATAATTATATGTTCTAGTAATAGAGTTTCTTACTCGACTTATTTATTTTCTTAAGAGTATCGATTCTTTCTTAATACTTAGTAAATGATAAATGAACTAATTACTTGTACAAACATACAAATGAATGATAGCAAAGTGTAGTTTATTTAGAATGTTAATATAAAATATTTGGACAAAAAAAATTTTGGACTTTAAAAAAGAAAGAAAGAAAGTCTTCCTGAAAAGGAAAAACTTGAAGGGAACATAGAGGTGAAATATTATTTTGTTATTTTAAACAAAATGAAAAGACAATGCTCATGACACAGATGATCTAAAGATTGGATTAATCCTTTTAGATAATAGCTTTATTTAGGATATTTGGGGTGCCCTCTGTATTCCACTCCTTAATATTGTAGAAATACTATCAATGAAAGAATAAACATATAGTCTTTTAAGGGGGCTATTTTAATGAATGAAATTTTTAAAATTATTTTAATGAACATTTAATGAAAATATATTCTATGCTAAAGACTCTATATGATTACTTAATAAATTACTATTGTTTGTTAGTATTGTAAATGATCACTGTACTTTTTAAAAAAAGACTGAGTAAACTTTTTTTTTAAGACTTTCTTTATTTATTTGAAAGAGAGAGAGAGTGCCCAAGGGGAGGGTGAAAAGGAGAAACAAGCTCCCCACTGAGCAGGGAGCCCCATGTGGGCTTGATCCCAGGACCCTGAGATCATGAACTGAGCAGAAAGCAGACGTTTAACTGACTGAACCACCCAGGTGTCCCCCACCCCCGGCTTTTTTTTTAACTTTTTTTTTTTTTTAATGGATTCACGAGCAGGCAAAAAGGTGAAGATTGTAGGTATAGGAGGTATTAACTTTTTTTTAAGATTTTATTTATTTATTTGACAGAGACCACAAATAGGCAGGGAGGCAGGCAGAGAGAGAGTAGGAAGCAGGCTCCCTGCTGAGCAGAGAGCCCCATGCGGGGCTCGATCCCAGGACTCTGGGATCATGACCTGAGCCGAAGGCAAAGGCTTTAACCCACTGAGCCACCCAGGCATCCCTAGGAGGTATTAATTTTAACATCTCTCTGTAATTATCTTTACTAAAATTATAACCCTCTTTAGATGGCACCTTACATGGACTCATGTAAGCATATAATAAATCCTCATTCAGTGAATCAATGAATGAATTATTGAAAAAGTAATCCAAGCTTTCCAGCTCATTTTATGAACTAGTACACCAGAGGGCTCTCCAGACATATTTTAATCAGCAGGGCTCTTTGATGCAATTTGGTTGTATTATAATTAGATAAAACATGTAAAATATAAGATAAGAAAAGGTAATCCCTAATGAAAAAATAATTATCTCAGAAAAAATTCATAATATATCTTCTATTCTCATTTTATGTTTCAGATTTTATCTGCAGAAATATATCTACATATTTAGAATGTCCAGCATTATTATCTACTTAGAGTGAACTCATTTACCAATTAAAATCATCTCCATCTCTCCCAAATCCATTTTGTCACCTAGATTTTTAACCCACAACTTTAGTAGAAATCCACTTTTTTGGCGGGTAATTCTTGAGATTACTAGGAAAATTTTTTTTTTTTTGGCCAAATATTTCAACAGAAGAACCTGGTATCTTGTCTATAAAACTTCATTGTTATCATTTGTCTTCTTCTTTTTCATTTCTGTTTCTTTTTTCCTTTTTGGGGGGCATATGCAGAAAAAAAAGGTCTTTTGTTCTCTTGGGAGATGCATTTAAATTCAAATTAAATTAAACGTTTTTAAAAATTGGAAGTTTAGATTTATATTTGAGTAAAATTGTGAACTTTCTTGTTTCATGTAATTCTCTGTATAGGCATTATAAGTCACTTGTAAGAGGCACTTTTTCTTTTAAATAAAAATAGCTTGTAGGAAGAAATGTATGGCCCAGGACCCCATTGACAATTACTTGACCTTACCCTGATTATATTACTCTATCTACTCTGAGAGGGGATGCTGGTTCTAAAAGAGGAGGTTCAGTGTTTTCATTCATGTAAGTGTTGACACATGTATTCAGATTTCTATTTTTAACTTTGTAAGCCATTTTGTAGTTCAGAAATAACATAGCTCTGAGCCATTTTTGCTTGTTTGCATTCAATGTTTCTCATACTGAGGGTCAGGAACTCTAGCCATGGGGTCACTGAGGATCTCTAAAAGGGTTCAAAGAGACTGTTGATAAAGAATTAAGCATAAGTAATTAGTACTGCCATTTCCTTGCAAGGAACCATATGTCAAAATTATCCATACTTACCATGTCAGCCCCCTTATGGGTGTCACCATTTCTTGTAACCTCCTTTTACCCACAAACTATTCATTCTTTCCTTCTTCCCCAAACTCTTCTAACAGTGATCACCAACATCACACACACACACACACACACACACACACACGTATTTATACATACATAAATGTATACACACATATGTATTAATCTCATCAAATACAACTTTGGAAACTCCTCATATTTACAGTTAGATTAAATTATTTGGGTTTCAGAAGTGACAGAGCTCTCACCAATTATGTTCCAATTAAATTTTATTTATCTTAAACACTATAATTCTTAAGATGAATTGTATATATCTTGATACAGAATTGTTTTTGGTAATCAGTTTTCTAACACTTCTATTTCTTAATAACATGACAATAAATCTTTAAACAAATTATCATTTTCATTACTTAGAAAAAATCCACTTTCATTTAAAAGAAAATGAAATAAGACAATAGACAAGAATATTTTGAAATTCAAATCAAATTAAATTAACATCAAGGAAAACATGAGAACTAATAGACTCAGTAAAGACATGGAAGACAGGTTTTTTTTTTTCCTTTAACAGTCATGGAACAGAATAAAAATCATTTTTCCAAATTTTAACCAGTAAAATAAGCAGAATAATCACCAAATGCTGCCAATAGAGCTCAAAAGCAAGATCATAAAATCAAGATGAGATAAATATAGCATAAATTTATAGCAATAACTTCACTGACATGCCAAGTAGACATTTGAGCAACAGACTTAGGCCATTTAACAATGTGATGATAAAGTATATTTGCATTTATATTAAGATCAAGGGAAATATATTAAACACTTAGAATTATAAGAAAAGGGAATAACACTAGTAATTAGTTCCAGTTCAGCCAGTACAGGATCAGGAGAAATTGTTAACACTTCCCTTTCAATATAATGCCGCACTTTAATACCTAATTACCTCTATTTGGCTATGCTAACATACAAGGTATAATAACGTGTAAGTTATTGTCCAAGAAAAAACAATAGTCCTTGAGTCAACACTCCAAATCCATTTATATTTTATAGACATCCAGGAATGGGTTGACTCTCTAGATTAAATATATAGCAAACTCTATATCCATGAGATTAAAACCATTTTAAAAAGCATGTGTCTTCAATTATAACAATTGATATTTTCTTGGTAGATGATATTGGCAAATCAGACTGAAATTTAAATCTTATGGAAAAATAAGAAAAATACTGAAATAAGTTTTATGATGAAAATTGTTGGCTTTATAGTTGGAATAAAAGGAAGCATAAATAATGGAGATCTTTGGAAACAGCACATGAATGCAGTCAAAAGGAACCTTGGAATATCACAAAAGTAGATAACATTATCCAGAACAGGGACATCTGGGTGGCTCAGTCCGTTAAGCGTCTCCCTTCGGCTCAGGTCATGATCCCAGAGTCCTGGGATGGAGTCCCACATTGGGCTCCCTGCTCATCAGGGAGCGGGTTGCTCCTCCTGCTTATGCTTTCTCTCTCTCTGGCAAAGAAATAAATAAAATCTTAAAAAAATATATTATCTGGAACAAGAAACCTCAAGAGTGAAAGACAGTTGGTCTTTATATTTGGAAAGACAATCTTGTCTCTTTCAAGAGATTGTGTAAAGGAGCTTAACTTGAAAATTAGGTTTTAAAGAACTTAGAGGAGTTTTTGTGTCACATTTTTATGCCTTTGATGAGAATATGTGAAAAAAAATCTCTAGGTAACTATAGGAGATCACAGTTCTGTTTTGTGGTTTTGTTTTTTGTTTTTTAATATTTAATTATTTATTTGAGAGAGCGAGGGAGGGAACAGGAGTGGTAGGGAGGGGCAGAAGGAGAGGAAGGGAGAGAATCCTAAGTAGGCTCCTCACTGATCATGGAGCCAGAGGCAAGACTCAGTCTCACAACCCTGAGATCATGACCTGAGCTAAAATCAAGTCAGTGGCTTAAATGACTGAACCACCCAGGCACCACATGGGTATAGAGTTTTGAGGAGTCACTGATCAATTCTCTCTCAGCTGATAGTAAAACAATCCTAGACAGATTCATCAAGTATGACCTAGAGTTAGTTTTCCATTTTCACCATCTATAAGGCCACCTTATGCGCTCCAACTTTCTTTCTTTCCCTACGCATTACATAACCCTCACAGCTCCACAGTTCAGGTCACGTAAATCTGTGGGTTCTCTCCAGGCAAGTATGCAACCCTGCCCATACTTTCTTTCTTTTTTTTCTTAACTTTTTGGTTTTATCTTCAGTTGTTCTCCTTGATGATACTTCATGATGTCTAGATCTCTGGTGTCTGAAGTGCCTTTTAAAATTCTGTCAGAACATACTAAAAGGCAATTACTTGCAGTCTTCTAGAAATTTACTTTGCTATATTCCATATGCATGCCAAGCCACTGTTAATTGAGGCATATCTATATTGTAGTCATGTATGTAAGCAATAGCATATTTAGTGATTTAAGTTTTATATACTTCTATCTTTCATATTTGCCTAAGAAATTCTACCTGCTTAGTTGACAATTTTATGGAAATCACTATTTTTATACTTAATTCATATCCAAAAATAGTGGAGTATTGTATTCTTTTAGCTACTCCATAATAATGTTGAGATTTTTATTACTACTTTATTATTATACTTTTAGCTATGAGCACAAGAAATTAACATTTTCAATTTATGACATGCTATTATCAGCTCTAGGTGATATTTTACTGATTATTTTTCACCTGTCATCCTCCATCATATTCTTAGCCTCTCTGTGGCATACACTTTAGTGTATTTAATAAATTTCCCTCTAACACAACATTTATATATAGGTTTATATATAAATATAGATAGTGAAGTCATAGTTAAGTCACAGATTTATTTGTTAATAGGTTTATATTCTGTATATTTGTGTTTTAAATATACTTAAAATATTTTGCTATATCTCTTGTGTCAGCTTTATAAGTTTGAAATCTATTTGGGTTTATGTCAATACAATTATATTACATTTGTTACTGCATAGTATTCCATTTTGTGCTTATACTGCCTTTTATTTCTATCTCTCTCTCATGCCAGCTAGACTGTCATGTTCTTCTTTGCCGGCAAAACATGGCAATCAGTACTTTCCTTTATAGGTCCCGTAGACCTCTGGAAGATACTTCCCCAGGTACAGGTTTCCCCCACAATCCAAAAGTAGAGGGTTCCTATGAAACCTTTCCCCACACCCAGGGGCCTAAGGTGAAGAAGCCATTGCCATTTTGTAAAAGTGAAAGTACTCTTTGGATTTCTTTCAGTTATTGAAAATAGGTACTAATGTAGATCTTTTGTAAAAACTAAGGGATAAAAAGAATTTTCAGAGAGTGGGGAAAAGTTGTATTTACTGAGTAGGAGCACTGCTGGGGGGGCACATACATGACTCAGGGAGTACTGCAAATGTGCTCTCAGAATGGTACCCTGTGTGTTCCCAGCAGTAGTACAAAAGGTTGTCACTGCTTCATATTTTGATAGTACTTGTTATTTTCCCTCTTTCTAACTTCTGCCAACATGATATGCTTAACCTGGTATGTCATGATTTTAATTGCATTTTCCATATTTTTCGTGCCGTTAACTCTTTACATATCCTTAGCAACTACTTCTTCTACATGATATCTTTAGTTTGATATATTCATCTATACTCCTCATAGTTTGTATTTTTAAAAACCAGGAGATATTTGTCCAAACATAGTTTCCAAAATGATTTGATATTTTCTTTAGTTTAGACATTAATTCTTTTGAAATTGTTTTTAGATGGTATGAGGTGGGATTCACATTTTTTTCACAAACAGGTGAGCCAATATTTCCACATCAGTTTCTCAATAAGCTCTCCATGCGTCCACTGAGTTCTGAAACCACTTGTCTCATATACTGTATCATAACATGCCCATAGGAGTTTCAGGACTTTCCATTCTTTTGGGTTCATCTCTGCACTTTTACCAATCCTTCAAAATCTTAACTACTTGTCCTTTTTAAATGCTTCATTTTGAGCTAATTTTAGAATTAAAGAGGAGTTGAAAAAATGGTAAAAAGCTGCTTACTGATCTGTATCTCTCGACTTCTCGTCAAGTGAACATCTCACAGAAACAGCACAATTATCAAGAACAGGAGATTAATCCTGGAACAATATAATTACCCGGACTACGAACCCCACTCAAGATTGTCCTACTTTCCTTCCAATGTGCTTTTTTTTTTTTTAAGGATTTATTTATTTGAAAGAAAGAGAGAATGAGGGAGAGAGCAGGGGGAAGAGAAGGAGCAGAGGGAGAGGGAGAGACAGAAATCTCCAGCATACTCATGGCTGAGTGCATAGCCCATTGCTGGGCTCCATCCCACCATCCTGAGATCATGACCTGAGCTGAAATCAAGAGTTAGTCACCTAACCAACTGAGCCATTTAGGCATTTTTATATGTCTTAGTTTTTAATGATTTGCATTCTATTTCAAAATTACTTTATCTGTTCCTGCATATTAATACTTTTTACAGTAAATTTAAAGTTACTTTGTTATAATCTTATTCTAGTTGAATTGATTAGGATTGCAACAATACCAGATAAACTTGGGGAAATTTGACATTTTTATGATAATGACCTGTTTTATGCATAAAAATAGTTTTTCTTAATTATTATCATTTATTTTTTCTTACAATTGATTTCATTGCTTTTCTCCATAAATTTTCTGTTTATCTGTTGTTAGATTTAGTCCTATATCATTTGTTTCTTGTTTTCATATTAGAAATTATATTTTATATATAAATATATTTTTACTTATTAACATATACTGTATTATTTGTTTCAGGGGTACAGGTCTGTGATTTATCAGTCTTACACAATTCATAGCACTCACAATAGCACGTACCCTCCCCAATGTCTATCACCCAGCCACCCCATCCCTTCCACCCTCCTCCACTCTAAAAACCCTCAGTTTGTTTCCTGAGATTAAGAGTCCCTTATGGTTTGTCTCCCTCTCTGGTTTCATCTTGTTTCACTTTTCCCTCCCCTTCCCTATGATCCTCTGTCTTATTTCTCAAATTCCTCATATCAGTGAGATCATATGATAATTGTCTTTGTTTGATTGACTTATTTCAGTTAGCATAATACCCTCTAGTTCTATCCACATCATTGCAAATAGCAAGATTTCAGTTTTTTGATAGCTGCATAATATTATATATTATATATATATATCTATATATTTATAGATATATATAGATATATTTAAACATCTTCTTTATCCATTCATCTGTTGATGGACATCTAGGCTTTTTCTAGAGTTCAGCTACTCTGGACATTGGTGCTATAAACCTTGGGGTGCATGTGCCCCTTTGGACCACTACATTTGTATCTTTGGGATAAATACCCAGTAATGCAATTCCGGGGCCATAGGGTGGCTCTATTCTCAACTTTTTAAGAAACCTCCGTACTGTTTTCCAGAGTGGCTGCACCAGCTTGCATTCCCACCAACAGTGTAGGCAGGTTTCCCTCTCTCCACATCCTTGCCAACACCTGTCATTTCTTGACTTGTTAATTTTAGCCATTCTGACTGGTGTCAGGGGGTATTGCACCATGGTTTTGATTTGTATTTCCCTGAGGTTGAGTGATGTCGAGCACTTCTTCATGTGTCTGTTGGCTATTTGGATATCTTCTTTGCAGAAATACCTGTTCATATCTTCCACCCATTTCTTAATTGGATTATTTGTTCTTTGGATGTTGAGTTTGATAAGTTCTTTATAGATTTTAGATGCTAGCCCTTTATCTAATTTTCCTTTCCAAATATCTTCTCCCATTCTGTAGGTTGTCTTTCGGTTTTGTTAACTGTTTCCTTTGTTGTACAAAAGCTTTTTATCTTGATGAAGTCCCAGTAGTTCATTTTTGCCCTTGCTTCCCTTGCCTTTGGCAGTGTTTCTAGGAAGAAGTTGTTGTGACTGAGGTCTAAGAGGTTGCTGCCTATGTTCTCCTCAAGGATTTTGATGGATTCCTGTCTTACATTGAGGTCTCTCATCCATTTTGGGTCTATTTTTGTGTGTGGTATAAGGAAATGGTCCAGTTTCATTCTTGTGCATGTGGCTGTCCAATTTTCCCAACATCATTTTTGAAGAGACTGTCTTTTTTCCATTGGACATTCTTTCCTGCTTTGTCAAACATTAGTTGACCATAGAATTGAGGGTCCATTTCTGGCCTCTCTATTCTGTTCCATTGATCCATGTGTCTGTTTTTGTGTCATTACCATACTGTCTTGATTATAGTTTTGTAGTAGACCTTGAAGTCCAGAATTATTTTACATTTTTTTTTTTTTGGTTTATTTCTATCAAAATTATATAAACATAGGAGTTTAAAATTTTAACTTGTTTACAAAGTATCTTAATAGACAACAAATAGCTTCCCTTCTCAGGTCACTTTCAATGACTTTGGTCAAGTCTTTGGTCTTCACTTCCAAATTTCTATATAACACATTTAATAGTCCTCTTTATCATTCCTCAAGTTCAGGTTCAATTGTTTCCTAAGATGATGACTCAGGTTTCTTTCTTCCAGTCCCACAGCACCCTTACATATGAAACTACTAATTACTTGATCACTAGTCACACTATTATTTCTGCTATTCAGAGTTAATCTAGAGTGTACCTGGTTATTTATCCCTTCTGCTACTTTTTGTCTGTTTTCAATGGAGGACCTTTTTGTTCTCTCAGATAGTTTTCTTTGTGTTTGTTAGTAATTCAGACCAATTCTCCTCTCATGGCAATCATTCACATTAAGTAAGAAATCTCTTTATTTACTGGAAGGAATATCTCAAGTGGAGGTGTGACAGGCTCTGATCTCCTCCTCACCTGATACACAGATCCCATTCTGCTTCCCATTTCTCCCATTCTTGGGATTGTGCCAAATGGCCCTGATTTTGCTGTCTTTTTTGAAATGCTCCCTTATTGGAATGAAACACATTATTTAGTAGATTTATGAGAAAGAGAGATTATGAGGTAAATATTTTAAATTTTTGTAGGTCCGGACATAACTTTATTCTACCAACTTATTTGATTGATTATTTGGCTGGATCTGTAATTTTTTGGCTGGGAGTTATTTTCCTTCAGAATTTGTATACTTGACTTCCTTATCTTCTATCTTACAGACATGCTGTTGAAAATCCAAAGCCACTTTGATACCAGAGTCTTTTATGTAAATTGTCTTTCTTTCTGTGGAAATTTTGTGGAAATGCCATTGGAACAGGGACCTGGATAATATGAAAGGATGAGCTAATTCTGGAGAGGATGTGAGAGGTGGCTGTATTAATTCCCAAAGGCTGCTGTAATGCATTACTTTAAACTTGATAACCTAAAAACAATAGAGCTTTATTGTCTTACATAGCAGGAAAAGAAAAGTCTGAAATGAATCTTAAAGGACTAAAATCAAGGTGTTAACAGGGTTGGTTCCATCTGGAGGCTCCAGGTGACAATACATTCCTTGTCTAGTGCAGCTTCTGGTGGCTCCCAGCATTCTCTGGTTTGTGGCCACGTCACACCAACTCTGCTTCCATAGGCCCATGGCCTTCTCCTCTTCTGTGTCAGTTGCCCTAACCTGTTCACTTAAAAGGACCCTGTGATTGCCTTGATTACACTAGGACCACATGGGTGATCCAGGATGACCTTGTTACTTTACAATCATTGACGTAACTGCAAGGTCCTTTTTACCATGTGACCTATCAAATTCAGAGTTTCTAGGGAAACAGATGGTGACACATTTGGGGGACGGTTATTCAGCCTACCTCTGTGGCTAATCAAAAAACAGAGATGCGTAGAGCAGACTTTTTTGGGATGCATTGAATTCAGCTAGAATTTAACATGCCCTAGAAGGGTAGAACGGGAGATTAGAATAAGAGGCTGGGGTTGACTTTGTGCATGGTGTTGAAATTCATTTAGAAATTCATGAAAGGTGAATGAATGCTTTCTTTAAATTCAACAACAGAAGAATTATCTTTTTGAAAAATGTGGGCAATGGCTAATTTATGTCCCATGTATCCCTCTTAACATATATTATTATTAAAAATGAAGGATTTAAGGTTTTAAGGGAACAAACAATACTCATGATGATAATAACAATGAAAGCTGACAATTCTTATTCCTTTCTCTATGAGAAGCTCTGCGGGGAGTGTTTTTCATAATTCTTTCATTCACTTCTCTCAACAGTATCATTACTATCATCTCCACTTGCCAGGTGATGAGTTACACATCTGATCCAAGCTTAGGCTTATGTTCAAAGTCAGGGTTGGGATTCAGACTCCATTTCTATGGAAGCCAGTTCTTTTCCTCACAGCTCCTTCCATTTGCTGTAGGGATTGTCTCAGAAATACGGTGAGGATGAAAGTGTTGATTCTACCAGCTTTGACTCAAGAATACAATGCAATTAATACCGAGTTGTTTTTTGAAAAGAGTAAAACATATATAAAATATACTAATTATAAGTTTCATAATACCCAACTTTTCTGTAAGCATGGTTAATTGACAAAGGTCAATTATTACCACTCCAAGTGATTTAATCTTAAAATACTGAGAATTTTTGTATGACCTCAGTCATCATTTCCTAATTAGTGAAACTCCATATTTAAATTCCAGTGACTGGAATAACTTCTGCACTTTGCAATTCTGAAAGGCTCTGCCAAAATGCATTTTGGCTGTGAAATGCAGTTTTGTTTTATTTCCCTAGATACAGGTAAGGAAAACAAAAGCAATCCTCTTTATTCCATGATTATATGCTTCCCAATAGAAAAGACATTAGGTTTTAATTATTGTCCTTCAACTATTCAAAGCAAGTTAATTAATTTGTGGAATTTAAAAACTTATAAATTATGGAACAATACAAAGGCCTATAGCTTTGGTTGAGCTAAGAACAATGATGTGGTTTCTCCTAAGTTTAATTTCCTGTTTTATGATGAAGTGATCCTCATTTAGGGGAAAGGGAAGTGTTTGCAGGACTGTTCAAATAAGTTCATCTGCTTTTAGTTTGGGGCCACTTTACTCTTTGCTTTTCTAATTCTCTTTTGTATGTAGTTCTGCATCCAAATGGCTGGATCAGATCACTGAATACTGACAGAGACTCCTTCCTGAGCATACAGCAGCGTGTTTCATGGTCTTTTGCCGTGTGTGTGTGTGAGAGAGAGAGTAATTTCTCCCTCTGCTCTTCTGTTTTGGTGTTACCCAGACTTATGCCTTATTTTTCTCTTATCACTCTACACATTCTTCTTGAAAGACTCCATCTTTGTCCATGGCTTCAACAGTCACTTGCATTCTAACATATGTTCTTAAACAGCACCTTCTTTCTGAGATTCAGGGTAGTAGACCTGACTTCCTTTTGGGCATCATTACTAGGTGGTCCCTTAAGTATCTTAAACTGAACATGTTCACAACCCAACAAACCACTCTCTGCTCTTCACGCCAAACCTATGCATTCTCCTATGTTCTCTTTCTCAGTAAATGGCATCTCCACCAACCCGTGCGTCTAAGCCTCTTTGGGTTGGCCTGGAGGCCCATCTTTCTCAGGGGTTCTCAGTGTGGCTGCTCTTTAGAATTTGTTAGGGAGCTCTTAAATAATACTACAGCCACACTCCACAGTAGAGACTCTGGCTTACTGTTTGTGGGGGAGGCTAGGGTTTTCATGTTTCCTGAAAGCTGACCAGGTGATTAACTGGAGTCCGGCTTAAGAACCATTGCTCCATCCCATCCAGCCTCCATCCGTTTACCCTGCCTATGGGTCCCTGGTTCACAAATTTTGCCAGGCCCAGCAGTTGTCTGGGACACCTGGAAAGTATACTTATATCTGGATTCCACCTGTTTCCCACCCAAGGCTAAGAACTACCCCCATTGATACCCCCTCGGATATCCGATCTCTGACAATCCTACTATAAACCACAAATGTTGCCTTATTTCAGACACTTAGACATTCTCATACAGTTCCTCTAAGCAGGTCTCTCCAATCCTATCTCCTCCATACTGCCAAAGAGATCATCCTAAATCACAGGTGTGAGTGTGATCTTCCTTGTCCTAAAACCTCCCAGAGAATCATTTGTCCTCTATAACATCCCAGCAAGGTGTTTCTTATAAACTGGTTTTACCAACAAGAAAACTGATGCTCGTAGATTTTTAATAACTTTCCCCTGATGGTAGAAGCAGAGAGTGGTAGGGGTCGTGTTTGGGCACAGGTGTAAATGACTCTAAATCCCACATTTCTTCTATAGTCGATATTGCTAATTAAACACAATATCCCCACAAAGAAAATTTAAGTCTCTTGTGGCAGAAGCATTTCCAATAAAATGGGTGGCTGGTAATAATAGAAAACAGAGTAACAATAATAATAACAGCAAAACACCAACCACTACAAAAGACTTAATTGCATATTTCTGTATAATTTAGATAAGTAATAAAACTATTAAGCATAAACTACTAACAAATGGCTTATATCACCTGGAGTAATTTTATTCAGCAGCATTTGTAGTCATCAGTTTGTTTAAGTGTTTCAACCAGACCAATTTTGCAAACAGTTCTTAGTGGTGTTGAATTGAAACTGTTCAAAAAAAATATCTAGTCAATAAGATTAAGCATCTCACACTTGAAGTGCACAAAAAAAGCAAACAAAGAAGTCAAACATCTGTGTCTCCAGATGATGAGAATTTAGAACCCTTCTCCTGTCTGGATTGCATAATGTTTAGAATCTCAAATGACTTCAATGTTGCTCTCAAGATTGTTATCATTATGCAGTAGTCAAACTAATATAATGCTTCTGAATACAGGGCTTGAAAAGACGCTCTGAAGGAAACGGATTATAAGGCCCTATGTTGTAGGTCATAAAATTAAGATAAAGAATAATCTGTCTCTATCTATCATCTACCTCTTTCTTATATAATATTATGTAATACATTTAAAGTGTCATCATGAAACCCCCTAGGGGATTTTTCATCCATTTAAAACTAACAAAAAAGAAAGAGAGAGGAAGAAGACGAAAGAGAGAGAGAGATGTGATTCTGAATAACCGAAAATGTGGCCACCGCAGCATCATAATATACTTCCTTCCTGAAATCTCGTGGGCTGTGAACACTCGGAATCCATGTGGTGAACTTCTGAGAGTCACAACCACAGACCAGACACTACTCTTGTTCCAGTTAAAGGGCTTGTTATCCTGACTTGACCTCAGACCTCTGGCCACAATGGATTTCTCCCACAGTGAACACCTGTAGAGGAAGCCAGTCTACTATAAGAAAGAATTATAAAGTTAAAGTTGGAGTTAAAGTTTGCAGCTTTCTGACCTTTATTTTTTATTTTGTCTGACATACAACTAAATGCCTTTCTTCATTGATTTTTGTTGTTCAACTCTCCTTGGATTCAATGAGGCAATATGCCCTATTTATCTGTGTTGGTTTGACCCATATCTGCGTGAGAGATGTTTGTTCCATCACCCTGCTTAGTGGTTGCCTTGATTGGTGTGTTATGCTGTGTTGTCTAAAGTCAAATTGTATGTGCAATAGATATAAACAAAAGTAGGAAGCCAAGTGTTTCCTGGCAAAATCATAGATTTATGGTGATTTCCAAAACACTGAAAAGCCAGATAATAGCCCAGGAATCAAATGCCAGCTATAAGCATAGACTGAATGAACATGGGTCCTGTGCACTGGTCCTGGGACAAGCACTTAAAATCAAGAGATCGCATGTCTTCCTAGGAGAGGGTAGAGTCATATGGCCATGATGCATAATTTATGGAGAAGGATAACCAAGAAACTAAAATGAAATTAGTTTTAAAAATTAATAAATGGCTGTGATCTATAAGAAAACTTGCAAATATTTTATTGACTGTCATACTTTTCTATTCTCTCTCTCTCAAAATTATGAAGTGGACAGTGTGCTCTGTTACTTTTCTCTACAATCCCATGGTCCTTTGCAGCTTCCTTCTTCTGAACCTCTCACCTAAATATCACCTCCTTGAACACCTCAGCTTGTCCACTGAGCCTCACTGAACCCAGATCTGCTATTCTCCTTACAAAGTGCCAAGTCCCCAAGTCATCCTTCTTCCCTCTCAGCCAAAATGCTCTTTACTTGAGACCAGTTATAATTTATATTAGACACACACATGCACACAGACTCAAAGACAATGGCTTTTTAACCCAAATGAAAGGACTGATAATAAGGTCAGAAGTGCTGGCTCCTTCAGCCCATCTACTTTCTTCTTTCCATCATCAAAATGAAATAATATGACATGGACATTTTAAAGGAATGGTAAAATATATCTCCATTAACATATCCAAATCTTTTGCCTTCATTCATTCAAAACAATAGTAAGGAGCGGGTGTAGTAAGGATCCTAACAATGCTAAGGATCAGAAGATAAAAACTATGAATACTTCTCTAAAATAATTCACAATTGTACAGGATCAAGAAGCAGAAAAGTCTTTCATGTAAGTCTTTTGAACATTTGATGTGCTGTGTGCATGAAATTGTTCATGCAAGCATTTACCCAGCAATAAAAAATTTTAAGCCCTTTAAAAATAGATTTAGGAAGTTAGAGTGTGCTTATATCTCCTGTGATAAATAGATTTTCAGGAGAGTTAACCATTGCTACTTTTTGTAGATGTTATTTTTTTCAGAGCAGTTACTGTTTATAACCAAATTTAACTGATGTCAGGGATTGTCCAAATGCCCCCTGACCTCAAGCCTACGCAGCCTTCCCGACTATACAGCATCTCCCAACACAACGGCACATTTATTACAGTTGATGAACCCACAGTGACACATCATTATTACCTAAAATTCATAGTTTACGTAAGGGTTCACACTTGCTGGTGTGAGTTTTATGTGTTTCAACAAATGTATAGTGATATGAATCCACTGTCACAGTATCCCAAATGTAGTTTCACTGCCCAAAGAATCCTCTGTGCCTTCCCATTCATTCCTCCCACTGTCTAACCCCTGGGAACCAGTGACTTTTATTATTTCCATTTTTTAGCCTTTCTCAGAATATCATGTAGTTGGAAACATAGAGTGCGCAGCCTTTGCTGACTGGCTTCTTTCATTCAGTGATACGCATTTAAGGTTCTTCTGTGTCTTGTCATGACTTGATAGCTCATTTCTTTTTAGTGCTGAATAAGTTTTCATTGTGTGGTGAGACCACAGTTCATCTGTTCACCGATGAAAGGACATCTTGGTGACTTCTACTTTTGTTATCTAAGAATAAAGCTGATGTATATAATATATATGCCATGTTTTGTGGAGACATACATTTTCAACTCATTTGGGTACCAAGGAGTGTGATTGCCGGACGGCATAGTAAGAGGATGCTGAGTTTTGTAAGAAATGGCCGAACTGCCTCCCAAAGTGAAGACACCATTTTCGTTCCCACCAGCCATGAGTGAGAGTTCCTGTTGCTCCATATCCTCGCTGGCATCTGGCGTTTTGAGTCATTGGGATTTGCCCGTTCTGATAGGTATAAACTGGTAACTGATACTATTTTGCAGTAAAATGATAAGCTTTTCATTTAACAACCATTTATCAGATGACTATCATGGATAACATAGTGGTGAAAAGTGTTAAATAAACACAAAATTCCATCTCTACTAATAAAAGCCTTGATTCTAAAACAGATGCTATATGGACAGTAAAAGTCCATTTGCAACATGTTTTTGCTGTTGTTAAGGAAATTTTCTCTGAGTTGGAGTATTTATTTATGTGTTTGTTCATTTTGTTTATTTAGAGGATGGGCATATGGGCATGGGTAGATTTTTTGAGACAATGATTTTATACATTAAGAATGGGGAGACACTGGGGCACCTGGTGGCTCAGTGGGTTAAGCCTCTGCCTTCAGCTCAGGTCATGATCTCAGGGTCCTGGGATCTAGCCCCGCATCGGGCTCTCTGCTCAGTGGAGACCCTGCTTCCCTCTCTCTCTCCCTGCCTCTCTGCCTACTTGTGATCTCTCTCTCTCTCTCTGTCAAATAAATAAAGAAAATCTTTAAAAAAATGGGGAGATAATTGAAAACCAAACTCCTTAGTGGTAAATTATTATTTTTTGCTTTTCTCTCTGATATTTTCACCTCCTACTTTTACTAACAGGAAGCCCAACTATCTTAATGTCAAACTGTAAAGCACAATACACCCCATCTCAACTTTATTTTTGTAATTACACTAAAATAAATAAAACTGTACCCTAAAATAATCCAATTAAATAGGATACTAGCTTTTTGTTTTTGGTTGACACACACCTGGAAAAGACACCATGTCTCCATTAGGATTTCTATATCTGGAACTTCACTAAATATGAACGATTAAAAGAAAAAGTAGAAAATACCTGCTTTCCCCCCTTTATGTTACAATTTATGTCAAAACACCCTCTATATCCGTCACCAAAAAAAAAAAAAAAAAATTAGGTTACTCTGGGTTCACCTTCATTTCAGTCTATGAAACACTATCTCAGCTGAACACTGACACAGCAATGGTTGTGGCACAACCATTATGGCACAACAATGCTGTTCCCAGCACCAGCGCTTCCAATGACCAGTGCAAAGGGCTTTGTTACCCAGGGATGTTGTCAGTGCCCTGCCCTCTTCCTTCAGATTCCTTTGCCCTGCCTATGCCACCTTTGACCTCAAGCTGCTGCTTATCTTTGTTGCAGTTCAGCTCTCTGATTCTGGAAACACTTTACCTTTGTGCATGGAAAGGACAGGGTTGCTGAGGATTTTACATTGTCTGCAGGGACCCCTCTTTGCAGTGACTGACAACAGGAGGAGTGTAGCTTCTCCAGCTTCCTCGTGCTCCCCAGGACCCTGCTCTGCAATGCTAGTGAGCGGGACTCTGCTAGATGACCCTCTGTGGCACTTTTTCTTGATAAACTTTTTTGGTTTCCTCCCTTTTCCACTCCCATTTCCTCTCTCCCTTAAGTTTTTCTTGGAACACTTCTGATCAAATCTTTTACATGGGAGTCTTTTTCTCAGAGTGTGTTTTTGGGAAACCCAAATTAAAACGGTTACCCATAGGTTGGATCCTATGGCTGTATGTGAATTATACCTTCAGTTGATACAAATTAGGTAATAAAATTAACATTAATTCTTGTTATATTAAATTTATTAGCTCTAAATTATCATTTAAACCTTTCAATCTAATAACATTATATTGTCATTTATAGACAGCTTGAAAATACCTTCGTTTTGATCTCTCTGCAATCATCCTTAAACAAAACAAAATAAAGCAAAAAAAAAGAGGTAAATAAAACATCTGCATTTGTACTTTGGATTTTTTTTTAACCTCCATATTTTAAAAATCTGATGTCAAAGCTAGTCTTGTTTCTTTATTCTGAGGAATTTTTGAGCTAAGCACTCTCTAGGAAAATAGATATATGACCATCAATATATACAATTTGAAAATTTAGTCTACCCAAACATATAATCAAAATATAGCTCATCAACTAGTAGCTCATGTGATAAAAATGAATAAGTTGTATGGAAAGGAATATTACAGGTTTACAATGGAGAAAACTAACAAATACTACTTTAATCATGTGGTAAAGTTTAATTAGGCCATAAGTCATATGGACATTATGTGTACTCTGATAAAATGTAGTGAAAAATGTACTTTACTTTTGTGATTTTCTTTTAAATACCATATCTCCAGTATTACCATCATAACTACAATTATCAATTTCCTCCCCCCAAAAAATAAACAAAACCAAAAACAAATTGAGACACATTCTACAGACTCCCGATTAGTACCTTTCAGAACTTCAAGGTCATCAAAAACAAGACTAAGAAACTGTCACAGACCAGAGGAACCCAAGGAGACGTAATAACAGAATGTCATGTGAGGTCCTGCCACAAAAATAGACATTAGTGGGAAAACTGGGGAAATCTGGAAGTTTGCATTCAGTAATTGTATCAATGTTAATTTCTCAGTTTTGACAAATGCATTGTAGTAATGGAAGATGATAATATTAGGAGAAATTGGTCACTTGTATATGGGAATGCCATGAATTATATTTACAACTTTCTATAAATCTAAAATTACTCCAAAATAAGCTATTTTTAAAATATGAGTAATTGGGGCACCTGGGTGGCTCAGTGGGTTAAAGCCTCTGCCTTCGGCTCAGGTCATGGTCCCGGTGTCCTGGAATCGAGCCCCACATCGGGCTCTCTGCTCTGCGGGGAGCCTGCTTCCTCCTCTCTCTCTGCCTGCCTCTCTGCCTACTTGTGATCTCTGTCAAATAAATAAATAAAATCTTTAAAAAAAATATGAGTAATTAATGCCGCAGCTACACCATAAAAGGTCATTGCCATATTCTCTAATTGATCTTAACAAAAATAAATATACAGGTTTATTTAATGGGAATGTGTGCTGGAGAAAGGAGAAGGTGTGGAGTAGGTTTGTGATAAATCCTAAATGAATAAACAGCAGCCAGACTTTTGCCAGTTTGCCTAAATAAACGATTGTAGGAGACACAGCATGAGATGTTAGAAGGAAATTAAAATGGATGGCTACCGATTGTGAGGATTTGCTTATATTTGTTTCTGGAAAAAAAAAATTGTTTAACTTTATGCTATAAGCAAGGTTAGAAATAAAACCCAGAGATAACCTAGAATTTACATTGAATTTCAACAGCATAAATATTTTAGTATCAGTGTGTTCCAAATATTGCATTTGTTATTTACCTGAAATTTAAATTTAACCAGGCATTTTTTATTTTATCTGGCAAACCTACAGAGGGGACCCTCAGGGCTAGTGGCAGACTGCCTCTCTCAATACAATCATAACTAAAAGTAGTTTACCTTCCACTAGCAAAGACAGCTATGTACTTGTAACTTGAAAGCATGATAAAATGTCAAAGATCCCAATGTTGGAACTTAAAATACCAGGAAACCTTTCAGAGAGAAATTTAATTAGAACCAAGGGAATTAAAAAGGCCTTAATGGAATAAATGGTGTTTGCACTGGGTTTCTATAGGAAAGTAGAAGGAATGAAAATTGAAAATAGGTATTTCAGGACATATCAACAATGTGGAAAAATTACATAAATTCACACAAAATGTTTACTGATTACAAAGTAGGTAAAATTTTCTTTTCTTGGGACTGGGAAAATTGCTTCTAGGAAAATGAAGAGGGAGAAGGAAAAGAAGGAGAAAGCCCTATCTTCCTAATGTTTACATTCAATTGGGAGAAGGGAACAAAAGAAACCCTAAAACTGGTAAGTATAAAAAATGCGAAGTGTTTTACAAAGCATAAGAAAGTTGAGGAAGATTCAGAAGGATGGCTGATATAAAATGATCACAGGTAAGGTAACATTAGAGCAGGCACTTAAAGGAAAAGAAGAGAAGTCATGGAGCTCTATCTAGAGAACAGGGTCCAGGCAGAGAAGAAAGACAAGCAAGCACTTGGGGGCAGGAGACTTTCAGGATGAAGAGAAAGGCAGATAGGTCTGGAGCAAGGTAAGTGAGGGGGAAGTAGGCAGGAGACAAGAAGAGTTAATGCATCAATCAGATAGGTCCTTTCAGTCCATGGCCTGGACTTAGGCTTTTTCTTTGAGTGGGAAAGTTCAGGGAGTTCACTGAGCAGAGAAGTGACATAATGTGATTCATTTATAAAGAAATTCTCAGTCTAAAGTGACAAAAATGGATGCTGAAGAGCCAATGAGGAAACTGCCCTGATATTTTCATTGTTGACAACCAATGAGGATGCTGTTGTGATGTTTCCATGACAGCAGCCAAGGAGAAAGCTTCTACCATGTTTCCACTGGGATCTCACAATGAATATGTGGTTATATTGTTTCCAAGGAGAAGCAAGGCCTCAGATCACGTGATTTAGGACCACCTGGCATTGGTTCATGGATCAGAAGTAAAAGGAGAAGACCAAAGAGGTGACTTCAAAGCACAGAGTCATAAAACAGCAAGAGATATGGGACATATTACATGATACCATGAAGGGAGTGAGCGATGCACCAGAGTAAGAGTAAAAAGTGAAGTTTGCGTGGCTCAGTTGTTAAGTATCTGCCTTCGGCTCAGGTCATGATCCCAGGGTCCTGGTATCAAGCCTTGCATCAGGCTCTCTGCTCAGCAGGAAGCCTGTTTCTCCCTCTCCCACTCCCCCTGCTTGTGTTCCCTCTCTCACTGTCTCTCTCTCTCTGTCAAATAAATAAATAAAAACTCTTAAAAAAAAAAAGTGAAGTTTGTTACTGAATAATGGATGACTTTTAAAATGTGGTGGTGAGAAGATTGGAGCTATAGGTTGTAGAGAATCACAATAGGTTTTCAAAGGAGGAATGTCACAATTATATGTGACAGAATACATAAAAATAATAAGATAAATAAGATAAATAACAAGATAATGATATGATATAACTTGCCTCATCTTTTTTGGACTTAAAATGGAAACATTTGATTTAATCATGCTACTTTTTTCATGATATAACAATCTATACATAGAACCCCTTGCTAATTTTATTTATCCCTGTCCCCTATCCCAAGCCCCAGCCCACTTCCTCCCACCCCAAAACTCTCAGAAAAATTACCCCACTTTTCTAAAATTTGGAGATGTTACGATTACAATATCCTTTCTCTCTCTCTCTTTCTTTCTGTAGAATATTCTGTATTAAGAAGTATAAAGGGGAATAAGTGTTCTCACATGCTGATTTTGATAATATTAAAATATATGATTTTTGTGGAAGATAAAATGACATGTTTCACCAGAAAGTAAAAATACACAAATGGGGCGCCTGGGTGGCTCAGTGGGTTAAAAATACACATAAACTTTGGGGTGCTTGGGTGGTTCAGTCAGTTAAGCACCAGACTTTTGGTTCTGACTCGGTTATGATTTCAGGGTCCTGAGACTGAGCCCCAGTTAGGATTCTGCATTCAGAGGTGAGTCTGCTTAAGATTCTTACCTTCTCCCTCTGCTCCTCCCCCTCTAAAATAAATACATAAACAAAACCTTTTTTTAATGAAAGCACATGAACTTCAAATCAGAAAGCTTAGTTTATAAGTATAGCTTATAGAAATAGGCACAATTTTATATAAGTATATGAAAGAATGAATATTATTACAGGATTATTTTTAATAATCAACAAAGTGAAACATGGAGATCCTTGAAACTGGAGAGTTACTGATTTTAGTACAGATTTAAACAAATGATGTAAATAGTCTTACTAAATAAGACTTAAATAGTCACCTGTAATATAGTTATAAAAAAAAGTTAGTTGCAAAGATAAGATCATTTTTTGTTAAAATAAAAAAGAAAATGCACAAATACATGTATATTTGCCTGTGACATTTTTTTCTTTATAAAACTTTGTTTCTTTAATAGAACTGTATGCTCAGTTAAAGACAAAGATACGATACAATTAGGATAAGAGTGGATAATAACAAAAACAAATATTCTAAGTAATCTGATCATAGAAAAACAAATTTAACAATGATCAAATTCATAACTTACTCATTACAAACACAATAAGCTAAAAATTTTGTTTTTTTATGTTCAAAGAACTAAATGTGATTTTTCAATGTAAGGACTTAATCCTTTTGTGTATCAGAAGAAAGGAAAATGGCTGATACATTGAAAGAATCTTTCCTGTAATCTTCGCTTGTAGCAAACATTTTTAGGCATTGTGTGCACTAGTGATATTAGCTCTAGATAATAAATTATTACAGTTAAAGCAAATGCAGACAATTTTGCCAAAGGCAAAATGCAACATGTTTTCAACAAGAGTTATAGTTCCACTCGAGCCGTTGTGGGGAAACTTCATGGTATTACAAGAGCTGTTTTAAATGTAATAACAAATATTAAGCACTTACAAAATGCTTACCCTTAATTGGAATGAGTTTTGCCTGAAGATAGAATATAATTTATGTAATGTTATTTCACCTGTCACAATTAAATAAATACATAGCTTAAATATGTGATGATTAGAAATCACTTTGAGTGCTTCATAAGGTACATGATTTTACAGGGGTTTCTTAAAATATATATAATGGCCATTCTAGTCTCTTCTTAGATAATTTTTATTTAGGAGAATATCTATAATGTTGACTGATAATAAAATAAATAAATAAATACACAAGCAAATCTATTAAAACAACATTGCCTTTTAAAAATCTAGCATGGGTTTCCATTTAAAATGTCTACATCATCAAAGACCTGGTTTCTCATGCAACAGAAAAGCCAAAAAACAAATGTTCTCTCTTTTTTAGCAATCTTTTTCTTTATTTTTACTATTTTTTTTTCCTGTTCCACATTTAATTTACTTTTGAGAGACAGGAAGATAAGAGAGTTTTCTTGTTTTCAGAGTCCTCTGTATTGGTGCTGGTTAATAACTTTTTATGTTGTAGTTTCCGTTTTTTGTTTACTCTTTTGGGAAAAATAATCTCAGGGAAGCAGTAAGCTTTCGATTCTCCTATCCAAAGTCTGTGGTATTTAAAACTGTTCACGTAATATCAACTAAATTTGAAAATAAAATAAAGAGGAATTGTACATATTTTTACAAAACAAGGCTTACATGCAAAATATCTAAATTATTTTAAAAAACAGTATCATGCTGGGAAGTATAATTCTATGGGTCTTTTGTTCTCCAAGAAGGGACTGGCTAAGCTACCACTGGGGCTTTTCAGTCAGGAATCAACCTCCGGTGACCTTTGTTCTGATCTAAGATACTGGCTGAAGGGATCCATGCAATACACTCTCCTACTGATCTATCTTACCTATTGCTTCCAGACTAAAGAATTCAGTAAGAAATTCAATTAGTAAGCAGCGAGTAGCTTTGTGAGCTATACTTAGTTTATACCAATCTTGAAATTTATCCAGTTCCTTCCAAATTAACAGCTCTGTTAGTGGAAAATCACTAACTACTATTATAAATCGTATAATGTCGATATATTTTAGAAAATGTTGTTTATGTATCTAATGTCTCCTGGAAGCAGCATCGATAATTATTTATGTTTCAGAGGAAAAGAAAGAGTAAGGGGATTTTAAAATATTAATAAAATATTAATAGAAATACAGGAATAATCAAGTAAAAAGGAGGAAAATAAATGTCCTATATCTGAATGTGGGGTGAGGCTGTGTCTACAGGCTTAGTCTTTTCTGGTATCAAAATAGGCTTAGATTTAAAGCAATGGGATAGGCCCTTGAAAACAATGAGACCACCTGGATATCCAAGACTATTTCCCAACAATATTTTTTAAGAGGAAATACAGCAGCTTAAAAATTAATACAATTGGATTTTAATGTTCATAAATGTAATTGGTATTTGTTGAGATTCATTGTTTTTATTTACTTGTTTGAAAATGAGGGGCAGCTTAATGTATTTTGAATTCCAGCATGTCTTTTCATGAACTAAAAGTTTGACTGTAGATCTTTTTAATTTATTTTTCCTTATTTTAGAACAGGCTGAATGAGAACACTTTTGTCTTTGCTCACGAAACCCCACAAAATTAACTCTCTCACCTTGAGATTAATTAGAGTGCCGTCATTACATTAAACTGATAAGGATTTTACAAGGAGAAATTCTCCTCTCAATTTTTCACATTGTCTATCCAAATTTTTGATAGGTACCATAATAATCTCTCATTAAATAGCTTGATCACAGATTTACGATTTTCATTTACACACCACAATGCATACTGCCTTATGTACCGCCGAGAACATAGAAGTCTCCGGCCCATGAGGAAATCCTAATCATAAGAGGAACATAAATCATCAGTCATGTTGTAGGCAACAGGCCGGAGTGAAGATGTAATGTTTCTTGAAATGCTCTGGCATTCAATGGCACTATACTTGGCACCGTGGTATTAATCAACTCAAGATGCTTGTGGGTCTATGATTTTTTCAGAGTGATATATAAATAGTAGTCCTTTTAATATTTCATTTGTAAATGAGGAAATGAATACATATGCATACACCACAAATATATTTGTATGTAAATATCTAAATATAAAATATAAATAAATATATAAATATTTAATACAAATATATGAATATAAAAATCACATATATGTTGTTTATTGTTTATATATACACTACTCACTTGTCCACAAGTAGCACAGTTTCTAAATGACAGCAATGGAACCAAAGCTAAAGTCCTTCAAAGACTAAAGTAACACTGTTATGTTTTAGGAAACACATAAAAATTGTATAATCTCCTGCACTTTGAATGGTTTATTCTAGTCAGTTGTATTGATTTCACTAAAGTAAAAAAGGAAAAATGCATTATTTTTATCCCTTGAATCCTTCAAGTTTCTGTTTCTCTATCCTAGGTATTTTTCTTCTATTTCTCTCCCATGTAATTTCAAAAAATATTTTTTCAGGGCCAAGAGGTTATTAATTTGGAATCTGTAGCTCTATTTATGTTGGCAGATAAAGCAGAGGAGAGAGAGAGAGACCTTCCCACTGAGTAATTTTGAGAGACTGTGGTGTTTATTTCTACAGATGTAAAAACTGACTGAATTGAATGGGGAACTCAGATTCTTCGTTAGGATGTCATAGTTAGCCTGTCCCTGGTGTAGATGCTGTGTGTCAAGAACTTGATATTTTCAATATCTTCCCAGAAATGGTCTTTAGTCATTGACCATTATGATCTGAAGGCATCTCACACAGAGAAGACATAATCTTAAATGTGGAGAGGCAGAGAGAATGTGGCGATCTTTTATTAAATTTCAGACAAGTTGTGTGTGTGGATGTGTGTATGTTTAGTGCATAAGTGCAAACAGATGTCTGGCGGATATCTTTAACAAGGAAGGGGGCCAGATAGATAAGTCTTTTTTCTTTCCTTTTTCAAAAACAAAATCACCTCAAATTTTTATTAAAAAGAAAAAAGATACATGTTTCAAAAAGAAAGAAAGAAAGAAAGAAAGAAAGATATGTCCAGTGAAGCACAATGCACAGTTTTTCTTCTTCTGCTGAGATAGACAGGTATTTAAGAATATAAATTTGGGGGGAAGATGTATCTTTTCTATTTTGTTAGCACAATAGGAAAAGAAAAAAAAAAAAGAATCCTGATAGTGACATCATTTAATTTTCATGTGACTCTTCCTTTGGCAGGTCCCACCTCTCAGTACCTAGACATCAGAGTGACTAAGCAGGCTGTTAGCATGAAGGTGACCTAGGTTCTGGAGGAATTTCAAGGCTCTGTTTCATGGGCAACTGGAGACCAGGAAGATTGCCGTGTTAACATAATTGATATTCAAGGGAGTAGGTATATTCATGGCTTTTAGAAGGGTATTACTTGCTGTTTGACTGTGTGAGAATTCTACCTGAGAGCAGAATGTTGTCATCAGGAAGTACAGGCAGCCTTGATCTAAACGAGATCCAAAACAATCCAGGTTCCTAAAGCCAACGCGTATGTTCTTGCTGTATATTTTTTTGTATAATATATTTTATGTTTCAACACTCTCTGCAAATATCACAAGCAAGCTGCATATATTGATTCTGATTTTCCTTGCTGATTATGTCTCCTCTTGGTAGTAAGTCAGACACTCAGGGGGGTGTTTGTTTTTCACATGAGGCTACAGCATACTGAAATGACTAGGACTATCAAGTCACATCCAGAACAAATCAACAGTAAAAAGTGGCCTTGGAAGTAAAGGTGGAATGTGGGGGAAGATCAGACTGTGTTCCTTTCTCATCCTGTATTTTCACTCCATCCTTTTCTGTGCCTGGCATGGTGTCCTGCTCAAAATTAAGGTTAAAGAAATATGTTTTGAACTGATTGAACAGGTATTCAATAAATTCATATAGAATGAAGGATTGAATGAACACATGAATAAATCTTTCCTTCTGTGTGGATCCAACCTTGGAAATGAATATTTTGCTGCATGAGAAATGGAAGAAGATAGACACAAGAACAGGGTATAGGGAGATTTTACAAGGGCTAGGATGGATTCATAAAGAAGAACAATAGAACAATTTCCTTTTGTGTCATTCACCTTTTATTCCAAATAAGAAATTATCTGTGTATCTGTTGTTATATGGATAAGCAAGATTATCAAACTATGTCCTGAGAAATATTGTAGTAAATATCCTTACCAATGACTTCTAAGAAATAGTTGATAGTTTGTCAGAAAAACAGTATCACCGTATGAACCGTATGACATGAGAAAAATAAATACATAAAAATAATATTCAAAGTGACTTTTAGAAATTAGAAATATTCCCCTGAAGGATTAATTGAAGACAGTACTCGAAAACATTAGAAGAAAATGGAAATGTGTTTGAGGATAGAAAATGATATGTCCCCATTGACAATCCAATAGAGAAAATGGTTAGCAAGAAATATAAGAACCCTATGTCATACAATTTTATGAGTCACTGAGATACTCCATATTGGAAATCAAACAAGCAAAAATAATAGCAGATGATAGCAAAATGGAATATGGGATAAAAGTATCTATATTCTCTGCTTGGGTAGGGAATTTTCCATTCTTATTAGAAGAGACTTCAGAGGGCATTGAGTGGTGGGGGAGCTCTGGAGCCCATGCCCTTGCCTTATCCCCAGCTCCAACCTTTAACTATGTCATGCTGGCTTTGCTTAAATTTTCCATGCCTCAGTTTCCCCTTATGGACAATAGAACTACATTAGAACTTATAATACATAGTTATAATATAGGTTTCTTATTTATTCCCAATAATAGAAATGTTCAGCTCTGTGACTATGTTCAATGAATATTAAATGTCTCTATTTTTACCATTTCGAAAACATATGGGAAGATATTGATTAGGGAAACAATGTTTTTTTGAAAACACAGCAAATAGGATTAAACTTAAACTAAGCTTTAAATTTATATTGAGGAATTGCAAAAATTTAACTCTGAAGCCAATAATTAAGGTGATTATTTTTTCAAGAGTATAATATGTGACTAAGATAACAGTGTTTTCTCTATATATCTACTCTAGAACAAACAATAAATAATCTTTAATGTTAATTTGGGCAAATAGATGTTGAACACAAAGACTATTTGGATGACATGTTAGTAGACATTATATCAACTTCATACTAAGTTTTTAGAATATTTGTAATTACAGAAATTAGATTTCTACATTTCTATATACAGCAATACAGTATTGATAATAATGTCTAACGCTTATATAGCAATTACTATAAGCCATAGATTCTTCTAAGCTCCTTACTTTTATTGTCTGAAAGACAAGGGGTTGATCCAACCGTTATCTCTTGAGTTTATAAATCAGTTCATAGACTGTAATTTTCAGTGTTCTTCGGATAGTTCTCCGGTTGAAGGGAAACTGAAGAGAAATAAATATGGCTTTGAGGAAAAGCACAAATATGTTTTCAGGTATGCACTCATAACAGGGCAATACAAGGAAATTCAAGACTGGGTGAATATTAACCGTCTAAAGTAGCCAGCATTGCTGTGGATTATATGGCCAGAGAACCCAAATCATTCCTTTCAAACCAAGTGCTGTGGTAATTTGCACAGTTTCCTTCAAAGATGCATTCATTTAACATGAAACAGTATGGTTCAGAGCTAAAGTAATAGTTAACATATTTGACTCTTCTTGATGCTCACATCCTTTAGCTAAAGTATTAGTAGAAAGTTTGAAGAAGATACGTATTTATGAGGGCTTTCTTTTTTCCCTAAACTCTGGATTTGGGGAATGTCCAATTTTTAAAACAATTATAAAGGAGATTTAGGATGTATAAAGTAACACCGTATTAGGAACTCATTGTCCTTTTTCTTATAACTGTGATAGTGGGTCCTCTGGCTTCAAACTGTTTATCTTCTTTGTGATAAAACTTAAAGATACAAGGTTCCTAAAACTCAGAAAATTTCTGTGATTGAAAGTCAAATTCCTCTTTAAGTCTTCTGGGGCACGCATAATTTATGCTGTTATGGCTGTTGTTGATTAAAATAATGAGTATCAGATGAATTATTCTTTTTCTGGGATACAAATGGTTTTTATACTTTTTATGACATTTGGAATGCAGTAAGAAAAAGCTGGGAGTGTAAAGAAAAAGAAGGTGCTATTCATGTGGAGGCAACAAGTCACTATTGCCTCTGTATTTTGGGGTATGGATTGATCATTAAATGTTTTTTAGTACCTCTTGACTATAGGCATTTTATATCCTGGATTAAGAAGACTTGCCATGAATCAAAGAAGAGGAGGGGAGGAGAGAGGAGTGGGGTGAGGAAGGGGAAGGGAAAGGGAGGAGGCAGAGTGGGGGAGAGAGGGGAGAGAAGATTAGAAAGAAACAACAGGTTGAGGCAAGAATTCACCTAATGGATTTAAAAAGCATAACACAGAATTTGTCTCGAGCCATATGCTGTCATTTGGAAAACTCATTCTGAAATAATTTCAGTGTTTTTTGGTGTCTTGCTTTCATTAATTCACAACCATCTGTCACTCTATAGAAGTGTGATGTGCACACCATGATGAACGCCTCAGAGCAAATCAGGTCGTTCTGTACATTATTGTTATCAGTTGGATTTGGAAGTGGGATCATATTTGTTGTCATCCTCTTGCTTTTTTGACTGATGGATGGATGCTTGAAGCTAAAGTTTCAATTCATATAGGAAGACGATATGACTAAGTTTCTGTAAGGATGATTTGCCCTCGGGCAGCCTCCGGTTCCTTTGGGAGAAGGGCCTGTGCTCACCCCTACACCATGTTCACCTCTGCTACTCAGTCCTGTTGTGACAAAGGCTTGTGAACTGGTGGCTTTCACAGCTGTCATCAATTCCTTCTTTGGCAAACTCCAAGTCCGGGAATAACACTTACCTTCCTCCTTGAAAAAGAGTGTTTTTATCATTTGGGCAGAAATATATTTTGCATATACTTGTAGCATTTGTTTAATTAAGTAGACTTGGGAAATATCACCTTCTGCAAATATAACCAAAAGCTAATAAATCACTGCTGTCACTTCTTAACAAAATATTAGCTTAATAAAGGGCAGAGACCATATTTACTTCAATTTTATCTAATCATAAGCACACATTTATGGAGAAATAATTTACATGTATTGTATTTGGTTGATTCCATGTATAGGAAATATATATATATACACACACACACACACACACACAAATATGTATATATGTATATACATAATTTTTCTAATTAATTGTTAGAGTCATGCTTTTCAAAGTTTTCCATGTATATGAATAACCTTGGGATCCAGGGAACATACAGATGCTGTTTCAGCAGGTTTGAGGGTGGAGGACAAAGATTTTCATTTCTAACAAGCTCCTCCGTGCTGCTGGAGATGCTGGTTCACAGAATTATTTTTAGTAGCAAAGTGTTAGAGTGCCCGAATGCATTATTACCCTTTTGAAACTTCTTTTTCTTTCTTTTTTTTCCCCCCACAGTTATCCTTAAATCCCCCAAATGTATTCAGACAAAAGGGGCTTGTTTGTCATGAAGGGCATAATGCCAACTGCCAACTTTCATTCGGGCTGACCACTGTGTTGACTGCCTGCTTCCCTGATGTTTGCCTCTGAAGGGCCCCCACCATGGCCCCTGGACAGTTCGGTGGTGGCACTCATTCTGTGTCTGCAGCACACAGTTTTCTCACTTCACCGGCACATACTTACGGTCCTCCAGCACAAAGCACAATTCCAGGGAAAATGCTTGAAAAAGGGCTCCCAGCCTTGGCCAGAGACTTCTTCAGACTTGTCTATGCTCCCTTCCCAACTGCCCTATACATCCAAGCACTTAGCTCCTTCTCTGATCCCAGGTCTTTGGTACAAAGTAAATGTAACAATAATAGCAACAACAATGACAACAAGACCAACAGCAAGCACAGCGTCTTAAAGGGTTGCACAGTGGTCTGGCTGCCTCCTTGCCTGCTCCCAGGAGGCAGCCTTGTCTCTTTCTGGGTCACTAGGAAACTAATGGTCTGAATCTGTATAACAAAAAGCACTCAAACGACCTTTTCATTTGAACCCAGGGTGGATTTGTTGTCAGTTAAAACAAAACTGAGAGAAAAACAAAACTCTGCTACTATTTCTGAATCTCTAAGTACCTGTATGGGTGACTGATTGATTATTCAAGTTGTATTCACATCATGGTTACTATGTCTGTGCTTATTAGGAGTTATAGCAAATTGACAGAGTAAGAACATCAATAAATAGATATGATAGTCTTCTATCTTACCAATTATTAAACTGAAAAAGTTATTTGCCTAAATATTTTCCCAGTGAATTATTCGATTTGATATTGTGTTGATGTGCTCTCTTACAATAAGTTGATAGTGGACCTCAAATGACAAGGATCTTTCATTCATTCGAACCTAATGGAAGCACTCAATGGGAAAAACATTCCTTTTAGGGAGGAAGGTTTGGTTTAATTGAGGCCGTGGGAGAGATTTGTAACAAAATAAAATGTATCAGTAATTTATTCATAATGGATAACATACAGAAGCAAACTCACATACTATTATAGACTTCTTTTTACCATCTTTAAAGCATTCAAAATTCTATCCAAAAGTTAAGGAAATCAGAAATTGTTAAACATAATGAAAATGCCCTGCCTGCTAAGCATATTTCTAAATGTTCTTTCAGAAACAAAAAACATGTGAAAAAATATAAGCAGTCTTTATTTTATATCTGTTGCTCGTTAAATTATTTCATGCTATAAATAGGAACCTGCCAAAGATTGTAATTGGGTTGAATGGGTACCATATACCCCTTTTGTTGTTATTATCTACTACAATTATATTTATTTTTTTAAATAAACAGATTTATTATATCTCAGAATCTATTTAATTAGCTTCTTACCACACAAGGTAGCATGTGTGTGTGCACGTGCGTGCGCGCGCACACACACACACACACACACACTCTGCAATTTACTGGAAAGAAAATAAACCCTCATTCATGTGGAGTAATCCTTTCACCTTTACTTTTTGAATAAGAAAAAATGTGTAACTATTAATAAAATGCAGATAGGGAAACTTGAATACCCTGTATTATGTAATGTTTATAAAAATAACAATATCAGAGTCAGTGACTGCATAGAGCTCCAATGCTAAGAATACTGGACTTCTTTTTTCTTAGACCAAATAAGAGTTACTCACCAGGACAGAATATCCACGAACCCTGTCTGCATCACTACCAGAGCACCATGTGCCCATGATGAAAGTGCTACAGCTGTGATCAATTCCAGGACTTACTACAATTCACAGACTTAGGCACATAGTAAAGATGGGATAAAAGGATTCTGAAATGTGTTATTCCCTCTGATCATTAATCTGGCTTGTTTAGTCCTGAAGATTTTGGTAGTTACTACTGGTTTTTCCACATACTTTCTCTTTAATTCCTTACAAACATAGAGGAAAATATCAAGTGGCTATGAAAGAACTATTTCATTTTTTATATTGTCTGAGAGGAGTTTGGCTAAGTTTGGCTGTTGAACTCTGGCACACTGCGTTTTGAATAATTTACATCTAAGCACAAATTTACTGAATACCATCACCTATGACCAATTTGCATGAAGGGCTCAGTCTTATTTCTTTGAATTCTGATGACTTTGCTCCCAAACAACATAGAAGTACTTCTCTTTGTGTTCTGTTATTACCCTCCCTCTCCTCCCCCTTCCCCTCCTCTTTTGGTACATTGAGTCCACGAGATAGGTAAAGAATTTTCCATCTACATTTTGTGAGTATTAGAGATAGCAATGGATGTGTCTCATAAAAGGAGGTGAAATGATATTTTAATTTTAAAATGACGTACTTCCAAGGCAAACAAAAATACCAAAATATTTAGGATCCAGACGGAAATGTAATACCGAAGTCAAGACGTCATCATGGGGCAAATGGAAATTATGAAAAGACCAGTAGTTCATGGAAAATCATAAACTTGGAAGTTTTGTGAGTTTTGATTCAATGAGGTAGAAAACAGGAAGCCCAGTAGAGCCTTCATGAGTATTAAGAGTGGAGCCTAGGTGTTCCTTAAGCACCAAAGAGAAATGTTTGGCTTTGGTTCTAGGATGAAGTCGGGCAGGAACAGAAAGAAAGTTTTCTGATTTCACCGAGTTTTATTCTTCTCTTCCTGACATTCCTTCTAAGGCATCTTGTGTCCCAAAGTTGGTCTCTGAGAGAGGGAAATCAGTGGGAAAAGCTTTAGGCAGGAAATGTGAGAGCAAAGAAAGGTAGCAGCATGGGGTAAGGAAAAACTTAACACAAAGCTATCCCAGTAGAGATTCATGCCTTAGATTAAAGGCATTAAAACTTAATTTTTAAAGGCTGCTGAGACAAGGAGAATTAGGGCAAAACTGTGAAACATACTTCATAATAAATTAAGTGGAATTTATAAAATAACGTTGTGCATTAAAGAGATAAACAACTTGGAAGATAATCATATGCGTATTCTCTGAGAGAAACATTTTGGAAAGATAAGCTTCAGAAATCACCCCTGCTCTGCTGTGATCAGACCTTCCAGGGTAAGATTCAGCACTATAGGAATGTGTTAGGTAGGAACTCGGACAGATGGAGGAATTAGAGAAACAAACTAAAGCTAAACATTAGGGTAGAAAAGAGCACAACACATGGTCTCGAAAATAAAGCCTAAGGATAGAGGAAATACAAAAATGTATTTATTTTTAATTTTGTTTCTATAAATAATATTGGAGAGATAAACTGGTTAGAGAAATAAACATTAAAGAATAGGAAAGAATGAAATTTTTAATGTATGTGAGGCTTAAAAAACCAGATAATTTTTCATTCATAAAGGAGAGGAAATCATTTTAAATATGTTTATTATCTTTGATAATAAAAAACTTATTAAGAGATTGCATTCATGTTCATGACTGGGACTCCACTGGATCAGGAGCAGGTATGAAATCTAAGATGGCATCAAAAAACCTTCAGTAATCAAGATAAATAATATTTTAAGGCACACTTTAAAAATTCAAAATTAATGAAAAATACGCATGATGAAAAAGATAAAAATGTTAAACAAACACATGTCAGTATAAATATATCCTTTCTTTCTGACTCTTACTTTCTTAAATAGTACCTCTCTGGGGTCTCTGAGGTATATGGTTGATCTCATTCAATTTGTTTGTTTGCTTAGTTTTTGCCTTATTTATTTATTAAATTTTATTTTTTTTTGTGGAAGAGCAAACTGAAATTGTGTTCCTGTTTAGACAGGATAGACTGAAATTCTTATGTTTGATTTTTAAAAGCACAGAAAATGTCCAGTTATATATGAAAGAAACACGAAACAGTATCACCACATACCTATAAAACACTTTTGTTATGATGTTCATTTTAAATAGTCACATAAATGATGCATAAATGAGATTCATGGAAAATAATATAATGCTATTTTTATAATCCTCATGGTTTCGCATGGAGTACTTATGGGTACAGCAGTGGGTTTCATTTAAGAACATATCAATCATCGGTTGTAGAAGCTGGAATATAATCAAATATAAAGATACTAAAAAATTAAAACTAAAGATATAAACTAATAATTCCGGAAGGGTTGCATGTATCCTAAGAGGATCAAATATTATGTAAGACATATGGTGGGTACTTTCTCTTCATTAGTGTTAATGCATTATTATCAGGTTTCTCCTCCTTGAACAGAGTTCAGCACAATAACCTTCCAGTTTAGATTAATGAAACCTCATAAAAAATACAGCAGTTCCAAAGGAAGCAGAGAAATTTGGTGAGGGAACAGATAAATGTGACTCAAGTGTCCTTATTTTCCTATCACCCCCATGCAACTATATAATCTTTTAATATTTGCTGGAGAAAATTCTTAAATCCAAATGTCGGGAATGACCAAAAGGGTCATCTAGATTTTTTGTTACTCAAATTGTGGTCCCAAGCCAACAGAATCATCATCACTTGGAGCCTAATGGAAATACACTACTTCTGGCTGTATCTGGAAACTCTAAACTCAAAATCTGCACTTTAACATAATTTCTCTGGGAACTCTTTTGTGAAGGACTATTTTCTTTTTATTTTATTTTATGTATTTATTTATTTATTTTTTAAATTCATTTGAGAGAAATACAGAGACAAAGAGAGCACATGCAGGAGGAGAAGATGTGGCAGAGGGTGAAGCAGACTCCCTGCTGAGCTGGGAGCCCTACATGGAGCTGGATCCCAGGACCTGGAGATCATGACCAGAGCCGAAGGCAGACTCTCAACCATCTGAGCCACCCAGGAGCCCTGAGAAGGACTATTTTCTTATCATCTAGTTGAAGCAGGCAGTGTTTAGCCATATTAAATACAGCTTGGAAACTAGCAAAGAATTGAGTGTATGTGCATATAGGTGTGTACACGTATGTTATTCCATTATTATAGTAATGTGTGCAACTCTTTTCCCATAATAGATTCTTAAACTATATAAATATTGTGCAAGCAATGAGTAACATAAAATTATAATTTTCATCATCAAAGAAAATTACCACATTTGTTAATAAGATTTACTAAATTCATAGCTTCTCATTTTTGCCCTAGAGAAATGGAATACAGTGCGATCCATTGTTGATTTTTTTAGTACTTTTGATGGAAACTAATACTGGATCAAGGTTAGATATATAAGAAAAAAAGAAAGTCTATTCATGGCAAATACAAAGAAAAAAACACTTTTTTATTGTATTTCCCAAAAACATGATAAAACTGGGCATATTCAGCGTTGGTGAGGAAAGATTTAATTGCTGTCACTGTGAGTGTTATTAATTCAATATAATAACAATGCAAATATTTGCCCATCCACATGAGTTCATTTTAATCGGAAAGACCATAATGAGACAGAAGTTGTTCCATTCAACTCAAAGAGAAACAAAAACCAAAATTAGGAGAGAATTGTGATGATAATAGTACTGAAAATATCACTCTCAGGGAAGATGTGTTTCCTTCCAATTGTTGTTAGCAAAACTGGAATAATAGTAAGATGTCTTTACTACAATAAATCACAGTTTATGTTTCATGTTAATCACTGAATTATAGAACTATTTGCATTGTAATGTTAACTGATCTTTTCCCCAAGTTACTATAATTGATTAATGGCAAGCATATACACATACCATTTGCCACTTTTGTATAGATTACTGGAGAGTCAAATAGAGCAACAATTAAGTTATTGACCAGATGATTAAAGGAAACCTCAACCATCAAGCGGTTCTAGTTGACAAGATAAATCTGTAACTAAAATAAGAATTCCACCACAAGATGAACACAGTTAATTCAACAATTCAAAAACAATTATTGATTTACTTTTGATGCCAAGCATGGCCATAAGTACTGGGTTGAGAAGATTAGTCAGGATCTGCTTTAAGGAATTCATAATTTCTCACTGGTCCTGTCATCACGTTCTGTGCCAATAGAGCAGACTCTACCACCATTACTGCTTTTAAGAAAATTTTACTTTAGTTAATTTCCTGAAGATGTAAATTCAGGCACCTGTAATTGGTGCCAAGGTGAATAAATATGGAAGGAAGAATACTTAATCAATTAAGAGGAACAGAAATCCATTAAATTGGTCGTAAGAGACTTGGAGATAGTCAGAGGGAGCTGTGCAGTGCCCTTTTCAGTTATGTGTTTTAGAAGTTTTCATGTTGGTTTTCCTCGAATTATCTTGATTTGAGACTTGGCTAGCCTAGTGTTTTACTGGAGTTTAGAATGAATACTCTCTGCTCCCACATGCAAACTTTTTATGTACAAATATCTAGAAATATACACATATGTATGGACATTTCTTTCTTTCATTTTACAGATTTTTACAGAAGCAAATCATGAAATGTATCTTTCTCCACTCAGCGGTTTTCCAAAACTGGAAAATAGATCCTTTACTCCAAATTAAAACTTAACTCATATAAAACTGAGAACTGTAACAAAATTGCTTTCAGTGCTATCCTGCATGAAGGCATCATTCTTGCCCTTATTTTCCTATAGGTAACTCTGTTTTGAATAATGAAGTTCTACATTTTTTTTTCTCACCAAAATATCATTTGCATTGTATCCAGGTAAAATATAGACATCTCTTGCTGTTACAGCATGGAAAAATTATTTGACTTCTGCTTTTCTGGAAACATGCTTGAAAAAGAAATGTCCAAGAATTAATAAAGATTGAGTATTTTTAGCAAATGACACTTTTCTAATATTTAATTAGAAATAAATTAAGGATTGGCTGCATGAGGTTGAATTAACTATTAAGGTAGCATAGGAGTAACCTACAAATAATACTGACATCACCTATACTTACCCAAGAATGGTTCTAATCCACTTTATTTCAAAGGCAAAACCAACCCTTGTCTTATGTTATTTAGAACATTCCAAAAAAACTCAGTCATAGAGGTCAGATACCATATAGGCTAAATTAGACACACACACGCACACACACATACATACATATACATATATACATATATATACACACTCTTTTGAATCTATAAATATATTATGAAATATATAACATACATTCTGAAATATATTATGCTAAATATAATATGCTAAATATAAATATGTTAAATATATAAATGTACTACATATATAAATTCAGTAAATATAAATATATACTTATATGTACATACTTTAATATTTTCAGAATTTCAACTCAAAATATTCAAAACAAGCTTGTTCTAGTGCAAAGCAATTGCATCCAATTTCTTTAGGGCATTCATATATATTTTCTGCCCATTGCATAGGATTCTTCTTCCAGCCCACATTACTATTGGAAATGTTTCAAGGAACCTATATATTTAATTATATTGTGCCTGGTAGATTGTGGGTCTTTGACACTGAAGCCCAAGCTTGTACTCTCTACAGAACTCACAGTCTAGGGCAGGACTATATGAGACTTCCCTATAAATCATCGTGCCCTGTTTGTCCAGAAATTAGTCATTTGAAAAGCAGAGAGTAGGGCGAACCTAAAAGAATGAGGCTTACAATCCATTTTATAGGATTGAGGCAAGGACTGATAATTGTAAAACTTTTTGACAATGTGATACTGTTTTTGGAAAGAATTTTATACAGCCCAACAACTTTCTCATTTGTAATGTTGAATCTCTCTAAGATCGGGGAGGATCCCAGGTCACAATTCTGTGATACCTGAATATGCTTTGGAACCAACAGGGGAATAATTCACTCTTGGTTGATCCCATGGTGGATGGTGTCCATTAATGGTTAAAAAGAACTTATTTTGATTTAGTAGTTATTGGTTTAAAGTGCGTGATTCATTGTAGTTTTTTAGACCCATAGAATAACTTCTCTTAATTCTACTTAAATATCTTCCCAGAGGAAAAGAAATTTAGTAAGAGCTGGAAGTGGACATTGGCCCTGGGTACAGGCTCCTGTTTTCTAGGATGTTAGCACTATGCCAGACTCTGCTAACCTGGGTGGTCATTTTTAATGTGGACATTTTTCTAAGGAAGTAGACCGAAACCACTAAACATATTTGCTCCATGAGCTAAACTACAATAAAACAGAGGTCTCCTGTGTATAGCTTTCCTCACTCTTTGAATACAGCTCATTCTTATTTTATTTCCATAAGAAACAAATGCCCTTTAGAAAGTTTCCCTTTGAAGTTTAAATGCAGTTGTGTAAGTGTGTGAATGCATGTGTGTCCAAAATGCAATTACATCCAAGTATCTGATTAAATGATGAAATGGCCATTTCTTGAGGACAGTTAAGTGTCCTCTGAGGATTTAAGCATGCCAAACACCCCCAGACCCCAGCCGGATGATCCGTCATTACCCACCTATTGTAAATGTGTATGCATGAGATGGGAGAAAATATGGTGTCATAAATGAGTAATAGATTCCAAAAAGAGATAATACTGTGCTGCCAACTATTGGAAAGAAGGTTTCGTTTTTATGGATTTATTTTCCAACTTCAGCTGTTCACCATCACTTCAGAGACTTTATATAATCTTGCCTTTTCTTTGTCTTCATTTTTCTTCCTCCATGGATGTTAGCCTCTCTCCCGCACCAAAGGAGAAAAGGACCATGTATCATTAGACCAGGAGTAGTTACACAGGGAGCTCACTGAGGTGAAGGAGTTCCCCTGGGACCGTGACTGGAAGGCTGAAACTTTGATCTCATGCTTAGCCTTGCTCTTGTTCATGGTGGGAGAACACCCCGCTATGATACCCCCCAGTTCTGTTCTGTCTGAAGGAGAGTATGACTCTCTTAATATTAATAACCTATATGAACCACTGGTGCCATGATTTCTCTGCATAACTCTAGGAGGTAAATAGATCCAAACATTATCTGGGATCTATTGTTTCAGGTTATATGGGCAAAATATAAATATGTTATATCTAAGATACACACACACACACACACACACATATACACACACACTTACATACATATGTATATATATTTAATACTTTTTGGTTTTGGTTTATCCAAGGAGAGGTGATATATTTGAGTTTGACATATTTCCTTAAAGTACATGTACTATCTTGAGTAGGAAAGTTATATAAAACATGAATTCAAGATTTATGTCCTGTTACCTTTTCCTGTGAAATTGAAGAAGCTACCTATTGTCCTAAAGAGAAAGACGCTGGTTATGTGGCCCAGACAGTACACTGAAGGAATTTGCTCTGAAGCTATGCTGTGATGAGCAGAAACAGCGATACTCTGCTTGCAGGATTGGATATACAAATCAACAGAAGCCAAGATAGTAATGATTCATCACTGGTGATTTTAGAACTCAGATGCATACTAACCTAAGACCTATGTAAAAGAAATTATGATTACTGCCTTGCATAAAGTGAAATGTTATATTTTGACTAAATATAAATATTATTGTAAATAACTATAATTAAATTAGAAGCCCACACACTGCTTTTTAAATGACATTTTATTCAATAGTGTATTGGACACATGTATCTTTATAAACCCAATGTGTACATGTGCAGGGCATATATACAATGTTAAACAATTAGACATATTTATATCATTTTACTTTAAAATAAGTGTTGAAAGGAAGAGTCAATGAACTATAAAGCTAAAATCAATTTTAAAATAATTGCACCTCTGCAAAAAGCAAATCAAATATTAAAATCCCCAATTGGTTGGTTTCAGAACCAAAAAATACAATTTTCTTTATTGGTTCTCATCTACTGTGGAAGAGTAGAAAATTTGCATCCATCCCTGATGGCAATAGCTGTGTTGTAATTGGTGATTCTGCATGGAGAATAAAGCAAAGGTCCAAATCAATTCCTGGTCGATAGAAAGTGACTCTGTTGGCGGAGGTACACATTCCTCCTGCAGACAGTTAAAGCAGTTCAGGGCAAAGACTGTTTCATTATTACCAATAATGGAGAATTGACTGAAGCGCTACCTTGTATAACGCAGTCGCTGCTCACAGATTGTTGTGCGGGGTTACTTCTGGACCTTTCATACACATGGTCAAGTGGAATGATTTTAAGTCACTTTAACATAGATACTTATAATTATCTCAGAGCTTCTACCACTTACAGGAGCTTATGAGCGATTATTCTACAATCATGTGACCTTTTGCAAGACTAATTTTTTTTCTCTACTTCAGTCAATGCGTAAGCCTCAAAGCAGCTGTAAGTTTCAACCAATGATTTCTCCTTCTACCCATCATAGTCTTCCCCGACCCCATTTCAAAGGTTACATCTGCGGCTCAATGATCCAGGGGAATAAATGTTGGAGAAGAGCAATGGAACAGTCATAATAGTTCCACTTACTGAAAATAGTACTACTTCTCTCTAAATTAAGTGTGTAATTGGCAAGCCTTATTTATACTCTCATAGGGATTAGCTTTTATTGATCTAATTAGGATGAAGCTCTGAAATCACTTGCCAGTCAACCTGATGAACAGCAGCTGCACATCATTCTATTCTTCCGACAGAAAGTGACATCGGTAAGGGAAAATGCAGTCTAACATTCTAGACCTTGCTCTGCCACCAAGGAAGTGCTTGTAACCACAGAGACCGAGTCCTGATGGAACGATTTCTCTAGAATTTCAATTTTAATTCCTACGTGTGAGATGGGAAAAGAGGCTTTAAAATTTTGTTTTTGATGGTGAAGAGCATTGTCCTGCTAATAGATGCTTTGTAGGTTAGCAGGAGACCTCTTAAAGATCATATACATGTGCATCAGTCTTAAAAAATTTGACTTTTCCTGAAAAGATAAGTTCTTTTGCATTTGCAGGTGATTCTCATACCTTTTTCTGCTTGTTGGTTTGTTTTTCTGATCAAAGTACCAAAAAGAATCCATAACAAATGCCTTACTTCCCATTTACAAGTCAACGTGGTAAATGATCAGCAAGACTTGAACTCAAACTATTAGGAAGAATGGGCAAAAATGTATTTTCTCTAATAAAACGTCTGCACATGAACCATGGGTTTGAACATATTGACTCAGTTATTAGACTCGGCCCTGTGAACAAGTGGGGCTGCGTTCGCTGATCACACTCCGTTAGGAAAGCCTTATGGATTTATCCCTTTGCATGATGAACATCCGCGGACACAGAGTAAATATTTTGAAGAAGATTAGCGGATAAAGGGCTGGTCTTTCATTTTCAAGATTGCATCAGTTTGAGCCATGAGCCAAAAACTTTAGCCCAGAATGTGAGTAAAACTGAAATCTGAGGTACAATTTGGTACTGCTAAAATGATGCAGTTAATTGGTTCAGGTTAGAGAATGTTGTTTGCATTTAAATGAAATGCAAAGAAAATATTCAGCTGGTAAGAGCTTTAATGAGGACTTCTGGCATTTGAAAATGTAAAATCCAACACAAACATACATTTCCTTTTTATTACATTTCAAAATATATTTCTGCATTCCTATTTCTAAGAGATATGAAATTTATTAGCAGTTAATTTGATTAAAATGTGAAAGCTGTTATATAACAATATGCTTATATTACTCTATGAAATTTTGCTCTATGAATGTTTCAATTTCATTTACATGCAAAATATTCTCTTTTCTTAAAATTGTAGTGAAATTTTCTAATGTTTCCATGCTTTGGATAATACAAGACCAAGAAAAATTGTTTTAAAAAATGTACCTAATTTAATAATGAAGCTTAGAAAATCTTTCTTTTTGTCTCTCATGATCTATCTCATTTTTCCTTTTTCCCTCTCTCTGTGTCTTCCTCTCTCTCCACACACAGCACACACACGAACATACATGTGCCTATATTTATCTATATATTGCTAACGGGTTTTCACTTCTTAAGTTTATTATAAAATGTACAGTTGAATCAATTGAACCCTTTGTTTAAGTTATTTAGATCTTTTTGACAAATAATCATTGTGTTAGGCATCAACAGGATCTACACATCATTCTTTACTTCCAACAGAAAGTGACATCAGTGAACGAAAATGCAGTATAACATTCTAGACTTAGGCTCTGCCACCAAAGAAGCACTTGTTAACAGCAGAGACCAAATCCTGAAAGAAGGATCTCTCTAGAACTTCAGTTTTAATTCCTGTGTATGAGATATCATATGATCTGATGGCTCCTTAGAAGAAAATGAACCTCTAAATAAACACTTGCTGTACACTGTGATGAATGGCAATAACATTATGTTGTCTAATTCTGCCTGGTCTTGTAGTCCGTTTCAGAAAGGGGTAGTAGAGGTTCTTCAGGAAGGATCAGTGAGAGATTGTCAAGCCCGGAAGTGGGGCAGGCCACTTGGGATGGGGGAAGAGCAAAATAATCAGTGCCCTCAGACAAGGAGTTGGCCACGTGGTGCATCATGGTTGCCAAGAAAGTTGAGTAAAGAGAGGTGTTAGATCAGATCATGAAGGTCTTTAAATGCAATATTAAGGTGTGTGAATTATATTAAAAAAGCAAATAATTATATTTAAAAAGTGATAGCAGAGGTCTTTCAATCAATAGAATTAAATGTTCAGGTTTATCTCTTAGGACAGTAAATTTGCCAGTAATTTGTACAGTGGATCAAAGTCTAGACCTGAAGACCCTTTATGAGGCTATAGCGATAGTGCAGACAATATCTGAGGAAGTCATGGTGTTTCTTTAGCTTTAGGTAAATACTGTGGTAATAGATTGAAGATATGGGATTCAGAATATATGTGTTTGTAATAACAGGATTTGATAATAAATTTAATTTGAGATGGTAGGGAGACTTGGTGGGTGATAGGGATAGGAAGTGACAAAGAAGATACATGATGGACACCAAGTATGTTGGGAAAGGTAAGAATGCACAAACTGACCATTCATGCTGGCAGTGCACCCCAGGATTGATGTCCAGATGGCCTGGAACTCAGGGCAGGTGTAGAGACTAGAAATGGAGGCATGGCAATCATCAGAATGTCAAAGGGGCATAATGGAAGCCGTAAGAGTAACTGTTATCATGAGGCAATTGTAGCAAGTAAGGAGAGAAGAAAAGAAAGCTCAGGGAGTGCACTGTGAGAGCCAGACAAGGGAAGGGACATGTGGAAAGTCAGAAGAGTGTTAGGAGAATTAAGAAGAGAGATGCCAGCAGCTTCTTGGTGCCCACAGTGAAGGAAAAACTAAAACCAGGCTCTTGTTTCTGATAGTAGTGACGTTGGGAGACAAATTTTGGTAGACAAGTGGTTCTCAACTAGGAGTGGTTTTGTGACCCACAGAACATATGGTCATATATGAAGAATTAATTTAATTTTTTTTTTCCACAAGCTGAATGCTACTGTATCCACAAGATAGTGTTGGGGGATTCTAATGAACAGGAATTCACAGTACAGCTCCCCATGCACAACAATGAGCTATCCATCTCCAAATGTTAATTTAGGATGAGACACTTCAGTAGCTGTGATAAGAGTCTAGATTCATTCTTAATAAGTTGGACTGAGAATTTGAGTTTAGGGGATAGGGAGAATAAATAGCCACTAGTCTATCAAGACCAAGCAAACAATTGAGGAGCTAGAAGCAATTTTACATGTGGGAGCTGATGGATATAGGGAAAAATTAGCATAACGTACCATAATACTGGGAAAATACAGAGTATGAGAATGAAGCAGAATATGAAATCCTATGAAATCCTTTCAGCAAAATCACATCATCACATACAAAATTTGCATTAGCAGGGCAAAGATGTATGCCATACAAATGAGACTGGAACCAATTTGTGGATGGATGCCTGCGTGGCTCAGTTGTTAAGTGTCTGCCTTTGGCTCAGGTCATGATCCCAAAGTCCTGGAATCAAGCCCTGCATGGGGTTGCTTGCCTAGAGGGAAGCCGGCTTCTCCCTCTCCCACGCCTCCTGCTTGTGTTCCTTCTCTCACTGTGCTTCTCTTTGTCAAATAAATAAATAAAATCTTTAAAAAAATTCTGTAGAAAGTGGATTGAAAACAAAAGAAATATACATAAAAGTAGTAATGGTGATGACAGCAGTTATAGCATAAGAAAAAGTTAACTTTTGACAAGTAACCTTTCATGGGTCAAAAGTAAATTGTGGAAATAGAGTTAGGAAGATATAGGCTGCAGAGTAATGTAATCAAAGGTATACGGCATCCATTCAGTCTAACAGGAAAACTGATGATGGCTGCTATGGGTTCTAGCAGGAGGCACTCCTGGGCTGTGGGATAGTGCAGAGCTGGTGTAGGAGCTCTTGGTTCTATCTACTTCCAAACAGGGGCCACTTGGACACATTCCTTATTCTCTTCAAGGGGTGTCTGGTTCCTCTTTGGATTAGAAAGCAAAGTCGCAAAGTTTTATTTCAACTGTGTCTTTCTACGCTCTTCTCCCTTACTAATTCCGGAGACCTGTTGCTCCTGCTGATCTTTCAAGTTCCAACGCACTGTCTTAAAATGTGCTCTGCTCCCAGACATCTTGTCTTCCGGTGCCATTCGAGGTCACTAAAGTTGGCTTCATTTTGGTGTTGAGCTACTTAAAAATGGCATTTTCTTGTAACTCATCCTAAATCACAGAGTTTTAACCAGGAGTTAGAAAATATGGCCAGAAGATTTTTTTTTTCTTCCTTTCCCAGATAGGGTATGATCTATGATCTCTTCCCTCACAATAAACTGACATTTCTTGAGGACCATGCCCTCACCGTCTTTCTCTCAGCTGAGGCCACTCATTTTCCTTCTTGCCAAGCTGCTTTTTACTGTTTATACTCCCTGCCTTATCCGTGAATGCACTTGAATAATGAACACAGAGTTTAACCAAGCCCTTCTTAAGTGTGCATAAGAATCACCTGGTGATCTTGTTAGACTTGCAGATTCTGCTTCTGTAGGGCTGGGGTATGCTGAGATGTTTTATTCCAAAGCATTCCAGGCAACAAGTGATGCCTGTGGTCCAACCAAGGACCAGTTTTGGAGTAGTAAGGATTTGCAGAGAGTCTGCAAATTTCCTTAGCAGTCTATTGCTCAGATAAATCAACAATTTGAAAAAGGCAATTAGAGCATTATTGTTCAGCCAGTGAAAACTACTTCTTCCCTTCTCTCTGTTGTTTTCGTTTAGTTTTGCTTTTGCTTTCTGTTGTGGAGGGACAACTCCATTCTGATATTTCTCATCCCCATGAAATGCAATGGTAGGACATGATGTGGTTTTCGAATATAGGTGAGGTTTGGTGGAGTGAGGTCCGGAGCTGATGACCAAGAAAGAATTCTTGAGATGTCTTTGGTGCAAAATGGCAGTTTATTAAACCACAGGGACGGTATCCCTGGGCAGAAAGAGCTGCTTCCCCAGGGTTGTGAGAGGTAGCTGGCTATCTACATGGAATTGGAGGAGGTGAGGAAAAGGGAGGTTTCAAAAGGATTTTCCTATGTGAAAGAAGACTCATAGGATACCAGAAGCTTTGCCATTGTCAGGTTAAGGTAGTTTTTCCCTCTAGCAAGGCATTAACATGAAGATATTTGGGAGCTTCCTGGAGGAACATTACATTCTGCCCACTTCAGGTTCCAGTGTCTGTCAGTGGGCTGCTGCAGGTTATAAGGATATTTAACTGTATCCACATTTCCTTCTGGAAGCTAAGCTATTGATAGAAATGCTTTGCTCTTGTAGATTGCTAAGACATTTGTAAACTGAGGGAGACTCCTGTCTTGCAGGACTATGATCTCTGTAAATTAACTTTTTTTTTTTCTTTCCTTAGCTTTAGGGCAGATAGTAATGCCTGAGGAATGTCATATGTATCCCATGGAGGAATTGTGGGGTGTCAGCTTCTGCTTTGTCCTCAGCTTGCCTTCTGTTTCCACATCAACATGAAGAGACAAATCCTAGGTTCCCCATGACCTGTATGTCCTCTCAAATGTAAAGCCAACTAAAATTAAAGAAAACTGGTGTTGTTTCCATCTCTCTTCCTCAAGGTGGGTATTTCTTATCATCTGAATATCCTGAGCTGAACATGGAAGCTGCCATTACTTCTCAGATCAACTGGCCTGAACTGAGAAATGTTGTCAAGTTTCTTCATTCCTCTTCTGGGTCAGAAACTGTAACCAAACAAAATCTCCCTGTCTACTTCCTTTTTGCTCACGTATAATGCAGAGAGAAGAGTTGCTCTAATCTGTTATTTTGAAGACATTTTTATCACTAATTTGTCTGTCTTTCACAAGAGAGCTAAGCAAAACAGCTCCCCTTAAATACAAATGATTTTCTTATTTTTATGATTATCTTATAAATATGATTATCTTATAACACCCTCAGTTGTCTACCAAAGGTGGGGGGAGGGAACCGGAATTGTACATCTGGTGTCACAATTTTTAGCCAATTTCTATTCTACAAGCACTACTCCTCCCATGCTGCTTCTCCAGGGAGTAAAAGAGGAGAAAGAAAACTCTGACCCGAGACACATAGCAGCCAGGTTGAAAGCTCTGACTCTAAAGAGATTATTGCACTCATCTGGGTAGAGAACGCAGAATTCCAGGAGAATCATTAAAAAAATGATTATTATTATTATTATTATATTATTATGATTATTATTTTAAATCATTAAAATATCATCAGAAATGAAGTTACTTGACTTTCATGTGTTTTGGAAATGACCTAACATTATATCAGGGTTTTTTTGTTTGTTTGTTTGTTTGTTTTTTAAGATTTTATTTATTTATTTGACAGAGAGAGATCACAAGCAGGCAGAGAGGCAGGCAGAGAGAGAGGAAGAAGCAGGCTCCCTGCTAAGCAGAGAGCCCGATGCGGGGCTTGATCCCAGGACCCTGAGACCATGACCTGAGCCGAGGCAGCGGTTTAATCCACTGAGCCACCCAGGCGCCCCTATATCAGGGTTTATCCAAAATAAATGCCTAATTCCCCGTACTTCCTTTCTTACCAATACTTTTTCACTTACTAATCTAAATGCCTTAATTTGGTTTTACACTTGCCATGTTTCTCTAAATTCAACTTTGATCTTTTAAAAATGGTGCATGATTTCAGGCCAATTTCTTTAGCTCTCTCTACCTTAATTTGTATCTCTGCTTTATCTCCAAATACTCTTTGATGATAAATGAAGGATTTCAGGACAAATTCTAAACTAGTATTTATTGAATGTCTGCATTGTATTAGGCACTTTTGTAACTGGTGAGGCAAGACTGTAAAAAAAAAAAAGTTCTTAATCTTCATGAGCTTTCACTGTAGCTGAGGGAAACAGATCCATATTCTGTCAGATGGTATTAAGTGCTTAAGGAAAAAGAAAACATTTACTGGGTGCAGGGCATACCTAGGTTGAGGCAAGACCAGTAGGCAATGAGAGAGCAAGCCAAAGGGTCAAAAGTTGAAAGAACCTCCATGAAGAGGGAACAGAAAGTGCAAAGCACTGAGGAGAGGTGATGCTTGAGAAAGAACAGAGAAGCTGACATGTCTGGAAGAGGTAGAGAGCAGGGCAGGAAGGCTCAGCATCTGGCCAGAGCCTTCATCCACAAGGGCATGTAGGTGAAGGGCAGTTGCCCTAAAATGGAATCTTGGCACTCCCCTACATAAAATGAAAACATAAATAAAAATATAGAATAAACATAGAATTCATTATCTTAAAGGAATGACAGAGGTTTAGGCATCAAAGCTTGCATAATGGAATAGTTTACAGTATGCACGTTTTATGAGCACAGTCCTTTGAGGTAGAGTGCTATCATTCTCACCTCATAGCTGAAGGAATTAAAAAAATTAACTGGTGGCATGGTGTACCATCAGAGTAATAAGCACTGTGACAGCTCTCCAAATACCACCTCCATGGACCGATGCCGAATGACTGGCCAGGCAGGTGGAACGAGAGAAAGGCACTGATGCATTCTTTCCTTCTAGGTTAATAATTCCAGGTCTGAGTATAAGTCAGAAAAGCTTTGGACAGGTACATGCTCCACATTATTCCTTGTTTTTCTTTTAACATTCCATACACTGTGGTGGGCAAGCAGGGGAGAAAGTAAGGCAATAAGAAGAAGAAGGCCAAGACCAGGAGAAGAATATTGGCCACGAGGGCCAGACATCATGATAAGTACCAAGTAAGTATGTGGAAGTACTAGCCCATGTTAAGCAGAAACCTATGACTTGCCCATCATTGTAATCACACTCTGGGGATGAGCATAACAGCAGTCACCATGCCAGCCGGTCATCACCCTGCAGGAGAGGACTCTCCTGTCCTACACCACGTGGTCTTATTCAACATTCCCTTGACCTTCCCAGTGTGGGCAGCCTCCCTCTCAAGTCCAGGACGGTGGACAGTACACAGAACAGAGTGGTACCCTGCACATATGGAGGCTTGTTGGTGGAGAGAAATGGAAATGCCCGGAGTGGCCAAGTTGAAACAGAATAGCTCGACATTCAAACTTTCTCCTTGATTCCACTCTCTGCATATTTGCTATAAAAGTGGAAGACTTGAGATTTTAAAACAGGGTTTCTAAACCTCTGGTCTTTCCATTATGGTACCTGATCCAATAAAAGTTAATATTTTTAGAAAATATATTTATTTATTTATTTTGGAGAGAGAGAGAGAGAGAGAGAGCAGGCATGAGTGGAAGGGGCAGAGGGAGAGGGGGAGGGAGAGAGAACTTCAAGCAGACTCTGTGCTGAGGGCAGAGCCTGATGCAGGGCTAGATCTCACCACCCTGAGATTAGGGCCTGAGCTGAAACCAAGACCTGGATGCTTAAGCAACTGTGCCGCCCAGGGGCCCCTAAGTTAGTAATTTCAAAAGTAATAATAAAGCTACAGAATATTTTATCCATAAATATTGTATCTCTCTTTCAATAAATCTTATCTTCATACTTCCTGACTCACGTGTATAACAGTAATGAAATAATAACAACAATAATAACCAGAATTTATTAAGCTTTTGTTATGTGTTAGGCACTGTTCTAAGCATTTTACATGAATTCCTCATTTAGTCACACACCATACATCTCTCCTTACTTTCTATGTCTTGGTTACTTTAGGCTGCTTTAGGTTCCTAGAAAGTGACAGATTCATATCTGCCACAGGGACTTTGCACTTGTTAGCCTCTCTTCCTGAAACAATAACTCTGCCAAGTTCATTGTAAGGCTTTCTTTCATCCTCCTTACTTAATTGCTCAAACTGAGAGAGGCTTAACCAAGAGGACCCCTCCTCCAGATATTTAAAAAAATAGTCTTGTTCATTCTGGTCACATATGACATTATTGTATTTCACATGTTCTTCACTGTCCCATTGACTGTCTAAAGTTATGTTTTATTTATTATCTTTTTTCTGTCTCTATCTAGCTTACTCCACTAGGACATAAATATCTAGAGCCCAGGGACAAGTCTGTCTTGTAGCCAAGGGAAATGTAAGTCAAAACCACAAAGAGGTACTTCATCACATGCACTAGGATGGCTAACATTAAAAAGGTAAGTATTGGTGAGGAAGTAAGAAATTAGATCCCTCTCACATGGCTAGTGGGGAAGTAAAATGATGCAGCTGTTTGGAATACAGTCGGTACTTCCTCAAGAAGTTTAAATATAGAGTAATCATGTGACCCAGAAATTTCACTTGTACGTTCATTCCGAAGAGGAATGAAAACTTACTTCGGCACAGAAACATGTGAATGGATGTTTATAACAGCATTACCCACAACAGCCAAAAAGTACTAATGACCCAAATGTTCATCAACTGATGAGATAAATTAATGTGGTATTTCAGTGCAATGACATATGTGGCAATTCAAAAAATGACTGACACGTGCTAGAACATGGAAGGACCTTGAAAAAATTATCCTAACTGAAAAAAGTCAGTCACAAAACATCACGTATTGTATGAGTTCATTGATTTGAAATCTCCAGAATTGTCAAACCCCTAGAGACAAGAAATAGATTCACAGTTGCTTGGGGCTGAGGGCTGACATGGGAGTGGTTTGTATAAATGAGACCACTGATGAGAATGGGGGTAATTTGGGGGGTAATGAAAATGTTCTAAAATTTATTGTGGTGATAGTTACACAACACTGTGAATATACCGGGGATCATCAGAACCTTATACAAAATGGGTGAATTTTATGGTATATGAACTATATCTCAAAAAAGTATAATAAAAAAGAGGGAGCAGAGGGGTATATGGATTTCATTCTTGATTCCTTTAGCCAAAGGTAGAATAGTCTATTTCTTTTTTATATTTGAGGCTTCTCAAGGAGAGTTCCTTTCAAGGTGAGGTGTCAATAAAATAATCTGAATTGTACTTACTAAGAAGGTTCCAATTAAACCACACTTAAGTACTTCTTACCTTGATTTCAAGATGGTAAATTAAAAATGGTCTTTTTGTAACAAGCCACAGATACATTATTTTATATCATGTCTATTAATTTTCACAGTATCTTTAAATAACTATCTGATTTCATCAAGGCATGTTAGAATCCCTAAAATTCTATCCTGTCGGTAGAAACCATCCTTGTCCTGCAACAAAATACTGTCTGAATGGTGTGTTCTTTCTGCAGGTTGATTTCGTTGGACATCTTGAACTGCTTTCAGACCCTTGAAGTCAAAGCCCCGAATGCCCCTGTTGGAACTACTTTGCCCTTGATTTTTTACAACCTTGTGTATTTGAACGGAAATATAATCCATATGTGTTTGATTCGTTTACACTGAAATCATCAAAACACCAGTCTTTTAGGGTGATTTGATATCCATGAAGACTATTGACTTTTTGATAATCCTTTAAAGCGTTTACATTTTTTAAAACAATTTAAAAGAAAACGGGAAGTGTTGCTTTCCCCCTAATAAACTAAAATACCGGGGGGTTCACTTTAGTTGTGTTCTAAACTTGTCCAAACGAGCTCTGCCTCACAGGTAGAGGGAAAAGCAAGGTGCTGGCAGCATGCTCTCTGTATGTGTTAAGTGATAAAGCTTTTGGTGAGATATAAAGAAGGAGCAACTCAGAGCACCCTTTATAGTGCTCCTGGGCTTTAGACCTTCTCATCCTCATGAAAAGTTCTGAAAGTATTAATTTCTATCACTGTGGATGCTGTTGCTTGTCTAGTTTTATGTTTCCAGATTTAAATCCATTGCCACTTACTCAACATTATTAAGCATTTTATTGTACTTTATTTGAAAAGTGCTCAGTAATCATTTTCCATTTATTTTTCACATGAGATGTAAATTTGCTTTTTACATGAGGTGTAAAAAAAAATTACCATGCATTTTATATATCACTGGTTCCATAAAAATGTGTTTTCCACTGGGTTATATGCAGAGTAGGTAAAATTAGTGCTCGTATTATAAAAGTTAAAAAATAGTGTAGCGTTAAAATGCTGTACTTTAGAAGTTAGAGGTTTCTTTCTGCCTGTGGTTTTTTTTCTTTTCTTTTTCTTTTTTCTTTTTTTAATGGTGAGGTCAGTTTTGCTTTTGATTAAATGTATTTTAAAGATGCATTAAATGACTCTTCATCGTCTCAAATTTTCTTCCTTTCCCCATTTTTCCAAAATGAAATACCTACTCCTGTATTTACTTACTCTGGTCCATATGGTTCAGCTGATATCATTCCATCCCAAGTGTCCATTTGAAGATCAATTTTCCTTTTTAAGAAGGTTACCTGATCCAACAATTAATAGCCTGGCTTTATAAAATTATTTTTCCTACGTAGACCATGTATGGAGAGTACCATGTGATATAAGGATATTTTTCTGGACTGTGTTCTCAATTCTTTTCCTGTTGAATAGCATCCAGACTTTATGGCACTTTTGAGAATGTATATTTTTACATAGTTTAAATTCCATTTATAAAAAAGCAAATGGATTTTTGTTTTTCTTTAGGTGAGTGAAGTCTACGTCACGTGTTCGAATGGATTAGATTGTCATGAGGTTGACTCCAGTTGAAGTCAATCTGATTTTTATGTAATGTTTCTTTTAAGTGTTGTTGGAGATGCTCTCTTTAATGGAAAAGACTTTTGCTACTTGGAAATTGTCAATAAGCTCAACATGTACACCAGTTAACCTTTGCCCTTATCTATGTATGACTAGAAAACATCACAATTCTTTCTCAAAACTACATGGAAACCTTACCCTCTGAATACCAATCGATACATCACAACATTCTAAAATAGTGATTACTATGACCCTAAAAGTTTAGGTTATGTATGTATGTATGCATATATATATACATATACATATGTATGTGTGTGTATACATATATAATTTGATAGGACCTATGATTATAAAATGCATGGGATTTCAAAGCTTGTTATTTTTAGTTGTCATAACCCAGCAAATATCTTCATCTAGATTAGAAGGAAGAAGCAAATCCATTGTTTTTAAACTGCTAAATCCCTAAAATATTAGGAGGATTTCATTGCAACAACCATTTTCAATTATTTAATTGCTCAAGTGTAGTTTGTTCCCTCACTCCACAGCACACCGATGCAATGGATATTTATTTGCATTCACTCTTTTCTATCTTATTTCTGTACCGTGAAGAACATGAACTTCCAGTCTAATGTGGTAGTGAGTTGAGCTTGAACGGCTGCATGATTTTGGTCACTTTCTCTTTCCAGATGGAATTTACAGTGTTGCTTAGGTAAAGTTGCTTAGGTAAAGTTGCTTAGGTAAAGACAAACGAACGAATAAAACAAAACAAAACAAAAACCATTGAAAAGGCAGGTAGACTTTGGAGACTATATCTTTAAATGTGCTATTTATTTGAGATTCATGACTAGTAATGCTTCTGGATTTCTCCTGTCAAAGTAAAGTACTCAATGCTGCTTTTCTGCTCTTGAGATTAAAATACTGTGGTCATTTGAATAAGAAATTGCTTGTAAGCTCTTCGCCGTTTGTCTACTTTTGTTAAAAGATAATTTAATATCCTATGTAGAAACAAATTATTTGTAAAATTTAACATGAAACCTACTTGGTAGAAATTTTATATTGAAGAGGAGGATTCTATTTCTAAGCAGAATAAATAGTTCTTTTAGTCCAAAGAGCGGTATTTATCAGTTGCTGTGTAAGCACACAGTTAAGGTGGAAAAATAATCTAAAATTAGTTTAGCTGTAAGGATTTTTCAGAAAACAGTATGCTCAGTTGTAATTGAAAATCTCTCTCTCCTCTCTTTCTGTCCCTGTATCTTTTTCTTCTCCAAACATTTATTGATCAAATACATATATGATTATATGCTTATTTCTGAAGCCACTGAACAGCTATTCAGCAAGCTTTAGTCTCAAAGCTGGTATTTCATTAATTTATCTGAATTTCCAACATGTATAATGAAGAAATGATGTTAACTCTCTTGATATACAGAAGTATTTACTTGTGAATGTGAAAAATGCACATTTTGTTTTGTTTCAAGGGTTAACTCACAAGTACTTGAGGAATGTATTATTATTATATAACTACATAAATATTTATAAAGTCTTAAACCTTTTGTTATAGTGTTTTTCTTAGGTCCAGAATCAAAAGATCATTTTTTATATTATTTTCATCACGGGATACTGGGTGCAAATTAAAATAATAAGAATAATGTTTTTATCTTGCCGCAACACTGTATGTCCATATTTAAGAGCTTATCTAGTAATGAATTCTTCAACTGCTTTGTAGAAATAAGCTTTTCAGTTCTGATAGCTCTGCCTCTTGCTGCCTTGCTACACAAATGGATCCATATTTTCTGCAAGCTATTTGCAAATGTGCAAGCCATCTGCAGCTGAATGATTAGGGGAGTTCAGGAATATGTATCCTGTATTTGGTCCCCATTGGCCATTTATTTCTGTTTTATTGTTTTAATTATAAAGACGAATCTTCATTGTGACTGTTATATGGCATTTGCATGTTAAAAAGTACCTCGGATATTCATGTACTTTTAAATTGCACGATAATTTTGAGAGATATTAATCTGAGATTAATTTTGGTCATCACTTAGTGTTGTTGGAATGGGTCTGTGCCGCATAGGGGTACTGGAACTGGAAGTTACATTTCAATGTTAACTGACTGTTACATGACAAGTAAACAAGTTTAATTGTGTTATTCACCTCATTGACTTTAATGAGTCAATAATAGATGTAATAGGCACCTCAGGACCAGATGGCATAGGGTAAAAAGTCCCCATGAATACCATTTTTTCATCTCAAGTATCTGGTAAATATGTTAACTTCCTGCGTTATGGCAATTGTTGAAATTTCTTTGCAGCTGGTCAGTTCCCCTACAGTGCAGGGGCCGGCCGTCGCTGTTCATAGCGTCAGTCTCAGTTTTATATTAGTAGAAAGAGGAAGAGTAAAATCTATGCCCTCTTTCAGAGCTACAATACCATACCATAATTGAATATAAATTATATTGAATGAATATAAATTGAATGAATAAAAATTATATCATTCAATTAAACAAAATTTAGGGAATGACTCTGATAAGGATCGTGTAATCAATCTGAGCATTAAGAACCTAAATATTAAAAGGCCAATTCAAAAGTATATGATGAGTTTGTCCATTCTTAAATTTTTTTCACCCATTCTTTGGTACCTTCTTTAACACACACACACACACACACACAGAGTATAACTTGATGTTAATTGGCAAAGTGACAGTAGCATATACTATGAAAGGAACATCTTTACTTTGTAGCAGTGGATTCATCTTGCATTCTTATGTCTGCAGTCCTTTATGAACAGCACTTATAGGTGTTCCTCTCTTCATATGCTTAATAAAATTCTTTTTAAATAAAGAATCAAAATATTTTCCCTTTGTGTGATATCAAAAAGCCCATTCTCAACTTAGTGTTGGAATGTTACCTTGACAACCAAGGAAATGCTGTCAATAGTTTCAAATGTTATTATGTTCTTGGAAAAGCAAGTAAATACTCACCTTGTCAATTTAATAGTATATCAAAATAGAATTCTTATTTCTCCTGGTAAAACTTTAGACCCCAGAAAAGACACTAACCCATAGTCAAGACTCTATAGCACATGGAATATTACTGAGGTAAAATGAAAACATTGAAGTGTCTCATCAGCTTATCTTCATGACTGAAGTTGATTCTATCTTCTCATGTACTTAATACTTAAAATTTTTGTTGCGGCTAAGTGTTAGGCTGTCTAGGACAATTCACACATGGGCTGGGTTTGACAGTAGAATAGCAAAACTACTCCAGTGCCTACCTAAGAAAGGGCATCTTTGAGGATCTGTGTGTGAGAAGGCGCCTTCATATTAGTTACTGCTCTCTTTTTGGTACATGGGACTTTTATTCTCATGACTAATGGCAGATTGGAGCTGTTTATCCTTAGAAAGTAGAAAAAAGAGACCAATCTTCATATTTTATACTTTCACATTTGATACTAGAGAATGAAACTCAACTTTTGGAAATGGCAGAACAGATAATTGAGAAAATTATCATACTGAGAAAAATAAGAAAAAAACTGGATAATTATCTTTTAGTCTGTAGGAATATTTTGAGAAGCTTCAAAGAGCCAACATAACTGAACTGCATTTGGAGAGCTGAAATCCTAGAGGGAAACCTGGTGATTCTAGAAGATACTGTAAAAACCTTAAGAAGAAAAATAGAGTTTTGACATCTTCAGGTATTTTAAGATACAAATGTAAGTTCAGGATACAGCAAAAATCAAGGCAGTCTGGCAAAGCAACCTAAATTTTGTCTGGGATTAAAAAAAGCAGAAAAAACAAAACCAAAAAACACTACTATCATGGTGAGGGGAATAAGATAGACAGCAGCTACATTGATAACTAAGATGTTATTGCATGAAATAAGATACTATTGAAATAAAATAACTGACATTGTCCCTCAGCTCCTGACAGAAGAAAAAATATCTTTCCAAAAGAAAAGAAAACATTTCCTTATATTCGAAACTATATACGAAACTTTTATTAATTAACAATGTACTCAACCAGGGAAGCAAAGAGGAAGAAACAATTTTTTAAGCAGAAAAAAAACCAAAAACAAAAACAGAGTAAGTAAAGGCAGATAATGGACATATAACACACAAAATAAAACAACTATATACAATATTTTCAATAAATTAATTAAAATTAACAATTTCCACAGAGGAATAGAAACTATATAAAAAGGAACCATGAAAAATATATACCTGAATTGTAAAATAAGTTCAACTGAAAATAAATATGCTAACCATTCACAGATAATCTGCTTCTGGGTAGGGGTTTCAGATGTAGCAAAGGAACTCCCTTGTTGCAATCTCTTGAAAATCATCAGTCATCATAAGGCATTAAAAAAAAAATAAAGAAAGAAAAAAGAAAAGAAAAGAAATATATTTAACAGTAGAGTAGAAGCAACTAAAGAGAGAATGAGCAAACTAAATAAAATACCTGAGGAATATATCTCCCCCCCCAAAAATAGACTAAAACATGGAGGTATAGAAAGATTTCAGAGACACAGGGATACAGGTAGAAAGCTTAATCATACATACCATTGGAACTAATAGGTGCAGGAAAAAGAGAATAAAATAGAGGGTATATTTCAAAAACAATTATATAAAACTTTCAGAAGTAATGAGTTATTAAGATGCTATTTAAAAGCACTACAATCTTTAAGCAGATATGTATACAGGTAGACACATGTATATGGTAAGTCATAGTAAAACTGCTAAAAATCAGGGATCATTATACAAATCTTAAAAATGTTCATAAAATTAAGACATGTTACATTAGTAAGACCAAAACTCAAACAATGGAAGCTCAAAATAATGCAGTGATATTTTCCAAGTATTTCAAACATATAAATAAAACACAACAACAACAACAACAAAAACTATTAACCTAGAATCCCATACCCATTGAGGAAAATAATCTTATTTGCAGTTGCTCCAAAAATAATAAGACATGTAAGAGTAAACCTAATCAAAGTAGTGAAAGACTTGTACTCTGAAAACTATAAAACACTGATGAAAAAAATTGAAGATGACATAAAGAAATGAAAAGACATTCTATGTTCATGGATTGGAAGAACAAATATTCTTAAAACGTCCATACTACCTAAAACAATCTACAGATTTAATGCAATCCCTACCAAAATACTAACAGTATTTTTCACAGAACTAGAATGAACAATGCTAAAATTTATAAGGATCCATAAATGACCCTGAATAGCCAAAGCAATTGTAAAAAGAAAAAGCAAACCTGGAGGCATCACAGTTCCCGAATTCAAGTTATATTACAAAACTAGTAATTAACACAGTATGGTACTGGCACAGAAACAGACAGATCAATAGAATACAATAGAATACCCAAAAGGAAAGCTCTCCCATCATTCAAATTTCAAAGGTGGCACACACAAAGAAAACTGCATTAAAAGAAAATGTATAATAAGTAATGCACAGGGCTGCCTGGGTGGCTCGGCGGGTTAAGCCTCTGCCTTCAGCTCAGGTCATGATCTCAGGGTCCTGGGATCGAGTCCTGCATCAGGCTCTCTGCTAGGCAGGGAACATGCTCCTTCCTCTCTCTCTCTACTTGTGATCTCTCTCTGTCAAATAAATAAAACCTTTTAAAAAAAAGTAATGCACATAATTGAGAAAAGTACAGTATAAATCAATTAATCTCAAGAAGTTAAAAACAGAACAACAAATTAAAGAAAATAGAAGAGACAAGCCAATTTAAAAAGCTTTATTATGGGGAAAAAATTTTTTATAGATTATATGAATTCAAATCTATTTGTGATAAAAAATCATAGCAAAATGGAAAATGAAAGGGATTTCCTTTTTTAGATAAAATGTCTAAAACTAGGGATCAAAAATATTGGAAATACTATTTAGTATGAGAGAAGGCACAAATACCTAATATCAAAAATAGAAAACAAAACATCACAGATTCTACATAATGAGATGATATTGTGACAAACTGTAAGGAAATAAATTTGAAAATGTGTGTGAAGTGGGCAGATTCCAAGAAAAATAATAGCACGTGTTAATATTAGTTCCCCAATTTTGTATAGTCATACTGTGGTTTTGTAAGAGAATGTCCTTGTTTTTTTTTTGCAGAAACATACTAAAATATGTAGAGATAAAGGGTATCAACTTTGCTACTTACTTTCAGTTAGAAAAATACTGTGTGTATTTGTGTGTTTGCTTTAGAAGGTATATCAAAATTTTAAAAACCTGGCGTCATTTCTCAGCATTTCAGGTAAGATCAAGTGCAAAAATTTTAAAAACCTGGCAATATCAAATTATTGCAATTGGAAAACTTCTCACTGCTAGTGGGAGTGCAATTGGAATAACAACTCAGATATCTGCTAATCCTGAGAATATGCATAACATGACAGAGCATTTTCACAGCTAATGCAACATATGTGCAACCTAATGCAACATGCAAAGAAGCCAAAAGTCTATACCTGGCAACGTTATTTGTAACAACCAAACAATAACATAAAACAACTCTAAAGCCCATCAAGAGTAGAACGGATAAATAGCAAGTGTCCGGTCTAGAAAATGGGATTGTGTATAGCCATGAGAGTAAATGAACTATTGTTATATAAAATGACATGAATGAAAAGATGCAAACACAAAGGATTACCTACTTTATGACCTTGTTTATCTGAATTTGAAAGAGAGACAGATTCAATCTATGCAGATAGGAGCCTGGAAAGTGGTGACAGATCGGTGGGGATCAGGGTCGCAAGGGGGCTTCTGGGGTACTGGTCATGTTCCATTACTCAAGCTGAGATGGTAGTTCTCCAATTGTGTTCAGTTCAAATAACTATTTGAGCTATATGATCCTGTTTTGTGCACTTTTCTGTTGCTTCATTCTTAAATAGAAAAATGATTGGAAATAGGAAAAAAAAAGACAATTGGAATCAGATGTCAGAGTTATCTAATTGTAATGGACCCTGTGAATGTATCCTCTTTCAACTTCACTGGGAGTGAACTGCATCTTCTAAACATTTACTCGCAGTGCTTCTTTGGAGGTACAAGGTCAAGTCTCCTTCATCAGGATCTACCCCCAGACTCTTAATGATTTGTATTCAAAACCAGGAAACTCAAGGAGATTGATTGTCCCTTATTTATGCTGGACCAAAATAGGCTCCGTCAGTTTGAAGAGCAGCCCCTTGCCACAGGAAACCTAATCATAGGTTTTCCTAATCCAGATACGAAGAGTATGTTTTCAAAATTAGAGAGAGTCCCCTCCCCATCCGTTAACTACTTTAAAAACACTTTTCCCTAAAAATATTTGAAATCCCAAATCTAAGCACTTACATGTATAACTGAGCCTTAAAATCTAACATATTACATTCCGATGCCGGTGAAGACAGCATTCCCTTTATTCAGTAATTTATTACTAAATGTGCCATCATATTGTCTCCAGCCTGAAATCAGCACTTTTCAAGTGACCTTTGAATTGACATTGCAGGATTCCCAAATACTGTCTTTTTAATGTTACCCTAACTGTTAACCTTACTGGTGTAAGAATCTGCATTCTACAAACTTATCAATATGATAGAATGCCTTTTCTTTTGAGGAGTGATGCTATTCTTCTGTTTTGCATTATCCTCAGAATGAGTCTGTTCTGTGCATATGACAATCCAAACAGATGTTCATGTCAAATTTAGTGCCCTAAGCACTTTACTGTTAAGGATGCCTTTAAAATGTGTGATTGTTCTTAAAATGGTTTGCAAGTACTCTTCTTCAGCATTTAAAGGAAATAGAAATAGTAAAATAACATAAAAAGATATGTTTAAATAATGGGAAACTCTTTTGGACACATAAAAATAATTTGGTGGCCTATCAGGGCGATATCATTAAGCTTCAGTAAGAATAGTCCTTTTAGAAGAACAGTTAATATCTGGAGGGAAAAAAAAAAAAAAAAGTAAAAACCAACACCAAAAACCCCCACAAAATTCCAAAATGAATTTTTATATGAGAATGTAAAATTTTCAGAAAATGAACATTTCTATAAAGTCATCACCATAGACTTAGTTATGAGAGTAAATGGGAAGAAAATGGGTGAAAATAAAATTGTGATTTTTGCCTTTCCCTTAGGAGACTGTTAAACTCCATTCAGGAAAAAGAAATAAATAGTAGCCTGAATGAACTTGTATTGCAAGATCCCGTCAAGAAAAGAAATAATAAGATAAAAATGAAAAAGTGCACTAATTTCTTACCAAGTTAAAACTTGTAATTCTTTTATGGTTAAGCATTTATCCAAGGCAAGAAACTCGATGAAGGAAACCATGGAATAGTAATTGGTCTCATCACATTTATATTTATAAAAATTGTAATAAAAAATACTCTTAATTATGCTGCTAGCTTTATAGAATAATCTACTGATAGCTAGATAAATCCAAAAAGAACTATCAAAGAAGACAAAGCCATGTTAGCAGTCCCTTAAGGAACTTATCCTCTAAGTATGCATAAACAGTTATGTGTACATATGCATTTTTACAAAACATTAAGTACACATTACAACTATCACAGATATAAATGTGCATTCAAAAATATTGTAAATGGTTTACATATTAGTTTTGACAGGTCTTTGGCAAGTAAAGCTCATGGAAAAAAAATGTATGTTAAAAAAAGGTGTTTTAAGGAGGAGACATATTTTAGTAGAGAAAAAGAGGTATGTTACTGATGGGATATGTCATACGCGAAAGCTCAGTGGAGATAACAAGTAAGCTATGGTCAGAAGTGAAATTAAGGTCTGCCTTTTTGTTTAGTCATACAACTTTCCTCCTTCTGTTGAGATAATTGATCTGTTGATGAAAGTTTGAGAGATCTATTAATATTACTTAGTATTTATCTTAATATTGTTAACACTAGTTTAGGGCCCACCATGTATAAAATGATGAGTTAAATGCTGAGACTAGGGGTGCTTGGGGGGGCTTCATCAGTTAAGCTTTTTTGATTTTGATTTGGTGTGACGTCATGACCTCTGGTTGTGAGATCAAGCTCTGTGCTCAATGGGGAGTCTGCCTGTGTTCTCTTTCTCCCTCTCCTCGCCCCCAACCCCACACTCACCCTTTCTCTCTCTCAAATAAATAAATAAAGTCTTTAAAAAAAAATCTTGAGGTTATCTAAATAGGGAAAACCATACATATTACATAAAGAAACTCCACGGAAGTTAGGTGACAAGGTGAGAAAGTAGAGCAGTGAGAGTATGGGCTCCAGATGCGTCAGAGGATCTCAGACTCTGAGGCTTCCATTTAGTAGCTGTTGGCTTTTAAACTAGTCAGCCTCTCTCCACCTTGGTTTTGTCATCTGTGAAATGGAGACTGATGGCAGGAAGGTGTCGGTGTGGTTTTGTAAAGGTGTAAAGTTCAGAAAATTCTAGATAATCCTCCAGAGGTGTTATTTTAACTAAAGTACTTGGTATTTTCCATGCATATGTGTGTGTAACATGTTGGCATTCAGTACCCCTCTATCCCTGGACTCACATGGTTCCTAGAATACTAGCCTAATTGAATACTCACGAATTCTGGTAGACATAGGGCAAGGGTCTGAGAATCAAGACCATTCTCCCCTATACATAACAATGACACAGTTCTCAAACTCTCTATTTCCCTCAAAACTTACCTTACATAGGGCACCGGGGCGGCTCAGTCAGGTAAGCGACTGCCTTCAGCTCAGGTCATGATCCAGGGTCCTGGGATCAAGCCCCAGGGGGGCTCCCTGTTTAGCTTGCTTCTCCCCTCCCTCTGCCACTCCCCCTGCTTGCGCTCTCTCTCCCTGTCAAATAAATAAATAAAATCTTAAGAAACAAAACAGAAAACTTACCCTACGTATTAGCATGACTTTACTATTTCTGCAACTCTTCCTCAGGCAAATAGCTTGATTGTTCATTACAGGAACTACCCATCAACTCTTCCGTAGAAAGCAGAGGAAGTTTGTGCCCTGAGACTCTTTGAATCTCTTCCTACAAAATTCTCACCTCTGCCCTCAGCCAGCCTCTCGGGCTGTCCCTACCAAGAAGGCTATCCTTAGCAGGTGTAAGAGATATGACTCTGGGGAATACAGGTGAAATGTTTCGGATTGTGAATTCTTTGTTGGAGAGATATCCACGCAGTTTCATGATAGCATAGCACAATTTTCCAGCTTTAACGTGTTTTGAATAAAATGATATTGATGTAGAGCTTTTTAAGAGTTCTGAAATACATTCAAAGGCGGATCGCTTTTTTTAGGATTAGGGACAATTTCATTTAAAATCATTTACTAGACTTAAAAAAAAAATACAAAGTTGTATTATTAGCCAAAGAATGAAGATAAATGTGTGTGACTCAGGGGCATTTGGGTGGGCTTTAGAACTTTGCAGGAAGGACATGCTTGTAAAACTGTAAATAAAAATTCATCAATAAGGTGATGGCACGTGAGGTCTGCCATGGGACTCCCTCCAGTGTCCTGTACTTCAGGACGTGCGTGGGACGCTGACACCAGCAAAACTTCAAAGCGGTCTAGGGGGCAATTTTGGTTTGGAATCATTCGGTTCTTCCCACATGAATCTCCACTGTAAAACCAAAACTTTCACACAGGAAACCAAACATTTATATTCTACATTTTTGTTCCTTTTATTGCTTTTTGAGGGAGCATTACCTCAGGTTGTGTCAATTTATATAGTACATTAAATGCTGTAAATTACCACAAAGTGAAACAACATATCACACAGTGATGTAGGAACCATAAATCATGACTATTTCCTGCTGCAAACAGATGTTCTTATTTTTAGACCCATGTCAAGATTCATTTTGTTCTTCCAGATTGTGGAGCCAAACTTTAAATTTTCTTATTATCAAAATGAAGTCTTATATTCACACTGTCATTTATAAGCCGGGCAAAATGAGTCGCTCAGGCATTCAAGGTAAATCAAATCGCATACATCACGCTTCCACAACTGGCTTCAGATACGTCAGAATTTAAACCAGTGAGGATGAAACTGTGATAGACTTTAAATGATGATCTTATTCGACATCATTAAGTAAAGACGACATTGTAACTTCTGTTGAAAGATCATTATATATGATGGAAACAGTGATGGTTTTGCCAGAAGTATCACAGTCTATGCCCACAAAATCTGGCTTCGTGTCTCCTTGCCTGCAGGAACGGTGTGTCATTGATCAGGACAAGGCACTAGAGGATCAGACGTGCCTTCGATGTTTGCTATTTGCTCCTTAAATTCGTCAGTCTGCTTTTCTCACCATCCCTTCCCGTGCCCCTTCACATAAAATTGGAGCTTCATTTACATGACTCACTCACTGTTGAGAGCAGCAATTGGCAGATTTGCAAGTAGATAAAGATTTTATGCCTCTGGCAAGGGCTGGGTAGAGGAGGAGGAGTGTTTGCAAAATGTCAAAGGTGTTTGTTTAGAGATATCTGAGGAAGAACAGAAATCCTAATCCTGAGAAGGGAAAATCAAAGGCATAATGGAAGCAGAAAAATGTGTCGGAAGCTTGCAACACTGTATCAAAAAATGAATTGCACTTTTAAGAAGAAAAACATCTGCTGCAAAATAATCTATCTGTAGATAAGTCAACAGACAATTTAATAGGGATATTTTCGGGTCTTCTTTTTTGTTTCTGTGTTGATAAGCATGAGACCAAGTGGAGTATGTTCGAGAGAGTTAAGTGTTTAATTTGTAATCTACTCTAAGTAGAAAGATGATGTTACAAACTCTGGAATCCACCCGATAACCTAATTTTTTATGCGTTCAGAGTAAGAGCCACTCTGATAATTTAGTATTAAAGATTGTGAGATAAACTATGAGAAGATATGTCTTTCAATCATCAAATCCATGGTAAAAACTTCAGTTACATGCAAGCATGGGTTTCAAAATATTAGAAAATATGTTGTGAAAAATCCTTCAGCTTCCCCTCTTTCATTTTTGATGTCAGCTCCGTCTGATCTATCTCTGGGCTCCTCTACTTCAGGCTCTCTTCTCCAAATTTTCTTCACTGCACTCTCTTTCCAGTTCCTTAATTTCTGTTTCACTCTACACAAGATATCCTTTCATGCACTTTTCAGATACCAGAGTTAAAAAGCCTAAAGCCCCTCCCGCTCCCTTTACACCAAAATAAAGGAAGAGAAGTTTTCAGGATAATTGTGGAAATTTATAAACAAGTAACCAGGGTCAAATACGTATAAGTGAAATGAGGATAGTGGGTGTATTCAACATTTGTCAACAGAAAACTGCGTGGTGGGGCACTTGGGTGGCTCAGCTGGTTGAGCGTCTGCCTTCTGCTCCTTGTCATGATCCCAGGGTCCTGGGATTGAGTCCCACTCCGGCTCCCTGGTTCTCCCTTTCCCTCTTACCCCATTCATGCTTATTCTCTCTAGTGCTCTCTCTCTCTCTTTCAAATAAATGAATAAAAGCTTAAAAAAAAAACTGCATTGTGACGTTTGGGAATTCATAGAACAAATAACCTTTTGAATTTCAAAAGTGCTAATTATTATTGATACAATTATTAGCAATAGTTGCTCCTATAAATTATTTTTCAGAGGATAAGCTCTGAAGATAATATATGAGTAACATATATGAGTATATGTTATGAGTAACAGAAAAATGTAATGATCTTAGAAGTAACAAAATTGGGGCACTGGGTGGCTCAGTGGGTTAAGCCGCTGCCTTTGGCTCAGGTCATGATCTCAGGGTCCTGGGATCGAGTCCCACATCGGGCTCTCTGCTCAGCAAGAAGCCTGCTCCCCCCTCTCTCTCTCTCTCTCTCTCTCTCTGCCTTCCTCTCCGTCTACTTGTGATCTCTCTCTGTCAAATAAATAAATAAAATCTTTTAAAAAAAAAGTAACAAAATTACTGTTATTTGATTTAATCTGCATACTATATGAATGTCTATTATCTTGAGATTTATGTTAGTCGATATTAAACAGAAGGATTCATCAAGAAGCCGTTTGAATATGAGTGAGTTTGTTTCCATTGCCATCAAAAATTATTTCAAAGAGACTTCAAAAAATATATTTACCTCATCTTGAAACAAAACATCAAATACTTCTAGAATCATTAAATCTCTCTACCTACCATGGTGTCCTAAAATGCCTGGGGACAGCTCAGCACATCAGTCAGTGAGGGACTTGATAAGAGTTCCCAATTTAACTAAATTAAAAACAGAAAGAACTTAAAATATTATGATTCTACATTATGTATTGTATAGAGGGTATGATTAAAAAAAATAATAATCATTTTGTTTACTTGGAAGAAATGTTCAAGCCTTGTTAATTTGCATGGAAATTTCAAGGGTAAATCTGTTAATTCTACAACAGACAACTCAGAAACTGATCAAAGGAAAGGTAAAGTATAAATAATGATAGGTGTGGTTTTCCTCATTTATAATAAAAGTACTTTCCCGTACTGAATGAGTGTTGAATTGTCTGTGTTGCATAACTTCTTCTCGTGACTGGTTGTCCTGCTTACGTGAAACTCACTACCACATCAAAAAACATGTAAGCACTCATATTCAGTTTCATGAAGATAAAATTAATTAGATAATCAATTACATCCAAGAATGTGTGCCAAAAATATCATTGTGTTACATGAATATTAAACAAGAATTAAACACTATTAATAATTGTAAACAGAACACCAGCAATCAGAAATTCTCTCCAATTTTCAGGTAGAGACTTCTTATTTTCTAAAACTTGGTATTGTTGACACATAAAGTTCCTATGTTGCAAAGCTCACAGATCATGGAATTTGTAAATACGAGTATATTTGTTGGGTATTTACTGATATCATGTTTGTCCTTAGGGAACATATAATCTAGACAGGATGACAAAAATAACAAACAAGGAGCACAGCACAATAAAATATGAATGTGTTATGAAATACTGGGTGACGCAGCACCGGCCAAGAAATTTGCAGCTGTTAATGAGGGAGGTGAGATGATCAGGTGCCCCCGAGGTGTGAGACTTGAAGTGTCCAAAGATAAGTAGGATTCTGGTAAAGGAGAGCAGGAACTGAAAGGACAGGGCCAGAGGAAGTTTAACCGACCCTAGTGTTGAAACTGTATTATGTATTAATGACTTGGTGAGAAACAACTAAATCATGGAAATCTTAACCACATTTTTTACAAGTTTATAGGGAACTCACTAAATTATTACAGGGTAGTAGGGTAGAGAAGCTTTTATCCCCAGGCTAAATGGGTACTAGACATTTGAAATCCTTGATATGCCAATTGGTGAGAACCAGACTATCAGGATCTCATTTAGTGTATGAAGAATGATAAAATTTCCATAACTAACCTATGCGAGGAGAAGGACATAAGGGCTGAAGATGGCAAAACACCTTAAGTTCCCAGTAAATGAATAAAATATAAATGGCGCTAAGTAGCCTATTTCAAAAGTCATTTCTGTAATTCTCTTATTCTTTAGTATTTCCAGTTTTCAAGTAATTTGCAGTTCTTTCTCAGGGCTGGGTCACCATGAAACCGTCTCTCGGGACGTGAATTATAAAAAGACAAATTATTTTGTGGGAAAAATCACTTTTAAAGTGGTATTACTAGAAAGTATTGGAAAATGGGTTGGTTTAAGAACCATTTTCATCTTGACAAAGTAATCTTTGACTTTAGCTTCTTGCTTCTGGGATTTCCCAGAAATTCCATCAGTTCCAAAGAAAAGGAATTAATTGAGTAGCTACTAGACTGTGCTTAGACCTAAGTATTTTGTCTTCATTTTCTAGTGTCTTTTTTATTAATAATAAGTTAATCATAATTAGTATGAGTAAAAGTGATTATTTGAAATCTGAAGGTGACATATTAGTATTTTATTAAAGCAATATAAATGGAATAATAGTATTACATTGTATCTTATTACTTTAGATTCTTTTGAATGAGTTGCTATTCTTATTCTTTCTGAAACTTCTGGACTGAATGTGTGTATACAAAAAATCCAAACATTTCATCACTAACTACAATAGAATGATACTGCTATTTGTTCTTTCCTTTTCACATGTAGCCTAAATGTCCCCAGTTCTCCCCAGACTGTGATGCCAATTTTGGAATATTAACATTACTAACACATGCTTTTCTTTATCTCATAAAGAAATACTTGCATATTTGAATTCTTTCTCTCAACCAGCCATTCCTGATTATTTCCGGGAGACCAAAGGTGTCTTATGATCATTTCAACCCCCATTCTTCTCACTGCTCTGCATCGTAATTATGCCAAATGACCTGCATTCAGCTCTTGTTGTGATGGAAATATATTGTAGCTGATGAAAACAATGGGCAAGTACTTCTTACCACTAAGCTTTGCTGTGATGCTTGGTTCCCAGATCCCACTAGGTCATCTTTGCATAATTTATTTCCTTCTAGTTTCTCTTCAATAAAACTAAATAATGATAAGATAACAAATAAGCCCAGTGATCTTATTAGGAATGGATACAATAACAACCTTGTCCCTACACACACATAGATACATATACTTAGCTCTTTTTAACCCTGAGACACGGTCTTAATATCATATTTTGTCCTGCCAATCTTCCTTCTCTTTGAATAACAGAGCCTTTCCCCAAGCAAAGGGATTTAATTAGGCTATACCTGGGTGGAAGTTATCAGTCTCAAAGCCCAAACCCTAATTTAATCTGAGTTAGGAATCATACCCTTTATTGATTGTACTCAAATATCAACAGGAGATTACAGCTTTTTGAAAGTGAATTAGCATCTACTAGTTTTTGAAGCATGGGCTAAATTTGTCAAGTTACAAATGTTCTTCATACTTGAATAAAATTATCTCTGTGCCAACTTTTTGACTGGTGTAACTCATCTATTCTTTGTTCTCTGTTATATATTTAGCAAATCAGCCATGGCTATGTTCTGTTTGTTTTTACAATAACCAACCTGAAAAAAGTAAGTTTAGCCTTCAGGACCTACGTAGTCTCTCCTTGACAATGTTATTGTGGAACGATGTAACATGTCACCTTACATTTCATTGCATTCATTCAAGAATCACTTACTGATCGTCTATTATATTGGATCTATTATAGTTGAGGCACTCTTCCATGTTGGCCCCACTGGATTCATGCTTTTCATGTTATAATTTGGCTGAAAGGCATATAGCATCATAACATCATGGGGAGAGTAGACAAAAAGCATTTACCCATTGAGTCATTCATCTCTTCACTCTTGGCCAGACACATTCTATGTTCTGGACATGATTATAGGCATTGGCATATTTTGAGGATAGAAAAAAGAAGCATGAGAAGAAGGAACCTGGGAGACAGTGAAGGCACATGGTTATAAGTAACTGAAACAGTATTTCCACCAATTTAAGACAGTTTTGTAGACCTACTGATTCATCAGTGAGTTCCCGATGATGCAGTGGGTGAATGAAGAGGGTACGATTACTCTATTCATTCCACAGGTGAACAACCAAATTATGGTGTGTTTCTGCAATTTTCCCAAAGGCCAGCATGACAGTGGAGCTCTGATTTGAACCAAGGGTTATCTGACTCCTGAGAATTCTATCTGAACTAATGAACATAGGAAGGAATGACTTAAAAATAATTCTGTATCGGACATACAAGATTGTAAATTCATTCATACTACGAATAGACAAACATCTAGAATAGATGTTGTTAAGCAGAAACCCAGATAGTATTTTAAGCACTCTGGGCTCTCCTGTCTTTGTGACAGTTATTACTCAAGTCCACCACTCTAACAGGAGGAGCAGTATACACAATCAGAAAATACATGTGTGGCTATATTTCAATAAACATTTATTTACAAAAACAGTTTACTGCCAAGATGAATTTAGGAGACACCAGTCACATAAGGAGGAAAAGTAATGCTAAGAATAGATTGTGAAATGCTTTACAGGTTTCTATGGAAGTTCAGAGCAGATGTCTTTAAATCAGATAGCCCTCCCATTTTTAGGACGTCGTTCAACCACCTCAATGGGACCCTATTTACTTAAAATATGTGATTCAGGTGGTCTGTTCAGAAATTTTTGGAATAAAATGACTGAATATACTCCTGGCACTCACTTATCCAGACTAATAAGAATTTTATAATGTCACTTTTTTTTTTCCCTCTCTTCAGATCAAGTCATTCAACTTGGGTGTATTTTGATGTTATTCCAGTCCAAGTGTTGATGAAGAATCACTTTCTACAGTGAATACACTTAATATAGACTATCTCACATCAAAACAGTTTGGCAAATCTCACATTGTTTTGAGACTACAAAACGATTTACTGTGGTTCAGGCCCTGACCGTATACTGACACTTAGTTCATAAGAAGTCAGGTGTAGTCATATAGCCCTAGGGCCCTTTGGGATGGTGGCCTCAGTGACAACAAGACAAAGGAGTCCTTACCCTATATGAAGCACTCACCTTTGAGACCCATCAGTTATAAATAGCCTATTTGCTGTTTCAGGAGCTGGCCGGCAGCCAGGAGACAGAGGAAAACAGATTGAGGTGAGCCACAGGGAGACCATCAAGGTAGGCAGAAGGCTATCCAATATGAAAGAGACAAAGAAACATAAACAAGGGCATTTAAGTGATGAAAACAGGAGAAAGATCTTATGTGGTTATTATTCTATTAACTTTCTTGGTAATCCCAGTTTCTCTGTAATTTTACAACCATTCCTCACACCCATTGACAAAACCAACAAGAAGAATTATAGGACATAAGATATGAAATGTATAGTAATTACACAACATGCTTTGGCAATGGATCCCACCTTCTGTTTTTGGAATAGTAGCAGGGGGATGTAGAGGAGAAGAAAGGAAACAGACAACCAACCAGACATACAGTGGATCCAGAGGGCCCAGGAAATGCTTAGTCAGTGCACATATGTTGCTGAATTTATGGGGGACTCTTTAAAAGTAGCTAAGCCTTCCCCACGTGTGACAGTGGATACCAGCATAGGACATACACAATAGTGCTTCTGAAAAACAACTGTTTTAATCAGTGTTCTATTTTGTCAGAAACAAAGCAAAAGGACTTGCAGTACTCTTGAGGGTATTTAAACTTTTCTTTGATGTTCTTTTATAACTCAACTGCACAATGCATGTAAAAATATTGAGGAATAAAAAGATTTTTACTTGTCTGTATGAATCAATGGAAACCAACTTGCTGTGTATGTAGCTTAGTTACGATTTCTTCCCAAATTAAATATTTTAAGATCTATCAGTTAACAGCTTTATTTGTATACAAACTACTGTACTGGATTCTCTGCAGATATATGAAGAAATATGAAGACATCCTTCACAGAATTTATAATATAGTGGATTAGGATGTTTCTACTTTCAAACAATAACAAAATGATCAAATGTATAACATCGTTGATCTTGTGCTCCTTGCTCGTGAGTTTAAGAATTAACCAAGGCAATTTCAAGGAGAAGATTTAACAACTGAGATGATATTGCTGGCTCACTGACAATTTTAAAATTCATAGTACTTAGCACTTCAGCAGTTGAGATGTGTTTATTTACAATTACAGGAATGATAATTCAGAAGTTATTACTCCTTAGAGACTAACTGGTATTTTCCAGAGATTTCCCAAACAGCAATAATTCCTTTTCCTCTACATGGAGAATAACTTATTTTCCTGTTGAGTGGTAATAGTGAGGTATTCATTTAACTGATTCAAAATAATGCATGGTGTTGTATATAGAAAATGATTTCTACTTCTGAATTTTTTTCTAATGTACTGTGTCATCTGTAATTAGTGTGAAATTCTCACTTTATAGTTTAGAAATAGAAGTGCTAATATTAATTGATCTGCCCATATTTACAGAGTTTATTAGTAGTAAAGAAAATACTGCATTTAACATTTCCTAATTTATTTTGCATAATTTTTCTACCAAGTATACAAAGCAACATATTTTACATAGTGACTAGATGTTTTAGCATGTAATTTAGTAGTTAATTTTCCAAATATCTCAGAAATAGACTATACAAAAGACCATCCTAATTCTCAATAATATACATTGGGTTGCAACTGTAGGTCTACTTGAAATATACGTATAATTGCAGAAAGGACTACATTTATGCAAGATTTCAATTCATATGTATGACCAGAAAAATACACAATAATGCTGGTACTCCGAATATTTTTTTTTATGAATATCACTCTGTATATTCTGCTTTTCCTTTTTTATATCTTTACAACTATCCAGTGTGGCCATTTTTGACTGGTCATAAGATCATTTACATAAGATCATTTATTTATATTTACACTTAGTGCTCCTCAAAATAAATAGATATTTATTAGATATTTATAGATATTGTAGATATAAATCTAACAAAATCTATTAAATAGATATTTATAGATATTGTAGATATAAATCTAACAAAATATGTATAAGATCTGTATGAGGAAAATTACAAAACTCTGATAAGTGAAATCAAAGAAGAAATGCATAAATGGAAATACATTTCATGATTCTGAATAACAACCTTCAGTATTGTCAAGATGTCAGTTCTTTTGACTTGATCTGTAGATTCAGTTCAATCCCAATCAAAGTCTTAGCCAATTATTTTGCAGTTACCAGCAAACTGATTCTAAAGTTTAGATGAAATTAAATAAATTGAATGAAAAAAACAGAATAGTCAACACGATATTGAAGAACAGAGTTAGAGAACTGACGCCTGACGTCATGACTTACTACTACAAAGCCACAGTAATAAATAGATCAAAGGAACAGAATAAAAAGCCAGGAAATTGAGCTCCATAAATGTAGTCAACTGATCTTTGACAAAGTAGCAAAGGCAATGCAATGGAAAAAATACAATCTTTTCAACAAATAGTGCTGTAACAACTGGACATTCACAAGCAAAAAAAAAAAAAAAAAAAGACATAGACCTATACCCTTCACAAAAATTAACTCAAAATGGATCATAGACCTAAATGGAAAATGGAAAATTATAAAACTACTATTATATAACATAGGAGGACACTCAAATGATTATTTGGGTATGACAATGAATTTTTAGATACAACAACAAGGGCACGATCCATGAAAAAAAGTTAATTGATGAGCTGGACTTCATTAAATTAATAACTTATGCTCTGCCAAAGACATCAATGACTGAAAAGATAAACCACTGACTGAGAGAAAATCTTTACAAAAGACACTAAAGAGCTGCTATTCAAAACATACAAATAATTCTTAAAATTCAACAATAAAAAACAATGAGATTTTAAAAAATGGACCCAAGTTCCAGATACCCCATCACAGAAGAAAAAAAGATGGAAAATAAGTATACAAAAAGGTGCACTGTAACATAAGTCCTCAGGAAAATTCAAATTAAAACAACAATGAAGGAGCACCTGGGTGGCTCAGTGGGTTAAGCCTCTGCCTTTGGCTCAGGTCATGATCTCAGGGTCCTGGGATCGAGCCCCGCATCAGGCTTTCTGCTGGGCGAGGAGTCTGCTTCCCCCTCCCCTTCTCTGTCTGCCTGCCTCTCTGCCTGCTTCTGATCTCTCTCTCTCTGTGTCAAATAAATAAGTAAAATCTTAAAAAAAGTAAAATAAAACAACAATGAAATACTACTATGCATCTGTTAGGATGGACAAAATCTGGACTGTCAATAACACCAAATGCTGGCAAGGTTGTGAAGTAATAGGAACTTTCATTCATTACTACTGAGGATGCGAAATGGTATTAGAAAATATTTTGAGAGTTTTATTCAAAACTCTATGTGCTATTACCATATGATCCATCAATCATGGTCTTTGATATCTGCCCAAAGGAGTGAAAATACACAAACTATTCACACAAAAACCAAGTATATGCACGTTTATAACAGCTTTATTCATAATCGTCCAAACTTAGAAGCAACCAAGATGTTCTGCAGTAGGTGAATGGAGAAACACACTGTGGTCCATCCAGACAATGGAATATATTATTCAGTACTAAAATGCCATGAGCCATCAAGCCATTAGAAGACACAGAAAACGCTTAAATGCATGGGAATGAAGCCAAAGTGAAAGGCTATATATGGTATGACTCCAATTATGTGACATTCTGGAAAAGGTAAAATGATGGAGACAGTAAAAAGATCAGTAGTGTCAAAGGCCAGAAATAAGAAAAAAATAGAAAAATCTGGTGTAGAAAATATTATCTTGGGGCACCTGGGTAGCAAGTGTGTTAAGCAGCTGCCTTTGGCTCAGGTCATGATCCGGGGGTCTTGGACTGAGCCCCACATCAGGGTCCCTGTTCTACAGGGAACCTGCTTCTTGCTCTCTCTCTGCCTGCTACTACCCCTGCTTGTGCTCTCTCTTTGTCAAATAAATAAATAAATAAAATTTAAAAAGAAAAGAAAATATTATCGTAAAATAAGAACAATGAGCATTTCCACCGGCCACAGTTGAGCAAAAGTTAATGGTGACATTAAAAAAAAAAAAACAAACATATATATATATTAATAATAGCAGGACCGCATAACCAAAAGTATGAATATTTTATCCTGAAACTAATTAGAGTCATAATACAGCCCAAGAGTCAACTACAACAGGCTAACTAGATAGAACAGGAAATACACAGTGTATATTTATTTTTCGCTAGATTTTATTGTAAGTAATATATTTAATTATTAACATTAATTGTTGTTATTATTGTGTTAACTTAAAGTTGGCTGAAAAAGAGTATCTGCACTGGTGGGAGGATGCGGTGTTCCTCCCAATTAGTAGGATAAAATGGCGGGTGTAGAGGAACAAAGATGATCTTGCACTGTGTCAGGATTCCAGCCAATGCAGCAGACAGGTTTGGGATTTGGACTAGGAAACATAAGTGTGAAACAGAAATGTAGCAAGGATGGAGAGGGATTAGCCATTTGCCAGGTGTTTTCCAATAGAAACAAAGAGAGGTTGTCATTATATATATTAAAAAAAATAAAGACAATTAAAGACATGTTTTGTATAAGGCCTTGGAACTCATCTGGGAGCATCGCACAGCCAGGAAATATGTGCTTGCTGTGGAGGAAAGGGACGTGGCATATTTTCCAATAAAATGCGTGCGACCTTTATTATGCAAAGGAACACCGTCTGTGCAGACTGCTCAACAGCTGCACCAACTTCAAGCACTCGGTAGGAAAGTCTGAAGAAAAAAAAACAAAACAGCTGGATATGGTAACATTCACTCCCCTTAATTAATACAACAAAGAATCCAGTTTCAGTGGGAGAAGTGGGAAGAGATGGGGAGAAATAAAGCAAAGACTGATTTGGCTGTAAGTGAGACAGGAAAGACAAGGAGAACACACAGAAAGAAGGAGACCAGCAGGGCAGAGAGTAGGTTGCAGAGAAAAGGACCAGGATGCCTCAGAGGAAAGTCTTCTGGTTTATAGTCCCCTGATGCCGGAGGCAAGGAAGGGAGATCAGAGGGAATGAGTGGATGGGAAACCAGATAGATGGAAAGAGCAGGACCAAACTTAAGAACCTTCTTTCTCAACAGGCTGAATATGGGGTGGGGAGTGGGGGGTGGGGGTGGGGGGTGAGGGGAAGGAGATAAATCAAAAAGAGACGTGGGGGAAAAAAATGAAGTGTCATTCAAGGGCACAAAGGCTAAAGGAAAGCAGTTCAAAAGGATATTTGAAAGGCTTGCACATAAATACAAGGAAGGAATGATGTCCTGCATCAGAGGAAGGATCGGAGAGTGTGTCCTGTTCCTCTTCCCTTATGAGCAAGTAAGTGAATAAATTCATCACAGTGACCAAAGGTTAAAACAAACTACAGTTTAAAAAAGGAAAAAGAAAGAAAGGAAACAACATAAGAAAGGGAGGGGAGTGGGAGGAGGGGCAGAAGAGGAGAAAATAACAGTTTGCATAAACAGGTGTGTTTTGTTTGGCGTTAGGTGTTCTGGGCCACACTTTCCTCACATGTTAGGTGAGCAGATGGGACTTGAGGGCGGCTGAGGTCTCCCTGTCCTCCAGCCTTCTGGGGGTTCGCCCTTCCATTCTGGCCACAAGCAATAACAGAGACCGAGAAGGTCAAAGTCACAGTGTCTTCGTCTGTGAAAGGGCATACTCAAGCAGTGCAGAAGAGCATTTCACTTTGAAATACAAGGATTCAGACAGAAATGAGAGAAATCTCTTTAGTGCTAAGGTTTAGGGCTCTTGCCAGTGAAACATACGTGAAGATATGCGTACCACAGTTGGATTTAGGATATAGAATGGACATTTCAAAGATTAGAAATCTGCGTGAGGGATTTTATGACTGGGGAGGAAATTTCACTCGTCTTTTAGAAAAATCCAAGTTTAAGTTTGAATCAAAGCAAAAATCTAATGATAATGTCAAGTGTTCTAAAACCAGTCTATTAGTATATACCATAGAAGAAGGCATACCAAGATACACGTGTTAATTGTCTGAAGTAGAATTGCAGGAAGTTGACTTATATAGAAGAATCGATAGGGTGTATGGGGAATTGAGACTTGTCAACTCGAAAGAGAAAAACACTTTTTCTTATCATGATATTGCAATAGCTGAAACTAATTTCACACAATCCTGAAAATTGGAAGTCATATGGAGGATGTAAAAAACTTCTGTTAGAACAGGAAGACATTTAAATTTTTAATATAATCAATAGAAGAGAAAACTTGCTTTCATTTTAAGATGTCACTGGTTGCATAACTGGGTAAAACATGCCATTAAATATAAGAAAAGAAATGGCAAAATAGATTCTTTGTTTTTGTATTTAGTGACATACTTTGCTTTAAAGCAAAGAACAAGAAACTGAAATAGGACTAGCAGAAAAAAGCAGGGAGGGGAGAAATGCGAGAAGATGATGGAACCAGAGCCAGCATAATAATGCAGGGACAGATTTGCAGAAACAGCTTGCCTGTCCAGAGAGTGGATCTTGTAAGGTAAGGAACAAAAAGACGGTGGCCAGGGCTTAAGAAATATAGGTGGTGCTGGAGCAGAAGGAAATGTGCTGGTGCTGGAGCATAAAAGGAAATGATGTGAACTGGTATCACAGCATCACTCAAAACCTTTAAGGGCAAGCGGGGGAAGGTAGGACGGTTCTACCCAACTGTGATGGTCTTGTTGCAAAGAAATTTGAAGACGACCTGAACCAACTACACATGGTGCTTGCAGAGGCGCGTGAGAGAAAGGGCATGCTAAAACAAACGCCATAGTAAAACAAGAATGGCTACTAGGACAGTTTCAAAAGGGAAGATGGAATCAAAACAGAAGCTGTGGATCATGAGCCCTAACAACCATATAGAATGGTATTTCTCACACTCCCATGTTCATCCACGTTCCTGGAAAACTTTGTTACTTTGTTGATTCTTCGACCCCTGCTATGAACTCTCAACTCTGGTATACACACTCCATGTTATTGAAGCTGTGGTTGTGGTGAGATGCTCAAATTGCTCATGTTTGGCTAGCTGGAAACCTATCATGATATCCCCTGTCCTTTGACACGACCTCGTTAGATTTGAAGGTGGGAGAGGCAGGTTAGCATGTCTTGCTTTCTGGCCCATTTCCTGGAAGCATCACACAGATTTTCTGCCCCAGACTGGACTCACCTTTCCTTTAAAGAGTCCTGGTTCTTTTTGGTAAGGAATACTCAAGAGTGCACATTTCTGCTGGACTGTCACTCTAGATCTTGAACAGTTTGCAGAGCTAATAAAGACATAATTTAGGAAAAAAGAAGAGTTCTTCATGGTATTTCCAACTGAATGGACTTTTTGACGTGGTGCTTAAAGTTACTTAAATAATTATTTTCTCTGTGTGGGTATGTCACCTTCTCCACATGTAGCTGAGTGCGTTTATTAAGTTTGATATCAAATTTTAGTAGCTATCCATTTTATTTGGGATTTAATAATTTTTATATTATAAGAGAGTTGTATGATATCATGTTCAAAATAATAAAGCAAGAATCTTCAAAAAAAAAAATAGAATCTTCAGAGCATCCTTGCTTCCATTCCTATAATTCAACCCTCTTCTCCATAACAAACTTAAATTCCTTATCCTGGCACTCATAGCCAAGTTGGCACTAGTTAGCATTCCAGACTCATCCCCTATAACTCCATAACATAAGCTCTAGCTAAATTGGACTATGCATGACTTCAAGTGTGCCAAAAACATATCCTACTTTGTGGTGCTTCTTTAATGCTGATCCTTTCTTTCTGGAATGCAGTTCCTGCTTCTGTCAACTTAAACTCTGTTTTTTCTCCAAAGGCCATAATCCTTAACTCTTGGAAGACTTGTAGCACCATTTAAATCCCTTTTTATGACCTATGTACTTTTTTTAAGTGTTGTGATGGCTTATAACAGTCATATTATGTAATACAGTGATGAGTAAAAAGTAGAGAAAAGCAGAAAAGAAGTGAAAGTAATAGAAATACAATATTTTAGCAAAAACAAGAAATTATTTTCCATGTGTGTATTCTGCCTTCTCGGATTGCAAGCACTTAGGACATAGAACATGCAGACAGTATATGTTTGATAAATAAATGATGATTAAATGTCATGGCACATTCCCAACATCTAAAGCACTTTGCACATAGCAGTTCCAAATTTCCTTACTGATTTTCTAGTATTTTAGGAGCTGTAAATAGTTACATTTCAGATGACATATAAGCCACTTTGGAACATAGGTTGTCAGAATGTATGCAAAAATTTCTTGAATGGATTTTTATTTTTTTTTTATTTTTTATTTTATTTTATTTTATTTTTTAAGATTTTTTATTTATTTATTTGACAGACAGAGATCACAAGCAGGCAGAGAGGCAGGCAGAGAGAGAGAGAGAGGAGGAAGCAGGCTTCCCGCTGAGCAGAGAGCCCGATGCGGGGCTCAATCCCAGGACCCTGAGATCATGACCTGAGCCGAAGGCAGAGGCTTAACCCACTGAGCCACTCAGGTGCCCCTTGAATGGATTTTTAAATAATATAGTCCTATTGTAATATTTATGGTGTCTTCAATTGGATTCCTAGAACAACCACCTAAGAAGGACTGTACTGTGCATAAGGGATGGTTTTAGGAGCTACACCAATAAGGGAGGAAGAAAACTAGGTGTTGGGGGGAGGTAAAGCTTGACCCACTGTGGGAAAGCAATGTTAGCTCTCCCTATTCTATAATAAGTTCTAGAGTTGGCATGCTTGATCAGAGTAATGGGCAATCAGATATGAGTGTTGGACATATCAGTCAACTACTGGGTGCGAGTCAACACTACTGGGTGCGAGTCAACCCAGGAGAGAGGGCTTGCCCAGGTCTCAGCAGTTCCCTGCAGCCAAAGGGCAAATGCCAGTGAAGGACTGAGCTGCGAGTCCTCAGCCGGCCATATTCCAAGTGTAAGAGCCTTGGAAGCATCACCTCTGAGGAGGGAATGTGGACGAAGCACAGTAATACCGACTACATCTAATGATTTTTTTGTCATGATGTTTGAGAAACAGTATAATTCCATGGAATAACTTTTTTAAAAAATATTTTATTAATTTGACAGAGAGAAATCACAGCTAGGCAGAGAGGCAGGCAGAGAGAGGGGAGGAAGCAGGCTCCCCTCGGAGCAGAGAGCCCGACTCAGGGCTCGATCCCAGGGCCCTGGGATCATGACCTGAGCCGAAGGCAGAGGCCCTAACACACTGAGCCACCCAAGCACCCCTGGAATAACTTTTTTAAGTGCAACATTTAAAGACAAAGTGTCCAGGTAGTTTGTGATGAGCACTTTCTAGTGCTCCAAATATATGTATATGAGTACCTCTTTTGGTGTTAATTATGCATGATTTTTTAAATTAGAAAGAAAAAGACAAGAAAATAAATGGACATCCCTATAACATTCTTATCATTATCATTGGCATTGCTTGTTTTTACTATGTGGAAATACACATTATAAGTTGCTGGATAAAATACCCATTAGAATAAGAGTTCTTATACCCCATTATGGGGAAAACAGCTCTATAAATTCAAATAAAAACAAATTAATTTTCTCACAGATGTTTTGTGTTATAAATAAGCCAACACGTTTGAAAAGCATTATTTTAAAAGGCTTTTGAATTCTTCAGGGAGAAAAAGCATAACAAGCTTATTTTGAAACTGTTAAATATTAATCTCCTATCTCATTTTTTTTTACAAATAAAGTACAATAACTTGCCATATTCTTGTCCTAATGTCTAATTTATTTAAACTTGTTTCTTATCACATCCTCTCATGAAATAGAAATGTTTGTATAGACGTGGAAGGTAACTGAAGAACCACAGGACTATGGTGGCCATCAGAATGGGCTTTGTAGTCACATGGCATTGCCGTTCCTAGAGCTCTTAAAAATAGACACCCATCTGTTCAGAACAAGCTTAATAAAATTCTGCCAGGGTATAGAATATATTCCTCACGTTTTGGGTTCTCTGAACTCTCTTTTTAAAGAACAAGTTCTTGATATCCTTTGGAGTCTAAAAAGAAAGAAAGAAAGAAAGAAAGAAAAATCCTTTGGCCTTAATTTGTATTTAATTTATTAGTGTACAAGGAGGTGTTAGTTTGTTGTAAAATGTTTTTAAGTAGATGTTTATTGCCAAAATATATTTCAATCTAAAGTAGGCCACCTTCTGGTTTCAATTAAGGAGGAGGTATCCTTTGATTTCTTTTTCTTTCTTTTTTTTTTTTTAATTTTGTATTTCAATTTAAACTGTGATTTCTAGGATCAAGTTCATAACGTTTATTCACCAAAAAGAAGCATAATCCCATTAATGTGGTAGAGGACAACTTTGTTAACGTGACACGTAAAGGAGTATCTGAGTGTGAGTGTGTGTTTTCTTAATACCTGATCTTCACCCAGCCTGTGTTCTCCATTCTTTAAGGCTCACTTCGTACTTTCATGGTTTTTTTTCCAATGCCTCCAAGGCAGATGCGGGAGTGGTATTGGTGCAGGGGCTCACAGTCCCTGGAAAGAGAAAGATTGCATAACGTGCAGCACTCTCTATGATATTGGCACTTTTGAATTAAACATCAGAGTAAATACACTTCACATAATCTTTCAAGTGTGGTTATGTGCGTGTTTTAAACCTGACATGAGGTAAAACTACGTTTTTTCACAGAAAATAATTTTCACTGTCACGAAGAATTTGTAACATATCAACAAGGACAAATGGCTATTTAATTAACCTAGTGAATGAACAATTTTGAGTTTTAAATAAAAAACTTTAAAGTAGAGATTTTCAGTCTTATAAAGTGGCTGGTACAGCTCATCATGGTAATTGTGAACAGCTTTAGTTCATTCTAATATTTCCTTATGAATATATTCATACAGGCCTTCCTGCAAACGAGTAAATAAAATCGAGAGTATGCATTGTGCGCTGCAGACATTGAAACCCTAGAACTGTGTTCAGTCTTATCTACTGTCTTGCATTAACAAAAGTGTCTATCTGATCACTGTTTTTATTAGCGTATTTGAATGGCATATTGATCCTCATTCGATATAAATTACAATATAATCACATAACAGACTTGAGTATAACCGATTGCGAGCAAATGAGGAGCACATGAGACAGAACATGTGGATTTCAGTGCTCAGACCTTATGAACACTCACACATGTTCAGGAAAGCCCACTGGATAAAATTTATGGATTGCTAATGATTTTTATTGGCCCCTTGGCCCAAAGTGGTGGCAAGCTGCCCAGGAATTTGAAGGAATCCTGTTTTCGGTTAGTAGTCAGAATGCAAAGAGTAATAAAACTCAGAAAAGGCATGGTGAAAGCTAAAATACATTTATCCAGGTACAATGAGCCCAGCCAACCTTATGGCTGTGAGTCCTTTTGCCTTTTCTTACCCCTGAGGTTATGGAATTTTATTCTATCCTGGTATCCTAGTTGGAGGATCATTTTAACAAAGTCTTGAAAAGCACTGCACAATTCATTTGTGTGTGTGTTTGTTTGTACAATGTGCCTGCACAATGACATAAAATGGCTAATAGGATCCACAGCCCTCTTTTCCCTGCTGAATGAATGATCTCTTATATTCCTGATGGAATTCAAGCAAACCACTTTGCTTATATTAAAAGCAGGCATTTGGATAATCCAAGAGTTACACAGAATTGTATACATGATCTCTCTTTTTAAAAGTAAGGGCAAATTTCCGGCTGAATTGTATCCGCACAACCACAGGAAAGAGATGGTATGGTTAAAGGCAGCACAACACTGCCCCTCCCCTCTGGCTTTTGTTTCCGGTCATTTATTTGTACTTCTCATAACTAACTAAAAACTTAGTTTTCTTGTGATTATTTCAATTTTGCAATTTAGAACATGCATTTTGTCTGACTCTGATTCCAACAATTAATGAGAGTGTGGGTGGGTGTTTTGGAAATTTGAATGGTGGCTGGACAACTGATAATATTTCTAGAGAGATGGCAATATAGTTATGTTAGAAAATAGAGTTATAGTTAAGAGATACATAATTAGGTATATACAAATGAAACTATATGTATTGGGGATATTTGCTTTAAAAGAATCAACTGTGGAGGTCAGAAGAGAAAGGAATGGTTGTGGGTGTGGACAAAACAAGATTAATTATAAGTGGATGCGTTAGTCTCGGATTTCCAAAGAACAAGACTAATGGGATATATAAAGATACATATGTAAGAGGAGATTTATTATAGGAACTGGCTCGCATGATTATGGAGACCAGGAAGTCCTGCCAGCTACCCTCTGCAAATTGGATAACCAGGAAAGCTCATGGTGTAATTTAGCGTGCATCCTAGGCCTGAGCACCAATGGGGTTGATGGTGTAATCTGCAATCTGAATCCAAAAGCCCAAGAACTAGACGGGTTTATATCTGAAGCTGGAAGAAGATGGACTGGGAAGAGAGAGCAGAGAACAAATGCTCCCATCCTCTAACTTTTTGTCCTGTTCAGGCCTTCAATAGATTGGATGACGCCCACCTACTTTGTTTTTTTGTTTTTTTGTTTTTTTTAAAGATTTTATTTATTTATTTATTTGACAGAGAGAGATCACAAGTAGACGGAGAGGCAGGCAGAGAGAGAGAGAGAGACGGAAGCAGGCTCCCTGCTGAGCTGAGAGCCCGATGCGGGACTCTATCCCAGGACCCTGAGATCATGACCTGAGCCGAAGGCAGCGGCTTAACCCACTGAGCCACCCAGGCGCCCCGACGCCCACCTACTCTGGCGAGGGCAATCTGCTTGTCTTAGTCTGTTGACTCAAATGCTTGTTTTGCAAAATCATAGTCACAGACACAACCAGAAGCAATGTTTTACCACCTATTTGGGCATCTCTTAGCATTGTTAAGTTGGCACCAAAAATGAACCATCACACTAGACAAGTGTTGGAGGTGAGTAATAGGTACATAGAGATTATTACGTCACTCCCCTTATTTGGGGTATGTTTAAAAGTTTCATAGTGATGGTTGTATTTTCCTTACTTCTTTTTCCATTATATTTGTCAGACAAGGAGAAGGATTATTTTGTCTGTAAGTTTTGCTACAAGGCAGGTGTCCAGAAGTTTAAATCAATGCCTGAGATATCTTAGTGTTCTCTATTCTAATCTGGGCTGGCTTCCAAATGCACAAGCTACTCCAGTGGCTAGGAGAGTTGTTCCTGAGTACAAGTTACACACAGACTTAGTGAGAGGAAGAGATGACGATCTTTATTTCTAAAGCTATGTGAACGGAATCAGGTCCCTAACTAACAGCTATAACTCTAGGAAGCATTATCCAAGTATAGAGGTGGAAGAAAAGGCTGCTATCAAAAGCTAAGGAGGGGAGTACTAGATTATAGCAAAACCTGAACGTAGGAACAGGGCTCCTGTTTCAGTTAGGTGAAACAGAAGACACTCAGATATCCAAACACACAGTAGTCATCATCGAGTGAGAGGCCAGCATCCTTCACACAGTCTGGACAGCATAATGACAAGACCAGGACAACGTAACCCAGTTCCCTACTGGTGGAAATTGTCTCAATACCATGTCAGGTATGGTTAAGATTATCCCAGGGATTGTGAGCATTTGGGCAGGTTGCATGAAAGTCACAATACTCATGAACTTTTAGGCTAGCACAAGTAAAGACTGTGAGTCCCTGTTCTTCCATGACATTTGTGATGGCATCCTCAATCTGTCTGTTACTTCCCAGACCGTCCTGATCATGTGAGACCCCATTTCACATGTTTGCTCAATATGTCTACTGTTTGCAAGTGAATATATCACTTTTCTTCTAGTTATTGTTGCAAACAAGCCAGTAATCAGGGAATGACAATAATTTACCTTGTGCTGTGGACACAAACAGAAGCACATCCTAAATGCTTATTCAGTGAAATAGTCACAACTCTCTTAAAAGTGAACTGTGTGTACCATGTGGCAGAGCTAAAGGGACAGGGGCCCCCAAGAGATAGCCATTGAACATATGGCTGCAAATACCTTACCTAAGCAGGTAAAAATAAAGTTCCCAGGAAATAAAAGCTAGTATTAAAAAAATGAAGCATGCAAAATAAGGATGATAAAGCAGCAAACATGATAGTCATAAATTCCCAGAATTCAGTTGAATGTGCAGAAAATTTAATAAGCACAGCCATTATCAGAAGTGCTGACAGTAAGCGGGGATGCAGCTCAGGTGTAGGGATCCTTGAAGGGGTGAGGGCAGAATTGCCAGTGCACAGAAGCAGACAGAGGTGCAAGCCGAGAACAACGACCTTTTAAAATAGATACAAATGACCTACTTAGAGGGCATGGAAAAGACCCAAGTTTAAAGAACTGATAAGAAAAGCTCAAATAGCAAATATGAAAACCTAGGAATTACAGACAAAATTCGGTACTGTAGGATGAACAGTACCAGCAGATGTAAATGCAGGCTCTTTTTGGTATGAGGAACAGCTGGAGGAGGAGGGAGGGAGGGAAGAAGGAATATGCCCCCAAAGTAACAGTTCCAGCTATTTCTCAAAAAGCAAACTATTCACTTAAAAATGAATAAAGCACAGAGGATACCTGAAGACGAGTTCCATCAAAAGCAGCATGACACATGAACAAGTTGATTAAACATGGAGTCAGAGTGGGGTGAGCTCTGTCCCCTAATTGGGAGACCTAAAAAAGGTGTAATCCCTTGAGGAGGCTTTGTGTTATCATTGATAAATGGGAATAATCATACTTCTAGCCTCTCAATGGCCATGGGTCAATGGAAAAGATTGCAACAAGTAACATAAGCACCATGTCAATGTTTAGTAATCTTTATCTCAGATATGTTTGAATTTCAGATAAACAGCAATTAATTATCCCAGAAATATTTGGATCAAAATGGCCCATGTAGTATTTGGATTTTCATTTTCTGAGTTTGAGAACCTCACTATATATACATTAGTATTTTCAAGATTGAGAATTTTGGTGAATGCTGAACCAAACAATTCCATAACCATTAGGTAATTCCCACTAGACCAGAAGCTCTGAGATGAGTTATGATGACTTCACTCCTGGTTGTTGGCCTGAGCACAGCATAAAGCAAGGTAGTTAGCACACAGTATGTACTTAATTTCAGTAACTTACCTTATTAAATAAATGAATCATTTCCACCTTTATGTTTCAAAATTGCAGTGTTAATTAGAATTTGTGAACAAAAACAATAATTCAGAAATGCATTTGATAATTCATTATGTAAATTTAGACTCAGTCTAAAGATGTTTTGCAGTTTATGAATATAAATAGTTACATACTGTTTATGGGGGTTACTTGTACATTGGATGAAATTTGTTTATATTAATTTTGATAATTGCAAAGAGTGATAGAAACTTATGCATGCACATAATAAAGATTATTTTGTCTCTCAACACTAGTAAAGTAATTCAGAACTGTGATATTTCTCCATTTCATAAAGATCAACATTCTTCAAGTAAATACTTCTAAAATATATGCAATTAATAGAAGGAAAAATTCTTCATTCTCTTTTTCTTTAATATAAAATTCAGCCCAGTTGGAATGTGAACATATAATGCAAGTGAACACAGATCAAAGTCATGTAAGAATTAGGGAATATAAACCAATGAAGTCTTGCTATTATTCTGAATGCCTAATATAGTAATAAGTCCTATAACTAAATGGAACATTTTCAGATAAAATTAGAATCTGAAAGATGATACCAAGTCCACTAATACTCTAATCATACTCTTGCCTGTGCTAGCGACACCTTTGATACTTGCACTATCCAGGTGTCTCATTTGACATGCGTATTGTTTCTTATTACCCATGTATATTTTTATCTTGTATGTCCAGCTGGACTCTAAACTCCTGGATAACGATTATTAAGTTAATATTATTCTGACTATTCAACGTTACTCTCAGTTATTAGGTGCTGAATTGAAAAAAGCTAATTAATATAAATAAATCTATTAAAAGCAAGTATATATGTATACTAATATTATATATCAAAAACATAATCGTTACAGTAAATGCCTTTTCCCTACTGATTAGCTAACCTATATTTTATCTTACTTATGTATTTTAAAGATTTTTATTTATTTATTTGAGAGAGAATGAGAGTGAGAGAGATCACAGGAGAGGGAGAAGCTAACTCACTGCTGAGCAGGGAGACTGATGCGGTGCTCGAACCCAGGACCTTGAGATCATGACCTGAGTGGAAGGCAGACCCTTAATCAACTGAGCCACCCAGGCGCCCCCTCCCTATTCCTACATTTTAGAGTAAGTGCTTTAGAGAAGAGTGTGATCTCTAAATGACGTAGTTGCCTCAAGAGAGTACAGCAGCAGAGTTCCTGATTAATGAGAAGGTAACAACATCCACAACATCTTGGGAAATTAAGGTGGTCAGTGAATGCTGATTTCTCACGTGCCAGTGTTCCTCTGTTCTGCCTGTTATGCTGCAAGCAGCAGACTTGTGTCTCTGGTCAAGACAGGACAGGCAGGGCTGGGTGAAGTAACAACTGTAGGAAGCTACGGTGAAGATACAGACATGTCTGGGAGTCTTAGTCTCCGTTAGAACCGAGCCACCAACGAATGGTGGCCTGTATCCTCAGCAGGGCTAGAAATAAATGCATAGCACAGAGGGAAAGTGAGCATGGTTTGTCAAAGGTGAGTATGGTAAAAAGTAATTAGAGAGGAGGAGGAGGGTGAGTACGTGTGGTGGTGATGGGGGAGGGTCACTGAAGGAGTCCATAACATTTAAGAGTACAGGCAAAGTAGAATTACTCCAGGGACTATGTCAAAGAAGGAATTTGAGACAAACACAGTGGTTTGTTTTATTGTTTGTTTTCTCTTAAATGAGACCTGATCTTCAGTACAGTAAAAGAAAAGGAAAAACAGGATTTGTCACGTTTCTAGGTACATACATGTTTCAGTATCATGTGGAATTGTTTTCTGTGTATTATACATCAAGAAACACAGGATTATATGGGGCATTTCTTTAAATGCTCAGAATTTGCTCATCATCAAACTCTCCTTGGCTGTTTCCAAATATTCTTCAAGAAAACATTGTTTTATATTGTGGGACAAAATTACACTGCACCACTTACACCAAAGAAGCATGACTGCGTGAAAAATGCACTTGGAAATCGGTGCCCCTGTCATGGTATTGTTCAAAGTTCATCACTTTCGATGTGCTCACAATTTCAAAGCCAAGACCAGCCATCAACCATGAGTAGCAATACATAAGAAGAGTCAGAGAACGACATCAAGGATGTAGCGGTAGTTACTAAAACAACAAAGGCGATGTATGACCTCGGTCTTGGCGGGGAAGATTCCGTTTGGGAGGAGTTGGAGGCTGGGTCGGCCTTCTATGCTGGCAAACAGCAAACAGGAAAGGCAAGAAAAACTAAATAGTCATTACAGAGCCATTTCACACTTTTATTCTTGCTTTTATGCAAGTGTCATAATGCACTTTACATCTCCTCACACTGGAAAGCATCTTAATGCAGCTGTGAAGCAGGGACGGCTCCTCAGAACTTTTCATTACTGCTCTTGACTCATCAGCAAATGCATTGTGAAAAATGACTATCATGTTTCCCCATAGCCTTTATTAAGCATTTATGACAACTTTAAAAATCAGATAGTCTTTCATTTACCCTTTTACAGCCAAGTATATTAATGCCACTTTCAGTCTGAGAACAAAGAGGCACAGGGTTACAGCTATGTAGGCTTTAATTCAGCAGAGGCAGAAGGAACAGGACAGTCCCCGATTTTCTAAGCCAAGCAACTGAAACACTTTACTCCGTTTTCCAGACCCAGTTACTTTCTTTCCTATCCTTACCTATTTTGGAGACATACTTCAATAATGCACATGGAAGACTCATTGCATTTATAGGAGGGTCATCTGATGTTAATAATGTGCTATGGATTTTGCCTCTCTTTCTATAGTTACTCGTATAGGTCAAAGGGTTGGCCATCCCTAGAAATGACCTCTTGATCTACAGCAGGAATCAGTTTAAAAATGTCTCTTGCGTTTTATTCCCAGGCTGCACAATTCCTGTTGGACTTCCATCCGGTGACTCAATCTTTGCATTGTGTGGATGGAAGCATTAGATGGTTTCAGTGCCATTTGGGAAATTAAGGTGGTCAGTGAATGACCACCTTGAATAAAGGAGAAAGAGATACAATCCAGATCTTTCTGTAATCATTTTAAGAGAACATTCCACAAGAAATTTATATACCTACTACTGGTCTGTAGTAGGTATATATTAAAGATATAATTACGTTTCTCACAAGAAGCAGGATTTGCCCTGGAGGACTCTGCCAAGATTCTGGAGTCTGGATGTAAACCAAGAACCTGGCATATCCCTGAAGGGTAATATTCACCTTATAAAATAAAATTTATGTATTTATTTATTTATGCCATATGATGCCCCTTCAAATTCGTGGCCAAAGTTCAATTCAACTAGATTTCTTTGTGATGAGTGTACCTCTCAAGCTGAATGAAATAATTTACCGATTTTCCAATCATGAAGGAATCAAAAATCGATTAAATGTACATGAACCTCGTGCTACCGACAGTTAAGAAGGAGGCTGCAATAAAGAATTTCTAGGTTTAATCAATATTTTTCTTCAGCTGGTATTTAGAGAAGAAAGCATCAAGGCACAGTTAAATCAATAATGTGGAACACTTTTTATATGAAGAAGAATCGCGAGCTGTTCTTAATGCTACAGATTCTGGACCTAATGGTGAGGTTAAAATAAAAAACAAAAAGTAGGACTGTTGTGACACGCCTTTCCTTTGAAGTTCTGAGTAACAGGCACAGTTTTGACCTCCAGTTGAGTGATTGCACCCAGGCAGCTCTTAATAAACATGAATAGAACTAGAATTTCCTTGGGGAAAAAAAATAAACACACACACACATACATATATACACATATACGTGTATATAGGCATTGTGTTGATAAGAAGTCAGAAAATCAGAGGAGTTTGTTGCTTTTCTTTTGTGTTTCTTCTTTTTTTTAAAGATTTTATTTATTATTATTTTTTTTTAATTTTTTTTAAAGATTTTATTTATTTATTTGACAGAGAGAGATCACAAGTAGATGGAGAGGCAGGCAGAGAGAGAGAGAGAGGGAAGCAGGATCTCTGCTGAGCAGAGAACCCGATGTGGGACTCGATCCCAGGACCCTGAGATCATGACCTGAGCCGAAGGCAGCGGCTTAACCCACTGAGCCACCCAGGCGCCCCTAAGATTTTATTTATTGATTTGACAGAGAGATCACAAGTAGGCAGAGAGGCAGGCAGGGTGGTGGTGGGGGGAAGCAGGCTCCCCACTGAGCAGAGAGCCTGATGTAGGGCTTGATCCCAGGACCCTGAAACCATGACCCGAGCTGAAGGCAGAGGTTTAACCCACTGAGCCACCTAGGTGCCCCTGTTTTGTGTCTCTTTTATTTTTGTTTTCCTCTCCTAAATATCACAAATTTCCCACGGCTTGGATTCCCAGTTCTTGGCAAGTCCCATGTTAATGGCCGCACTGGTGACAACCATTTACAGGTAGGATTGAAAATAACATCCTCCCTTAGCCACTGCTCAAACTACCTGCCTTCCCACTCTTGAAGCAACTACTGTTAATATCATTCTCTTAAAACCCTTTCCCCACCTAGTTTGTTCCCCGTAGGTGCTATTTCAAGGATAGCTTTGGCTTCATTCTCAAATCATGCCACAAAATTGTAGCATGGTCTCAGAAGGTAGTATTGGTTAGACAGAAGCATTCCTTTTCCCAGTCTCTCCATAGCTGAACCCCACAAACTACCTAGCAGGAGAGGTTATAGCTCCGGAATGGAAGGTCACCCCACATACTAGTGAGGAAGGCAGTCATCACCAGGCTTTTTCAGATAACTGAGAAGATAAATTCTGAAATATTGAAACCTTTTGTGTTTCTTTTCTTCCTTCTCTCCTTCCTCGCCCTCCTCCTCTTTGACAGAGAGATCACAAGCAGGCAGAGAGGCAGGCAGAGAGAGAGGAGGAAGCAGGCTCCCTGCTGAGCAGAGAGCCTGATGTAGGGCTCGATCCCAGGACTCTGAGATCATGACCTGAGCCGAAGGCAGCGGCTTAACCCACTGAGCCACCCAGGCGCCCCAAAGAGTTAATTTTTTAAGATTTTTTTCTTATTTTATTTTATTTTATTTTATTTTATTTTATTTTATCTATTTGACAGAGAGATCACAAGTAGGCAGAGAGACAGGCAGAGAGGGGGGTGGGTGGGGGAAGAAGGCTCTCTGCCGAGCAGAGAGCTTGACGTGGGGCTCGATCCCAGGACCCTGGGATCATGACCTGAGCCGAAGGCAGAGGCTTTAACCCACTGAGCCACCCAGGCACCCCCAAAGAGATAATTTTCTAAAAAAGATTTTATTTATTTCATTTGAGAGAGAGAGAGGTGGGAAGAGGCAGAGGGAAACCAAGAGAGAGAATCTCAAGCAAATTCCATGCTGAGCAAGGAGTCTGACTCAGGGCTTAATGTCATGACCCTATAATCATGACCTGAGCTGAAACCAAGAGGCAGATGCTCAACTGACTGAGCTACCCAGCTGCCCAAGAGTTAATTTTTTTTTTTTTTTTTTTTTTTTTTTTTTTTTTTTTTTTGTCGGAGAGAGTGAGCACAGGCAGACAGAGTGGCAGGCAGAGGCAGAGGGAGAAGCAGGCTTCCTGCTGAGCAAGGAGCCCGATGTGGGACTCGATCCCAGGATGCTAGGATCATGACCCAAGCCGAAGGCAGCCGCTTAACCAACTGAGCCACTCAGGCGTCCCAAGAGTTAATTTTTTTATACAATAATAAAACTAGAGAAACTGAATTTCCATGGGGAGGTCATGGTGAGAGGACCAGGAAATGAGGAAATAAGAAATCTGGACAGAGGATAAAGTCGATTAACTCAGAAATGATAAAATTCAGGAAACCCTTATACAGAATTAATGTAGCATTTGCTGTGTCTAAAATAGGAGTCTGTGCTCTACCCCTGAAGTCCCATGTGTGATTTAAATGGGAAGAACAAATGGAATGGCCAGACCGTGCCCATGGAAGCAGATGGATGCAGAGCCCCAAGGAACAAGGAGACTCTCCTCTACTTTGAACCCTCCTTACTGCCTGACCGGGAGGAGAAGAGGGTGGAATGGCATGGATCAGCCAGTGCACGCACGTGGAAGGGATTAGAGAAAATTTCATTTGAGTTTCAAAGGATGGGATATTACACTTGACATTAGAATTATATATAGGGAGAGGTCACTTCTTAGATATTGGCTTTTTAAGAAAAATAGAAGGCAAAGATTATCATACTGAATTATTAAAACATATGCAGAATTATTATCATTTTTATGGCCATGAGGTCACTATTTTCATTTGCTAATATGCCTAGTTGGGTATTTTTAATTTGGGGAGTGATTTTACATTGTTGCTTCTAAAGGCAACTGGTGCAAACACAAGTATTTTATTTTATTTTTTTTTTAGCTAGTAGAAAACTCTGTCATATAAATATATATGTTTTTATTTATATCATATAAGTATTTTCTGCCCTCAATTTCATGTTGATAGTATAGCAGTACATTGGAGGTGCTGCTGTTGGTGAAATAATATTCTCCTGTCAGTGGTCAGTATTTATGTTATATGTGAATCCTCTGCCTCTCTTTCACCTTGTCAAAGGTAAAGGATCTCACAGTCTATCTTTTGTTTAGAGGAACCTTCTCCATTTATTTTATTCAGTCTCTCTCTGTGTCTTTCTCTCCCCCAAACTTTTTTTCATTTTTTTTTCCCCTTCTGTCTCTAAAATATTTACTATGTATACTTGGGGATGAAAATGGAACCTGGTATTTTTTTTTCTTTACAATTCCCTTGTGTTTCTATCCAAAGCCCTAGTCTAAAATAGACATACTTTCCTTAAGAATGTGAGTAGGCTTCTCTCCTAGTCATTGATCAATAACGTGTGGAGGTTGACACACCCTGGGGGTCCATGGAGGCAGGTCAGGTAGGGAACTGATAAAACTAACTTAGCTGTTAGTATCCTGGTTCTGTGGCTGAAGAAATGAACACTAAGGTTGAGTAACTTGCCTGGTAACTCAGTTAATGAGTAGTAAAATTTATGTTTGACCCCAAACTCACTAGAAGAATATGTATTTGGCTACACCAGCATCTTTAATTATTATCCAGACACCTATGTATCCGAGAATCTGGGTGAATTTCCCAAGGTCACACACCTACTTAAATACGTGTAGATGTTCAGAAATTATCATGAAGCAATTTTCTGTTTTGTAGTTGATGAAACATTTCTTCAATTAGAAAGTGTTAATACTCTTCGTAGTCAAAGGGTGATGTATGTGCACATGTGAACATGCAGTTTCAAAATAACTTGTAAGGGCACTTGGGTGGCTCAGTTAGTTAAGTGTCTGCCTTCAGCTCAGGTCGTGATCCCAGGGTCCTGGGATCAAGCCCTTCATTGGGCTCCCTGTTCAGCAGGGAGTCTGCTTCTCCCTCTCCCTCTGCCTCTGTCACTCTCCCTACTTGTGCTCTCTTTCCCTCTCTCTCTCTGTCTGTCATGTAAATAAATAAAATCTTAAAAAAAAAGAATAACTTCCCACTGACCTGCCTGCCCAGTCCTATGCATGCGGGACAGCTCCAGGAATGAGGGCAAGAAAATGGAGCTCCACACGTTATCTCAGTTGCATTATTAACCAAATAATTATATATATATATATATATATATAATAATTTTCTCTTGGAAACTCAAAGATACCTGTGAGAGGCCAAAATAGTTTACATTTTATGGCACAGCACAATATTAGTGGGAAGAAAGTTTAAGGAAATACACATTTGACATCTTAAAGAATATGTTAATAGGGTTGATATCTTCTTAATTGAAACTGTCACTGAATTAGCCTGAAGTTATTTTCTGTGTTTTCTCTTCTTCGATGTTCCTGGCTCAGTGTCCCCTGCATGTTTAGTGGGACAAAGAAGAGAGTTGGTACATGTCTGTTTTAGGTCAGGGATCAACAAACTGTGACCCTGGAACCAAATCCAGAACTTACCTATTACTGTATATGAAGTTTTACTGGAACACAGCCAAGCTAATTTGTTTGCATATTGTCTATGGTTGGTTACTTGCTACAAAGCAGAGTTGAGTAGCTTTGACAGAACCCACATGGCCCCCAAAGTCATAAATATTTACTATCTGGCCCTTTACAGAAGATGCTTGCCAAACTCAGGTTAGGTTTGCAACTCAAGAAATAGGGTGTCCTTTAGCCCTTCTAAAGACACATTCTGGGTCCAGTGATGTGAGATGGCATGAGACACAGAGTCTACTTCTGGGGATCAGCTATCTTGCCCAACTGCAAGTTAGCTTTGGCTTTTCCTTTCCCCTGTATAACAGTTTATTAATAGAACACTTTAGAAAATTCATGTAAAATGATGACATACACATTTTATTTCTTTAGCTCTTTATGAGATGATAATATGGAATTTCATATATAAGCCTGAAGATACGTGTAGACATAGATATTGATCAGTTCAGTTAAAAGTTTCTAAGGGGTTCTTGTCCTTCGTCTCATCTATATGCCACACTATAAATGGGGCTATTTCTTAATCTCAGCTCGACCGATAAAATCCAGCTACGTTTGCCCCTGTGTTGGAAACAATATATACCTAAAGGGACATAGATCTGTATTCCAAAACTCTAACAAGAATGTGGTGTTTTAGGATGTAGAGATAATGAATAGCACTTTAAGCCAATTAAAAGAAAGGACTTCTTGAACAGGCAGAAAAATAAATATACATCATAATGGGCACAAATATTGCCACTGAATTCAGATTTTCTTCAAGCTTTATTGTCTGATGCAAAAATTAAGAATGGAATCAGCCATAGATGAGAAAAGCGTGAATGTAAAATGAGAAAGAGCATCCTCTGGGCTGCATTCCTCCCAGCAGGTATCTTGTTTCTGTACTTCTGCTGTGAGCGGGAGTAAATCGGCAGTGTTTTTGAAACGTATGTGGAGTGTTGGCCAAAGAGGCAGTGCTAATATCCTTGAATTTGGGGGTGAGCCTATTGAGGTATTAGGTTCCAAATCCTATCTTGACTAATGATGTCAAAGATTTTTTGGTGAAAGTAGTTGTCAAAATCTCCACTATGATTACCAGAATTCAATTACATGCAATAGTGAATCTATAACAGAATGAGTGCCTATTTTTTGGCATGATCAATGCATTCAAATGCACCCAATTTCTCTTTTCTCTTGAGGAGACAGAAAAACACCTGGAGTTCCTTTCTTACGTACTTCTTTTCTCCTCCATGTTTTCTGATGGGAACAGAAGTGCTGAGATTGGGTAGATGATTAGAGCAAGCACAGGGCCTAGTTGTCATAGTAGTGAGCTCAGGATAGGCATAGCCCTTCTGTGCACCTTTGTGAGGAGTGGCCATCTGCTTTTCAATGTGTCCACAGTTGAAGGTAAATGATGCCCTCCTTCTCCCAGGATTGAGGAAAAGGTAAGAAACTTGGTGAATGACTTATACAAGGATTGGAAGGGGTGTCAATGTGCAACATTTTGGATTGAGATCATGGATTAACAGGTACCATGAAAGGGGTCACTTCAAGATGACACTGCGTGCTCTTCCATCTGACTCTTTTCTCCCTGAGCAGTCACTCCATTCATTCAGAACTAACTAGTTCTCTACACGTGACAGGCTATTCCTATTCCTTCTTTACTGTGTAGAAGCTGGTCCTCTGACCAAGAGTAACTTTTCTAAATGTACCTACAGCCATGTCCCTAGTGTGACATGACCATGATTTAATTTGAGCAACAGAGGTCTGGGCATAGCATCAGCAGGAGACAGAAGTGGTGCCACTAAAAAGACTTGATCATGACGTTAAGATTTAGCATGCTTAATAAAATGGTTCCTGATCATCTCTCATAATTCCACTTCCTAAATAGTTTTCCCATCTCAGTAAATGGCACCTTAGTTCTCCTAGTTCCCCATGTGAACATTGGACGTCAGCTCTGACTTCTCTTTCCTGCCAAACTGACACACAATCCACAGACACATCCTCGCCATTGTATCTTCAAAACACATCTAGAATCTGACCAGCTCTTGAAAATTTTGGCAGTGATGGCTTTTATGCTGGAGAGCATCCCCTAGCCGAGTTCCTGCTGGTGCACTGACTCCCTAGCCCTCTCTACCCATCACCAGTGTGTGCTTTAGAATGTGGATCTTTCCACAATCCACCCCAGAACCCTCTGACCAATTCCCCATCTCGCTCAGAGCAAAATCAAAAATTCTTCTACAGGTTAAGAGACTCTACTCCTGCTCTTCTGTTGTGCCTTACTGGTTAACTTGCTTTCCTCTTTTGTCCTTGTGGCTCACTGCAGTGTGGTTTTGAAAGTGAGTTTTGAACACGACGACAATTCCCTACTAAATGTCTCAGCATGAACCTTCAAAGAATATCCTCCAAAAAACTACAATGCTATTATCTAATATTAAAAACAATTAATCTTATACTGTTTAATACACATTCTGATCCCAATTCCATCAATTGTTTTTTCTTTTGTAGCATATTTTAAAGTCAGAGTTTGCTTCGTAGCATTTTTAAAACCAATATTTGATCAAACGTCACTCACAGCAGTTGGTTCTCCTGTCTCCTCTTTCAATCTGGATGTGCCCACCCCCACTTATTTTCCCATTTTATTACTTAAAAACATCAGACAAGTTGTTTTATAGAAAAAAATGGCATTGTGAATTTTTATGAAACCATGGAATCATTAAATTTATCCCTCTAGCTTCTGTATATTCTATAAATTAGGAGTTTAATTTAGATTTTTAGAAAGGATCCTTAATATGTTGGCTTTTTTTATCCTTCATATTACATCACATTAGCTGTCACTCAATCTCATAGTGCTTCATGATTAGTAATATCATGTCTGAATAGGTATTTTTAGACAATTACTGTAATCCTTACTTTACATGCCAAGCTGCCTTGGCTTAGAAAATAATGCATTGGATCCTTCGTGTCTTTTTTCAAAAGATTTATTTATTTATTTGAGAGAAAGAGTATGAATGAGAAGGGGGCAGTGGCAGAGGAAGAGAGAAAATCCTGAAACAGACTCTGCATTGAGCACAGAGTCTGATGTCGGACCAAGACCCTGAGCTCGTGACCTGGGCTGAAACCAAGAGTCGGCCACTTAACCAACTGAGCTACCTGCATACTTTTGTGTGTCTTAACCTCTGCTGCTACCTTTAAAAGTATGTACCCTTATGGCAATAGATACACCGAGTTCTTTTCTAGAAAAAGGAAAACCTCGGGAGTCACTTATTTTTATTTTTATCTTTTATAGAAGTGGTTTTTTTTTAAGATTTTATTTATTTATTTATTTGGGAGAGAGACAGAGTATGAGCAGAGGGGAAGGAGAGGCAGACTCCCCACTAAACAGGGAGCCCAGTGTGGGACTCAGTCCCAGGACCCTGGGATCATGACCTGAGTCGAAGCAAACGCTTAACAGAGTGAGCCACCCAGATGCCTCCTCAGAAGTCTCTTAAACATGACTTAGGATTTGGCCTCAAGAAAGGCAAAGTGGGACACAAAACATCAAAGTAAAAATAATGTGTTCTACAGACTCAGTAATAAGGAACAAAGTAGATAATAAGGAACATAGTAGATAGATGTGATAAATGTTGAGTATGCATGTTTACACTTAATTTCATCTACAAAATGTTGGCCAGGAAAGTAATTCCATTGTATGTGTATTGTTAACAATTAGAAAATTTACAGGTGAGGGACATTTGGGTGGCTCAGTTGGTTAAGCGTCTGCCTTTGGCTCAGGCCATGATCCCAGGGTCCTGGGATAGCGCCCTATATCAGGCTTCCTGCTCGGTGGAGAGCCTGCTTCTCCCCCTACCTGCCACTTGCCCTGCTTGTGCTCTCTTTCTCTCTCTCTCTGTCAAATAAATAAATAAAATCTTAAAAAAAAAAGAAAGAAAGAAAGAGAAAATTGACAGATGAGTTTGCAAAACAAATTGTGGATAATTCTTAAAACAATGAAATATCATTTCCAAAACATTTACTGTATCTTAGGACTATACATATATGGACATATGTTCCACGTTTCATATATATGGAGGTGTGTGCGTGTTCAGTATGTATATGTGTCCACAGGCCAAAATAAAGTGTTCTCGGACATTCAAGGTATTGCACTTACAATTACAAAAGAAAATTTTGAGAAAAGAAGTTTATAAAGAATAATGACAATCCTCATCTGATATATATATTGGTTTTTGAAAATTGATCTGTAAATTTATCATTTAGATCCCAAGTCCCATTCCTGTTGTTAGAGGCCATTTTACACACAGAGGTTCGGCTGCTTGAGCAGGTGTACAAACAGATGATGTGTTCTCTGCTTCCTGGGTACCAGCTACCCTGAGAAGCCCATGTCTGCCGTGTCCCTTCTAACACCGCAGCCTCTAATCCAGGCAGGTGTGCATCCTTCCTGAGTTTTCTGGATTCTTTGAAATTGGGGTGTCTGTCTTACATTTTTATTTCTGCATATGTCACATATTCTCAGTGATTTGGTGTGTCCAAATAGAACATAACATCCCACTTAAGTGTGTTTTTATATTTTGTGTGTGTTTATATGTTTTGGAGACAAAGAGTTGAAAGCCCATGTCCAGGGTGGAAGGGCAGAGGGAGAGGGAGAGAGAGACTCTCAGGCCAACTCTCTACTGAGTGCAGAGCCCAACACCGGTCAGTCTCACAACTCTGAGATCATGACCTGAGCCAAAATCAAGAGTAGGAGGCTTAATCACCTGAATCACCCAAGTGCCCAACCCCATTTTTAAAAATCCATTCCTCTGTTCTTGAAGTAAGCAACACAATTCTTTTAAAATCATTAATATTCAAAAAATATTCATTACTAGCTGTGAATAGAAAGCCTTGGAAACTTGCACATACAAATGTGTGTGTGTGTTTGTGTGTTCCCATTGTTGCTTAAGCTTCTAAACCCCTTACTTAGTTACAGAGATCCTTGAGATGAAAATAACCCTAGTGGGGAGCAGTGGCAGATGTGGAGGAGGTTTTTAGATAACAAAAATAATACTAATTTTTCTAGGCAGAATGTGATAGACGTAACCTACAGGATTAGCACAGGATTGCAAACACTCTGGCAACTTCTACCTCCCCTTCTTTAAAAAATCAGTTTGAACACAGCGAGGTCTTCTTTGCATCAGTCATAATGGTTTAAGCAGAGTAGATATTCACCAAATATCTGGGGTAACTAAAACTCTGTTTGGGTGGATGTTAAAAATTTTGCAATCTTGGCTGCTTCTGGTATAGTGGAATCTCATATGTAATTTTTCTCCATTAAGAATCTTGCTTTGGGGCAGACTATAAGTCAATTGTGGCTGACAGGTTACCATTCTGTGGTCAACCTGAAATTTTAATCTAGTCCTGTTACCAAAACACTCTTCTACTAGAAAGTTAATTAATGTCCCTCAAAAACATATATAAACTTTATGTTTAAAATATATTTAGAAATACGCAATATTGCAATTACAAGCACATATTTGCATATGACTTGTCAGTATTTACCTAAGTAGTTTTTGAAGTTTATGTTTGTGGCCAATATTATATTTATCTTTGTACTGATACTGTTTTTGAAGAGTTTACATGTCGGCTTAATTTTGTGATTAATGGCACTGTGTTTACATGTTTAAATAAGGGCAAAATAGTAAATATACTTAAAACACCTTTAAAACAATACAGCCAACATTTTGGCATCTATGAAAAAGATGAGATGTGTACTTAACTCTCAAACTTGAAATATCCATATTATCTCAAATTCCAAAAGGGAAATAGATTTTGGCCTCTGATTCACTGAAATTAGAAGCTGTGATAAAAGAATAAGATACTGGCTGTGATAGAAGCTGCTTCAGAAATTCTGAGATCAAGACAGGTAACGCCATAACTGATGCTAAACTGTGAATTACATTTCAATTCACAAATTAATCCATCCAACAAATATTTGATACATATGTTAATGAAAGAGACCTAAATGGAGATATATATATATATATATATATATATATATGTATATATACATATATATATATGTATATATCCATACACACACACACACACACACACACACACACATACATAACATTCTTCCTTCAAAGAATTGCCAAAGGGTATTGATGGCAAAAACAAGGCCACAGTATGATTTCCATGTTGCTTTTTGGGGTGAGGGAGCAGGATGGAGACTGGTTCAAACACTTGACTCATCAAAACCAGATGATTGAATGTTTTTGAGGCAACTGAATTATACTCTGGGACACACTTTCTAAAAGCTTGAAAGTGAGCTGAGATAGAAAGAGGGCTCAAATTTTCCGTGTTGCCCCTTGGAACCATAGAAACAATGCTGTGGGAGGCCTCTCTAAGACTCTGTGGGTACTACACTGTCCATGCTAATACTTTGCTAGCAACCGCATAATCTTAAGCAGCATTGATTCTTTTAATAAATTTGTATTGAGTGTTTATGCTTCATGAAGATTCTCCATAATCTGATAAACCACAAGACTTTGTTTTTAGAAAATCCCATCTCCCAAAGGCAAGGGTATCCGAAAATAAGAGTTCTGGAAGCCACTTTGCCCCGTATGTCTGGAACATTCTTCTTTCATAGAGAGGCCCAAACTTAGAGGCAGAACCAGCAAATGGAATTTGCATGAGGAGTAGCTGGGACCAGGAAGACTTTTTGTCTTCCTGGGCCAGAGAATCCCTTCCTCAATGTGGAAGCTCCAGGTAGAACTACATGGGACACTTTCTGGCCACTCAGGCAGCAACAGCAGGGTCTAGTAGAGCCCCAAGGCAGTTAGATAAACTAGTATTACAGATTACTTAATTTTCTCTCCATCACGAGGTATCTCTACGTATTTCAGCAGCTTCTCAGGCAGACCATGGCTCAGAGATATGTATTAAACATCTTCTTATTGCTAAATCAATCCGTACTTTCAAAAACAGTTATAAAATATATTTGGGCAACGGTTAAGAAAGTTTAAATGTGAATTGAAAATTATATATAGTTGGGAAACTACTGCTAATTTCATTAGCTGTGCCAGTGGCATTTTGACTATAAAAGAAAATGTCCTTAGTTATAGGATAGACAAGCTGAGTTGCTTAAAGATGAGGTGTCTGGTAATTTTAGTTTCTTTCTTTCTTTCTTTCTTTTTTTTTTTTTTTTTTTTTAGATTTTTATTTACTTGGGAGAAAGAGAGAAAGATAGAACACAGAGGGAGAGGACATAAGCACACTCCCTACTGAGCAGAGAGCCTAATGCAGGGCTTGATTCCAGGACCCTGAGATCATGACCTGAGCCAAAGCAGACACAACTGAGTGAGCCACCCAGATGCCCCAATATTCGTTTATTTTCCTATAGTTGAGTTTATACACACATGCACAAATAGAGAATGCAAAAAGGAAAAGATAAAAGTATTAATGATTGTTGGATTTGGTAGTAAATAAAACTCTTTAGTGTGTTAGGATTTTTTTCTTAAAGAGTTATAGCAAAACAAGAAAAAAAGCACGGAATTGCTTTTATAAATCAATAACAAGGGGCACCTGGGTGGCTCAGTGGGTTAAAGCCTCTGCCTTCAGCTCAGGTCATGATCTCAGGGTCCTGGGATCGAGCCCCGCATCGGGCTCTCTGCTCAGCAGGGAGCCTGCTTCCTCCTCTCTGCCTGCCTCTCTGACTACTTGTGATCTCTGTCAAATAAATAAATAAAATCTTTAAAAAATAAATAAATAAATAAATAAATAAATAACAAAGTGGTGCATAATGCTATCCCAGTTAATCTGAAAATAAGTCTATGTCAATTTTTTTAAATTAACATTTTTATCATTCTTTGAAAATTTCACTTTTGTTTATGGTTCCCAGCACATATAACACATGAATATAAATAATACAGATGAAATAATACATTTTTTCCTAAGAAACAGGTTTCTGTGATACTTTTCCCTCAGAATTTAAAAAAATTCAACAATAAATTTCAGAAGTTGTCATAGGGAAAAGAAAGGGAAAAACTATGCCCTATTCACCCATCAAAAAAAGAATATGCTTAACAAATGAAAATATGAAAGAAATTCTATGTGATACAGGGCCATACACTTAACTGCAAATTGTTTGAAAGGACAGTGGGAATATAATACATCCGGATTTTGTTTTGTGTCAAGATTAGTATGACTTTAATTTGGTTGGGCAAATCGATGTTAGACACAAGAAAAACAGTAAAACTGAATTTAGGAGGAAAAGGGGCTCAAGTAGAATTGAAGATTTTCTTTTCAGGAATTCCAAGAGGTGACATTGTCCTTGAAGTAATTTAGTGAAACGCTTTGGTGGTTTAACATATATATTAATTGGCATATTCCGAAGCTAACTCCTAAGTGTAAAAAAAGTTACAGAGTCATTGACCTTAAGAAGTCACATAATTTCCAAATGCAGCACCGTGTTTGGAAGGTGGAGCGTTTCTGGGTGAGTGCACATCGCGAGGAAGTACTCTAGTTTGACATGATCAATAGCGCATTTGGGGAAAACAAGAGGGACCCAGCTGTAGGAGAGCAGGACTCCTTCTGGATGGAGAGAGGGGGCTTTCCGGGCAGTCGCAGCCGCTTTCCCAGCCCTCACTGGCCCTCTGCTTCATGATTGAATTCCAACCACTTCACTTCTGTCGAAACCCTCCACAATAATCAGGTACAGGGAAACCACACTTGTGGAGGGAAGAGAAAAACGAAAAATGAAAACTTGAGTTAAGCCACCGTCATTCATTCTTAATCCCCACCTCTAAAGTTGAGCTGAAAATGCATGGGAACGCACACTGAAAGCTAGAGGCAAGTCAGAAGACAATTGCTTTTTCTTTTTAAATTTTGAGCTGACACCTGAAACCCCTGATTGCCTGATAGAGGAAAAAAAGGTAAATTCATTCTGGCTGCGGTTCACAGACGCTTTGCGTGCTTTACTAGCAAACTTTCCTTGCAATTAGCTGACAAGACTGTCCTGAGATTAGGACCTGGATATTTTAAGAACACATCCACAAGTAATTAAGAAGGGTTCTAATTTTATTACAAGCAGTGAAGTAAAGAGATGCTAGGGGATATCTATTAATCTTGGTTTTTCAACCATAAGAATAGTTTTTTGTTTGTTTTGTTTTTGGTTTTGTTTGTTTTTTGTCTTAGGGAGGTCGAGTTGAAGCATCAGCACATTCAGATTTTTATTCCATGTATTTGGAAGAATGTCAGCTGTGAAGATGGCTTTGTCTAGTTTTATAGTCTTACCTCACAATAAAATAACTGATATACTTTAAACTAGAGGAAGCATGATAAAACATAAATACTGATGTGTGATCTTTTCCTACAATTAGCTCAATTTAATTCAAGTATCGCCCTCCTTTAAAGACAGCTAATGCTAGAGTCCTGATTTAGAACTGCTTACTCAACCAACTATAAAGTGCACCTCAGCTGCTAGGGTTAGGTGAACTTATTCTTCCCCGCATTTGGTTAAAGCATAGGGTGCCTTCCTTGTTTTGAAATAAAATAGCACTGGGCATTCCTTTCCTGCCCATTAGAGTCTTGGAAATACATATATAATTCTGGCTTAGTTTAAGAATTTCACAAGCCGTGATGAAATCAGAGTTTATTATAACTGGGTATGTTATAACTGTTCTATTTAAAACGTGAAACTTATATTTAAGAATTATTATGCACGGTGGCAACATATTAATACTGACTTTATTAGCTCATGCATTGCTATGTACAATGAGTTGTATAAAACGTCGATTTTGCTCCTGCTGACATTGTTCCCACCTTGCAGTAATGTGAGCTGTAGCAAAGCACATGTAGCAATCTGTGGTCTCTGAGGCTCAGCCTTTTCATTCCCTTGGAAACACACTTTAAAAACGGGTGCATTTTGCAAGATGGGGATCAAATGTCAGCATTTTAAGTAGCCAAAGAGAGTTAACCACTAATATGGATGAACTGGAGGTTCATTTCATTAAACAGACGACTTTGCTTAGAGAATGGACATTAAGTTAACAATTGATTTCATCTTTTGGAATGTGATAATGGAGAAAAGAGAAGGATTAAAAGAAAAAAAAAGATAACAGTAGAGCCATATGAATGAAAAATCACAGAACTTTAATTGCCTGAACCATAGGACTATTTGGGCTCCATCCTTTATAATAAAACCGGACCCGGGCTGATCAGTTTGACCGAGCGTACTTTCTAAGAGAACAGGAAGTTTTCCAAGCAGTCCCTTGCAATTCCTGATGGCGTCAGTTTTGATGGAATGCAAGCACACAGTGGCCGGTTACAGTGACATGTGGGAAAGCCCTGTTTAAACACACCAAAGTCACATATTGAGGTAATAGAACCTTCGAGAAAGGTGGTTTTAATAAAGAATTCTTTTTATACTGGACACATTTGTTTGGATTTATATTCTGTAGACTCTGATGACAACTCAGTAATGATTGCTCCAGACCTCTATATTAATCAGATTTAATATAGTAACATTTCCAGAAATGTGTTTTTTGAAATATTATGAGTCAGGAAATATTCTTCTGAAGCTGAATCTCATCAACAGATTTTATGAGTTTGAATTCAAAGAATTATATATAGTTTCTAAGAAAAAAATGACCCCAAAGCAAGCAAATTAGTTAACTAGTTCTTATGCATGACAGATTTGTATGCTAGAATGCAATACATCTTCTAGGAAACTTTTGAAGTTCACATTTTTGGAGTTCAGAGGAGAACAGAATCCACTCTGTTTGCAGATGTATTGCACTGTAATCACCAAAGGTCTTGGGCCGAAATATTAGTCCTTTTAAAACGCACTACAGATTTAGAAATTTTAAATAGGTCTCTTAGATCATTCAAAAGAGGTGAAAAATTATATGTTGGAAATACAAAGAATTCAGTATGTATGCAGTAACTTAATTTAACAATGAGGATAAATTTCCCATAATGAAAATCATTTTAGGATGTTTTCGTAAGTATGGCTTGATGCTCATATAATTATTTTATGACCAGAAAAGGACATTTGGCATAGACCTATTTGAAAAAAAAAAAAATCTTATGTGATTTATGTGGTTATTTCACTGACTCTGAGACAATTTATTACTTCTCTATTTTAATTTCAGTGCCCTTCTCCAAATTCTAGAGAATCCATCTTACGTTATCTATGAACTTATTTAATTTTTTAAATGCTTAATAGGAATAAGTTTTTACAAAGTGAATTTAGGAAATATTAAAAAAACCTTTATGAATTCCCAAGATAATTATATTTAAATTGGAGATCTTATATGACAACATCAGGATAATTCAAGTGTATTTAGCTGCCTGAATGCAAGTAGCAGTTACAATACTCAATAACACAAGCCTTGGTGGCCATTTTTCCAAAAGGAATTTGACATGCAAATTAACACAAAAAAGCTAAACACAAAATTAATCCTCAAATTTTGTATCCCACATCTCTGCAAATATCACTTTAACCATAATGTGTCCTCATGACATTATTCTTTTCTTTGGGTGCAGAATCCTCTAAAGATAATGACATTGCTCTAGGCAACACTTCCAAGTTTGATCTCTTGACGATTAATAACCCCTCAGTTTCTTTTTATTTCATACAAATGGTTCAGCTATTGATTTGCCTTAATATATAATGATGCATGAATGAAAAATGGGATTTATTCAAATGTAGGATCAAATGTCATTCTGGCCTCCAGGTTAATTGTCAATTTGTCAATTTGACAAATTATGAATTTGTCTTTTTTATTTTTTTTAAGATCTTATTTATTTATTTGACACACACAGAGAGAGAGCACACAAACAGGAAGAGGAGCAGAGGGAGAACGATTTGGGACTTGACCCCAGGACCCTGAGATCATTACCTAAGCCTAAGGCAGATGCTTAACTGACTGAGTCACCCAGGAACCCTGACAATACAATTTAATAAAGGCATTTACACAATCAGCTACTTAATATTATGCATGCATAATAAGTACTTATAAGTAAGGCCATTTTACAAATTTCAAACAATTTGGCAGGATCAAATTGACATTATTAAAAGCAAAACAACTATATCTCAGCAAATCTTAAACACACAAGATACAATTGATAAAAGATGAAAACATGTACCATAAAATATCTAGTGGAATGTGAAATACACTATTTCAAAAAATAAATGTTTTATTGACTGCAAAATGTACTGAACCTGTAAGAGAGGTTCTTCTATAACAACAACAAAAATAATTTGCCATGAAATTGTAATTGTCAATGTGATATCATACTGAACACTGTGGTTGATGTGTTGATATTTTCTACTTTTAAATTTTCTTTGATTTATATAAGAACATGGGAGTTTTTCTGAAACTCTGAATGTCATTGTAATAAGGATGTGTATTTCAAAAAGTATTATGTTTGTCAAGGGAAAATGCTGTGTAGCAGAATCAATATTAGCAATATAACTTCTAAACCAGATTCCTCCAAGGAAATGCTTCTGGAAAAGTTTTTGTTATAATTGATGTACTCAGGTGTTATGAGCAGAATTTTCCACCTGAAAAATGTCTTTCATGGTTTATAGTCAGCCCAAGGATCTGGCTGATGTTGACCACCCACTTAAGAAGCAGAGATCCTGGAAGTATTAATTATTGATCCGTTTTCTTGGAGGTCTTGAAGTTAACACTCTTGTACTCCTACATCCTCTCAATCATTGTGCTGTACATGTAACCGTGGCTTTCCCTTTGATCATTATTTTTATCTTATCCTTTATGAACCGTTTCCATAGATTATCCACCAGAATTACAGTTTGACCACATTGCCCCTGCTCAAAATCCTTCAACTTAGCAACATTTTTACATCATCAGTTAAGCTGTATTTCTTACCTATTTGTGGTTCTTTATTATAGTGTCACATGCACCATTCCTCCTTCATTCCCTGTCCTTTTATTTTGCTTACCATTCACCAGCCAGGAAGAAATACACTGCAACAAGACTTTAAGATGCTTATGGGATGCCTGGGTGACTCAAGCAGTTGAGCATCTGACTCTTGGTTTCAGTTCAGGTTATGATCTTGGGGTCCTTGGATCCAGTCCCACACCAGGCTCTGTACACAATGCAGAGTCTGCTTGTACCTCTCCCTTGGATCTCACCACCCCCCGCTCACTCTCTCTCTCTCAAATAAGTAAATAAATAAATATAAGTAAATAAAACCTTATAAGGTACTTACAAGGTACTTATATATTAAAAAAAAAAAAAACTATAGGGTACTTATAAGCAGAGTATGCATAAAAATGTCTTCCCTCTCCTTTCCAGTTCTTACAATAGTGAAGAACTAATGCATTGTATACTCACTTTGGGTGTATAAGAGTTAAATTAATATTTGGATTCACGGTTCTCTTAACTAACTCAGTCAAGGAGCAGTATGTTTACTGTATCTTAAACTTCTTTCTGAGGTTTGAAATGTCTTACTAATTTATTAAGAAAAAGTATCCAAAACATCATGAGATAGGATTGGTAGAATCCTGTATTTTCTGGAGTCTTGTGATTCTAAGCTTTTAAAATGTCACTGCTCTTTATGAAAGGGGAAATATTCCCCCCATTATCACCACTGTCACAAATAAATGTATATTGTAGACCAGCAAGGTTGATTCAACATTTGAGAATTAATATAATGTTGGGGAGAAAAATAATTTGATCATATCAGTTGGTACGGAAGAAGCAGCTGAGAAATTCAATCCTATTCATGATGAAACTGTCAGAAAAATAACAAATAGAAGGCAACTTCTTTAACTTGATAAAGACACTCTACAAAAAACTTAGAGCAAACATTATACTTACCACTACATTAAAGAAATATTTGCCTCCCCTCTCAGAAATTTCAAGAAAAAGTCCAGGATTCCACTCTTACCATACTTACTCAGTATAGTGCTGGAAGTTCTAAATAGTCCATGCAGTAAGGCAAGAAAAGGAAATAAAATACATTGGGATTAGAAAGGAAAAAATAAAATTGACCCTATTTGCAAATGATACACTTGCCTTGGTAGCAAATGGTAAGGAATCTACAAATAAACTTTTGAAACCAAGAAGTGAAATCAGACCTGTAATACATAGAACAAACTGGTGGTTGCTAGATGGGAAGGCGGTGTGGTGTTAGACAAACTAGATGGAGGGGAGTAGGAGGTACAGGCTTCCAGGGACAGAATGAACAGGTTACAGGAATGAAAGGCTCAGCATAGGTTCTACAGGCAATGGCATCATAGTAGCACTGTGTGGTGATGGATGTTTACTACACTGCTGGTGAGCACAGCATGACATAGAGACTTGTTGAATCACTATGTTGTACACCTGAAGCTAAGGTAACGTTGTGTCAACTATTCTTTAGTTAAAAAAAAAAAAAGTAAAAATAAAATGATCTATTGAATGTTCATATACTGGCAATGGCCATCATTATATTAAAATTAAAATATAGTACCATTTACAATGACTCTAAACAATGATACTTAAGTGTAAGTCTAACACATGCATAGAACCAGCATGTTGAAAACCACACTATGTAGATGAAAGAGATTTAGGAGACCTAAATAAGTGGAGAATGACACCATGCTTGTGGATCAGAAGATTCAACATATTGATGTCAATTCTCCCAAAATTTATATGTAATTTTAATGTAATTTCTGTCAAAATCCTAGTAATGTTTTTATAGAAATACTTATGTTTATTCTAAAACTTATCCGGAAATCATTCTTATGAACTAGAGTGATACTACTTTGAATGTGATGCTACTTCTTTGAAGAAGAAAGTGAGTGGAGAGAGACTCCTCAATTTCAAGACTTATTGTAGAGATACAGTAATCAACACTGTGGTATTGAAAGAACACTAGACATATAGATCAATAGAATAGAATAGAAAGCCCAAAAATAGACCCACGGAAATTTGCCAACCAATTTTTGACAAAGGTACAAAAGCAAATCAATGGTGAAAAGATAGTCTTTTTAACAAATGGTGCTGGAACAACAGGACATCCATAGGCAAAACACAGACACACAGACACACACACACAGACACACTTCAACCAAACTGTCCCATCTTAAAAAAAAAAAGAGTAACTCAAAATGAATCACGGATTTAAAAGTAGAAGGTAAAAATAGAAAACTTTTAACAAAACAATACAGGAGAAATTCTTTGAGATTTAGGGCTAGGCAAAAAGTGTAGAAGTACCACCAAAGGCACAATCCCTGAAAGCAATAATTATTAAATTGAATTTGATTAAAAAAATTATTTTGCTCTGAGACTTTATTAAGAGAAGAAAAAGTTAAGCCGCATGGAAAAAAGATGTGAACGCACATTTTGCTAAAGAAGCTACAGAAATGGCAAATAAGCACATGAAATGATCATCATCATGATTAGCCATTTGATAAGTGAAGATTAAAAGCACAATGAAATACCATTAAATAGCCATCAAAATGGCTAAATTAAAAATTAACGACAGCACCAGATGTTGGCGAGGGAGATAAGAAACTATATAATCGGATGTCCCTTGGCTTATGGGTGTGTAAAGTGTGCAGGGACTCTGGAAAATAGCTCTGCTGTTAAAAAAAAAAAATTGCAAATATCATGCAATCCAGAAATCATACTTCTGGTCATTTTCCCTAGAGAAACACAGACTTTTGTTCACCCCCAAACCTATAGACATGTGTACAGCAGCTTGATTCATTATAGCCTAAAACTAGAAACAACTCAAATATCCTTTAGTGGATGAAAGTTAAAAAGAAAAAAGAAAGAAAAAAAAAAAGAAAGAAAGACAGAAAGAAAAACCTGGTACAGCCATAAGGTGGAATAGTATTGAGCATAAAAAGAAACAGGCTACTGATGAATGTAAAAACCTGGATGAAGTAACAGAAAATCATGCTGAGTTAAAAAAAAAAAAATCAAAACAAAACAAAAAAGCAATCCTGAGAGGTTATGACAGTATATACATTTACATAACTGTCTTGAAATGACCATATTATAGAAGAGGTGAACAGATGAGTGATTTTTTTTAACATTAAGACAGGGATGGGGCAGGAAGTTATGGCTGCAGAGGAGACGGTGTGAGGGACTCTAATGGGGATGTGGATACTTGGTCTGCTGACTGAGTGGAGGTCAACGTCCTGACATGATACGTAGCTCTGTAAGATGTGACCATTGGTGATAGCCAGGTGAAGGGTAAACTGGATGTCTGTATTAATTCTTAAAACTGCATGTGAATCTACAATTATCTCAAAAGTAAACATTTAATTTAAAAAAGCGAGAAAAATGTAAACATTCACTTATTATCTGATGTTGTAAAACATAGCTTTTCAGGTTTGTCGGTGTGGTAATCCTCATGTGTTTCTGTTTCTGTGAGATTTTCATTGGGAGATACATTCTAAAAGAATTAACTGGTAAATGATATCTAATATTTGCTTCAAAATTAGCTGGGGGTGTGAGGCAGGGTGCCATGATGGGATTAAGTGGGAGCTACAGATTAGCAGGCAAAAGTGTGATGATACACTCAATATGATTGAGGAATCAACTGGAAAGATGGAATTCAGTAGAAATGTGTTGCATTGGCTTATAGACGTATGCCACACTTCAGCGTTGCAAGGATTCTTTACCAGTTTTATTGAGGGGTGATTGCTACTCCGTTTGGAACCGTATGGCGGTCTGGCAAAACTTACACACGCCTCTAATTGGTTTAAAGCATAAAAATATCAAGGATTACGAAGAAAGCCAATTGTCTTGAAATGCAGTTGTCAAAATCTTAAATATAAATACAGTAATATGTACACTTTTATAACACATTAACTGATTTGACATTTAAAGTACAGGCCGGATAAAGTTATATTTTATTTTTAAATGAGAGCCCTGTGTGAATACCGTTAGTCATCAGCCTGAATATGAGTATTAACCTGTCGGGTGGTTTGACCTACCTCCTTCCATACATTGTGCAGGAGATAATTGTGGAGAGGGAATAACACAAAGCAGTGTAGATGCCTGGGTCCCCGTATGAGGATTGGCTTCTACACCATTTCATGGATCAGCTGCTGGATGCAAAACACTGTCATGGTGGCCCAGCTGGGGCCCGTGAGGGTCTGGAGCCGTGATGGCTGTAGTCAACGCAGGGGTATAGTACACATTCTACACTGTAGTACTAAAGTGATGGCTTGATTACTAAAGTAATCACAAAGTGGTAACTATGGTCAAGGTTAGTTTTATCAATTTGCTGCAATCATTTCTATGGAAATATCTGTGTTTTAAGGTGTCAGACTTATGGGTATTGCTAATACTAAAATGACATGTGAAACACATTTATAACTAAAAAAAAAATACTAAACTTCACTTAGAGACTAATGTAAAAAAAGTTGCCAATTTTCCCCATCTTATCAGATTTCCATATAGGGACCCCTTGTGGATCTCATGTTAAGGAGTTCTCCCTCACCAGAAAAAAAATATTTAGTACCAAGGTTTAACTGAAGTTTAATAAAAGGATAAGATACAAAACAGATTTAGAGATTTTCAGTGTAAGGGAAGATAGTAAACTTGGAGTTAATGGTACTCCTAAAGAAAGAGGGATTTTGAGAAAATAGAAGAGAAATGGTCCCTTTGAATAATGCCGACAGTAAGGTGATACAAGAAAGAAGACAATAAATAGCATTCTATTTGGCATGTAGGCATTTGATGTATGAGACAGAGGAGCAGAGGCTCAGAGAAAAAAACCAAAGGAAGCTTTTGGAATCCAATATCTAATTCAGTCAAAGGGCAAAATGACTGAGAGTAACGATTATAGCTAATTGTTCCAACATTTGTATCAACCAACGAGAAATGCTGGCTTACTAATCAGCTGACATTTTGTGGAACATACTGCTTAAAGCTTGCAGTAGGGAGAATTCTAAAGATGTGTTCTGCAATCCTAACACCTGGTTATTTGATCAAACACTAATCTAGCTACTACTCTGACGGGGCTTTTCAGCTGTAATTAAAGTTACTATAAAATGACATTTAAAAATAAGATGATTATCCTGGATTATCCATAACGTCCTGATCTAATCACATGAGCCCTTAAAAAGCAAAAGCATTTCCTGGCTGGAGTCAGAGATGTATGGCAGATCAGAGGGAGGGAGCTCAGAGAGATCTGAAGTGTGAGAGGAACACAACCTCTGCTTGCTGGCTTGCAGAGAACCACTCCCTTCCAATCACCGGCTGCCTCAGCTGTACCACCACATGGAACTAAATCCTGCAGACAACCTGCGTGAGCTTGGAAGTGCCTTCTCCTGTGAATGTTCCAGAAAGGATGCAGCCCTATAGACACCTTGATTTGACCTTACGAAACCCCAGCCAGTGTGCTTAGACTTCTGTCCCACAGACCTGTGGGTGTTGTTTATTTATCGCCAACAGGCTTAGACAGGATGGGAAATATTGGTGTGCAGGGTTGACAGCCACAGTCCATGGGCTCCGTCATGGGACCAGACTAAACCATCCACACAGCAATGATGGATGTGGGGGGGGGGCACAGTAGACCTGCCCTGTTCTTTGTTTAACAAGTCTCTCATAGCCTTTCCCAGTAGTGACCCAGGTCAGGAGAAAAGCAACCAGCGTTCATTAGAATTTGTTTCAAATCCTTTCCCTCCGATTCACTAAGCGTTTGATTCATCACCCCCCTAAATCATTACCTTGAACAAAATATTTCAATTTCAATACCTTCGTCATGAATTACTACAGGACAGCGAGCACTTTAAGACAAAACTTCACTGTCCTCTAGATCATTCTTTATGGTTCTTCAAACTTAAATGCATTTTGGTTCTATACTGTTTCTGAAGACCTTAAAAAACTAATTTGTATCTGTCTTATCTTATGGATCAGAAAACACAGAGTAAACCTTTTCACAAAACATTTATGATTGTTGAATCTTATTTTTACATAGCTATCACCTTGTAAATGCAGTTTCAGCATGAACACCTTGTAAACTTTGTTTTGCTTGTCTGCTTGTTACTAATAACAAGCTTTCTTGCTTTCAAATCAAATACCATTTCAGCATCATTTTGTTACACTACCAAGGTGTAAAGTATTATGGTGGCTGGTTTCTATTTCCTTTACAGTATTTACTCTTTCAGTTTTACCATGTACTTTTGTAACTGTGGGAGGAAAACTAAATTACTATTTTGGAGCTTAGAACCTAATTGAAAAATTGAAAGTGATCGTTACTTCCAATGTGCTGCCTATGTCATGTAGATCGGAGGTTAGCAACACAGTGTGAAGAAATTAATTTATAAAGGCAATATTTCCTTTATATTCATATTTCTGTTCTGAATTAGACAAAAGTAGCAAAAAATGATGGAATAAGTATAAATGGGTTTCTCTAGCACTAACAGGTTTAACAAATGGATTCTTTGTAGTGCAACCAATACTGAATGAAGGGCCAACGAAAATGCCCAACAAAACACAGAGCCTACAAAAAGATGAATAATAAAATAAACAATGTAAGGATAAAACATATTTAGATGCCCTTTATATGATATATTACAGAGATGCTTTTTGATGCTTGCCTTCTTAACCAGTAAATTTTTCTTTAACCCAAGGGAGTTGTGTGTGGGGACAGACCAGAAGAATCCATGGAATTTCCAAGTGCAACTTACAAAAGTTAAGATGATGACTCTTACAAACATTTAAGGAGCCTTTGCTAAAGATGTATTTTTCTTCTTGATGAAGACATCTGCAGATGACAAATCAGGTTGAAAAGACATTGGAGGGATTGAATTAGTATTGTCATTCAAAGAAAGAGTGTGGGAATAAGATTACCAGGTTAGATATAAAAACTAGCAAATACACCACTATTAGCCCATCCCCTTTGTTATTATCCATTTTCCCAGACAGCAATACAGGGAAAATACCTACAAGTTAATATTTAGTGTTGTACAGTCTTGGCCCTAATCCATAGTACATACTAAAGCAAACAGAAGTTTGTCCCCTTGGGGAACTAAATAAACCCAAGGTGTGTCCATTAGGTAATGCTCTCATGCCACACTGACATGACAGCTTGTCCTTTTTGTCTTATTTCCAAGGTTTGTATAGTTTTGCTTAACCTTAGGACATTAAACTTATAGTTTATTAGCTCCTTTGACCTGAAAATGATGCTTCTGGGCCTTAAGGAGGATACAGCCATAACCCCAGGATATTCAGACTGAGGGTTTGTTGATGATGAATTTGGTCTGTCAAGATCATTATCTTGGGCAGAGTGACCCCACAAACATGGCTGGATCAGACATTCCTCCTAATACACACCTCCAATAACAATGATTTGGCATCCATCCATGGACAAAAACTCCTCTCTGGGTCCTTTAGGTTGGAACACCAAACGTCAAGGGACCTGGGAGGAGTCTGTCCTCTGCGTGTGGATGATAGGCATTGGACCCAAGTCCCTGCTGTGTGGTTCCTGCAGTGGCCCAGGCACCAGCTCCTGCTCCTCTTGGCTATGGTCTGGGAGCTTGGAGGGCGCTGTCTCAGACCATCAGCCACAGATCAGCCTTTGTGGAAGTCCAGGTTTCCAACAGAAAAGTCCCAGTGCACCACTGGAGCAAAACAAACAGGAGTTTGGGTGCATCGCTCTGGGTAAGATGGCCAGTCTGACTTTACCCATGACGTCACCAAGCACTAGAGCAGCTCAGTGCCTGGGAACTTCTCTTGGGTGGTGGGTCTGGAACATATGGGTGAGCAACATGCTTCCCCAGCTGCAGGGACATTGCCAAAGAAGGCCATCTCTCCCTACCTTACCCTCAGTCCTGAGATGTGAGGGGTATCATGCAGGGGCAGGAAGAGGTTAGGAGAAATGTACTCAGGCTCCAGAGGGCACTAAATTGACACGGGTCCTGCTCAATGTTCCAAGAAGCACCCTGTCCCCGATCCTCTGGGGACACCTTGCCGGTCCTCTGGGGATGCACCTCCCCCCCTGCACCCCAGCACTGAGCACTTGACCCACGCACTGTACCCAGTAAATACCCAGCTGCTGTCCATTCCAGCTTCTGACAGTGGGGTCAGCAAGCTTTCACAGGTGGCTTGTAAGCACACCCAGAAAGCAGCTCACAGGGGCCAGAGAGAGACCACAAGCTTAGTCCTGCACGAGAACACAAGAGGAGGTCATTGCAGGATGGAGAGAAGGCAGACAAGCTTAGGAACTGTGTCACAGACAGGGCGTGAAACGTGGAGCTGACATACTGACAGAAGGCCCTAGAAAGCCTCAGAATCCCTAGCTGGGCTGATGGAAGGTACATTTTCCCAAAGTCAGCTAACAAAGACTGGAGAGGTGCTTGTTAATTGCAAATGTGAGGCTTCAAAAAACCTGAAAAATCAAGGACACATTGTATCACCAAAGGATGTAATGGCCCACTGGTGACTGAACCCAGACACATGGAGATCTGAGGTTATTGGATAAAGAAATCGACCCTTTGATCGATATGGAATGGCTTTTTCTTTGTCTCATCTAACAGCTTTAAAGGTTTTTTTTTCTTTGTTTTTCATTTCCTCCATTAATGCCTCCAATTGTGTGTAATCGATTTTTATAGTGTTTCTTTTATTTTATTCTCATTTCCTTTTGTGTGTATGTGTTTTTAAAATACATCCTGGAGAATGCAAATGTGATTGTGGTTTATCTGACAATTACTAACTTCACGATCTTAGAACAGTTACTTAAATTCCCTGAGCTTCAATTTTAGACTTTGAAAAACAAAATTTCAATTGTTGTGAGGGGAGCACGAGAAGATGTCTGTGGAATGTCATTCACAGTGCCTGGTACACAGTAGGCATTCAGTTAATACCCTTTCCTCTTTTGCCTGTCTCTATATAGAAGTCCAAGATTGTCATAGTAAAGCATGACAGGAACGTTGCTGTGTACAGTTTCCTTAATTTGGAGACTTCTCAAATCAAGTTGTTTGATAACCCAAAGACTTGGCTATCTTTCTAATCCCTGAATCCATTCTTCACTCACAGAAAAATACATGCCTGGGTGAAAGAAAGGAAGGGGTAAAGAATGAAACTTAATCAATACTTCGTTTCTTATTCTCTCAGGATTGTAAGCCTATAGGTCAGAGACAGTGACTCGAACCTTGACATTTCCACTTCCTTTCACGGCGTACTCTGTGGTTAACAAAATCTGAACAGAACAACAGACAAATAAATAAATAACCAAAACTCTCTAATCTAAAAATTATTATTTTTTTCTTTTTTTTTTTTTTAAAGATTTTATTTATTTATTTAACAGACAGAGATCACAGGTAGGCGGAGAGGCAGGCAGAGAGAGAGAGAGACGGGAGGAAGCAGGCTCCCCGCGGAGCAGAGAGCCCGATGCGGGGCTCGATCCCAGCACCCTGGGATCATGACCCGAGCCGAAGGCAGAGGCTTTAACCCACTGAGCCACCCAGGCACCCCTAAAAATTATTATTTCTAATCCAGTTTTTAAAAGGTCATACTAAAATACGCAAACTTAGTATTTGATCACCTGGAACTTTTTTTCTTCTGTTTATCAGTGTGTAAGTCAGTGATGCCTGTAATTACTCTTACCCAATAAAAATACTCTCCTTTCAAATAATCAGAGAATAATTAATTTTTAGAGTGTACCTTTGTAGAGACATTGTCTTTATGGGGTTACAAACCCTAGGAACACATGTGGTAAGTCCTAGGTTTTTAAATAAAGAAAAGATTCCATTCCTGAGCCATGTGAGAAGACTGAATAGTTATACCCCTCAAAGCTCAGTAAATGTCCTTAAATTACTATTTTGTTGTTGTTGAAATAATAAATAATAATGTCAGTACCATAAGGAGAATCTGGGCCAGTCTGTTCTCATCTGCAAGTCAGCCCCTACTGAAGCTCCCATGGACATTCAGCAACTTCATTTATTCCTTTAAATTGCGTGATTTGCTCAGCCTGCTTACCCATCACATAAGTAGATAGTAAAAATCACTCTCGGGGCACGTGGGTGGCTCTCGATTTCGGCTGAGAACATGATCTCAGGGTCCCGAGATGGAGCCTCACGTTGGGCTCTGAGCTCAGTGGGGAGTCTGCTTGAGAGTCTGTCCCTCTACCCCTCCCACTCCTGCTCTCTGTCTCTCTTTCTGAAATATATATATATACACACACATATATATATATATATATATATATATATTTTTTTTTTTTTTTTTTAATCACTCTTCTCCACTGAGACAGGTTCATCCCAAAGTAGCTGGGAAGTGAAACATAAATTACCCATATTCATTTCTCACTCTCTGCTCCCTAAGATGGATTTTGATTTCACTAACATAGTCTTTGGGACTTAGATAGAGGTAAGAATGGAAATAATAAATGCAAGACACAGAATAAAAATACAAAGATCAGAGAATATCATAAACTCCCTCACTAAAAATGGAGTTGGCATGCTTGATAACAGGAATACCAGCCAAAAAAGTCATGCATATTTGGTCTGAATGACAGCTCCAAGTATTTTGGCCATACCTTTCTTTCCCTATCCGTCAACTGGGGAAAATGAAAGTATATGCTTTGTCAGGATATTGTGACATTCACGGTAGCATCAGTAAAAGGTAGCACAGTGGCCACCACAGAGTAAATAACATATTCACCATTAGAGACTCTAAGTAGTGTTCTGAGAGTTTCTTCTCCACATAAGAAAAGTCACACCATTTTTTTTTTTATGTACCAATACACTACATTTGAAAACACAACATATATAGAAAACATAAACTTCACTGAGAATCAAAAAATATGTGTGGTATGATGGAAAGATAAATGGATTCTGTGTAGAGGGAGTAAATCATATACACTCCAAACTGGGATTCATGGAGGCCAAAGTGTTTTTAGTAATGAATTCTTGGGGACAATAGGCATAAACTTATTTTTATTAGGATTGTTCATAGGCCAGGACTGTCCCAGAGAAACGGAGTACAAGGTCACCCTATGTACAAAGTAAGGAGACGTGGGTTTTAGGCCAGGTTTGCACGGCCTAGATGTATAACTTCATTTTAAGGCATGGCAAATGTCTAGGCCTCCTGCTTTATCAATGAAAGGAGGGAGGAATGACCCAGAAATCCATCAGAACAATTCCTGGCCATCCTTCCGTGAGAGAGAGGTGTGCGTGCTTACTGCCTAGAGATGACTTCCAGGCTGAAATCCTCATAATAGAACCACATAAAAGGCACATCCATCCCAATTCCAAAAACAAAATTAACAAGCAAGGGAGATGTTGGAATAAAGAGTTTGAGAATGAGTGAGAGGCCTCTTGGATGAGCAGTGGGTAGAAAGGAAGCTCTTGTGGGCTATTGGAAGGATTCCCAGTCCTGCTGTTGAGTGGTGGCGGTCTCAGGAGTTAGGTGACAGGACTTCAGAGGGAAAAGGTGCCAAACAATACCCTCCTGCTTTTCTATCTCTTGCTTTCCAATTAATTACCAAAAACCCTCCTTCTGTCACATTGGAGGGAGGCATGTGTGAGCAGATGGAGAGACTGGTGGGTTGTTTGTATCTATATTCTAATTTACAGTAATGTTTTATATTTGCTAATTGATAATGGCCAATGGGAGCCCAGTTTCTGAAGCAAAAGAAGTTACATGTAAATATAAATGTATGTATATTTATAGATGCATCTGGGTGCTGTATATGCTTTATAAAATCTAATTCTTCAAGTGTCAGCTTAATTTTTTTCTCAGAGAGCAATTTTGTAGATATTTATTCTAATCATGGCTCCTCACTTTTGATTTCTGTTCTTGTTCTTCAAAAACTTACCAAAATCGATATCACATGTTCATTTAGTCTCATTCTGTCTCCATTGGACTATAAGCTCCATGAAGTCAGAGAATGTATCTGCTACCTGCACAAAACATATAGTGGAGACTCAGTTGACATTGGCTGAGTAAATGAGTAAGATCAAATATTAGTTAAACAAATGGATATCTAGTGTGACCTTCATGGAGTGTTGGAAGAAATAGAGTTCTCATAAAAGTTGAAATATGGGTTATAACAATGAGACAGAGAAAAGGCTATATATGAAGGGGAAATCTAGCCTGAATTCTTGTATGTAGTTAATTAGGGCATAGGGGCTAGGACACACACACAAAAAAAAAAAAAAAAAAAAGAAGAAGAAGAAAAAATCAAATTTGTGTTCATCTGAATATTACAAATTTCAAAAATCTGTTTGTCATTGTTCAATACTAGAGAGAGCCAGAGATGGTGAAACAGAGGCTCTGACGACATTAATGTGAACATTTGTTTTTTAGAAGCTTTGAATTGGACTTATGGCAGCTGGTCTCACTGTCCTGGGCAGGAGGTCAATGGATCCATGTTGCAGGTGCAATACATGGATCCCTGGTGTTGGGCACGTGTGTGTTGGTATTTTTTAGTTTGTTTTTAGAAAGCAACAGTTAGCAATATGAAATACTGGGTATAGGGTAAAAAAAAAAAAATAAGAAAACAGTCAAGGAATCAAAAAATTAGAAGGTCTTAAGGCCCTCTGAGAGAGGATTTTTAGTAATCCAGAATTAAAAGTCACATTATGTCGGATTATTATAGGAGACAGGTGGCAAATAAATTGAGACAATTAAAAAAGATTTCTTTTTGGCTGTGATTAGACCGAGATGCATTGTCAGTTCAAGCGGGGTCGTTGGAGATATTTCCCAAGTACGTACCTGAATTAAATTTGCATGAAAGCCCAATAGAACAAATGCCATTGGCTCAGGGAAGATGGGGGCGGTGCCAATCGCTCTGCCTTGCCGGGGGGTTCCTTGCTTCACCCGTTTGAAGAGGACGACCACACTGGGACTGGGATTCGTAACATCAAAGTCTCTTGGAAAATTTTATTTTAATGATGTTTTAAGTTTGGCTTCTCTCATACTAGATAGTTTACAGCTGAAAAAAATGCACCTTTTTAGAAGCTCTGAAAATAAACACAAGCAAAGGGCAGACCTGACTGGGTGTTAGAGTCCTCCAAAAAAAAAAAAAAAAAAAAAGCAGATGGCATGAAGTAATTAAATATTCATTTTGAAATGAGGGGATATCAGTGAAGATACGCTCACACCCTTCTGATCACGCAGTGCTGCCTCCTACCACTGGGAGGGGCTTGAAGGCAGAGGTGTGGAGAACCAGCAGAAGGCTCAGAGGTCCTGACACCTGCAAAAGGAGGAGGAGAAGGGGGTAGGTTGGGTGGGAAGAACCTCCACCTACAGTGCAGTTCTGAGAGAGTCTTGGCCCCTGAGATAGAGAACCGAAAGGTTCTGACTGTAGGCACCTCTGTGCTCATCATTGGCTAGGAGATGCCTGGACCAAAGCTGGCTTCAGCATGAAAACCACAGCGGGTCCCGAGTGCGCAGCATCTGGAGTCCTTCAGGAAAATGCTTTCCTCCTGTGAGGAGCTGATTACCCCATGACTGCACCAAGCTAGCTTAAGAGCGTCTCTACTATTTACCTTCATCATAGGACCAGGATACCTTAGAACCCTTTGCACAAAACCAAGCTAGGCACTGCCAAGCAAACAGACCCATCCAGCGCTCCCCCTCCCAATACTGTGGGTAAGGACAAGGCATATGCTCTCATCTCTAAAATGAAAATACCCTCTACTAAAATGAAAATATTCTTCTACTAAGTTAAAATGAATTCCACAGGCAAGCGGGGACACAACTGGGTGTCCTCCATCTGAGTACGCCCACCCCCCCACCCCTGAAATTTATCTTAAGAGCTTATTTTTTAAATTATAGTTTCTGCGACATTTTTAGCTATTGCTCCACTGACCTGGTTTGAAACCCCATGCGCGCCCTGGTCCCAGGTGATATAACCATTTCATTTTGGAAAAGAGAAGTAAGGACTACAGTGGGGAAACTTCAAAGATATTTAAAGTCAGGTTGCAGGTTTCTTTGGAGGTGAACAAAGGAAACAAAACGAAAACCGAAATGGAAGTAGATGCTGAGCTCTATTGTTTTAGAAACACATGTGAAGGGGCTGCTGCTCACAGGAGTGTCTGTGTGTCTGTGTGTATTTGCACACTTTTTTAGTCTTGCTATTATGTCACTGGGGTGGAAAATGATAGACATTTTGAATTGCAAGTGCCTTTTTTTTTTTCTTTTTTGCCCCTGATGTCTTTTCCATTCACATAGTAGGAGGAATTTTTTTCTAGGGAAAATGGAATCATTTGAGGGCACCTCAGCTCGTGTGACGGCCCCCAGGCGCTGTTTTACACACACTTGCAAAAACCCGGTTTTGGTTAGCAGCCGATTGTCATGGAGGATAATTGGCACACTTGCTCTGCACACCCTTTTGCGAACACAGTCCTGCCTCCCACTGCTGGGTCCCTGCACCGCCTGGAATGGCTCTGACCCCGATGAAAGGAAAAGTTGCGAACAGATATGAGCAAACAGGTTTGTATAAAATAATGCCTGTGAGCCAGCTGGCCTTGTGTTTGTTCCACACAACGGGGTCAGGGACCTTATATGGTCTTAATAAATAGAATCAACTGGCTTCATATGTATTTTGGCACTAATCTGTGGCCTATGGCATCATTTCCTGGGGTTTAGCACAATATTAATAAAAGGGGCTATTCCAGATTAGGCACAAATGAAGGCTGTACTATAAAACAGTTTTAATTTTTGCTTAAAAAATGATATAGGGATATTGCTGTTTATGACATTGCATTGAATACCTACGTAACTGGTTTAAGTTGAGATTCGTTATATTTTTAAATTCCCGATGCATTTATTACCTTAAAAAACAATTCTTTTTCTACAAGTATGAAGCTGGATAGAGTGCACGCCCGCAGTAAATCCAGGTTTAGCCCTTGGCTTTGAAACACACTGAATTCATTACATTTGTTTGTGCAGCCTCTCTTAATCTGTTGTGACAACAAATTAGGCTCCGATTTAAATTAAAGCAAATTGCAAAATAATTAGGAGTGTTTTTCTTTCTTTTCCCCTTTTCCTTCTTCAGCCTGACTTCCATCAGATAATATGGAGATAAATTAGACACTTTGAGGAATTTACTCTTCTTTTCATTAAGGATTATCGTAGGGAAAATTTAATAAGATCAGTTTTTGTCAAGTTTATTTTCAGAGTGTAATGAAACATCTACTAAAATCGATAAAAATAATATTCCTTTTTACTAACGTCCCCCCTCCCTTTTTTCTTTTTCTTTTTTTTTTTTTTTACAAGTGTAAAATTGAGATCTTCACTCTCTTTGCCCATATTTTGAAGGACAATTGGGGTAAGATGCATCCTTTGAAGTAACTTTATATAATATAGTACGATATCAACAAGACCAGTCGAATAACTTCTTCCTCCTAATGCAAAATGTCAGTTTCTCTTAAGCTTTTCTAACTTTAAAATTCAGACCATAAACTTATTTAACCTGCTTAAGATTTGTTATTAAATATCCTATATTACTTAGGCTTAAACATGGAACTGCTCATAGAGGCCATGCTGGAGGAACAAATTCTGGAGTCTATCACCCAAAGCTTCCAAACCACCCTCCCCAACCCTGCACCCTCACCAGACCCTTGCAGGGAGGCAGCCTTTAATGGAACCATGGAAGAATGCTTAATCAGTGAGGAGCCAAATCCTGGAAAAAATGCTCATCCCTTGCCTTAAGACCCATGCTTTAGAAAAGCCCAGTCTGAATACAGTATGTTCTAGACAAGTGGGGAAAGTCCAGCAGCCTCTGAATTGCCCTGGGGACACAGATATTGGATGAACAAATTCATTCCCGGCAGGCAGTGCCCCACACCCCAAAAAGGAACCCTCCGCTCCATGCTTAGCTGCAGAAGAGAAAAAGGCTCCTTTGGCGGATCTGGCTCAGATCGTGGGATATTTGAAAATGCAATCAGACTCAACTATAGGGGTGAAGCGATCAGCTCTTTACACACCCAAGAACTCTTGCATTAGTACTAAAGACTCAAACATCAAGGTCCCAAACCCCTCTTAATTGGTTCTGGGGGTCCCTTTGCCAAGGGTAAGGACAAGAAATATGAACAGTTATTATTCTAAGTAAGCTAAGGCTTTGGAAAACAGTCCATGCATGCACACACACACACACACAAAATCTGCCACCACAAGGAAGAATAAATCACAATTTTTATTAGTATAATATTTTCACAATAAAGTGTTAAAATTTATTTATTGAAATTTCACATTACAAAATGAATTTCCTTAGAATGAAACAACAGTGCTTCCGATGCCTATTAATGATACTGTGTGATGGCTGAGAGTAATAAGAGATAAAAATTGAATCCATTTGCGTTGTGTACAAGGGAGATTGTATGCCATACGCAGAGGAGCAGAGAAAACTAGCCACAACACTCCTGGATACTCTACCCTAGAGCTGACTTCGCCACAGAATCTGGTCCTAAACCATGACATAACAGACAGAGACCTAGGATGACTGAATGGGTCTCTAATAATGAAATTATGGAATCACATAAAATAGCCACCCACTCCACACTGATCATGTAACATTAATGTCAACAACTATTTAGTTATTATTAAGAATTTTTCTGTAGCATCCACCTATACACTGAGGTAATGATAATGTATAAAATGTACAGTAGATCACCACCTTCACTGTGTAGATGGGTCAGATATCACAAAATCGATCATTTCCCCCCCTAAACATATAGTCATCATGAGTATATGTGCACAAGAAAAAGACAACTACAAAGAATGGTTGGTGCCTCAAATTAGGAAGGTTCGGAATGGGGCAGAGTTAACCTTGGAGCTACACACTAAAGCCCATTTTTCAAACCTCGTCAAAGCAAATTAGTGATGATGACAGCAGAGCAGGAAGATCCGGGAGTTCATCTGTTTAATTAACTTGTCTTACTTTAGAATGTATGTGCACACCGTAAGGTGAAATGCATTCCTGAAATATAAACACATTAAGAGTTCATTGAATTTTATTCCTGGCTTCCTGAACCAAAAGATAAATGTAATTTTGTCTTGATAACAGGCCTCGTGGAAAAAACGGTTATCATATCTTTATTCAAAGGCTGTCCTTCCTCTGCTATCTTTCAAGACCTACACAATTTAAGTACTCAAGAAAAAGAGGGATACGGATATTTACATAAAAATGAAGTCATTTGGGAAAGACACGGAGGAATACATTTCTACTTTAATTTTCACTCTTCTCATTTTTATTTGTACTCCTGTAAGAGGTTTTCATCCTCTTTTATAATAATTTTTTCAGGGATTTTGGCGTTCGATGTCTGACTGTTGAGTGTAATACACAGCGACTGTTGAGTGTAATACACAGCGACTGTTTTTCTGTGACAGTTCTTGTGACAAAAGCACATTTTTTCAGATAAGATTCAGCATGTTAATATCAACCACAACACATGGGAAATTATTTTTTCTCATGGGGAAATTAACATGACCACAGAAGCCAACTATTAAATTTATCTTTTTGTCTCACATAAATATCAATATAATAGAAAACGATGTTATGAAGTGATTTTTTCCATTTTTTTCCTTTTACTTTTCATACATAGTAATTGTAAAGGAGGCTTTAAATCAATGTGTCTGTACTTGGGAAATGTTATTGTACGGCACTGTTGTCTGAGTTCATGCAGTTTTCTTACACATGATTGGAATTATTGTTCAGTGATATCCTAATAGAAATTTTAAAAAAGAACCCTTCTTGAAATAAGACTCATAAAAGCAACAAAGTCCTGGGTGCCTGGGTGGCTCAGTCAGTTAAGTGGCCAACTCTTGATTTTGGCTCAGGTCATGATCTCTGGGTACTGAAAGGGAACCTGGGATGTAGTGCTCAGGATGGAGTCTGCTTGAGGATTTCCTCTCTCTCCCTCTCTCTCTGCTCCTTCTGTCTCTCTCAAATGAATAAATGGATCTTAAAAAAAAAAAAAGAAAAAAAAGAAAGAAAGGAAAGAAAAGAAAAGCAACAAAGTCATGAAGATTTGAAATATAAAGACTTCATCTCCAGGGTCCATGTCAAGTTTGGGCTCTGGATTAGCACACTGCTACTTAGGCACTTTGACCTACTCTCTCTTATAGGATGGATTAGATCAGAAAAGGAAAAGCTACTCCTACAGCAGTGCGAAAGGTCCACAAGCAGCACTGTCTTCACAAAAGAGAAAGCTCTCTAGTACTGTTAGGTCCCCAATAATGGGTCTGTGATCAAAGGAGCGAGACTGATCCAAAGTGAAGGTCAAGCAAAACTTTATTTTGTGCCAAGCATTGAGAATCAAACCAACCATTCGGGCCATCTCTTGCAAAGAGGAGACCCCTCCCTGCCTTACTGAATAATTTTTAAAGGACAAGGGCCATGTGGTTGGCCCTGGCCACACACATGATTAATGAGATTGTAACACACAGAGAAAGCTGCACAGTCATGTTAGGTTACACAGGGTGGCCAATTGAATACCCTAGTAGATATTTGAACCAGCCTATCACCTTGGTCAAAATTGGCACCCAAAAGGTGCCAAAAGAGTGGGGCCCACACTCCTTGGTAGCTAGGGAGACAGTATGCGCCTCCACTGATTGGATACCTCCACCTGGCCTGATGCACCCTTGTATTTGGGCTTTGTTACCTGGAGCTGGTTTCTGGGACTTGTTTTTTTTTTTTAATTTTATTTTTTATAAACATATATTTTTATCCCCAGGGGTACAGGTCTGTGAATCGCCAGGTTTACACACTTCACAGCACTCACCATAGCACATACCCTCCATAATGTCCATAACCCCACCCCCCCAACTCCCCTCCCCCCGTCAACCCTCAGTTTGTTTTGTGAGATTAAGAGTCACTTATGGTTTGTCTCCCTCCCAATCCCAACTTGTTTCATTTACTCTTCTCCTACCCCCTTAACCCCCCATGTTGCATCTCCTCTCCCTCATATTGGGGAGATCATATGACAGTTCTCTTTCTCCGATTGACTTATTTCGCTAAGCATGATCCCCTCTAGTTCCATCCACGTCATCGCAAATGGCAAGATTTCATTTCTTTTGATGGCTGCATAGTATTCCATTGTGTATATATACCACATTTTCTTTATCCATTCGTCTGTTGATGGACATCTAGGTTCTTTCCATAGTTTGGCTATTGTAGACATTGCTGCTATAAACATTCGGGTGCACATACCCCTTCAGATGACTACATTTGTATCTTTAGGGTAAATACCCAGCAGTGCAATTGCTGGGTCATAGGGTAGTCCTATTTTCAACATTTTGAGGAACCTCCATGCTGTTTTCCAGAGTGGTTGCACCAGCTTGCATTCCCACCAACAGTGTAGGAGGGTTCCCCTTTCTCCGCATCCTCGCCAGCATCTGTCATTTCCTGACTTGTTCATTTTAGCCATTCTGACTGGTGTGAGGTGATATCTCATGGTGGTTTTGATTTGTATTTCCCTGATGCCTAGTGCTATGGAGCACTTTTTCATGTGTCTGTTGGCCATCTGGATGTCTTCTTTGCAGAAATGTCTGTTCATGTCTTCTGCCCATTTCTTGATTGGATTATTTGTTCTTTGGGTGTTGAGTTTGCTAAGTTCTTTATAGATTTTGGACACTAGCCCTTTATCTGATATGTCATTTGCAAATATCTTCTCCCATTCTGTCAGTTGTCTTTTGGTTTTGTTAACTGTTTCCTTTGCTGTGCAAAAGCTTTTGATCTTGATAAAATCCCAATAGTTCGTTTTCGCCCTTGCTTCCCTTGCCTTTGGCGATGTTTCTAGGAAGATGTTGCTGCAGCTGAGGTCAAAGAGGTTGCTGCCTGTGTTCTCCTCAAGGATTTTGATGGATTCCTTTCTCACATTGAGGTCCTTCATCCATTTTGAGTCTATTTTCGTGTGTGGTGTAAGGAAATGATCCAATTTCATTTTTCTGCATGTGGCTGTCCAATTTTCCCAACACCACTTATTGAAGAGGCTGTCTTTGTTCCATTGGACATTCTTTCCTGCTTTGTTGAAGATGAGTTGCCCATAGAGTTGAGGGTCTATTTCTGGGCTCTCTATTCTGTTCCATTGATCTATGTGTCTGTTTTTGTGCCAGTACCATGCTGTCTTGATGATGACAGCTTTGTAATAGAGCTTGAAGTCCGGAATTGTGATGCCACCAACTTTGGCTTTCTTTTTCAATATTCCTTTGGCTATTCGAGGTCTTTTCTGGTTCCATATAAATTTTAGGATTATTTGTTCCATTTCTTTGAAAAAAATGGATGGTACTTTGATAGGAATTGCATTAAATGTGTAGATTGCTTTAGGTAGCATAGACATTTTCACAATATTTATTCTTCCAATCCAGGAGCATGGAACATTTTTCCATTTCTTTGTGTCTTCCTCAAATTCTTTCATGAGTACTTTATAGTTTTCTGTGTATAGATTCTTAGTCTCTTTGGTTAGGTTTATTCCTAGGTATCTTATAGTTTTGGGTGCAATTGTAAATGGGATTGACTCCTTAATTTCTCTTTCTTCTGTCTTGTTGTTGGTGTAGAGAAATGCAACTGATTTCTGTGCATTGATTTTATATCCTGACACTTTACTGAATTCCTGTACATGTTCTAGCAGTTTTGGAGTGGAGTCTTTTGGGTTTTCCACATATAGTATCATATCATCTGCAAAGAGTGAGAGTTTGACTTCTTCTTTGCCGATTTGGATGCCTCTAATTTCCTTTTGTTGTCTGATTGCTGAGGCTAGGACTTCTAGTACTATGTTGAATAGCAGTGGTGATAACGGACATCCCTGCCGTGTTCCTGACCTTAGCGGAAAAGCTTTCAGTTTTTCTCCATTGAGAATGATATTTGCGGTGGGTTTTTCATAGATGGCTTTGATAATATTGAGGTATGAGGCCTCTATCCCTACACTTTGAAGAGTTTTGATCAGGAAGGGATGCTGTACTTTGTCAAATGCTTTTTCAGCATCTATGGAGAGTATCATATGGTTCTTGTTCTTTCTTTTATTAATGTGTTGTATCACATTGATTGATTTGTGGATGTTGAACCAACCTTGCAGCCCTGGAATAAATCCCACTTGGTCATGGTGAATAATCCTTTTAATGTACCGTTGAATCCTATTGGCTAATATTTTGGTGAGAATTTTTGCATCTGTGTTCATCAAGGATATTGGTCTGTAGTTCTCTTTTTTGATGGGATCCTTGTCTGGTTTTGGGATCAAGGTGATGCTGGCCTCATAAAATGAGTTTGAAAGTTTTCCTTCCATTTCTATTTTTTGGAACAGTTTCAGGAGAATAGAAATTAGTTCTTCCTTTTTTAAATTTTTATTTATTTATTTATTTGTTTATTTATTTATTTATTTATTTATTTATTATTTTGAATTAGTTCTTCTTTAAATGTTTGGTAGAATTCCCCCGGGAAGCCATCTGGCCCTGGGCTTTTGTTTGTTTGGAGTTTTTTGATGACTGTTTCAATCTCCTTACTGGTTATCGGTCTGTTCAGGCTTTCTATTTCTTCCTGGTTAAGTTGTGGTAGTTTATATGTCTCTAGGAATGCATCCATTTCTTCCAGATTGTCAAACTTGTTGGTGTAGAGTTGCTCATAGTATGTTCTTATAATTGTCTGTATTTCTTTGGTGTTCGTTGTGATCTCTCCTCTTTCACTCATGATTTTATTTATTTGGGTCCTTTCTCTTTTCTTTTTGGTAAGTCTGGCCAGGGGTTTATCAGTCTTATTAATTCTTTCAAAGAATCAGCTCCTAGTTTTGTTGTTTTGTTCTATTGTTTTTTTGGTTTCTATTTCATTGATTTCTGCTCTGATCTTTATGATTTCTCTTCTCCTGCTGGGTTTAGGGTTTCTTTCTTGTTCTTTCTCCAGCTCCTTTAGGTGTAGGGTTAGGTTGTGTACCTGAGACCTTTCTTGTTTCTTGAGAAAGGCTTGTACCGCTATATATTTTCCTCTCAGGACTGCCTTTGTTGTGTCCCACAGATTTTGAACCGTTGTGTTTTCATTATCATTTGTTTCCATGAATTTTTTCAATTCTTCTTTAATTTCCTGGTTGACCCATTCATTCTTTAGAAGGATGCTGTTTAGTCTCCATGTATTTGGGTTCTTTCCAAATTTCCTCTTGTTATTGAGTTCTAGCTTTAGAGCATTGTGGTCTGAAAATACGCAGGGAATGATCCCAATCTTTTGATACCGGTTGAGGCCTGATTTAGGACCGAGGATGTGATCTATTCTGGAGAATGATCCATGTGCGCTAGAGAAGAATGTGTATTCTGTTGCTTTGGGATGAAATGTTCTGAATATATCTGTGATGTCCATCTGGTCCAGTGTGTCATTTAAGGCCTTTATTTCCTTGTTGATCTTTTGCTTGGATGATCTGTCCATTTCAGTGAGGGGAGTGTTAAAGTCCCCTACTATTATTGTATTATTGTTGATGTGTTTCTTTGATTTTGTTATTAATTGGTTTATATAGCTGGCTGCTCCCATGTTAGGGGCATAGATATTTAAAATTGTTAGATCTTCTTGTTGGACAGATCCTTTGAGTATGATATAGTGTCCTTCCTCATCTCTTATTATAGTCTTTGGCTTAAAATCTAATTGATCTGATATAAGGATTGCCACTCCTGCTTTCTTCTGATGTCCATTAGCATGGTAAATTCTTTTCCACCCCCTCACTTTAAACCTGGAGGTGTCTTCGGGTTTAAGATGAGTTTCTTGTAGGCAACATATAGATGGGTTTTGTTTTTTTATCCATTCCGATACCCTGTGTCTTTTGATTGGGGCATTTAGCCCATTAACATTCAGGGTAAGTATTGAGAGATATGAATTTAGTGCCATTGTATTGCCTGTAAGGTGACTGTTATTGTATATTGTCTCTGTTTCTTTCTGATCTACTACTTTTAGGGTCTCTCTTTGCTTAGAGGACCCCTTTCAATATTTCCTGTAGAGCTGGTTTGGTGTTTGCAAATTCTTTCTGTTTTTGTTTGTCCTGGAAGCTTTTAATCTCTCCTTCTATTTTCAATGATATCCTAGCTGGATATAGTATTCTTGGCTGCATGTTTTTCTCGTTTAGTGCTCTCAATATATCATGCCAGCTCTTTCTGGCCTGCCAGGTCTCTGTGGATAAGTCTGCTGCCAATCTAATATTTTTACCATTGTATGTTACAGACTTCTTTTCCCGGGATGCTTTCAGGATTTTCTCTTTGTCACTAAGACTTGTAAATTTTACTATTAGGTGACGGAGTGTGTACCTATTCTTTTTTATTTCGAGGGGGGTTCTCTGAACCTCCTGGATTTTGATGCTTGTTCCCTTTGCCATATTGGGGAAATTCTCTCCAATAATTCTCTCCAATATACCTTCTGCTCCCCTTTCTCTTTCTTCTTCTTCTGGAATCCCAATTATTCTAATGTTGTTTCGTCTTATGGTGTCACTTATCTCTCGAATTCTGCCCTCGTGGTCCAGTAGCTGTGTGTCCCTCTTTTGCTCAGCTTCTTTATTCTCTGTCATTTGTTCTTCTATATCGCTAATTCTTTCTTCTGCCTCATTTATCCTTGCAGTGAGAGCCTCCATTTTTGATTGCACCTCATTAATAGCTTTTTTTAATTTCAACTTGGTTAGATTTTAGTTCTTTTATTTCTCCAGAAAGAGCTTTTATATCTCCCGAGAGGGTTTCTCTAATATCTTCCATGCCTTTTTCGAGCCTGGCTAGAACCTTGAGAATCGTCATTCTGAACTCTAGATCTGACATATTACCAATGTCTGTATTGATTAGGTCCCTAGCCTTTGGTACTTGTTCTTTTTTTTGTGGTGAATTTTTCCGCCTTGTCATTTTGTCCAGATAAGAGTATATGATGGAGCAAGTAAAATACTAAAAGTGTGGCAACAACCCCAGGAGAATATGCTTTAGCAAAATCAGAAGAGATCCCAAATCGTGAGGGGGGAGAAAGGGATAAAAAGAGGTTCAGAAAGGAAAAAAAAAAAAAAAAGAAGAAGAAAGAAAGAAACAATTAAAAAAAGAAAACCAATAAACAAAAAAATATAAAAAGAAAAAAAAATATATATATATTAGATAAACTAGTTAAAAAACGTTAAAAAAGAAAAGGGTAAAAGTTAAAAAAAAATTAGCAGTAGACGAGAGAAAAAAATTGAAAAAGAAAAAAAAATTAAATTAACTGCAAGGCTAAAGAATCATGGGGAGAAAGCCATGAGTTCCGTGCTTTGCTTTCTCCTCCTCTGGAATTCCGCTGCTCTCCTTGGTATTGAAACTACACTCCTTGGTAGGTGAACTTGGTCCTAGCTGGGTTTCTTGTTGATCTTCTGGTAGAAGGGCCTGTTGTAGTGATTCTCAAGCGTCTTTGCCCCAGGCGTAGTTGCACCGCCCTTACCTGGGGCCGGGCTGAGTAATCCACTCGGGTTTGCTTTTGGGAGCTTTTGTTCCCTGAGCGCTTTCAGTAGAGTTCTGGAGGGTGGGAATGAAGATGGCGGCCTCCCAGTCTCCAGCCCGGAGGAGCGGAGAGCCTGGGGCCCCATTCCTCAGTGCGCCCTCAGAGAACAGCGTCTGGGACTTGTTTTTAAGTAAGTCCCCTAGGGGGAAGGGGAGCAGGGGCAGTTTAAGTTTTACTGTATAAACAACAAAGTCATTGTTTAATGGGATGGAATCGCTCTGGGTAAATAGGCCCTTACAGTACCTAGTCCATCTCCAATTCCTTGAGGACATTTCTGCAGTTAGCTTCATTGTAACAGAGCTCAGCTGCCCTGTTCAGATTCCTTCAATATTAGGATTTCCCTGAGCAAGAAAACTCTTACTTCATTTCATATGCTTCCTTATTCCCAAGGTTGATCTCGCTCCAATGTTCTCTTGCTTCCTCTAGACCCACCCCCATCTGAACTCCATATCTCTTTATCTGGGATCTAGGAACACAATTGACATTTTCCTCCAGGGGTTCTGAAATCCAGAGGGGACAAGGTCACCTGCTTCTCAAATACGTTATACTATTATCCTTTCTCACTCTCTGATAGCTTTCTGAAGTGAATATCTAGACTAAGACACTTCTATTAAAGATCGTGCTACCAGGCCACCTGGGTGGCTCAGTGGGTTAAGGCCTCTGCCTTCGGCTCGGGTCATGATCTTGGGGTCCTGGGATTGAGCTCTGCATTAAGTTCTCTGCTCAGTGGGGAGCCTGATTCCTCCTCTCTCTCTCCCTCTCTGCCTGCCTGTGTACCTGTGTTCTCTGTCTTTCAGATAAATAAATAAAATCTTTTAAAAAAAAGATAGTGCCATCAATCTTGGTTTCCATATGTGTTCCCAGAATTGAAGGGAATGATGTTGACCTTTTACGTGAACTTTTTTACCCGGGTTCTCTTCTGCAGAACCACTGGATAGGTCTGAAGTGCTCATCGTTCTACCACCACTTTTGTTTGGGGGCAGGGTCTAGGGAGAATGAATCATTCAAACTATGCCATGAGAGTATGTTCAGGGCTCTGTAGCTTGTGCAGTGAGTGTAGTGCCTTGATTGACTGGAATTGTGCTAAATGTCAAACACATGGCAAAGGTGTTTTCCTAAAGCCACAACACATGGACACTGGCTGGTAGTTCCATGTCTGACATATGTGTCCGCAGGGGTGAGGCACTACTGCAATCCATGACTAGAGGCTAGCTGTCCAGTTGAGTCCATTTGATACACTCACAATAGACCTCTGCTCCAGGATATGTGGCCCGGTCCCCATGTTTCATGGTGTGGGAGTTCCACAGCTGAGCTGCTGGCATCACTGGCTTCCATCTCTTCTAAGGTAAGTCCTCATGATTCATCCCATTCTTGCATCCAAGGTGGCCATCCACGTCCCATCTGTATAGATCCAGTGGGCAAGCATGGCGATATGTTGAGTACATGTTTGATCAGCTCGTGAGTTCCATTCACATTCCCTTCTTTTTTTTTTTTTTAAGATTTTATTTATTTATTTTGACAGAGAGAGAGATCACAAGCAGGCAGAGAGGCAGGCAGAGAGAGGGGAGGAAGCAGGCTCCCCGCAGAGCAGAGAGCCTGATGCGGGGCTCGATCCCAGGACCCTGAGATCATGACCTGAGCCGAAGGCAGCGGCTTAACCACTGAGCCACCCAGGCGCCCTCACATTCCCTTCTGAATGACTTCTTTTCTAGTTTGCAAGCTGCTGCCAGAATCTCTGTCCCAACAGAGGGGAGCCTTAATGGTCCAATCATCAATCTTCTAGTCACTGGACCATATGGCTATCCTGTTTTCAATAGCCACGACTCTGTAAACATGTAACAGGGAGATGCTGATGAGTAGTTTTCACAGCTGTCACTACCACATGGAGTTAGGTCCATTGGGCAGAGTGTCCTAGTCTGTTCTCATTTAAAATGTGGTCACCCCTGGGTTGATGGCTGTAGCAGCCCAGTGGGCTCCATCATCTTTGAGATTCATGGGTCCATCCAGGAACTAAGCCACAGGATCAGCTAGAATATCTTCGAGCCCTGGACCCACTTACAAAAGGGAGGGGTGAGAGCACATGTTCCAGGGCTTTCAGTCCCTTCAGTAAGGCAGCCACTTGTTCATGGAATCAGCTGATTCCCCAAGGCCCTGGTCAGGCTCCATCAGGAATGTACCATTTTCCTCTCATGATGGAGCTTTGCAGAGCCTGCTCTCCTTTATCAGTGGGATTAGTGAGTACTCATGTGAGGACAGGCAGCTCAGGGTCACATATGGGTCACATATGGTGCATCAGGGGTCATATGTTCTGCTTCCAGTAGGGCCTAATAGCAGCCTAGGAGCTGCTCCTGGAAGGAGGTACATCTGGCGGCTACCTCAGGTAATTTACATGTCAACAATTGAAAGCCCGCTCACCGTGGTGACAGTCATTTGCCACAGGCTCCAATCCACATGCATAGGAGTCGCTGAGACCTGTAGTTCCACGATGTTTGCAGGCTCCACTCATCCCAATGGGAAGGTTGCGTGCTGCAGGGCCTCTAATACCTGCTTCTGCTGGGGTCCCACTCAAAGGTGATTGGCCTTGTAGGCACACTTCATTAAAAGGCTCAAATAATACCCATATGTGGTATATATTGTCTGCAGTTAGTCAAGCAGTTTTCCTGGCTGCTGAGCCTCTATCTTGGTGGTGAAGGCTGCTATGGACTGTTAAACCTCTGTTTAACTTTATCAAGAATATACCTCTGACTACCAGCCCGGGTGGTTCCCAGCATCTGGACTTGTCAAGGAGGTCCTGGGATCTTTCCAGGGTTGACAGCCTTGCCTGTCATAGTTCAATGACCTCATATAGGGCCTGGTCAATTTGTTTCTCGGTCAGGCTAGCAATGGGAATGTCATCAATATAGTGGATGATGAGTACTTCTGGAGATAAACGGACCTGTTGTAGATGCTGGCATATTGCAGGGAGTTAAGTTATGTCTTCAGAAGTTCAGCAAAAGGATCCTGTAGGCCATTCCATGAGAATGCAATTGGTCCTCATCTTTGTCCCACAGAGTGACTGATAAAAAGCATTACCTAAATAAACAATGGTGTGCTGGTCTCCCACGTAGGCCACTGCTGCTTTGGTGATGGCAATGACACTAGGTACCCCAGTGGCCAAGGGTGGCATCTCATCATTTAATCAATGGTAGGGCATGGTCAGCCAGCCAGATTCTGGGGTGTTTGCTGTGATGACAGGGCATGGAACCCTCCTGTCTGCTGCAAGGCCTGAATTAACAAAGTAGTGTGTTTTCCTCTGGCTGGTGGGAAATGCTGCTTTTGTTGAGTAATTGGTCAGGCTTTGGGTGATTTGGGTGGTGAGTGAGAGTGATGCACCTTGAGTTACAGCTCTAATCCTCTGTTGTGATGGGGCATGCCCTAGCAGCTGTGGCAAAGTCTGTGCTGTAAACAGTTGAAATGTCAATACCTGTTATACACTTACCTGTAGAAATCAGGATCTCTAATGCCAGCAATGACCTAAAGAGCCCCACACACAATATTTGCCATGGGTCCTCACACTTGTCCTAAAATCCTTCAATGCCACCAGGTCTCCCTAACCTTGTGGGGACCTGGAATTATTGCCACTTGGGCATCTGGGTACAACAGCTTCATCAAAGTCTGAATCCCCATTTGAGAGAAATGGAAACATTTATCCATTGGTGGTGGGAATGAAAACGGTTCAGTCAGTGTGGGAAATAGTTTCGTAGTTTCTCAGAAGTTCAAACATAGAGCTGGTACATGACCCAGCAATTCCACTTCTAGTTTTATACTAAGAGTTTTGAAAATATATTTTCACACAAAAACATGTACATTAATGTTCATAGCAATGCTATTTATAACAGCTAAAAAGCATAGACAACCCAAATGTCCATCAACTAAGGAATGAATACACAAAATGTGGTATAGCCACACTGTTGGGAGATGTAGTCATGTGTAGCTTCTGACCCCTTGAATGGCTTCAGAAAGTGGTCTCCTGACAATTTCCTTAACGGGAGACAAAGAGCACTCACAGCTGGTGCTAGGCTTATCTCCTTATGTGGGAGTTTCTTTCCCCATCTTGGAGTACCTAGTTCTGCTTAAGCTTTCATGTCATACAGTACCTGGCCAACCACACTTTTGCAACCCCACTGTTCCTGGTGGCATTGAGGGATTTTAAGACAAACATGGAAGACATGTTTGTACATGTTTGTACCCTGTTAAGACCCATGCTAGACAAGATTGTACAAAAAAACCCCAAACCAAGCCAAACCAAAACAAAAATGCTCATGAAGCCATAACTGCTCTGCAGGTAAATCAAAAAAGCAACACGTGTTGCTTTGCATTTTGTTTATTACAGATTTCTTAATGGGTATCTCATTGTGGTTTCAGTTTACATTCTCTGATGACTAAAGATGCTGAGTCTCTTTTTATTCACTTGTAGACCATTTATACATCTTTTTGGAAAAATACCTATTCTAGTCTTTTGCCTATTTTTAAATTGATTTATCTGACATTGTACTGCTGAGTTGTAGGAGTTCTGTATGTATTCTGATGTTGGACCGGATATTTGGAGATATTTTCTCCCATCATGTTGCTTGTCTATTCACTTACTTGATAGTATCCTTTGAGGCACAAAAGTTTTTAATCTTGATGAATTCCAATTTATCTATTTTTTCTTTTGTTGTTTGTGCTTTAGGGTGTTCTAGTAAATAAACTGTTGCAGAATCCAAAGTCACAAAGATGTACACCTATGTTTACTTTTTAAAGTTCATGTCTTAGCTCTTACATTTACATCATCGATCCATTTTGAGTTAATCTTTGTGTCTTGTTTGAAATAGCACAACTTAATAAAAAAAAAAATCTTACTCCATTGAATAGTCTTGGAACTGATGTTGAAATCAATTTCTGTGAGTTAATCCGTGTGATCTTAATTTGAGTCCATTGATCTGCATATCTATTCCCATGCCGGTACCATATCATTTGACTACCATAGCTTTCCAGTTCGTTTGAAAATGCAGAAGTGTGTGCCCTACAACTTTATTCTTTTTTTTTTTTTCAGTGTTTCTTTTGATGACTCTTTGTCCTTTGCAGCTTCACATGGGTTTTAGATTAGTTTGTCAATTTCTGCAGAAAAGGTAGTTGGAACTTTGATGGGGTTACAGTGAATTTGTAGAACAATTTGAGGATTTGTGTCATCATTACATTATTAAGTCTTCCAATCTATTAGTACAGGATGGCTTTCTACTTTTCTTTCAACAAAGTCTTATGATTTTCAATGTACATCTTGAATTTATTCTTAATTATTTTATTGTTTGGATGTTAATGTTAGAATCTTCAGAGTTTTCTATATTTAAGATCATATCATCTGCAAATAGAGATACTTTAATTCTTTCTGATCTGATTGTTTCTTATTTCTTTCTCTTGCCTGATTTCCTGGCTAAGATTTTTAGTACAGTATTACATAGCAGAATATAAGAATATTCCTATTCTTAGCAGGAAAATTTGTTTTTTATGACATTAAGCATTATGTTAACTGTGAGTCTTTCATACATACCCTTGATTAAGCTGAGGAAGTTCCATACTATTCCTTGTGCTAGCCTTAGTTTCTGTTTCTAAAGTTCTTTTCTCTGGAAAGTTTGTTGAATTTTGTTAAATGATTTTTCTGCATCGGTTGAGATGACCAGGTGTTCAGTTTTCTCCATTCTGTCATACGGGGCATTGTATTAATTGGTATTTGTATGTCAAGCCTCTCTTCATTCTTGGGATAAATTTCACTTGGTCATGGTGTGTAATCCTTTTAATATATGTAATCCTTTAAAAATACCCTTTCCTCCTGGATTTGGTTTGCCAGTATTTTGTTGAGGATTTTTGCATGTATATTAATAATAGGTGTTGGTCTGTAGTTTCCTTTTCTTGTGACATCTTTGTTTGGCTTTGATATCATGGTAATACCAGATTCATGGAATGATTTGGAAAGTCATAAAAAACCCTCCCAGTCTTTGCATAGATACTGTGTGTGGGAGTTAGGGGACACCTTTGACACTCAGCCTGAAAGCTGACAACTCTGTCTTAGCCTTCCCTACCTCCTTGGACACAGCTTCAATATCATTCAAGGGTTAGAGTTCAGGGTCTTCTGAAGTCTTTGCTGAGCATATGTACAGCATGGGCATGTGTGTGACCTTCTTGATTCAAGGAGCATGTTAGAGTTTTTCAAAGCCCTGTCCTCTTAAGCTCTCATTCCCCAGCTTTTCTCCACAAGGTCTTTGTTTAGTCTATTGTTTGTTCCAACTTTTATCCATTGCTTTGGGCAGCAGTGGTTAAAACATGTTTCTGTATATGCTTTGGACAGATGCTCAGCATTCAGTAAGTTCCGAGTTAGGTGAAGGAAAGACAACCCTTTTGAGCCAATAGTCTAGGTCCAGCCATCAGCAAGCAATAAACAGAGACTAAGTGTGAATAAAACAAATGACTATAAATACAGAGAATTCTTTGCAACTGAGGTCAGTCCTGCTTTCTCCTGTATCTGTAATGGAATCTGGACTGTCATTTTCAAGGCTACTGCAAAGCTGGAAGATGGGACTTGGGACCAGGGTAGGTTAAAATGACACATAACTCTCTGTTCTTGCCAAGACACAGACACTTTTCTTGAATGAATTCTCCCTGGTTGCTGTAAGCTTTTTGGAAAATTTCCAGAATTCTGAAAAAGTTTATTCTCACATTTTTTTCCAGTCATTCCATTGCTTTTATGGAGAGGCAGAAATTTGGAATTCCTTAATCCATTCCCTTTGCCCCTCATAGGGATTTAACCGTCCACTTTTGTATTAACATTAGTGCTCATCTCATACGGAAACAAAAAAAACCAACCAACATAAGCTGTGCAAATTTAGAAAGATGCAATCCATATGTACACATACACAAACACTCCTCTCACCCATTTCTTTTAGTAACTGTAACTTTACTCATATTATAGATGGAAGCTCTCTGCCATATTAAGTATTTTTATTTTTCTTAAATTAGACTTGATGGCGTGGTCTTAAAATTGTAACACCAAAAAATTAAGGAAATATTGGGGCAAGATCATTGAAAGAAACTCCCTTTTTATTTTCCTTTTGTAATAATTCAGGGAAAATCAAAGCATGTCTTTATGGGATTTTAGGATTCATGCATCAAAGTGACAGACTGGAAAGTTAGGAAATGATGCTGTAGTCCCTAGAGGCTGCCTCTAGGTCAGGGCCAGATGGCTCTTGCTCTCTCCTTTGTAAGCAGTCAGAGCACTTCTGACCGATGTTGTGCTATGGAGGAAAATGCTCAGGGAGTGGATGTGTGAAATGAAAACCTAAAGAAAGCTTCCCTCAGCAAGTTTAGACAGGCTCTGTCTCTGCCCTATGAGAAAAAAAAAAACAAACAAAACAAAACACGCAAGCTATGTTTTCTGAATTCTCTAATAATGGCTTATATGCATGCATATTTTCCTTTGCTAAGATCACAGCTAAGTGACATATACACAATCAAACTGATAATATGAACTCTTTTTTTTTTTAAAGATTTTATTCATTTATCTGACAGACAGAGATCACAAGTAGGCAGAGAGGCAGGCAGAGAGAGAGGAAGGGAAGCAGGCTCCCCGCTGAGCAGAGAGCCCGATGCGGGACTCGATCCCAGGACCCTGAGACCATGGCCTGAGCCGAAGGCAGTGGCTTAACCCACTGAGCCACCCAGGCGCCCCAATATGAACTCTTTTAAAATGATTTTTATTATTATTTTTATTAACATATAATGTATTATTTGTTTCAGGAGTACAGGTCTGTGATTCATCAGTCTTACACGATTTGCAACCCTCCCCCATTGCACATATCCTCCCCAATGCCCATCACCCAGCCACCCTACATCCCTCACTTCCCGCCCCTCCAGCAACCTCAGTTTAAAATGATTTACTGTCAGATAAAGCAGCAGCACTCACTGCTAACTCTCCAAGAACAAATATATTAAATTATATGATGATATTTTTGAAGAAATAGGATGAAATTTTACAATAATTCTGCTGCCATTTCATATCACAGAATATTTATTTACACACACACACACACACACACATACACACATATATATATATATATATATAGAGAGAGAGAGAGAGAAAGATACGAGACAGGAAACACAAGCAGGAGGAGTGGGAGAGGGAGAAGCAGGCTTCTTGCTGAGCAGGGAGCCTGATGTGGGGCTCCACCCAAGGACCCCAGGATCACAACTCGAACTGAAAGCAGATGCTTAAGCACTGAGCCACCCAGGTGCCCCATCACTGAATATTTATTGAACAACTAGTATGCGGTAGATATTTTTCAAGATGTGGAGGTTCAGCTTGCCAAATAAAATACAGGATATCCCATTAAATTTGAATTACAGATAACAAACACATTTCTAGTATATGTTCCCAATATTGGGACATGCCAAAAACTGTCATTTATCTGAAATTTCAACTTTAAATGGACATCTTGTATATTTATTTGCTAAATGTGCTGAATTTATAGGAGATACAACTGTGGACAAGATGAGTCTGGCTGCTCTTATGGATTTTATCTGGTTGAGAGGTATAAATGAGCAGGTGCAACCCAGAGAAATTAGTGCAATCAGGGTGCTAAGAAGAATGTAGAACCCCTCCCTAATGTGGTCAAAGAAGTTTTGTGGAAATATCAACAGGTGTCGGAGCCAAAAATTAAGTGATGAATCGTTGGACAAAAGTCTGAAGAAGTATTCAATTAGAAGGAAGAGCTGGTACAAAATCCTTAAAAACCATAAAGGACCTTCATCAAGGAAGTGTAATTGATTCATATTCCTAGAGTATTTCCAGCAAGTAGAAATTTCATATATGAATCCTAAGCTCCCATCTAGACCAGATAAGTAAGTCCATATCACCCAAGTTAAAGGGAAATTTTAAGAGGGTTTGGTGGGACCATGTATGGAGAACTTTCACCCTGGCTGCAGTCAGCAGGCGGGTCTGGGGAAACAGGCCTAAACCAGGGGGTCCCATTCAGTCTGTTGCCATGGCTGACTGTAGTGTAAAGAACAGCAGAATGAGAATGGAGATGGAGAAAAACAGATGTATTTTTGAAAGATCAATGCAAGTTACTGACTGATAAAATATGAGGGGTGAATGCAAGAAAGGGGTCAAGAATGATGTTTAAATTTCCACCTTTGGTGACTAGATGTACAGAGTCACCTTCAGGACATGGGGCGTCACAAGAAACAAAGACTGAGGAGAGTTAAATTTAGGCAACGTATAAGGACATCCAAAGATGCACGTCTTGAATATTGGTGTAAATTATATATATTTATACACATATACACGTTTATACACATATACATATATGTACACACGTGCAATCATACTCTATATATGTGTATAAAATCTGTATTATGTGTATACATTGGAGCCAAAGGATATATGACTGAATCATCAGCCTGCTGATGATACCTGAGATTTTTGGAATGGACCCGCTCACCCAGGGATAAAGAATAAGAGAGAAAGAAAGAGAACCCAAGGAATCAACCCATGGCATTCAAGCAGCTGGCAAAGGGTGCATCTGAGATACCATCAAAAATTAGAGGATTATGTGCTGATGAAAAATCCCCCCCAAAACAGATTTAAGGAGAGTTGATCAATAGTGTCAACATAAACATGCATATAAAGGAAGGAAGCCATAGATAAGCATAGGAACCACTGAAATGCATATTAAAGATATGGGTGATCAAGGTCCTTTGTTCACTAATTTATTTCACCTTTTTAAAATTTTTTTTAGATTTTGGGAGAACGTAAACCTTTTTTTAAAACCAGTTTACTCTTTATTTAATTCTATATTATTGTTAATTTATCATCATTATAATTACCAGTATTTTGCCTTATTCCTCCTCAGTAGGTCAATGTTTCCAACAAAAAACAGCCCCATTTCCACTCATGGTCGCAACTTCCTGGTTGAGACTTTATCCGGCAAATCTTCATATGTTTATAGATTTGTTTTTGTTATCCAGGGGATTGCTTTCTACGGCTTTGGAAAAACAAAAATTTATCTTACAGATAAAGCATACATTCATATTTAAGATTAGAAGAAAATACTGCCTAAGGTGGTGTTTCTCCCAGCCGGATTCCGCCGCTGATGAACTCACAGGCGACACCGAGCAGCACAGCTGAGGTTGCTCCTACCGATTAAGGGTTGCTTAAGCAACAGGCTGGGAGAGGCAATATTTCCAGTTTACTGCAGTTGCTGAGATCAACAGTGAAACGAGAACCACGGAATCATGAAGCATTAGATCTGGTGGGACCCTAGAGAAATCTTATGCCTCATTTTCAATTGAAGAAACTCTGGCTTTGAGCAGTTTATTGATTTCTCTAAAGTAACACAGTTAGTACTGGCAAATCAGAACCAGACCCTCATTCTTCTGACCTCCACTCCAGTGCTTTGCTGAATCTCATTCCGTGTCCACTGATGCCCCAATCTCAGTATTACCAGGGCTGGAATGGCCAATTTGAAAGTTTGCCTAGTCACAAAACCAGTGGAAGAAAGATCAGATCAGGCAAGAGTGAGTGGAGAAGGGAGCATTGGTACCGCAAGAGAGACAAGAAAGACAAGAACAGTGGTTAGAAAATATGCCTCATCAAGACCCAGCACAAAACCAGCTTCACGAAGGCTCAAAGCCACATGCTAACTGGGCACAGTACCAGGAAAGACAGCTGTGTATGGAAGCCATAGTCCAGAGACATGAGGAAGAAATGCTGAGACTTGAAATGTGTAGCCAACAGGGGGAACAGGCACCAATAAACTAGGAGCATATTGAGTAGATATCCTCATCATTTCAGTCAGTGGCTGAAAGCATAAGGCTTTAGCTGGCTGCAAAGGTTCCTCTTAAGCCTCTTGGCCCTGTCCTTCTTGTCTGAAGAGAATGCCGTTTCGTGTGAACAAGCAGAGAAAGAACCAGGTGCATCTTATTTTATGAAGTATCTTTTATGGGCATATTTCAGAACTGTGTTAATTCTAACAAATTCTATCAGCTTGCTGTCATTTTCTCCATTTTACAGATGAAGAAATTGAACCTGAAAAATAACCATTTCTTACCTAAGGTCACGCAGCTGTAAATGAAAGAGAAAGGTCTTGGGTGCCTGGGTAGCTTGGTTGTTTAAGGGTCCTGGGATTGAGTCCCAAGTCAGGCTCTCTGTTGACTCCCTCTCCCCCTGCTGCTCTTCCTACTTGTTCTTTCTCTCTCTCTCTCTTTCTCTCGCAAAATAATAATAAATAAATAAATAAATAAAATCTTAAAAAGAAAGAAAGAAAGAAAGAAAGAGGTGTCTCAAATTCAAGTAGACTTAAAGCCCAACCTCAGATGTCTTCCTGATTGCGTGGTGGGTTAATTACGGAGTAGGAGATGGCAGTGAACCTGTGAGGGGCAGCCCAGTTGGATTTTAGGAGATTTAGAGCTGGAGTTGGATCTAAATTTTGAGAAATTAGGGAGAGGATGGAGCTGGATCTTTGAATGAAGCTGGGGCATATTTCAGGGCTCAGCACTAGAGTGTACAGCAGAGGGAATAGGGAAGCAATGGTGTGCTATAACCAGCTTGTATATGCTTGTGAGAGACAACAGTTACGTTGATGAGAATCTGTTCATTCAGTTAATACAACCATATTAAAAATCATATTATATCTAGAAAAATGTTATGGCTGACATTAGAGAGATTATGACCTATGCTCTCTTAAGGATTCTTCTGGTTTCAGGTCTCACCTTGAGGTCTTTAATCCATTTTGAATTTATTTTTGTGTGTGGTGAAAGAAAGTGGTTCAGTTTTATTCTTTCACATTTAGCTGTTCAGTTTTCTCAACACCATTTGTTGGAAGAGACTGTTTTTTTCCCATTTGATATTCATTCCTCCTTTGACAGACATAAACTGACCATATAATTGTAGGTTTATTTATGGGTTTTCTGTTCTATCCTATTGATCTATGTCCATTTTTATGACAGTACCATACTGGTTTTTGAAAAAAAAATTATTTATTTTAGAGAGAAAGAGAGCAAGAATATGAGGGGAGCGTGGGGCACGGAGCAGAGGGAGAGAGAGAGAATCTCCAACAAACTCCCTGCAGATCGAGGACCCCATCACTGGGGTCAAACTCACAACCCCAGGTAGTGAGCTGAAACCAAGAGTCCGTTGCTCAAATGACTTAGCCACCCAGGCACCCCGAGTACCATACTCGGGGTTTTAATTACTATATCTTTGTAATGTAACTTGAAACAAGGAATAGTGATACCTCCAATTTAGTTTTTCTCTTTCAAGAGTGCTTTGGCTCTTTAAGGTCTTTTATGGCTCTGTGCAAATTTTAGGATTACATTTTTCTAAATGTATCTCATGAGGCAAGGGGAAATAAAAGCAAAAATAAACTGTTAGGACTACATCAATATAAAAAGTTTCTGCACAACAAAAGAGATAATCAGCAAAACTAAAAGGCCACACCTAGAAGATATTTGCAAGTGATGTATCTGATAAATGGTTAGTATCCAAAATATGTAAAGAACAGATACAACTTAATACCCAGAAAACAAATAACTCTATTAAAAAATGGCAGAAGACATGAACAGACATTTCTCCAAAGAAGGCATACAGATGGCCAACAGACACATGAAAAGATGCTCAACATCACTCATCATCGGGGAGCCATAAATCAAAACTGCAATGAGATATCATTTCACACCTGTCAGAATGCTTAAAATTAAAAACATAAGAAACAACAAGTGTTGCTTAGGATGTGGAGCAAAAAGAACAGTCTTGCAGTGACAGCGGGAATGCAAACTGGTGCAGCTACTGTGGAAAACAGTATGGAGGTTCCTAAAAAAATTAAAATAGAACCCTATAATCCAGGAATCGCACTACTGGGTATTTACCCAAAACCACAAGAACCCTAATTCAAAGGGATGCATCAGTATCCATCAAGTGTCCATCAGTAGATGAATGGATAAAGAAGAAGCAGTATATATATATTTACTTAACCATAAAAAATCATGAAATCTTACCATTTGCAGCAACATGGATAGAATTAGAGAGTATAATGCTAAGTGGAATAAGTCAGACAGAGAAAGTCAAATACCATATGATTTCACTCATATGTGGAACTTATGAAACAAAAAAAAATGAACAAAGAAAAAAAAGAAAGAGAGAGACAAACCATGAAACAGACTCTTTATTATAGAGAACAAACTGATGGTTAACAGAGGGGAGGGGAGTGGAGAGATGAGGGAGTTAGGGGATGGGGGTTAAGGAGTACACTTATGATGAAAAAAATGGAAATAAGTTATTATAAATAAGCACACAAATTAATTATACCAAAAGCAAAGATAAATATCCAAAACTCATTATTTCCTAATTATTATACCACTTATATTATTTTTGCTATTGGAGTTACCTATGCATATTATTTCTGTAGTAGAAACGATATACTACTGGGGCACCTGGATGGCTCAGTGGGTTAAAGCCTCTGCCTTTGGCTCGGGTCATGATCTCGGGGTCCTGGGATTGAGCCCCACATCAGGTTCTCTGCTCAGTGGGGAGCCTGCTTCCTCCTCTCTCTCTCTGCCCGCCTCTCTGCCTACTTGTGATCTCTCTCTGTCAAATAAATAAATAAATAAAATCTTTAAAAAAAAAAAAGAAAGAAAGAAATGATATACTACTTACTGAATATCACTGCCCAGTTTTGTGTTCAATGCTATCACATTGGGAGCATGAAACTGGCCATGATGGGAGTAGTTGTTCAACAGAAATTGGCAAATGTGACAACTTGAGCCTTCATCTTTGGATTTTTGGACTACACAGGCTCAAGAAATTGATGAAGGAAAAATTAAATAAGGTGGAGTAGACTCAAAAGTGTAGTCACACAAAAGGTTGTCAAACCATGGTTGAAGTGAAGCCATAGGTTGGTTGTGGACATAAGATACAAGCATTTGGCAAACTGCATAAAAGCATTCTGTGAAAATCAGATGGCTAGATGGAATTTATCATAAAGCTATTAGATATTTTTTATTAATTGCCAATTACTTCCCATACATTTTTACTTCAATAACATATAATCCAAACTTATACACACATATATATATATACACACACATGCATTTTATTTTTTCTGGAGGTACAGTTGTTAAACCACAAAGTCAAGGGGATCAAAGTGATGGGGTCAGAAATGGAACATAATAGACAAAATAGAAGCTGATCACCCCTGATGAAAAGCACTGGGATCGTATCTTGCAAAAAATTCTTCAACAACCTTGGTGCTCGTAATAATATGGCTTTTTAATCGGCATACCCCTCAACACTGTGGATACATACTTAGGGAAAAAAGAACAAGATGTTTAAAGTTCAGGAGATCCAGTAATGTTTATGGAAATTGATGCAAAAGCACAGGACGGAGGAGAAGTGGGAGTAGAGGAGAATTTATGAAAATCCATGCCTGTGTTACTGCGTTTGGCAGGGTTCAACACCCGCAGAGATAAAATTACCTGCCTTCTGATCATTCAGATGTGGAACTCTGGCAAATACATGCTTTCAAGTTCTCTTCCCTGTCATTGATCAATCCTAGCCAGTATAACCCAATGGGAAGTTGATTTTCTAGACTGGAAGGACCTCTGATAAATTATAATTCTGCATGTATTTTTCATTAAATGCATTCTGTTCTTTGGAAGGATTTTTGTTTGTTTACAAAATGTTTCTCCAGTTTTATTAAAAATTGGGCTTCCTTCTTCATTCATCTCTGAAATGATAGTGCAGAAAACTGTGTCATTTAAAAATTATCCCATTACTGTGTACTCTCCAGCAACCTTTTGTACTGTGACTGCATACTCCTTTCGCCGCAGTCCTGGGAACATTTCCTCGTTAGATCCTAACTCATTCCATCTTATGTGAAGGGAGCTGCCTTCCGGGCAGGTTTAGAATTTTTTTCTCCAAGATTTAAACGTTTTATTTACAGAGTTAGGAGACATTTTGTTAATCCAATTTCTTTATTTCTTTTTAAATTTTTGCTGCTTTAAAGCTATTGATTTGATTTTTTTTTTAAGATTTTATTTATTTAGTTGACAGAGATCACAAGTAGACAGAGAGGCAGGCAGGGGTGGGGGGGCAGGAAGGCAGACTCCTTGCTGAGCAGAGAGCCCGATTTGGGGCTTCATCCCAGGACCCTGGGATCAAGACCTGAGCCGAAGGCAGAGGCCTTAACCCACTGAGCCACTCAGGTTCCCCCCATCCTGCCTTTTTTTTTTTTTTTTTTTTTAAGGAGAGACATTTTCTCACTTTACACATAAAAATTTCCCTGTAGAAGATTTTTGGGGAAAAAACAAACAACAAACAAACAAACAAAAAAGAGGTTTTTTTGTTTGTTTGTTTGTTTTTATTAAAGCAGAATCAATTGCTTACAGAGTTGAAGCAATGATAATGGAGACATTGTCTCTGGTAAAACAAACAAACAAACCAAAAACCAATGGTGAAACAACTCAATTTCTATTTTATTTTTTGCCTAAAGAATTGGAGCATACTGTCAAAACGGTGATACTCTTACTTCCATGGAAGACTGGCTATACAACAAGCACCATAGATTATGAAGACTTCACAAATTAAATATGTAGTGGTGATATATTCACCGACATAAAGATATTAAATACAACACAAAGTATGGGTTACATGACAGCAGGGTTGTTAGTCAAAAACATTGAATCGAGCCTAAGATTCCTGGAGCAGGGCAGCCATTTTCACAAATTCCACTGCTTAATAGTACATATTGGTGAAATATTTAGTGGATTTATGGCTGGTTGACTTTTGTACTCCACAGTGTCATTAGCATCTGGCTCCTTTTACATCTGACTTTATTTTGGACTGAGGACTTAATCTTTGCTGTAAGACTAAAGGCTCACCAGGTCAAGGGGTTCGTTGTGTCTTTAAAGCTTTTGCACATTACACATTGCTTGGTTCATACATATTGGAAGAATGATACATAATTGTAAAATTAGCACAGTTTATTTAATAAAGAAATATGAATGAATATATGTAGCATAAACTATGAATGATTTCCTTTATCTTTCTTGTTTGAAATCAGGTTCTACTAGCCGAGGATTGACCTCAGCTCTAGCCTAAAGAAGGGTCTGGACAATTGCAAAGTTTCAGGTAAGAGCCACAGAGCAATTTTAGGACAATATTCCGCTGAAAGTATCAAAAAGAAAGGCACTTTCACGGACAGTCCATTGGTACTTGATGCAGTTGTTGTAGTATGAAGAGCTGTTCGCTTTGTTCTGGAAAGCAGAGCAAACAAGCTGATGATTTGCATTAAGTATGAGGAAGTAATATAATATCCTTTATACCCAGCTTAATCAAACGGTCCCATTGCTCGAGATCAGAGAGCTCTTTCTGCATTGACAGTGCTGGCAAGCACCTTCGGCAGATTTCAAAGTAGCAGGAAAATCCAATTCCTGTCTTCACCGAGGCTGGAAATCACACTAGTGGTATTGTTTCCTTCTATGTAAAATATTATCCACTGCCTACCATAATCCTTTACAATTCACATGACCTTACACAATGTAAATTACATCTTGCCATTGTCAGTACTGATGTTGTTTTTTTTTTTACCAGATGGTTGCCACTTCTCCCTCTGAAGACAGTAGCTAGGTGTCTCAGCGTGTGTGTGTAGTGTTGATGGATCCAAAGAGCGAGAGCCAAAGAAGAGAGAGAGAAAAAGACAATCAAAGAATAGGAGAGGATGCATTCTAACAAATTAAAAAAAAATCTATCTTAGGGTAATTATTTTTTTATTCATGGGAGTAAAATAAAATTTATGTACAATTTCTACTTTTATTATTCTAGAATTTGATGAAGCTCTTTCAGAATGTGTTATTACATAAGGGAAAACACTCTTTCTTGTTCTTATGCAAAAGATAAGTTAGTGAGAAATGAGCTATTAAATCTTTTTAATTGTTCAGTAATGATTAATAAGCTATAAATAATTATGGTGGTGATATTAACTGATGCCATCACAGGATAAATTTATTGAGAACTTTGCAAAACCAGCTCTAAATGTGCCTCAGAAGTAAAACACTGGCTTCTAGACTACTTTCACATAAAATAAAATATACCCCAAATTTAATTAAAAAAATCAGAATTATAGCTTTAATAGATTCATTTTTTTCCGCATTAGATCCCTTTAACTATTTGTCTTAGTTTATTGACTTATGTTATTTAGGATCTAAATGAATACTGTACGTAATATTTGGTAACATTTGTGCCATATATTAGCCTAATGGTAAAAGGTATTATATATCATGAAGATATATACTTAGTGTCTTAAGTATTTTTATATTTTTATAATCTATCATAAATTCTGTACATTTGAGAATACCTTAAAACATTTAAAATCTCAATCTCACAAATAATTCATTGATGCATTTCTCCACTATTCTACAAATATTTATTTCATGCTTGTTAGGTGCCACTTGTGTGAAACATTAAAAAGAATTCCATAGTGAAAGAAAGAGTAGCCCAGGGAAGGCGACAGATAGACAGTTAAAAACCGAGAGGTAACCTATAGGAATATGTATTGGAAGTAGTGAGAAAAAATGGGAGAAGGGATTTTTAGATGAAGTGGTCTGGGATGGTCTAAGGACTTAATGCTTGAACTGAATGCTTGACCCTAAGAAAAGGCTGGCCAAGAAAAGACAGGGAAAGGAAGAGGGAAGAGGCTATACAAAACCTCCTACCACTCAAACCTCCTAGCCCAACATGGGAGCACAGGGTGTAAGGAGCCATTGGCTACCCAATGGGGAAATCAATAGCAATTATGTTCCAGTGGGGAGTGTTCTTCGAAAGACACCTTTGGGGGAAAGCGAAAGAATTGGATTTTGGCATTTTCTGTTCATGGTATTTATGAAGCATTTACATGTAGATTTTTGTTGAGGAAGCAAATCAGAACTCAGAAGACCCGAAGCTTGGCATCATCAGCATATTGATGGGTGAATAATCACAGGGAGACTTGAGATCCTGGAGACAGAGGAGGATTCTGATGTCCACACTGGAAGAGCTCAGAGATTACACCCAGGGCAGGGTAGCCGGGGCCGGGGAGGGCTGTGCCAGTGCTAGGCACATGCACCTTGCTACTAAAGGAGGTTGAGGACTGAGGAAGTGTGATATTCCGCAGTCTCTATTTTATCAGACATGGTTTTATCATAGAAGATATAAATCATGCCTGGACTGAGGGAATGATCCTACATAATATGTCTTAATGTGTAGAATGGATCACCAAAGAAACATGGATATAGGAACTTGTGTTCATGGTTAGGTATCACCATTTGATTACAGAATCATTTTTTTAAAATGTTTTTAGAAATGGGAAGGAAGAAGGTTGCTAAAGGTGGCAGTCCGGAGATAGTAGCATTTCCATTGGACATCCATATTTTTGTTCAATAAAACAGAGAGGGCGCCAGATTTTTAAGAGTGTAGTGGGACTGTCGCCAGATTTAGCAGCTACAATTAGAGGATGCCTAGTGAAATTTTAAATTCAGAAGGCAATGAGAAATGTTTTATATATGATGCCCCATGCAATATTTTGAAGAACATATGTCACTGTAGCGAATGAAGGAAATGTCTATAGCACATATTACAGGAAGCAGAGATCAAGGTTCCTCAAAAGATAGAAGTGACAGGTGTTGTTGGGAGACATATCAGGCAGGTGGCAATGAATGTGTAAGTGGTATGATGTTGTTAAATTCTGTGATTTTCTGTATGGATATTCCGTGGCACGCATAAGGAAGATTCAGACAAGACTTGTAGCTGACTAGGTTCTAGAGTCGTGGCCTGGGTGGGTCAAGTATAACAGAAGGAGAGGAATACAACAGAATTGGAGGTATTTTTAAAAGAGTGGTTATAGTGATTAAGCTAGATATGGATGTGATTTCAGGGATGTCGCAATTTCTGGTGATGAGAATGTTCATGATGTCATCTTGGGAACGGGGAGCAAGGGGCAAGGAGAAAAATAATGTGAGGTATCACAAAGATGAGAAGAACAAGTGGTTGGAAATTGTACAAAGTAAGTGGGAATAAAGAGAAGTTTAAGAACACAGACTACAGCCTTGAGTGAGTAAAACCAAATTGAGTTATCAGGAGGTAGATGAATGTCAGAAAATCTATAGGAATGACCCTTTTCTTTCTTTTTTTCTTTTGCATGAACTAGCTCTCTCTCTCTCTCTCTCTCTCTCTCTCTCTCTCTCTTTTTCCCCCAGTTTGGGATAAGAGAGATAGGGGTCATGCTACTAAGGAGAACAAGTTTCTTTCTTTCAGTTTCCTGACAGGCACATGTTCTTAGAGACACATATCAGCATTTCTCTGTGAACTTAAAATGGCATTGCTAAATTGATGGCCAAAATCAACATTATTCAATATGTTTTACTAAAGAATTTTCTCCTGTAAAAGTTAAGAATCTATTACAGTGCTTTTCATTATGACATATTTCATTTCTTTATTTTGTATCCTGTTTCATATTTTTAATCCATATAAAAGAAAATTGAAGTGTAATTCCAGAATGTACAAATATGTTCTTGACTAAAGCAGGAGTCTAGGAACTTATGACCAGACCACCAACATCAGTTGTGTGAGAACTATATCTCTTTATTTTTGTTTTTCCATGACACTCTTTGGTTCTTATTTTGAACCCCACTTTACCTGACACTTTACCATGACACTTTTTGGTTCTTATTTTGAACCCCACTGCTAGCACATCACTTTTCCAATAATTCAGAAAAACTCTTTCAGGTCATTGTCTTTTAACCTTTGCCAGGTAAGCTCTGCCCATTTTGGACCCTTCCCTGCTTAATCCAACTCCTGTGATTGGCACTTTATGTTTCTGGGAGACTAAGAAGTAGTGTCTACCTGCATGTGAAGATAATGAGAAGAACTCCCCCCCCCTCCACCACACCGAGACCTTAGGTAGGATACCTTCAATACACAGCTTTTCCAAATAAATAACTTCTCACACCTTAGATTTGAGACTGGGCCAAGAAGGGTACCTGGGGGCAAGTTCCCTTCTTACCTACTTCCTTTTATTTCCCCTGTAATTTTCCATTTTCATTTTCTTCCAGTTTGGAGCATCTTTACGTAGACACATGGGAATAGTTGCAGTGAGACAAATTGTGTCTGTTTGAACACACGTTCTTCCAAAGTTCCCTGTCTTGCATCTGATGCTTTGCTTTTAAAGGCTAATCAGCCATCTCCTATACTATAAATACTAAACCAAGAGAAGACCAGCAATATGCACCAATATTACAGCTATTTAATTTAACATATGCATTTATGGATATACATGCACATAAACACACAGACACACTCATTTCCATGTGTTTGTGTGTGTAGGTATGTATAACGTCAGGTAAACTTGAGGGCAATAGCGAAAAATAAAGCAGGATTAAAAAAAAAAAGTTCTGAAGTGTGGGGTAAGGGAGAATTGCCAAAATGGGAAAGTTCTCTCTAATAAGGTAAAGCTTCCATAGTGACCTAAGGTAGTGAGTGGTGAACTACATGTATTTTCCAGGAAAAGTAGTTGGGCAGAGGGTATTTTGCACATAAAGCCCTGAGACTTGAGTGACTGGGCATAGTGTGTGTGTGTGTGTGTGTGTGTGTGTGTGTGTGTGTGACAGAGAGAGAGAGACAGAGACAGAGAGACATAGAGACAGAGAGAAATAGAGGGAAGGAGGGAGGGAGGAAGACGAGTTGTTGGATGCAGAGGTGGGGAACAGATGTTTATGGACCTACAGGTCTTTCAGTTCTGTAGGTCCATAAAGACTTCACAATTGAGTGGGAATGAGATTTCAAACCGACCATTAGAGGGGAATGGCATGATCCAAGTTACATTTTCAAAGGGTCAGTCAGCTTGGTGGAGAATTGGTGCTTAATGGAGGGACAAGTCTGGCTCCATGGAACCAGTAAGCGGTTACAGAAATGACCAAGTGGAGAGATAATTGTGGTTTTCCAGATAGTAGCTGGGAAGATTTCAGAGGTAGTCAAGATGTTGGCAATATTTTGAAAGTGGACCAAAGAACATTTGTTGATGGATTAGGTATAGTGTGTAAGAAAACTTTTGACAAATGGTTGACAGTGGTTATAACATTTTTTCAGATGGTGATTCTTAACAAGTATAGTTTTGATATGGACCTTGGGCTCCTAAAATATATTTGTCACCCATATAATATTAACATATACATAAAGACCCATTGACTTACCCATGACCAAAAGAGGCATTAGTGTCTCAGCAAAAGTGTGTTAGCAGATGTAATAAGGATTAGGATTAGTGTTTGCAAAAGACTTTGTAACAATAGGTGCTAATAATTTCATCAGTGCTCCTCTATTTATCTGCTTCCGACATAACAGCCGTGATCGTTGGAGTCATTTTCATTTCAAAGAGATCATTCTTCATGACAGGCTACAACCACCTGTCAATATAAATGTTCACAGTGATTTCGTCTTCTGAACTGCTAAGACTAAAATTTTCACACTCAGCATTAAAAAAAAGTATCATTTACTAAAGAACACTTTGTTGTTTTTTTTTTTAATCGAATCTTCAATATTCAAGACTATGCTAATTGCACGTAATGAGATTTAATATTTATATTAAATATTTGTGTGTTGGTCTGGGCATATTCTTAGATACTAAAGTTCCACATGAAATATATATGCCCTTCACATAATTATACAAATGTTCATATATTCAGATCGGCATGAAAATTTAGAAACCATTTGTGTAGCTTTATCTTTTACCCCAATCTAATTTCAAATATGCTATTTTTGTAACTTCTGCTTCTCTGACAGCTTATATAAATAGTTTTCACATTTTATTTCAGTTAATTATCAAAGCTACTTTAAAAGATGTAAATCATTAGAATTATGGTACATTGAGGACATTGAAACGCTAATGATTAATTGACTCAGTTATTTAAGTTACTATGAGTTTTATCTAAGATGTGAATCCCAATATTATGATTCCAGTTTCTCTAAAAATATTCTGTGTTGTTATCTTTTTGAGTGGAGAGAGGCCGGGGGATGAGGGACAAGTCATCTTTATTAGAACTGTCTCACAGAGGCAAATATCATGGCTGATGGACTTTAAGGAGTAAATGTATGTTTAATTGTGACTAAGATATGTGACAGCTTTCTCAAGGAAAAAAAAATTCTTGGACTCTATGAACAACTTTTGAAATGATGGAGCTGAAGCTGGGGAGTTACAATAAATTGGAACTAAATGATGGGGACAGGATCCATCCCTGCTTTCTCTGATTTCAAAGTCTGTAGCATTCCTACTGTATGAGGCTCTCTTCTAATAAAATTAAATTAAGTCTGCACACATGACATTGAAGTAGTTTTTAAAGGCTCCAACTGAAACACATATATACAAACTTCTGCCTAGGTATAGAATAGAGAAGAACAGAGGGTCTTGGGGAAATCTATGATTGTTATGTAGAGTCCGAGAATTTCTGCTCTTAAGTGCTTCTGTTGAAATATTGAAAGTCTGAAAAGGTAAGAAACAATCTGCTCACTTCTTATGCACTGCTGCTTATTAGAGTGTTGGTACCACCCTGTGCTCCAACATTTAAGAGGATTGTGAAGACTTCAGTAAAGCCACATAGCACAGCAGCAAAAATAATTAAAACACAGAAAAACAGAATCTATGAGGTCAAGTTAAGGAAAGTGACACTGATCAGGATGGCAAATTTTTTTTTTTAAGATTTTATTTATTTATTTGACAGAGAGAGAGAGATCACAAGTAGGCAGAGAGGCGGGCAGAGAGAGAGAGGAGGAAGCAGGCTCCCTGCCGAGCAGAGAGCCCGACGCGGGGCTCGATCCCAGGTCCCTGGGATCATGACCCGAGCCGAAGGCAGAGGCTTTAACCCACTGAGCCACTCAGGCGCCCCAAGGATGGCAAATTTTAAAATGACTCTCACATAAAAAAAAAGAATGGGGTACACATTTTCAACTAAACTTGGAGGAAGAGGTTTAAAATTGCAAAATAGATGCTTCCTGTAGGTAAAGTGTTTGAAATGCTGAGAAAAATATGAAATGTATTTGTTTGTGTTATCATTCTGTGGTGTAAATAATGACAACAGACAAGAAACCAAACGGGGGGTAGAGTCAGTGCTCTGCTGATGTGATTTCTTAGTTGGACACCGATAGGATGGGGAGAAGTCCAGAACGGGCTTCAGCTCTCACTTTCTCGTATATGGTGAGGTCTTGCATGTCATTGTCCAAGGAGGGTGCATTTTTTGAAAAGATTTTATTTATTTATTTATTTATTTATTTGATAGAGGATGAGAAAGAGAGAGAGAGAAGAAGGAGAGGGGGAGTAGGGGGAGAAGACTCCCTGTTAGGCAGGCAGCCTGAGCCAGGGCTGGATCCCAAGGCCCTGGGATCATGACCCGAACCAAAGTCAGATGCTTAATTGACTGAGCCATCCAGATGGCCTGAGGAGGAGGCATTTTTAAGGATGGGTGTTTTAAAACCACTTGAGAGCTTTTGAAATACAGACTATTTTTTGAACAGTTTTCAGTTCATGGTTAAACTTGAGTAGAAAGTACAGAGATTTCCCACGTACCTCCCGCCTCACATATGCACAACACCTCCCACAGAGCTCGTGCACTGGAATGGGACCTTCCCTCTGCTGGATGAACCTACATGCCCACTCACCACCGTCAACCAAAATCTGTAGTTTCCATTACAGTTTACTCTTGCTATTGGATGTTCTATGGGATTTGGTTCTTTTTGTAAAACATAAAACGCCTACAAGTAACAACAGGTGAGAGAAAAGTACATCTTGCTGAGACCAGAGCTCAAGAGTCAGGCTGCCTTAGGTCATCCAGAGCCTGGGGAAGTTTTCCAATCCAGGGGCCAGGTTTCAAGATACTTGTAGGAGAAAGAGAACTGCATTTGCAGCTGGACAGATCCTCTCTCTAGTTCTGTAATTTAGGAACTTAATCCAAATTGCTGTGATTCATTTTCCCTATCTCCAAAATAGAAATCATACAGGACCTCACAGGCCTTTGGGAAAGATTTAACAGAGGTCAGGTGTATGTAATATACCGTAACTTCTGGCACACATAGTCATTCAGTGAATGATAGATTTCCCTAAATGTTCTAAATCTTATTTTGCTCTAGACTAATGTGATTAATCCTACCTCTGTCTTCTTCCTAGTACAATGAAGAAGGTACATTGAAATGAGTGACATTTTATTATTATTATTCACAGAGATCATGAAGTATCGAGATCAGGTTATAGTTGGCGTGATGTAGATCTGCTAATAAAACTGGAGTAATTATCTAAAAATACTCAGAAAGCTGAAGTTTGCATTATTCTTATTTATAGAAAATTATCAATTTCAAATAAGCATCTCAATTTACCATTTTTCCCCTGTTTAGGTTATTTCTATATGACTATCATCTGCATGGGGAAACAGAGAAGACAAAACGCAGGCACTCTTTCCGGTAATTTATTTTTGTCTCATGGCATAAGGAAGGCCTCTAATAAATTAAAGGCATACGTTTAGCCATTAGCTTATGGCACATAAGTATTTTTCTGAAAATTTAATGTTGGAATCCAAATTTCTGCCTATGTTTTGACTACTTACTATTCCTTTACTTGGCTGAAAATTTTGAATACTATCTTATTCTTTTGACTTACCTTCATTTTTCACCTATTGAAAGAACATATTTTCTACTTCCCCATCTATTTCGCATGAATATAACAAGATCAAAGATTTAGTGATTATGAATAACAATCAAATTCCTGATTGTAATGTAGTACATATCTCCTCATTATCCTCTGTATAGATTTATAGGATTATATAATAAATTATGTTATTTTACTTGGCCTTCAGTTAATTCTATTAGAATCTGAGTTTATAATTTACAATGAAGTGAATTAATGTTGGATGTTTTGGTGTCATTTTAGCTTACCATAAATAATTATCTCTATGTTATCTACTGTTGACTTCTCATAAAAGATTAATGTAGAATTCGTGACAAAATGGGATTCTCATCAAATATAAAATCCCATAAAATTAATGCTTCCCAAGTTGTAACTTGAAAATTTGAAAGGCATTTGTGATTCAAATCTGTTAACTCTCATCATAAAACTTATATTTCTGCTTTAAACACGTACATGAGGGCACACACACATTTTGTGTACGAAGCAAGAAGTGTGAGGAAATGTTTTAATCAAGTGTAATAAACTATGATAATGCATTCAGAATTTTTGTTGCTGTTAATATGAATAATGAGAATATTGAGCTACCGTGAATCTAAGTACCTTTCTAAAGATAATCCCCCCTTGTGTTCCAATGGGTGTTCTAAAGGATATCCAGTATGTAACTGCATATTACATAATTTCATTTGGTAAGTAAAATAAAAATAAAATGCAATATTTTCAGACTTTTTGGTTTGGAAGTGATCTAATTAAGAGGTCCAGATTAATACATTTTTTCCATGAAAGTTATAAATTATACATAACACAAAATAACACTAAAGCATTAACAGTTCTATCACTGGTTAAATAAAAAACAAAAAAAATGAAGGCTTCCTATCTCACAGATCTGACTTTGCTACTATATTACATGTTGGCACAAATCTGTTGTTAAAAGGGTTTCAATACTATCCATCTTAATTTTCATTTTTGGACAATTAGGCAAGGAAATATTTAATGTATCAATTTGTTTAGAGAGTTTACATATTGTTACATCAACCAAAGCCTTGTCTTTGTTCTCCATATTGTACTAGAGTTTTGTTTTGTTTTGTTTTTAATAATAAAGTTTTGTACCAAGATGTGCCTGTCCTCAAAAGAGCAAGATATAAATGTCTCAGGGTGAAGGATGTCCTTTATTTTGCATTTTGCCATTGATTTATAGAACGTAAAGGGGAGGTCTTAACTAAACTTCATAAAGGGGAGTTCTACAAAACTCTTCTCTATAAAACTTCCTAGAAAATTATTTGCCATTTCTGTCTAGGTTTGCCTGGCTCAAAAATAAAAGGAAAGAATTCTTTCCATATTTTCCGTACCACACTATTATAATCTATTTGCTAAGAATGCTCTAGGGCATATAATACTGCCTTATGTTGTGGTGCTTTTAGACTGAGGACCATATGGGGTGCTATCCCAGGAAACAGCAGGGTTCAGTTACAGGGTTGGATGCTTTTTTATTTCCTCACTCTAACAAGCCCTGCATTTATACATTGTTGCCATCAGTGCTATTTATTTAGTATAATTAGTGTACTTTTGATGCATTTGTTAAGAATGTTATATACAGCATTATTTACATGTATCTCAATATTCACAGCTTTGTGACTTAAAATGCAGCATTCTGCATTATATAACAATGTCACCCACAAATAAATTTGAGCATCAACCAAATCTATTTTGGAAAAGATAGAAATTATTTTACTGCACAAATTGTTTCCTACTTAAATAGGTGACCGTGAGGGCACTTTACCATACCTCATTGGAGACGTTGATAACTGTGTATCGAGGCAAGAGTGTATAATCTATTGGGTCTGCTTTCAAAATGATCATCATATCTTGACTCAGAACTTATGATATGAGGTTACTCTAAAAAAAAAAAAATCTACAGTGTATTCCTGAGTGCATTTAAATATGAGTTAATAATTCAAATTTATAATATCTATTAGGAGACTATTATCTAACCTTTAGGTTAATGAAAAGACTAGGAGGCAACTAGTGGAAAAGGACTTAGGACTTCTGCTTCCTTAGAATCAGAATCTGGGAAAACAGTAGAGAATCTTTTGAGGATGTACTTGATTTGGATTTTGGTAGCCCTTAATTGATCCTGGAGCATCCTCTATAATGGAGGACGACTCTGCAGGGGAAAGGAATTCACCTGCATCTTATACCCCAATGGCAGCACCCTCTAGCCTATCTGCATGATGAAAAGCAAAGCAAAGCAAAGCAGAAGAAAGTAAAGGAAAGCAAAGAGCTAAAAAATACCTAGGAAGGTCACAGCCCAGGGACTTAGTGCCACTAAAAGACTAGGATTTAATCCTAAGATTATAGAAAAATTTCTCTCCCAACCTTACTACCTAACCACCAGGACTCCCATGTAAAACATTAGATTAGAGCTGAAGGGCTGGGATACAGAGACATTATCTAAAGAAGGTTTTTAGGAAAGTCCAGAAAAATAAAGGAAAAGGAAAAGGAGTTATAGGGAAATTTGAAAACTCTAGAACCAATAACTAAAACAAATATTAAACACAGTCAGACTCCTAGCCAAATTAATGTAAAACCTCATACTAAGGGTCTTAACTACCTCAACACCTATTCACTGACAGAGGATGGCCATTTTCAACAAAAATTACAAAGATAAAGGAAAGCAGCATGAAGAGACAAAGCAAAAAACATAACCAGTCTCAAATATGACACAGATGTTGATATTATCAGACCATGAATTTAAAATAACCAATGACATACCTTCACCCTCACTGATGATTTCATTGGCTGTGTCCAGTCTACTGATGAGCCCACAAAAGCATTCTTCATGTCAAAATTCTTTATTTTTTTCACTTATGCATTTTCTTTTGATTATTTCTTAGCACTTCCATCTCTCCTTATATTAATCATCTACTTTAAGATGTCATTTGCTTTTTCCATTACAGCTTTTATGAACACAGATGCAAAAATCCTCTACAAAGTATTAGAAAATTGAATTCAGCAATATATAAAAAACATCAAACATTAATTCCAAGTAAGACATATGACACATATATAAAGCTGGCTTACTATTTGAGAATCAATCATCAGTTTAACTTACTACATCCACAATATAAAAAAGAAAAATATGAGTATATCATAGAAGTTGAAAAAAATTTTGACAAATTTGAATACTCATTCATGATAAATACTCTTAGCAAACTAGAAATAGAGCAGAACTTCCTCAACTTGTACACAAAGTTACAGCTAACATCTTACTAAGTGGTGAAAAACTGAATGTTTTCTCCCTATGATGGGGAACAAGGCAAGGACACAACCTCACCACTTTGCTTTCACATCCGACTGGAAGTCATGCTGTTCAACGAAACAATACAAGGCAATAAAGCCAAACAGATCAGCAGATGTCATGATTATCTATGCAGAAAACTCCAAAAGAAATAATAATAATAATTTTTTTTAAATGATGGCTGAAATTGGTTAGCAAACATACCGTGGTTGCAGAAAACAAGATTAACACAAAATATCCATTTTTTTTTCATATATCACCAGTGAATGATTAGATTCAAAATAAATAAAGATGACAATAGAAATAAAAACAACAACAAAAAGCCCTGAGGTATAAATCTATCAGATATGATCACAATATGAGTCTTATCTAGCAAGGTCACTAAAATATTCTGCAATGCTTTCTTACAGAAGATGGCTAGCTTTATTTTCTATGTCTGCAATTGATTTAAAATAACATATACTTTATAATATTCAGGCATTCTTCTCACATTCTCAGTTTGTTAGAGTTTTTAATTACGTGTGAGTGTCAAATTTTCTCAGATGCTTTTCCCACATTTATAGAAATAGTTGTGTGAATTTTCTCCTTGCATTAATTCATTTTTGAACGTTCAGTCAACCTTCCATTCCTGCTCTAGATCCTCTCAGTCGTTATGTAGAAGTCTTTTTTTTTTTTTTTAAAGATTTTATTTATTTATTTGACAGAGAGATCACAAGCAGGCAGAGAGGCAGGCAGAGAGAGAGGAGGAAGCAGGTTCCCTGCTGAGCAGAGAGCCCGATGCGGGGCTCGATCCCAGGACCCTGGGGATCATGACCTGAGCCGAAGGCAGCGGCTTAACCCACTGAGCCACCCAGGCGCCCCTGTAGAAGTCTTTATAAATTACTGGTATGAATCAGTACCCCAGTTAATGTCTTTCCCATAAATTAGTCCAATTCAAGCATGATTCATTGAAAATATCTTCCATTCTCCATCAAATTGCCTTATTGTCTCTGTAAAAAGGAACTGACAAATACATGCTATTCTATTTCAAGGTTTGCTATTCTGTAACTTTGTTACACAAATCTCTTTGTTTATTCATATGTCAAATTGATACTATGTTGATTATTGTGAATGTACACTAAGACTTGAAATGAGGAGGTACAAGTTTTCCAGTTTTGTTCTTTTCCAGGATTATGTTGGCTATTCTAGTTATTTTGCATTTTCACATAAAATTTATAATCACCAAATCAGCAAAAAAAAATACCATAAGCTATTATAACTCTAATTAGGTGAGAGAAAAATTAAATTTGTAAATTAGATAAATGTGGATGGAACTGACATTTCAAACAATATTGAATTTTCTAATCCATGAACTTAGTGGCTTAGTGAGCTTCTCCATTAGTTAAGTCTTCTATGATTATTTTCAGCAAGATTTTAATGCACATCTGTTGATATTATTATATATAGGTATACCTATAAATTTCATGGTTTTAATGTTTTAAATAGAATATTTTTAAAGTTTAATTTTCTAATTGTTTGCTGCTTGTTCATAGAAATTTAATTGATTATATATCAATATCGTTTTCAGTTATCTTGTTACATTCACTTATATTTCTAGAATTTCTATGGATTCCATAGGATTTTACATAAATATTCACATTACCTACAGATGAAGATTGTTCTTCTTTTCTTTTAGTATTTATGCCTTTTGATTCTTTTCCATATTGCACTGACCGGGATCATCAGCCTAAGAGCAGGTAAGGGCAGTAAGCAGAGACATTTTTGTTCTGTGCCTAGAGATGTGGGTACAGATTTCTTGCAATACCAACATGTATTGGGTGTGGATAACAGAAGATTTCTCAGCACGGCAGCATTTGATTTTACCCTGAAAATATAAGAAATTAGCTACAAGGATAAGGGAACAAGACAAATATGCACAGAGACATTGGACAACTTTAGAGGAAAGTCAGACCAGAGACTATGAAACAGGTGGTTTGCTTAGTGAAATGCTGGACCTAAGCATAACCACGCATTCAGCCACAGATCGGTATCTACTATATGTGAAGCACTGACTAAGCTTTCTGCCTTCTCCTGCAAATGGCATGTCCATTATCTAAGCACAGCTCCTTCTTCAATTCTATTGAGATAAAACAGTAACTATCTATCTATCTAATACCTGTATTTATAGATATATATAAATTTTTGTTTGTTTGTTTTTACTGTTCCAGCCAAGGGAAGGGAAACTTTATTGAGGTTCCAAGGCTCTGGGGCTCTGGCAGGAGGCTGTCCTGAAGGTAAAGAAAGAGCAGATAGAGAGACTTATTTGACCTCCATCTTGGGGCACAGGTTGCTGGTGGGGCTAAACTCCAGTGACAGTTGACAGAGCAGGGGAGCAGTTGAGCATAACAGTTGTGACAGATCATCTGGCCACAGTTGTATTTCAGGGCCCGCTGGTAGAGGGAAGGCACAGTGATGATCTTACCTTGCAGGAGAAGCACCCTGTGCAGGGTGAACCCTCTCTGGGATATTCTAGTAGGAGAGAACACCACCATCCTCCAGCTGTTTACCCACAAAAATCCGATGTTGCTGGTCAGCCTGGATGCCCTCCTTGTCTTGGGTTTTGCCCTTGGCATTCTCTGTGGTGTCACTGGGCTCGACCTCGAGGGTGATGGTCTTGGCGCTCTGGGTCTTCACAAAGATCTGTGTCCCTGTGTCTGCTTCAAAGCCGCTGCTGACAAACTTCTCTGCCGCCTTGTTGAAGAGAAAGTCCCTAGATAATTGTAATAATGTATTTTAATCACCAAAAATGTCAGAATTCCCAAAAGAACTAAGTTGAACCTATCCAAATTAAGACTGATACTGAAATTCCTTATTCCAATGACTAAAAAGAGAAATGTACACAATGCTAGAGTTTATGAAGTAAGGAAAAATGAGAAAGAATTCTAATTTACTCGTCTGAAGAAATATGAAGAAAATCATACTTAGTAAATAATATCTATATGAAATAGATTGAATATTAAGTACCAAAGTGCCACAAAGGAATCTGAAAATCCCTCCCTCTCTTTCTCTCTCTCTCTCTGTCCCTCCATCTCTGTCTCTCTCTCATTTGGAAGATATGGGTGTGTTCTTTTGTGTGCTGGTATGTATATATAATCAGGGAAGTGTGATATACTGTAGTACACAGTGAGCTATTTTCTTCCTTCTAGTAGCTAATTTAGGAAAAGAAAAGCATGTATTGGGGTATTTTTAAATAATTTTACATATAAAATGAATGCTATTTTAGCTAACTGATAAAGACTTCCATGGCCAGTGACAAATACAATTGTTAAATAATAACTAACAATGATTTCCTGTTGAAGGAAGTAGTTAAAGTCCAACTTCTGAACCATATAATTTGTGACACTATGTAGATCTGCACTAGTTGATTAAAACCGTAATCACTTTTTTTTAATAGTTTTCACTTTGAGATGATTATAAAGCCTTAAAATGTTGGGAAATGCTATCTGCATTGTTATTGATTCAAAGTAACTTTCCTAGATTATAGTCTCCAGGAAATGAGACTTAAGTAAGAGAAATAAATAAAACACACCTTTTCTTAGAGATTTTACTGTTTTTTTTGTCTGTTTGTTTGTTTTTAAAGAAATAGTTCATCCAAAGGTAAATGAGAAAAAAAAAATTAGTTCCACTAGGACTTTTGACTTAATTTCCACTTAATAGGTTTCCTGGAAACATTTGTCATCTATGTCCCAAAATTTACATGCAGATGAAAACGAAAATAATCTATAATACCTTCAAATGTATTTATTTATTTATTTATTTTTTAAAGATTTTATTTATTTATTTGACAGAGAGAAATCACAAGTAGGCAGAGAAGCAGGCAGAGAGAGAGAGGAGGAAGCAGGCTTCCTGCTGAGCAGAAAGCCTGATGTGGGGCTCGAACCCAGGACCTGGGATCATGACCTGAGCTGAAGGCAGCGGCTTAACCCACTGAGCCACCCAGGCGCCCCTCAAATGTATTTATTAAGCAGAATAATTTCTGAGAGAAAATTAATTTCATTGTAGCTATAACAGTGATTATTTGACACTGAGTAAAGTCCAAGAAAGATTCTTATTCTAATGCAATAGTAACAGAAAACATTTGGGAAATTTGCTTTGCGTGTACCTACTTAGTGCTTGAACAACTACATAATATATATTGAACCTGTTTTGACATTTCCTGTAAAATTAGAATGCTTTTAGAATTGCTGTGTACTTTCAAAGGACACTTTGGTCTCTGGGTAGAGGACATCCTTAGATGTGCCCTCTCCTTTCCCTTCCTAAAAGTTCCCTCCCAATATCTTATCGATACCACTGAACTCCCTGCAGACACAGATCATCACTCTGGCTATTGACATACAAGGTGAATCTTTGGGATTTACTCTGTTTTACTTGCTTTCTGCATTCAGCAGACCCTGCATCTGGATGTTCTCCTGAAGCCGGCTAACTTAGTGCACATTGCCAAAACTTCAGAAGTAACAGAATTAAAATCAATGAACCACCGAAGCGATAATTAGTAAAAGTTTATTGTACACACACACACACACACACACACACACACACACGACATTTTGCAAACCGGGAGCGCTCATACCAAAACACGGAATGAGGCTCAGGGGTATATTGTTATAAAGCAGCTTCTAGGGTGAGAATCAGTGCTGTGTGTTCTTCACAGTGAAAGGTTATAGAATGGGAATCTTTTGGAAGATTTTATTTATTTATTTGAGAGAAAGACAAAGAGCACAAGCAGAAGGAGGAGCAGAGGGAGAAGCTGACTCCCCACTGAACAGGGAGCCCGAAGTGGGACTATCCCAGGACTCCAAGATCATGACCAGAGCCTAAGTCAGTCAGATGCTTAACCGACTGAGCCACCCCTAGGTGCCCCTAGAATTAGAATTTTCTGAAGTGATAGAGAATCCAGTCAGTGATTACCTCATATCAACCTTGGGAAACAGTTCAAGTTTTGCTTCTGACTTGCAAAAACATAAACAAGAAATGACCCAGGTCAACTTAGCCTTGCAAAATTACTTAAATTAAGTTTTGCTTGTACAACTAAAGTGATTTGTCTGCTCAGGCAATTTTCAAAGCTGATCTCGTTTGTTTTTTATGTTAATACCACTTTCATAAGCAGTCAAAATGCAAGTAATTGCACAAATTACTGTACTAATTGCAAACTGATAAATGCTATGAAAAATAGTAGGAGTGAAGAAATATGTATATATATATATTTATATGATAATGCACAGTATACTTTAATACATTACCTGCATATATTTCTAGTTTTATATATATATACATACATAAACATAGAGCAACAATGTTTTTAGGTGTGTGTATACATCGTTGTCCTTACTCCTCTTTCTCAGGCAATTCTTATTAAACGATTATACTGTTGAGGATCTATCAGATGTGAGTGTCATATGGAAAACACTGAATCACTGTCTGGTTGACCCATGAATAGATATCCCACTCATAAATTTAACACATGATATATAATTTAATGCTTCAACACAGAAGGAAGTACAAAGTTTAGAATGATTGATATCAATATTGACAAAGTCACCTACAATAATAAGTTCCTTGTGACTCTTCTATTTTCTTAATAGTGACTTTTAGAGGAAATTCCATGTATTATCCTATTTTGCACATGAGACAATAGATAATGGAATCATTAGGGATACTATTTCCAATATCCTATCATGAAAGCTAAGTGATAAATTGTATTCTCTTATCTATAATAAAGACAAAAGCCCTTCTTTTTCTTCACAAGCCAGATATTCAAATAATCAACTTAATCCTTAGTTCATAACAGATGTAGGAACAGTTTCAAGTCTACTGAGAAATCTTAGGATTAAAACACATTAGAAACACATGACTGACATGTATATGGATCTCTCACTTAAAGCCATCAACTTTTATAAAAATTCAGATTTAATTAAATAATAACAATAATAAACATGGAGACCAGGATTTCTTTTATAATGAATTAAACTTGACAACATGGGAAATTTCTATACAGTGTGTTTCTATTTTCAACAATAAATCATTACACGGGAATTAAATTTATATATAATATTAAGGAATATATGTATGTATTTATGTGTGCGTTACAGAAAAGTTATCGTAGTATACAAGCAGAACTTCTAAACTTCCTTATTTAAGTATAGTTTGAGGGGAACCTGTGTGGCTTAGTTGGTTAAACATCTGCCTTGGGCTCAGGTCATGATCCCAGATCATGGGATCAACCCCTAGGTCCAGCTCCCCGTTCTACCAGGAACCTGCTTCTCCCTCTCCTTCTGCCTGCCCCTCCCCCTGTTTGCGTGTACACTCTCTGTCAAATGAATAAATAAAGTCTTTCAAATAAAGAAACAAATAATTAATGATGTTTGAGAAGTGTCTGAGAACATTTAATATTTGCTTTTCACTGCAGCAGAGTAAAGCTATTATAATGATCCTGGTCAGAGGGAATGGGCAAAAGGAAGCACTACCAGATAGAGAAATTGTTAAACCCCAAATCACAGAATTTGAAGCTCTGATGCAGACTGTAGGAGGTAAGTGGAGACTTGCTTCTGGAATTCTGACTGTGAGCATCAGACCACAGGAGACAAAAGGCTGAGCTGGACAAGCCCCAATCTTCAGAAGCCTGAATGCTTTCTTTCTTGCATGATCTCAGAAGCCACTTTAAACTGATACTGTGATAGATTAAAAACGACCCAAAAGTGTATCCCTTGGGAGGCATTGAGAAACATTCAACAGAAGATTCGGTGAATCCAGAGCAGGACAGGACAGGGAGATTGGGCAGGAGACGTCAAGCTCTCTGCCGGAGAAGCCTTTGTGCAGTCATCTTTCCTAACTCCAGAACCGGCATAGAAGATGGCCACAGCAATGACTTCTGTGGAAAAAAGGCAAAAATCCAGGAGAACAGTAAGCAAGCAATACCTAGAAAAGGGCTGACAAACAGAAAAGAGAATATTTGGGTTACCTTTTTATTTTTTTAATGACCACTATTCACTATTAAAGGGTTCGACGTATGTTTAATTTAAGTGAGCAATAGAATGTGTTAAAGTTGCTATAGTTTTAAACCCACAAGCACTTCCAAAACAATTTCTATAAACCATAAAACCTCCCATACCACTTCAGCCACCAGGTGCCTGGAAACATCAAGCCACTCTTGTCTCCCACCCTAATCCGCACACGCCGTGTTTGTTCCTGTCTCAACACTTTTCAGTTTGCTTTCTAACTGCTATTCCAAATGCTCTCACCCGTAAAAGTGGAAGCCAGGAACCTATTTCTACTTTGGAGGAAAAGTGACATCTCCCTGTATACACTTGCTCTGGGGACAAACAGAGACTCCCAGTTTTCTGTCAGCTGGATTATTTCTGTGGGAACCTGGACTCCTTGCTCAGTGGGGAGCAAGGAGTCATACTTATGCCAGTGGGAACCCTCATGGGATAAAGGGTCTCGCTATTGAAATCCACAGGCGTATCATATACAATAAGAAATCCCCTCCTTTGTGGTCCTCTGAAGGGCCCTCCTCTCAAATGAATGCATATTACATTTATCATTAGAAAACAACATTTTAAACATGTCTAAATGAATTTTTTATTCATCCATCAATGCCCAGATTGACATTTATGACTCCCAGCAGGCCTATCTAATTTTTCTGTGTGTATAACTTTGTATGAAACTTCATGCCCCAAGAATTGTCTATCATATTTTATTTATATGTGCCCTGTGTCCCTCTTAAAACATCGAGTTCTTGAGGTCTATGACTTACCTCTGAACATCTGCGTGTTTCCCACAGAATCTAGGAAAGTATCAGCCTTAAAAATATTCCTTTGATTGAAATTAATTAAAAATATTGTGCTGAACTTTTCTTATCACAGGTATTTTCTTCATAGTGAGGGCACAAAGATGATGGTTATGTCCCGGTTCTGTTTTGTTTGCATTGAAAATTCATAAATGAGGGGTCCGTTTATACTGAGTCTCCTCCTTAATTCTCTGGGTATCACTTCACACCATAACCTTCCACTAAGAACCAGATGTTATAAAGCAATGCCCCAGTGCTGTTCAGATTTATGGGAAATTTCAGGGAAAGTGCAGTGCTGAAATAAACATATGAAACTCTGGGAGCCTGGTGTGCAGGTGAGCTCACAGGCACTCTGGAAGGCTACATATTATGTTGATAATGAAGACTCTGAACTTGGGTCTGGTGCCATGTTGAATAAAGTCAATGCAGGAAGTTCTACTTCAAAAATGTGTGTTATTATAAAAATGAACAATAAAAAACTGTTCTGAAACAGTTTTAAACTTGTGAGATGTTAACCCTTGAAGTTTTTCCACAGTCAGTGAAATCTGTCACTAAGCACAGGTCATACCACTGTGATCGCCTCATGAGGGGCTACACTGATTTGGAATGATGAGAAATTAAAAATGAATTTGAGCTTGTTTTTGCAGGGGTATACTGTATTTTTTTCTAATTTTTTTTGTATTAACATGTTGTTGAGCTTAAGTATTTTTAAAACTAGCAAAGAAAGATAAAAATGAATACCTGTATATTCACTTTTCATCAAATATTTTAATTTGGTCATATTAGTGTGAGCATATTCTTATTGAAAAGAAAATGTAGATACAGTTAAAGTTCCATTTTTACTTCTTCTTTGTTCATTCTGATTCTATCCTTTCCCAAAAAGTTTGTTATTTTCAATTTGGCGTCCTTCCTTAACACAATTGCTAACGAGGATCCTCTAACAGAAGGTCTTCACATTTCATACAACAAATTATTGCGTACTCCACATCATTATGCCTCTTGCTCCTTTCATTAGGCATTCTGGAATACATATCCACTTTGGTGCACTTGTCTGTGGGCTCATTCCGCCTCCCAGCTGCCTGTCTGGCCAAGGTTGACATATCTCGTTAGACACTAAACAAACAAACAGACAAGAACCTAGCTTTGGTTTCAGATTTATTGCCACTTCATCTCTGGTGACATCAATGTTCGCCCAATTCTCCAGAAGTTTCACTTTCCTTGAGTTTACTCTCGTTTGGTGGTGTCATCATTTCAGTCCACTTTCTGCATCTGAGCTACTCGCTTCTGTCTAAGTAGGTAATATCTTAAAACAATCATTTGAATAAAAAAAAATTTAAAGCACACTGCCATTCAAACAGTTTTTAATCCATTATCAGTCTTGGTCCCTTTAGCGGAGTTTAAAATTACCAGTTAACAGTTTTCGTTTTGTGATTACGTTGAAGTTATTAGTCATTGCCTTTAAGTTTTTGTTTTCTTGTGGTACAAAACACATAACATAAAATTTACCATCTTATCTATTTTTAAGTGTAAGGTTCAGAAGTTAAATAGGTCTCAGAACCTTTTCATTTTGTCAATCTCAAAATTCATGTCTATACGTAGACCCCACCCCTGATGACCATTGCTCTAATTTCTGTTTCTATTCATCAGACTACTTTAGAGTATTCATATATTTGAAATCATACAGTATTTGCCTTTTTATGTCTGGTTTAGCTCATTTGCCAGAATGTATTCAAGCTTCATTCATATTGTTGCATGTGACAAGATTCTCTTCCTTTTTAAGGATGAATAATTTTCCACTCTAAGTACATACCACGTTTTTTCATCTCTTCATCTCTTGATGAATGTTTGTCTTGCTTCCACCTTTTTGCCTATTGTGAATAATGCTATTTTCTTTTAGCTTTGTGTTTTTTCCATTAGTCCAATTTTCTTCAGCTATAGATCATCTATATCTTGTAACTTTAAAAATATCACTTTAGGGCGCCTGGGTGGCTCAGTGGTTAAAGCCTCTGCCTTCAGCTCAGGTCATGATCTCGGGGTCCTGAGATTGAGTCCCGCATCGGGCTCTCTGCTCAGCGGGGAGCCTGCTTCCCTCTCTTTCTCTGCCTGCCTTTCTGCCTACTTGTGATCTCTGTCTGTCAAATAAATAAATAAATAAATAAATAAATAAATAAATCTTTAAAAATATCACTTTATACTAGGTATTCTTTAGTATTATTACCATATACCTAAATAGGAGTTTCTTTCTTTTATCTTCCATGGCAATCAAAGTCGCTTACAATAGTAAACTATTCTTTTTCACATTCCAGAAAATTGTCTGTTTCTCCTGAAATCACTATTATACACACCAGACATGATGGAGATTCAGTTTTTATCCCACATGTTTATAGTATTTCTTAACATTTTTGTCTTTTTGACTCTCTGTACCGATTTTTATATAAATCCCTTATTTCTATTTTCCAGTCCATTATTTGTGTTTTGCTTTACCATAGCCAGTCTAGAATGTACCCCAGTTATTTGCCATATTAAATTGAAGCAGCACACTTCCAGATATCTAATTCATCATTTTTTACCTACCTCTTTTTACTTTATATATGTCTGTTTTGTGTTCTGACTTATGTATTACAATAATTAAAATTGAACATTATTTTTCAAAGCTAGGTAACCTATTATAAATTATAGGAAAATCTCAATTTCTCAACCCTATACTTTCTTATATAAGTATTTGTTATAAAAATGGTATTAACTAAGGAGGCTTGGATGGCTCAGTTGGTTAAGAGTCAGCCTTCAGCTCGGTTCACGATCTCAGGGTTCTGGGATTGAGTCCTGTATTGGGAGCCTTCTCAGGGGGGAGCCTGCTTCTCCTTCTACCTGCTACTACCCTTGGTTGTGCTCTCTCTTTCTCTCTCTGATAAATAAAGACAGTCTTTAAAAAAAAATGGTGTTAAACTACAAACAATGTGTTTTATGGCAAAACACAATTTTACAAAGAAAAGAAAAACAATTATGCTAAGCCTAATTGTCAACCCAGCCATTAAGTATGCTAATCTCATATAATGAGTAGTGAACTTCATTCTCTTCTGTGAATGATCTTAGAATTCAGTGCTGTGAAAACAAATGGTCTCTTCTCTGTAGATGAAGTCTTTTTTGGGGCAGTAGGCAATGTCCACTGACTACATATGGGTGATGAATTTGGAGTGTGTGTGTGTGTGTGTGTGTGTTTCTGGAATATTCTGTTATCTATAGAATTTTGAAGAGGCTAGAATAATGACATGAAACAGATCTCTGATTTCAAATTCTACAGATGATTTGATCTGAAATTAAACTTTATGTACATGTTCAAGGCTAAGCTTGTTATTTAAGAATGAACTTAATCCCCAAATAGCAAAACAGATTGGAATTACAATATAAATCCAGATGCAGCTTCTCATAAATGCTTCTCGAAGACCTTCGTGGGCCAGTTGGTGTTTATCCATGGCCTATATTTTAGTCTTTAAATACATTTTGGCAGAAGAGGCCATTTTTATTCTCTTTGATTTTAGAAGAAAAGCTGAGGTTCATAAAATACAATCAGTGCTGCAAGGTTATACAGTAAGTGGCATGGCTGTGATGTAAAACGAAGTTCTGTGTCTCCAAATTCAGCGGTCTTCTTCTTTTATCATAGCTGCCATATGGAAATATCAACTTGGATATCCATCTGTGATATTTCCATAGTGTCCTTTTTGAATTTTGTTGAAGTTTGTTGAAGTTCCAATAAAAATCTAACTACAGCATTTTCTTTGGTGAGAAATGTTTTTATATAATATATATTATAATAATAATATATATAATATATATATATTATATATATATATAATAATATAATATATATTATATATAATAATAGTGAGAATGTTTTGCAAGTTTCTAAGCAAGAAATATCTTGCGTCTCGTGCATCCTCACATCGGGGAACTCCGTTAAAATGCTCATTGATTTAGCAGCTCCCTGGGAAGAGAATGACAAAGTAGCTCAGGGGTAGAAGGATGGACTCAAAGGACAGGGGGGAGATCAGAAAAGACAAACTGAGATTATTCCAAGTTGAATTTCTTTCCAAGGTGTAGCAACAACTATCCAGGGAAAGAACAGCTCAAGGGGCAGTTTAGTCCCCATCCTAAGTCTGCTGTGTCTGCCACAGTGTCCATCAAGCGCAGTGCTGAGTTATTTCTGAAGGGGAAGAGGATGCCTGCTCTCAGTAACTAGGTAGTCTGCCAACAGTGAAGGGAGCATGCAGAAGATTGCATGAAGTCCTTCTAACACTCAAGACCACACTAAAATCTCCTGACACTTTCCCTCTTGTCAACCCAATGTGTGCTTTAATCTGTTGTTTTTCTGTTTACTTTTCAATTTTTCCTGAAGATTCCAATCAAATCCTACTGCACAGTTTGCATCGATCACTTGATCGTCAAAGCTCAGCAACATAAACATTTAAATGGGTGGAACATGGGGCTGTATATATGGCAAACTGCTACAGATGTGGACTGCGTTTGGGCTGCATTTTATAGACTTAATAAATGGACTTAAGAGCAGAGTATACTCATGCTTCGCCTAAAAAGCTCGACCAGTTCTACTTATCAATATAGCTGAGAACACTTATAGTTGGAATAGGATGGATAATCGAACCCTACAAATGTTGATACACTTCAGTTTCCAATTTCCCCAATGACTTGAAAATTAGCTGTTGAATTAATCAGACTAAAACTGCCAGAAGCTGCTAAGTCACGGGGCAGTTCAGCCTGGATAATCTGGTACTGGAATTGATACCATTCAACCAAATGGGAGCTGGTGGCCAGAACCTAAGTCTGAGATAAAAAATCTATAGTTGCCTCTCAGCTGGCTTGGCTTCCCAAATATTCAAACTGATCTTTTCCCTTGGGCCTCTGGGGCTTGGGGGCTGTGGGCAGAAATCTGGCACCCATGTTGAACTTGTCTCTTGTTTCTCTTTAATTTTTCTTGGACACAGCTCTAATACACATTTTGGATAACATTTTTTTTAACTATATTTAAATTTCAGTACAACTAAAATAGGCAACTTTCTATCACAAAGGACAAAGCTTATAGGCTTAACAGATTCACTTGTAGACTAATGATCTCAATTTAACGTAATGGGAATTCTGGCAGGTTAAGGGATTTATTCAAGGTCAAAGAGTCAGTGAAAAGCATAACTTGGATAGACCACACTAGTAACCCATTTTATTATTGTTGTTGTTATTATTATTATGCTATTGTCATTTTTTATTCAATTCAGCCAAACATCTATTCTTCATGAACATTATGAAAGCATTAGGAGTGATTCAGGCCTCATTTAGGCCCAACTCTTAAAAGCTGCAGCCATTCATATGATATAAAGAGAAGTGATTTTTCCATTCAGTAAATACAAAGTAAATTTGGATAATAGGATGTATATAGGGATATATAACATAAATATTAACATGCCAAACAAATCATAGAATTAATCATTACAAGAATGCACTGCTAGCAGCACATAGCTCCGTGTGACAAAGCATTGGGGACTCATCTCTCCATGTTTCCATTGCTCTAACAATGAGATAGATGGGTGATCTTGGGCAATCTCTCTTAGCGACAGACCGCAAAGATCACTGACACAAAGCTAAGGGATACACTTTCCCAAAGTCTCCCATTATTCTGAGGACTGTAATGTCAAGGGTACAAAATCCATAAGAACAGCACAGAAGAGCCAGAAGTAATGCAGGTCAACATCAGTGTATAACTTTACTGTTTCTGTGCATCTCACATTTTGGGGGATAGTTTACAAGTTTGCTTCAGTCAGGAGAGAGAGTAGGAACTTATGTCACTTCTATCCCTGTCATAAATGGTCTCAGGCCCTTGACTTTCCCTATTTGATGCACCTCTTAATTCTCCTCTGAGTGAATTTTATCCCACTTGTCTTTGGCCAACCACTCAATTATGCTAAGCTGTAATCTAGCATATCTCTAGCTAACAAACACGTTCCAATGTATTTCATAAATAGCAAATGTGAATAAATATATGCAATATTATCCATTCAGGTTGTATCTTTTTTACACTGAATGAATGGCTATTTTCAACTTGGCTATACACTTTACTTTTGGCAAATGAGAGCACAAATCTCCTGGAACAAAGAGAAGAATCGATGCTGAGGCAGGGGCAGAGCAGTTGGGCGGAGTTGCCTTTTCTTCCCTAGGGTGGAGTGCCTCCCCTGTTCTCACTACATCTGGCAGCACAGATGGCAAGAAAATTAATAGGAGGGAGGAAGCATTGACCTCATGTGGATATAAACAAGTCCTGAGACTACACAGGCAGGCAAATCCGATAATAGCCTTAAAAGAGACCTTGAAAGTTCATTGAGTTCAGCTCCCTGCTGCTGATGGAGCTGTGCTTAACAAAGTCCAATGTCCTGGGTGAGCATCCTTGAGGTACTGTGCATAGAGATACTAGACTAGGTCACTGAGGACAGCCATGCAGTGCATCTCCCTAGGTAAGTGTTGAAGTAGGATATGAGCATCTGTTTTATATTAGTATATCTTGTTGGAGATAGGACATGAGAAAAATGACTACTTATGTGCTTCCTATCACATGGTTTCAACCCATTATTAGAATCCTCAGAGACAAAAAGCCTATAAGCAGGTGCTCATCTTGAAACACATTTGTAGGGTTAACCCAATGAGTTTATTTCAAGAACATGTTGGTAGTTTACATTAATCACTAAATAAGTTATTAGTTGGTTAAAGAATCATTGAGCTATGGGCGCCTGGGTGGCTCAGTGGGTTAAGCTGCTGCCTTCGGCTCAGGTCATGATCTCAGGGTCCTGGGATCGAGTCCCGCATCGGGCTCTCTGCTCAACAGGGAGCCTGCTTCCTCTCTCTCTCTCTTTGCCTGCTTCTCTGCCTACTTGTGATCTCTGTCTGTCAAATAAATAAATAAAATCTTAAAAAAAAAAAAAAAAGAATCATTGAGCTGAATATGACCTGGGTTTTGTCCAGCCTTGGACTGGCCATTCAGGCATGGTTGACAGACTCATGTAAAAGTCATTCTTGTCTCCATCTCCTTCATCACTCCCATTAAAGGTGGCCCCATTGGCAATGAGCCTTAAACCAAGGCCCACTGGAGGGTTTTAAAGAAAAAGATGTGCTTTTCTGATTAAAGGGATAAATGGATCTCATGCTGTGCTTTCTTCCCTTCTACTTTCCTTGAACATGGCCTTGGTGATATATGCAACCAGGGAAGCAAAGCAAGAGAATTGCAAATTGCTGATATTGTTCCAGCAAATTTTCTGGCAACACTTTTTTGTTATATGAAAATAATTAACTCCTATGTTTGAGCCAGGATTAATTCATTAACTTCATTTGAAATACTGCTAAATGATGTACTTACTAGTGTTTAGATATTCTTTAAAATATCTTAACTGCAAAAAGTCTATGTCTTGGTAGTCAGAGTAATATTAATCCAACACTCACTCTCTATATTACTTCAACTATTATATTTAGTTTTATAATCTAGAAGGTGCTTTCAAATACTATATCACCCTAGTATTTCCTTAGACTTGATGATTGTTTTTACTCCAATTATTTTTCATTCATCTCAACTAAATGAACCCTTCTACTATATATTAAAGATATGTATTTCTCCTTGTAAAATCAAATTTGGAAAAAGTGCTAGATGGGCATATATGACATTTTTACAAAATGAAACATAAAAAGGTTTTTTTTTTTTTTTTGAGGAGTGTTTGAAAACTACATATGTAGACCATGAGTCCCTATATGACCAATGATCAGGGGGTTGTGCTAAATTTGAGTATCCCTAATATTTTTCAAATAAATCTACACCCTCAAATTGTATGAACCCATGAATCTCTAAATTAGCATGCATCCAGGCCCTTTAGAAAACTTGTTAAAACACAGATACTTGGCCCCACTTCTAAAATGTGATCCAAAAGGTCTAGCTGTAGAGCCCAGCAATTTACTTTTCTAACCAGTTCCCAGGTGATCCTGATAATGCTGGTCTGAGGACCATGCTTTCACTAGCACAGACACAACAGTTTTCCAATGATGCTTATTAATAAGACCTTATACTTCCATTTTTTCAATATGGGAGAGAACAACTATCTTTGGGAAAGATGTTGCTATATATTCTTTCAAAGCCAAGTTTCTGCTTAATGGCCCTTACATAGCAGTGACAAAATTCTAATTGATATTTCCATCAACGGCCTGATTTCCCAGGCATATAACTCTTAAACTTCTGTAAAAACATTTATGCAAATAAGTGTTCTCCCCACTCCAATTCTGGTAGCTCTTGTTTTAATGGGTCCCACCATTTCTATCTTTGGAATTCATTATGATCCATTCCAGGTCCTAGTGCATGTGAACAATCTTTTTAAAAAAGCACATCAATACTATAATAAAAGAGCATGCAGGATCTAAAATTCACAGAAAAATACATGACTGTGTTACGATGTAGTAATCACATTTTCAATTTTTTAAATTTCCACTTAAATAAGGAAGAAAGCATGTTTTTTACTAATCAGTATTCTTTTCTTCTGTTTCTACTTTTAATCACACACACACACACACACACACACACACACACACACACTCACTCACAAGTTGTGCATGCTGGAGAATGCCGGGAAGATGCTACTTTACTCTTGATGGAGAGCACAGGCTGCTGTGATAAATCCCATGCAGCAGGTGTCTGATGGACTATTATTTAACCTTTGCTTTCGGAAAGAGCAATCAAATGGTAGCTGTTGGTATTTGTTTAATAAAAACTCCAGATGTTGACAATGTTTCCCCATGGCCATTGATATATAATGATTTGCACACAGCTGCTAAAAAACCATCAAGCCCCACTACTTCATGATTTTCACTGGGAATAATTCTTTTTTTTTTCTTTGTGTGTTTTATGCACAGCCCTCATGGCATGACTCACGTACTTCTTGAGTGTTAAATTGAGCCAGCTAAATAAGATTTATTCACATTTATTCCTTTATATTTCTGTAAAGAGCTCTGTCACATGTAAATGGGGGCATTCCAATGTAACCATAGAATGTCATCATTTTGAGCCTCTAGTTACCCTAGAAATGCAGTTAGCTACACATGTTTATATGGGGCACCGTTTTGGCAAATTTATGCGGTAAAGTACATATATTCAAGTTTTTAGCGCAGGCAGAGAGAGAGAAGCACAAAGATTTTGTTGATTTATTCAAGGGCAATTCAGAGTCAGACTCACCAGCACTTGAGTTTTTCCTAGAGTTTAAAAAAATATTTCCCTACTTTTATTTTTTTACAGTCAACAGATGTCAGAAGGGGGAGCCTATGAAGTTTGTTCCACATCCCCAGAAGCATTTTCAGAATGATGTTTGAGTTGCGGCAAGATTGGCGGACAGGCGGTGTCCCAGGAGCAAGATGAGCTCTCTCTGGATTTTAGCAGACACACAAGAGGCTGAGGGGGTCCAACAAGAGCAAAAATGCTCAATAGCCACAAATGCCGTGTACATTTCTTTCTTGTTTTCTTTTCAGTAACTCATGGGTGGGCTCTTTTAAGAAGTTGTGGGTACTCCCCATGTGACTTTTTAGGGGAAGAGAGCCCAGCTAAGGACATGGTCCCTGAGGCGCTACGTGACCCTTCTCGGTAACTGGACTTGGCCCACGACTGGGCAGGAGGTAGGGTTTCTAATGGTCTAGACTTCAAACGCAGAGATTGAGTTCTGTCCACTCCCCTGGCCTTCCCAGTCTCTGTTGGTCACCTCAGATCTACGACAAAGCTGGCCTCCCTCTCTGGCCTCTGCCGGAGTGTCCCTTGCTGTTGGGATAGGAATGGCCACAATCACATACAACAATGATGTACTCATTAACGAGACATGTGTGTTAAAAACTGCATTAGTGACACTGAGTAATTATAGGATATTGTTGTCAGGTTCCTATTGGTGCTCTAACAAGTTACCACAAACTTATTGGCTTAATACAACACATATTTATCAGCTTATAGTTCTGGAGGTCAGAAGCATGGAATGGGCTTAACCTGGTAGAGATTTCAATGTCACCAGGGCTATGATCTCTCCATAGTCTCTAGAGGATATGCCATGCACTCACCTTTTCCAGGTTCTCAGAAGCTGGTGGCTCCTTCTCTATCCTCAAAGCCAGCAGAGCAGGGCCTTCTAACACATGGCCTGCACTTCCCTGGCTGCATCTCCTCTCTCAGACTCTCCTTCCTCCCCCCTCGTGAGGGTCCTTGTGATCACATTGGGTGATCTTGTCTACTCTTTCATCACAAGACCCTTGACTTCATCACATCTGCAAAGTCCCCTCTGCCCTTTAACAGGCTACCTTCACAGATCCCAAGGAGAGTAACACACACCCCTAGGGGAGGACTATTCTGTCTACCACAAGCACTACAAAGATACTACACCATGCTCATAAATTCCAGAGGAGACTATGTCATTCACCCACGCTCTTTATAGTTAACTTTAGGGAATCATCAATTAAAAAAACAAAAACGAAAACAAAAGACAAACCCAAACACAAAACTTTGATTTATAGGAAGTTTCAAACTGTTCTTTTAAAAAAATTGTTTTAAATAGTTAAATGCTGCAGAGGCCTAAAAAAGATTACAAAGAGCATATAAGATTTAAAGGCAGCTATTTTGGGCTAAACTATACTAATTACTACTAATTAACTGATTATAATATGAAGATTAGCATGTTAATGCATATAATTTAACATAAACTGATTTGTAATGGAACAGGCTTGATTGACACTTTGTGTTGAGGGCTCTTTCTACTCCCCAGAGTTTATTTATGAATGTCATTTTTACATGATGGTAGGGGATAGTAAGACCAGGAAAGCAAACTAGGAAAGAAAAGAATATGGTGAGTGCAAAATATGGGACAGCAACTCATCTAGGTCACCGTGTGATGAGAAGGAGGGGTAAGAGCTCCAGGTGGTAAGGCAAGGTACATGCATGCATGTGTGACTAGTCTTCAGTAAGTTCCTGGGTTGAAGATGTGAGTTGTATAACTAATGTGGCAGAGGGTTGGGTGAAGTGGTAATAAACGGAGAGGGCCATCTGAAGTCCTACATAATGAGCTATATTTATTGAGAGTAATTATGACATCAAGTCACCTACAGGTGCAGTGTAGGACCCTTGGGAAGTCATCAGACACCCATAGGTCTTTGGGTGCTCAGTGAGCCGGCCCATGAGCATAACCTGCAGTGCATTCTCCATGATCCTCAGGGTGGTACTCAGGAAATCTTGCCAAACATGAAAATTCTAAGCACCACCCCCATGAAGTGCCATATAACGCTGTGACTTTCCAAAATGTCAATGATTATGTGAAAGATAGGAATATTGGGGTATTAAAAACATGCAACTCTTTATTTAAAAAAAAGGAATGAAGAAACAACATTTTGATAATTTTAGTGTGGTGCCAAAATGATTTGAGTATGCCACCCACATGGCCATCCATTGAACAACCCTCCTCAGGGTTCACATTCCTCTCCATATTTGGCCTTTTTTCTCTCCTTACCTCACCTACATTCAGTCCTTAACTTATAAATAGTAGCTTTGAAACAACTGTGTCAAAAGTCAAAAATGCCTCTGTTGCTTAAACCAATGGACTTTAAGTCATTTATTTCACTGGGTTCCTCATCAACTGTGAACATACTTGATCCATTTTCTCTCTTTCAAATATTTTCTTTGTTTTTGGCAACACTCACTTTCTTGGATTTTCTACTAACACTTAATCTGGTTTTATCAATTTCCTTCAAAGGTCTGTGGTCTCCTACTAAATCCCATCCCCTGTCCCAGTGCACAAACCCACTCCCTTAAAAGTCTGTTCTAATACCAACAATATACTCTTCATAGTCACATGCCCCTCTCATAAATTTCTCTTGTCATCTCATATAAATGGAATTATGTAGTTAAAATACTATTCATATGGCTCACAATTATTTTAAACTCGATTATTCTAAACTGATAGGAGATCTTTCCCCTAAAGTTACTTCCCCAGTGTCTGCTCTCTTAGCTGGGAGCTAACCCCTCATTCATATGGCCAACCAGTCTCCAAGTCCTGCTAATTCCGTCTTCTAAATGCTTTCCAACTTCACCCTCTTCTCCTTCCTGCCACTTCTATTAGACTAATGCAAGCCACCATCATCTCCACAGCACACTGTCATCTACTTATTCTGCTTTCTTTCATCTGTTTCTAAACCCATTCTCCATTCGAACCAGCATGATCTATCAAAGAAGCAAATGTCATCTACAAGGCATTTGATGGTTTGGACTCTGCTTAAAACTCCAGAATTTACATTGACTTTTCCTCTCCCCTCCTGACACTACTCTGACTCTCAGCGCCCATTAATCACCCATTAACCATACTGACCTCATTTCTATTTCTCCAATATCACAAGCCTCTTTTCTAGCTCAGGCATTTGAACTTCCTATTCTTTGCCAGGTATCATCTGCTCACCTATGTCTCCAAGTATATCCTTCTGGTGTTGCAGACTATGTATGGCCTATCTCATACTCATACGGTACCCTTCATGTACATACACCTCAATTTACATTGCATGATTATTTCATAGACTGTGACCCAGGCCGTTTTTCCACTGCTCCATCCAAGCACTAATACTTTTTCTTGCTTACAACTAACCTCATAGAAATACATTTAATACATGAACATCTTTTATTTATTTATTTGAGAGAGAGGGAGAGAGAGAGCAAGAGAGAGAGCATGAGCAGGGGGAAAGGGAGAAGTTGAGCAGGGAGTCCAATGTAGGTCTCAATCCCAGGACCCTGTGATCATTTTTTCAAGTGTTAATACATGAATATCTTGACAGATGCATATAAATGAGAATTATCTACTGATAGATATTGAGGATGGTGAACTGCAGAAAGATAAAGATTCCAAACCACATTGTTCATTGTATATGTTCTTCGTACATTAAAGCTTTCAAGATTATGCCTCCTGATAATGTTATAAAATAAATCACTGAAAGAGTGCACACGATATAAAGGAACACTTTCAAAATCTATGAAACAAATAACACATGAATAAGTCAAAAATTAAGATGCCATAATACAAATCCCAGTACAAAAAGTTAAAAGAGGGGCGCCTGGGTGGCTCAGTGGGTTAAGCCGCTGCCTTCGGCTCAGGTCATGATCCCAGGTCCTGGGTTCGAGCCCCACATCGGGCTTTCTGCTCAGCAGGAAGCCTGCTTCCTCCTCTCTCTCTCTGCCTGCCTCTCTGCCTACTTGTGATTTCTCTCTGTCAAATAAATAAATAAAATCTTTAAAAAAAAAGTTAAAAGAAAGAATAAAATCAACAAAAATGAAGACAATTGATCCTTCATAAAGAAGAGAAAACATAACCAAAAGCAGACAAATGAAAACAGAGTCTTCTGAGCTGAAATAATTCCCCAGAGCATGAAGGGTGGGACAAGGTCACCAAGGGTAAAGATTGAAAGATGAAGGAAAGTATAAAGTGGTAGCCTCTTACTCTTCAACCCACATCTGGCACTTCAAACTCTGGCCCCCGTGTCTCCTCTCCAGGTTCACCTGTAAACACAGCTGCAGTCATTTGTTGGAAAGATTTAGTACCATTTTGCACAGAGTGAGTTTCTAGTGAATATTAGTTCATTGAACAAAGTGAAGCTTGAGTATATACTTGGACCAAATTACTCCAGTAACTCCTATTTGTAGACAATTCTAACCCAGCAGTCATTGACTTAAAAAATGTGGAATATTGCTGTCTTTCTCTTTCTCTCTCTCTAGACAGATAGATATAAAGAGAGAGACAGAGACAAAGAAAGAGGTTGAGATAAAGAGAGAGACAGATGGATTCCAATCAGGAAAGATATTGACAAACAAAATAGTTGGCAAACAGAAAATGACTTCTGTAGTTCACACTTATATCAATTCTTTCAGGAAATATCCCTGCAAAGCCAAGCGAGAGGTGTGCGGGGGACTAGTTTCAACCTCTATAATGAAAATACTACTTAAACCCTGCATCCATTCAATCATTCAAAAATGTTTCCACTCTTCTATCCTGTAAGTAGGTGGCAAACACTGAAAATATGTGAGCAAGAGGTTATTAAAATTCTTGACTTTCTCTGCGCCTGTAGTTTCTCACAGAAAACTTAGGTGAATCAGTATTTGGCAAACAAGGTAACTATACTTATCAGGGAAGGGCATCGCGCCATGAATGTGGACTCAACAAGATTTAATGATCTATTTCACCTCACTGAGAAGATGATCTGAAGCCTGAAGCTCGGGACAGCTTGTCCCAGGGTAGGTAGGGCTGCGGGGAGTGTCTCAGAAGAAATACCTATGGGAGTGGTTCTCAAACTTTAACATGTGTGAGAAACACCTGGGGTTTGTGAAACATGGACTGCTGGGCCTGCCCCCGATCATTGCCAATTCAGTAGGTCAGGGATAGCGCTCCAAAATTCTCTAAGTTCCCAGGAGGTGCTCTTTCTGCTGGTCCAGGGACCTACTTTGAGAACTCTTGCCTCATTATACAGTTTTGCGATGCCAGAGCACTTATCAAAGAATGGAAAGCAATTCCACATTCTTAAAAGGTGAAAAAGAATAAGAAACACGCTGAAGGTGTAGGTGTGAGGTAGAGGGAGTTCACACCGAGGAACATCTCTCAAGCTATTGTTAAGAGACTAGTTTATAGACAATGGGAAGATACCAGAGTTTTAAGCAGGGAGGAACAATTCGATTTGCTTTTATTTCAGTCATTCTAGCTGGAGTTGGAGAGTGGTCTGTGGAAGAGAGGGAGTGTAGGTAGGGAAGCGAGCAAAAAAGGAACAGATGTGACCCACGCAGGTGCAATGGAAAGAAACGCATAAGGGGAGTTGTGAATACCAGCGAGAGAACATAGATGTCATGGTCATGGCTAAAGCAAGTTAAAAAAGGAACCAGAAAGCGCCTGATAGATTGCTTGAAGCTGAAAACAAACAAAAACCTAAAAAAACTAAGCAGAGTGGATGTTTTGATGAGACCAAAACAGGTTAATTGAGTTAAATAGAAATAAGTGCTTCTTAATTTCATGGATCTTTTGGGAAAGGAAAAGTAGAAGACAGAGAGACCTCTGATTCCAATAAAATAAAGAACTAAGCTTGCATGAAAATCTTTCTACAAAATATTAAAGAATCTGGGTTATATATAGCTTTTTAAAATATTACTAGCTAGCCCAAAATATAATAAGCAGAACCCACAGGGGCTCTAAGCAAGGAGGAAGCAAGTAACCAGGAAACAGGTTGGGTTCCCCGGGGTCAACTGCTCCCTAAAATGGCAAGGAGAACCTTGAGAAAGGAGATTGGGTCTCTCTGCCCAGTGTCTCAGAAGGGACTGAAACTTACGAATGGGATGACAGCCTTGATCTTTGCAGTGTTACAGTCTGTGAGAAGATGATACACTGCCCAAACATTGAGATGGAGAGATGATATGCTGGGAAGGCTATTTCTATCTTTACTCAGAGGCTGAGGATAAGGGTATTTTTCTAAAGAAATTAAAAGCTCATGCCAGTACCTTGCTTTATATTTGTTTGACTTTTCATCCTAGATAAGATGCACAAATGCCCATGTCGGTCTGTGAATATAAAAATTGGTCCCTAGACAATGACATCCTAGCATGAACAGTGGGTTCACCCTCAAGACCAGGTTGGAGGGATACTTCAAAAGAATAGGTGCTCATAGTAGACATAAGTAAATAAGTAAGGGAAGAAAGAAATCATAGCTAACAGGAAGATATTTTCCACCAGGTGGGAAAAGAGCAGACACAAAAATAAGGAAGGTTCTCACAGGAAACTTGAGGTAACTAGAAAAATAAAAGAGTAATAAAATCAGTACACTCAAAAAGAAGGTGTAAGACTAAAAGGAAGTATTAAAAGATGCAAAAAAAATGACAGTGAAGCACACTAAAAGCAGATCAAACATAAGTTTTGGAAAAAACAATATAATTATTCAAATTAGATTTTAATGCATGCCATGAACAGCAGATTACATATGTTAAAGAGAAAATTAACACATTAAATGCGGTAGTTGAGGATGTTAGGCAGTATGCTAAAAACCATAGAAGAGGTAGACAATTGGAAACAGTACTTGAAAGATAAGTAGAGTATTTAATGAGACAATGAGACATGAATACTTTAAATTCCAAAAGGATAAAACAAAATCAATCAGTGGGAAAAAGGCAATACGAAAAGAATATGAATTTAATGTATGTGCCTGAAATAGTTGTTGAGACTTTTTCTGTGTCCTATATTGAATGAAAGAGATGACCAAAGGACAGAAACATTAATAGTGAAAAAATACAATCAATTTTGATCAGAAATAAAATAAAATATGCTTAAGTACATCATGGAAGCTTTGGGGCACTAAACACAAAGGAAGGAAACGTGCAAGACATTCTTGCAAGGAGCGTCCTTGATCTTAATCAGTAGGCCATATGACACATAAAACTCAAAAATATATTTAATAATGTATAGGTTACAGAAAACATAGGTGAAACATGCTGGTGTCAACAGAGTAAATGATAAAAAAAACTCAAATAAAAATGAAAGAATGTTGGCAAAGCAATATTAATTTCATGTAAGATAGACTTTAATAACATAATTATGGACAAAATATATTATTCCAGAATGATAAAAAGAATAAGAATAACCAATATACCTGAGCTTTAATATCCTATACTTATGGGAATGTAATAAGATAACAGTATATAAAATAAAATTGATGAAATTATCCCCAAAAATCAACCAATGTATAAAATTATTAGAAATTTTAACATCCCTTATTTGTAACAACTCTTTCTCAAGAAGTCATGATATAAGTGATAGATCTTAAAAGAATTAGAGTAAAAAACACAAGTAACAAGATTTGTGCAAGTGACTGGGTGGTGGGGAGAGAAAGGGAAGTATCGCATCCTCAAACAAGCAATATCTTTGATTTTGAACTATCAGTAATTTTGAAGTATATGAAGAATATTTACAGTTAACAATATAGGATACAGAAAAAGTCTCAATGACTATGTCAGGCACATATGTTAAATTCATATTCTGATTCATATTTTGAAACATCCCCAAAGCTTCATATTTTGGAAAATAAGATACACACACATTTAAGTAATTCTTGGATTAAAGAAGAAAAAACAGAAAGTGCAAAAGATTTATTCTTTTTTTTAATTGGAAAAAATAAAATTATTTATATTTGTAGCCCACCAAATTTATGGTGTTCAATAAACTATAAGCTTTTAAATGTACTCTCATGATCATGTGGGAGTTTTGTTCCTGTTTTGTTGGTTTTCAAACTCTATAGTTAACCATTTTTAACTTGGTCATATCAAATGTTGTTTTTATTACACTGTATCTTAACGAACTATAATTTAAATAAGAACTTAAAAAAAATCATTTATCCTGAATCACAAAAGATTTAGTGCTGATTAACACTGGAAACACTACATATTCAAACTTGGGAGTTTCAACTATTGCAGTAATGTGAAGGAAATTTGAAGTGTTTTTATTTATTTACTTATCTATTCACTTATTTATTTATTTATTTGAGAGAGAGCACTAGTGGGGGAAGGGGCAGAGGGAGAGGGACAAGCAGATGCCCCGCTGAGCAGGGAGAACAAAGTGGGTCTCCATCCCAAGACCCTGGAATCATGACCCCAGCTGAAGGCAGATACTTAACCGACTGAGCCACCCAGATACTCCAGAAATATGAACTTTTTAAAACACATTCATTCACTTAAAAAAAGGATTGAGAATTGCATGATGAATATTTAATTCAGTGAGTTAGAAAAAGAGTAAAAGAGTAGGTGCAAGACATATAGAAGGAAAGGAATCATAAATATAAAGTCTAGTAACTAATGAAATAGAAAACAAAATCCAGAGAAAATATTTTTTTTTTAAATCTGGTTCATCAGAAAGATAAATCCAATAAATGAAACTCTGATATGATGCATCAAGAAAATATATAGAAAACATACACACACTCACACAAATCAGGAATCAGAGTAATGTAGAATCATGGATTCCATTGGTTAAAAAGCAAAATGATTATATAGATAATTTTCCAACATATATAAAATGACATTTTCAAAAAGGAAAAATTATTGAAACTCACTCAAAATGAAATATAAAACTTAACAAGCCATTTGTGAAATTAAAGCTATAGAAGCTATAAATTAACATTTACCCTCCTTCCCACCCACCTCCCACGTGCAAAATTACACCAGGCCCAGACAGTTTTATAACCAAGTTCTATGAAACCTTAAAAGAACATGTAATCCCTAAGTTATATAAACTGTTCCAGAGGACTGAAAAATGAGTTTCCAAACTCAATTTATGAAGATACTGTAGCTCTGATAGCAAAGCCAGGCAAGGATAGATTGAAAAAGACATTATTATAGGTGAATCAAGACAGTAAGTGCACATTTTTAACTATCAGCCTCCCAGCACTCCCACTAAAATTATGAAAGTGGATAATATGCCATCAATGAGCCAGATTTAAGAATAGCCCTAATGGTATCATTAACATCAGATAAAATATACATGCAATTCTTCATATCATATTAACAGATCAGAGGAGAAAATGTAATGTGGTCGTTTCAATAGATGGTAAAAATAATTAAATCAACTACCAATAAGTGAAACTGAAACAATGTATCTGTAAAATAGGCATAGAAGATCGCTTCCTTTATTTGTTAAAAGAGGACTATTAAAAAAAAAAAAAAATCTGTCCAAAATATCTAATGGAGGGGCGCCTGGTTGGCTCAGGGGGTTAAGCCTCTGCCCTCAGCTCAGATCGTGCAGGGTCCTGGGATGGAGCCCCACATTGGGCTCTCTGCTCAGCAGGGAGCCTGCTTCCCCCTCTCTCTCTGCCTACTTCTTTACCTACTTGTGATCTCGCTCTGTGTGTCAAATAAATAAAATCTTAAAAAAAAATCTAATGGAGAAATTTTAGAAGCTGTGCTTGAAGGCACAGAAGAGACAAGGGTGAGCACTATTAGTATTTATGTACAATGCTATAGCTGAAAGGTAGTGGGACAAAATAGAAGTAAGTAAATGTAAGAAAGAAACTAAGTAAGAAAAAATAAAACTGTTAGAAAAATCTGATTTTGTAATAGACTATACAGGAGAGTATGAGATTAAACAAGCAACAGTATTTCCGTAACTAAGTAACATGTGAAAATATTATTAAAATGAGGATATCATCAAATTCTACTATATTCCTGAGGGCGAAAATTCTTACAAATGTATGTTAATTTTCAATAGAGACAATAATAAGAATTTGTCAAAGGACTTACCTGTCGGACATTGTTCTCATGGATAGAAACATGTATTTCAAAACATTACTTTTTTCAAATCATGCTAATTATTCCATGCACTTTTAAGGAAAACTTCAAGTCCTCATCCATGAAGCTTAAGAAAAATGGATCAAAGCTTCTTATGGAGGAAGAAAAACCCCAGAATAACCAAAACAGAGAGCTCTAGTATATCTCCACTATTTAGCTAAACTTATCATGAAGCAACAGTAATAAAGTATATATAGTTATAATAGAAAAGTATACCTTCTGAAAAAATAGCCAGGAAGCATATCAACACAGGCAAACTTATGCACACACTGGAACTTTCCCAATAACAACTGAAATTGCAAGTCAACATAGTCAATAAATGGTGTTGGACAATGTTTATCCATATAAAAAAAAATACATGCAACTGAATGGTCTAAATAAAAATGTAATCTACTAGGTTTAAAGATAGAAATGCAAAAGTTAATAAAAAGAATTTTAAAGAGACTTTCATTCATTTATTTAAATATTTATTTGTTTATTTTAGAAAGAAAGCGTATGAGCAGTGGGAGGGGCAAAGGGAGAAGGAGAGAGAGAATCCTCAGTCAGACTGAGGATTGAGGCTCAGATTGAGGCTGAGCATGGAGCCGGACACAGGGCCTGATCCCACGATCCCAAGAGCATGATCTAAGTTGAAATCAAAAGTTGGATGCTCAACAGACTGAACCACCCAGGCACCCCAGAGAGAGACTTTTTAAAAGATAAAGTATTTTAGAAAAGGTTACCAAGGGGCTGCAGGGGAAATAAATAAAATTCTAGACAATTTTCTACACTAAAATAAACATGGTGCACTGAATTAAAAGATCGTCCACAAATGCTAAATGATATTCTCAAGATAACTGAAAAGGATTTGTATCCTGACTATATAAGTAGTTCAATTAACAATTATGCCCAAATGAAAAAAAAATTCATAAAAATGGTCAAAGGATATGAACAAGAAATTGTTGGATTTAAAAACATGATGGAATGGGTGTGAGGGTGGCTCAGTGTGTTTAAGAGGCCCACTCTAGATTTCTCCTCAAGTCATGATCTCAGAGTTGTGGGATCGAGCCTGCACTGGGCTCCACACTCAGCAGGAAGTCTGCTTGAAGTTCTCTTTCTCCCTCTCCCTCTCTCTCTCCCTCCACTTTCTCTGTTTTCTCACAAATACATAAATAAATCTTTAAAAAAGCCTAACTTAATGGGAGATAAAGAAAAGGATATAAAAGTTTCTTATTTTCACAAATGAATAGAGAAATGGATGCTGAAACATCTCATAAATATTATCTTGGTCGAACCTGCACAAATCTGAGGACTCAAAGTATTGGCAACACTTAGGCACTCTCACACCCTGACAACACTCATGTCCACAAGGACATTTTCTCTATGATGTTTATTGCATCATTGTTTGCCATAAGAATATAGCAAAAATGTCTCTAATATTAGGGAAATAAATAAAAGTGTTTGACAAACAGTGGAATGATAATCGGTTGAATAAATGCATTGCCTAAATACACATTTCATAGTCTTTCAGTTGAATGAGATTAAATAATCCATATAATAATGATTTGTGTAAGTTAAAAAAAAAAACAAGCAGAAACAATGCTATTATTTTTCTATTTCTCCATCATCTATCTCTTATCCATAGAAAGTTCTGTGTTAAGATATAGCTATGGTTATGTAAAAAAGGCAAATTAATCCAGGAGTTTGATATGAAAGGAGAGCTATCACTGAGCCAAGAGGAAAGAGGTAAGGTCTTGTTTTAAGGAGTATCAACAGCTGCATTCAAGGGAAAGAAAGAGACAGAAAATAACAATGTCAAAGTATTAACTAACATGCACTTGCCGCTAATTTCTCTGCTTTTCAACATGTCTGAAATTTTTTCTACTTTAAAAAATAACCTAGAGTCAAAAAGGCAGGAAGAATGCATATTTCGTTAGTATACAAAAATACTGGAATCCTCTGATAAAAACTGGGTCACTTTCATGTAAATAGTGTTCTGCATAATTCCTTACCAACTGTAGATGTTTAATAAAAGTTAGCTGCTTTCAGGACACCGGGCAGCAAAGAGAGTACTCAGAGCTTCTGGAAACAAACTAGATATATTACTGCTACAATTCCTCAGCCACATTGCTATGGTAGGATTGATAGGACAACTGCAAAGCATCTTGTATTTCTTGAATACCTGTGGTGAGTTAATAATGTGCAGCCAGTTAAAATAACAATTCTCTAGTTAGAAATTAATTTCTGAATATATGCCCAACAAGTAAGGGTAAGTAAAGAAAGCTCCACGTGCCTCTGAAAGCCTCATCAAGTCTTTCAGGAGTCTAGGCCCTTGGTGTATCAGTATAGTCCCTAGACAAACAGCATCAGCATCACCTTGGAACTGGTAAAAACTGAAGAATCACAAGCATCTTGCCAGATGTATAAAATCAGAGAGTGCATTTTAACAAGATCTCCAAGTTATTTATATATGCATTCAAATTTGAAAGTTTTTTTAATAAAAATATATATTAGTTGGGATAAATCTGAGTGTTTCTCTGAGGAAACACATAGTAAGCATCTAATCATTAAAACATATCTATTGTTTTGTCCATTTTCTAAAAAGACTAGTGTAAAGAAAAGCAGCGCACCTTTAATAAAAACCATTTTCATAAAGGTCACTTGTGTCTGATTTAACTGAACATAGAAAATTTAAATGAGCTTGAATCTTTCAACCTTCTTATTTTATACCCAATTTAAATCAGATGTCAAGGGGCGCCTGGGTGGCTCAGTGGGTTAAAGCCTCTGTCTTCGGCTCAGGTCATGATCCCAGGGTCCTGGGATCGAGCCCCGCATCGGGCTCTCTGCTCAGCGGGGAGCCTGCTTCCTCCTCTCTCTCTGCCTGCCTCTCTGCCTCCTTGTGATTCCTGTCTGTCAAATAAATAAGTAAGTCTTTAAAAAATAAATAAATAAATAAATAAATCAGATGTCAAGTCAATTATCCGAGGCTATATATGTAGTTAGAGAACTCAGAGTTTTCCTGTCAAACATATCAAGAGAAAATATCCAACTCTTTCAAAAGACAAGGACCCAAGCATTGAACTCTGTGGACAGATCTGGGTCCACATCTTGATTGGCTCCTGGTTTGGACACAAAATCTCTTTATGACCCAAGGAAAACCTGTCGAGGATCTCTAAGCCTTAGTTCCTACTCTGGAAAAGGAAAAGACTACTCACATTTCTGGTGTCTGTTAGAGCAATGAGGACACGAAAGAGAAGGATTTCTTCAGTAAATATGAATCCCCTTCCACGATACTACTTTTCAAATCTCACCATCCTTTAACGGGTAAGATTTCATGCCAACGGCACTCAACTGTGATTATTTTCTCTTTACTTAAACTTTGTGCAAAAAGTCATACAACGGCTTATTTTATACTTTGCTTTTCAGTTTCTTTCCTCTGATCTCTATCATGAGAATTTTGTTACGAATTAAAGAACACCAGAAATTTGTCTGCAAAAGAATGCATCTTATGCAGGGAGCATAAAATGTTTCATCTTGAGTTGTGATGAAAAGCTTAGAAAACTGAAACATTTAATCCACATGCCTGGAAATTACTGATTATCAAATTCATGCTCCCCCTTAAATTGAAACTCTGAAATTAAGGAGGTTCACCAGACAAACACAGGAATTACAGCCTCGATCAGCTCACCTGCAGCAGAAGCCACTGGAGCCATAAACATCTAGGAAGGCTTAAATGAAACTTTCATGAATTGGTGGAGTCAGAGCCTGAACTAGCATGAGAGTGAGAAAATTATGGAGGCTGATGATTTAGAGGAGGGTCCACACTCTCTGGGGATTTATCTCCAGGAATCTTACCTGTTTCTCATAGAGAAGAGTCTAGGGATGAAAACAAAACAAAACAAAACAAAACAAAACCCTGAAACATCTTAGTGTTTCTAGCATGGGTTGTGGCTTTGAGGAGAGAGGGAAGAAGAAGTGGGGTGGGGAGAAAGATAATTCTGAAGTAAGTCCTGGGAATTATCCTATCTGGGAAAGGGAATTACCCAACTACAGAACACTCTAGTGTTTCTGCCTCAACGAAGCTGCCAGGAAGAAGGTGAGAGACAATAATGAAATTCATGGCCAAAGCTCATAGGAGCATGAAAACAGTGATCTTTAATCATAAGATTACAGAATATTTTTCTTATTTTCTAAATCTTAGCTATAAACTGCATTATAGCTAATGCAAAAAGGCAAAACAAAATTTATGCAGATTGAGAATGAAGAAATTGAAATGTCTTATTTTGTACATGCAATGATTTTCCATATAAAAATATAGAAAAAGGGGCGCCTGGGTGGCTCAGTGGGTTAAGCCTCTGCCTTCGGCTCAGGTCATGATCTCAGGGTCCTAGGATCGAGCCCCGCATCGGGCTCTCTGCTCAGCAGTGAGCCTGCTTCCTCCTCTCTCTGCCTGCTTCTCTGCCTACTTGTGATCTCTCTCTCTCTCTGTCAAATAAATAAATAAAATCTTAAAAAAAATAAAAAGCAAATGAAAAGCATCTGCAATTAGTAAGTGATTAGAACAAGGCCATCAGATACAAGGTCAATATACAAACACCAATTGCTTTCCTATATGCCAGCAATGAAAAACAGGAATTTCAAATTAAAATTTTCAAATTAAAAATTATATGAAATTAAACTTAAAATTTCAAATTAAACAAAATGTTCTTTATAATAGCACTAAAAAATGAAATATCCAGGTCTAAATCTAATAAAACGTGATGTTATACATGCAGAAACTTTGACAAAAGCTAACAAAGGAGATTTAGAGGTGCCTAGGTGGCTCATTGTTTAAGCATCTGCCTTCTGCTCAGGTCATGATCCTAGAGTCCTGGGACAGAGCCCCACATTGGGCTCCCTACTCAGTGCATAGCCTACTTCTCCTTCTCCCTCTGCTGTTCCCCTTATGCTCTCTCTCTTTCTATCAAATAAATAAAAACGTTAAAAAACAAAACAAACAAACAAACAAAACAAAGAAAATCTAAATATATGGAGAGATCTTTCATGTTCCAGGATTGGAAGACTCAATATTACATCAACTCTTCTTTAATTGATGTCTAGAAATATTACTATTCTGAGCAAAATCCTAATAAGCTATTTTGTGGATGTCAACAAACTGATTCTTATGTTTAAAAGGGGAAGGAAAAGACCTAAAATTGCCAGTTGAAGTTGGAAGACTGACACTATCCAACTTCAAGACTTATCATAAAGTGACAGTAATCAGGACAAACCAGCAACTGAAAAATACATACAAATATTTCAGTAGAACACACTAGAAGTGAAGCCCCTGGGGGGCTCATCAAACGTCTGTGATCAGCTTGGGTTGTGATCCTGGGGTCCTGGGATTGAGCCCCATGTCTGCTCCCTGCCCAGTGAGGAGTCTGCATCTGCCCCTCCCTCCAACCCTCTCTCCTGCTCATGCTCTCACTCTTTCTCTCTCTCTCAAATGCATAAATTAAAAAATCTTAAAAATAAACAAACAGAACAAAACACAGTAGAGACCCATAACAGACTTAAAAATATAATCAACTGATCTTTGACAAATATGCAGAAGAAATTTAGTAAAAGAAGAATAGTGTTTTCATCAAAAGGTGCTGGAACAATTGGATGGCCATGTGTAAAAATCAAAACAAAACCAAAACAAAAAAATCTAAATAGAAATCTTACAGTTTCACAAAAATCAACTCAAAAGGGATCATATATATAACATGTAATACTCCAAAATGTCTAGAAGAGAACACTGGAGAAAATCTGTGTGACCTTGGGTTTGGTGACGAGTATTTAGATACAACACCAAAAGTACCATCTATGAAAGGAAAAAAAAATAATAAAGTGGACTTCATTATAATTAAAAATGTATGTTCTGTAAAAGACATTCTTAAAAGAATACAAAGTCAAATCAGAGGCTAGGACACTGTATTTTCATACCACATATTTGCTAAAGGACTTGTATTCGAAATATACAAATAATAAACATAAAAAGCAAACTTAACTAGGAAATGGGCAATGGTTCTGAAACAGATGCCTCATGAGAGAAGATGCAGATTATTCAACGGAAACGTGAGAGCTGTTCAACCTGCTTTGTCTTCAAGGAATTGCACATTGAAACCATGATGAGATACCAATATATACCTATTAAAAAAGCTAAAAACCAAAAAAAATGACAATACATAAAGCTGATGATGTTGTAGAGCAACAGGAACTTTCATTCATTGCAGACGGGAATATAAATAGTAGAGCCACTTTGGAAGACAGTTTGGTAGTTTCTCACAGTTCAGCACAGTTTTACCATACAATGCAACCTTATGCTCCAAAGTAGTTCGTCAATTAACTTCAAAACTTATGTCTGCCAAAATCTGCACGTATTTACAGCAGCCTTATTTTCATCACCCCAAGCAAAACAACCAAGATAGTCTTTGGTAGGTGGACAATTAGGCAAACTGTGGTCCATTTATACAGTGGAGCAGCAATAAAAAGAAATGAATTATCATCACCAAAAAGACATGGAAGAGAGTGAAGTGGGTATTGTTAAGTTAAAAAAGCCAATATGAAAAAGGTGCATGTGTGATTCCAATTATAAGACATTTTGGAAAATATAACATTATAGAGGCAATAAAATGATCCATGGTAGCCATGCCTTCAGGGTTGGGCAAGGGGATGAATAACTAAAGTACAGAGGATTTTTAGGGTATTAAAACTTTTCATATAAAACTGTAATAACGGATATGTGGCATTATGTATTTGTCAAACCTCCAGAACTTTACAGCGCAAATAGTGAATTTCAATGCATGCAAATTTATTTTGAAAAAAAAAAAAAATTACTTTATGCCCTGGGATCTTAGGAAAGAATGCAGACTGTCACAAAAGAATCCAATTGTGTTAAAAATACGTGAAACATCCCTTGGAAGAAGTCGGGGAAGGGACTGCTGATTAGTGTAAATTTTCATAAGAGTAGGCTATAAGATGAAAAGTTGGCTATAAGGCTATAAGATGAAAAGTTGAAGCAATTGCACAAAAGCCTTGGGGTCCAGTTGATGAAGTTTATCCCATTAGGATATGAGTTAACAATTCTGGTACTGCTATACATGAACACTGAAATTGAACAATGAAGTAAATAAATGAATAAATGGTGGATGACAAGGGCCAGGTTCCTCACCATTGGAGTGGGAACACTCAGAGAAGCCAGGGGTCGAGGGGGGCTGAGAGTCTAGAATTATCCATATGGATCATTGGAAAAGTCAGTATTAACTTGTGTTTTGTTGAATATAGACATATTTATAGACATGTGTATATGCATGGGTTAGTCTGTGAACCAAGAGTGCCCAGAAGAGATCATATCGTGGTAGCAAACAACCCATCAGAGCTTGGGTTTTAATGCCATTTTCCACTAACAAGTTCCAGGGCTCCTTGGAGAAATGACTGATTCTAGGACTGGGTCAGAAGAATAAATAAGATGAGCCTGAAGCATTATGTGGGGCCAGAAATTAAGGAAATGCTAAGAAAAAAAAAAAAAATCCTGTTGATGAGGTTTATTTTTTTCCAGGTGTTTTGCTTATATTGATCCAGACACAATGGTAGCTTCTTGCACTGATTTTCCCTTTTATTTTATTTTTATTTTTATTTTTTTTGAAGATTTTATTTATTTATTTGACAGAGAGAGATCACAAGCAGGCAGAGAGGCAGGCAGAGAGACAGGAGGAAGCAGGCTCCCTGCTGAGCAGAGAGCCCGATGCGGGACTCGATCCCAGGACTCCGAGATCATGACCTGAGCCGAAGGCAGCGGCTTAACCCACTGAGCTACCCAGGCGCCCCACTGATTTTCCCTTTTAAACTCAGCAATCAAAAACTTCCAGGTTTGTAAATCAGATGGTTCCCCTGGGTCATTAAAAGTACATTATAGTTCAAATAAGTTCTAGAGTGAAAAATCAGACACAAATCTGTAGAGCTTCTAATTTCCCTTTTTTGCAAATAAACCCTGAGGCTCCTATACTAGGAATATTCCACTCAGAATTATTGAGATATGCCTGTGATAGTAGAAAAAGGGGCCTTTGTATGCTCAAGAAGTGTAATAAACTTTTTAAACATAAAATGAAATTTTACCATGATTCCGAGTTAAGGTCTAATTTTATTTGGGGGACAGATTCCACCTTTGCGGCAATTCAAGCCTGCCTTTTAACAAAATTCATCATATAATTAATTATGTCATGGTCCTGAAATAGCACAACAGTAACTATTAGGTCATAATAAAGAAGGGTCATAGACAATGGAAAAATCTGATTCACTCATCCTGAGAGGCTGTTGTCCCCAGTTCTTTCATACTAAAGATAGCAGTGACAACAGTTAATAACAGCCATGGTCTCTGTAAAACATGAGCTGTGTCCATTGATGCTTTCTCATAGAGCATCAAGTAATTTTATTCACAAATGGGTACTTGCTCATGCAAATTAATGGTAATTACAAAATAAATCATAACAACATCCAAGAAACCCCTATACTCCTTAAACCATATTGAATACAGGATCAATTGTTAATTGATGATATTTAAAATATTGCAAAATACTTCTTTGTGGAAAGCCTTATTTATTTTAAATATTCTAGATTTATTTATTCCCAAATTTCTTAAAGGTAGTGAATTGAAAATAACCATGAGAGTATCTTCTGAACAATTGGTGTATCAATAGGGACAGCTGTTCTTCTCTGGATTTATGCCATTTATACAATTTTAATTGCCTTTAAAAATAGTTTTAAGCATTGATGCTAGAAGCAAAACCAAACTTGGTGGTGAATGTGTTATGCAGATTCGCTTGAGCATTTTAGAGGCTGTTCATCAACAACTATCTTACATTTTCCACTTTAAAAATCATCTTCCTACTAATCACATAAAGGAAACATCAATCAATATTTAAGTATTCTACCTTGAAACATGATTTAGTGGCATTCACTTGAATTTCATTTTCACAAACACAAAATTAAAAATTAGTTAGCATAGAACTCTTATTGATTAATCACAATTCCAAAAAGAGGTTTGGTGGTACTTTTGTTCACAGTTTGGGTCAGTGATGTGATTGCATAAGAGACTATCAAGGTTTTGTTTTGTTTTTTCCTTATTTTTACTTTAGATTCTAAAATTGTTGAGTTTTTCATGCATAGTGATATGTCATATGATAATTTCTTTTTCTTTTTTCTGTAGTGCAAAAATTAAAAAAAAAAAAATGTAGTCAAGCATGGGTCTAAGTAATGCTAGGTGCAATTCTCATATGGACCTAACTTTGGTGAGTTGAAATTTCTCATTTTCATCACCATTACTCTTCCAAGATATTTTCGTGACTATTTCCTACATGTAAAGAATCCTCTTCTTCAGCCTGCTGCTTTTTTTATATGAGCATTTTCTTTTCCATAGACTTTGACAAGCGTTTTGTGTGAATGTGCTCAGTTGTTAAAAGGGGATTGTCTCTGGCCATCAATCCATAATGCTTGGAATGTTTCCAGATGGCCACACTGATTTTAACTGTTCTGCTGCACAATGTAGATTGTTTTAATGTTGGGCTGGGCTGTCATTGGGATACTTCCAGAGATAAAATAACTTTAAACCATTTGGCCTTTCTTATCTTTTGTTTCTCATTATTTCAAATCTCTACTGCATCACTTACAGGAGTTTCTTACAGTTAAAAAAAAAAAGAAAGGAAGAAAAAAAAAAAGAAAAATACACATACAAAAACCTTATACACTCATATTTCTAAGCAAGATTCTCTTTCCAAGAAATGTTATCTCTTTGTTGTGTTCTTTTGTGCTTCTAAAAAAGTCTGAAATTTGATAAGAGTGAAAAAGAACTGTTATGTTTGTCCTTAAAACAAATACTAGGTGAGCTATAATTTTTCTCAAGTTGCCTTAGAATACTAGGCCTAAAAATTAAAGGAGTCACATAAATAAAAAATTCTTATAAATCTTTATCTGCTATCTTAAAAATAAGCAAATAGAACCTTTAAAAAGAACTTAAATCCGGGAAGAATTTTTTTTTCAATGGATACTTAAGTGTTCTTAACTTTGTGCCTGCATTAAGTTCATTAATCCACTTACAGAAACACTCAGATAGCTATTCTTTGCTATAATTTTTCCGTTAAATATCCAGGTCAAATTATGAAAAATAAAACTTTTGGAGAGAAAGAATCTACATATCAAGTTTGTAAGTAATCTGAATTTATAAAAACAGCACAGGTTTTTATAATGTTCTGGGCATACCGAATTTTTAGCCCTTCAGTTCTTTTGTTCATGTCTCTGTTTTACTGAATTGCTAGATTCTAAGACTTCTTTTTTTTTTTTTAAAGATTTTATTTATTCATTTGACAGAAAGAGAGAGAGAGATCACAAGCAGGCAGAGGCAGGCAGAGAGAGGAGGAAGCAGGCTCACCGCTGAGCAGAGAGCCCGATGCGGGCCTTGATCCCAGGACCCTGAGATCATGACCTGAGCCGAAGGCAGAGGCTTAACCCACTGAGCCACCCAGGTGCCCAGATTGTAAGACTTCTTAAGGAAGATAACTATGCATTATTCACAAATTCAATTCTCAAATGATCCAGAACCATTCCCCTGCCATAAAGAAAATGCAAGCATTGAATATTTTTAAAACATAAAATTAGCAAAATGATTTTTTAAAAAAAATCCATTTCAATTCATCTCTGGAAAAAAAATGATGAAGAAAAACTACAAATGTAGACTTTTCAGTATTTCTATATAAATTTGGTATACAAATGCTCAGAAAAAATTGTTAGAATTACAGACAGAAAGTGCACGTGGGTGGTTCAATGCATTGAGCATCCAACTCTCGATTTTGACTCAGGTCTTGATCTCAGAGTTGTGAGTTCAAGCCCCAAGTTGGATTCCATGCTGGTCAAGGAGCCTACTTAAAAAAAAAAAAAAAAAAAAAAAAATTAAAGGAAAAATAAATTAAATTAAATTACATTAAATTTAATTAAATTAAAAAAAAAAAAGAATTGCAGACCAAAGAAGGTTTAGCTAGATATCAGAACAAGATAGTCAAATTGGGGACCAGAATTTAATGCTTGTAACCAAAATACATCTTAAAAGAATTTGTACCAACTATGTTGTAATAGAGGATATTTTCTCTTTTCTATTTCTGTTAAAGTTAAGGTAAAAACAGGTTAATATGTGAAAGAAATATTTGAAGGAACTGGAGCAATCAAAAACATTAAGCTATCAAGTTTCTTGAAACCAGGAGAAAGTAACATCTTATAAATCAAAAACTAATTATAAAATGAAAATTACAAAATATAACACTAGATCTACTTGTGATTTATTTCGAATTTCTCCTTTGATTCAGATAAGAGTTTCTTTTGTAGATCAGATTAAGTATCACAAGATTAATGGCACACTGAGACATGTATTTGAACATTTTTTCAAGCGAGTTCGTTTGGAGATGGGCTCCTAAAGGCTTGCCTGTAAATTGCCTATAAGTAATGCATTTATATAGACACATAATAAATACAGACCCAAAGAATCTTCTCTCTTGGTTTCTTGATCATTTGTTCTCCTTCTACACAAACTTCCAAGAGTTTTGAGTTCCCCTTTTGTCTGGCAACCACAACCCTAGTCCCAAATTCATATCCTTAAATTTATATTATTCTCGCTTCTTCATCTGTCTCCTAACAACTTTCCATACTGGGCCTGGTTATTGATAACTGCTAGGTGATATTGTGTAGTTTTCACATCAATTGTTGGCTCCAATTCTCAAGAAGATTGCTATTTTGTTTTTTGTTGGTCAATGATTCTATTTTAAGGGTGAGAATTAATAGGTTGAGAATTATTCTTTGGGTACCAAAATAATTCTTGGACTAAAGTTAATCTCAGGATTTCACTAGAATGTTTCATGTGGAAAAGGAAAAAGATACAAAATATGTCACCAAATTTTACCACTCTTATTTTTTGTAATGTAGCTCTACTTTGAACTATTCAAGCAGGCAGCATTATTTACATGAGAAAGTGTGATATGAGGTATATAAGTAGAGTTTTCCATTTATAATTCCATTGGAGATATAATAAAGAGAAGTTGCAGACCATAGTTTGGAAGTAGAAACATTTAAAAAAAATGGATTAAGACGCAATCAGTTAATTTCCATCTAACATAGCAAGCTGCACTAGAAATAATTTACTCATAGCAAGTAAATTAAGAGTAACTTGCTTACAGTGAGTAAATTATCAGAGTGGTTCATAGTATAACTATAAAAACATGCATGCTGTGAAATGGTCTCTATCTGGAGAAGTAAAAATACTGTACTATTATCATCGTTTTTAAGATAAAAGCCTTTGCAAGTAATAATGAATAATTTCATTGATCATTCATCTATTCTGTTATGGGTTCATTTACGTCCCTTCTCCCCACAAAAAGGATATATGAGGTCCTAACTCCCAGTACCTCTGAGTGTGGCCTTATTTGGAAATTAGGTCTTTGCAGATGTAATTAATTAACATGAGGTCATACAGGAGCAGGGTGTGTCCTAAACAAATATTAAGTGTTGCTCTGAAAGAAGGTAGCCATGTGATCACAGAGGCAGAGATCAGTTATCCAACTGCAAGCTAAGAAATACCAACGATCATCAGCAACCAACAGAAGCTTGGAGGAGGGAGGGAAATGTTCCCCTACAAGTTTCAAAGGGAGTATGGCCCTGCCAACAACTTGATATTGGACTTCAAGCCTCCAGAACTATGAGACAATAAATTTCTGTTGTTTTAGTCATCCAGTTTATGATACTTCATTAGCGCAGCTCTAGGAAACCAATACATATCACTACTTGTATTTTAAAGTAAACATTTATTTAGAATTTACTATGTATCTACCATTCTATTAATTACAGATAATGCAAATATGTTGGTTGCTTGGGATTGAAAAGTATGAGATGTGGATGAAGATGGAATGCAAATGGATATGGAGTTTATTTATGGGGAACAAAATGTCCAAAACCTAGACTGTGTTGGTTGCACAGTCATATGAATATACAAAAAAAAAAAATAGATTCAAAAATGGTAAATGAATTATACCTCCATAAAGCTATTTAAAAAAAAATGAAACAGACTCTGGTTTCAAGCAAATCACTGTAATGTTGAGGACAGAGATAAGTAACTAACTACAGAAATTTGTGGTTAAATGAAGCATGATGGAGGTTGTGTCGGGCACTCACACTGGAGTGTTACTCACCAGGATGAAGGTCAAGTGGGTGAGGAGTAGGAAAAAGTCAGAAAGGGTTCTCAAAGAAGGCGACAATAGGGCCAAGTCACTGCGAATGAAGCATGGCCAAAGAAGAGGTTGGGAAAAGACATACCAGTTGGGGGAGAGCATCCTAACAGAGAGGGCTTCATGTCCAAATACCCTGAAGTGAGAAGAAAGCAAATCAACATAGGTCAATTCCTCAACTTTGGATCTTTGCAAGTCTTTTTGAGGTGAAGTGTAAAGCAAAACCTGTAACAGAAATATATATATGGTCAAAACTGAGCTGACATTTCAGGATATTTAACTTGATTTCAGAGCATAAAATGTCTCTTACTATTCAAATATTTTCATATATTCATGTCTCTGAGCATTTAAGAAAGATAAAATCAATGAAAAAATAGTCCTTTAAAAACGTTATTTTAAATCTCTTATCTACCATACTTAGAGTCATACGAAATTTATTGGAATATACTATTTTTCTCAGGGCCCTTATGAAACATACAACAGGCTGTTTTTCAAAGACATTCTCTAAGCACATTTTGAAAAGATGAGTTAGTGCTACTTGCTCTGCAGGCTTGAATGGAGCTTGAAAATTATGCCACCTTAAGACGAAGCTTTTCGGTTGTAAAGAGCCAATGAGGTAGCTCACCGTGTCAGTGAACACTCAGACTTCCATCAGCGCCAGAACTTTCTGGCAAATACGCATCTATGGATGTTGTTGAGTGCAGAAGTGTGGTCGGCGCCTAAAATGGATTCCTATTTTCAGTGAAAAAGTGAGATATGAAAAAAATGGTATAAAAATCTAATATAAAATATCAGTTGTTTATTTTAAAATGCATATGAGAGAAAACATGGTACAGAATTAAAGAACATATGTTTTAGAATCAGACTAATCTGATTCTGAAATTTTATTCTGCCTGTTTCTAGCTATGGGTAATTGAACAAGTTTCCTAGTTTTTCTCTGTTTGTCTCTTCATTTATTAAATGGGGATATCAAAATATCTAACCGTAGCCCTGTCATGAACATTTAATATGATGATGCAAGGTGCTTGCTAAGTAAGGTAAAATTGTTTCAGGTGAAGCAAATAAAACGTTTTCTGATCTAATTTTTACTTATCAATTATTTTAATTATTAGGAAGCTGTATGCAAAATAACTAAATGATGGGAAAGGGTTTTTTTGTTCATTTTTTTTTTTGTTTTGCTTCTCATAAATATATGGTAGCAGAGTTTGAGAATGTTTCCTGGGATCAAATTCATGCAGCTTCCCCATTTATCGGCTCTATATGGAGCACTTTGCTTAAACTCCCCACACTAGTTTTATTATCTATAAAATGGATAAATATTGGGGTGCCTGGGTGGCTCAGCAGGTTAAAGCCTCTGCCTTTGGCTCAGGTCATAATCCCAGGGTTCTGGGATTGAGCCCTGCATCGGGCTCTCTGCTCGGCAGGGAGCCTGCTTCCTCCTCTGTCTCTGCCTGCCTCTTTGCCTACTTGTGATCTCTCTCTGTCAAATAAATAATTAAAATCTTTTAAAAAATGGATAAATATTTAACTATAGCTGTTGCTTACAACTATAGCTGTTGCCTCATGAAACACATTTTATGTAGCATGAAAAACGTGCTAAACATACTATGGAAAAGCAAGCAGTACTCATATGTAGTCATAGATATGAACTAGTCACAGCAGCCTGCACCACAGTGTCATCGCCTGCAAGAAATCCACACGCTTGACCATGAGCAGGGGCATAAGAAAGTGGAAACAGACCTACAGTGGCTCCAGATATAGGTTGTCCCTTCAGACTCAAACTTTAAAACACCCTCTCTAGTTAAGTTCAAGAAGAAAAATACACAATTCAGAAGCTTAACAAAGTGTGGGAAAATATTTCTAAAAATTCCAGAAAATAAAATTCTGTTATTAATTCAAATTAAGGAATCAATGGACTCATTTTGCAGTGGAATAGGCACAACTGAAGAAAACATAATTCATTGGGAGATAAATAAGAAGAAACTATTCAGAATGAAGTACCGAGATGAAAGATGGAGAAGACATAAATAAGGATATAAGACATAGAGGATGGTCATCAGTAAGGAGTCCTACCATATGGGTGTTAGGGTCCTAGGAAGAGAGAGGAAAGGGAGGTTGGAGGCAAACCAATGTTTGATGAGATAACCGCAGAATTTTCCAAATGTTACAAAAGACATCAATACAGATTCAAGAAGCAATAGAAATCCTAAGGAAACAATTTTAAAAAAGAGAGAGAGGGGGAATAAAAGCCACATCTAATCATATGGTAAAACAAAAACAGAAAAAAAAAAAGCTGCAGGAAATATGAAATCTGACAGCCAACTATTCAACGATAAAAATGTGGAAGACAAAAAAAATGGAATTATATATTCCATGTCCTAAAATAAACCAATAATTCTATATCTAAAACTTCCTACCTCAAATTTACCATGATTAAAATATCTATTTCACAAACAGTGAAGAGAGAGAATTCATCCCTAGCGGACCCATAGCAAAGGAAATGCCATGGGTGTTTTCTAGGCATGCAGGAAAGAACCCCAGATGGGGAGCTAGAGATGGAGGAAAGAATAAAAACGATGAAATGGTAAATGTAATAAAATTTAAGCAGATAATGGGACACCTGGGTGGCTCAGTTGGTTAAGCAGCTGCCTTCGGCTCGGGTCATGATCCCAGCGTCCTGGGATCGAGTCCCACATCGGGCTCTTTGCTCGGCGGGGAGCCTGCTTCTCCCTCTGCCTCTGCCTGCCACTCTGTCTGCCTGTGCTCACTCTCGCTTCTCTCTCTATGACAAATAAATAAATAAAATCTTAAAAAAAAAAAATTTAAGCAGATAAATTATTTAAAAAATCATGTAACTTAGAAGGATTTAAAAGTCTTAATAAGATTGTAAGATATCACATGGTTTAGGAAAGGACCTAAGTATCAAGAAATATTAGTTTCTTTAATTCATCACTGTCATATAACAGCATCCACTAACCTGTACAAGTCATAGAAGTACAGTGCGATGAACAATCAGAGTGAACTAACTGACCATATAGAGATCAACCTAGTCAATAAGTAGGAAATTATCAGAAATGAACAATATGGTTAACAAAAAACTATATGTTCTGAAACCTAGAACTATACTCTTTAATGGTATTTCTACTGATATTAATAATAATCTTAAAATATGGTATATAATTTGGTTTTCTACTTTTGAACCTTACATACTTTGAATAATATGTTATGCTTTATTTTACGTCTGACATATTTTACTCAACATTGATTTTTGAAAATCATCCATGTTGTTGTAGGTATTGGCACCTAAATAATTTCCATAACTGAGAGTATTCTTTTGTATGAACATGCCACAAATCATCTATTTCAATGTTGATAAGCATTTACGTTTTTCCAGTTTTTATTTATTAAGTATTGTAATTGTGGAGGCAAAATTTGGAGGTGTCTAACATTAAGTCACTACATTTCAAAGAAACACAAATGTACACAAAAATATGATGGAAATTACTTCCGTAGATATTAATGTATAATAAAGATATTCTTCCATAGCTCCAACTTCTCGATGAGTTTTACTCATTGATAGAACTATCCTTACTGGGCGCCTGGGTGGCTCAGTGGGTTAAGCCGCTGCCTTCGGCTCAGGTCATGATCTCAGGGTCCTGGGATCGAGTCCCACATCGGGTTCTCTGCTCAGCGGAGATCCTGCTTCCCTCTCTCTCTCTCTGCCTGCCTCTCCATCTACTTGTGATCTCTCTCTGTCAAGTAAATAAATAAAATCTTAAAAAAAAAAAAAAAGAACTATCCTTACTATAAGGATAAATTATAAAAATAATAATGAAATTGTGAAAAATTTGGTGGAATCTTTTTCATCTCAAACATACTTATATCTGTGCTTGATCAGGAAATTCTGAGGTCATTTCCAAACTCTTAAACACTTTGATTGTCTGATTTCATCAGTGAGGGACAGATAATTGGAAAGATCAGCCATGTCCACCTCGGTTGACTCACCTTGTTCATCATCTAAAAGGTATATGCATGCAGGTGGACAGTGGGAGCTCTAGCATACCAAAGGGGGATGCTGTCTTGAAATAGCAAAGAGAGAATAAGTGTCAACTCTTTCACCATGAATCACAAGATAACTTGCTTGATATCTGTCTCATCTAAATGAGATCTAAAGTTTTCAAATACTTACCATAGATCTAACTGTAAAAATTGACAACATAGAGTGAACTAAGACTTACACAAGTGAACCAAGCAGAATAATGTCTGAAGAGTTAAATTACAAAGAGTTAAAATAATGTCTAAAGAGTACTAGAAAGCTTAAGAATAACAATGCACGATGTAGACAGTTCTAACTACTGTCTTCTCTGTGTCTTGGCTCTTAGCATAATGATACTTTGGTCTATTAACTTTATACACCCATAAACTGCCCTCCACTAATCATTTGGTAAGCCTACTAACTGCATTTCTCACAACTGTGAGAACTACTAACTGTCCTTTCTCACAAACCATAGTTAATACAGTCATAAACACCGTAATAACTCACATACTAAAATTCCTTCTATTTTGTTTAAAAAGGAAAATGCCATTTTATCATTTTATATATTTTAGCAAATTTGCAGTTCATGCTCTTTTATGATATTAAAGTAAAATGATCAGGTGGGTCCTCCATCCAAGATATTTCACGAGGACAGATGTCATATTTGTGTCTTACTCGCCATGATATATACAGATCCTAGAATATTGCATAGGCACATATTAGGCAATCAATAAGTGTTGAATGAAAAAACACGTGTCTTTCTGGAGTATCCAATCAAATTACAGATGTAGTTAACTAAGGGTAATTAGTATTGGCTAAGTGTTCCCCTGCAGTAAGGAGCATTTCAGAATTCCACTGGCTCTGAACAAAAGGGTTTATCCGTTGCTCAATCTTCATGCAGTTTGGCTGAGTGAACTGCAACAGATCTCTGCTAACAGAGGTCACCATCTTATTATGAGTCTCAGTGCAAGTTTCCAAGGTTTGCCAGAGCAAGGGAAAAGCGCATGAAAACTAACGCGTCCACTCTGAAAAGTTCCCACCTTGAAGTGATGTGTTCTTATATCACTCCATTATATTAACTTCAAGAGGGTGGAAAGTGTAATCCTCCCAAAAGCTCAGAAGGAAAGAAGAACCAGAAATATTGATGGACTGCAGTAATGTCTGTCTCACCAAGAGACTACAAATACCATGTGACCTTGAGAGATATTTTATTTAGAAACCTCCCATACCTACTGATATACTATAATTAACTTTAATGCCAATGTCCCTGGGCGATATTACAGGATAAATGGGTTGTTAGTGGTGTGCACAAACACACAAAAACATACACACACATGCACACACACACACACACACACACCCCTATATCCCCAACACATTAACAAAGTTTTATTGAAAAGAGTTCAAAGACCTAGATTAGAAGTCTAGCTGTCATCTACTGAGTGCATTTGGAGATACAATTTAACCTTTTAAAGCCTTACTCCTAACCGTGACTGGAGTGATGAATAACTAAGAAGGAACAAAGTTATCTCTAATACGTAGAACCTGTATTTGAATTCTGATTTTGATTAATTCCTGAATGTCTGTCAGTGACTCACATATATATCTGAGCCTCAGTTTCCTTACCTTCACAATGGAGACACAGTCGATACTTGAACAGTTGCTGTACATATCAAATAAGAAGCCGTTTCACAAGGTGTCCTGTAAGTTATTACCAAATACTAAGAATCATGCTTACTTCACACTACTGTGCCTTGATCTTGGACTCTCACCCTCCAGAACTGTGAGAAACAGATTTCTATTGTTTCTATGGCATTTTTTATATAGCAACCCAAACAGACTAATAATGGACACACTAATACAACCTACTTGCACTAAATTCCCATTATTTTAATTCTCAATAGCTCTAAGTAATAAATTTGACATAGATGTCATAACGATGATCTTTTTTATAAACTTTTTAATTTGAAGAAGTATTGTGTATCATGGAAAAGATGTTAGCTTCTTTGTCATCAAGCACCCAATATAGTACCTGAGACATAACATAAATGTATGTATGCATTGGACTCAGAATACAATAAGACCAAACCCCAGTTACTCCATCAAATTACTTAAAACAGGGTAAACATATCATTTAAAGAGAGAAACCCCAGTTGTCTTATATTACACTATAAATAATAATAGTACCTGACAGAGTTGGTGTGGCCCAAATATCAATTATATATCAAATATCAAATATATCAAATATCAAAAATATCAATTCTCCTTCCCATAAAGCAACTGATTAAATTGTAGCTCACCAAACCTCCTGCTGAGAAGAGCTAGAACATACTGGGGAAATAGATTATACAAGAGCTAGCTGGAGCCATTAAAGACCTACCCAGGTTGCTAGGACTCAAGGAATCAAGACCCAGAGATGAGGGGACCTCACTGAGGTGTGACTGAGCACTGTGCCCTGTAAGTCATTTGCCAATTCCTATGTTGTCCAGGTGAAGAGGTGTGAAGTCAAGCAGAAAGCACATGCCAGAGGGTGGCTACCCTGGGCACAGATGCTCCCCATGTTAACCCCCTTGATTCTTCAAGCAAACAGGCAAGTGGGAGGGGGAAGACCAATACAGAAAAGATGATCTTTTCTTATATATATGACTAGTAACAGCTTAATTTGTTTTTGTGGGGGAAAAAAGTATAATTAGCTAAACTGAGACACAGGAAAACTCTGCCTTCAATAAACATCATCTGTTTCCCTAATGCAGAGTTTGCCTGACTTTTTTTTTCAGACTCTGGTTCTTATCTTTGTGCATACAAGAGCAATGTTCATATTTCAAAAATAGAAATGGTGAGAGAAGAGTCTCTATGTCACCCTCTCCATGTATAAGTGGGATCGAAGTAACTCGATTCTCCACACATTATTTAGAATTACTGAGATGATTTCAGAGATGGGTGTAATTCACTGTAATTGTGAAAAACAGTTCTGAATGTCAGAGCAGAGAAGGTAAGAGAATATTTTCAGAAATATCTCTAGCTCGTTGTAATAATAGATACCTGAAGGAAATCACAGGAACAGGTTAATCACCTCAAGAAGGACATAGGATAGAGGTTTATTCATAACAGATGTCTACAGTTAGGCTTACAGAGGAGCCTGCCAGGCCACGAGTCACTTCCTGACACTTGTCGGAGTCTCTTAGAGATGGGCATGGTGAATATACATGATAATAGTAAACAGGAAATACCAGGGACAAACAAACTTTGAGGTATAGAATTAGACAAAACTTCTAAAAGGAACGCTGCTTTTTCTTTTCACATTTTTCCATACTGCTTTCTTGTCAATGTGTCTGGCACGCTTATGAATACTTATGAAAGGGGATTTAGGGGCTGCCTATGAACGTGTAGGGCTCTATCTCAGTGACCTGTTATTAACACTGCCACTGATATATAGACCAGAAGGCAGGAGCACACAGCAGATTTCAGATACAGAAAAATTTCAGATACAGAAAGATTCAAACCAAAACAAACAAACCCATCTAACTGTTCAGTTTATCAAAAGATAGAAAAGAAAAGAAAAAAAAAAAAAAAAGAAGATAGGTTCAAACAACTTAGTACTTAATCCTTAACAATTTATTAACTCTGCTATCTTTTTGACATTTCTTTGGAAGTATGCTAACTCCTGGCAAGTCCTAAGGTAAAAAAGCAAAACAAAGCAAAAAACAAACAAACAAAGCAAACTAGCCTCATTGAGAGCAACTCTTCATTCCCCATGGGTGCCACATGACTGAGAACACAAGTCTCAATCCTGAATCACACTCTTCCCTGCAATTCCAAGACCCAGTGGGCATACAACTCAGGATGACTCTAGGTATTTGAAAGTTATTAATCACTATTGATCTGTTAAGAATGCCAAGAGTCATCTGACCTCAGGAAGACCGTCAAAATTATAGTTGGTGACAAATCTGGGGGGAACTTTGTTTTAAGAAACATGAGAATATTTGGGCTATTAAAGGGAATTCTGTATAGGGCAGTTTATGTCTATAAAAAGAGACAAACATTAGGACAAGCTACCCCACACATGTGGACATCTGCATGTTCAATAAGAATGATGCAATGAAATCTGTCACATAACAATTTAGTTTTTTTTTAACAACAAACCTAAAGGCTTTTTGGTAATTAAAAGACTTAATGATAAAAGTAAAACATTGAGTACATCAGACATTATAAAAAGTTGTATAAAAAGACAAAAATAGAAATCAAAACCAATATATAACATCAAAAAAATTTTAGAAAGAATGCACTGGGGCACCTGGGTGGCTCTGTCGGTTAAGTGTCTGCCTTGGGCTCAGACTGTTATCTCGGGATCCTGCGATGGAGCCCAGCTTTGGGCTCCAAGCTAAGTGGGGAGTCTGCTTTCCACCCTCCTTCTGCCCCCTCCCCTGCTTGTGCATATCTGTGTTCTCTCTCTCTCTGAAGTGAGTAATTTTCTTTAAAAATATTTAAAAAATGTATTATTCATTGGAATAATATTGTTGGAATTCAGTTGCTAAGAGTAAAAGAAGAATGGGATAAAGTCACTTTGGTTAGTAAGAGGAAACCATTTCTTGACCACGTAAAACCAGTCCGCAAGGATAATATTATCCTCACAAATAGGTTATTCAAAAGATAGTAATTACTAATGGTCACTTTTACTCTCAGTCATCTACTCAAAGTTGTACAGGTAATTGAAAATCAGAGGCAGCCACTTTAATCTATTGTATTTAGGGTACATAGAAATGAGAATTTTCCTCAATGGACACATCCTAATCACAAATGGAGTTTACTTAGGTCTTCCAGACTTGTGTAAGCCAATTTTATAAATGTTGTTTCCATTGAACAATAAAACGCTGTGTGCACAGCCAATTTTGTGGTTTGACGGATCACATAACACCAGTTCATCGCAGGCAATTTACTTGCACAGTCGTTTGGTTATATGCCTCACAGGGTTAGATGCTCAGTCCTAGGAGCTGTTTTTAAAATGGAGAATATTCATCAACAACAAAGATCCAGTACTGTGATTTTCCTGCTATGAATTTTCAGAGGTTCTCTAGAGCTCCTGTATCTTCTGTTGACACTTGTTGGCCATCAAACCCAAGAGGTAGGGCCCCTTCTACTACATTCTGGAACTGCCAGAGAATTTTAATTGATCCAGACCCCATTTAAATGTGTCAGCCTAACAGGTTTTGGTCAATGGGTCAGAGCGACCTACAGAAATGTGCCTCTGTCATTATGGTAGACAGTGCAAGGTACAGAAAATTGTCTCTCAGAATGTTCTTAAAATCCCTCTCCCATTTGGAACCTCTCCCATTTGTCATGCCCTGGGCTTCTATGGGGTTTATGTCTTTCCTATGTCATATATTCTCACTGAGATTTGCTAACTCCCACTTACCAGATCCAATTAACACAATGTCATCAATGAATGGACAGGGTGTTGTTCAATGTCCTATTAAGATTGCAGTACTTGAAGTTTACATTTCTGCAGAAAGTAAGAGAATCCTGATGTAAGGAAGGATAGTGAGACTACTATCCACAGTTCATGAGGCAAAATGATCTGAGTATCTTTGTTGAAGGGAGTTGAAAAGAAAGCATGGTACTACATCAAAAGTTGCATGCCAGATGCCAAAGACTGTCTTTATTTGGTCCAGTAGAGATAATACACTTGTAATCATGGCCAAAATTGATATCTCTTCCCAGGTATATTTTTAATAATCCCCAGTTATTCTGCAAGGGCCACCTGTTTTTTTTTGTTGTTGTTGTTGTTTTTTTTTTTTTTTACGAGACAATCAGGCGTATCCTATAGAGACCCTATAGAGACTTTGAACTCTTCAAGGCTTTAATGTTGCCACCATATTGTTTTGTGTCCTCAAGGATGTGATAAGCTTCTAGATTGCTCCTATGAGAGATGAAGTATTAAAGGAGACCATTCCAGAGCTTCTACTCAATCCATACTAATGTAATAGTTCCTCATAGGTCTGGTGACACATGTGGAGATTCTATATGTTCCTAAGTGTATCTGGTCTCACTATATATTCTAGAATTGAAACAAAAACCACAAGATGGGCTTGTGGTTTGATTGGACCCCTCAGAGACAGACTTGGGCCGAAACAACATTTTTCACTTGACTTCCACAAATTTCTACTTTGAACAGTGGATCTTGGAATCTCAGGTTAGTGTAAACAGGGAGAGTCTAACCTTGTGTCATTCAAGTAAATGGCTGCAGGCACCTTTAGGGAAAGACTTGTAGGAAGATTCTCGGATGCAGAAGTGGGCTGTGATATGGGTTCTTCCTCAAGTAACCTCACCTTCTATCAATTGAGGAACATCAGGTTTGTGAATTGACTTGGTTAGGAAAGTGAGCAAGACACAGTCAATCCCCACTAATGCAACTCAAGTCAATTTCAATCTAACAGACTGAATTATTCAAATATATGTCAAACGGGACCTAAAGAGCTACCCATCTATGTCACCCTTAAGGATTTGTGATGAATTAGCCACAATCACAGATATGTGAGGCTTATCATGGTAATCAGGCAAACATTATCTGGTAGTGAGATGTCACCATCCGGCCTCTACCACTCTTCATTTACTGTTATAAGAATAGTTTTCGTGTAGCAAGACTAACCTGAAGTAAAACAACCTCTCACAATGGGGGTAGGGGAAAGGAAACATTAAAAATTGTTAATAAAATTATTTTTTCAAGTTATTTTCTTAGATTTTGTGATGTTAGTTTTATTCCACAGCTTTTAAAACATTTCATTTGTTGTGGTTGTTTTTTATCATTCTGACTAATCATTATTGCGCCTTTTTGTATTTATAATATTACATTTTTTACTTAGAGGATTTCAAAATTAGGTGAGCCACTGAACCATAAAACTTTGTTCAACCCCTGAATCTATTTTGACTGCAACCTCACCCAGTGCCACCTGTGGCCCTTGGAGGAGAGACACTACCTCACTTCATTAGGTTCTGGGGTAGGACGTGCTGTCCAGCCCTGCCAGAGATATGGTGAGGGAATGGGAGGTGTGGTTGAGCAGTTGCACTAAATTAGTCCACTCTAACATGTCTTTCTGCTACAGCATTTGATTCCTTTAGCACAGGGATGAGAAAACTTTCTGTAAAGCACCGAATAGGAAATAGTTTGAATTTTGTGGGTTCTACGGCCCCTATTGTAACCATATAACCTTGCCATTTTTGTGCAAAAAATTCCATAGGTAATACATAATATGGGTGTGACTGTGTTCCAATAACATTTTATATATGAAAACAGGCTGGCTAGCCCAACCTGGCCCGTCGGCTGACCTGTGATAATGAGTGCACCTGGCAGCTCTGGCAATTAAATCCCATTGACTGAGATGACTTAATTAACTAAGTTAGTAATCTATCAGTGCCACTCCCAGTTGCTTGAGCTAATGTATTAAATCCTTGCTTCTAGGTGGGTGTATCTACATTTTTTTTTTTAATCTTTGTTGGCCTATCAAATCCACTCTAACACATTCTCCAGTTTCCTGTTAATTCAAATTGAAGATGTTCTACAACTTGTCTAGTATATAAAGTCTTTTCTCCCCAAAAGGAGCATCTCTGGGCTGCACTGGGACCTGACCTTCACTGTAGGCTTGGGAGCCATGAATGTGGTGAGAAGAGACATCCCTGGTCAAGAAAAGGACCCCTCAGGGAGATTTTGGGGTTCAAAACCCTTAGCATCAATTCTGTCTGCTCATGTGTCTCAATCCCTCTCCTCTTAAGAATCCTTTAGGAGGCCCTGGAGGGTCACATTCATCAATGCTGTAATCATGTGATAATTGCAAAGTTAGACTTTGGCCTAATTTTCACCCTTCTTTTTGGTATAGCTATGGAGGATTAAGGCCGTCACTAAGCCTGTCTTGGGGGCCCTCTGAGTTTCCATTCATGCCCTGAGTTAGGCATATACCTGAGTCTTTTCAGCTGGTCCAATTCCCTGAGTATTCTCTCCATGCCCTTCTGAAACAGCCAACCACACCTCACTTGCTGCATTTATCACTGGAACTCTAGTGGTTCTGAATCTCGTCCATTTGCTCTCAGAACACCTTGCCCTCTGCCTGCCTTCATGATGCCACCATATGCTACTATATGCCACAGATCATGTTGCCTTATATACCCTGGCAAAGAGATGATCAGTGCACTCGTCCAGCATTAGAGTAATCCAATACCAGAATTCAACTCTGAGGTTTTTTTTTCCCCAGGGCCATTGTTAGTGACAATTTCCGTACCAAAGTCCCAAAAGAAATCAATGTACTCTCAGGAGGGGAATTGAAAAGATCTAATAGAATTTAATGAAATGGCTAATTTATCATGGTGTTAGTTGGCTTATATTAGCTAACTGGATAGTTAGAACCCCAGGGTCAGTAAGGGGGGAGAAGCATGACCATTCAAGGTCTGAAGGAGCAAGGAAAATGTAAATTTGTATGACACAAAAACTGGTAGCAATAGATGCTGCTGGAAAGCTGACCAGTAGTCTTGCTCTGGGCAGAGGAAGGCAACCACAGCCAAAACGCAGATTAACAGGGAGAACCCAGAAGAGTAAAAACCTGGCTTCTCTCTCTTCCTGCCATCTATGATTGTGGCTGTTGTCTATTGGTTTGCACCACCCAGACAACACAGGATGAGGGAGATGGGTTGATTCTACCCATAGAGATTGCTTTCTAGGACAGAGCACAGTCAGAAAAAGAGTGGAGAGTAGAATTGTTGGGAAAGAATTAGAAAATCCAGCACAGAGATCTCGTATCTCATATCTCCCTGCCTTCGACTAGTGTCAGTTTCTTTATAGGTAAAATAACTTCTTTTATTTCCTTGAATAACTAACCACTTACCAAGTTTGTGACTCACGGTATTGACTAATCTATAGCTGCTAAGATTATTACTCGAGTGCCACAAAAAAAAAATTCAGAAGAAGAGGGTATTCTAGATGTCATGTTGTTTGACGTTTAAGAATTTTGAATGTAGGGGCGCCTGGGTGGCTCAGTGGGTTAAGCCGCTGCCTTCGGCTCAGGTCATGATCCCAGGTCCTGGGTTCGAGCCCCGCGTCGGGCTTTCTGCTCAGCAGGGAGCCTGCTTCCTCCTCTCTCTCTGCCTGCCTCTCTGCCTACTTGTGATTTCTCTCTGTCAAATAAATAAATAAAATCTTTAAAAAAAAAAGAATTTTGAATGCATGTGCATCATGTTTTGCAAATTATCTGCAAAATGGGTATAAGAAAATCTTATAATCTGTATTAAAGAGCAACCATATTTAAGGAGAGTATCAGAATAGATATTCAGTAAATGAGCTTTTTACTTTTTATTACTTGTAACTAGACACAAAAATATTCAGAAGCCTTGTTTCTAGGTGTAGTACTTTCTGACAACTAAAATGCTTGTTATGTTTATGCAATGTATTATCCATAGATGATCTATGTTATTTATAACCTGTAGAATTTAAAGGTTAAATAATTTTGAAGATGCTACATTATTACCTAGTCCAAGAGGACTTCTGAAAAAAAAAAAATTCCTTTACTTACTAACCTTCGTATCTGATAATCATGCCATGAGAGGGGAAAAATGATTTATTTGATAATATTTGATAATATTTGATTAAAATGAATAGTGATTAGTGATACCAAAGGAATGCTACAATGCTTATCTAAACAAATGTCCAACTGTTGAAGATAAGAATACGGGGAATATTACTTCAGAATTTACTAATAGCTTCCCAGTGGAAGCTGCAATAGGTAGGACATACCAGGATTGTGAAATCAGTTTTCCTTCCTTTTTCCCAGTAACATGTATGACTGTCTGTATATTAGCAGAGGAGAACGTCTGCTTGTGTTCTGTGTTTCCATTCTGGTCCAGGAGGTGTCTTGATGTTCAGTGTGTTTTAGATATAGATCTTCCTAAAAGGGGAATTCCACTGTAGGGAGGGGAGAGCTTTACTCAGTTATCAACCCTGCTATTTAGAAGAACTTCGTGAGATTGATTTCTGGTTATCAGAAGGCTGTTTGCAGCTCCAGAAGACTAATCCAGTGAGAAGGAAATTTTATCAGTGATTTGAGTGTTTTACAAAGTCCAAAGGGACAAGGAGGACCTGAGCAACAACTTCACCAGATGTGGGAGAACTTAAGGTCAACACAGAGCTGTTTTCTTGTTACTCCCTTACTCCAGATAGGATGACTTAAAGAACGGGAAGTCTCAAATGCAGAGCTGCAGGACTTCTTGTTATTTGCCCAGATGGCGAAACTTATAACCAGCCCTGTTACAATTGCTACTTGGGGTCCTGGTCTATAAAAGTTCAGGTTTCTCAGTTCTATTATTTTCTTTGCAATCTAGGCATTCAGTAATTTAATGTTGGACAAGCATGCTCAGAGAAGTGCTCTCATAGCCCTGAGAAATTACATGGTGCCCTCATATCCCTAGACCAGAAAATGGCAGATCATTTCTTCTACTGATAGGACACTTGGGGATAACATGAAAGAGTATCATCTCCTCAGCTGGGTTTTGAACATGCTGTTTGGTTTTCTCTCTATCCAGGCATATCTGAACTGAAATGACCTGGGTAAGTCATGGACAGAGAGGACTGAAGGCTGCACCTAAGCCAAAGCTGCAAGCCACCAGAGCCTGTCAGAAGAAATAGGAAGTCAATACCTCACGGAGAAGATGACAATGATTCAGGAGGTGGGATAAGGTGATTACAAGGGACATGAAGATGTTACAGGTCAAGACACAAAGATGGGAGCGGTGGGTGGTTTTGAAATGGCCTCATCTCCCGACAGATTGTCTTCCTCAGTTGTAGGCCCCTACAATAATTTGTCAGAGTCCCTTTCTGTGTTTGTTTTGTCGTGTTTTAACCAAAACAGGTTGGAGGAATCCAAAGTCCCCTGCGGTCTTGGTTCTAGCTGTGCCAGAGATAGATGAACCCTGTAGTTCGCATTCTTGAAGGGTTGATAAATGGTACAGGGTGGGCAGGTCGGGAGAAAGAAGGAAAGAGAAGAGGAAACAGGAGGAAGGATAATGAGCATTGGCCTCAGGAAAGTGAAGAGGAGCACAATACTTTCCTTATAGCATGGTTGAGATGAAACAAAAACTGACCTTGATTTGGTTAATTATAGAAGCTGAGTAGTTGGACTACACCACTTATACTAGTCTACGTAGCTTATCCAAAGTTGCAAGATTTCATAATATAATTTTTTTAATAGTTGGGGCTATTGGTAGAAATGCATCATTATGTGTGTGTGTGTGTGTGTGCATACATGTATGCAAAATTTTGCACACACAGGCCCTGTGTTTACAAGAGGGGAACTGAGAGCATAGGCAAAGAGAAAGAAAAAGTAAAAAACTGAAAGTGTTGTATTTATGTAACCATAACCTTTTGTGCAGGAGCTTACGTTTCACACTCAGGAACAATGACATATTCCCAGAAAATAATAGTGGGCCAATTTGAAGAACTTTTATGAACGCTCTGAGTGATGTGATGGTAGAAACAAGTTAGACATTGATCCAAGTGTCCAGGCCAGAAAGAAGTACCTACACTATACAGTAGGTCAAGGGGACCTAGATGAGGGCGCAGACACAAAGAACACAGCAAGAATATAGGTTATACAGCTAAGAAACAAAATGCAGAAGGAAAGGGGAGAAGAAAGCAAAGAAATTTTCAGAAAGTTTGAAACCAGTGATGGGGGAAATTTTGAACTACTACTGATAGAAAGCCCAGGGAAGAACCTACTGGAATGCAGGCATGGGAGACACAAGGAAAGAAACATTCTTACCAATGTCACCGCTCTCAGTTGATTGCACGTTCCTTTCAAGAGTGCCTTCTAATTACCACCCAAGCTCATCACTTCCTTTTCACTGCTACCGCCAGTTAACTACTAAGAAACTCAGGGTTCACACTATTCCTTGTCTAAAATTCCTAAACCATTCCTTTGAACAAATCTACCTTTCCCTTATTCAAAATTCTGTATTTCCCCACAGACTAGAGAATAAAGTAAAAAAGGTTTAATGTTATATCTTTATTCTCTAACTCCTACCTACTTTTCCAGAGCTATTTCCTATTAAACTCAACATGACATTCAATTGAAGTCAAACTAGTCTCCTAACTGAAGCGTGACTTCACTCATGATCCTCTCAATATCCTCTTTTTTTTTTGTCTTAAAAGCATTATCCGTTCTTCAAGGCATGGCTCTGTTCCCACTCTCCCTGTGATGGTTTCTCTGAAAACTAGACCACAGTCAGTCCCATCCTCCTCTAAACAACTCCAGCATCACACTGAGATGATTGTGTTTCTTTGTTGGATGCATAGCATATTCGCTTAGTGCACAGGTCACGCAAACAGATGGAGCTCCATTTGCCTCTCCTTGCTTTGTGACCTCGGGAAATATCTTAATTTCTCTGAGTCTCAGTATCTATATTCCCAGTGGCTTCCAATCTCAGCCCTCATTAAAGATCAGCTTAGATTCTACAAGACTGTTCGTGATTTAACTTCTCGCCAAATTTCCAATGTCTTCCCCTCCCAGCTCCTCCCTGAGTCAATTGGCTACAGCCACAGTGGTCTCTGTGCTGTGTCTTGACCACACTGAGCCTACACAGTGAGCCACACTGACCACACAGTGGTCTCTGTGCTGTTCCTTGACCACACTGTCAGCCTGCTTGCTCTCCCAGCAGAGGGTCACAGGACCAACTCTCCATTTCCATCAGTCTCTCTGTAATGGTCTCTTTATCAAAGAGGCTTTCCCTCACCAACCTAACTAATGTATCCCTACCACACCCAGCCTGTATGTTCCCTAGTCCCTTCCCTTACTTCATTTCTTTGTTCCCTAACATGAGTACCATTTTCCATGTTGTATGTGTGTATGATTGCCTGGCTTCCTTCCCTGGAAGGCAAGCTCTGCAAGGAAAGCTGCTTTGCTTTGCTCATTGATCTACCCACAGATAGATCATGGAGGACACTGGCTCATACTATGCTCCTCATAATTTTTTTAAATAATTGCTGATCTCATAGTTGTGTGGAAATAGAATAGAATAATCTATTCATAGTTCTCAATAAATGGAAAACTGTATTAATGTTATTATTTAGTTGAAGTACTTTATTTGCAAAAATATTATAAACCTAGTAAACATGGATTACATGTCAATTACTTCCTTCCTTTCCAGTGGTTTAAACATTGATGTAAGCTTTTAAGCTCTGCCATTTTGGAAGGGAAAAAAATGCAACCTACTTCTCTCCTTTGAGTGCATCAGATAGAGAAGAAGAGCATGCCATTGTTATTATTTTCATGACTTGATTCACTTTCCCTTCTCTAAGAATGGGATCACTCAGTAAAATTCTCTGACTTTTCTTTCTTATTTTGGATTTTGGAGAGACTTCGGAGTAGAAGACTGTTTGAAGATCCCTTGGAAGTAGAGGAAGGGTGAACAACAAGAGAAGTTTATGCAAAAGAGAAGGAAGGAATTTGGACTGTAAGACTTTGTCATGTGTTAAGTTCTGGCCTTTCTGTCTATGAGGGTACTTTTTCAAAATGGAAACAAATAAGCTCGATTAAAAAAAAAATCATTTATTTATTTGAGAGAGAGTGAATGAGTGGGGAAAGGGGCAGAGGGAAAGAGAATTTCAAGCAGACCCCCCACTGAGCCCCAGCCAGACATGATTCCATGACCCTGAGAGCATGACCTGAGCCAAAATAGTCAGACGCTTAACCAACTGAGCCACCCAGGAGCCCCATGAACTCAATTTTCGAATGTCAAACGGATCCTAGTCAACATGAGTTATGCATTCTCAACTCCAGTAAAACAGTTCACCTGTTCTCTAACTGCAATGATTCCCTCATTGTTTTGAAGACTGAAGCTTGCAAACATCACACCGGAAAACTCGTTTGGGGGAATATTTTCTATAATTTAATCTACTGTTCTCTGTAATACAATTTCAAAGCTAGACCATTTTGTTTAGCAAGATGGTCCCTGTCTAATTCTGTGATTAACTGTATTTAACTGATTTTTTAGGTGAAAGGAGGAAAGAGAAGAACTTTAAGAAATCAGAGAGGGAAAAAAAAAAACATGAGAGACTCTTAACTATAAGAAAAAAACTGAGAGTTGCTGAAGGGGATGTCGGTAGGGGAATGAGGAAATTGGATGATGAGCATTAAGGAGGACACATGATGTGACGATCACTGGGTATTACACGCAACTGATGAATTACTGAACTCCGCATCTGAAACTAGTGATATACTATATGTTGGCTAGTTGAATTGAAATTTAAAAAAAGAAACAACACCAACTTCAGCTAGTGACTGGCTAAGTGGCAAGCAGTAGCAAAGCTCGATAGAGTGGGTCTGTTGGGCATATCCGTGCAGGGGGATAACCACGGGTGGCCACAATCACATTTCGTCTCCATTTCCCACATTCGAACATTATAATTTCTAATGCTTCTTGTTCTGCTATTTTACTCAGCTACAAATTATTGCCAAGATTGTTTCTCACATCATAATCCTTTGATAACCCATTTTTTGACATTTCATTTTGTGTTTTTTAACCCCTAAATCTTTCTGATCTGTAAATGTAATGTGAATGAAAAATAGTAACATGTAAAAGATAGAAAACATAAAATTTGCTGGCTTTCAAGGTTGTGAGAAAGCAAATGATTAATTAAATGTTGATCTTATCACAATGAAAATGTTAACCATCCTTGCTTTAAAAATGTATGTACTAAAAAAAAGTATGTACTAAAACTTAAAATAAATTACAAAGTTTTTATTAATTTTTTTCCTTTAAACAAATGTTCTCTACACATCCTTACTTCCTTCCATTTATCTCATGCATTATCTAAAGAGGGATCTCTACTAAAATATTTGTGTGGTTTGTCCCAAAATATTATGCAAGGTCAGTTTTTACTCTGAAAATTATGAGGGATATGCAAGAACACTTTGGGTATGAAACAGAAAAAAGTATTAGCATTAACGTCAGCATAAGGAAGTTATTTGAATTCTGATTTGAGTTATAAGTCTTGAATTCACAGCTTAATGCCTCAGAACTGTCATAAATGGATGCTTGTGGTACATGTCTCTTTATCCCAAACTATCTTATTGTACTTAAAGACCCCAAATTCCTTAATTAAAAAAACAAAAACAAAAAACAAAAAAAAACAGTGGGGCATGTGGGTGGTTTGGTCAGTTAAGAGTCTGTCTTCAGCTCATGTCATGATCTCAGTGATGTGGGATCGAGTTCGGCATTGGGCTCCCTGGTCAGCAAGCAGTCTGCCTCTCCTTCTCATTCTCCTCTGTACTCTCTCCTCTCTCTCTCTCTCTCAAATAAATAAATAAAATCTTAAAAACAAACAAACAAACAAACAAAAACAGAAATGTAATTCATTTTAAATGCTTTTTGTTGTTGTTGTTGTTACGTATTAGCTGTGAGACTATGAGCAATTCAGTTTATCTTTATGAACCTGTTTCCTTATTTCAAAGAGTTGCTATGGTTAATGATGCCCACGTAAGGCATGGTTGGTAATGCCCAGGTCAGAGATGGTCAGTCATGGCCATCTCAGCAATGGTCAGTGATGCCCAGCAGTGGTCATCGGTTATGTCATGACTGGTCAACAGTCCATACTGAATTGTCATCTGGAACTTACTTTTGGGGAAAGATTTCTGGACGCTAGAAAAAATATATATCAAAATTCCTCTATGTGCAAGATGTACAAGTAAATTCTGCATTCCCAAAGGCCTTTTTGCACAAAGTTTACTCAAGTTTCACTAACAGAAAGCCATTCCTGGGACATCAGTCATCAGGATGACGTCAGACTAAACTAACAAAAGTCCTCTTTGCACATATGACATAACATACTGCCAAATTTGAAATAATTTGAAGTAAGTGTAAATGACAAATATAATAATACAAGTTAAACAATGTAACAATATCACTCAAAATCATCACTTATATTTATTGTTAAATAAAATAAAATAACGCTCTTAAAGATTTCATTTATTCATTTGTCAGAGAGAGAGAGAGAGAGCACAAGCAGGAGGTAGTGGAGGCAGAGGAAAGGGTAGACTCCACACTGAGCAAGGAGCCTGATACAAGAACTCGATCCCAGGACCCTGGGATCATGATCTGAGCCAAAGGCAGCGGCTTAACCCACTGAGCCACCCAGGCGCCCCTCAGATATCATTTTTTGATGGAAAGAAAAGGCTACTATGTGCAAATAAGAAGCATGTTGCTCTCTTTCCTTGATAATTTCAAATTTTAAATTATTCAGAGAAGTAAAAATGTAAAAGTAAAAATGTAAAATCCAGATATACCAATGTTATTCAGGAAGCGATACTTCACAGAGGGCTTTATGTACAATGTGCTTTGTCCTTAGAAATAATTTACTTACATCATACATTTGGAACATAAAATTAACAACAATTGCTACAATATAAATAATGCAGCCACACATTAATCATTTAACCACATAAATAGGAAACTAATTTCACTTGTTATATTGATAGAAAAATGTCACAGAATAATTTTTGTCACCTCAAAGATTTCTTTTTGGGTTTAGAATCTAGTGACATGGAGAAAATTTCCCATCTATATTTTTTTGCCCCATTTAGGCTATTAAGCATTATAACCTTGTATTTAGGCTTGCTTCATTAAATATGTATGCTTTCAGCAATCTGAGTCCTCATATCCATCACCAGCAGTGTGCACTCCCAGCAGTTCTGTTCTCTCTAATGGGTCTGTAACAGTAATGCCACCAAGACAAGGCTGGGGAGGAGCACAGAAGGCTAAGAATAGCACCCCTGCTCCTGTACAATGATAGCCCAATAATTTCTATGTGGAAGAGCTACTGATAGTCTGGAATGGGACACCAAATTATGGAAGCAAGAGAAATATTGAAATTTATCTTCATTTGAACAACAACAGAAAAAGCAGCCAACTGCAGCAGAGAAGACTATTAGGTCACTGCAATGTCACAGCAAATGAAGCTCATGCTTGTGTCCCACTGTCAAGCACTGTTAGAACTTGAGGAGGAATTTTCCTCTGAGATCCTATTATTCCTGAAAGATCATAGGACCAGGGACTTGCCAGAGGATAACAGATACGCATAGATATAACACATATATATTTCAAAGATAATGTGAATATATATTCATAAATACTTACATATATAAATACATATAAATGTTTTCTTCTGGCAAATCAATACCATGTGGATTGGCCCAAAAGGATTATCCCCATTGTCCTGAATATATTTCCCCTACATTTGATGAATCTATATTGACAAGGGTAATTATGTACCACACACTGTTTTTGGAACCAAGATGTACTGGTCAGAAAAAAAACAAGTACAAGTTTTAAGGGGTCTTGTTGACTTTTTTCTCCCATCTTTGAACTTGAATCACTGAACTTTCCCCATGTGTCAGGAGCTGCTGGCAGCCTCCTGACATGTCAAGATTGATTTTGACAACAAGCCTTCATCATCCTTCTGTACGTGATATGTCTACTATGAGGGCTGCTTCACCAAACATGAAAAGTGAGGGCATTTCCTGAGGACCATAGCTATTACCCACGAGCTGGGCAGAATCAACTGTGATCAGCAGAGATCAGTTAGAATTATCTAAAAGTAATTTTTTTCTTTATGAAAAATAAGCTTTATTCAACAGATTAGAGGGCTAGATGTTCTTGGTTTGCTTTGCTTTGTTTAATTTTGTTTTTTAAGAAAGTCTAATTGAGGGACGCCTGGGTGGCTCAGTGGGCTAAAGCCTCTGCCTTTGGCTCAGGGTCCTGGAATTGAGTCCCGCTTTGGGCTCTCTGTTCAGCGGGGAGACTGTTTCCCCCTCTCTCTCTGCTTGTCTCTCTGCCTACTTGTGATCTCTGTCAAATAAATAAATAAAATATAAAAAAAAAAAGAAAGACTAATAGATTTGCTGAAATGTACCTGTTAAGTCAATTCTCTGAATTTACCAGTCATGTTACAGAAAGATTGATTATCTCAGCCATTTTATTACAAGTTTTCTAACTTTTTAATCATAGAATATCATAAAAAGAAACAAAATTCAGATATTAATTTTTTCATCAGTACCTCATGTGACTTTACAACAATGTGTTATCTTTCTGGACCTTAGATTCTCATGTACAAAACAAGTATATTGGTTTTCAATTTATTCTCATTGTTAAACTGCATAATGGAGTCACTAAGAAGGTTGGTGCAGACCATCAAAACACTCCAAATTGTTTTGCACGAAGAAAGTGTGGAGAAACTCTCCACAAGGCTCACTTAGTCTACCCACGGGCCCTTCTCTTGAGTAATGTGACTCACGCAGAGAGCTGGGCTATACGGATGTCACAGCTGTTGCTAACTGTCCGATTTTGATTCCCAAATGCTTGCAGATAGCCCCAGGTCTTTGTTAAAGTGAGGAGCTAATCTTTTGACAGCGATTTTGTACATGTAGACACAGTTTAGAAACTTGATTACTCCTGAAGCAAAAACTGAGTTAGTCCAAAATTTCTGAAATACGTAGGACAATTTAATTTCAAAAGGACCCCAAGTTTTGACCCTGGGTGGCTCAGTCACTTGAGCACCCAACTCTTGATTTCTGCTTGGGTCGTGGTCTTGGAGTCCCGGGGTTCAGCCCCGCCTCAGGCTCCATACTTATGGAGGAGTCGGCTTGAGATTCTCTCTCTTCTTCTCCCTCTCCTTCTGCCCCTCCCCCTGCTAATACTCTAAATAAATAAATAAATAAATACAATAGTTTAAAAAATTAAAAATATTTTTTAAAAAAGGAGCCCAAGTTTTACCAAAAATTTTAAGAAATTTATAAATAATTTGCTAAAATTCTATATTTGAGGGGATGGATTATATAATGATATGAATAATTTGAATTGAGTCCACCCAGGCAAATATCACCTTATTTAAATTCTTTTTGGTTACTTTGAGGATTTTTAATTATTACTTTACATATTTTTAAACATTTAGATATATTGCAAAGGGAAAATCAAACTAATTAAGAGAGTATAAACCTGTTATTAGCCAAAACATGATAAATAATATCAAAAACATATGTTTACGATGAGATTCTAATAATAAAGTGATGTTTATCTTGTTATCATAAACAAAGTTCTTTCTGACACATACTCCTGATTCCACATCTTTACCAGAATACATGAAGTATAATTTGAAAATTAGTTTGACTTTCAGTTATTATGGGTGCTACTTTAACTCATTAAGTGTGTCTCTTTAATTAAAAGAAACATAAAATACTTAAGAACAGATTAAATGATTTGCATTAGGTATTCAAAATCAGTTAATGTCACCACCAAGGGAAGAGGGCTTTTTTTTTTTTCCACTCCAAATAAGCAATGCATTGCACTGTGCATTACTTGTTTTCTATTAAATATGTCTCTGATTAAAAGCATATGATAAGGGCGCCTGGGTGGCTCAGTGGGTTAAAGCCTCTGCCTTCAGCTCAGGTCATGATTCCAGGGTCCTGGGATCGAGCCCCGCATCGGGCTCTCTACTCGGCAGGGAGCCCGCTTCCTCCTCTCTCTCTCTGCCTGCCTCTCTGCCTACCTGTGATCTCTATCTATCAAAAAAAAAAAAAAAATCTTTATAAAAAAAAAAAAGAATATGATAACAGTACTGCCTTTAAAAGCATGCTGGGATTGTTGCCATCATTTTCAAATTTCTGTCATCTCTCACACTGTCTCTCAAAAAGTGGCACGACTCTCAAAATCATAATGCGAGGGCCAGAATATATTTATTGAAATAATCGGGAGACATCAACCATATTCTGAGAGTTAGAATTTTGGGCGGGGGTTGGGCAGAGTGTGAAATAAGAACCCACAATCACAAGTTTTGAAAAGGAGTCACAATGTCATCTACTAGAATGAGTGCATAATTGCACATACAAAAATTACTGCTGGAATAGTTACTTCTTTATATGTGTTATCTTGGCCTTTCCTCCCACCCAAAAGCTTAATGTCATCTGTAGACAAGGAGATATCACTCTGTGCCCTTTTCCTGGATCTTTTAAATAAAAACCTCTAAGTAGTACCAACTTTGGCAATGGTCACTGGAACCTCACAATGCAGTTCACGGCAGATGAGTCTCCAGTTGTCCCTCTGTGTAATTTAAATTCATGACCTCACTCTATGAAAAACTGGCAGTCCATTAAGAGAGACCAAGATTTCTTTCATTTATCAGAGGAATTGGGCTTATTGCTGAGAAGACATATGCTCTCATTGAGAATGTTCTTGCTCCTTTTTATTCCTAGTTGAAGAGCAAGCAACTTGCTAAGAGATTTAAAAATAAAACGAAACAGAATAAACACAGAAACAAGCTCTCTCGGTAGAATTAAATTGACAAACATTTCAGTCAGGAAGACTGACTCTTCAAAACAGGCTTCATCCCCAGGTGAGAGCAGAAAGCTGACTTTGATTTCGGGATTTAATTTCCCTCACGCTGGTCCACTCTTTCATTTTTGGCTCTTCCAATAATTACAAAGGTGGTAAGTATGTGGTGTTCTCACTCTCAGCTGCCACTCTGCCCTCTTCAAGCCAGGGGTGGCTCCACATAGAGGGTTTCACACTCAAGTTAGCTATCCACCTAGAACCTTAAAACCGTATCAAGTTGGATTAGAACTTCTGTAAATTCTGCTGATGGGCTCCTCCCTGAAGGAACTATTTCCAAAGAAGCTAATTTGTACAGATCCTTTAGATGGTAATTCTTTTGTTATTGTTCCTATTAATGTGTTCATTCCATAGTATCCACTCCACACTCCCTAAAGCCAGTCACTGAACTCACGATGCGTTCTGTCCTGTGATGTACTTTGGCCTGTTCCTTGAGCTCCTGACACCCCCTTCCTATCTGTGCCTGTTGTCTATGACACCTCATCTATGTTTATCCTTGGCTGCCTGGTTTTTGAATTTCTACCTGTCTTGTTCTTGGCAAGTAGTAAATGAGCTCTGTCCCAGCATGCAACGGCTTGCTCCATGTCCTTGCTGTGACCTTGGATAAATGGATGCAGTACCCCAGCTTCACAACCCCAGCTCTTCTTTGAACTTGGCATCTGTCGGAGCTTGAGCCATCCTATGTCCACCCCTTCCCTAGGCTTGTCAGAGTGCCCAGAGCTATAGTCTTTTTTCAAAAAGTAATGCCCTATGAAGATTATCATCCAAATACTGATCATTTCAATGTGATTAATTAGGCAAGAAGATGTTTAGAAAAATATACAATATGTTCTAATTCAGTCATTAATGAGCATGTATTTAGAGCTATTTGCAAGACACTGTGCTATATATTGCAAATAAGCATATTTTAGAGCAGAGAAATAATTCTGTTCACAATGTTCCTCATATAATTTTATGATGGTATATGATTGGTCATGAAGAATGCTTGTCAAATATAAACATTTTAGATATTTTAAAGCCTGATAGTTTCAGTAGAATGTAGAGAATAAGGTTTTGCCGTCATCTACTATCTGACCTTTATGCAAACAAATCTAGTAGGTGAATGAATATCACATATTTTCTTCTTATTTGGTTTCTCACTAATAGAAAGGGAATAGTGGTTGGAAGAGATTCCATCTCTCCACCTGGAGTCAGTCACTCTTATTCAGAGAGACTAAGGAGATGGAGAAATATTGATTTCAGCCAGATGCATGATAAGCCAAAGGCTATGCCAAAGAGAGTAATGGCACCATGCAAGCAAGTAGCTTTGGCATATACCAATATTCTGTAATTTAGATCAGCGTATTTCCCCTCAAAATAATTCTGCTATGTATGCAGGAAAATTTTCTCTTCCTATTTCAAAATCAGGAAACCAAAGAATCAATTAGCCTTAATTTTTAAAAAGATTTTATTTATTTATTTGAGAGAGAGAGCATAAAGCGGGGAAGAGCAGAGGGAGAGGGAAAAGCAGACTCCTTGCTGAGCAGAGTTTGATACGGGCCAATTCCAGGACCCCGAGAATCCCAAGACCTTGAGATCATGACTTGAGCCTAAGGCAGACCCTTAACTGACTGAAGCACGCAGGTGCCCCAATTTTCCTTAATTTAAGAAGCATTGTTGGGTTGTAAATTGTGTGCCTCTAGTGTCAAGACAGCCAAATCTAGTGGATGGTAATAATGATTGAAGAAAAATTAAGAGATAAAGTTCAATGGGGCATAGGAGATGGGTATCAAAAGCTTGAGAAATTTCAAGTTTATTTAGTGAAAAAATCTAAATCATTGAAGATTTGAACACAGGAATGTTATAAGGAGAGATTTGTATTATGTCCATTTCATAGGTGAGGACACTGAGATTTAAGATGACATCATATAGCCATAAGTTCACACAGACAGAAACCTGCAGAGCCACAATTCACACCTTGGTCTGTCTGACAGGTCCCCTCCTTGGGCAAAGCTGAAGATAAAGGAAACATAAAAGCTAAGGGATGGAGGTGGGAGATAGATGGGAGAGACATTTTAAGGATACAGATGAATAGATTTAGTCATTGTTGACATACAAGCTAATGAAGAAGGGGGCGAGAAAATTAAAAGATAATTCCATATTTTGAAACCAGGAAAATGTCTTGTTATATACAATGGGAGGTAGATTAGCATCGCAGAAACAAAATCGTGCATGACAAACCCATCTCGTACAATGTTCTTTTAAATTATTAGAAAGAATGACTCAAGCCATCATGTTGACTAAACATGTTTGCTGCATTAAAAATGACTAACATTTATTTATGGTCTCACTTTTTAATTTACAGATCCCTTTGTATGAATCATTGTGTTTGGTTTCTCACAACTTCATGAAATGGACTCTCGTGGTACGGAGGAAGAAATTCAGGCTCAGGGAAGGTGCTTCATGTTACGCAGTGAATGCAGGATCGAGTTGGGGCAAAATTTTCTTTTTTCTGATTCCAAATCCAGGATGTGAGGAGGTTCTTAGGATATGAAAATTGTCATAAGCACTTTTAACTTCCTTGAATCAAATGGAATACACATAAATCCCAAACTAAATACAACTAGTTATCAGTCTATTGAAGTGCCGCAAGAGACATTTAGATAAGCTTCCCCCGTGATTTCTAGTTCACCAGTAATAGGAATACCTGACTAGAGCAGAGGTGGAACAGCCTTATCTCCAAAGCGTGAATAATGCCGATAACCCCCTGCCCTGGGGAGATTACCTGTGGCCCCATTAAAGCCTCTGGAGGTGGTCTCATGACCTTAGAGATACCACTTTAAATTCTAAATATGTTACCTAAAGGGGCAAATTTAATTGCAGTCTTCAAACCACATCCTCTTCATTTTTTAAAAAATTTCTCTGATCCCGAATAAAGTAAAAGACAGTCTTACTCCAAAGTGGACCCGGGTCTCTTTCCCACAGTTTTCTGTTTGATGTGGAACTGGAAGGTTTCCCTGATCCTGTAACCCCTTACCCTCATTTCATACCTTGTGCTTTTTCTTTTCAATTTTGAGAATTCACAAAACCCGTAAAAATGTTTCCCATAGCACGCATGTGGGAATCAGTGTTTATCACACAGAGATATGTAAGCAGGTGTGTGCACACCTTTCCCACCTCTCTAGGCCACTGACCACTTCTAGGAGAGTTTCCTCGAGAATCTCTGGAATTTGGTCTTCTGGACCTAATGGCTGACAAGTTAAAATCATTTCTGAAAAGAACAATAACAACAGCAAACTTTCACTTAGAAGTTACTATGCTTCATAATTAGCAGTTATTGCGGGTGCCTGGGTGTCTCAGTCGATCGAGTGTCAGACTCTTGATTTCAGCTCAGGTCATGATCTCATGGTCATGAGTTTGAGGCCTGCATTGGGCTCCACACTCAACAGCAGTCTGCTTGAGAGATCTCCCTCGCCCTCCTCCTCTACCTCTGCCCTGCTTGCTCTCTCTCTCTCTCTCAAATAAATAAATTCTTTTAAAATAATAATAATTAGCAGTCACTATATGTTATATGCTTATTTTTACTTGCAATAAAAAGGAGGAAACAAGTGATATTTTGACAATGAAACTGACCAATCTCAGTAGAAAAATAGATCTTTGTAAGTCATTCCATACTTCACAGAGACTAGTGGGGTAGAAGGACAGAAAGGGGGAAACCCCAAAGTCTTTATCAGCTCTTCCTGTTGCTGATAATTGGAAGAGATAATCATTTAAGGCACAAACGAATGAGATTTTGGATACAGTGGTGATTGTTATATATTGAGCCAAAGGGGAGACAGCTAGGGAGAGGAGCGCAGGTCATCTCAAAGGAGGAAGACAGTGCATAAAAAACAGTTCATATAACTTCATAGTCAGCCCCACTTGTAGGAAATTATTTGCTCCATTTAAAATGGCTGCTACGGATTGTCCTTTTGGGGGAAATCAATGGTATGTACTGGATAAAAGTTATGGGACAGGAAAGTGGGTGCTGGATCGCATGGATTTGGAGCCCTGGGTAAATGGGAAGAATTCAAGGCGCTTGCTCCTTGCCAGAATTCCAGCAGATTTCTAAGGCAGAGAGGAGGACAAGAGTAGGTTTTGGATTTCAAAGATCATTACCTCAACAGTCACATGGGTTGCACGTGAATTATATCTACTTCTCAAACAATCCTAGAACTTAGGAATATTTTCCCATTGTATTTACTAGGAAGTTGAGAAAGTCACATAAGAAATACACTCATGAAGGGCACCTGGGTGGCTCAGTGGGTTAAAGCCTCTGCCTTCAGCTCAGGTCATGATCTCAGGGCCTGGGATCGAGCCCACATCGGGCTCTCTGCTCAGCAGGGAGCCTGCTTCCACCCCCCCCCTCTCTCTCTGCCTGCCTCTCTGCCTACTTGTGATCTCTGTCTGTCAAATAAATAAATAAAATCTTAAAAAAAAAAAAGAAGTATACTCATGAATTAGAGTCAGAGGGAAAGAAAAGAAGGGACAATAGTTAATTATTGCTAAATATGTGAACAGAGTTGGATGGTTTCCAGGGAGGGTAGAATCTAGAAGTCACGTCTAAGCAATAAAAGTTTGGAAAGAAAACATTTTCCTTAGTGGATCTGTTTGTCCTTCTCTAATAATCTGAAATCTCCTAAGAATCATCCAAAGAGTTTTACAAAATGGGAAGTAATACTTCAATTAGTTTAACTATAAAGATACCTATTGTGACATAACTTTTGTGTGACATGTACAAATAGATATGACACCATCAAAACATTTTTATTTGATGGAAAAATGCATTTTTCCAAAGATCGTTCATTTGCTAGTAGATATTTATAAATTTATACATAGTACTTGTTATCAGGCTTTACACAATTTTTTTTTAATTTCCTATATACCCATCATATATACTTCATACCTAAGTAGTAATTTGTTTACTTGTGATTTTAAATAATATGCTACAGATCATTGTAATTAGATATATGGTATCTATCTTCTTTTATGTACTATAATTTATTTAGACAAAGATTTATAATTTGAAATGTAAATTGTTTTCAATACTTAAAAATTTTAAACAATATTTTACATCTAAATTTTCTCATAAGAAACTTTAAAATGGAAATTTGGCATTAATTATAAATTTTTAAAGCTTTTGCTGCATTTTTCTCATTTGCTCACCATTAAGAACCAATTTAAACCCCAGCATGATATATGAGAGAACATATTAGTCCTCAACTTTGTAAGTACTTAGATGATACATATCAACTCCCCTTTTCTTAGGCAACATGGAATTTGATTATTGCCTTTTCTTTCACCTGATGCTTATTTGCTTAATAGTTCTCTTGAGCACATTGGCCAATGGACTCCTACTTCTCAATACCAGTTAGTTTCTTTGTCCATTTTTCCATTGATAAAGTCGATTAGTCTTAGGAGGTACTCGGATATTAAATACTAACATCTAGGGAGTATACAACAAAGTATTTATATCATGGGTAATGTTACTTCTTCACCATCCAGAAGGTTCATATTCATAGTCAGATTTACTCCTCTTTTTCTGCCTTTGCCCGTGTGTCTCGATAGGCCTCCTTTATGCCAATAACACACATTCACCTACATTTCATTTCAGGGCTTCTGTGGTTCAATTTTTCACATTTAAGTGGTTAATCCATCTGGATTTTATTAAGGTGCATGTTGTGAGGTAGGGGTTTAACTCCATTTTCCTTTTCCACATGGTTTGCCAATTGGCCCCATATCCTGTGTTAACTAATTCATCCTTTTCCCCCCGGTTCAAAATGTCATCTTCATCATGCTACCTTCAAAGACACCTATAACGTATATATTCAGCCTATTTGCGGGTTCCTTTTCGGTGCCATTTATCTGCCTGTGTCATCCTGTGAGTGGGTCTGACATCTTAACCACAGAGCAGGTAGGAAGACTTATGACACGGGAAGTTGTCTGGGATGGGGATGTGGGTGAGGGAGGGGGCGTGAAAATTGATGATGGAAGTAAGCACACAGGGTTTCGTCTGAGGAGTGATCAGCGTTGGAAATCTCTGAGAAGACCAAGAGCTCTCCTTTCCCTTGACAAACTGCAACAGAACACGTCCACAGGGGGAAGGGCATGCCAGGAGGAGAAAGCCAATGACAAGAATAAGCAATAAAGTTTATCGTTACTGCCTGCTCTTCTCTACACTGTCTCTCCCGCAGAGGAAAGTGTGCAGTGTCATCGTGAGCTTCTGAGCCAGTGACTGAAGTCAGAACAAAGTTAGCAGACTGCCAGGCTGTCTAGAGACGCGGAAGACTTGAGTCCAAATCCCTTCTCTCAGGTTTGGAGCCGAGAGCTCTTCAAAGTCGTGGTAAATAGAAAAACTTCCCTTCTTCAGTCACCCTGGTGGCATGAGGAAAGTCTTTCCAAATTCCCCATCACAGCCACCCAAAATGTGGCTGTATTTTTGCTTCAACAGATCATGCACATATACACATTTTTAATTTGATATCTAATAGAAAGATTTGCCAGGAATATTTGGTGATATATGAAATGTCGGAGACTTGGAGAGGTAGGGGGAGAATACTTTATTTCTGTGTAACAGATATTCCCTTTTGCACCCTATATTTAATTACAGGGGACATAAAAAATATTACCCGGGCCATGTATAGCTGTGCTAGCAAGCGCAAATGTTTCACGTGGATTTAAATAGGACCTATCCCCCTGGCATACAATGTATTCTCCACAGCAAGAGCCTCACAAGATATGGTTACCACAATATCAACGTCTTCCCAGTTCCTGACGTGCGTTCCTTAAACAAATACTTACCTACGAGAATATCTCCGTGGGTGGGAAACGTGACTGGTTGGTGCCCTGCAACAATGCTCTCTGTTCAAATGTAGAAACTAAGTGTAAGGAAGAAATGCAAACAACACACTTTTTTACATGAGGGGAATCAGGGTGAGTGTGTCTCTGTACCATCTGTTGAGGTAAATTACGTACAAATATTTCAACACCAGAAGGCCATGTCAATGAACACGTCTCAGCAAGAGTCGAAGTTGAATCCGTAGAGAATTCATAAAAATGTGTTGAGGCCTCACACAAGCTCCCAAACCATCTTCACAAGCAGAGGGTGTTTTTTATTGTGTGGATTTCACATGGGATGCAAACCGCCTGGCTCAGTGCCAAGGCCTTTTCACAGTTACCCAGAGAGCAAAGGGGGAAGAAGCCGGGCCACAAGGAGCAGGTGGCATCTTTAGCACGCCTGGAAACTTACACTGGGTTTATACAGGAAGAGGGGCAGGGCTGGTCCCAGAGCTCCTTGCAAAGCAGAGCATGAGGATGAGCTCATTGCTCCGGAGTAAATTACTTTTCCTCTCCAAGGGTTTGCAGGCTTCTTGCTATCTTAGCGCTGTTAGCCACGTGCCTTTGGAATCATTAAGCATTGATTTCAATTTTCTTTCACTTAATCATAAAACATAATATTTAATTGCTTCTAATTGTTTAAATACGACTGGTTGCTCCTTTAGAAACCTTTCCTTTCTGTAAGCAAAAAGATAGCTTTGTCCTTTTCTATTTTTATAGTTTTATTGGTGTATAATAGATAAATAAAATCACTAGATATTTAAAGTGTACATCATGGTGATTTGATACATGTACATCTCTGAAGGCATTGCCCACCTGCCCCCTCCCTCCACTTATATACCTTTTGTATGTTTGGGAGAACATTTAAGGTCTGTTCTTTTAACACATGTCAATTATACAATACAGTGTTATCGGCTATATCACCATGTTATGTATTAGATGCTCAGACCTTATTCATCTTGTTGTTGTTAAGTTTGAAACCTCTGTGAACCTCTCGCTATTTCCCCCTCCCCTCAGCCCCTGGAAACCACTCTTCTTTTGTTTTTTAACGATTTTGTTATTTATTTATTTTAGAGAGCAAGAACAGGGGGAGGGGCAGAGGAGGAGGGAGAGAGAACTTGAGCGGACTCCACACTGAGATCGCGTTGTCCAGTATGGGGCTGGATCTCATGACCCTGAGATTATGACTTGCGCTGAAACCGAGAGTCAGAGGCTTAACCCGCTAAGCTACCCAGGTGCCTTCCAATAGCTGTTCTATTCTCTGTTCCTGTGAGCTCAACTTTTCTATTTTGGATTCCACACGTAAGTGAAAACATGCATTATCTGTCTTTCTGTCTCTGGGTATTTCATTCCCCAAAACGCCCTCCAGGTTCATCCATGTTATTGCAAATGACAGGAATTTCTTTCCTTTTTTCTTTCTTTCTTTTTTTCTTTTCTTATTTTTTTTTGAAGGATGAATAATACATTTTTTGATGTATTGATCACATTCTTTTTACCCATGATGTGTTCCATCAAGATTTCAGCTGAGGTGCCCCACACCATGTCAGACCTACCTGTAGGATGACATCTCAGTTCTCCCAGTTGGAGCCTGCTTCTCCTTCCTCTGGGCACTCGTTATGGGTGGTGCACACCAGAACATGCCGATTCATCTTGTAATTATTTTGCTCACATATGTCTCTGCCCATTAGGGTAAAACTCCTTAAATTTTCAGACCAAATTTTGTGCCTGTCATGTAGATGTTCAGTGGATAGAGAATGAACGGATAATCAGTGACCCTGGCATTGAAAACGGATGCTGTCTGGAGAACAGATAAACAAAAAGGGAAAGATTGACTAGCCTTCCCTCCATGCTGGTTGCAGGGTCTGAGACTAAATGATGTTTGACTTTGCTAACTGATGAGTAAAGAACAGGGGCAAGTACTCTTGCAAATATTTAAATTCCATGTGCAAATACCAGTGGACTAGCAGAACTCTCCAGACCAGCATGAGGGAACTCAACTAATATAACAGGAGGTAATTAGGAAAGTAAACACTTTGGAAAAGTATTAAAAAAAAAAAAATATTCCAGAAGGATGAGCCTCTGAGGTCAAGTGCAGGAAACCTTGGCTTGTATATGTTAGCCAATGTGAATAAAATTTTAAAAATGTACTTTCTAAAGTAAATGTTTCTGTGCTAAGCAAATAACCCAAATCGTCTAAAAAGCCTTTGCAATTATGAGAATAATTTTAATCAAAAAAACCTCACACATTTCTATACCTCTGCATGCGAACTTGGATTATGGTCCAGTCTGTGTGAAAAAAATGAACACGGATTTCTAGTCTTTATTTAATTTTTCAAATTAATTTCATATCAATATAATGACTTTTTAAAATAATTTCTTTGTCTATATCCTTATTTTTTTAATTTGATTATAGTACAAATCACTTTGGAATTAATCTGAGATCAGGTACATACAATCAGATGCTACCAACATATTCAAAACAATATAAAAATCGTATACTTTGGTTCATAAAAAATGACCCTGAGAACTACTTAAACATTTCTGTTTGTTGAACCATATACCACAAAGTAAAGGTCACACACTGATATAGTTTTAAAACAGCAAGCCAACATAAAATTGCCAAGATGATTTGTTGAGAACATCCTTTTGTCTTGTTGAATGAGATAATCCTTGAACAAAGGGACTGATAAAAACGTAAGATTAATATTTTCTGGGATCTTTGTTCTGAGCTCTTATGCACCAGGTAAAGAACACCTACTTCTAAAGCTCTGATTTTGCATTTAGCAGTTTTCTTCATGTATACCTCATTCTGATCTTACCTTCTGGGGTGGGGAGGACTTCATTTCATTGTAAAGTGAGCCTCCCGGATCCGATGAAATTCGATTTTCATCCTTACTGCCACTGACTCTGAACTAAATGGTGCAGTTCTGGGATTATTCCTTTTCTCCCTCCCTCAGAATCCCTGTGCTCAGCTGGACATCTGAAAACACTTTTCCTTCTTTGTATTAATTAGTCTGCTCGGCATGTCATAACAATGTACTACAGCTTGGGTGGTTTAAACAGCAGACTTTTTTTTTTTTTTTTCTTTCTCACAGTTCTGAGTTCCAGTGTCTGAGATCAAGGTGTTGGCAGGGTTATTCTTTGTGAGGCTGATCTCCTTGGCTTGTGGGTGGCCACATTCTCTTCTCAGGGTCTTCACCTGGTCTTCTGTGCATGTCTCCATCCTAATCTCCTTTAATAAGGACATCAGTCATATTGGATTAAGGCCCACCCTCATTGATTCATTTTTACCTTAATTAACTCTGAAAAGACCCTATTTTCAAATATAGTCACATTCCCAGCTACTGCAGGGTTAGGACTTCAACCTACTAATTTGGGGGGGACAGTTTAACCCATAATATTACTGAAAGATCAACGTTAAAATTAACCTTATTTGGAGACTTCTCATAGCTCCCTACATCTTTTGCAAATATCTCTGCCATCAATTTTTCACTATGCAATTATTCTTAAAAATTCTCTTTCCATTCATATTCCCTGGGGATCTTATTCAATAAATTTTGACTTTTCACCTCCATAAAGCGGATTAATCTTTTGTTTCATTTGGGGTCTTTGACTGCAGGAAACGAAATCCACTGAAGCTATTTTAAGCAGGAGGGGATTTATTAAGGGATATTAGAAAGCTCCCTGAATCATTAGAAGGGATATAGAAATAGGATGTAGTATAACTTAAAGCAATGACTTGAGGCCTTCATGATGGAACTAGAATTGATGGGAGAATTGTCCAGATACTGACCCCCCAAATCTTTGAATCTCCTGCCACCTGTCACCCCAAATAGCTAAGCCACACTGTTTCCTTAAGTTGCTATTTAGAAATCCATCCCATGTGGGTCTGTCTGAGGGGGCTGCTGGGATACTATTGAATTATTTTTATGAATCTAGAGCTGTGTTCATTCCATTCAGTTCATTGGACTGTTTCCTTGTGTGTGTTAAACTGAAGACTAAACTTTGGGGATAAACATAAATAAGGATATGTCCATCACACCTCTTGTATTAGCCTTACAATCATGATCACAAATTTATATCTCAAAATATTTCTACCAATATTAATTCTAGCACTTATTATAATTACTATTTTAGTACTTAGTTCTTATTTACAATGGCTTTGGAAAACAAAATAGAAATCACCTTCAACTGGTATCTCTAAGCTCATTCCTTTTGTACATGGATATTGTACCGTATCTCAGTTGTAAAGAACCGTCCCTTCCCAATTAACTTAGTGTAAGTGGCAAAGAATTGTGTTGTCCAGTGAGGCTGTGACCTTGTCACTCCTTCCCTGAAATGTTGTCTCCTATGTCATGTTAAAATTGACCTTTGCTATCACAGTTCTCTTTCAAGTTGTTTCACTTCTTCTTTGTTCTGTGTCAAAAGACAAAATAAATAAGACGAAAAAAATTAAGAAAATTTGTTCCTGCCAGTCTCTGTTGCTGACAAATTCTTCTAATCTTCTCAAGCATCTGACCTCTTCCCTAAGAGATACAGCAGTCCAACTTAAATTTCCACAAGTTCTTCTTCTGAAATAATCTGTTCCATGCACAAACTGAGTCCCTCAGATCATTTCGAGTCCGGAACACTACAACATTCTAAATGAGGCAGTGTCAACTTAAAGATCTTCCACGGTTAGGGCTATAGTTTTAAGTGTATGCTTAGGTCCATTTTATCTCTAGGTATTTTATCTCAATGTCATCAGGATAGCTTGAATTTCTTGCATCTAGAAGCATTTCTACTACTTGTACTATAACTTGACAAGATACCTATTGTGTATAAAATAATATAGAAGTATTAACTATAAGTATAAACATCATCTATTGAGTGCCTAACATGTACTAGGCAATCGCTATCCCCTTTTATAAATAAGGACAGATGTTTTTAAAAAGTTAAATAGTTTGCCCAAATTCACACTACTAATAAATGGAATTTATTCATGAAATATTGAGTAATTGTGTGTATACTTCAGTGATTATTCTATTCACTGAGGGTTTAGCAGTGGACAGAACAGACCACATTCTTACTATCATGGGACATATGTTTAATCAGAAGAGACAGGTTTTATACATATAAAAATATCAAGCGGTGTCAAGGGCTATAAAGGAAAAAGTGGTAGGTTAGAGAGAAAGCATTGGTGAGTATAGTGGAGACAGAGATGTGAACAGGGAAGGACTAAGACGGTGACAAGGGACAAACAAAACTTACAAGAGATAGAGTAACATGTGTTGAGGCTCCAAGGTGGAAAAATACCCTGTGTGGGGGAAGGAGGGCAAGGGGAATGAGGTGTAGAGGGAAAAGCAGTAAGGGATGATGTCAGTGAGGGAGAGAACATGGGTAAAGTTTGGGAGGACCATATCTGGACATGATGAGTATCCTGGACTCACTCAAACACTACCCCTGAGGCAAGGATTTAAAGCTAAGTCATTTTTGGAGAGGAAATTCTAGGGTATATCAGTACTGAGTCGGCAAGCCAAAAAGGGAGAAGGGAGCAAACTTCATGTTTGTTCAGAAGCAAGTTACTGCTGAGGGACAGGACTCCCATCTGGCTGGGACCTCTGAGAGGAGGCACATCTCACCTCTCAGAGAGGCTCACTTTAGAATATTGATCCACCACTTCCACCAGTGCTGGATGAGGGATGCTTCCAAGGATATTCACTCCTCTGCACTTCCATACTATCTTTTTATCACCTGAAATCACTGGGGGCAGCTGGAGGAAGTCCTGAGGAAAGAACCACCGGTGTTTGCACTGTGGTCTTCAGGTCTCCTCATAGAGAGCACTGATGGGGTGGGTATGTAGTTCGGGGTGTTGACAGCATCTTGACTCCACTGTTGGGATGCTCCCAGCACAGAAGTGTTATCTTAGTCCATTGAGCTTGAGATCAGGGTGCCAGCCTGGTCCAGTGAGGCCCCTGTTCTGGCTCGCAGAGTTCTCCTGGGTCCTTGCTTGGTGGAAGGGTCTAGGGAGCTCCCTGGGACCTCTTTTGTCAGAGAGCTAATCCCGTTCATGAGAGCCCCCCGCCACTTCATCCCCTAAGCACCTCTCAAAGGCCCTCTCTGGGGGCGCCTGGGTGGCTCAGTGGTTAAAGCCTCTGCCTTCAGCTCAGGTCATGATCTCGGGGTCCTGGGATCGAGTCCGGCATCGGGCTCTCTGCTCAGCAGGGAGCCTGCCTCCTCCTCCTCTCTCTCTCTGCCTGCCTCTCTGCCTACTCGTGATCTGTCTGTCAAATAAATTAAAAAATAAATAAATAAATAAATAAATAAATAAATAAATAAATAAATAAATAAAATTTTAAAAAAAAGAAGGGATTATACCAGCAGACCTTCTAAAAAAAAAAAAAAAAAAAAGGCCCTCTCTGATACTACCCCCACACTGGGCATTAGAATTCAACATTGGATTTTTGGGGTGGGGAGAGCACAAACACTAAAACCACACCAAGTGGCATGAACTGATGTGCCTTTGATGGGTCACTCTGGCGACAGGGATGAAATAGGCAGGATGTGGTGCCCAGAGCAGAAATGAGGAGCTGGGTAGGGGACTATTGCCATCCTCCTGGTCGGCAGCCATGGGCTTGAACTAACTCAGTAATGATGGAGAGACATGGGAAGGCTATGGATGTGTTATGAAGAGAAAGCTAACAGGATTTATTAATAAATTTATTACAGAAAGGATGAACAAAGGACTTTGAAAGATGTCTCCAAGAGAGTGGAAGAATGGAGTTGTCATTTACTAAAGTGGGAGAGATTGCAGGATGAGCTTTCTTGGAGAATAAAAAAAAGTGTGTTTTCGAATAGGTATACTGTCTACATGGAACTAATATTACTCTGTATGTTAACTATACTGGAATAAAAATTTAAAAAAGATAAAAATGCATGGAAAAGTACTACAAAAGTATAGAAAGCAGATTTAAGTAATGATATTATAATACATTGAATGAAATAATTTCATATCTGGGACACCAAAAAGCAATATTTTATTATTATACAAAGTTAAATCAAATGTTTTAATTTTTCACAAAAGAAAGAAATTTTAACTTATTTTATAACTTAAAGAATGTGATCATATGATGTTGCTGTTGGTGGTAATTATATACACCCATTCCAACACAGTTGTACTCATCATAAAGTTATACTTAAAGGTACAACATCAAAAACCAATAATAAAAAAAGTTTAATTGTATATATATTTTTTAATTGAATAACTTATTTAATTTATAGGGTGAACTGTGTGATATGTGAATTGTTTCTCAATAAAGCTATTTAAAAAGAAAAAAAAAAAGTGTGAAAACAAGAATCTCAAGCCTGAAAATATCTTTATAAATTAGGTATCATTATTCCCAGTTGTTTTTTTTTTTTTAAGATTTTATTTATTTCTTTGACAGACAGAGATCACAAGTAGGCAGAGACGCAGGCAGAGAGAGAGAGAGAGGGAAGCAGGCTCCCTGCTGAGCAGAGAGCCCGATGCGGGACTCGATCCCAGGACCCTGAGATCATGACCTGAGCCGAAGGCAGCGGCTTAACCCACTGAGCCACCCAGGCGCCCCTATTACCAGTTTTTAGATGGAAAAAAAAATGTGCTCAGAAACACCAAGAGTTAATAATATCAATAGTATTTATGTAATATTTTATGTTTGAATCCATATTTACAACTTAGAATTATTCTCTTTTTTTTAAAAAGATTTTATTTATTTATTTAAGAGAGATAGGAAGAGAGCTTGAGCAGGCAGAGGGGCAGAGGAAGAAAGAGAAGTAGGCTCCCCACTGAGCAGGGAGCCCAAAATGAGGCTCGGTGCCAGGACTCTGAGATCACAACCTAGAGGAAGGGAGATGCTTAACTGACTGAGCCACCCGGCACCCCAAACTTCGATTCATTCTTAGTCACAACTTTTAACACTCAGGAAGTTTCTCAAAACAAAATATCTTTTTTTTTTTAAGATTTTATTTATTTACTTGACAGAGAGATCACAAGTAGGCAGAGAGGCAGGCAGAGAGAGAGAGAGGAGGAAGCAGGCTCCCCGCTGAGCAGAGAGCCCGATGCAGGGCTCAATCCCAGGACCCTGAGATCATGACCTGAGCCGAAGGCAGAGGCTTTAACCCACTGAGCCACCCAGGTACCCCAAAACAAAATATCTTTTAAAACAAGATGCCTGAAACCGACATACAGCAAGAAGGATGAAGGGTAAGTTAAAGTAATTAGGGTTTATCTCAATGTGAAAAAACATCAAATATTTTATTCTTTGTAATAAAAGCAAATTAATTTTAGTAAAACTATTAAAGCAAAACATGAGTTAGTCACATTGCAATAAAGGAGCCATAAATAAGGAATCTTTGGCCACTTTCCACAAAATGAGATTATGGAGTGCTGTCTTAGTGGCCTCAATGTCTTAATAGTTCCAAATACATTCATCCCTAATTATTCAGAGCTAGATTAGTCTTGTTCCATTATCTGGGCTATTCTGGTCTCCTTTTTATTCTTTTGGGTTTTTAAGGACTATCTCTAGGTTTACCACCTAAGACCTTTATTAGCTGAGGGCAGAGAAAATTACACTGGAGCATCTGGCTAATTATAATTGTTTTATTAAGGTGTGTGTAGGGAATAGATTGATACTTATGACTGCCATAGATTTTTAAAGGTCACTGTGGAAATTATGGAAAATAAAGCCAGCTAGTTTTTAAATTGTGATTTGAAATATAAACCAATGTTTTGAACACCAGATACCTAAAACAAAAATGAACTATAAAGTATGCTACATCTCAAATATAAGTACATTATGTAAATTATGAAGGACGAATAATGATTTCTGGAAATCATGTGTTTCCTTAAAAGTCCAATATTCAGTAGGAAAAATATTAAAATATTTACACACTCAAGGAATTGGAAACTGATTAAATATACATATGTATAATATATATATTCATGTACTTTAGATACTTTATATATTACACATATAGAGAAATAAATAGATACAGTATATACATTAGATAGATACATTATGCATATAATATAGATACTTAACTGATATCTATACACTTTGCTCTAGAGCAAGCAAATTATATATTATAGTAGCTGTTGTATATTTTACAAAGTGTGTTAAATATCTAGTTTGAGCAGGAGTTTCATAAGCTTGACTTCACTCCCATGCTTTATACTGTATCTCTTTTTTGTCTGTGCTCCTGTCCTACCTGAAATACATACTCTAATACAATTCCAGAAGTTACACATTTATGGAAAACTCAGGTGTGTATTTTCCCATTCACAGCAGAACAAGAATACTCAAAATACTGACCGCATACTTTGTAAGACTTATTCTTTCAAATAAATGCAGCTTCTTTTTCTAGACATTACTAATAGTAACATTATTAGTAAGAGTGTTATTGGTTATGAACATTCGGGGAAAGTAAGCTGATAGAAATAGCTGGTATGGGTACTCTGACCACACTTAATCATACTTAAATAATTTTAAACAGAATGATATATTTTGTGTATTCTATTAAGCAAGGATAAAGTAATAGAAAATAAGATAGCGATGAACTATATAGCGAATTGCTATACTAATTTTCTTGAACATTTGTATTATTGGATGAATGTTATTAATGTGACTTTTAAAAACAAATTAAGTATTCTCTTACTTATTCTCAGTCTTGCTTCAGGTATATATAGGCACCAGAATCCTTCATCATTCCTAAGTATTTTTATTTAAGAAACTTTGTTTGCAGAGACATCTACCACACTATAGTTATTACATGTGAAAAATGGAAAAGGCTGGCAGAAACGCACCCCTGTCGCTCTGTAAACACGTATGGGAGACGGTACAGGATGATGACAGGTACCCAGCAAATTCAATAAATAGGCTGTTTATTTTAAATACCTCACTTATTACCATAAAGTAAATTAAGAAGCATTGAAATAACCTAGCTGTTTTAACATCGTACTTATCTTAACGTATTGTCTCAATATCACTTTCAAATAGAGATGTTTGAAATGGTGTCTGCGATCTACATTTTTGATTTGCCTAAACGGCTGCTGGCTTCAGCAGAACATTAATGCAAATCTAATGTACCTGCTGGTATGATTAGCTGAATCAAATGATGGCATTTAAGTAACACCTAAATAATCTTAATTAGGATCTTCGACTCATCTTACCACTTACAACTCTACAGATGGATAGTCTTAATTATCAGCCTTTTGATTAGGATAACAGCCCTAATCAAGATGATGTGGGTCTGATAGACAGGGTATCAGTAAATTAATGGCTGCTGTTATGTGGGAGCGTATGCAGAAAAATGGAACCGCATTCTATGAGAGACAGGATGACGTCTATGCGAAGGAATTAATACTGTCGGGGAAAAGAGCAGAGGAACGACTCATGGATTGAGATTAATTTTATCACATTCAGATATATTTGAGTCCTTATATTCAACTGATTATATAAGTTTAATGTTTACATGAAATTGACTAAATGCAGGTTATTTCATAAATGTTCCTAAATTCTGTATCGGTAACTTGGTAAAACTTTAAGGATCTGATATGTGTGAATCAAAACTATCAGGAATGCCTTTCTTCTGATAGAAATCATGAGATGATAAAGCAAGAGATAGGAAAATATAAAATGATCTTGCTTAACATTTCTCCAGAAATAGTTTCTCTTCAGAATTTCCAAATTATCAACTGCTTAAATAGTTATAAAGCAGTGTCAACAAGCATTTTCTTGTAGTTGCACATGGACTCTTGAAAAAAAAAAGTTTATTTATTTATTTGAGAGAGAAAGAGATTACCAGAGAGGTGTAGAGTCTTAAGCAGACTCTTTGCTGAGGGAGGAGCCTGATGTGAGGATGGATCTCACCACCCTGAGATCAGGACCTGAGTAGAAAACCAAGACCCAGAGGCCTAACCAACTGTACCAGCCAGGTGTCCCTGAACATGGTTTCTTTGATTCCAAAGCTTTCCTAGTATTTAATGAATGAGAAAACAAGCCAGCACTGTATTTATTTTCTTTTTTTGTTGGACTGTGAGTTGATGGAGAATTGCGGGTCCTCACACATTTTCATTTTGTGCTTTATCATCCTAGGTCTTACAAATGAAGGCTTTATGTCAATTGAGTTTTTACCCAGAACTTTCCTCAAGCTCTGTCCTTGGTCCTCAGTGTCTACGATCCAATCTAAGCTTCTCTTCGACATGCTCTCCTCCACCTCCTCCACCTTCCTTTTAAGGCCATAATGGGCACTCTCCTTTTCTGGTTTTGTTTTGTTTTTGTTTTTACCATGCCCTTTGTTTAGCACAAATCTAGAATCCAGATTAGTGAAACTTCAAGCCCCCCCCCCCCATCTCTCACTGAACAGTTAAGATTAGTTTTAGAATTGACTCCTTGGAACTGGAACGTATTGGTAAATGTAACATCGGGAATTAGATAATTATCCATTCCTAGATAAAACATAAGACTCTAGTGTGGGTGTGAGTTAGAGGAGACTTGAACCCATTCTTGCCAGAGAGGAAGGGAGAGGCACTGCATTGCTCACTGTTTGCCATTAGATACACTGAAAATCCACTACAGTGATGAGGCAATTATGAATTCACTGTGTATTTGCAGTGCATATCAAATGGTATATGTTTCAATGTTCTGTGCTCATGTGTCTTATTCTTTGAATAATAGTAATGATGATCATGACAGAGATGTACACAGTGATGGTGGGCACCTGCCCTCTTTTCACACTAACATGTACGGTGGGAGACTTCTCTATGCAAAAGCACAAACACTGCACCTGCAATTTGTTCACTGTTATTCCAGCCCTTGAGAAAGGAGAGCTGTGGAAAATCCCCAAAAGCCACATGTCCCTGCATACCCCAAGACCTCCTCCTTCTTCGACTACCACATGCTCTGTCTCATCCACCAGCTTCTCTTCACTTAGCTATGACTGCTATTCCTGATTTTTTTTAAAAAATGTTGCCCTACTGCCTTTTCCACAAGAAAATTCTGCTTTAATAATGTCATCCACTCCTAATAGTATTTACTTTGTATAGATTGGTATCCTCACCTGTAATTCCTTCCAGCTTTCTCAACCTATACACTCAGATGTCTTGCAGATGCCCTACTGGGGGCAGCCTGACAGGTTGGAGTGCACCATGAATCTGAATGCACTGTCTCCCCCCTCACCATAATGTTACTGCCATTCAAGCTCCAAATCTCTCCTTATCTGTGATCCACAGTCAGTTACCAAGGTCTCCTGACTCTGCCTTATAAATGTTTCCTGTGTCTATTTCCCTTTTGGTATTCTCATTGCTGACCATACAGGCTCAGACTTTTTTTTGTCTTCCTCATCTCATCCCTAGCAAGCTTTCCTGCCATCTTCTCTTCCCTGACCTATGCTTCACTCAACACCTGAGCTCAACAATTACACATTGAAATAGGTACCCTTTAAAGAGCAAGATAGCAACTCCTACAACTGCAGCAAGGAAAGACCAAACACAACTTCCACTAAGTTTGTTCTGGCATCATCCAGAAACACTACCCTGTTGCTATCCATTTGACTACTGGGAAAGCCCAGTCCTCACTCCAGTATCCCTCCAACTCTCCCCTGCCTAACTTTTTTCTACTCATCTTTACTTCCTGAACTCACACATAGACTTGACACCCACGTGCAATGCTCAATAAGGCTTATTATTAGCTATTTCAACTCCATTCCAATTTCTTAAGTGCCTCCAAGTTTTTAGGTACATTTCTTACCAATCACTTTAGCTCTTGGGTTGCATTCAGTATAGCTAAATGCATTTCCAGGGTTTTCTCATTTCTGCCTCTCTCTCTTTCACCTTACAACCAGAACATTTCCTGCCTTGTCTCCTGACCTAGTTATTTTTTTTTAAATAAAATTTTTATTTTAGAACAGTTTCAGATTGACAGAAAAGTTGCAAAAATAGTACAGATTGTACCATCTACCTCACACCACTTTTGGTCATTATTAATGTCTGCATTAGTATGGCACAATATATGTGTTATGGAAGTCCCAGAAGGGGCAGAAAGCCTATTCTGCTGATTCAGATCTGACTGCTTCTTGATTGTTATGTCATTGGAGAAGTTATATCTAGCTGTGACCTATATGCTAAGAGATTAAGTCTGGATTTCAGTAACTGACACATTAATTCACCATTTGGTTTTATTTTCTACTCATGAATTGTCTAAAAATAAAATAGTAAAGTATTTATGTGAAACACAGAACTCATAAATAAAAGGAAATGCACTATTATAAACTTCAGGGAAGATTATTATACAATTCCTACCAGCAAAGGATACATTTCAAACTTTAGCATATAGAGAAGGATATCAGTATGTCATTCTACACTTGGGTTTGCTTGCTATTGCTCACGATGATCTGAACCCATCATATATTCAGTCAAGAAAGGGGACTTAGAAGCTCATGTTTCACTTTGTTGGAAGGGGAATAGCATATAGATCTATAATTACTATTTTAGCCCCTCCAACATATTCAGTACTTAAGTCATTTTTTAAGTTACTTTATTCTTTAAAGCCATCTCCCACCCCTGGATCAGTCATGCCAAGTACAAATGCAAAAAGAAGGGGAAGTTGAGCTCTACAGCATCTACTGGTTGAACAGAAGAAGTGGACTGGTTGCCATGTTTGATATTATAAAGGAAGTAGCAGCAGCAGGTAGATAACAAAATTGAAGAGAGAGTAAGAGTCCAGTACCATTTCTCAAACTATGCTCAGAAGGAAACTGTTGGTGTCTGAAGGAAAAAAAAAATAGATGAAACAATGTCCCCATGTTCATTTCACATTCTGGAATTCATTTAGTTGTTTTTTCACAGAGAAATTCATTATAATTTTATAATTGGTACATCATGTAAAGTTACACACAAGCCACAAGAACCACAGTGGTCAGTTCATGTTGACTAATTCTCAGCTAAGGATATAGTCTGTGGGGTGGAGTTTTTTAAGTATAAATTAGACATGACTTAGTTTTCTTAAATTTTCCCTTTTCCTACTATTAGTTATGTCTACCAAAAGGTTGCATCTTTCAAAACTTGTTAATTAGGGGCACCTGGGTGGCTCAGTCAGCTAAACATCTGACTTCAGCTCAGGTCATGATCTCAGGGTCCTGGGATGGAGCCCTGAGTTGGGCTCCACATTCAGTGACAAGTCTGTTTGTCCCTCTGCCCCTACCCTGGCTCATGTTCTCTCTCTCTTTCTCTCAGGTAAATAAATAAAATCTTTTTAAAAAGGACATAAAAAGTTGTTAGTAAAAACATAAAATACTCCTAAAAACAGTAATTTAAAAAATACTCCTCATTATAAGGCAAATGTATGTGATTAGCTAACTCCAGTGCATATGAAAATTATGAATCTGAATGGAGTGGTATAAGCTCAGTAGCTGAGTGTGATGATTCCATGCCAACATCTGGAAAATCAAAGCATGGAGAGAAAGTGTGGTGATAAGTACATATGTAGAAACTGAATGCTATTGGCCCAGTGATCCCCAGTACGATGTCTGTTATAAAATTTTGTTAAATAGAAACAAGAATCCATTGAAGCACTTATTTTCATAAAAATTAATAAAGCAATTAAGTTCTCCAAGAACAAGTTTAAAAATAGCCTTTCCGATGCAAAGTTAATTTTATAGTTAAAAGTACAGAAGACAACAAAGCAACAAATCATCCCTGAAAGTCATACTCCTAGCAGATAAAATAGGCACAGGTCATAATATCTCTGAGAAGTTGTTTTCCACTTGAAATCAGAGGAAAATGTCCTTAGCAATTCTTGAATCAAATCGCAGTTAGACATAACATGAAATTAATTACACACAACATGAAAAATAAGCTACTATAATCTTACATGTTAGTATATATTTCATTTTACACTGAAATAAAATTTAATTTATTAAGAATGTTAATCAAGACCTGATCTATGCAGAACATTTTAAGGATGAAGTCCTCAATAACTTTTGGCACTAAAATTTCTTATATGAAAATCTATTTTTTAAAATTTTGTCATCAGTCTTTATGTGAGCTATGATTTAACCAGTTGCTCAACCCCCCTGCTAAGAATAATTTTTATAAATGGTAACACCCACTAGATTGGCAAGACACCAATATTTTCTTCACTTTAAAATCTAGTTTAGATGTTTTTATTTCATTATTTTTGTATTATTTACTCCAATATTGATACCGTGTATATATGATTCACTAAAGGGTATTTGATGTCCACTTTTTAAGGATCACTGACAAATCCTCTTCTCTAGACTTTACTGATGAGTATTCTTCACATCAGGTTGTCTTGAAATCAGGTCTATTTTTCTGTTTACAAATAAAAGCATGATAGATGTCACCAAGGCACTCAAAATGTCATATGTCAAAGATCTGTGTCTCTTTATGATGTGTTTGCTTGGAGTCTACTCCGTGAACTGCTCCATAATTGACACTGGTCTTAATTGTTAATCTGATCATATCAAAATTCTTGTCATAAGCCTTTCATGATTTCCCATTCACTAATTAATTAAACTTGAGCTTAATCTGGCATTCATAATAAAGTTTCCAGGGCTCTGCCCCACACTTTTTTTTTTTTTTTTTACAAAATTTATTTATTTATTTTAGAGAAAGGGAGAAAAAAATCATGAGTGGGGGAAGAGGCAGAAAAAGAGGAAGAGAGTGGAAGAGAGAATCTCAAGCAGACTCCCCACTGAGTGTGGAGCCTGAAACAGGCTTCCTTGACCCATGAGAGCACCACCTGATCTGAAACCAAAAGTTTCAGAGTTTTAACTGATTGAGCCACTGTGGCTCCCCTCCCCACACTTTGTTTTGAGCCTTCTTTGCTATTACTTCCTCTGAGTGATGACTCAAATCTAGGTTTTCTTTTGATTTTAAGGATGTATCTGTCATTTTCTACTCCATCTTTTACATCTTTTTTCCTCCCTTCTGAATTGCCATTTTTTTTTTAAAGATTTTATTTATTTATTTGACAGACAGAGATCACAGTAGGCGGAGAGGCAGGCAGAGAGAGAGAGGAGGAAGCAGGCTCCCCGCTGAGCAGAGAGCCTGATGCAGGGCTCGATCCCAGGACCCTGGGATCATGACCTGAGCCGAAGGCAGAGGCTTTAACCCACTGAGCCACCCAGGTGCCCCGTGAATTGCCATTTTTATACTCAGAGTTTAGGATCCACATTAAATGTTTTCTTCTTATCATCAAAAATACCATCTTCTTTGACTTTGAATCCCAACAGCATTTATCTGAATTTCCTTAGAATTGTTTATGGGACTACTAAATGGGCATTTGTCTTAGAGAATAGGGAACACATTATATTTATCTCTCTATTCTTTTTTCCTCACCAAAGGACCTAGCATAGTATCTTTATTGTGACAACTGCTCCATATATATGTACAAAAAATAATAAATAAACACTGGTGTAAATGTGGAAAATTCTCTCAAGTTTCTTTCTTTTTTTTAGATTTTATTTATTTATTTGACAGACAGAGATCACAAGTAGGCAGAGAGGCAGGCAAGGAGAGGAAGGGAACCAGGCTCCCTGCTGATCAGAGAGCCCAATGTGGGGCTCGATCCCAGGACCCTGGGATCATGACCCGAGCCGAAGGCAGAGGCCCAACCCACTGAACCACCCAGGTGCCCCTCAAGTTTCTTGATAAAGCACTCTGCTAAGACAATTCTTGTAAGAACTCTAAATAACAACTCCAAAAATTATACTAACTAATGTCCTCCAAAAACCATTTTTTATTTTGAAGAGAAAAAAGTAAATTGATCAAAAGATGGTATTAGGAAGATAGAACATCTGGAAAATATAAAAAAATTTTTAATCTTACAATGTACCTCAGAACAATCCTAAATAGGTGGGAGATTGAATGAACAAATGAGTAATAAAAACATTAGGAAGTACAGAAAAATTGTAATACACCTCATAATTTTAACAATATAAAATAAAAATATAGTCTCTACCAAGAGAGTCATAATCAAAGTTAAAAGACCAAAACTTTTTAAATGTAATACATAAAATAAGTATGACAAACCATGATATCCCTAATGTGAAAAAATTATTATAAAGTAATTGTTAAAAAGAAAGATGAATAGCCGATATAAAAGTAGGCAAAGGATATGAATAATGTTACCCCTAAGAAAAATAAAATTTATGTCACATAAAGATATTCAACTTTATTAATAGTTAAAGAAATAGAGAAAACAAATTATTTTCAAAAAATCAAAAATCTACTTGCCTCTCAAATTTGCAAAGATTTAAATATCCCAGAAAATTCAGTATTAGTAAGCATTTGAGGAAATGAGTTTGAAGCCTTCCAAAATTGAAAAAGAGAAATCATGTATTATTCAAGAGGATAACAACTGGTCAAAGATTGAGAGAACACCTTAGCCATGTGAATCAAAATATAAATGAGTCTATCAAAGGCCAACCCAGTTCTGTTTCCAAGAATTTGTCCTACCGAGATAATGGGACAGGTATGAAAATATCCATGTCTTCAGTATTCCTTAAGCTGTGTTCAAGATACTAGGAAATTGTGAATAGCCTATATACCCATTGACACAGAACTGATGTGCTCAAACAATGGTGATTAAAAATGAGTCCAGGTTGTCTAAGGTGAGGGCAATCTTCTGAAAGAATAAAGACAAAATTAGTAGAATTCTAAGTAGGCCACCCAAAAACTAAGATTGCAGATATGCGTGAGGTTGAAAGAGAATCCGAAGGAACAAACTTTACTGGATATTTATGAAGTGCTCAAAGCTTTAGTCTGACTCCCTTATTTTATCTCCATAGTCAAATCTGAAAGGGTGAACTACTGGAGACTCACAACCACCACAGCATTAGGATCAAATTTTCAATTCAGTGTATCTTATTCCAAAGGCCATGATCTTTGTACTAAATCTCAGAAATCCTCTTTGTCTTTGAGGTGCTCTTTTCTTTCTGTGACCTGTGTGTTTTATAGGTGAAGCTGGTGACGTTATGAGAAAGAAATGTATGGTAATCTCGACAGAATTGGCTGCTTTTGAATACCTCTCTCTCTTATGATTTCAGAGTCCCATCTATATAAAAATAACTGCTAAAATATAACTAAGATCAGATGAATTGGAATTTTATTTTAAACAAAGACACAATATATAGCACAAAATATAAGTTCAGACCACTGGTACTAAAAATGCCTGTATGTACCTACATCGCACCTACTCATATAATTTCTCATTTTTTTTCACCTTAGTTACATCTTTTCTGAAAATAGATACTTAGTATCTCTCAAAAATACATATTTTTCCATTTGAACATTTTGAATGGATTTTCTTTACTTTTCCAAAAGCAGTGTTCAAGAACAAATTTTCATATATTCATCCTCCAATATGCTTTCCTTCTTTGGGGCAAGATAATTAATAACTGTATTTATAACAGGCCTAAAGAGAATAATTTAGTTCGTGGATTAATAAGATGTCAATGGACTAATTTTGTGTTCTATTAGCATCATTCATATTCAGGCATTATAAAAATGCATATATTTTCAGGCACAGACTACATTTAAGTTCCTCATCATTCTGGTGAAAAGCACACTCACACAATTCTTTTTGGCTTTTGAAGTATTGAAAAATGCCACAGTGGCTTTCCTATAAAATCTTCCAAGACAAGGTCATAAAAAGCACATATAAAATCTGTTGGCTCAGGTTAAGAAAACATTGGCAAACAGTCCTCAACTGGTAGTATCCAGTATAGAAATTATTATTTTGTTTTTCAGCTTACTTTCTGTAAATATATTTATGGTCCTTTGTTCTATTTGTGTCTACTGATGCCTAAGTACAGTTGACATCAAAAATAAAATCCAGGTCATGAACTTTAGAATATAATGGGTCATTATTCCAGAAGCAAAAATAAGGGGAAAAAAGCCACATTGCCAAAATCCAAGAAGACCCCACCTTTGTACAACAAAGAAGATGTGAGAATAAGATATGAAAGGTTGCAACCCAACTTCGTTCAGAGGTCACCTCCTGGACAGTTACTGCATCCTGTATGGTCCTCCACATGGCCTGTCATGTGCTAAGATCTGGGGGAGTGTATGAAAGAAAAAGGAAGAGGAAGAGGAGGGGAAGAAGATAAGGAACAGGAAGGGGAGAAGGAGGAAGGGGTGGAGAAGAAGAGAGGGGAGGAGGCGGAGGGAGTGGGAAAATTGACTTTTTCAATCCATAGTTAGAACTTAGAAAATCAAGTTCTGTTTCCCATCCTTCCTCAAACCATTCTATTATGGCAGACATGGTTAAAAAACAGACACAGAAATTTGGTGAAAGGAAATGGCTGGAGTCTCAGATATATGACCCATGTGTGTTCATTTTCCTGTGGCTTCATGGCTGTGTTTCTCGGAGGGTAGTTTGGAACTCCAGGGAATCCCCAGGAGCCTTCCAAGGGGTCCAGAAAGTAAGACTCTTTTCTAACAAAGCCAAGACATCATCCGCCCTTTCCCCTGTGTGAATATGTTACCGGTGGGAGAGTCTACCTTGTGTGAATGGAGGTCTCTGTCCTTGGATTCCCCAAAAGATTTATATCCTAGAGATCAGAGTTTGGATAAAGACAGCCAGAGGGAAAGTTGCAAGTGCCTGGCAGTTTATTAAAAGCAAGATAGTCTCCACGTGGGAGAACTGGAGGTTCCGAAGGTGGAACCGGCCCCTTGTTTTAGGACTGGATGGGAACCTCTCTCTCACTTCCAGGTAAAGGACCCCAGTAGGCAGTAGGCCCAGAGCAGGCCACAGACCCCGCCCATAGGCAACGTGCCACTCCCCCTTGTTCCCCGCGCCACGCCCCCTTCCCCTCCACAAGCCCTTGTCCAAGCCACTCCCTTTGCTGCTGCTGCTGAGCTGGGCCGGGAAGAAGCCAAGCACAAAAATGCTGAGAAGGGCTTCTGAGGACTGGGGAAAATGTGCTTTTTACCAACAACTAGGGAGGTGACTGATTGTAACTACAAATGTAGACTCCAATCGGAATAATTGGAAAATAACTGATGTAATGCACAGCCATTGCCCCATTTTGTCTTTAAAGACCCCTCATCATGTTTCTTCAACAGGACACTCGTGGGGTTTCTACCCGAATCTGTGTTCCCCAAATTGCAGTTCTAGACCCTGTAACAAACATGCTGCTTGTAGTTCAGAGCCTCATCACTACCTGGTCAACACGCCTAGGGTAGAATTCAAGTTTGCAAGGAATCATTTGATTTTTGTAAAACTGCTCTCATCCACATAAGCTTCCCAGCTTCCCAGTATTTAAAGGCTTTTCTGATAAGAAAGTATGTGCTTTTGCTTTCTACTAAGTAGTAAATTGTGTCCATGTTTGGAAAATCTGCCAAATTGAGTGAACCACTATTTCCCAAAGGATCAATGCCTCCTGGTATAGAATCACTGTGGGGTAAGAGATTTATTCAAGATGCACACTAGAGCAGTGTCTTTTCATTTAACAAAATTTAGAAAGTTATTAATATAGCTTCAGATTACATTTTGCATTGACAATTTTATAAACAATTCCATTTGTCAAGGTTTGGTATAGTATCATAAAAAAAAAAAAAAGAATATCCACAATAATCTGAAGCATTTCCAACTACATATCTGTATGAAACCAGATTTTTTTCATGGACTTTAATGCAATGAATTGCCACATATTGAATGCAGAAGCTGATAGGAAAATACAGGTTCTTAGATTAGACCAATCATTAAAAAGATCTACAAAAATGTAAAACAATGCCATTCCTCTTACTTGATTTTTTTTTTAATTTCAGGAAAATCATTATTTTTAATGGTATTACAGTATCATGTTTTTTTGCAATGTTATTTTGGCAAGATAAAAATATTTTTGACCTTTTTCTGACTTAATTTTTGATGTGTTGAAATATTGGTAGATACAACTCAAAAAAGCAAAAGCTCTTTGGGGCCCTCAATATTTTTAAGAATGTAAAGACCAAGTATTTCAAAAACTATAGCTGTATAGCAACCTAACAAAACATAAGATAAGGATATGCTTTTTGTATTTGTATAATGAAAAATTGGCTTATGTTTTACTAAAACATCATCTATAAGACACATAGGGGAGATAAATAAATGTTAAGATACCTTCACTCCCTTCCTTCCATTGTAAACTCAAGCCTACTTGCAGGAAACTTATTGGAAGTCAGATTTCCTTTAAGCAAAAAGGCAAAGGCTTACTATCTCTTAACATTTACACTGGCTGTGAATGCTTTTATAATTCCCAAAACAATTCCTCCAGGAAGATTTTCTGAATAATTATGATTTTTCCCTTTTTGAACTCTATCTGGGCTTTTATTTATATCAATGAACTTACAATTTTGATCAAATGGGGAATTTTCATTGTTCACTAGGTACATTTAATTTTCTTCACCTCTAATAATTTAATGGATCTTAAAACCAAAAACAGGATATAATAAACTTATTTAGGGACGAGCTTGTAATTTTGCTTTTCTTTGAATCCCCTCTGTTCCCTTCACAGTGTTTTGTTTAGATGAGGCACTAACCAATATCTGTAATCGTTAAAAGGAAAATACCTGTGTCCCAAGTTATTGTATATGGAGACATAATTAACCTTTAAGTATACTTTATATTCCCCTTGGTATTTCCCCCTTTTGCTTGAAATAGCTGTTTCCATGTTTATAAAGTGTTTGGGCAACTTAAAATTGATTGTATAATAAAGATGGTAACAAAGTATATAAGGTCAGCTATACTGTCTGAATTTAGCCTGTAGAGTTCCACATATTCATACATGGTTATTTGTGGCAATCTGCAACCTGTGTATGCTTGTTATTATTTCGTGTACTCTCATGGAAACCCTATAATCAGATTACATCCCAGTAATCTGTTTCTTCAACTGTTTTTATCTTGATCAACACTAGATAGCTGGATGGTTAGTAATGTAGATGTTAAAATGAATTGAGCGATGTTCAAGATTCATGCGTTGACTAGAAATATTGTCCAGGTAAACCAGCTCTTTCATGGACTATGTTCTCTGTTGAGGGAAGTCTTAATCCACTTCACATGGAAATGTGGCCTTGGGATTCTGAAACAGTCTCTGGTTAAACAACTCAAGAAACATTCGAACTCCAATTAGAAGGTTAGATGTATCCTGTTGTTGGAATGCTGTCACAGCTGGGCCTGTGCACTTGTGATACAAAGTGCTTTTCCTAGGTCCGAAGAGCTGGCTTACAGTAAAGGTGTGGTGGTTTTCCTGCCTGTGTGTTAGAAGACATTTGGATGTGTGGCAGAGTTTTGTCTGGAATCAGCTTCCATTATAACTTGTTACCAGAATAGAGTGTATGTAGTAGAAAACGTATAACCTACACGAGGTTCCTGATACCTAATGGAAAAAAGCAGAATAATTACCAATGATTAAATTGATTCAGGTCCTTTGCAACAATATTGTACTCTGTTCCATATCAAGTTCAAGGTTGTTTACTTGAACACATAAAAGAAAAGGTTAAACAATAGTGGAAAATCAGTATTCAGAAAAACACTAAACAAAAAAAGGGGCAAAATCAAGAAAAAAGTGATAATGCAAAATGTAAAATGATTAATTATGTTGCCATACATTAATGGAAAATTACATTCAAAAGGTCTTTTTCATATAGTACCTAATCACCTTTATTTGTTTAGCTTAATTTTATAAACAGATAATATTTGTATTTTAAAACCCCAGGACATATTTCTTAGTATTCTATATAATCACGTTGTTACATTGGACTGGGTAATCAAATCACAATTTTATAACTATGCATTTATAAGTAGTCTTTATGCACATTATAATTTTCACATATGTTACTGTGAGAAGTTAATTCAGAAGTGAACTAAATGGGTCAGTTACAACTTTTTAGCATTATTGTAAAAATAACATCTAATTAACTTTGCATCATATTTAACCTGAAAAATGCTTTCCCTAGAAAGGTAGGAATTGTTAGTTAGGTAATTATACATTTACAGTGTGTGAAATCAGTAATTAAATGGTAACTAAAATGTACTTACATGTTTACACACCATAAAATTACAGTATTTTTTAACATACTGTAATTAATTTATATTTAACATACACTTATGTATGCTTGATTAAATGTCAATTAGGTTCCTATTTGTGAAAAATTAACCATTACCCATTTATGGAAATATTAAGATAAAGCTAACCATTTTGTTCCTTTTTAAGTTTTTATGTTGGGTTAAATGTCATCCTCCAATCCAGTTTTATGTTTTTTTTTACATTTCTCGTCATGTATGTGTACATAAATTAGAATCTAACTAATGCATAATTCAGGACAAATGTTCACTTCAAATACCTAAAAAAAAGAAAAACAACAAGAGTTTCTTAACCAGTAGAGATAATTTTGTTTTGATGGATTCGTATAGACTTTTTAAACAAAACACATTATTAGTATTGTTTCTTGTATTTGTCACTATATTTCCACCCTCAGTATTTTCTCTATATTTTCTGACTTTTTAATGATCAATGATTTTGACAATTTAGAAATTTATCTTAAGTATATTTTGCACAAATCTTAAATAAAATGCAATTTTATTCATAAAGCTGTATTTTTTATCAGTATTTTTATTAAATACATTTTTTTCTGAAAAAAATGAGTATTGCTTACATATAAGTAAATATCTAAAACCTGGATTATTTAACCTGTTTTAAATTATATACACAGCTTGAAATAATGGGTGTGTGTGTGTGTGTGTGTGTGTGTGTGTGTGACTTTAAAAGATCTGTAAAAAAAAGGAAGGAGACATAAGGAAACCCTTGATGGCATTTTGATTGCAAAATTGCTTCTCATTTGCCTTAATACTAATTGGTCTCTAGCTAAGATTTTCCCATTAAAAATTATATGCTTCTCCACGGTAGGTTATAGCTATCAATTAATTATGACAATGATATTTTCATAGGAAAAAATTCAACATCTCCATTGTTTAGGAAACTTACACATTTCAGAATGGACACCAGAATTCTGAGAAGTTTGTGGGATGGACACACACACACCCCTCTGGATGATATAAAATGGATGGATGATATAAAATTAAAATAAATACTACCATGTCTACATGAAGTTTAATGAGGACTACCACTGTATTTGACCCTTTGTATGGGCATCAGCTATGTCATTTTTCTGTACTGTGTTAGTATAAAATCACCTGTGAAGACAGGAAAATTGCCTGATAGGAGATTATTTGTTTTCAGGAGTCTCTTTCATAGTGACAGCCATACAGATGTTCTCAAGTGTCTTGTGGAGAATGGTCACTGAAGGACCATTGAAAAATGGTTAAAATTTAAATTGAAAAATGGTTAACATTTAGTTTTATCAATTAAAGGATATTACATTATCACAAGTTGCAATGTTCCACTTTTGGTTCCACACCAATATGCTGCTCATATTCACAAAAATCACTAAGAAGCAGTTAAATGAATCATGTATGTTATAGAGGCAAACAGTTATTAAGGTCATTTTTTCATTTAATTTTAACTGATCTACTTATGATATAGACATGGCTTAGATGTGTAGGTTTGTGGCTAGACGTCAAATATGAACAAGCACAACGTGATTCAATGTGCTGTTGATGGACCATTTCAACTTTCCAAAGAGTAGAGAAGTCCAAGATCCATAAGGATGTTCTCTACAATGAGATGTTGGATGAGGGGTGGAGGCAAAGCATGATTGCTAGCTGACTGATTGGTGTCATTGAGCCAAAACACATTGTTACTGAGAACCATGTCCAACCTGGGCAATACTATTGTGCATCCTCACAATTAGATCTCAAAGACCAAATAATGGTAGCATAATTAAACTGAAAGAATTCTGACATGCAACATCAGAAATAGGATTTTATCCTTATTCTTTTACTCAATTCTCTATGTCCTCCCCAAAGATTCCTATCATGGAAGACACTCATCAATCCTTGTTTATTATATCTTTGAATGGCATAATGGGAGGCATTATAGAGAGACACATGTGAAATAATTGTATTTTTCTCTTTAAAAGCCATTTTCCAGTAGTTCTGATAAATCATCCCAATTTATTCCTACTTTTGATTTATTCCTACTCTTTTACCAAATCCCATCCTCCAGTATATGTAAATGTATGCATTCAAAAGAAGACTTCTTCAAAATTAAGATTCACACAGCAGTTATGGAAACAATCCATCTATATTCTAACACATTTATAATGAAGACTCTGTATCCTAACACTGTATAGTAAAATATGTCAAAAAGTCAGAGACGAAAATAATGTATGTAATTGTAAAAATAATAATAATAATAGTAATAATAATAATAATACCCATAGGGTCTGTATTGGGATATAAAATACTTAATATAATGCCCCTGTTACATAGTAAAAGACATTTCATTTTCTATTGAAAAAGTAGAGTGGAAGAAATTGAATAACATTTCCTAAAAATTTTAATGTAGCCTCAGTGTTTACTTAGACAGTATTGATATTCACGCACCTATAAAATATGTGTATTTGTATATGGTATATAAGTATATGAATATATAAGTATCTAAATATATATATATATATATATATATATATATATATATATATATATTCCATGTACATATATATTTGTAAGAACTTATCTAGGAGAAACCTATGAGTAGATATTTGTGGTCTCTGTTTTATCAGTTATTTAAAGACTCTAAGTTCTTGGTGGTAGTTATTCTTCAGCTCTTCTTAATTTAATTTCCCTATATTTTTATTGACAAAATCTCTCTTCTCCTACCCCCCCAAAAAACCCCCACATCATTTCAAAGTTACAACACTACAGAAAATTAAGACAATTAATTCATAATAAGAAAATGTTAGGGAGGAATTAATTTAACTATAGCAAAAATATATTGGCAAGTGATTGGTAGCCTCTGGACAGATACTACTTTGTAGGAAGTAGGCAAAGAAAGATCTTGCTCTCAATCTCATTGCAAAGGAACCCTGGAGGGATATGTACCTTTGTCCTCATAACCTGGGACAGCATGAGTGGAACTTTTTGAGGCAGTATTTTCATCCTACATCCTCTCCTCCATCCTTCTCCAGGCATATCTTCTTTATTTTCAGGCAATATCATTTGAAGAAAAATAAAATAAATGAAAAAGATTAGTGTCAAGGACTCAGGGAAAATGAGAATATCATTTAACTAGAGATAGGAAGATTCTAGGTAGCAATTCTAAAGATTATAGCTTTCCATATTTCCATTATGAAAGCAAAGGAACATGACAAACTCTTTTAGATTCCCTTAGTCACATGAAATTCTTCACATTTAAAGAAACAGAAAATGGTACCATGCATTATTAACTTACTTCTGTTAACCAGAATGGGGTAGCAACAAACCCAGATTCTCTTTGCCATTCTGCAATGAACGTGTTTTTCTCACTTACTTACGGTTGCTGTGGGTGCTGCACCACTCTCTAGGGCAGCTGTCCTCTATAGTGTAACTCAGCAATCCAGGTAGCCCTACACTGTTGGCCCACACCAATTCATCCCAAGTCTATTTCCAAGACCACTGCAGTATTGGAGAGAAACTGGAGAATCCTCCATGGGTTTCCCACCACAGCCACGGACAATAACTGACACATTTTTGACATTTTATTGACCAGTTTCTATCCTAGTAACAGGAGGTGTAGAACTATGTGCACTCAAAAGGAAAAGAAAAATAGACATTAACAAAATCTAATAACATCTGCCAAACAACTTGCTAAGTATCTGCGGGATGCATTGCAAATGTGGGCTAACACTTCGTACCGATGTACTTTCTAAATGAGTTCCTCTTGACCTTCAGACAGATAGCAATTAGGATAATATTTGCTTGAAAAGCATTGGTTCATGCCAATGTGTGTGGTTTTTATTTGTATGTGATACTTTAAAGAATGTGAATAATAATCTGAAAGCAGCAAAGTAAACATCTTCAGAAAACCAGCTATAACACAAGAGTTCAAAGAGATTCAGGGAAGAAATGGGAAGATAACCAAAGGAGGTAACACACAAATATAAGCCTTCACACAAAAGAAGACCAATAAGAAAATTAACACTATCAAAAGTGTGGTTGGGACAGTAAAAGCACCTGTGAGTATGATGAAATATAATTAAGGGGAAAAGAGAGAGAAGTGAGAAATGTCAGATGTTTGGAAACAATGAATTGGAAGTTACAGTGACATACTGATTGTTGGAGAAGACCAAGAGATGAAATCAGAATTACATGCTAATGTCCTTGGAAAAAGAGAACTGAAGTGATGTGGGAAAAATATATATATTTAAACATAGAAATCCCTTTGGGAGGTCCCACACAGAGAAGAAATGTGGACCTGAACTGCCAGGTTAAACCCTTCACACCAACAGCACCAACAGCAGGAAGTCATCATGGCAGTGGCATCTCTGGCCCCTGTCAAGCCATCCCTGGTGGAATATGCCTGGTGGAACAGAGATGAGCCCTCCTGCCAAGCCCTATGTAAAGTCTTGGGGACGGGAAAAAATCATTTTAAGTCATTAAATTTTGGGTTGTTTTGTTAAACAAAAATAGATGGCCATATCTTTGGCACTACTTTTTGGAACAAGGAAACCCTTTTGTAAAATACTTTAAAAATCAATGATCCAAAAACAGATGTCCATTCACTGAAACCACTGCCTGAGGACAGGGAATAATGGAACACCCTCGGGGTGGGGGGTGGGGCGGGGCTGAGTCATGGAGTCTGTGTTTACTTTATAGGCATGATGACCTGGGAGAACTGGGGTGGGCTACACCCATTGTTAACAAGATTGATCCATTTATACAGCTAAATAATAAAGTAACTATATTTTTTTGAGGCAGACCAATCTTGATAATGAATGAAACTTTTCAAAACCATAGGTCAAAAGACAATTGTCTGAGATGCAGATGAAGAAGGAGAAAGTGACTTTATGTTGAGATCTTGTGAGTGATTAAAATGTATTATATTATTAAGTACTAAATTTAACACTTAATACTTTAAATGTGCTTAATATTATTATATATTTTCTTTGTAATCTGTTCTGTCAATGAAAATGTCTATTAGAAAGGATTATAATAAAAATGTAAATTTCGATAAAACACCACAAATATTTCCCCACAAGAAATATTTTTTTAAAGAAAAATCATAAAAAAATTATACGACTTAGAAATGTAAGCTAACAGGAAAGCTGGAGTTGAAAGAAAATTATGAATTATCTCATGATTTTGCACACATTTGACAATTACACCAGGCAAAGTAATAATATGGTTCTCTTAAAAGTCAACTCTGTCAAAATCTGTTTCCAGAGGAAATTATTACATTTGATGGGTAATTCATCTGCTTATATTTTCATATTGCTTAGTGATTTCTAAGACATCTTCAAGTGATCAAACTCAAGCCTTTCTTAATATTTTAATGGATATAAATTATCTCATTGAATCTCAAAAATTAAATCAAGCATAGTCACATATTTTACTTGACATGGAGACAGAAATATTAGGAAGTCTTATGCTTTATCGTCTATCATTTCTTCTAAGTATATTCTTTCCAAATCTTATTTTTTTTTGTTCAGCTACATATAAAAACATCTGCAGAAATAGTTTTCAAGTTGTAGGAAAACATAAATTTTCAGTTGCTAATACTTCTTTCCTGTAAGTGGAAAAAGAAAGAAATGGGTCTGAATTCAATTCATATGTAAATTATAAATTACTCTCATCAGGCAAGTGCATTAAGTTTTAAATATCCGATTTAGTGCATTGGTTACTCCAGTGCACTGATGCACTCCACAAAGTAATGAAACAGCAACAGGCATGTACATTTTTGCCTTAATGTCTGGCATGTTTATATCAAGTATCAACAGTTTATTAGATTATGCAACAGACATTTTATAAGGTAATTAATGAAAAATGCCAAGTAAATTTTCAAAAAGCATTTTTACCATACTGTCTAATAATAATGCATATGCAATTTAGTTTAGTACCATAGTAATCCAATTTTCTCAGCATTATTTCAAACTTTTGTGTTTATACCAAATTAAGGTCACAATTGTGTAAAATTTTAGAGCTGGAAGGGACCTCAGAGAGCATTCAATTAAATTGCTAATTTCACTAATGAGGAGATTGAGGGACGTTTAAATGGCTTTCCCAAAGTTACTCAGTTTATAATATTGTCTCACTTGAACCTCCTTACTTGTAGTCCTGTATAATTTTTACTAATACAGAGCATGTACCCATGGTGCCATGAAAAAACTTTCAGTGCCCTTCAGCATTAGAAGTATTAAGAAGTCATATAAAAATACAGTTGAAATTCTGACTATATTTTTTACAATTTTATGGAAGACATGTTAGGAATGTCATTGTCTCTCATCAAACCATTTGCAGGGGTGCGTGGGTGGCCCAGTCAATTAAGCAGCTAAGCATCTGTCTTCAGCTCAGGTCATGATCCCAGGGTCCTTGATCCAGCCAGAATCAGGCTCCTTGTTTAGCGGGGAGTGGGGTGGGTAGTCTGCTGATCCCACTCCCTCCCCCTCTCTGTCTGCTGCTCCACCTGCTTGTGCTCCTGCTCTCTCTCTTTCAAATAGATAAAAATATTTTAAAAAGTTCAAATGATTGTTTGTACATATCTGGTAAATTATTTGCAAGTGTCAGCCCTTAATTCTTTTTAATTATGTCTTGAAATATAATATCTGATACACACAAGGGCTAATGTTATAGACATTAAGTCATAACAATAATTTTATATATATAATCATGTATGTAAGTAATAATGTACATGCAGATCTGTCATTTCACGGAAGAAATTGAACATGTGGATAATCTGCACATTTCTGCCTTTTCCTTTATGCCGTCTCTTGCCTTCCACTCCGAAATAACCACTAGCTTCAGCTTTGCATTTAGTTTTTCCTTGTCTTGGTAAATGATTTTATCACACATATACACATGGCTAAAAAATATATTTGCCCATTTTATTTGTTTTTAAGTTTTATAAAAGTGTTATTTAACTGCACGCAGTTTCCCAGGGGTTTCTTTTTCTCAGCTTCAAGTTTCTAGCATTTATCTCTGATTTGTATGTAGCTATGGTCCATTCATGTTTCTTGTAAAATATTCCAGCTGACCAATATATAGCAAATGATGTATCCGTTTTCTGATGAAGTGATATTCTCTGAAATCTCTTACACCTCGCATTTAAAGAAACAGAAAATGGTACCATGCATTATTTTTACACCTGAATCCTGCAGGTTATACACAGAAATGTCTCTTAGGTAAAACTACCCATGGAAATGCTCCGTTGTTCTCTGTGCAAAGGCCGAATTGTTTCCCAAAGTGGTTGTAACAATTCATCCTCTCAAAGCAATGTATAAAAATTCCTGTTAACCCATATGCTACCAACACTTTATATTGTTAGACTCTTATTTCTTCCTATATCTTACAAGTATAAAATGGTAACTCATTTTTGTTGTAATGGACGTTTCCATAATTAGTAGTGTAGTTTGACATATATGCTTCTTCTTCCAGGAAGTGTCCGTTCACGACCTTTGACAAAGTATCTACTGGGTCTTTGTCTTAATAATTTATATATTTCAGATTCCAATGTGTGTCAGATGTATATCTTGCAAATATCTTCTCCCAGATTTGATTCATCTTTTCCCTTTTTAAAATGTATTTACTGAACAGAAGTACTGAATGTAGAGAAAATCTAGAGTATCAATCTCTTCCTTTATTTTTTTTTTAAAGATTTTATTTATTTATTTGACAGAGAGAAATCACAAGTAAGCAGAGAGGCAGGCAGAGAGAGAGGAGGAAGCAGACTCCCTGCTGAGCAGAAAGCCCGATGCGGGGCTCGAACCCAGGACCTGGGATCATGACCTGAGCCGAAGGCAGCGGCTTAACCCACTGAGCGACCCAGGCGCCCCCAATCTCTTCCTTTAATTAGGACATGTATCTGTCCAGAAAACCCTTCCCTAAAGTCAGAAAGATAGTCTTATTTTCTATAAATATCTTTGTGTATGTGTATCATTTCAATTTCAGGCTTTATTAATGTGCCACACAAAAAAGATGCAAATTATTGGTATTTTTCAATAGGATCTGCCATCCTAGTCTGTTACACATTAAAGTCCATGTATTTATTTGTTCGGGGACTTGAGTTTTTTCACATTTGTTGACTTGCCTGTCTCCCTTAACTCCTACAGTTTTATTTTAAATTTTGATAATTTTGTAGGGCATGTCCAATCCTCTCCTTTCTTCTTCTTCAGTTGACTATTTTCACTTGTGATTTTACATTTCAGAATTAGTTTGATGGGGTCCATGAAAAACCCTCTTGGGTATCGTACTGGGCTCTCAGAGAGTCAACATCAATTTGGGGAGAAGTGACATCTATGGGACACTGATTTCTTCTATCCTAAAAAAGGGTATTTGCTCCACATATTTAAGTACCCTTTAGTTAAGTAGAGTTTTTTTTCTACATATATTTTACAAACTTTTGATAAGACTGCTCCTTAAGTGGCTTTATATTGTTAGTGCGTACAGTATTTTTTGTTTATTTGCTTTTGTTTTTAAGCAGTTTTATTGCAATATAATGTGTAATTTTGTTTTTTGTTTGTTTGTTTGTTTTGGGTGCCCAAACCCAGGATCAAACTGTGTAATATATTTTTAATTGTTTTAGAACCCTCCTAGCACACAAACATGTTAAAAACAGAATTTTTTTTTTAAAGATTTATTTATTTATTTGACAGACAGAAATCACAAGGAGGCAGAGAGGCAGGCAGAGAGAGAGGAGGAAGCAGGCTCCCCGCTGAGCAGAGAGCCTGATGTGAGGCTCAATCCCAGGACCCTGGGATCATGACCCGAGCCGAAGGCAGAGGCTTTAACCCACTGAGCCACCCAGGCGCCCCTTAAAAACAGAATTTTGTAATGATCTTCTATCTGTATACTCTGATACTCTCATAGTATTGTCAGTAATTTGTCCATAGCATTTCTGTATTTGAAGATGTTAATTCAATTATCTATATTTTACTCCTTCCCAATCCTGATGTTTTCTTCTCTTCTTTCTTTTTCTTAAACTGTTTTGAAGTTCTGGTACTTGGTTAAAGACAGTTAAGAAAGTGGTCCCCTTTGCCTTGCTGTTGGTTTTAAAGTCAATGGTTTCCAGTGTAGTCCCATTAAAGAAGGTATACATTTATTTTTATTTGTTTGAGATGCATTGCACCCCATATCCATAGATTGATGTTTTTAATGAGATATGGATATTTTCAGTAAGTACATGTTTAGATATAGTATCTCCTCTTTTTTTCTCTATTGTCTCTGTTACTAGATCTTCTCATTTTAATTTCAACATAGCTTCATGATACCTTCATATTTTCAACTCTTTATCTCAAAGTACCTCATTTTGTTATATTATTTACCTTATTATGTTTTCTAGTTCTTTGTTTCTCTCTTCAGCTCTGTCTAATGCTTTGCTGAAATTTTCTAGTTATATTTTCTTGGCTATTTTCCCTTGTATATGCATTTTACGATTAACTTGACAAGAACCATGAAAAATACCCTTGGTATTGTGTTGAACTCTCATGGAGATTCATTTATTTGATGAACAAACACTAATAAAGGGAAAAAAAAAACCCACTAATTGAGATCCTTCTCTGCCTCTGAGGAGAAGGAATGCATATGGTTCTTGCTTTGAGACTATGTGTATTGGAATAAATGTAAACATTTTAATAAAATTAAAGAAGTACTCTGTTGCCTGACATTTTACAAACTAAGTTCTCTCTATTGGAATTTTTAGCAATAAAACTGGTTAATTCTATGCCATAATCCTGAGGCTCTGAGAGATCTGGCCCATTTTGGAGATAGTTTAAAAAGTAATTTTGTTCTGTGTATTTAGTCTCTATTTATTTACCATTACTCAATTAAGGAGGATATTTTAGTTTATTTTTACTTTGTCATTTTTTTTCTATTAATATCTATAACCCAAGTAAATAAAATGTGTTACTGATGATAAAAAATATGGAGTATATGTAGTCTAGAAACTCCATTTGTTTTTAAGTTTTCTTATTTATTTCTGATAATGACTTATGACCGATCAACCTTTGCAACTGTGTCACTTTTATTAAATATTCCTATATAATGATTGCATATTTTGTACTAATAATTCTAGTATTTTCAGTCTTTGAAGACATTAAAACTGGTATTTACTTGTATTCATTTATTTGTATTGGCAGATCCCCAGTCACTGTAGCTTAACCTCTCATACATTTGTGTTTCTTGACTGGAAATTAATTTTTGGGCTTGAATGTATAGGAGTTTTATGGGCTTAAACTGGGACACTCTAGAAGGGATTTGCTTCAATGAATAGTCAGGGGACGCCACCCCCCCTAACTTGTCAAGCTCTGTCTCCTTTGAAGATTCAGTCCTGTCGCAAGTTCCAGACTCCCTTTCCCAATACTTCTGATGATCTAGCTCTCCCAATTTCCATCACAAGGCTGCTGGATACTCAGGTAATTACGTCATTTATTTGAGCACATGCTACCTTCAGTTCTTCACTGTGTTTGGCTAGTAGGGCCTGAATATATTAAAATATTGAATTGTAGCTCACACTTATACATCAGGAGTTTACTTTGGAAACTATAAATAATCAATCATGAAATATTATCTTAAAATTTCATTTCAGTGAAAATATATTAAGTAAAACTCTTTTCTATTTTTGAAGATAATTTCTTTTTTAATTGGATCACAACCTGACTAAAATAAGTTAATTCCTGAACACTTAATAAAGAAGATTCTCTAATAGTATATATATATTTTTAATTGAGACAACTCTCCTCTGAAGAAAATAAGTCTCAATAACTTACTAAAATATGTCCTTTCATTTTTTATGTGCTGTAAGGAATTGAACCAAAAATCTGTATGAACTTTACATTCTCCTCCATACTAATTTTAAGCTAATATTGCAGAACTAATGACAGCCTTGAGAAATGCTATTACCAATACCAGCTGTCTCCTGCATCAAGATACTCTGAATTACGGCAATATTTTAAAAAATGAAGCTCTCAATAAAATCCATTACAGAGGAGCTTCTGTTTTAATACTTTTAGAGGCTCCTTTATATTATGGTTATCTCCGTTCCTCACCAGAAAAAAAAAAAAATCTTAGGACAACCTGAGTTATTTTATTTTATTTTATTTTTTTATTACTTAGTTTCAGATAGTTTGGCACTGAATCACTGGTCTTATGAACAACTCACCCACGGTCTCATGATCTGGACTGTCTCCAATGTGACATTGGTGTATTTGCTAATGTTGCACCCCGTTCGATCTCTCTGGGGTCCGCAAGTGGGCTGCATCCTCTCTTCTGAATTCTCTACTTTCTTGAAGATGAAATAATAGCTCTCCTAGGTCAGATTTTTCTAATCAATTGAGAGTTTAAGAAAAGTCTTAGTCCATCTATTTTACTACTCAGATGAAAATACACACCTATGGGCATCTGGGTGGCTCAGTGGGTTAAGCCACTGCCTTCAGCTCAGGTCATGATCCCAGAGTCCTGGGATCTAGTCCTGCATCAGGCTCCCTGCCCCATGAGGAGTCTGCTCCCTCTGACCTTCTCCTCTCTCATACTCTCTCTCACTGTCTCTCTCTCAAATAAATAAATAAAATCCTTTAAAAAAAAGAAAATACACATCCATTATCTTGCATCTAGTATAACACAACCCATATTTATATTTACACATATGTATATATGTATGTCCTGCATCACGTGCCAAATCCCTAAACACAAGGGGTCTGCTCTACATAGTTTAATGTGCCTCATTTTCTACATAATATTATTTGAAGAATGCAATTGAAGTTACATAAACTGTTGGTTTGCTAGTATTATGGAACAACACTGATAGCTCATAGATTAAGTGAAAAATCTGTTTTTAAAGCCTCACTAATTTTACATTTAACATTTCTTGTGTATCTTCTATGTGAAAAACATTTTGCATTTGATTTGATAATTCACAGATTAGACATGAAATAAAAATGTAGTGCAAAATTAGATATGAAATTAACGAAATATTAGCAAAGATTAGATATGAAATTGTCTTGATAGGGCTAAAATTTACTGATTTTATGCCATCTTGGTAAATTCTCTGTGGCTGTTAGATGCTTTAATCAATTGTCTACTTCAATACTCTCATGATTTCTTATTAACAAATTTCAAGACTTTCCTGTAGGGAAAGACATATATTTCTGATTACAAATACTGATTCCAAGGGTCTAAATCGCAAATGTAAGTTCAAGAGGGTTGACGAGTTGTACTGGTCTAACTACAGTCTTAGCTCCTGCACAAGTTTCAACTGGCCCTTTTGCTATGTGTGGAAAATTCTCTTACGCTTCACATTTTTACACCCAACTGGAGTTTTCCAGGCAAAAATTAAAATTGGCACACATAACAATTACAATGCTGCCAACAAAATACTGTGATACCAGTTGGAATAAATTAAAAAAATCATTTCACCTATTTTTCTTTATGTTCACACTATTTTCATAATTAAATATTATTTTCCAAATTCCACATTTCCCAAATTTTATCCTTAATATTATGTATATAAGCCTGAGCAGTTGTAAAACATTTTGGAAACTGTGTTTCTTCTAACAGATCTTGCATCCAAATACTCTTTCCCTCTGCACAATTTACGTTAAATTGATCACATCTCCCAAGGGGCTTCATTTCAACAGGCTTCTTTCCTCTCCACTTTCTTCTTCTCAGCAGTGGATGAAATTGGGAGCAAGTCTTTCCCTGTTCACTGCAAAAACACACATTTTTACCTAATCTCATAGCTTTTAGCTGTTACTTCATCTATTTTCTCTCTTTCATTTCAAATCTCCTTCTCCATTCACTCACCTCTGTTCCTGACAAGATCCACTACAGGTGGTTAATATCAAAGAATAAAATGGACACTTAACATCCTCTATGCTTTGCTATGTCTGACCTACATATATTATGTTTTTGAAGATATTTTATTTATTTATTGTGAGAGAGAGAGAGAGAGCATGCAAGCACGAGCAGGGAGAGTGGCAGGCAGTGGGAAAAGCAGGCTCCTCAATGAGCCAGGAACCCAAAGTGGGATTCCATCCCAGGACCCTGGGAACATGACCTGAGCCAAAGGCAGACCTATAACCCACTGAGCCCCCCTAGTGCCTTACTCTCGTCTTATCTTAATTGTCTGTGTCCTTTAACATAACTGGAATAATTATCTATCTGTTTTGTGCACTGTTACATCCTCACCTAGAAGTATATCTTCACCTAAAAGAGTACCTGACATATAATAAGAGCTCAATTAACATTTGTAGAGCCAGTGAGTTTTGATACACGGAATCCACCTTTCACCTAGTAATTGCAGTCAGAAACCTGAGAATCCCTCATACCCATGCCACAAATGTCTCATGAGCAACAAAGTCTTTCCTTTCTAAACTCTAAACCTATCTAATGTCTATCCAGTCCTTTCCTCCCCTCACCATTATCTATAAATGTATTCTAAAGCAATCATTTTATCCATTGTCTTTGGAACAAAATATGAACTAATCAGCATAATATGCTTATTTACTTATTATTTGTCCATACCAGACAACTGTCACAAAGCATAACTTACTATTCCCTGCACACATCCCCCTAAAACCACATTAAATGTTTTGTGGTTCTTTCAAGTGCTGCACTCTTCTGATCTCTCGATTTCTCTCTGTCTCATAGAGAAATACATATATATCTTCCATTACAGCTCTTGATCAACCGCGTACTGAGTGCCTCTCAGAACTCAATCTTAGACTCATTTCTTCTTTTAAATAAAACTCTGAGGTGATTCCATCCAGTGGCAGAACTATACTTTCTTCTATATGTTAATCACTTCTAAATTTATCATTTTGCCTCAAATTCTTTCTACGTCCAAGGCTTGTATATGAAACTGCGTACTCAAATCTCTGGTTAAAAATCTAATAGTAATTTCACGTTTATAGTCCTAAAACATATCTCCTAATTAACGTGTCCATATCCATCTTGCCCAGATCAAAACACGACACCACCACTTACCCAAACGCTCACATCAAAGCCAAAGCCTGGCGGCGGTCTTTTGCTTCACACTTTCTTCGTAAGTTGTGTACAATTCATGAAAAAGTTCCATTTACCTTGAACTCTTCTGTGATGTCTTATTGCCACCACCATAGCTGTGATGCTAATCTGGATGACACGCTCCTCTCAATCAGACTAGGAATTCAACCTACCAACTGGTTTCTCTGATTTAATGCTTGGTCTTCTGAGAATAATTTTCTGCAAGGCAACCAGAGCAATTGTTTGGAATAGCTAAATCATATAAAATCACTTTGTGGCCTTCCATTACTTTCAAAATATAATCCCACTTCCATACCATAGCCTGGAAGACCCTTTATGGTATAAACCTTCCCTCCCTCTCAGACATTCCCTACCATCCCTGGTCTTGCTCCCCACACTGACAACATGTCTCCTTCCTTCACTTCAATCTCAGCAGCTTGCTTTTCTTCCTCAGGACTTTTACATTCGCACATTTCTCTGTCTGGAAAATTCTCTTCCCTGCTTTTGTTTTCTTATTTTACTTAAATTTCTGCTGAACCATTATCTCAGGGAGGCAACCTTGTGCCCTTGCAAAGTGGACACTGTATTGAGCCACCCAGATTCTCCTTTTGGACCAAAGCACTCTGCTCAGTCCTTCCTGGGAAGAGAATTGCCTCATTCAAGTTATACTCACTCCCAGGGAGTAGCCAGTACTGGTGAATGTAGGGCTAGAGGTGTCCGGCTCCTTTGCTTCAGTTCAGAAAATTCCTTGAATGGCCATTACAGCCCTTGAGTTCCACATGGAATCCACAAAGGCTTTTGCTGTTACTGCAGTGTGTTCGACCCCCTTTCTGCCCAGTCCTGCTTCACTCACGCCCTCAAAAACATTGTTTCTCAAAGACTTCCCTCACAATCTTCTCATATGCCAATACCCATTCCATAATGATTCTTGAGAAGCCGACCTAAACAAATACCCTAGATAGCAGCCCCTATCTCCATAAGACTTTATCCCAATCATTTGATTCACCTTCTTTTCATAGCTCTTTTCAGTGGCTGACATTAGATTAAATATTTATAGATTATTTTTGCCTGAGTATACAGCAGCACAACTAGAATGAGATGTCCCAAAGGGCAGGGGTTTTGTGTATCTCGCTGTTCACTTTATTCCATCATCCAGGAAATGCTCAGGATCTGCATGATGTTGTCGAGGGTGTTCCAGCAATAGAGTGAGACATGAAGAAACTCCAATATATAAAGACTTCAAGCATTTGTTACTGTGTTACTTAGGGGTCTAATCGTTTAAAAATTTTCACTAGACATCTATTGCATTTTAACATAGTTCTCTCTTTTGAAGATAATAGGAATAAAATGAGTGTCTGAATTTTCAATACAATGTTATCAAAAGGGAGGGTGGTGTGCACTAATGAATAAGCAAACACTTTTTCCAACGGCTTAAGTACATGTGTACATTTGTCTAGAAGGGGAACTCAGGGTACAGAGAACAGTGTGTTTACCTTTACCTGGCAGTGAAAGGAGCTTTGCTAAAGAAGACAGATTTGAACCAAACTCCAAGTAATGAGTAGGCACTTGACACAAGGAGGAAGTGAGGGTAAATTGAGATTATAAACAGAGTTCTCTAAGTGTGAAAAGGAAGGAAGATAAGAAAGAACTTGTTTTTCCTGTATATGAGTAATTTGGAATGCCAGCAGTTCGGGGAATAAAAAGACAAATATTGCATGACAAAAATGGAAATTTTATAAAGAGTCGAATTGTAAAGGCTTTTTGGATTAAAATGCTAAGATGACAGTGATAGGAAGCCATGGAAGAATTCTATGCTATGGAATGAGATTAAAAGTCTTGTTTTGGAATGGTCATTCCGATGTGATGTTTTATATTAATTAAATGTGGGTGAGAATGTAAGTGGAAGCTCCCAAATAGAATAGAAAAGTTGGAGATAATTAATAATAATAATAATAATAATAATAACACTATTTATTGAGCATATGTAATATGGCAAGCATTATTCCAATCTCTCTTTAAAAACATTATCCTACTTAATAATCACCCATGAGCTAATTACCAACCACATTTAAGAAGCTGAGGTATATAAAGATTAGGTAGCTTGTGGGGCGAGTGGGTGACTCAGTCAAGTGTCTGACTTGATTTCCGCTCAGGTCCTGATGCTCCAAGTCATAAGATTGAGCCCTTTGTAAGGGAGTCTGCTTGAGATTCTCTCTCTCTCCCCCCTCTGCCCCTCCCTTTGCTCTCTCTCTCCCTCGCTCTCTCTCTCTCTCTCTCAAATAAATAAATAAGTAAGTAAATAAATAAATCTTAAAAAGAAAAATTAAATAGCTTGCTCTCAGTTATAAAATTCTATCTGGTTGACCAGAAATCAGTCTGTCTGTAGATTGGGAGGTACCTGATTTTACTCTGCCAACATTCTACAGATGAGTATCTTATACTCCTTGTTTCCCTTAACTCATCCCTTCGGGTTCCTTCCCTAACTAGTTAAAACATTGTACAGGACTTACTGAAGTCTGTTCGTGTGAATTCATGTGGGCAGTTGGCACATAGGCATATAGACAAATCTCACTTTATCCTTTAGAATCTGCCAGAACCTTGCTCAGAAGTCTCACTTAAATTTTACTCCCCTATTTCCCCAAGTATTTGAATCTCATGGATATACTGTTTTCATCTGATTAAGTTGTCTCTATTTATCATGCTTTAATTGAATCTTTCGTAAAGCTTCTTAATATAAAAATTTACATCAGGCAGTGCATTCTGCAGTTTCCCATGGCCTTGATTGAATACAGCTGTGTTTAATGAATCTTGTTTACTGACCTATTAGCAGTTCATGATTCAAACAATATTCCTGAAGTGCTTCCTTCGCCAGAAACCTTTCCAGGTGCTGGAAATACTGAGAAGGTAGCAGATCGACAAAGAACACTCACAAGCCATATTTCTGGAGGTGACGCCCCATCTTTGTTGGCCATGAAGTAGGGTGAGAAGGGTTTGGGGAAGAGGATCCCCAGCCTAATGGCTCCACAAGGTATCAGAAGTCTTACCTCATTCAGTGAGAGCAGAGGGGAAAATGAAGAATTGGACAAAATAATCCAACAATGACCAAGCCAAAATGCCTTATTATCTATGGTTCCTGTGCCAAAAACAGTTCTGAAGAGAGCTGCTCTTTTTTGTCTCTAGAAGAAAGTTAGTTGGCTCTGAGCCTGTCCTTCCTGTGTGCCGTTTTCCTCCTCCAGCCCCACTCTGCTCCTTCCTGATGTCTCTTCTCCCTCCATCAGGTCTCTCTCCTATCTCTTCCTATTTATTTACTTTGATCTCCTTTTTCTGCCAAAACAAATCTCTCCATCTCGGGCAGACTCATCAAAAAACCCTTTCCTTTGGTCCCCTCATTATGTAATCTTTAGGGGATGGGGGCAAAGGAAATAGGTGGAATCCATTAAATGCAGAGATGGAAGCCAATGTCTAGGCCCTGAGTTAAGAAATAAGTGGCCTGGAAGATCTTCAACAGGTACAGAGTGCCAAAATACAGTCAATACTCACATTATGGAGCATATGAATAACCATTTATAGAACAAAAATGACAATCGTCTTTTTTTTTTTTTTTAAGATTTTATTTATTTGACAGAGAGAGACACAGTGAGAGAGGGAACACAAGCAGGGGAAGCGGGAGAGGGAGAAGCAGGCTTCCCACTGAGCAGAGAGCCTGATGCGGGGCTCGATCCCAGGACCCTGGGATCATGACCCAAGCTGAGGGAAGACACTTAACGACTGAGCCACCCAGGTGCCCCCAAAAATGACAATAGTCTTAGTGGTACATAGATCCGTTCTTGTGGCTTGAGATAAAATCTTCAGGAACAGCATCATACGTGGATCCCCAAAGTCGTGCGTCTCACAAACTTGGATGGACGTTGGAAAGATGTGCTGGGAAGGGCAGCAGGTGGGCAACACATGGAAAGGACACATACTTTATGAGCTCACTGATATCCATGATGGGAGTGCAGAGTTTAAAATAAATTCCTTAATATAGGGGTGCCTGGGTGGTGCAGTCAGTTGAGTGTCTGACTCTTGATTTCAGCTCGAGTCATGATCTCAGGGTCATGAGATCAAGCCGCATGTAGGGCCCCATGCCAGACATGGAGCCTACCTGGGATTCTCTCTCTCCCTCTCTTTCTGGCCCTTCTCCCCCTCTCCAGCCTACATGCTCTCTCTCCTTAATGTAACATTCTTTAATGTAATATGATGGTATAAGATATCAATACCTCTATATTGATAATTTTTGACACAGAGGTACAATTTGCTCTTTGAAATATAAATAAAATTATTAAATATGTTATTATACAAATATATTACTATAATTGTATATCATTCATCACAATAATAATAATGTGTACTATATCATATATATACTATGTATCATTATATATAATGCATATATATTATGTATTATATATAATTTGTATATAAATATAATTGATTTTATGCATGTATATGCACATGCCTATGTATAAAATTTATTTAATGTTTATGTATTCCTGTTGGCCCAAACATTGCTTGGATCTCTCTCTCTCTCTCTCTCTTTTTTCTTTTTTTTGAAAATCCAACAAGTATTTTTATTTTCACGTTCACCTGACATTTGCCAAAACACAATTTCTTATTCTCCTTCCTCCTCCTATTTCCTCCTGCCACCCCTCACAGAGTCAAGAAGGCTAGCTTCAAACACCTAGGGAGACAGTGCCTTAGCTGGAATGAGGTTTGCATCAAGTCCCATAGTTTTCCTCCTGAGTGTGGGTATGGAAGTGACAAGTAAGAAGGAAACAAGCCTGAAATAATTGTTCATAAGGAACAAAGGACCACTGTGCCTTTTTTACATCTCTCTCTGTGTCTCTGTCTCTCTCTTTTCTCTTTATTCCATTTGAACTTTGAAATACTAAATGTGGGCTATCAAAGCACTATAAATTATATTCATCACATTTATTTATGTCTACATGAACAAGGATCCTTTTATGAACAGTAACAATTTTGCATCAATTACACTAGAGCCAGATGAACTTTGTTATTTGGTTTATTGAATTACATCACTACAATTTCACCATGAACCTTCCCTATTTCAGCTATTCAGGTCTCATGGTATAAACTCATAAATGGAAAAAAGAATCTAAAACATAAAAGAGAGCACAGCCTCTGACAATCACAAGAGTTTAGATATATAAAGGTAAATATATAAATAATTTCAAACATACTGTTGCTTCGGTTAAGGAGCACATTATTATTTTTCTATCTTCTATCTACTTATATACATTTTGTAGTGTACTCAGTTATGCTTGTAATAAGCAAAACATCATATAACAGCTGTCCTGTAGGTATATTCCAGAGGCTCTGTGTATAATTGTCAAAACTATGAATACATTATATTCACATGGGGATTTTTCTATCTAGAACATTCTTTTCCTTTCTTCCTAATCTTTATGCTTTGAATATTTTGAATATTAAAATCATATATATTTTATTGTGAATAAAATACAATTCAAGTGATCTTATGTCTAAGAAATTATTTTTAATAAATCTTAGTGTTACTAGTGCATTACAACTTAGCATTACATGTGCATTCAGGAATATATATTTGGGGGGAATGTACCTATACATATGCAGTTCTGCAGTATCTGTTTCTTTTTTTTAAGATTTTATTTATTTATTTGACAGAGAGCACAAGCAGGGCGGGTGGCAGGCAGAGAGAGAAGCAGGGGGTCCCTGCTGAGCAAGGAGCCCAATGCGGGACTCAATCCCAGGACCCTGGATCATGACTTGAGCCCAAGGCATATGTTTAACTGACTGAGCCCAATTCAGGTGTCCCTGCAGTAGCCGTTTCTGAATCTCGAGATCGTCTGTGGGAAGAATGGATAAGAAAATGTCCAGGTGCTGTGTGTTCCTTCCTTTCTGGGCACCATGTAAAATGCCCTCCCAGCAAAAATTTCAGCTCTCAATATGTTACAAATTGAGCCTGTCTTTCTCCATACCTGTGTATTAAAGCAACATGTATTGTGTGGCTCCGTGGTTTAGATTCTACCACCAGTGTCGGTTCATTTCTTGGGAAATGGTGAGTCTACTCCAGGAGAGCAGACTAATCATGTAATCTGTTACAACTTCGCAGAGACTTAACTCTTGCCAGGTGGGAAATCCATTGTGCTTACTACAAGACTTAGGAAGATAAGCACCTCTTTCTCTCTTTTAAGAACTATTTAAAATTTCTTGTGACATCAATTGTCATAATTTCTTTGTTCTCACCTAATATGGGGGGTAGAATTTCCCTACATTTACAGGAGACATCCAGCTCCCTAGAAGCAGCCAGCCAGCTGGGTGAGAGGCAGACACAGAGCCTGGCTGCCTGGGTTTGACACTTGCCTCTCCTGTTGACCATCATGGCCTTAGACCAGTTGCTGTATGAGCTCCTGTCTCAGAGCTTCTGTAGATGCAAAATGAGGATGATAATAATTGCTACACCTAGAGGATTATTTACAGAATGCAATGAGTTAATATATGACCACTTAGCACAAATTCTGACACATGCTTGCCATGTGAGTTAAATTGAGAATTATTCTAGGAACCATTTAGAGTGACAAACACATACTTGTCTCTATTTTGGGGACAGTAGTGTGTCATAGCTAACACAGCTCATTCTCCTTTGGACTTCAGTGATATGCATGCCAAATGCCAGCATTTCCATTTGTTCCTCTAGCAAATGCTTACTGAGCAACGAGGCATCAGACCCCGCATTTGTAACAAGGGCCAAGTCTGAGGAAGTCAGCATCCCTGAGCTTCAGAGCTAGAAAGAGAGGGAAGAATCTCATGCACCTGAAAATAAAAGGTGGCAAATGCATTAGGCAATCATCTTTGCATGGTGAAAGGATGTAGAGAGTACTAACTCAGGCCATCCTGCCATGACCACAGCTAGAACCCTGGAGTCAGTTTGCTTTGGTTTAATAAGTACTAGATCTGCTAATTACCAAACTTAGGAGCAAAAATAAATTTCTGTACTCTGTAAGTCCCCATTTCCTTTCTGCAAAGCGTGGGAGATAAAATACTTACCTCACCATCTTAACATGTTGATTTGTTTTTTTACAAAAATAGCTGATATTGGCAGAACATTATGAGTCAAGTATTGTGTGGATGGTTTTAGGTGGATTTCCCTTAGATGGGACATGAAGTGTGTAGAGTCATGTCTGACAAAACAGCCAATAACATTTTATGTCTTTTGACATCACAGGAGTCAGCATGCAGTTAAAAGGATAAACACTTTCCATCAGTAGTGGTTCCGTGGGAGATTTCAGTTTCCTGTACACCCTGTTAAGAGTCTGGCAGAGTCTGTTCCTGGATGAAGCCTAGAACAGAGGTAGAAGTCTTCTTTCTGTCTGGGGAGGCTTCTGATACACAACTCTGTCTAAAGTGATTATGTGCTTTAATGAAGGAGGATAAACTCCTAGTTTTGAAGGTCAGAGTAACATCCAAACATTTCTCCTAATCTGAACACCTAACAGGGTGAGGGGTAGGTAATGGAACTGTACTTATTTTATGAGGACACAATGGTTTCTATAGCCAGTAATCATATGTCCCTCAGAAGATTAATGAGTCGGGCTGTTCCTAACCTATGCCCATTGTTACTTGGCTGGCTTTAGAAAATCCAGTGATACAATAATTTTGCTTAATAGATTACTTTCACTGTCAAGCTCAGAAGAAGAATAAGAGAATGGCTTGAGACAGGGTGAGAACATGTAACACTTCATAAGCCAGTCAAATAATTTAATTTTTTTCTAAAACTGATGATAAGCCAGCTAGAAGATTTAAGCATGAGAATGTCGTGACATGTGTTATGCAGTTTTCAATGTTCACTTGGCTGCCAGGTTGAGAGCACACAGAAGGGGTAACAGCTTAGCAGAGCCAGCTAAGGGGTCATGTTAATAGAGCAGGCAAGATATGGAAGTGCCTGAATGAAGTAATAGTGGTAAGAATGGAAATGATGTGATGGGATGTATGTTAGTGAGCTAGTTGGTACTTCTTCTTCTTTTTTTTTTTTTTTCCTTCCAATATCCTTAACCTGGGAATGTATAACTTCAGGAAGTAAACAAAAAAGAAGAAGCAATGCAAAAAGTCTTGACTTTAGCCTGAGCAACTTGTTCTACTTATGGAAATGTGGAAATCTGAGGGTGGAAACAATTTTGGAAGTGAGGGAATAAAGAGTTGTTTCTACTGTGTTAAAATTGAGATGCCAGTTAGATATTTGTATTAACAATTAGGCAATTGGATGCATGATTCTGGAGTTTGGATGTGGGAATATTAGTTAGAGACATCTTCTTGTAAATGTTGAGTTAGATATAGAATCTAGTCCAAGAGAAAAGTTAGGGCTAGTTATAGTTTGTACTTAAACAGCTACATGCTCTGACTCTGTCCCACACTATTCTTTTATTCAGATTCTGAACATGGCAGTGACATTAATCTAGTAAGCAAAAATTATGATGTAACTGGATTTTGTAAAATTAGCCATGTACCAATGAGCATGGGTTAGGAACAGCCTGACTCAATGACCCTTGGGGAGATATAGGATAAGTGAGTGGAGACACCCAATAAGAGAACATATTTAGAGGAGGGTAGAAAACTCAGAATGGGACCTTGAGTAATGTCCTCATTTAGAGGCACCAGTGAGGAAGAATGAGAAAGAACCACATGAGGTAGGATAAGAGGAAGAAAATGTGGTGTTCTGGAGACCAAGAGATGAAAGGGAGGTTTTTCTGATTAATGTTGTTGAGATATTGTTGAAGAAGAGCTCAGAGTTCTTGGCGTTGACAACAGGGATGCGTCTGGAGACCTGGGGAGGAGCAGTGTCAGAGAGTGACATGGCCAAGGAACAGGGAGGGTAAGCCAGCATTGATTTCAGGAACTTTCATTGAGGAAAAGTGTCCAGAATTGCATTGGGAATTGGAAAAGAATGTGAGGTAAAGGTATTTTTAATTTTATTTCACTTTTTAAAGACTGAATTATTTGGTCTTGTTTGTGGGAGAATGAGGATACTCTTAGAGAGAAATAGGAATTAGAGATGCAGAGGAGAAACTGCATAATCATGAAGAAACCTCCATGAGAAGGCACTATGGACTAGGACCTACAGCGTGAGAAGAGTAATTTGCCTCTGGTATAAGCAGGGACATTTTATCCTTAGAAGAAGACCAAAGGTAAAAATTATAATTTCAGAATCACATAGGTTGTCAATTTTGATGGTGGGGTGTTAAGCATACTTTTAACAAGTGCCTTACAAACAGCATTTCCTACTTCAAAGACTGCAGAGAGGAAAACAGGGTTTTCCTGTATATGATCCCAGGAGGCATCTCTGGGTTGTCCCTACAAAGATGAGTCCTGGGCCTTCCTCTTCCACCAGGCTTGGGTTCCTGTCCAAGTTCAATTTCCAAGCAATTAAGTGTCCAGATGATGAGGAACTGATATTTGCTAGCACTCCCCTAAGCAGAAAGCTTAAAACCAGTACTTTTTTTTTTTTTTTTCCTGGCTTAGAAATGTACACTAAGACTGCAACAGGGCAGTGAGACTTCTTTCTGAAAGCCTACACTCACAGTGCCTTAAAGACCATCTTTGAGATTCCTGAGCATGAGACTGTACACCTAGTTAAACTTTGCCTACTGTTCCCGAGCTAAGTGATACTTGTTGGAAGTCATGCCTGCAAATTAGTATGGAGAGTGTTGTCCTGGTCCACAGCAGAGGGCTTAGGCTGGGTCACCCCAAGGGCTTGAGACATTCCCTTGAATGTGAGTTTAAGAGTGAGGGTAAGTGAGGGTAATGTGAGGGTAAGTTTAGGAATGAACAATAATCAGGGGCCACACTGCCCATTTGGGAACCACAACTGTCTTTGAGATAATGGGAGCAAATATCCCTTAGCGGTTGATGATGAGTCACTGTGAATACCAGATGGCTCAAAAAGGTGAGCCACCTACTTCTCAGGTATTCACAGGATCCACATGGCATTAAAACCTATAAGGCAGGTTACATAGCAGGAAAGGCAATGGGATGGGTCAGTGGGGGACCATAAGGTTACAGCATTCTTGAGTGGATATGTAACTCAGAAATCCTTAAGTTCAGGGGACACCTCTGATGACAAGGCTCTCCACAATTCCATCACACAGGTCCTACACACAAATGTGGATGTCCTTCTGAGTCCTAAGGAGAATGAAAAGGAAAAACCATTTAGAATCTTTGTGGAGAGCTAAGGACCACCTCCCACAGATGTGCCAAGCAAAAGAGGAATCTCTAGATCAAATGGACACATTCATGTAGTAGAATAAAATCTGGTGGTGGGAAGAGGATATGTCATTTAAAATACTGAACACAGATTAAAATGTTGAAATTCAGTAACTGGGAGCAGACAGTCATATCTGCTTTATTTCTGAATCGGCTCCTGTGACTTCACATGCAAACCCCATAGAGCTGAGAAGCTTCCTGGCAAAGCTATATTGGCAAAGTAATATTCTACACATCAATAGAACCCATTTACTGAGGTTACTCAGAAACAATGTGTCATCATGTCATGGCTACATGAAAACTAAGGTCATGTAACCAATGACAGTTCCCAGGGTCTAAGAGGCAGGAGAATAGGGGACAGAGAGAGGAGCAGGGGGAGGAGGGTTCATGAGCCAAATCACCACACAGATAGCTTCTTGCAGCAGAAGCTGGTGTGCCCACTGACCAGGTCGTCCACACCAGAATGTGACTTTCTGTGACTTTTCTGAGGAGGCCAAGGAACCAGCATCTCCTGGATCAGTTTTCATTCTGTCTATGAGTCCTGGCCCCAAATGGCACCCGCTGATGTTCCCCCTGAGCACTGGACAACACATCGACTGAACTGCATCAACTATATGTTCCATGTAAATATTGCATATATCAAATATGCTCTCTCTGTATATTCTTACTGTGATTTGTGATCCATCAATACATTCATATTTTTAATTCCCACTAACTGTATCAATTAACATATAGTAAGATGAGTTCTTGACAAAGGTGACATGACTAAAAACATCATAATCTTCTAGCCTAGCAGTTGTAGGTCTGAAAATCTACTTCCAACAATCCATCACCTCAGTGTTCAGATGTAGAGAAGCCATTAAGTATTAGGCTCACTTGCCAGAGCAGACAGTGTAGGTCCTTTCTCTCTCCTAGCTGACCTATGCAGACAATTGATGCACTGTAGTCAGCATGTCAACATCCCTCAACAGTGAGGTATGCCTTTAGCTGTTATTCTGTTTAAATTTATTTTAATTCTATGTAGTCATATTTTCCTAATAGTGTGCCACCAGTTCATATTGTTTCTCATTAATAAAGTGATCAGGATTCTGCCTCTGGAAATAAGTTGCAAACACATCATTTGATGTTGCAACTTTTCTTCATGAAAGTCAGTGAAATGGGAAGAGACATCAAAAATGGCAATAAAGTAGGAGGACCTCAGGCTCATATCATCCCACAAACACAGCTAGATATCTATCAAATCATCCTTAAACAAAACAAAACAAAACAAAACCAAGCAAAGCAGAAATCAGCCTGAAAACTGACAGAACACTCCACAACTAAAGGCAGAGAAGAGACTGCATTGAAGAAGGTAGGAAGTAGAGATATGCAGTTTAGGGGAGAAACAGATTGTGGGTACTGCAGAGGAGAGAGATCTGTGGTCATGGAGGAAGGAAGTGAGAGAGGAGCACATAGAGGAATGTACAAGAACATTTCTCCAAAGCCATCAGCTTAGAAAATGAGAGGGGCTGAATTTCTTGAGTTCTTACAACTGACAGAGCTTAAAGTCTATAGTTTCAAAGGTCAGCAGTCTCGGCTGGAATAGAGCCTAGAGAGCACTGTGCTGCTCCCTGAGAGAAAGCACAACCTGGGGGCAGACAGTGTAGAAACAGTGATTTGAAGAATGCTTGGGACACACAATGGGGAGATTATTTGCCTATCCTAGCAAGTGTCCCTGAGAGGCACTGTTCACAGAGACATCTCTCTAGGAATAGGGGAGCTGGCATTTCCCTTCCCCATCTCCTTCAGCATAAACACAGAGCCACCTGAGGGAATCAGCTCAGCTTGGACACTAGGTATTTAACTTGCTTACACCAAGCCCCATTGTGCAGCACTCTGATGGAACTGCCCTTCTTAATCAAGCTTGCCTCAGTCCCAGTGCAGTGGGTCCCTCCCCCAGAAGACCAGTTCAGGCCCTCCTGCCCACACACACACCATATCTCTAAAACCTGGGTTTCAAACATTGCAGGCTTGTCAAGAATGAAGCCAAGAGGGCAGTACACTGCTCTTGGAGAGAAGGCAGGCAAACAACTTGGGGGCACACATTGTGGAAACAGTGATCAGAAAATGTCTGGGGCACACAGGGGAAGATTATTCACTATTCTAGGAGCACTTCCTGAGAAGCAGCATTCAGGGAGATACCTCTCCAGGAACAAAGGAGCTGGTTGGTGCCATTTCACTCCCCCACCCCTCAGTACAGAGAATCACCTGACGTAAGAGCCACCTGAGGGAATCTGGACATTTGGACACTAACTGCCTAACTTGCTTACACCAAACATCACTGTCCAGCACTCTGGCAGGCACTCTTCTCAATCAAGCTTGTTTTATTCCCATTGTGGTTGGCCCTTCCCAAAGGAGACCAGCACAATCACCTTTCCACACTGTGTTTCCCAACTGGAGAGTTCTGCAGAGCCTCAGTTCTGGTGGAGTTGGTGTCAGGTCTCATGTCACAAGCAGACCACAGCACTCCTAGTTAAAACTTGCCACATTCAGGCCAGGGACCAAACACTGCCCAATACAGGCAATGATGATTGCCCTGAAGATGATTGCCCTGAAGGATAGAGCAGCCAAAACACAACAGCAGAGCGCAGGTAGCACACAGCAGAGACACTCCCTATAGCAGCAGGCTCTGGGCACTACATGACCTCTTCTTCATAAGGCCATTACTTTCAGGATCCAAAGACAAACTGGCTTTATCTAACACAGAGAAGAAGACAGAGACTTAGACAAAATTCCAAGAAGAAAAAAATTATCCCAAACGAAAGAACAAGATAAAGCCAAGGCCAGAGATAAAAGTAAAACACATATAAGTAACATGCCTGATGGAGAATTTAAAGTGACAAGTATAAAGATACTCACTGGACTTGAGAAAAGAATAGAAGACATCAGTGAAGCCTTTATCAAAGATAAAGGAGTTTAAAAAAAGAACCAATCAGAGGTGAAGAATGTGAAGAATGCAATAAATGAGATTGGAAACAGGTTTGATGTAATGAACAGAAGGCTGGAAGAAGAAGAGGAATCAATTCATGACCTAGAAGACAAAATAATAGAAAATAATGAAGCTGAATGAAAGAGAAAAAGAATTATTCAACATGAGAATAAACTTAAAGAATAGGTGTCTCCATCAAACACAATAGCATTCATATTATAAGTCCCAGAAGAAGAGAGAGAAAGGGGACAGTAATTTATTTTAAGAAATAATAGCTGAAAACTTCCCTAATCTGAGGAAGGAAACATCCAAGTCCAGGAGGCAGAGATTCCTATCAAAATCAACAAAAGCAAGCCAATACCAAGACCTATTGTAGTTACATGTGCAATATCATGTAGTGATAAAGGAAAAATCTTAAAAGCAGCAAGACAAAAGAAGTCAGTAACTTAAAAGGGAAAATTCATAAGGCTAGTTAGAGATTCCACAGCGGAAACTTACCAAGACAAAAGAGAATGGCGTGGTGTATTCAAAGTGCTGAATGGGAAAAAATCTGCAGCCAAGAATACTCTATCCAGCAAGTCTATCATTCAGAATAGAGGGGGAGATAAAAAGTTTTCCAGACAAAAGAAAATGAAGACTCCATGACCACTAAACTGACCCAGCAAGAAATATTAACAGGGACTCTTTGAGTGCAAAGGAAAGACCAAAATTGACAAAGACAAGAAAGGATCAGAGAATATCTCCAGAAACAACATCAAAACAAGTAATAAATGTCAATAAGTGGATATCTATCAGTAATTATTTTGAATGTTAATGGACTAAATGATCCAACCAAATGATATAGAGTTTCAGGAAGGATAAAATAATAATAATAATAATAATAATAAAATAATAATAATAAGATTCATGTATATATTTTCTCCAGAGAGCCCTTTTGGACCTAAAAATATCAGCAGACTGAGAGTGAGGGCTGGGGAAATATTTATCATACAAATGGATATCAAAAGAATGTTGGAGTAGCAACACATATATCAAGACAAACTAGACTTTTTTGTCCTCATATTTGTCTTTGTCCTACTTTGGTATGAGGGTAGTACTAGCCTCATAGAATGATTTTGAATGTGTTCTGTATATTCCATTATTTATAAGATTTTGACAAAGATTGTTGTTAGCCACTTTAAAACAAAAATATTTGGTAGAATTCACCAGTGAAACCATGTGGTTTTGCACTTTTCTGTGCTGGGAGATTTTTGATTCCTAATTCAACTTTCATTCTTGTTATTGGTCTACGTAGATTTCCTATTTCTTGGATTCAAGTTTCATGATTCAATCATGATAACTATATATGTTTTAAGGAATGATCTGATTTTTTTCCCTCTGAGTTATCTGATTTGTTCATATATGATTGTTTATGGTGATCTGTTATCACACCATGTATTTCTGTGCTTATCTATTATTGTTTTCACTCCCATTTCTCATTTTGTTTTTTGAGTCTTTTTTTTTTCTTAATGTAATTAAATCATTGCCAATATATTTTTTTAAATTGGTCATTACTTTCAATGTTACGTTATTGTTTATTCTGGCCTCTATTTTACTTATTTCTGATTTTTCTTTGTTATTTCCTTCCTCTACTAAATTTCAGCTGAGTTTCTTCTTTTTGTAGTTCCTTGTGGTGTGATGCTAAGTTATTTATTTGAACTTTTTTTCTTAATAAAAAGCATTTACATTTCACTCTAATATCTGTTTTTGTTATATCCCATAAGTTTTGAAATTCTGTGTTTCTTTTTTTCTTTTGTTTTGAGACATATTTTGATTTGCTGTTTAATTCCTTATTTGGTTGTTACTTGTGAAGGAATGTGTTAATATTTACGTTGTAGATTTTCCAGTTTTGTGTTATTGTTGATCTTTAGTTTTGTACCATTGCAGATGGAAAATATACTTGACATGATTTCAGTCTTCTTAAATTTGTAATATTAATTATGTCTCTTTTGAAGTGATTTAACCAGGTGATTCTTCTGTGTGTACTTACAGGAAATGTGTGTTCATTTTTCTTAATGGAATTTTTACATATATCTTTAGAACCATGTATTCTGAAGTGTGCTTCAAGGAAAAAATGTTCTTGCTGAAGAAGTAATAATAACTTTAACTGAGGTTACTCATTTAAAATAAAGCATATCAGAGGGGAAGTAGGGGGATGGGTGAAATAGGTGAAGTGGATTAAGAGTACACTTATCATGATGAGCACTGAGTAATGGCATATAGAATTGTTGTACTCCTGAAACTAAGATAACACTGTATGCTAACTATACAGGAATTAAAAAAACAAACAAACAAACAAACAAAAAATAATAAAAAAAGGAAGTCAGTGAAATTGTGGTTTCTATTTTTAGTCCAAACAGTAAATGTAAATTCATTTTAGACTAAAAGAAGAGAAAAATGTTGGTAGGAATAAAAGGACACACACACACTCAGAAAGAGCAATTGAGAGAGAGAGGCTTTGAGAGAGCCTATCAATAGAATATATTCTTATTTCACTAGCTTTGGGTAAGTGAGCAGTGTTAATTCTTCTGAAGGAATGTACTTATTTTCATACTTTAATACTAAAATACAGTCATAGTAATAAATACTTGATAATAAATAAGCAGCCGTTTTTAGAGACTATTTGATTTTAATTATAACAGAATACATACTAACACCTTTATTGATATATTTTTTAAATCTACTTTACATTTATACATTCTTGGTAATGAATTTAATAAGATTGTGTTGAAATCTAATATATTTAAGCTAGTATAAAAATTATGTTTTATTAGAAATGATATTTGGCACTTAGACCAAAATTTTCTAGGATGATTTAACAGAATTCTATATTGTTTCAATCTTTATTTCTCTGAGCACCATTTTCTACATCATTAGCATGAAATAACTGTATTTTGATTCCCACAATCTTGTTCTCCTATAGTGCACAATAATTAAGTATACACATATCCTATCTCTCTCCTCAATACCTCCTTTTCTCTTTCTCTCCATACTCACATTCAGCCATATTTTTAGTCATATTCATATCAGTCACAGTTATTTCAAAAGAAATTAGTTCAGACATTAAAAATTTCCCTTATTTATAAAGTAAGAACACACAGAGATAAATATCTTTATTTTTAGAAGAAGATTTTGAACCAATAAAAATATTCTGTAATAGAATATCAGACTTTTGAAAAGAAGGAAAATGATCCCTTTATACACAAAGGATCATCTCATTTACTACCCATAATACTGGTCTTGATTTTGGAAACCAAAGACAACAATCCATATTGCATTTTAAAAGTTATTAAAATTTAAGAAACAAGATATTCAGTTTGAGGATAATGAGCAATTATCTTAAAAGTAGTGTCATGTCATCTTAGAATTTTTATAGCTAAGGAATATCATTCAGCTTTAGAAAATTGATGATGTTTCAGTTGTATAGTCCATATGTGAAAGGACTTTGTGAGCATGGGTTTTATATTCTCCTTCAAACAAGAGTTAATATAATATGATTTTATTCAGAGCATAATTTTGTATCAATAATTCAAAGAGATATATGTCCATAATGTTGGTGAAATATTTAGTTTCATTTATTATTTCAGTGAGTTATAAATCAAATTCAGTGAGAGAATATTTTGAATCTCTCATCAGCATGGAGATTAGAATAATATAAACTCCTCATTTATATAATAAATACCCTATTATTAACTATTAGGAGTGTTGAATGATTTCAAGTCATTCCTTTGTATCTTATACCTAACTTTAATATATATTTCTTTCAAAATATTTTTTCTAGAATAGACTCTTACTTAGTATTACATTTTTATACTATTTTGCCATGAGTTTGCGGCAGTCTGGAGCTGACTGTGGACTAGGGTTAGAGAGATTGCTGGCAGCCGAGGATCAGAACAGATGTAATGGGATGCATATGGATTAAACAAATATTACCTCCATTAGGACCCTATGCAAATCAGTCAGTCAAACTTGTTAGCAAAAAACTCATGAATTCTCTGCTTTGGGTGGTGATTTCTTCTACTTTTCAAATCAACTCACCACATTGTCAAGTAAATTAGCAGCATATACTTTGGTCACAAGCCCCCAAAAAGATGGCTGGTCCCAGGACAGGAACAAAAGGATCAAGTCTACCATCTCTATTTCCTTATAACTTACTATTTAAAAAAAAAAAAGGACATTCTTTGTCATAACTTTAAAAGAAAACCCATAATGTGCAAATGTTAAAAAGACTGGTGAGGGGGCGCCTCGGTGGCTCAGTGGGTTAAAGCCTCTGCCTTCGGCTCAGGTCATGATCTCAGGGTCCTGAGATCGAGTCCTGAATCGGATTATCTGTTCAGTGGGGATCCCGTTTCCTCCTCTCTCTGCCTACTTGTGACCTCTCCCTGTCAATAAATAAATAAAATCTTAATTTTTTTTTTTTTAAGACTGGTGAGGAGGGTTTTCTTGTCCACTGCTCATGAAAGGGTAAACCCATTCAACTTTTCAAGGAAACTATTTTGACAAGACTAATGAGTAACCTTAGATATATCTATAAATTTCATATTTTCTTCCATTCTCTGGCTTTACTAAAGAAAAATAAAAAAATTATGTGAGAAACCAGAGGCAATAGGTTGGGAAGAGGAGGTAGAAATCACTCAATTTTCTGAGTAAGATCAGTGTAGAACACCCTTGATTTAAATTGTTTTTATAGGAGACAGGAATTATTTTCCTCATTTTTGATTTCATATTTACTATAATAGCACAGAAATGGCAATTATAATAATTTAATTTAAAAAATAAAATATAAAGATTTTCTCTAAAACCTATTTTTAGGGGGACAAATTGTGAACTTGAGCACATGAATTTTATCCCAGTTCTTCCTTTCTGTCCTTTGATTTTGCTGAATAATAAATGCAGTGGTTTCTATGTCCTTACCATAAAAGCCATCCTTTTTACACTTTCTGAAAATGAAAACTTTTAATAAATATCAAACTTTCATGATTCAATATTCTTAGTGAAAGTATTTAAAGATTTTGAAGTATTAATCTTGGAATAGAATGAAGAACTCTTGGCAACTAATTTTCTTCAAGGTTATATATTCTTTTTTCATCACTTGTCTGTAGGAAATATAAATATCTTATTTAGGGCTTCGAAGTGCGCAGTCAAGCTGCTGACTCATTTTGAGAGGTTGACAAGGTAGCTCCAAAAATTCAAATGCAGAAATTTTATTCATTTTATTTTATATATTGTATGAATATGGCCATGAAACGCTCTGCGTATTTATTCATAATAGGGAAAGGAGTAGCTTGATTTAGGTTAGGGCCTATGCTGGATAGACTCTTTTTTTTCTGGCTATAGAAAGGTTCCAGGAGGAAGGTGACATTAAATGGGCTTTTGAATGCTGAAAATATGAAAGATCAATGCCTGAAAACATGGTATCTAAAGAAGAAATGGAATGAGAAAATACAGGTGATCTTAACTGAGCTGATTAGAAATCTGTGAGTTTTGAGCACCTGAAGCAGGGATTTGGAGGAGGCACAAAGGCTTAGGAGAGATTGACAGTACAGCGAGGACACTGTGTAAGAGTGATGCTGGTGACTGGCATTTTAATCACAGAACATACACAATTGCCACAAACAGGTGGAAGGGCCTGTAAAGGAAGGGTAAGAATATAAGAAGTGACACTGTATTAATTTATGTTAGAATTCCAGCCAGTGCTTCCTACCCTCAGAACCTCTTGACACATGATATTTAACCTGCAACTCAAGAATGAGAGGATAATGAGTGGATAATATGTTTGAGGAGGAATACGAGAATAAATAAAATGAAAGTTGTCCTTCACTATTTCCTGAATGCACCTGTCTTCCACCTGGCCTACTGCTTAATTGGCTAGGCTCTCTTCAACTTTCCCTGATCTAATAGAAAAACCCCCTAAACACAATCTCCACTCAGTTTTTCCCTCTTTAAGACACTCTCTGCTTCAGAGTTGTCTGTGCTGTCTGCCTAAACCTATTTATCCAAAAACAAGTTGGCTCTCCAGGGTGAGTGACCCATGTGGTAATGAGAAATTCTGGTGTGCAGGAATGCACTTGACCCACACAGAAACTTCTATGAAGGCCAGACACATCGTGGTGATCTCCATATGTGCTTAGAATAAGTGAAAACAATGTCCTGTTTGTTGGAGGGAGACAGACAGCAATCTTTCTTTCTCAATAAAAACTTGAAGATCACTAACACTTTTTCAGACATTTATAATAAAGCCCGATAACATTTATTGAACCTTACAAACTGCCAGATGCTTTCCATGTGCCATTTCAGTTCATGTTGACAACAGTCTTAGGAGGTAAGTGCCACTATTTACCCCAGTTAACAAACGAGGAAATCGAGACACAGAGGCCCATAGTCTGTCTTCTTAGACAATCAAGTGAATGTTGCAGCCTGGATATGACATGGAAAAGTCTAACTCCAGAATCTGAACCCTCATCTCCAAATCTATCTTCCAGATTCAACCTAGTTTGTAGCTTTTCTTCCATCTTTCCTTCTCCCCTCTCTTCCTCCTGCCCTTCCTTCTTTCCATCCTTCTTAATTTTCTCCTTTCCTTCCTTCCTTCCTCTCTTAATTCTCTCTTTTTCTTCCTTCCTTATATCCTTTCCTTTCCTTCCTCCTGTCCTTCCTTCTTTCCTTCCTTCCTTCCTTCCTTCCTTCCCATAAACCATAGCCAATCCCAACAACTCCAAACGTGGGCCAAGTGCATGACAAAGTAATTGATTTATGCACTAGAACAGACTCCAATGTACATGCGTTGGCTTTGGATTAAAGCAGAATCAACACTTCAGCATATTCTAGCTATAAAATGGGATTTTCAGCCCAAAGGATTACAGAAAAGCATTTTTGGAAAGAAGAAAGCCCATCCTTGGGTCTTTGAAGCCATCAACCCAGCTATGAGTCTTATACCTGCTAGCCTATTAAACTTATTAGCAAATATTTAAAGTAATGCTTTGGGTTCAGTCACTTAAAGACAAACTATGATTATTTCTACTAGGGTAATTTAGTAACCATTTTCTGGGGAATGAGAAAAAACCAAGCCTGATACTTCAATAAAAATAATTTGCAGTATGGTTGATGAATGATAAAATTTGAACTTAGAAGCAAAAATTAAAATTTGGAAAATTTGTCTTTGCTATCAAGTGCTTGGCAAGTTCCTTGCACTTAAGGAATCTTCTGCTCAGTGGTGATAGTAACAAATGTGACTTTTCAAAATTGTATAATGAAATGTGTCAACATTTGGAAGATGTGAATAATTGAGTAAACTAATACTTTCCAAATGACCAATGCATAATTTGTAAAACATGCATGGATAAAAGATTCATTCAAAGTGCGAGACAGATCAATGGATTTTAATGTGTCATCCTATGAAGCGTGTTTATTATGGTTTTAGTTGCAGCTAATCTTATAAAAAAGTAGAACACCATTTTGTAGCATCAAAGAAAAATATCCCCCATGATTTGAAATAGCTGCTAAAATACTATATATCTATTTGAAGTTGGATTTTCATCATATAATTCAATCAAAACACATATTGCTTCAGATTGAATGCAAAACAAATGTGAGCGTCCAGCTAGCTTCAATTAAGCCGAACATTAAAGAGATTTGCAAATGTGGAATCCAATCCTATCCTCCTCACTATTTTCAGTTATTTTTCATGAAAAATATTATATTGATAATAGCACCTTATGGCTTTATCATTATTTTCTGTTAATTTATAAACAAACATTTGTATTTTGTCAGTTGTAATTTGTAATAAGGTAAATATTCATGGGGATGTTTCTCACCGAGTTTTGATAGTGTAAAGAGTTCCAACCTCCAAAATTGAGAAGACAACTTTCTGAAGTTCACAAAAGAGGAACTTAGTTGTCCCTGAGGTCACGGGGAGACTTTGTGACAGTGCACACAGCCTCTCGGAACAGGCGGCAAGTTTTCGGAGAGACAGAGGAGAGAGTCTCTTAGCCTCCCATATTAATCAACTTGATCCTACAAACCAATGCCTTGTCCTGTGATAATTCCCACATTCAAAATCCAATCTATTTGATAACTTTTCTATAGTTTTTCATTTCACAATTTATGAAACCTTTTTCCTTTTCAACTGTGCTTTTCTCTGAATGAAATACAATCCAATCCTTTCTCACATGGTCAGCCAGCTCACTCCCGCTGCTTGCCTTCTGCCTCAGCCTTGGCAGTGGGGCACAGATGCCCTGTGCATCCTTACCTGGCATGCCTGCTATGTGAATTTGGACGCACTTTCTCTAAGTGGGAATATTGAATATTTTTAAGTGATTCTGTATTATCTCTCATCTTTGGGGGGAGCTTTATTATTCTCTCTTTTCTCCTTTATCATGTTTATGCTATTATATCTTGGTAGATTTTTAAAAACCATATAAGAAACAGGTTTTGACAATTTAAAATGGATTTCCATCAGACATGCCGAAAGACTTTACCAACTGTGCAATCCAAGGTCTTTTATTTTTCAGATGGAAACACCAGAGCTGGGGTAGCAATATGATTGGGATCATGTAACATATCTGTGACAAGGCATTGTCACATTGCTGTGGGGAGGGACCCCACCTTCTCATGCAGGATGTTTTCCTAATGACTTTTCTTTTCTCTGGTTGGGGGTGGGGTTGCTCCCGTGTCAGTCATACTCTGACTTCACCATTGTTCCAGGCTGTGTCCTTTCTCCAACACTGCAATGCTTAATAGGGCAGCGACCACATTGTCATGCAGGCACAGTAACCTTGCTAGGAGCTGCAGCTTCTACAGCTTATGCTTTTGAAATTTGCCCCATAATGTCTTCAAATCCCAAGTGGATGAATCCACTGAACCAAATGTCTAAGGGCAAAGGTAGTTTTTCTCCAAAGATCCATTTGCCACTGAGGACAGATTCAAAATGTCAGTATCTTTATTTTTAGGATAATATAAACTAGTCTTAGCAGTAAGTATAGGAGAAAGGGAGCATCACGGAGATGCAGTTATCAGAGAGGCAGAGGATTCAAGAATAGTGGTGTAAAAAAAAGATGGCTAACCAGCTCTGTGATGAGAAGAAAACAAAACAAAACAAAAAGTCCGGCAACAAAATGAGGGGAGGGTCAGTAGTGTGGAGAAAGTACTGAACAACATCTCATCCAGCAGCAATGCCAGGGAGAGAAGGGAAAGAGGGTGTAGACAGATAATAGGAGTGGAGGGTGGTAGGGAGAAGGAAGGAAAGGAAAGCAGAGTTAACTGCTGAGAATAAAATTGACACATGGAATGGCAGAAGGTCTCTGGGAATGGCTGGATGTAAGAAGCCACCTAAGCTTGATGGGCAGAATTAGCTAAAGCACGTAATCTGCAGGGAGATGTTCCCTACTGTTCCCCTGCTCTTTGTAGACCAACATATGGATAAAGGACTATCAAAAAGACTTGGGTTAACCCTCTTCATGACCTTTCCTTTGATTATACAGAAAGTAAAGTATAATGTTGCTCACTATCTGTCCACTGCATCTCTCACAAGTCCCTCGTGGAGCACCAAGTGGTAAACCATCCCAGGCCATTCGGAGCAGGCACAGGAACATAGCTTGGTAAAACATGGGTCTATACTACCCAGAGAGGGTGTTTGGGGTGGGGACAGTGTGGGCTGTGAGAAGGGAAGAAACCAGGCTCTTGGTTTCTGTGGGTTAAGAGCTATGTTGCTACTAACTAGTTTTTATATAGCTTTTAACAGATTTCTTTGGGAAAAACTCTACTGACTCAAATGCTTCAGCTTCTGTCAACAAATCAATTGTCCTAGTTATAGGTCTGGATGACCTATATGACAATTCCTGAGATACGTATGGTGGGTGAAATCAGGTAGAAAGAAAGTTACACGGGTGCCTCGCTGGTTGTCTGTTAAACATCTGCTTCAGCTCAGGTCATGATCCCACCATCCTAGGACTGAGTCTCCCATCAGGCTACTTGTTCAGCTTCTTCCTCTGTCCCTCTCCCTTCTTGTTCGCTCTCTCTTTCAAACAAATAAAAATTGTTTGTTTTTAAGAAAGCTACAGAGAAGGAAAGTGAGGGAGGAAGACTGTATTAGTTCTGAAGCTGCTGGACCTCGGCCTGGATAGACTGACTTTTATGCCTGGATTGGCAGTGTGACTTTCAAGGGTCTCTATCTTTTCAATTATAAAATAGTGTCAGTTGTATTATTTTTTATAGTTTATTAGTTTTCCGGTAGCTTCCCTAACAATATACCATAAAATGGATGATTTAGAATAAAAAAAATGGTTGGCTCAGAGTTCTGAAGGCTAGATGTCTAAAATCAAGATGTCAGTTCCTCCTGAGAGCAAATCAGGTCCATGCCTCTCCTGTGTGGTTCCATGTTTTCCATGATTTTTTAGCAAGGCTAGGTGTCCCTTGGCTTATAAATGAATCATCCTGATCTCTGCCTTCATCTTTACATAATGTTCTTCCTGTGTGTTTCCATGTTCAGGTTTCCCTTTTTTGGGAAAAACAGCAATCCTATTGGATAAGGGGCCACCCCTCTCAGGTTTTCCTTATCTTAACTAGTTACATCTGCAAGGACCCTATTTCCAAATAAAGTCACATTTTGAAGTCCTGTGGTTAGAACTTCAACACATGAATGAGAGTTCATTCAACCCAGAACAGTAATATGAACCATCATCTCTCCGAATTTTGTAAGGATGAAAGTATTTGGCAGAGCCTCCTCAACATAAAAGGTCATAGAAGCAGAGAGGTCAATAAACAAGGGCCACTATGTGGACAGTTATCTGTAAAATGAACACAAATAAACTGACTTTTTTGTGTTTTCATTAATATTTAGTATATCAGTGTGTTATGAAAAGCTTCATAGTGTCTAGTATTTTTGGCTCCCAGAAATGGTAGCTTTGATAGTGGTCTAGTGAGAAGGAAAAAAAAAATGCTTTTTTACAGTATCTGTGTATGGGCCAGTGACAAGTGGAAAGAGAAGGAAAATTTTCAGGAGGCAAGGAGTAGTCAATGAAGACCTCTGCCTGTAGCATCCCTATGGGAGGAGCTTAGACACCACCATTCAGGCAGCACAGAAGCATCCTTGTGCCCAAGCCTAAGCCAGTATCCATCTGAAAGTATGAAAGGAGGTTGTTAAAATACTTAATGCATGTGCTTCCAGTAGATGTGTGCATATTTTGACTCTGATCTACTAAACTACAAACTTCATTTTGCTAACAGGACACAAGTTTCCCAGTAAAATTACTGCTGGGCTTAAGTGGCATGATAGAAATTGCTCCCAATTTTCCTGCTAGTATCACATGTTTTCCATTAGTGAGTCAAGGACTCGAACCACCTATGTAAATTATGCCCTCAGCCAAGCCCAGCATAATTCTAAGCACACTAAGCCATGTGCACTGGCTTTGGGAGGCATATTTTAATTAAAAGTATAGATTTATATTTTAGATGGATGAACTGAAAATGCCATGTGTCTCAAAGAGTCTGTCCACTTTTATTATAATTCTGTTTGCTGACTTGCCGTTGTATGCCGTAATCCTTTTCCTGATGTAAAAGTGTCTGATTTGTAAGCTCATTTAGGTTTTCTTTGATGGCGATTTTGGTCAATGCATTCCATATGCTTGTGACACAATGTTTGGAAATGTTATGTCTAAATTCTTTACATATTTGGAATCATTGTTTTTGTACCACGGATTGTCAGTTTCATACCCACTGAAAAAGAGCTCACATTTACTTTTCCTTGAAAGAAATGCCTTTTTCTTAATATAATCTGGTATTCCACTCCCCCAAAATGCAACAAAGGGAAAGTTGTGGGTTTTTTTTTTTCCCCTCTTTAAGGCTTATAAGAATCTTCTGTTATTAATAATCCTAAGAACGTACTTGGGACTATCTGGTTGAAATTGTAGTGAGAAGGTCCACGGTCAATGTTCAAAATGGATTAAGACCAGTGTAGAAGTCTCCAGGAAAATGAGCCTAAATCTGCACACAGGGAAGAGATAGCAGGGGGCCAGGGACTGACTTTAAACCACACACAGGAACAGGTTTCATTCCCACACTTATTTCCACCTTCTGCCACATAAACACAATATCAAAATGAGTTGGTGTTAGTCACTGCTCTACTACCAACTCAAATGAGAAAACATTTTTAGGAAGGATTTTCCCATTTTACAATAAAAAGGGATTTTAAAAAATGTGCTCATCATATATAACCAAAGAAAATGGTTTGGATTTTCAGTATTTGTTTTATAACATCTTTATATTAACAATACTGATGTGTCTGTCATTTTAATTTATTTCTTAAAAGTAAAGAATTGGTGGGATTCTTCGCTTCACACTGACCCCTCTGCCCACCTTAAAAATACGTTAAGTGAAAGTTACATTCAACATAAATAAATACCATTTGAAAAATTTCTGTACTTGAAATGAGTTGAAGTTACTGATAGAATGGCCTGGCAAATTGTTTAAATCTCTTGAAGAAACCAGGTGTTTCATTAAGTTTAGTTGGTAGAGATGAATGCTATTCAGATAATTGAGAAAGGGGACACTAACCTGTTTTGTATACATATGTTTGGTCTTTTAATAGAAAATCAAAATATGATTTCATAGACAAAATTTATATCTGATAACTCCACTTTATATTTGTAATCCAAGAGTACAACATTTAGACATGTGTGGAAAGAAACAAAATTTGTAATTAAGGCTCTCTATTATCACTAAATTATAGGATGGCTCCCTTTTTAGAAATTTTCACCTTTCTACTTTTTCTGGAGAATTTCCTGACTGCTTTCATTTGTTTCAGCTTGTGTATCTATATCAGGTTATACTCAAATGGTTTTAGAACACCAAATCTAAATAATTAACATTTTGATTTTTTCCCATAGTCATGCTCAGCCATAGTTTCTATCAGGTTAGGCAGAGGTTCTTATGCATGAACCATTAATCAAAGACTTTTGGTTTTCTAAGTTACAGAGGCCTATACACCCCTTCTTGATCATTGTTTCAGAGTCAGTGGTCCTCAGTAGGTGGCAATATTGCCCCTCTGGGATATTTTTGTCTGTCACAACCACAGCGGGGGATGCTAGTGGCTCCTAATGGATACAGGTCAGGGATGATGGTAAATGTGTACAATGAACAAGATAGAACTCCCCACATAGTTATCTGACCCTAAAGGCCAACAGCGTCAAGATTAAGAAAATCTATCATAAGTCATTCTAAAATTACATTTTAAATTATTATAATAACATTGCATTGATTTAATGGTCCCTCATTCCTACCTTTATGCCAGTTATCTTGCAAAGTGATTGATTCAAATTGGCCTTTTATAGGGAGTGGGTCTCTCAGTAATTCCAAAAAACGCTCTAAACAATTGTCTACACACATTTGTTTGCACATCAGTATTCTAAATTTAATATTAAAATGTATCTTAACTAATAAATTTTATTCCCATTTTGCACTGTCAATGCCACTTGTTTCTCTGATCATTATTTTTGACTATTTCCTCTTGATTATTAATGATATTATCTCAGAATGTGTCAGAAGAAATAATAATAGAAAATTTTGTTCATTTTATGGTTGTTTCAACCATTTGGTTTTTTCCCTAAAGGCAGAATGGTGACAGTACAAACGTAAACCAGGAAAAAATGCTTAATAGGTACTGTGGATTTAGCAAGTACAATGATGATGATGAGGATGAAGATGAGGAAGACGATGACAATTTACACATCTACTATCTACTATGATGACAATTTACACGTCTACTATCGTAACTAGCATTGATTTTACACCTCATAAGTGACTATCATAGTGGTGAGAACTTTACTTACATGAACACATTTCAATTTGGGAGGTTGCAAATGTTGATTCTAATCTGCCTGGACTGAATCTCCTCATGGTCATTTTCCTTTCAGTCCCACTCCCCCTGCTCGGGGTGGCAGATAGTAAGTCTTCAGTAAATACTGATGGAGTGAATACATGCTTGATGAATTTAATCTCATCTCAGAGACTACAACCTTCTGTTCGTCTTCTGTGGTACTCATCAAGTTCCATGTAGAACTCTGGTTGGTCTTACTCACCATTCACTCTCCTAGCATAGTGCCTGGGTCATGTCAGTCTCTTTAAAAGAACTTCTGAATAAAGAAATTAGTGAATATTTGGACTAATGCTTTTATATGTCTACCATTTTAACAGTAACATTATAAATGAGACTAAAAAATTAAATCATTGGCCAATGCCACAATCTGCATCCATGAGCTTCATTGTTTATGAAGGGTAAATGTCGTTCTTAGAAGATTCTTCATGAGTGTATAGCTGCATTCTTTTAGACAGTTTTAATTATCTATGTATCTGTCTATGTATGTAAGCTTGCATGCATATATGTACTTACATTTCTATTTATCTATCTGTCATCTATCATCTATTTATTATCTATCCATTATTTAGCAATCATTCCCAGCTATGCTAAATGAATAAATGAAGGGCTGTGCATTTTTCACCCCTTCGAATTCCTATCAATGCCAGATCTTTTTTTTCTTCTGGTGAAGTGGAAGTACAACCAAGCACTAGGTATTATCATTTATAAGAAGGAGAGTCAAATGTCATTTCTCTTTGCTTGTTAAAGGGACAGATTTTCATCAACAATTTCTTATTATTATCCACCATCTGTGTGATGGCTTTACATAATTACCTGTATACCATGTCTTTGATAGGCCTTATTTCTGATAAACAGAAAATAAAATTAAGCTCTCATATGAGATGCATTACAGAGGAAGCTTGGAATAAATGTAGTAGATTTAATTTTTCCCTTTCACAAACCTGACAAGGCAGCTGCTGGAAGGCTTACTTATGAATCTTTGTTTAGAATGAAATTCCAAATGATGAAGCATCAGCCTTTAATGACAAAATGTGCTATATGGTCAATTGGAAAGGAAGTGTTTTCTAGGCTTCGGTCTTAGATGCATCAAGAATTAAAAGAATATGAGATAATTTAGAATGATAGATAATCGTTTTGTGCCACTGAATTTTAAATCAACACCTGGGTTAGGCACGGCGAGTAGAATATGAAGCCAAGTACATTCAAGGAAGCCGTAGCATTTGCTTTTAATATTCATAAAGTTTTTACATTGAAGCTGTACAATATGTTCGATCACAGGTGGCACTTTAGGAAATTATGTCATATGATAGCAAATCAGCAGGTGTATGACTATTAGTGTGCCAAATGAGACTGGGCACAGGTATGATACTCCTCTCTGGAAGAAAAACAACAAAATATATATTCAAACTGGATATATATAATCAGGTTGCAGAATGGGAAATAGCTAGGACGTTATTGTCCAGAGCTATTTCATGTTATAAAATCAATTGTGTTGGAAATATGTGAAAAAAACACACTGATTAACAAAGGATAAATATCATCATCAGTGTAAAATATGTACAAATCCTAAGTGTTCAGCCCTATGAATTTTGGAAATTCTTTATATTCAAACAACTAACACTCTAAGATAGCGAGCATTTTATTGCCTCAGATCATTCTTTCCTCCCCTTTTAATGCACCCTCCCCCAAAAACCCTGTTTTTGATATGAGAGTATCGCTGTGGAAGTTCATGGACACTGTATAATCAATTAATCACTATATTCTTTTGTATGCCCAACCAGACTCTCTTAATTATGATGCTCTTGTTGAGATCCTTCCACACTGTTGGGTGGATCTGTAGCATGATCATTTTTCTTATGGACCAGTAATTTATTGTATGGGTCTACCACAGAGGATTGTTGTTGCTGTAGTAGTTTTAATCTATCTTTCTAATGATGGACAGTTACATTCTTTCTGGTTTGGAGCTCTTATGAATTAAGCTGCTATGAATTTTTCCAAAAAAGTCACTTCTGTGGACATATGTTTTCATGTATCTTGGATACATGATTGGAGTGGAACCGATGGGTCCCACACTGGCTGTATGCTTACCTTTATAAGAAAGTGTGAACCCCTCCTTCAAAGTGGCTGAACTATTTGACAATCCCATCAGCAAAATGTGAAAGTGTCACTTCCTCCACATTTCCCTAACATTTGATGTTTTTTAGTCATACTTCATTTTTATTTCAGATGTTTCAGTGGGTATAAAATGGTATCTCATAGAAGCTTTAATTTATATTTCCTTGATAACTAATAATGGTGATGATATTTCCACATGTGCATTGCCTATCATATCATGTATCTTTTTTTTTTTTTAAAGATTTTATTTATTTATTTGACAGAGAGAGATCACAAGTAGACGGAGAGGCAGGCAGAGAGAGAGAGAGAGGGAAGCAGGCTTCTTGCTGAGCAGAGAGCCCGATGTGGGACTCGATCCCAGGACCCTGAGATCATGACCTGAGCCGAAGGCAGCGGCTTAACCCACTGAGCCACCCAGGCGCCCTCATGTATCTTTTTTTGTGTGTGTGAAGTATATAAGTCTTTTGACCATATATTTTAAAAATAATTTTTAAGGTGAAATTAATATAACATAAATTTAACCACTTAAAGTAAATAATTCAGTGATATCTAGTACCTTCACAGTATTGTTCAACCAACGCCTCTCCATAATTCCAAAGTACTTTCGTCAATCCAAATCAAACCCCATACTCATTAAGCAATTTTCCCATTCTCCACCCATCCTGACCCCTTGCCAACACTGACTGTGTCTTGTCTCTATGGATTGAGCTGTTCCAGATATTTCACATAAATTAAATCATATAATATGTGACCTTTCATGTCTGACATTTTTCACTTAAAATACCCTTGGAAGTATTTAAGAATATAAATAACAGTATTTTGGAGGTTTTCCCATGGAGTAGCATGTGACACTATTTCATTTCTTTCCATGGCTAAATGATAGTCCACTGTAGGTATAAAACAGTTTATTCATTCATCTGTTTTTGGACATTGAGGTTATTTCTACCTTTCTGTTATTGTGAATAGTGCTCCTATAAACATGTGTGGGCATCTACTTGTTTGAGTACTTGTTTTCTATCCTTTTGGGTAGATATTTAGGAGTGGAATTGCTGACTTATAAGGTAATTCTGTGTTTAAGCTTTTTTTTTTAATGTGTTGTTTTCTTTTTAATTGTGGATTTTTGGAGTTCTTTAAATATTTAGTTATGCCTTTATCAAATAAGTTGTAAATATATTTTCTAGCTCATGGTTAAGTCTGTCTTTTGATAAATACAAACTTTGAACTCTAAAAAAGTTCAATTTATCATTTTTTCTTCAACATGAGTAACGCTGTATGTGTGACATGTGTGGTATGAGGAAGAAAGCCCTTTACAAAATCCGTCATGTTTCAAGTGGTCATGGAACGAATGTCAGGATGCTGGGTAAAGTAGTTTTAAGTTTCTTGATTTGGAAGTGCCGTAAGTGGAGACAAAATGACAATGGTTGTTACTTTTGTTATATAGCACAGTAGCATATGTGGGGTTTTCTTTTCAGGGCAATTTTTATTTATTTATTTATTTATTTTTCAGTTTCATACCTTTATTTGACAATCAGTGATTAGTTCTCATCCATGGTAACTGCAGATTTTTTAAAGCAGTGACAGGTACATAGGTAACCAATGCAGAGGGCTTGTTTGGTGAATCTCCATTCTCATTATGTTTTCTGGACAACTGCACATGGATACAATATGGAACATTCCTTACTCCTTTGGCCCAGACAGTTTTATTGAGCTTGGTGTCAATGCACACATCTTCTTCATGGCACATTTCCAGATTTCTCTGAGTGTGGGAGGGAAACACTTCTTGAAACTCACTCCATGGATCAGCTTGTGAATGTTGATGGTGTACTCTCCGCTCACTACCTTGTTGATGGCAGAATGGTCCTTCTTCTTGCTACCCATTTTTGTGGGAGCTATTTTCCTAAGTGTGGTTTTGGGCTCTATGTGGTCCATTCGGTTTCAGGCCTCATTCTCTAATACCTATCTAATCTCTTTCTTATAAACTATCCTGATGTCACACAGATAATTCTTGTATTTCTTGTAACAAGAACTTTGTTTAATACACCAAATCTGGACTTTGTATTTTTTTTATCACCCATTTGACAGGTCCATTATGTACTATAAGATTACTTTTTACACTTCTCATTCTTGAAAGAGCCATCTTTGAATATTTTACGAGCCTATTTTATTTATTGTTTTATGAATTTTGTATGTTTTGTCATTTATTTTATTTTGTTATTTTATTTTTAAGTAAGCTTATACCCAGCATGAAGCCCAACACAGGACTTGAACTCAAGACCCTAAGATCAAGACCTGAGTTGAAATCAAGAGTTAGGATGTTTAAATGACTGAGCCACCCAGGCACCCCTCCTTTGTCCATCTTAAAAGGCATTTCTTCATAGGTTTTGAAAAAAGTGTTTGGAAATGTATTACCTACCTATCTGCCGCCTACCAGTTAACTTGTTCCTTCTTGGGACTGCCATCCCTTTAGCTAGCGCTGCAGGTAGACTAAGAACAGGGAAAGAGCTGGATCTGGTTATTTTTAGCCTACACTTATGACCTAGGAGAAACCCGATTGGAAAGACCTTCTCTGAGGTTGTCCTCCTTCATTACAATCTATAGCCTAGGTATCCCCTTGTTTTTCACTATCGTAGCATCTTCTCAAGACCAGTTTCATACTTGCAAGGTCCAGTACAAAATGAGAATATGGAGCGCCTTGTTAGAAAAGTATGCACAATTTCAGAAGATGCCAGCAGAGCACTAACCCAAGAGTTGGCCCTTCCAAGTAGGAGTCCCTGAATGACCATGCAGTTTGTGCCCTGATGAAGCTGGTCCTATAAACTCTTCATACAATGTGCCATAACTTGTCATTGTAATCATCATGATAATAATTATGGTGATTTTACTGTTATGTTTGTTTGATTTCTAGAATATGGCAACATCTATGAAAGTGAGTTCCACGTGTTTTATTTCCTGTTTCATGCCAGCATCCAGACCCACACATACAGTATTGAAATTGAAAATCAGTTAGAGTTGATTAAATGAATAACTGAAAGAATGAATAGACCAACTGATATTTATGTTATAATTTCAACATTCCAGTTATAATTAAAAGTATAGAGAGAACACAAAACAGTTCTGTGTAGCAATGAGGAAAGCTTCATTATGAGCACCACTTCTGATTAATGGGAAATATCCTCACCCTCTATGGTACTCTATGGGTCTCATCCAGAATGAAACCTACAGGGGTCTCAAGTTCTGCCCTTGATGTGCATTTATTTATTTATTTATTTTTTAAGATTTTATTTATTTATTTGACAGAGAGAGAGATCACAAGCAGGCAGAGAGGCAGGTAGAGAGAGAGGAGGAAGCAGGCTCCCTGCCGAGCAGAGAGCCCGATGCGGGGCTCGATCCCAGGACCCTGAGATCATGACCTGAGCAGAAGGCAGCGGCTTAACCCACTGAGCCACCCAGGCGCCCCTTGATGTGGATTTAAACACCATCTTTCTACCCAGTCCAGGTTAGCAGTCCACAAAAGAGGGAAGAGCAGGTGGTGAAGATCTCTTAACCAGATTTTGACATGATTAATCTCAGTTGATTTCTTGATGCTCTCCCAATGATTGACCAGTGCATATTATATAAATAACTTTACTCATTGGCTCCATTGGTCCTCAGTACATTAACAGGCATAGAAGGTAGACAATATGGAATTGGTGTGTATTATCTTTTTGTGACAAAATAACATTGTAACATTCACATCAAATCTTTCTCATTTTTTTCTTGGATATAGTACAAAAGATCATTTTTCTGGAATAACAAATTTTCAATTGTAATATCTCCTTGATTAGGAAAAAAATGTATTAAGTTCAATTAGCAAACATACAGCACATCATTAGTTTTTGATGTAGGGTCCAATGATTCATTAGTTACATATAACACCCAGTAAAAAATGTTTAATCACTAAAGATACACTGTTTACTATTTGTCTATCTGGTGCAGTTTTGCTGAGTCCTTTACAAAATAATCACTCAGCCCTCCCCTCATTCTATTTATCCACTTTAATACTGTTGTGTGGCCATTTCTTTGTAACTGTTCTTCAAAAATTTCTCTAAAACCTCAATGCCCTTTTCCATCTGGCCTTATTTTATCTTATCTGTAACTTCCAAAATCTATCCTCATGTATTTCTTTCTTTTCTCCAACTTCTCAAATTCTGCCTTTCCCTGAATCACTCTGAACCAGAGAAATGAAAGAAGTATGAACTTTTATTCTTCACTGAAACAAATATGAAGACAGAAGTAGACAAAATTCAGATTGTATATGTTACTCTTTTTTGCATCTCTAATATTTTATAATTTCTTTTAGTCTAGTGAATTTAGTATGACTCTAAAACTACTTAATTAGGGCACATGGTACTTTTTATTTTGGTGCAAATAGAATTTTTTAAATTGCTCAAAATATAATCGTTTATTTTTAATTAATCCTTTGCAACTAAACGAAATACAAAATTTCCCAACATAAATATATATTGATGGTGAGAAAGAGAGTTGATAGAAGTAAGATCGTATCAGTACTAAAAAATCACATCCACATATTGGAGCAAATAAGCAATTGACCTCATTTACAAGTATTGGTATCTTCTTGGTATCTGTCATAAAAGGTAAAGAACAGCTAGCATGCAACATGGAGTTTTTGTTTACACAAGACAATCTTAGCTCATCATCAGGCTCTTTCTATTCCACTCTTAACTTGCTTTCATGGGAAAATCATATTACTAAGGGAAGGATTATCGCACAGTGTTTCCCTCTGGGGAAAAGTTTGGTAACTAACCCCACACAATCTGAAAGCCAGGCTTCCATATTCACAAGCTGCCTCTAGCCTGCTCCTTTCCTAGGCAAAGAGAAGTAGGGGAAAGACAGCAGCTCTCTCCTTTGCTAATTGGAATGAAAATGAGGGCTTCCTTTCTCCATTTCAAATGACACCATCTTCAGCCTGCTGAATAAATCCTTTATTGTGGACTTTCAATGCAGGAGGAATTCAATTCCATACTAGCAAGAGGGAGTCAAGGACATTGTAATTGATATTCAGAGTAACAAGGTAACCTATTTTCACAGGAAAGGTCACCTGAAAGACAAACAAGGACTTGAAGAACAGCTTGAGATTCTGAAGACAGTGACCAGTGACCACACAATTAGATGGTAATTGGGATCCTGGTGGTTTTTATTGTTCTGTTTTTTGTTTTTTGTTTTTCTTTCAGGAACAAGTAGTATTTCTAAAAGGTTCAGCTATTTTGCAATTCAAAGTCTAAGAAAACAAATAAATATTGTATCTTAGTAAAGACTAAGAAATAGACAACTTCATATTTTTTCTGTAGGTGAAATAGCTAGACCAATTTGCAACAGTCCAGAAATAATTGAGTGCTACTTAAAATAAATGAATCTGTTATATAAAACCAATACATAGATACATAAAACACAGAATTTGTGCAAGTATGGATGCAGTCCACATATACACACTAAGATGTTAACATTTTCCTAGGCCTACATCTGAAGCAAAGGAGTGTATAGCAGGAATGGAGGATATTTGAGATGGAAAGAAAACTGCTATCAACAAAAATCCCTCTCCTAAATATATTTCTCTATTTGTATGCCTGTAGGTGCTGTGGCAAGAAAAAAAAATATGTTGAGACTATAACAATCCTCTCTCACATGAAGTCATTTTAGTTCATTATGTAAGTGTGAATTTCCTCTGCTTAGACTCACCGAAGACTTGGAAGAGAGAAAAGATAAAAAGAGAGAGAAGAAAGCGAGGGAGGTGGGTCCCCAGCATCAAGTTATTACCTCAGCTCTTCCTCCCTGCATTGAGGTATCAGTGACTCCCAGCCAAACAGAAACCCTCCTTCTGCCTACTCCCTGGGTATTGTGTTTCTAGGTGACCAGAGTGCTGAGTATGCAGAGCTAGGGCTGTTGAAGCTCCTTCAGTGAAGGTCTGAGGTCAACTTTTTTTAATTACCATTAACCTAACACCAACTGTCGAAAATGCATATTTAGGAAAGTGACTTTGCTGGACATGAATCTGGTAAACACACACGACACACTAGTTGTAAACATAGTTCAAGGCATCCATTTTTTTTAGCTTAGGGGAAACCAAACGTATTTTCAAAATAGAAATATCTGAGAATCAGTGAGCATTCCTTGTATACCGGGTAAAGATGAGGGCAAAACATAAATATTGGCTATTTCCAAAAACAAAACAAAACAAAACAAAACAAAACAAAAAAACATGAGCGTGTTCCAAAGGAGACATTGTTTTATACACTGCAATCCGACCCCATGCTGCCCTGTGTAAACTCCCTTTTTACCCTTGGCCCTCTTCGGTTTCTTTTGCTTGCTTCCTTTTGTGTCCCACTTCCCGACTCCCACTGTGGCTGTTCTGAGATCTACCCCTGGCTCTGTGTCTCCCAGCAATCTTGTTAAATCTCATGACTTTGGATTATAGCTTTCCTCAAATGATTTACAAATGTTTATTCCACCCCTGATTGTTTCCTGAGATGCAGCCCTAGATCTCTGATTGCCTGCTGGGCGTGCACTATAGAAACTCACCAGCTCTTCAAGTTCAGTCTGCCCATTCTTCCAAATTCTTTCTTCTAATTCCTTTATGTCTGCATTAATGGCACCAGCCTGCATGTTACGCGTGTTTAAATTCTCAGCATTAGCTCTGATTCCACCCCCTTTTTGCTCCCATATCAATTTTTATGGAACATTATTCTTGTCTCTCTAGCATCTTTTCGCATCCATTTTGTGTAATTCCACGATGATATGCTACCATTTAGCCCCTCCTGACTTCCCTCAAGTCCTCTCTCCCGCCCAATGGTATAACTTATAAGCAGGTCCCTACCTCTAGCTTGTTTTTTTTTTTTTTTTCAAGCACCTTTGTTCTAAACCCAAATTTTGTTGTTCTAGATCAGAGCTCTCCAATCCTATTGCTTATATATCTAGACTCATGTTCAAATTCTTAGATATTGAACTAAAAAACTGGAGCCCTCGGAGATTCCTGATAACCTGGTTCTGCTCGGTTTTCCAGTCTTATCTCCTACCTGTCCCTGTCAAGCAACCTTCACATAGTAAGGCTTTCCTCTTTGATGAGCTCATTGCTGGGCCCTCATCCTCATAATATTGTCAAGCAAGAACAGAATTAGCTTTTCTACATCGACACATTTCTGTATTCCTCTCTTTCTTCAATTCCCTGATTCACAATCATCTTCTCCATAGTGCATTATCCACCTTGAGGCCAAAGATTATTCTAAACTCATCTTTTTTGAAGTCCCAAACATAGCAATATTTTTCATATATCCTATTCAGTCAAGAAAGACTTATTAAAAAGAATTAAATCCTCTGAAATGATTTCTTCTTCTGAATTGACTTTAAAATGTAAGTGTACTGTTATTGTTGTATTTAATATTTTCCTTTTGGATTATATTGACTTATGGACTGGTGTTACCTCTACAAGGATATAGTGCTAGTTGGCAAGAGTAATCTTTTTATCCCCAAAGACCCAGAATAGATGATTTCATATAATAATAAACACAAACAACATTTTAAAGGAAATGTCTTTGGGATTTTTCTGACAGAAATCTACTTAAGTAGTTATTGGTTTATGGAGTTAGGTGTAAAATCTCTGCCATCATTGTTGGTGACATGCTAGCTGTGCAATTTTTTTTTAAAGATTTTATTTATTTATTTGTCATAGAGAGAGAAGCAAGAGTGAGCACAGGCAGACAGAGTGGCAGGCAGAGGCAGAGGGAGAAGCAGGCTCCCTGCCAAGCAAGGAGCCCGATGTGGGACTCGATCCCAGGACGCCGGGATCATGACCTGAGCCGAAGGCAGCTGCTTAACCAACTGAGCCACCCAGGCGTCCCTAGCTGTGCAATTTTTAACAAAGTATAGTAAACAGTAACTTAGCAATATTAATATTTAAATAAAAGAAAAGAAAAATTCAGTATATTTTTTATTGTTTTGTTTATTGGTTTGTTGGTTTTCAGTGGAACAATGGAATCAATGAGAAGGGGATAAAGAAGATTTGTTGTACAGATTCTGATGTCTGCTTTCATGCCCTTTGAAGGTTCTGTAGTACTTGAAGCACAGGTAATTTATTATGTTAGAAAAGATTTCAAAATGTATATACTTCATTTGCCTTGGTCCTTGGCCAATTATTTTGGGGTTTCCCCCCCATCTTCCTTTGATATAATTCGACACAAGTTGTGGCTTACCACTTCAGTGAAATGAAAATGACAAAGAACTAGAAATTCTGAGTGCAAGTGAGCAGATTGTCATGTCCTAGCTTAATTGCATTCATTAGCAGCCTGTATATATGTAGGAAATAATTAATAAGCAGATGAGAGTGAAATCTACATCCTTTAACTTGGCTACTGTACCACTTCACCTGTCCCATTAGTGAGATGCACTTGACACACTTCTGTCCATGAATGTTAGCATGCCTACATATATACGTACCTCACAGACTTCATCATCATTGCATGATTTTTGTGCTCAAAGGAGCCACCTAACCCACTTAAAACTCTATAGAAAACCCTCCTATGCAGCACAATGCAGCAACTACAGATCTGCTGGATGCTGTGACATGCTCATGAATCTGATGGGCATCCAAGAAGCATGTCTGACCAAGGACACGTCTTCACGTGGGATATGCTTTTGGGGCTATGGAAACTGCCCCATTCCAAGAAGTCTCCCCTTAACATAGACTCTCTTGAAGGAGAATGTGAAAGGTTTTCTGTAGTTTTATTTTCTTTAACGTGCCAGTTAAAAGTACATACTTTGGGGGCACCTGGGTGGCTCAGTGGGTTAAAGCCTCTGCCTTCAGCTCAGGTCATGATCCCAGGGTCCTGGGATCGAGCCCCGCATGGGGCTCTCTGCTCGGCAGGGAGCCTGCTTCCCCCTCTCTCTCTACCTGCCTCTCTGCCTACTTGTGATCTCTGTCAAATAAATAAATAAAATCTTAAAAAAAAAAAAAGTACATACTTTGCCTTTGTAATTTTATTGTATGGCAATCCTAAAAAACGAAAAAAAAGAAAGGAAAAGAAAAGAAAAGAAAAGAAAAGAAAAGAAGAGAAAGGAAGGAAGGAAGGAAGGAAGGGTGTTAAGAATTCTTTTAAAGAAAGCAGCCATGGAACTCCACACTCCCACACCTTCTTTGAACTCAAGGTACTCTATCCAGTTGCTGGGAGAGAACCAGATAGCCTTCTTTTTTGCTCTTGAAAATGTGGCCAGAGACAAAGAAGTGATGAATGCATCTAATAAATAGAATAAATAAGTTAATAGCAGAGCTCTTTCAGGAAGGCAGATAAGCCTCCTGTCACTTGTTCTGAACCAAGCAACATTCCCACGAAGTCAGGCTGCCTTGCCTCACCCAGCAGTGACTGGAAAATCTGAGGGGTTCTTCCTTTTGGTTTCCTCCCACCTTTCAAATTTGATTCCATCTTACAGAAAGATCTCCAACTCATGTGGCTGTCTCAGAGAAACTCATACAAATATTTTGTTTGGATTTAAAAAGAACACTGGACAACATTGTCTGTTGGCAAAGACCAGAGGATGTCATTTAAGATATGAGCACAGATGTTCTATGCTGTTGTGCTACCATTAAAACAAAAGTATAAAGAATCTCCGTGTTGCCCCTTAAAACTAAGCTTTAGCTCATTTTGACCTTGGGTGCTAAAAAAATTTTCCTGAAATGTATAGCCAAAAAGGTAACAGTACTACAAAGTGCCAACATTATAACTTTGCTTCATTGTTTTTAGAACATAAGCATCTAGTTCCGATTCCCTTTTCTTTTGAAATGCTATTTAAGTTGTTAATAATTAGCTTTAAGTAAATAGCTTCAGCATGCTACAGACCACTTTAGGGAAGTATAAATTACGGCTCACACTTTGTCTCCACCCAGGAGCCTACCCAGGAGCTCCAGAAAAAAATAAAACAAAACACCTTCTTGGATCTAAGCATATCCATAACCCAAAATGTGTGTTTGAACACAACTGAGGTGAAGAGAATCTAACAATTGTTGAGCCTCTAATTTATACCAAACACTGAGCCAGGGAGTTTTACAATGTACACAATACTTCAAAGTTGAAGTTTGAGACCAGTGCTACCCCCACCAAGGAGGCTTTTGTGTCCTTCCACGCAGGATATTGTCATGGTTTTATTGAATGTGAAATGTATTTTCAGTTCTTATTCCAATGAAAAAGCAGCCCTCCATTGGAAAGAAAAGGAAACAGATGTAGTTTTTCTCAACAAACTCCCTTTTCAAAAACAAAAGCAAAACTGAAACAAAAAATAAATAATTATAATGTCTCTTATCAAGAAATCCCTAGTGTATTGTTATATATAATTTGTCATAAGAATTGCATCTGCCCTACCTGAGATGCCTACTAATGGTTTTGGTATCCAGACAGGTTAATGAAGTGGCATCCATTCCAGCACCACACACAATCAGTCTGATTTTCCTGGTGCGGGTCATACATTGCACTGCTACTTCTCAAACCTGTCTATACACCATCACCTGAGGTCTTGTTAAAAAAAAAAAAAAACACATCCCTAAGCTCGTTCCCAGACTTTCAGAATTCATAATGGATTCTTCTGAGCAACCAAATTTGAAACACTACATCAGGCTTTCATATAGATTGTCGAACTTAATTCTTACAAATTTTCTAAAGGCAGAATTTTACTCCTATCTTTACAGGGAAAGAATGAGGTTGAGGGATGTAGAGAAATAGGCTCAAAATAGTACACCTACCAGAATGATGGGGTTTGTATTTTAAGCAAGTAAGGCTGTCTGTAAATAATCCCACATTCATTCCATATATTATACTGCCTTTCCAGAAGAAAATCAAGTAAGGAACTATGTCAGACAATGCATAAAAATAAAGGATCTTTGAAAGAAGTCTCAAGAAATACAAATAAGCCATAGTCTCTAAATCTCTAGGGTCCCTTGCAAGGTCCTACTTGTCAATTAATTCAGTGGTCAATTCATTCAGCAATTATTTATTGAGCATCAACTACACACCAAGCATAGCTTAAAGAAGATTTAAATCAAAAACATCTCAACGAAAGCGCAATAACAGGAACGGAAGGCTGTAAGGCAATATCTCTTCATGTTAAGTGTGTCTATTAAACAGAATATTGTCAGTTGAATTGTATCCTCCAAAAGATATACTGAAGTCCTAATTCCTTGTACCTGTGAATGTGATCTTGTTTGGAAATAGTCTTTATGATGTAACTAAAATGTAATTAAGATAAGGTCATACTGCAGTAGGGTGGACCATTTATCCAATATGACTGATGTCCTAAGAAACACAGACACAGACACACACAGAGAACAAAGGCCATGTGAGGGTGTAGAAACACAGAGAGAAGACACCAGAGTTTGGAGTTGAGCAGATGCAAGCCAAGGAATGCTAAAAATTCCCAGCAACACCAAAGGCTAAGTAATGGGCATGGAACAGACTAGAATTTACATGGAGAACATGGCTTAATCAGCACCTTGTAGATTTCAGAACTGTGAAAGAATATGTTTCTTTTGTTTAAACCACCCGATTTGTGATACTTTGTTATGGCAGCCCTAGGAAAATACTACACAGAGGTTCTCAGTACTTTGATGTCATAACCTCCCCCAAATTATTGAGGATTTCAAAGAACTTTTGTTTATGTCACCTATATCTACCAATAATTACTATCTAAGCAATTAAGTCTAGAAAATTTTTTAAATATTAAGTAATTCATTCAAAGTGATAATATACTTGAACGTGTTAATATAAATAATATGTTTAAAAATAATTACATTTTTTAAAGGAAAATTCAATTAGAGTGGTACTGTTTTACAGTTTTACCAATCTCTTTAATGTCTGGCTTGATGGAAGACAGCTGGGTTCTCCTATCAGGGTCTGCTTTTAATCTGCTTCAATATGTTGTTCCGGGTGAAGTAAATGAAGGAAATATGGCCTCATACTGAAATATAGATATATCATTGGAAGAGAGGAATGTTTACTTAATAATCTTTTCAGATATTTGTAGATATTCGTTGACGTTACACTCAAGTTCATTAAGTGGTAGTGTCTTAGGGTTAGTTACAATGTGCATCTGAAACTTTATCAATAAACCTTCTATAGTTTGTTCTATTAAATCCATTGGTCTAGCTCACCCTTTGGATAAACCTTCTACATGTACATGATTTTGTAGGTTCATGATCCTTTGAAAAATATTCATTTGCTCAGTTATGCAGATTTTCCAAATGTTGAAACATTTTGTTATACAACATTAAGAAAACCACACCTGCCAATGTCAATCTTCTCAACTAAAAATTCCTTAAATATTTTGAAAATTTGAGGCTCATGGTGGTCAAAACAATTTTTCCAAAATTCTAATTTTGCTTGGAAACTCAAATTTTATAGTTCATAATTAATAATTTATTAGTTGTTCTTGAAGTAATAGGCTCATTTGACTCCATCTGAAAACATGTCACCACATATTCAAATGTGGATGGACACAATTTGTATGTCAGACTTTCTTTCAAGCAAACATGGTGTCCTATAACACAAGCTGGTAGTTTAGCTTGCAACTCACCACAAACTCAACTTGTGCATGCACACTTTCTCTTTCATTCAATAAAATGGTTTTCTTCACTTAAATATGAGCCAACTGAGAAAGTTTTGTTCAGATATTCTACAGTAAGTTCTACTGAATGAGTTGTGGGTAATCTGATTTTATTTCTCCCACATCAACCACCTTAGGGATTAATATGGCTGAAATTTTTCAGACTGGCTAATTGATAGTTAATTTATTCTTATATAAATAAATAGGCATAGAAATTGATCTATTCCCTTGAATATTGGAAACAGAATACAAGCAGAAGAACTCACTTTCATGTCATTATGCATACTTCTCCATCTGACATGGATACAGCATTTTATCTTTTTCCTCCTGACCTACAACTTTCTCTAATATGTCTCTTCTTCCAAGAATAAGTTCACCTGTTGCCTCTTCCTACAATACTTTTATCGTGTTTTAGAAGAACTTTGTATTTTAAACAGGGAAGGCTATCTGTAAATAATCCCACTTTTTTGCAAGATTTTACTCTCAACTACAATATCAGAGCAGTCCATTATATCACTGCATTATCACTTTGCACTCTAATACATTTCCCAATAGACTGTAAGGATCTTAAGGTAAAGAATATGCTTTTTTTTCTTTTGAGGTTTTGTATCCAATGAAGTCTTTATTAAACATTCAAAAAAAAAGCATCAATAATAAATAATTGAATGATGAGGAATCTAGTTCCATTTCCAACAGATAATAGCTACTAATAAAATGAGGATACTTTCCACCACATTGTGGATGGGATTTAGCTCAACTCCCTCATTGTTGGTGTAACCTACGTGGGTAGGATCAACCCCTCCAGCCAACATATGCATAGACACTTCAGTGTACTTTCTAACAGCAGTTCTATTACCCTGTCCTCCAAAACATTTTGTCCTTTAGAAGCTGTTTATAAATGACTCAAGGTCAGATGAGGATTAACAGTTTTGTCCTCCCCACCCCCCTTTTTAAATCTGTGTTAGAAAAGAGAAGAGAAGGCCTTCTAAAACTGACCTAGGGAAAAGAGATCTTTGCAATGGGTACAATATTAAGGTGATTTTCCCCTTTTCCTCTTGAGACTATCTGAATATTTGAACCTCCAGAGATAAAGTTGATGGGCAATTAGAGCTTTAAGAATCAGAAAACAATTCTGATTCTGGACGACCAGAGGGGGCAATACAATGAGGGCCCACAGTAAAGATTTTCAAAAGTAAAGAAGCAGGTTAATTTGCCAATTTATAGATTTCCCAAAGAAAAGGCAACAAGCATATCTTACAGTATTTTTTTTTTTTTATAAATTGTCAGGCTTTTATTACTCCAGATTAACTCTGTTTTGCTTTTCTGAACTTGATCGTCAATGCTGATCTAACTACTTCAAGCACTATCTGCCTGCAAGCAAGTTGAGTGTGACCCATGCACTCTGGGTTTTTTCCTCCTCCAAGATGCAGGAAGAGTCTTCAAAATCAACTTTTACAATCAGAGTGCTTACAGACTTCAGTTAATAGATGTGAGATTTCATTTCCTCAATGTGAGAACCATGGTTTGGGTGAAGTAATCATTATTCTTGTTATACAGTACCATTTCTGTACATAGTACCACATCAATAACAGCAGCGAGAATCATAGATGCAGCTCTCTAAATTAAACAAGACAGCTATTGAATGTTTAATTAAAAGCAAAGTGATAATAAGGACATATTTCCAGAGATTCAATCAAGTTGTAGTACATACACAATCTACCAAATAAGCCATCATAAGATAATTGAAAACTTTAGATAATTAGCTATTGTAATAAGTGCGTAGTTAAGCTGATTTAATATTATCAGATTCCCTGGGGATATATTTCCATAAAAGATGGGCTGGAGTAATATTTAGCATTAGAGATAGTATCTGTTTTTCATTTATAAATGTTGGGAGTATGAAAAAGTAGCTTACTTATCTAAAGATGTTAAATATTTAATTTAAAAAATCTTTACTAAAATACCATTGCAGAATTTGAAATGGCACTAAGTTTTGGGTTTAGGGGCAAAGAGTTTAAAAAACATCTGGAGATGCTGAAATTACCTGCATTCATTTATGTTATTTCGGTTGTAAAATCATATTCAATCTTGACCCACTCAGGAAATCTAACATAAACGTCCTGCTGATTTTGACAGTCATACAGCAAAAACACCCTCTAATGAGCATTTAATAGTCACCAAAAGTTTTGCATTAAGTACAAAGCCCTTTTGATTACTTATTCCACTAATTTAAAGTAAATGCTTTTACAGATGGCATCTGTTAGGCCGCAGAACGTGTGCTGCATTCATATGTCGTCATTGAAAATAGATTCCAGCTTTAGTAGAAAGATTGTACCAAAAAGATCAAACATGAAACACTGAGTAAACATTTACCAGTGATGTATTTTCTTTAAATATCTTCATAAATACTTACCCACTAGGAGAGATACAATGCTCAGGGTCTGAGCAGTAATTGAGCAGCACCTTGGCAAATTAACGCCTACATCAAATGATCTCGACAAAGAAACTGAGCTCCTCATTCTACCTCTCATCTTCCTAAGTGCAGAAGCATATACTATTTCTGTCCCCTTCAAACTGTATTCTATTACATACATGAGAAGTGCCATGAAATGCTTTCAGATGGTAGAGGTGATCAGGAAAATCACAATGGCATATTACAAAGAAAAACAAAAAGGAAGCAGAAGATTGCCTTGCAGACTGATAAATATTCTGGGTTTCTCTTAATTAATAGAGTTACTATTATTAGTTCCTTTGGACAGCAGAAGACATTGTGATAAAAAGGACTAGTACAAATTATACAAGCTGGGATCATGTAACTGAACTTCATCTACACATAAGAAAGGTCATACAATCAGAAAACATGAAATGAACCCGATTTACTGGTGCCTCAGTAGCTCTGTTTTCAGGACTCTGGGGAGCATACCAGCTGCCCCTGGCCCAAAGGCAATGATTGACTATGGTGAGATCCCAAGGCTTCTCCTGGAAACAAAGCTGAGACCATGTCCCACCCTTGCTAACAGTGCAAGCAGCTTCTGCTCAGGAAACACAGAACACTAGCTATTCTGATATGCTAGTGTCACTGGTTTTTAAGTTTGGCACCTTGGGAATGAATATTCAAGGATCTTGAGAAGCTGAAAAAGTTACAATGTTGGATGAATCCCAGCACTTACTCTCACATTTTGTGTGACTGTGGAAATTGAGTGATAATAAATTTATTTAAATAAATTTATTTGAAGATTTCCTTTTAGATCTTTTTTATTTGTTAATGCTATAAAATGTAGCTTCAAAGCCACATTACAATGCAAATTTATCAGTGTGTCAACCTTGGCCGTGCTCTATGCCTTGTAGAACATTTAGCAGCGTTCCTGGCTGTTACCTACGAAATGACGGCAGTATCCTCCATACTCAGTTGGGACACTCAAAAACGTCTCCAGACACTGACGAATGTCCCCGGGGTTGAAATCCATCTGACACTGACAAAGCAATCCTCAGTTGAAAATAAGTGAAATACAAGCTGAAATATTAAAATAACCAGCTAACCAAGACTGTATTGTATATAAGGACCCAAACGTATTTGAAACCCTGATAATCTGCCATGTGACTTCCTTTACATGATCTTATGATTTTCAGCCCATGCTCAAATCCGTAAGTCTTCATTATCTTAGCTAATATGCATCCTATTAGAAATAGCTTAGGAGAATTTCTAATTTGTTTTCCTTCAATAGTCTCCTATAGCAAGAAATACGGTTTTGTTCTATTTTTTAAAAATTTTTACTGTGTTATGTTAGTCACCATAAAATACATCATTAGTTTGATGCAGTGTTCCAAGATTCATTGTGGAATGCAGTTTCTTAAAAGTCTTCCAGAGCTTAAAGATTAAGATGAACACATAGGAGACTGACAAAAACTTTCTTGTCTGACACATGGTTGAAAAAACTGGGATGATTATCTTGGGAGGCAAAAACAACAATGATAGAACTTAAGTGGAGGTTGGACATAACTGCTGTAAATATTTAAAGCAATGTCGTTATGCAGAGTCTGGATTACAGTAATCTAGATCAGTTCACAAAATATCTATTAAGCACCTACAATATGCCAAGCCATTTTGTTATGGTCTGGAGCTAAATAAACGAATAATGGTCTCTGATTTGACATACCCACAATTAAGATAAGGCAAGGAAATACGCTTGATTTGTTCTTAATTATTATTTTTATTTATTAAAAACAGATGATTATATATATGTATATACATATATATGTCAAGAATTAATGAATGTATGTATGCGTGCATGCAAAGATCTATACTTGAAATATTTATGCCCAATGTAATAATGCCCTTTTACAGATAAAGAGGCATATTTTTTCTTCTGGTATCTAACACAAAGTTAATTAACAAATAGGCACTCAGGAATATATTTTTTAATGTGCTTGATGTAAGCTTTACTCTTCACATTCAATTGTAGTTACTGAGATTTATTTCAACTCACCTAAGAGTTAGATTGGAGCTGGATTCAGTAATAATTTAGTCCATGGGGTCATTACTATGTGTAAACTTGATTCCTTTTCTCAAAAGTTACAAGTTAAATACACACACATTTATGCATATTTCCCTGAATGATTCAATATAGTTGCAAGTCTTTTCAGTATTTTTTTTATTTCATTTTTTAATAAATATGGAAATAAATATAGACCAAAACCAAGAGAGAGCAGCTAAACGCTAGTTCTATTCACAAATAGTAAGACTCTTTTTGGGGTTATTTGTATACAAACTCTGAGTATTTGTCTATTTGTTCTTATGCATTAATATTCTCCAATGTTAAATCTGAAACCAAAGTTCTGGTATATGTCTTGTCCCACATATGACATACTTGTTTATACTGTGGAATCATGTTTGTTTAAATAGTGTACTTATCCAAGAAAAGAGTCCGTCACATATCAACTCTCCGAGGAAACAGCAAGACTCCACGCAAACTTGACCTTTCCATTCTCTGGCTTCTATTGACCTTGATGTCTGCACCATGCCATGCCCACCAATTCTGTAACTTTCTATAGATCTTGGCCAACCACCCTCACTTAATCATGAGAAAGTAGAAATTCTTTTGAAGTTAAATTATATGCAATGTAAAAATTGTATAGCTAGTACTCAGTAAAAAAGTAATCCATGCAGATTTGAGGGACAAAATTCCAGATATTTATAAACTCCAATAACCAGTGATATATGCAATATATTATAGTATATTATATATACATACACATATATATACTACAAATACATATATAGTATGTTATGCAATATATATTATACTATATATAGTATATTATATTATAGTATGTGCAATATTATATATTATAGTAATATATGCAATATTCCCTAGATACAAGAGATTAAGGAAAGTTGTTGGGAAAAACAGGGTTATATTTTCTTCCTGCCCTGAGTACAATTCTAGTTACACTCCTGAGATAAAATAATAAACTGTGACTGATTAATTAACCAACAGTTATAGTTGAACTAGTTTTACATGATTCCCAATTTAACTTACTGACCTCATCTATAAGAATAGACAAAGGAAAAGAGAATTAAGAAAGGATTATTACTTCATTCATTATTTTTTTCATTTTCTTCATCCTTTTTTTATTATTACCTTAATGTAAATATATGAACAACTCTAAATCTGTGTGTTGGGCAAGTTTGAAATTTCTGGGTCTTTATCCTATAGAAATTTATCATCAGTATCTAATCAGTTTTAATTCATTACCATTAAATTGCAACTTATCCTTCTTTTTACAGTGTATTCAAAGTTGGGGCACCTGGATGGTATAGCTGGTTAAGTGTCTGACTCTTGGTTTCTGCTCAAGCGTGATCCCAGAGTCCTGAGATCGAGCCCAGCTCAGGCTCCGTGCTCAGTGCAGAGTCTCCTTGAGATTCTCTCTCTCCCTCTCCTCTGCCCCTCCTGCTCATGCACTCTCTCTCTCTCTCTCTCAAATAAATAAATAAATCTAAAAAAATTGTATTCAAAGTTGATATTATCAAAACCACTCACTCATCAGACTAATTTCTAATGTAAAAATTGGGAAGAGAAAATTCATAGAAAGAAAGACAGGCTACAGATAATTATTAACTAATAGTTGACTTACTATTATTTAGTCATTATAGTTAGCCATAAAACTTAACTCTTACTTTCTTAGACTTTGGGGCAAATAGGAAAAAAACAAAATGTAGATCTTATTGTCTACCAATGGAAAGCAAACAAACTCATTAAAGAAACAAGCCTGACTCTAGGCTCAAAGAGGATAGTGTTCTGAATGTTTATTTTATAAATAAGTACAGCATAAGTGATCATGTCATCCGCATTGCTTAAAAATCCTGATGAACTTTACATACTCTTCTATGTTACTTTCCTATGGCCACTGTGACAAATTGCCATGAATTTAGTGGCTTAAAATAGCAGAAATGTATTATAATTCTGGCTGTCAGGTGCTTAAAGTGGCTCTGAGTGGGATTCAATCAAGGTGTCAGCTTGACTGTACTCCTTTCTGGAAGCAGTAGGGTGGAATCTGTTTGTCTTACCCTTTCCTAATCTCTAGAAGTCACCCACATTCTTTGGCTTGTGGCCCCCTTCCTCCGTCTTCACAGCTGCCATTCAGAACCAGATTCCTAAACTGCATCCCCCTAAGCTGACTGTGGTTTCTCACTATTTCACGTCTAAGGACCACCTGGATAATCCCCCAATCAAGGTCATCTCTCCATCTCAAGATTAGTTTATTAGAAACCTTAATTTCCTTTACCATGTGACATAGTGTATTTCCAAGTTCTGTGGATGAACAGGAATATCTTTGAAGGTGGGGCATTATTCTGCCAAACACACCCTCTATCTTGATATCAGCCATTTGGGAAAACCCAAGTTACTTGTGTTCACTGGGGAACGAAGACTGAGTTGAGGGTTTGATGTAAGGAAAGTATATTCTTTCTCATATACCTTTACAAAAATTGAGTATCCTGAAGATAGTTTGCACATACCCTCAACTAGCATTTCTCGGTCACAGAGCACATATTATAGAATGTCATGAATCTGTGAATCTGAGGAAGAGAAATATGTACAGTTATGGCTAGCTAGTACTAAATTACTCCAAAATAAGGTGCCTATAGGACTTATCATGAAAATATGAACAATTTCAGAACTAAACGTGGGTGCTATTAGCAGGCATAAGTCAGGTTAGTTTATCTCCAGTAAACTAAGGGGTTATGTTCACCACATTGATAAAGTCCATCCTATCTCCTCCATTAGTAAGGAATAGTTATGGATGGTATGTTCTGTCATTTGTGAATGTTATTATTTGGGAACATGATATAGTTAGGAGGAGGGGGCAGTTTAGAAAACAGCTTTGACCATCACTCTCAAATACCAGTTCCCCATGTGATTTTTCCGTGACACTGAAAAGTAGACAAATCAACACTAAAATCACTCTAGTGATCTTAATAAAATTCAGTGTGTAATTGTATTAACTGGATGGTATGGTTAGAGCACTTCTGGTATTCAATTACATAAAAATGATCAATCTATAAGTAGAAACTAGGAAGTGTATATTGAAAGGGAAGGGGTAGGATGAAACAAATTCTTGAATCTCTATGACACATGTATTATTGGCAATCCTAAGCCTTCTCCTAAACCATTACTGCTCATATCCTTCTTGTATTAGCTCTAAAGTAATTACAGAGACTGGTGTCATACATTGGCATTGTTCCCATTACCTGCCCTTTACATCACCACACTACCAGTCCAGGCTATTACTCTACACTTTACCCACATGCTAATCATTCCTTTTCTAATCTAACCATTTATTTCAATGCTTCAGATAAGCTCCTGCTGAGACATCATCCATGGCCTTCCATTTATTGGCAGATCAAGTCCCAAATCCTCAGCTTGTCATTAAATGCCCAACATAGTCTGCCTTAACCTTCATTCAAAGTCACAGATACAGATTTTTAAAACTTAAACATAATCAGCTATAAATCCTTCATTTCATAGGAAGGAAACAAAGCTCAGAAAGATTAAATAACTTGACCAAGGTCATGCTGCTAGTGACAGGTAAAGCAGGAAAAAAGGTAGTCTGATTCCCTGTGTGTCCCCCTACAAATTCCCAATACTATTTTCTATTAGCCTAAATATTACGTTAGTTTTTGTCTCAAAGTCTTCTAAATAGGACTTCTTCATGCTTTACTTTGCATTATTGACAGGAAATCAGGACTTAACATTGAATTATTGAGGATAACAATATTGATTTTTTTACATTTAAGTCACCAATAAAAGTGTACATATTTTGTACCATTTTTTATGATGTTTTGTCCCTTCCAGGCATTTTAGAAATTTTTAATTTTCTGCTAAAATTTCTATTACTGTTGACATACTTTTCATAAATCAAATACTTTATGCTTATTTTATTTATGCCCTACAATATCTCATATGCTGTCTTTCTTATTTATGCTACCCCTCTCTCCTTCCCTTCATCTCCCTTTTTACCTTTATTACTACCTTTTGAACATTTGTCTCTTTTTTATATTTATACCCAGTGATATTCTAGAAAGATTTTCTGATGGCTCATGAGAGATTATGTAGGGCAATAAAATAGAATGAGTGGAAAATAAGGCAACAAAAGAAGTAAAAACATGGGTTGGGAGAAAGTAATGCCAGAAACAACAATTCAAATGCAAACTACAGTGATGTACGTGGGAATATAACTTTACTCTTAGCTTCGTATCAAGTAACATGAAGTAAGAAGACATGTCAGCTAATCAATTTCATATTTATAAAATTATTTGTACATAAATTAAGAAGATGCCACAATTGTCCTGGGAAATTATAAGTGTTCTGGCAAATAAGATTATTGGAATTTTTCCTAAAGAACAAATCATGTTATACAGTAAACTCTATTTTTGACAACACACATACAAATGTTTGTTCATTAAATATTAACCACTAATTTTAACTGATAATCTCACAAAAAATAGAGAGAGAATCAGAGGAAGGAAGGAAGGAGAGAAAGAAGGAAGGAAGGACATCATTCTCACCTTAAAACATGAGAAAATATAGACAAACTGGAAATATGACACATACATAGAAATCAGAGAACTGGGTTGCAGAGTAAACATCCAAATCCTTGTCTGGAGAGAGAGAGGTGAATGCAGGAAGAAAGCAGGGCCAGAGAATTTTGTCAAAGCTGGTAAGAAGATTCAGTTAGAAATTTTGGACAAATTACTAAAGGCAAGTGCAGGTTGGGATGACAATTAAAGCACTTGAGGTCCATCACATCTGCAAGCTTTTTAGCAAGAACCCCAGCAAGTATGCAGAGCTAAAGAGGATCCTAAGAAAGCTCTAGCCACCTCTGAAAACCCACACCAACCCATCTTCCCTACCTCCCCTACAACAACAAAATGCCCTAATCAACAGAGGAAAAAAGAGCAAGACACTTGTAGTCTGAAGTCAGATACTGATTGTGGTTGGAAGAAGTGAACAAGCAAACAAAAAGCTCTAGCCCCTGGAGACAGGAAGAAATATTTGCTGGGTTCTGCATTCTATCAGAACTGATTAAGATTGGGCTCTTGTTATCCATAGAACGCTGAATCTAGCAGTATTTCTGTCCTTCCCCCAAGGGAGTAGGAGCACTTCTGAGGGCCATACCCTCAAGACTCATGTTTGCAATACCCACCTAAGATAGACAATCAAAACATCAGAAAATGCACACCACATGTTGCCTTTCATCACTACACTAATAAGCACTGGGGAAACATAAATTGGAATAGAGTTAGTAATACTGCAAAAGACAAATTCTAGAGAGTAAGGCCAAGGGAAGATCCAAAGCTGAGCAGGGAAACTCCAATGCGAACCACCTTCAAACCTGCCTAACTTCTGACTAGAGTTACATGTAATGGACACCAAAGGCCCAGGAAAAGGATATGTATGCTCAGATTTGCTCATTTTACACACACACACACATACACACACACACATTCACACACATATATACATACATATATAAATTTATTTATGTATTTATTTAGTTATTTCATATACTGCCTGAAGATACAAAACAATCATTCAGACTCAGATATGACACAGATACTAGAAGCATCAAGCAGAAAATATAAAATACCTATAATAATATGCAAAAGGCTTTAGGGTGAAAGGTAGATGACATATAAGGTCAGAGAGGTAATTTCAGTAAAGAAACAGAAAATCTAAGTAAGAAAACAATGGAAATGTTATAATAGGAAACAGTTAACAAAGATGAAGAATGTTTCCAACTTGCTCATGGTTAGATTCAACACAGCCTAGGAAATTGTCAGTGAGCTGGAAGATAGGAAAATGGGAATGATGCAAATAGATATCTAAACAGAAAAATAGCAAAATAAAATTTACAGAGAATTCAAGAGCTGTGGAGTAATTTCAAACAATTTTTAACAGATTAGTAGCCTTAGAAGTATAAGAATGTGAGTGCAGAACAAGAGACATACTGCACAAAATAAAGGCCGTAAACTTTATAGTCCTGATAGACACCATACCAGAGATCCAAGGACCACAGAGCATACAAAATTTGACAAATAACAAAACAAACAAAATTGCCAAACGCACATAGCCATTTAAAGTGCTGAAAACCAAAGACAAGAGAAAATTTTGAATGCAGCCAGAGGGAATAAAAAGTCATTTTATCTACAAAGGAATAAGGACAATATCAGAGCAAACTTTTTTTTTTTTAATTTTATTTTTTATAAACATATATTTTTATCCCCAGGGGTACAGGTCTGTGAATCGCCAGGTTTACACACTTCACAGCACTCACCATAGCACATACCCTCCCCAATATCCATAACCCCACCCCCCCTCTCCCAACCCCCCTCCCCCCATCAACCCTCAGTTTGTTTTGTGAGATTAAGAGTCACTTATGGTTTGTCTCCCTCCCAATCCCATCCAGATGGCCAACAGACACATGAAAAAGTGCTCCATATCACTCGGCATCAGGGAAATACAAATCAAAACCACAATGAGATATCACCTCACACCAGTCAGAATGGCTAAAATTAACAAGTCAGGAAATGACAGATGCTGGTGAGGATGCGGAGAAAGGGGAACCCTCCTATACTGTTGGTGGGAATGCAAGCTGGTGCAACTACTCTGGAAAACAGCATGGAGGTTCCTCAAAATGTTGAAAATAGAACTACCCTATGACCCAGCAATTGCACTGCTGGGTATTTACCCTAAAGATACAAACGTAGTGATCCGAAGGGGCACGTGCACCCGAATGTTTATAGCAGCAATGTCTACAATAGCCAAACTATGGAAAGAACCTAGATGTCCATCTACAGACAAATGGATAAAGAAGATGTGGTATATATACACAATGGAATACTATGCAGCCATCAAAAGAAATGAAATCTTGCCATTTGCGACGACGTGGATGGAACTAGAGGGTATCATGCTTAGCGAAATAAGTCAATCGGAGAAAGACAACTATCATATGATCTCCCTGATATGAGGGAGAGGAGATGCAACATGGGGGGTTAAGGGGGTAGGAGAAGAATAAATGTAATAAGAGCAAATTTTTTTATCAGCAACCATGCAAGCAAGAAGTCAAAGGAATGAAGTTGTTGAAGTGCTAAAAGAAAAACAAAACTCTTAACCTAAAAGTTTACGTACACATTGAAAATGTACTTCAAAAATGGAGGAAAATACATTCACAAACAGAAATAGGAAATTCATTGGCAGAAGACAGGCTCTACAAAAAAAAAAAAAAAAAAAAAAAAAAAAAGTTGGAGAAAATTCTTTAAGCCCCAGAAATGTGACATTGCCAAAAAGTTTAAGCCACTGAAAACAATAATAGAACACCAAAAAGGGAACGAATAATGGTGTAATACAGTTTTCTTCTTTTTTGTTGTTGCAAAAAGTAAGCACTTTTTCTAAGAAGATTTACTTGAGAGAGAAAGCACACAAGTGGGAATAAGGGCAGAGGGAAAGAATCTCAAGCAGACTCCCCACTGAGCAGGGAGTCCAATGAGGGCATGATCTCACAACCCTCAGATCATGACCTCAGCTGAAATCAAGAGCTGGATGCTCAACTAACTAAGCCACCCAGGCTCCCCAAAAGTAACCACTTTTTAAAGCAAAATTTGTATCAAAGTATTTTGCTTTTATATATAAAATGGAAATACATGACAAACACGGCATAAGGGATGAGAGAGAGGAATTGGTAATATACAGTTATAAGGCTTTTATACTACATGTAATTCTGTACAACATTATTCAAATTTAAATTCAAATTATTAAGAAGTGTGTAATGTAAACCTTAAGACAAAGGTTTACATTAAACTAGACTTTTTACACTAAACTAGTTTATACTAAACTAGACTTTAAAAGTAATATTTTTAAAAGTCAATTAAAAAGATTGAACTGGAATTATTTAAAAAAAAATTCTCAATTCAGACCAGGAAAGGCAGAATAAAGAGGGAAAAAGGAAGTAAAGAACAAATAGAAAACAGCTAGCAAAAAGGTAAAATTTAATCTAACCATAATCTCAATAAATGTTAAGGGTCTAACTATATCTGTTAAAGCACAGAGATTGTAGGGTTAGAATCAATATAAAATTAAACAAATTCGACATAATAGTCACATGTAATAGAATAATTTGACATTATTAAATGGCTATTTTTGGTTATTTTTCTTATATTCCAAGTTTTAAACTCTGTGCACAAATGTACTTTTAAAATATAGTTTTGATCACATCACATTATTCATTTGGTCCCTGCAAAATCATTTGAAAGTTAACTGAAATGAAAATTTCAGTCATAGTTCCTTTTTTAACTAGTTATTTTCATATTGGGTACTACTAAGGCAATACAAAAAATTTAAAATCATTCCGTCTTTTCAGAAGGATCATATTCTTTATATCTATTTTCTTTTATTCATGAAAGGACAGGAATATAATTATAATTATCTAACTCTGTAATCAATGCTGATATTGTTTACTCACAATTCCTGTTATATTATTATGAAATTGTTATGCTGAGCATAGAACCATTAAAAAAGATGTTAAAATTCAATGTATATGACATAATTAAAAAGGGTATATTAATACAAATTCAAACACAGTTTCTTATCACATATTTACTGTGTTCTATATATAGAAATATATATAATTACACAGAAAGGAAATTCTTTTGGAAAGATTTTCCTTAAATTCACTGCCATATTTTTCCTTTGGTATTATCAGGTAAATTTCCTTCAACACACACATTGTCCAATGTACTAAGAAAGTTGGAAACACTTTCCAACTAAAGAAATCCTATTAATATGAGTATGTTATAAAGAGAGATTGACTTTTCAAACCTTATTATTTGAAGACTTTAAGTGAGCTCTTAGAAAATAGAGATAATCTGCAGAGATGAAGACTGAGAATGAATGTAAGAATTTTGATGATTACTTTCAAATGTTTAAATCATTAATAGAATATTAGGGATATCATCCCTGTAAAGTTTTACCAATTGATTATTATATCTAAGTGGACAATATAAAACACACATTAAGTGACCAATACATTCTGGTTTTGTTGTTCTTGTTGTTGTTTTTCAGATATTTTTAGGAGCAAATATTATCTTATGTACAAATAATAAATGACAATTATTAGTATTTAGGTCCTTTTTATACAAGGAGGGTGCAGTGTAGTAGAAGAAAAATCTGTGGATAAAATTAGGACATAGCTACTGCACAAGAAAGCATACAAAAAGTGCCAAATGTACTTTCTTTGTTGGAAAAAGAGAAGAAACATTACGTTTGCCCAGATAATTTTTCTCTAGAGAATTTTTATCCACCTTGCTCCATGAAGAAATGTAGATATCATCCAAAGAAAAGTAAGTCTTTGGGCAAGTTATTAAGTGTCATTGACATGATATGCTTTTCTGTGTCTTATAATTACCTTTCTTTCTCTACCCTGGGCAATCAAATCCAATAGGAATTGAAAGCACCAATTCAATTCTGTCATCCTGTTCCATTGTATGGGGCTGTTCCTTTTGTGAATTGAAATTCTAAGCAGCCTGAGAAATGGCAGAAACTTAAATTATTATGGTCCTAGTTACTGAGGAAATAACTCTATACAGATAACTAAAGTATGATGGTTAGAACAAATTGAAATATTCTCATTGAAGTGCACTGAACAAAGTGTAAGTCACTAGACTAAATAAGACGGAGAAGGTAAAACTTTATAGCAGTCACCTTCTTAACTTTATTAATTTCTTTTTCATTGTTATTTCAATCTTAAAATGGAATTGTGATGTTTTTAATTGGCTACAGAATTTTCCTTAAGTCAACAAAATAGGCATTTACTAAGCACCTACTAACTGTGGCAAGCTCTGCTAACGATATGGGGATGAACCAAAAAGATCCTGAGCCACCCAAATTGAGAGATTGAAAGGAGAAACATAAAATAAATAAATAAATTGATAAATAAATAAATAAATAACTTTAATATGGCATGAGATGTGTTCTACTAAAAACAAGAATAGGGTGTTAGGAAATATGACAGAAGGCAGCCTTGAGTGGGTGGTAGGATGTCAAAGAAAGCATTTGTGAAAATGATCTGGTATTTAGTGCAGGAGAAAGACTTGGTTAGGCGAACAGTGCAGCCTTCCCAAGGATCACGGAGTCAATCTGGAAATCACAAATAATCCCATATAGACTGAGCAATGACTGATGAAGGAGAACTGGCAAGAGAGACAAGGAGGCAGAGGCCACATCATGAAGACATTTCTATACTACAAAAAAATAAGCCTAATTTTAGCTTCTGAGGAACAGAGAGTTGCTGCTGAGTTTTACAACGGGGCATGATGTGTCTACAGCCATTGGGAGAGTCCCACGCTTTGGGCACAGAGACGAGTTTGCCAGGCACAGATGAGGGGTGACGGAAGTCGGGCCTCATTCTGCCCCACCATCTGTGCACTTGGGTGGCAGGCTGCTCAACCCTGAGGGGAAAAGTACACTTTCTTTGTAATCCTTGGGTAAAGGGAATGCTTCTTTGAAATGTGTTCAGAGACAAGAAGATTTGATCTCCCTAATGGCCCTGTGAAAGAATTTTCTCTGTTTTATGTTGGAAACTACTGAAGCTCAGAAAGGTTAACACTCAAGAGTGGTTAAGAACAAGGGACTAGGTCTGAGACTAATAGCCGCTCCCTGCCGGCTATCAGAGCTCTAGCAAATTATTTCACAGTTCTGTAACTCAATTGTGTCATGTTTAAAATAGGGGTGATGCTACTGTCTTACTGGGTTTTCATCGCTGTTAATTTATTATTAGCAAATGATTTAATGTAAAGTGATTATAAGACCAACCAGCACATATTAACTATTCAGTAAGTATTAACTATATCTGTTTCTCCCAATCAACTTAGTCATGAGATGGATTGAGAAACCCACCCTGTTAAAATTTTTCAAAAGATAGGTACTGAAATTTGACAGAAAATATAATGACTTTAACACACAACTGGATTGGAGTACAAATTCTCCGTGTGTACATAAAATGCACATAGTTCAAATGGCTGAGATAGTCACCTTGGAGTAGACCCTGGAGTAACAGGTCTGAAATGTATTTCCGTGTGTAAGGTCAGTTACATAAGCCATATGTTCCCCCTTCAGATGTGAATCAGTTTCATAGACAAAATAGAAGGGAAGGAAAAGGAAGAATAAATACGCAGATGATTCATCATGGTGGAGACATTTTTCATCAGGGAAAATAATAAAAGATGTCCCTGAAAGGTGTTGCATTTAGTATCAGCACAAATGAACAAATCTTCCAAGAATTCTTTATCAGTAGAAAGGCCCCCAGAGAGGGACCAGAGGATCAGAGGCCTGCAGATTCCACATTTGTTATGAAATGACTACTTTTAGTACCTGTATAAAATTTACTTCCACATACTCTATAGACTGGAATTGAATATTCTACTTTTTATTTTTTATTTTTTTAATATTTTTATTCCAGTTTTTAAATTAAGATATTCCAAATTTGCTGTAGGGGAAAAACAAAACAAAACAAAACAAAACAACTGGAACACGAAATCAAAATCTATCCTTTGTATTTGAAGCCTTAAAGAAGGAAGTACTAAAGGTGACTTAAAATGATGCTAATACAAATTTTCAGTGTAAGAAACTACTTAATACGCCTTCATTCATACCAATACACATATTGATCAGCATCCGTTATCTGGTTATGACAGCATCCACACCTCAGAACTGACCACAAGGGACTGGTGATAGCAGTCCTAGTTGGGATACATTATTTCCTCACATTGATGCTTTTTGTGATTCACTCACTTTATTTTCTATTTCAATACTGTTGCCTTTGGGAACTCGCTTTATTGTACTTGTCTTTTTGTACTGTGTCATTTTTGTTTTTGTAATTACACCCAGGACACAACATTTATTTTGAGCAAAACTAGGTCTTCATTCATTTTATGCCACAGATCCCTTACGTGTCATACCAAGACGTCATTCATATACTCTGGGAACTCACACTCACGCTTTGGTAAAAAGGTATTCTGATTGGTCACACATGTATATATTTTTTTTTAATGTAAAATCCTCTATTAGACTCAGATCAAAAGTATTCATTATGAGAGCTGAAGTTTCAAATCTGCCCTGCTGTATTCAGAAAAAGACTTGTCTCTGTATCAAACGTAACTTATTGCTATTAATAAGCATGCAAGAACTCATAGTTTTCTACTCAAAATAACTCTCCTAATTGAGAGAAATATTATGAGTATAAATATCTTTCCTTTGTTGGGTAGTTAAGGAGTTCCAGGGAATGATGAACACCTGAGCTAGATCCTGGTTTTTTGTGAGACTGTGTTCAGATATAGCACTTGAAGAAAAAAGGAGACCATGTCTTTCAGCTCCACTCAAATGCTGAGCAGTTGTTCTTTGGTTAAAACTCCTAACAGAAGTCAGAAAATTAGATTGTATTAGGAATGAAGCCATTGATGAAAGATGACGATAGTCACGTTGTTCAGACATGATATCCTGCGTAATAAAACCACGCAGAAACACGATATATGGTAAGAAGAGAGAAGATGATTTTTTAAATGAGTTACCACATTCTAGCATGGGCTCATTATTTTATTCATAAGTCAACTATGCATACTGATAAGGCAACTAAAAAGATCAAGAAGGTTTATAGGTATCATAGACAGGAAGGCCTAACTACCTTCAGTCTGTATATGCAAAGGAAAATAAGCAGAGGGGACTGTAATCATACTCCCCAAGTAGCTAAGCCAGGGAAAGGTGCATAGACTATGCAGTCTTGGTGAATGGACCATATCCTACCTAATGAAATAATTTGTTGGCTTCTGAAATTGCGATGTTCTGTGCCTCTGGCCTTTGTACACACTGTCCCTTCTGCTTAGGGTGATGTCATACATGTCTGCCTGACAAACCACTACCATCTTACAAGAGGGATGTAAGGGCTCTTCCAGGAAGCCTCCAGGATCCTTTTCGCCAGGAGGATAATAACCAACAAGTATCAGCAACTGTACACAATTATTGCTTCACTGAATGGAACTCATAACCCTAACGCTGATCAACAAATCTCAGGGTGACTGATTCATTTTTAAATGTGAACTACATTACCTTAGGAAAAGATAAAAGCAAAAGGTATTTTATAATAAAAGTTGTAAACACATAAAACACTGATGATTTGTAGGTCAATGATGTAAAGAGGCTGAAGGTAAATTTTCAGATACAGAGATGAAACGACAATAATGATGAGATAGCTTTTTATGCTGTTTATGTAATACTTGTGATTCATTTGATATATAAGAATACTGTAGACTTCTTCAAATTTTTGCCATGGTATGACTATTAGAAAATAAACATTCTGGTAGACACTTTCCATCTTTCTTTGTTTCAAGTGTGGCATCATATTTTAGGCGTTCTCATGTGAGAATTTTTACAACTTTTTAAAATTTCACAGATAGAATATAAAATAGTGTATGCTACTGGCAACATTTCTATGTGTAAAAGTATTTTCCCTCATAAGCACTATTAGCAATGGGACAATTTACAGTATATTTAAGGCAGTTTGTTTTGTTAATTCAATACCTTTTAATATTTATTTCCACTAATAATATTTTAGCCACCTAAAGCATTAACTAATATGGTAGTAATTTAAATAGCATTAAGTAAGGAAAACTGTCATTCCTTGCAACAGGATTTTTCCTGAGATAAATGGCATGAAGATTATATCAGATGAATTTCTGAACCATAATACCTATGGTTATACTCATATGACAGATGTAATGTGAACTATTAATCTGACTGTATAGAATTTCTCTTCAATTACCAATCAGTATTAATCTCAGCAAGTTCCAAGGGCACTCTAACCTTCCAAGATCACTGATGTGTTGTATAATTTGTAGCTTCATCTTTAATACATTCCCAGCAGCACCTAAAATGATATTAGTTAATATCAATATTTTAAAAATATGTTATATTGCTGGCTTGGTTCCTTCAATAAAGGTTAAGACTTGACAGTGCAATTCCTAAAAATCAACAATTTCATTTCTATTTTTAACTTTTCTTTAAATAATGTACTTTAATTTACATTTCCTAAAAAAATCAGACTTCCTCATCAAAATTTAAACAAATTAGCCGATAATGCAGCATGAGTACTCTCGTCTCCCTCTCTCCCCCTTTCTCTCTGCAAGGTACTTGAAAATCTCAGAGTAGAGATCCTTTGGGTGTCTTGTTTGGGTGAAAGTGTAGATTGCTGCTTGGTTTCAGTTTTTGTGAAATCATAGCTTTTGAGTTCAGAACCACAGGCCATATTAATACAAAGTATGAGTGAAAAAGAGAGTAGAGATTCTAAGGATCCAGAAGCCAAAGAAGATGTGGGTTTACAAGGCAATGGGCATTCCCCCAGTCATCTCAGCAGATCTCACTGATGGACCAAACGAAACTGCCATTTCTGCACTTGAGTAAGTGTCAGATGACATGCCAGTGGCAATGTGTGTGTGTGAGTGTGTGTGTGTGTGTATTCTATTTAATCCTCACAATAGCATGACCTGTGTTTATCAAATGAGGAGGGTATCACAGAGCACATCAAGATTAAGCCCAAAGTCAGATGTTATACTATAAATTTCCAGAATTGAAAATCACCAATTAAATATCAAACTGTCTTTTGATCTCTTGGACCTGGAAACTTGGTGTCTAATTTTGCAAGGATAATTTTTTTTTTAAAGCATTTTCTCTTTTGCATGGGTGAAGGAGACTCCCAGCAGATGAACTGGGAAAAGGAAACAGGGACAATAGCCCAACAAGCCCCCTCCTTCTCTTTCATCCTCTCTCTTCTGTTCCCAGGCACTAGCCAATCCTTCTCCCCTCAGTCACAGGCATCCATTGTATTGACTCTTGATGGTCTATTCATTGAGCCAGTATAGGTCATTTTAGGTCTTGATCCCTAAATTACTGCTGACATTTATTATTTGTTCCATTGCCAGAGACAATGGTGGGATACTCTTTGTTAGTTCTCCATTCAGAAAATAATTGTTTAATCAAAATTCATAAGTTTTTTAAGCAAAAATGAAAACAAATAGAGCAGAAACATAATCCAATCCATTGTTAATCCAGCTTGCTTTGAAATTGAATAAAAATGAAAACAACTATCAAATAAACCCAAATTATTTTTTCCCACATGTCTGCTCATCTGGTATAGAAGTATGTACAATAATACCTCTAGATTTTTGGTGACAGCAAAATATAATTGTTGGAAAGGTTTTCATAATGTGTTTTCTACAAACAACTTTGTACTAAAATACCACAGTTGAGGCAAATCTCAAAATCCTTTATTTTCACCCATGGAAAATGGTTGAGAGTTCATAGTTACCACTAAGAGAATCTTTATGTATGTGTGTGGAATATGTATATATTCACATTAGTCATCACAAAATCAAATATATACAAAATAATTTCTTTTTGAAACATTGTTATAAAATGTGTTGCCGTAATGCCTGATTTGTTTTAAAAAGTAAGTACCATTTATTCTCTAGCGGTTTCATATTTTCATCATATTGTTTTCATAATTCTCCCTCTAGAATTTGTTGTGATAAATCTGTCCCTCAGCTGTTAGTTCTTCACATGGTATGATAAATCCCCAAATAGGAAATAGCTTTTACTTATCTTTTGCTGCATAAGAAATTACCTCTAAATTTACTGGCTTAAATGGTGGTAATCATATTGAAATATTCATGCTATCGAATTAATACATTGTACACCTTACATTTGCACAATGTTGTGTGTCAATTATGCCTCAATAGAGCTGGAGGGGAAAAAAAAAATAAGCATTTCGTTTGCTCCTGATTTTGAGCTCAGGAACTCAGGCAAGGCCCAGCTGTGCAGTCCTGTATCTCCATGTGATCCCCACTGGGGTCCTTACACAGCTGCACTGAGCTGGTGGCTGGCAGGGGCTGGAGGTTTCAAAATGGCCTAACTCCATGCTTGGTAGCTGCCGATGGCTGCCTGCTGAGAGTTCAGCTGGGGCTGTCAACAGGGGAAGTGGCTTTACCTGTCCTCAACGTGGCTGCTTGGACTTTCTCACAGCATCTTAATGGTCACTGAAAGAAAGGGTATTCCAAGTGCCTGGGAGGGGAAGCTGCACAGCCCCTAAACATAATTTCTTTTCTGCTACAAGTTATCATGCAAAGTAAGTGACAGGTGCAGCCAAGATTACAAGACGTAGGCCCCCATTCACGACAGTTTCAAAGTGACCTTGGAAGAAGCCCTTTAGGATGGGAAGCATTGCTGCAGCCAACTTTGAGATTCCAATTTACCATAGAACATTTTCCCACAGCTTAAATTCGAGAAAAGTCACTAAAAATCAAATATTTTTTCAGTGTTTATTTTGTTAAATGGTATGAAAGCTTGTGCATCAGGAAATTCTAGAAAGATTCGAAGTATGAGATCATCTGATTTTGAGAATTCTGCCTTTTTAAGCTTTTATCAAGAGAGCAATGAGCAGTTACAGAAGTATTTTTACCATATTCAAACATACAATTTGAAAAGATCACCAAGGTTGCTGAAGAAGAATAAATTTTGGTGCAATTAGTCAGAGAGGAGACAAGAGTCAATTTGAGGGAGCTCTATTAAAAGACAGTTCATGTGACAGTCTGGTGGTTTGTACTGTGGTCATTTGCATCGGGATGGAGAGAAATGAACATATTTTGAAAAAGTTATTTAATTTAACAACATACCATTTTTTTCCTATTACGGTATCTCTAAGGTTGGGATATAACTGATGGCATAGTGATTCAGCCGCATGCTTTTTCTTGGAGTTAAGTAATATATGTTAGATCATGGCATCTTGGAGGTAAAACTATATGGTACTTTTGATGGTACTAGGTACATATAGTAGATGGTAGACATTGTTTTCTTTTGAACTGAATGACAGCCAGGTTTGACTAGTTTACCATCTCCAGTTATAGTTTGCTGAAATATCATACACAGAGGCAACTCAAATGTATCATGCGATCAATATGCCTAATTTTTTAACTGAGCTAAGAAAGATTTCTAGGATTTGACTGAGAATGACCAGATATGGTCAGACTGAGTTGGCATAATGCCTAACTTAGCATTGTTTCTCATTCTATCTCACTGTTTTTTATCAAAAGTTTGAAGAAATAATTTAAATGTTCTCTGTAGCAAATACTTTGCTTGACATGGGGTAGACAATTTTCACTGTGTTTTGACATCCTTCTCAAAGTATATTTTGAGTAGCAGTCCACAATCAAAAACAAGCTCTTCATGGTGAAATGAGGTAGAAAATTATCACCATGACGTCATTCAGACCTTGCCCATTTTCACCCCAGTCCTTGCTAATCAGCTACTTTTCACTTGTCATCAACTTCATACTCATCAAGTCTCCCTTCCAATTATAAGTAGTCCTTCTGGGAAGGATTTAAAGTAAAAAGATTTTTAAAAAACCAAAATATCATAATAGAAGTCTAGAAAACCTCACTTTCTCCAATATATGATCCAATTATAGGTATATGAATGATGATAAACACATCTGTTATACAGAATGTCAATGAATTCTGACTAATTAACAGCAAGTTAAGCAAAAGTTTTCACTGAAGGGAAGCACAAACACTATACATTATACCTGAATTCTCATCGTATTGATTTTCTCATGAGATAATTAAATGATTAAAATTATGTTCAAAACAGCAGAAAATGTGGTAATGTATTTCTTTAAAACTTGCATTTTATTTTCAGATGCTCTCTTAGATAGAAGACACAACTTATAGTCAGGCTACTGCAGTCACTGACAGGGAATCACAAGATTTATATTATTATTTCTTTTTAAAGAAACAAACTTTCTAAAGCGTTACTTCTGGAAGTCACTACAGCTAGCTGCTGTAGCATAGTGGTTCTACGTGGTTCACTACAGACATGTGCTCTTTCGTCATGTTGACCGGACAGGGCTGGGTGCTAGAGTAGTAGTTATAACTGATTTAACCAGATACTATTCTCTATTAACAGAACAACTTTGTCTGGGTTTGATTCCAATGTAATGATCTTCTCAATATACAGATAAAATTACTGAGCCTGAATCAGTATCAAAAGATAGACACTTACTTCTTTCCTGCTAAATGAAATGGATTTCCCCTCATCAGACCATATTCCCTTGCCCTGCCATCTTAATGACCAATGGTGTTTAACCTGTAGCTTTTTGGGGTTAAGGAACAGTCTAAATCTGTGAATCAGCATGAAACTTATTGGTCCATGCCTGAAGTGAACCCATGGTCATGGTTTCGGGACCCAGCAGTCAGAATGCTTTGCCAACCAACCACTGCTATTGGCTCACACAGTTGCAAGAACATTAGTAAGTGGAAGGACAAAGTCCTAGGAAGTTAGAATATGACTTTGTTGTTTTTAAGTGTTTCCACCTCAAATTACAGGACAACATTGACAAGTCATTTGACCTATCATGCTAAACCACTAGGATAATGAGGAGTCCAGGCCAACCCCTGTAGATTTACTCATAGGTAGGTAGGGTCTTTCACCACACAGAAAGCCCTGCTGAATTCCACACTTGACAGTCTGTGCAGTTTGGCATTTCTAGGACTTTTTTGCTCACTATAAATACAAAAAAAAAAATTATAGAATTTTATTATCAGCTCCAATGGAATCCTTTGCTTATCATAAATCATTGAATATAGTAATATTTGTAAATTCCGTGGAAATCATATTATTACTGGAGGCTTTTTTATCTAGAAAACTGAAAAAAAAAAAAGGAATTCCATAGAAAAATTCTTGGATATATCAGACATATCTTGTAAGCATGATGTCATCCTACTGAATGCTAGATATCATTAGCATGGAGAAGAGATATCTGATTTAATTTGACATTATTTGATTTGAGCACAAAAGAAAATCTAACTTTATATTCATTTCAGAAATACAGATAAATTGAACCTAATGTTTTACACGTGATTTTCTACATAACTATTTTTTAAAGATTTTATTTATTTATTTGAGAGAGAGTGAGAGCACACATTACCATGCACACATGCAGGAGGAGAGGAAGAAGGGGGGCAGGGAGGGATAAGCAGGCTATGCACTGAGTGTGGAGCCCGAGGTGGGGCTGGATCCCACAACCCTGAGATCATGACCCTGAGATCATGGTTGAAATCAGGAGTCGGACTGAGCCACCCAGACACGCCTACCCTTGATTTTCTAATGTAAGATAGCATGAAGCAGACGTTACTTACTTAGATTCCTTTGAGGTATCTTTCAGAATATAACTTAATGGAAAAAAAAAAAAAACCTAAAAGATTATTCTTTAAAGTATTTTTATTTGCTTCATATTTAATATGCATAAAATATCATTTCTCCATGAACTAAATCAGAGTTAGAATTGAGGCTCCTAGATTTGAAAGTAGTGCCCTCTACTTATTATTATTTATCAGGCATGAAGAGCAGGTGTACTAGCAGTTTTCAAAATAGTTTTTTTGTTTTTGTTTTTGTTTTTACTAATAAAATGCAGCTTATATGTAAGTGGACAGAAAATAGGTAAATAAAACAAATATTCCCTGCATCCAAGTGGAAAATGTGATGGTGCAACATAGAAAAAACACAAGTGATGGTTCTCTACAGAGTGGCAGACCACTGTTGAGGTAGGATTTAAGAGGAAGTGATATGATAGCCAAAATTCCATAGCAGCCAAGAGGTCAAACTCAGATGCTGGAATTCACCAGAAACTGATGAAGAGGTTTTCACCGTGGTTGTCTAAGTCCCAGAGGCTGTTCTGGGTGGTGACAGTGAGTGAGAATAAAAATAACCAGTTAATGAAGATTTTACATTTGAAATTATAGATCCTGGATCTGCAGATACTCAGCAATTTCTTCAAATCTGCAATTAACGTGTCCCATCTGATACATGTCAGGATGAGATGTTGACCAGCCCAGAAAGTGTCGTAATATGCTACAAGCTTCAGCTGACTGAAAGGTAATGGAATAACATTTTAAAAACACAATTTGGGGGCACCTGGGTGGCTCAGTGGGTTAAGCCTCTGCCTTCGGCTCAGGTCATGATCTCAGAGTCCTGGGATCAAGCCTTGCATCGGGCTCTCTGCTTGGCAGGGAGCCCGCTTCCTCCTTTCTCTCTGCCTGCCTCTCTGCCTACTTGTGATCTCTGTCTGTCAAATAAAAAAAAATTAAAAAAAAATAAAATAAAAACACAATTTGAGGATCAACAATAATATTTCACTGCCAGTGAGTTTATAACTGCAAACTTTATGTTCCAGCCTCCAGGATCCAGAAACCAACAGAAGTATGAAGTGGAGCAGCTACGTGGTAACATCTTTCTACCACCCAACCTACCAGTGCCCCATTTAGTAAAAAAAAAAAAAAAAAAGTAATTCTCTGAGAAATGACTATGAATAAAAACCATACTATATTTTACCCAGGGAGGGGAAATTCCTGCCAGTATATGCAGAAATAAATTTAGAGAGAGAGAAACCTCTAACGGTAAATATTAGGTCTTTAACTTTCTTTGTTTCAAATGTCCGATATCTTAGAAGCTCCTATCTCCTACAGCTCTAGGTAGATGCCTGCAGACTCTGGGAATTGGCAGAGGAACTATGGATACCGAACTGTGGCTTCGCTCATGCGTGCCAAGAAGGACTTAGATCATCAGACTTGTCTAAGGATCTAGACATGCTGTAAGTTGGTGAACAAAGGACCTGAATATGTACTCGTTTTTTTCCAGAATACCAATGATAAAACATAGAGTCTATAATAAGAAGCTTTTTAAAAAGAGAGATGAGAAGGCCATGCCAAAAATTCAAGATAGATTATCTGTAAAAAGGGAATGCATTGCAGAATCCAGAGGAAAGTCTTAAAAGTAGGCATGCTTGAGAAGCAATTGAAAAGGAGTTATAATAAGAACATACATGAAAAGTAAAATTAAAAGAAAATAGGCCCAGTACTGGGTAAATAGCAGTATCAGTGTCAACACTTTATAGTTCCAGTTGAATTTCACTTCAATTACAGATTTACAAAAGGAACATCTTCCCTTCCCTAAAACATTTACTTTTTTCTGATTTTTGCTCTTCTTAACATAGAAAATTGACATGGCAACATGGATAATTTGAAATCTTTCTTAAAATTAACATCAAGTTACAATATTGTAGGAAGTAGACAGATGTGAAAATATTATGAGATTCAGAATACGGGTGGATAAAACAGATATGGGTCAATACTTGGTCCTATTTATAGCTGGTAAAACATAGCTCAACATTTCAAGAAAACAAGCATTAAAATGTATTGCTTCTTCAATCACTGATCAACAAAGGAAATGTAGTCAACCTATTATGCTAGATCCAGATAGGTTGAGAAATATATCAAACACTATACAGTTAAGAGGCTGCAGAATGAAGATGAGAATGCACCAGAACCACCCCGTGGGTCTATATGTCTCGAGGCAAATATATTCTTTGTAGTCCCTGCCTATATACACCTGATTTAAAAAAAAAAAAAATATATATATATATATATATATATGTGTGTGTGTGTGTGTGTGTGTGTGTGTGTGTGTAATGAAAAGATATTGAACATCACTAATTGTTAGGGAAATACAATAAAAACCACAATGAGATATCATTTTGACCCATTAAGGTGGCTAATATAAAAAGAAAATAAATAAATAAATAAATAAAAAGAAAACAAAAAAACACCAAAAACTGAAAAGAACCAGTGTTGGTGAGGATATGGAGAAATTGGCAAACTTTTACATAGTTATTGGGGAGGTAAAATACTGCAGCCACTAGAGAACACAGTGTGGGCGTTCCTCAAAAAATTAAAATGAGAATCATCAAATGATCCACTTTCAGGTAAATGTCCTAAAGAAGAGAAAGCAGAGACTTGAATAGGTACTTGTATGCTCCGGTTCACAGCAGCATCATTTACAACAGCCAAAAGGTGAAAGCAGCCCGAATGCCCCCCTGACAGCTGAACAGATAAAGAAAAATGTGATCTATGATACAATGGAATGTGTTCATCCTCAAAAAGGAAGGGGATTCAGAAACATGGGGCAACATGCATAAAACTTGAAGACAGGATGCTACGTAAAATAAACCAGTCACAAAAGGAGGAAGAGTACACAATTACTGTCAAATTCACAGAAGCAGAGAGTAGAACGGGGGCTGCCAGGGCCGGAGGGAGGGGAAAATCAAGACTTAGTATTTGATGGAAACAGAGTTTCTGGTTGAAAATATACAAATCTCTAAAGATGAATGGTGGTGGTGGCAGCCCCAGTGTGTAGATGGACCTGATGACCCATTAAGTTAAAATGGTAAATTTTATGCTACATACACTTTGCCATAATTAAAAAAATAAAATTGAAAATGCGTGGGCCACATGAAACATGGTGGCTCAATATGGACATTTATAGCAACAGGTAGAAAAGAGGGAATTATGTATTTGCTTATTATCCAACCACATTATCTTCCCTGTCTGAACCACCATTTAATGTTCTTACTGTCAAGGACAAGCCAGTGCCTGGCTGGGTTTGATCCCTCCTCACAATGCTGCTTTGCCCACCATGCTACCTGTGAATACCAGCTTTCGGTGATTCACTCACTTCTCCTTCTTGCTTGTCTTTGCTACATACCGAAGGACTTCAGTGTAATGAAGAGGAACACACATAATCATAACACATTTTTTTAAAGATTTTATTTATTTATTCGACAGACAGAGATCACAAGTAGGCAGAGAGGCAGGCAGAGAGAGAGGGGGGAAGCAGGCTTCCTGCCGAGCAGAGAGCCCGATGCAGGGCTCGATTCAGGACCCCGGGATCATGACCTGAGCGAAGGCAGAGGCTTTAACCACTGAGCCACCCTGGCGCCCCTCATAACACATTTTTAAACAAGTAGTATAAACACTCTTGATCTGTATGTATCTAACAACCACGAAATAAGCAAAACAGGAATCAATAGGAACACTAGGAAATATTGATCAATCCACAATAAGCACCAGAAAATTTTAACATGTCACTCTTAAAAATAAGAGTGCAACAAATTGCTTTTTAGTATGCAATTTAAATATAAATATAAAATTCCGAATGTATCAGATATCCAAAATGTAAAACCTAAAACTCTATAAGTCCTAGGGGCAAAAATGGATGAATTCCTTATATAAAAGCTAAGAGTAAGGAGAACTTCCTGCACTAAGACTAAAAAAAAAAATCCAATTTTTGGCTGTGACTCAAATTTAAAAATTGGATTACATAAATATTATAAATTAAAACTTTGCGTGGTTAAAGAAATATCAACATAAATAAGTTAAAGTGCAATAGTGACAAAAATGTTTTGCAACTTACCCACAAAGAGTTATAAAGAGCTTCTAAACACTGAGATGAAAAACAGTAGGAAGCCAATAGACACAATAGGATAGTTTATGAATAAAATGTGACTGACACTTAGCCATAGAAAAACATGCGCAAATTCACTCATACATAGAGAATTTACTTAAAATAGACTGAGTTACCATTTCTCACATATACTGTCAAATATTCAAAAGTACAACTTATTCTCGTTGCCAATGTGTCATGAAACAGGTACTTTATACCTTGTTAATGGGGAATTCGACACAGCACAACTCTTATAAATGGTAATATTACACACATTCTCTCTCTCTCTTCTCTCTCTCTCTCTCACACACACACACACACACACACACACACACACACACACACACACACACTTTCTGGTCCAGAAGTCAATTATACATTGTCTTTCTATCCCAAGATATGCTGACAAAAGAAGAAATGGTATCAGAAGAAAGCTGTAGTTGTGCAATCATTTGTAACAGCAAAAGGCCAAGCATAACCTAATGTCCAGCAATGAAGAGTTAGTTGAACAAACCATGGTCGATCCATGCCATAGAGTGTGTAAATCTAGAGATGGAATGAAGAAAATCTGCATAAACTGATAGGAAATTATCTCTATCCCTAGATTATCTAATCTGTTGGAGACAAAATCCAGTAGAACATACTGAAATGAAACAACTTTATGACAAAGGGGAAATATACAACTATATACATGTTTATTTTCTCAAAAAGAAACAACAGAAGGATATATCAAAACCTTATAAAACTGGTCACCTAGACAAATGGAGAGATCATAAAAAGAGAATTAGAAATGAGAAAATTTTTAAGGTTTTATTTTAATTCCACTTAGTTAACATACAGTGTTATGTTAGCCTCAGCTGTATGGTATGGTGGTTCAGTGACTCACTCAACGTTGACAATGCTCCCAGAGTACTTAGCACATGTGATCAATATTTCTTTTTTCTGGTAGTATTACATTTACATGTTAACATTTCACATTCCATGATAGAAATATAGGACAGCAAATCTTCCAACCATGTCTCTCTGGAGCTCCTTGGACTGTAACCACTGTATTCCTAGATGGTCTCTTTCAGTGATTTTTTTTTAAGCTGTTTTTTTAACTGTCATCTAGTTAACGCACCATGTTTACATTAGTTTCAGGTGTACAGTATAGTGATGCGAAAGTCTGTATGTTATGCTATGCTCGCCACAAGCGTAGTCAACCACGTGATGGCTCTTCCAATGATGATTCCACTGCTGGGGGACACACATTACCACCAGCAAGAAGGAGCGAGGAGTTCATTCAGCAGGTCTGGTGAAGACCATCCCAGTCAACATGACATCACCCCATTGACTAAAGTAAGAGAACAATTTTGGGAAGGCCCATTGATGTCATAGACAGTTACCTCAAAAGCCCTTAGAGGAGATGGGTTTGGTCATCCAGGTGTGCCTGATATGGAGGGTTGAGATAGCACAGTGTGTGGTTACCCCACTGGGGCCCACAGGGTGACAAAGATGGCTGCCACCCCACTGCCTTGCGTGCCATAAGCAGAGATGGTTCCATGGTTGGTACCCGTAAGTGAGAATCAAACGCTCAGCCACACCGAGGGGTTCATGGTGGATTACTGCTGGCACAGTGCTCTAAAACCTACCCTGTGTAACCTTGTAACAGTCACCCCAAATCAGCAATTTGCTGCTGCTTCTGTGACCTGATCCTGTGAAAGAAATAAGAAGGCTGCCAGTGGGATATCTTGCCCACATGAGGTAGTGGGCTAGGAGGACCCCAGGGGCAACGCCCCATGGTTCTTCAGGCATCTGGTTGGACCTGCCTGCTAGGGTGAATGTGCTCCAAAGGGGAAAGACAAGGACCATGGATCCATCCATCTGCTGGCCCCGTTCACCACACAAGGCACTCAGGAGATTTCTAGTTTGGCTATCTCAGCCCATGTAAAAGCAGTTTAAAAACACATGGGTCTTTAAAAGGAAAACAAAAGGGGAGGGGGTGGCTCAGATGTTCAAGCATCTACCTTTGGCTCATGTCATGATCTCCAGGTCCCAGGATGGAGCCCATGTCAGGTTCCCAGCTCAGTGGGGAGTCTGCTTCTCCCTCTCCCTCTGCCTCTCCCCTGCTTGTGCTTTCTCTGTCCTTTCAAATGAATAAATAAAATCTTTTAAAAAATTAAAAAATAAAATAAATTCATCGGTTTTGCCTTCTCGGGTTTCCTCATGTAACTCTGGTGAATGTGAGACCATTGTTCAGCTTACAACCAACTAAACACCACAGAACTGTGCATCTATGATTGGGCCCTAAAAATAAACTCTGCTCTTTCAATAATCTGAATTACAATGCGTATCTATATCTTTATTTTACAACTGTCATTCAACATATACAATACTTCTTTTCATAGACAAATGCACTTCCAGTGAAGCTTTGATTTTATATTTGCACTTTTAAAAAGACCGTTAAAATGAGGAAGCAAGAACATATTTGTATTTATCTCAAAACCTTCCATTTCAGTGGCATTTCTGCTCTTAGATACCAGTTCAGGCAGAATGTGTCATCTTACTGACTTAAGTTCATTTATTTGCTGATAACACCTATTCTTTTAAGAGGCAAATACCTTTATCTAATATAGTGTAAAATGTTGCTTTTCTCTGAGTCATTAAGGGTGTTTGCCTCCTGCAAGTATAAAAGAAACTTGCTGCGTATCATGTGCTTTTGTAACTACTGCCCTCCCACCTCCCGCCGCTGTTATTATTTTGTCTTGAAAGCTTTCTTGAGCTGCTCAGCCCAGTCGAGGCTGGAGCCCCTCCTGGGATTTGAAGAGAGCCCTCTTTGGGCATAAGGTGAAGAGCTCTCCTGATACATGCCACCTTTGTTTGGGTCTGAAAGCTTTGAGCTCCAGTACAGAGCGCTCATCACATCCACGGTGGGCAAGCAGCCTTCCTCTGAGACTCCCAGGCCAGGTCACTGTTGCCACAAACATGTGTACATCTGAGTCCTCCGTAAGCTCTCCTCCCCAAGGGATGCCATTAGGTGAGGATTAAAAGTCTGTCTTCTTCAACATTATGGACATCCAGTCATAACAATTTCATCAGAGGTGATATAAGCCATATTCAAAAATCTTAAATTCCAAGGATCTCTGTACTACTAAGATTCAGAAATTTTCCGTGAATTCTTAAGCTGTGTTGCCGGACAGTAGGCGGGCATGGAAAAATCAGTTAAGCTTAGCAGTGATGGTTGAAATCACAAAAATACGATTATGATGGGTAACACAGATAGATAGATAATACCTGCATACCCACATGTTTCTTGAACAAGAGGGTACCATTCTCAATATGCACTTTGTGAGTATATGTATATGTATGTATGCAATTTGTATATGTAATCTCTGTATATACCTGAAATTATATAATAATTCCATCAATAAAATGTCAAAATGTGAATTCCATTTTCAGATAACCTTCATAAATTTAGCTTTTGGAGACAGATAATAGAGTCATCCGTACATGTGAGCAATGTGGAGAAAGGTTTCAGCAGAGCAGACATCAGCTCGGGCAGAAAACGTCACTGGATTACAACTGATTGGCAGGACACCTTCTGTTGGACGTTTTGAAGAGAGGACATTCTAGCAATGATAAATGTTTCCGGGGACTTTGTCCGGGTCCTTGCTCCAAAGTCACAGGCAGAGGTCTCTGGGTCAGAAGCTGTAGAGATGTTCTCGTGTCTCATCTGGTTCTGCCTATATAGTTGCACTGATCCAGACACTTGTTGTTGTTAATAAAACAGCTTATATCATACTGAAATGGATACTGAGTTCTCTTTATAAAATGGCAAAGCGTTTTCTTATTATGGATTTTGATATTTGTGATCTTTGTTCTAGTTTATTCAAAAAGGGTCCAGATATCATATATTATTGTTGTCCAAATTTCTTATTTCTCACTTGCTTGTAAATTAAGCAGGGCTAAGGGTGTTACAGAAATACATTAATTTGATTATGTTAGTATAGTTGATTTTAAATTAGTATAGTTATAGTTGAAATTAGTATAGTTAAATTTAAATGATGATAAGAAGATGTAGTTTTGTGATCCAAATGTCTGCAACAAAACAAGGTTATAATGATTATTAGTAGTCTATATTTACTTGTAGCCCAGTTAATCAGGGTAAGGGCTAATTAATCTTCTTTAAATTCCTAACCCCATTATTGAAATTCTGAGTATTAGCCAAATATTTTCAAAACAATAAAGATAACTGAAACTTTCTATGATATTGTAAGTTTGTCCAACATTTCCAAACACCAGTTTTTATGACATATCTAGTCACCAAATGAACCCATATCTTTCTCCAAGAAGAGAAACTCAACCATAATGTGGATATAAGTTTTGAGGAAAATCACAATACCAACTCTGCCTCTCTAAAATATCCCATCTCAGAAACTTCTCCCAGGTAAAAACAATCACATATGAAGTCTGCTAGGTGTTCGGCCTGGGGAGTGTGGGAGTTCTAAGGAGTTTCTTGTGATAGGGAAAGGGTGATGCAGAGAACAGCAGAGCGGAGCCCAGGGAAGCGAATGTGTATAATGTGTGTATGTATACCGACATCCACGTCCACATATGCATCCACACAGACGTACACAGCCACGACAACTTATGCACATACACACATTCACACACATGCATTATAGATGAAAGTGTCGCTGGGGATGGAGACATAGATGGGGATGGGGATGGGTGCAGAATACTCCTCACACATCTCAGCACTTTAACACCAGCTTGCAGAACAAGAAGTAAAAGTTAACTGTCCAAGACTGATTCCCTGCAGGCTGGCCTCCCAGCATCAGCCTCCTCTAAACCTCCTTGGAAACTAGCTATGGCCTTGTGCAAATGACAGTCATCAGTCTTGGTTAACTACAGACTTATGACCTCAACTTCACCTGTGTCCCACAGTCCACAGAAGCAGCTTCTGTTTTCTGAACCTTCAGTGTTGCCCTGGTTAGTTTTTCTAGTCACTTGCCATGTCATATAGCTGGCTACGAAGCAGACACCTGCACGGGGTCATACCAGTGGAGGGGCCCGGAGTTCCCCCTGACATGAACACAGCATTGACAGTATGAGTCTGAAGACAAGGTTCTTCCATGTCACCTTATTGCTGTGTCCTGTCTCCTGGCTTCACCAGGGAGAGGACCAGGGCTTCCCTATAGTGTGTAGCTGCAAGGCGTCCTGGGACAAGAGCAGGATCTCTCTCCTGGGTTCTGGTCTGGCTCTCCTGGCTCTCTGTGCACTGACATAAATTGCTGTGCACTTTATGAAAGGGGGCCTCTGACTTCTGCTACTGTTCCTGACAACTCAGATTTTCCCTCGCCTGGTACGTACTGTCTAGCTATTTGTCCGTAACATTATAACAGACTCATTTCCTTACCTTCTCTGTCACTCAGACCATCTACTGAAACGTAGAATTCCCTTGGAATATCTGCAAGAATTGTTTGAAATGTGTCCCTGATAAAGGTTCAATTCGCTTGACTGTATCCTTGGGGGAAAAAAAAAAGGCAGCAGGCGAGGGAGTATGGAAGCAGCTCAGGGCACAGGAAAAGCTATTGCCTGAAGAGTCCCATTGGTTGGATAACATTTCACAACTTTCACTAAGTGTCCTTATAACTCTCACTTATGTTTCTAAAAAAAAAAAAAGAAAAGAAAAGAAAAGAAAATTGCAAGCAGTTACTTATTCCAAAATACTCAACACCATGGCTGTCTCTGCTGTCGTGCCTGCCTTTTAAGAGGCAGTGTGGTCTAAAAGCAAGTGGAAAACATTTCTGTCTTTTAGACAATAATCTAAAGTCTCTTTTTCACTAGAATCCCTGGCAAAGGACCAGCATATGGTGGTTCAAAAGATGGTTTGGTATGAATGAGCGAATCAATGAATCAAGTGAGGGAGGCTTGAAAACATTCTAATCAAATGTAAGCCCCTCTAAGAATGGCCAGTCAGGTAACGTAGACTACCTCTTAATGCACAGACTAGAAACATAATTTTAAGGGTTTTGTTTTGGTTTGCTTTGGTTTTTTGTTTTCTAAGACACTATTGCTAAAAATGCCTCTTTTCATACAATTACATGGAAGAGAACACCTTCTATAAAACCTTTGCTTAATGAGTTTTGTTGCTGGATCTCTTGGTAACAATGCAAAGCACATGCCCACGGATGGGTATAGTTACCTTCAAGTTACTTGCTGGTTTGTGAGGTCTCTGCAAGCAGAGATATTGCCTTATTTTATTTTATTTATTTTTAAAGATTTTATTTATTTATTTGACAGACAGAGATTATAAGTAGGCAGAGAGGCAGGCAGAGAGAGAGGAGGAAGCAGGCTTCCTGCTGAGCAGAGAGCCCGATGTGGGGCTCGATCCCAGGACTCTGAGATCATGACCTGAGCCGAAGGCAGAGGCTTTAACCCAGTGAGCCACCCAGGCCCCCCAGATATTGCCTTACTTTAATTTTGTTTCTCGGTTCCTACAGAGTCACTGGTCTCAGCTTAGAGTTAGTAGAAGCTCTTTTTTTTTTTTTTTTAAATGGTCTAAAAGTAAATAATATCCTATAACCAAAATATTTAACTTCAGTAATGTAGAAAAATAAGGAGAAAATGGAAGAGAAAATAAAGGAGCCATAAGAGTTATATTCTAAATGGGTATTTAGAATAGCCATGCTTTAAAAAGTATGTAAATACTTCTTAAAGATAGGGGCCGCGTCTAATTTATTTCTGTACCTTTGGGCCCTAGTCCTGGGTCCCGTAGCAGCTACCCCCATTAATTTGCTTGGAGTATTTAGTAATATATTTAAATATTTTATTAATGAAGAACTGAAGGAATGATTCTGTGTTCTCTTTTAGGCCTATGCAATGAGATTTCCATTTCTGTGTCGAGATTAAGTATCTCAAATTAGAGTAGAATGTCAGAAATTGAGAAAGATTCTTGAATTTTCTAAGATTTTGAAAAATCACACGAATGTCAATATGGGTTCATCTGGAACCAGCGGAAGTTCTGGATTAAGCTAGAAAGGTCTACGATTGTCAGGAAAAAATTAACGGCCTTTGTATTTTATTTAAGTAGCTTGGTCTCCCTGCAGGTGGAAATAGTAGCCGATTCCTAAGTAATCCTTACAAACTTAAGTGAAAATGTACTTATTACCATGCACCAGAGAGGGAAAAAAAAAAAAAAAAAATTGGGAGGAGTACTTTCCAGCCGCCTGCAGGAAAATGTAGTGATTGACATCATTGTGTCTTAACCGTCCTGGAGCTCATCTTTTCCCATCAGGAATCTTCCACGGAGTCTCTGGCTCCTTTTTCTTCCATCACTGACTTCTCAAGCTGCTTCCCCATGAGTAAAAAGAAACATTGTATCACAGAGAACAATTCCGTGTTCTCAAAATCCAAGGAAGGGAAGCTTTTCCCATCTTTGTGTCCAGAAAAAGCACCACCCTTGGCAAGCTTGGTGTCATTTTCTGATTTTTTTTTTTTTTTTTTAATAAGGGCTCTTATTTATCCTTTCCTTGGCATGAAAATTCCTGGTGCTTACAGCTGGGGCTGCAGAGAATCGAATGCTGGCCCACCATGTACATCAAAGTGCTGACTTTATAATAAGAGAGTGGGTTTTTGAGGTCCTGGAGCACCTTCCCAACACGCAAAGAAATAGGGCGCACCATTTAGCTGGAGACAAAGACAGCGAGTTTAAGATATGCCCGCTAGAGGTGCCTGCCCTTGGATGATGACAATCTTTAAGCAGTCAGTTTTTAGTAAACCTAGGAGGACTGTTGTGAGCGCATAGGGGAGAGGTTGGTCTCTAATCATCTGGGCTACAGTGGAATTCTTTCCTGGTGCTGGGGTGGGGGGCACCCAAACCACAGACTAAGAAGTGACAAAGACATTCAACATCTCTGTCTCCCAAATTGTGCCCTTCTTCAGTGACTCCCCCTCCCCCAATCCCATCTCTTCCCACCTGCCAGAAAAATGGAAATCTTACCTCAAAGCCATGACAAATTTCACTGGGCAGGCTAACCAAATCACAGGAAAGTGCTTTTTTCTTGTTGGATGGTTAAGGAGACTTGGGAGGGTAAACTGAACCTAGAGGAGGAGAATGAATTAGAAATGTGATGCTTTTAATTTTAATAAAGCTTCTTGCGTCTGGATCTACAAACACAGAGTTCATTTCTGAGGCTAGGAAGCACAGCCGCTGGTGCCTTTTGTTTTGTGAGGTCAGTCACCTTTCTCTCTCTTGCAGACAATACCATACGCACGAAATTCCCCTCCTACCAATGTACCCCACAGGAAAATCAATGCTTTTTCGGTCATGCCAACCTAGTTATTTTTCTTTAACGATTTTGGGCTAACTACACACAGCGGACAATGTTCACTAGAAATAGATTAACTCGGCCTTTCAGTGGATGTGAGCTGGCTTCCAATGTTGGTCGTGAAGACAAAAGCCAGCCAGACAAAAGCTTCTCCCCTCTCTTTTCGGGGCTTTGATGCTGCTTTTCAGCCCTTCTGTGCCGTGACAACCTCATCGCTGGTGATTGATCTGAGAACCTGTGCAGTTGGATTCCTTGAAACTTTTTGTCTGGGTGTCCCTGGCATCTATTTTGCATTCAGGCCCCATATCTGTGACTTCATCATATCCATGTCCCGCCACCAGATACAGAAGGGCTTTGTTCGGACTCTCTTCATGCGGGAGGAGGTTTTCCTAGGGGTTGCTTCTTGTTCTCAAACATGAAAATGTGTGAAGCATAAAACTCCAGCTGTGAATACTTACCTCCCTGCAGTGTTAAAAAGTTCAATATACAAAACACCTGGTTTCAAGTAAAATGTACATCAAGATATACGGCAGAGAGACAGATTTAATATACCCCATAGGGCCCTGAGGCGGTTTTTAAATTAAAGACACAACACACTTTCTTTTTTTTTTTCTTTTTTTTTTTTTTTTTTTTTTTTTCAGATGCGGTTTTACTATTTTACAAATAATGAACTAACAAACATCACAGAGTTGAAGGGACAGTTGTAAGAAGAGTGGAAAAGACCATTGTCATGTAAATGAAAAATACTGCTCTGAGTTACCTAGACACTTTGTAAATGTATTCCTGGTCAGTAAAATTCTTTGTACTAGTGGTAAATGTGGCCAAGAGCCTCCTACTTAAATTCAGTAGGAAAGAGTAGCTCTTTAACTTCCATGGCCTGCTTAATGTTTAGCATGATTATAGCTTACTCACTGGGAGAGAAAAGTGGTACAAGGGCCCTTTTAATGGGAGGCACCCCCATATCTCCTATCTACTAAGCACTCAAAAAGTTTGAGAAATTATTATTAAGGACTTGAAATCCTCCAAAAATTAAACTTCACATTTTCATATGAAAAATTTTAAAAAATATGGAAAAATATTGCTATTAGAAAAATGAAGATGATAAGAAACATTTTTATACGACTGCTACAAGTTGTTAATGGGAGAAAATATCTCCATCGTGTTATTCTTCTTGGTCTGAATTTCCCGTTTCAAGGGAAAAGAGCGAAGTGGCTATCCCCAGCAAATACGGGGAGTGTGGGCATCTGGAAACACACAAGGACTCATCTCAGTGCGTACAGCTTCCTTCGAAGAATGTGCCAGAAGCTCCAGCAGAAGCTTCCCCTCCCTCTCCTTCACACCCATGCGCCCTTCTCTGGCTTCTCCCACCTGCTTCTCTGGCCCGGATATCCTAGGACAGTCGGTGTCAGTTTCCGTCCAGCCTCCCACTATAATCACTGGGCAGTGATGCAGGTCACTCCCCATATTCCACACTAGTAAAGGTGGAAAGAAGGGGCCTCAGTTCGTGGGCAGCCAGGGCACAGGTCTTAGAAAGGTCGGACCCTCCGGCCAGCACTGTGAGTTCCCGCCTCACGGCTGCTTCCGCCGTTTAAGACCTGGGAAAGACCTGGGCTGCGGGGTCATTATCTGTAAACATGGACACCAACGGAGCAGTCTGGTCACACCTTGAAGAGGATGAGATGATTTCAAACAGGGGAAAAAGGTTTAGAACAGTTCCTGCCGTAGAATAAACCAGAACTTTTAGCCACCACCATCATCGTCACCATCATCTTCACCATCATCATCATATGTTGCTTTTAGCAAACTTTTTGATTCTACAGCATATACACACCCCACCAACAACTCTTGGTTCTGTTTCAATCTTTTGCTGAGTTTTTATTTAAAATATTTGGCAGAAATGAGAAGAGATGGGTTTTCTGTGTAAAATACTGAAGCAGCCATCGAGATACTCAAACTCTAGGATACGCTCCTTTTGAACCAACGAAACTTCACTGGATTGAAGTTTGCATATGGAGGTGCCAGAAATGGTTCTAGTTTTAGCTCAGCACGGGTGAAACTGATGTATCACTTAGCATATCCCAACTCAAAAATGCCTACTCGGAGCCTCCTATTTTTATATAAGGTGCTTTTTCGGAACAATAAAATAGCCCTCCAGTCAATGAGCTCTCCAGCTCTCTGCAGTGATCACTGTGTTTTCCTCATAAAAAGAACTAACACCCTTCCTCATTTTTCCATTCGCCAGTTAGGTGATCTTGCCAGAGTAAATAGAAGCTATGGGCTGGGCGGGCTCTCAAAGTGTTTTGACCTGCATCAGCAATCTCCTTCCCTCTCATTTAACTAAAGACATTCCTCCTCCTCCTCCCCGTCCTCCTCCTCCTCCTCCTCATTCTTCTTCTTCTTCTTCCCCATTCTCCCTCTCCCTCTCCCTCTTCCTCTCCTTCTTCCTTCTCCTTCCTCCTCCTCGTCCTCCTCCTGCTTCTCCTCCTCTTCTTCTTCTCCTCCTCCTCCTCTCCTCCCTCTCCCCATCCCCTTCCTCCTCCTCCCCCACCCCCTACCTAAGGCCAATCTAATAATGTGTTTCATACTCTGTGGTCTCCATGTTTCCACCCTGCTTATTCTCAACACAGCCACGTTCATCTTGGTAGTCAGAGAACATCCCCTATCTGCTGAGAAACTCCACTGCATTCAGAGTAAACACAGAAGGCCTTCTCATGACCTGCAGAGGCCTATAGCCACGGTTCCCAAGATGGGTTTCCTGGAGGAGTGGCATCCAATTCTCTGGGAACTTGCTAGAAATGCCTATTCTCAGGCTGCACCTCAGACATGGAATCATAATTTCTAGGGGTTGAGAAAGCTGTTCTTTAATAAGCCCTCCAGGTGATTCTGACACATTTCTCATCCTTTATTCTGTTCTAAACTCAAAGCTCTCCTTCATTGTTATCAGGCAGCCCTGTCATGTTTCCACCTCGGGGCATGTGGACTTCATGTTTGCTCCACTACACAAACCATCCACCCACTTCGACGCTCACCTTCACACCTTGCCTCCTAAATGGATTGACTTAAAAGTAAACCCTCCCAGGTAGGGTTTTCTCAAACCTCCTATTTTAGATTTCATCTTCCCCATCTATGTTCATTCTATCTTCCTTCCTTGTTACATTTTTTGTTGTTGTTGTTGTTGTTCATAGCATTTATTGCCTTACCAAATACAAAACATTTTACTTATCAATTATTTTTAAGATTTTACTTATTTATTTGAGAGAGAGAGAGAACACTAGCAGGGTGAGGGCAGAGGGAGATGCGGACTCTCTGCTGAGCAGGGAACCCAATGTGGAGCTCAGTCCACGACGTCCTGATCATCACCTGAGCTGAAGGCAGGGGCTTAACTGACTGAACCACCCAGGTACCCCTTACTTATTACTGTTGCCTCATAGCACTCTCATACAAAGAAACATCTTTCCTTCTGCTTCACTTTCGGTACTGTTCATGACTCTAAGCCCATAGCCTGGAACAGTAGAAAGGCTGTCCCAAGACTGATTTTTGGTCCCATCTGAACTTCACCTTGTAGACACCTCAGTATTTCTTTACACCAGGGCACATGTGTATCTGCAGCTTTTGCTGTAGCAACAAATAATCCTTAAGTCTTAAGGTCTTAAAATAATCCTGTTTTTCTTGGTCAGGGTCCCTCAGGGACTTTGGGGAAGGTTCTATTGGGTTCTGCTGGGTTTTACTGGACTCGTTCATCTCATTGCCCCATATCTTTTTACTCTGAGACTTTAGGTGAAGGAGGACATTCCAGGAGCAGGGTGAGGGAGAGGGTACTTGCCCTGTCTCTAAAAGGTCCTTCTAAGATGTGACAAATATCCACTCCCATTCCAGTGGCTAAGCTAGAGGCATGGCCAACACCATAGAAAAGTGAACATATTCCTTCAATAAGACCATGTAGCAAGGAGAGGGAGAAGGAAAGAGATGGAAACAAATAATACAACAATACAACCCACCACACTATGGAATCCCTCCAAAGGTGAGATAATCTTTCTTGGCTTTCAGAAAGTTGCAGTATTTTTGAAGGAAAGAGACACAGTACTGGAGAAAATCACATGTTGTGAATATAGACTGGCTGACAGGTTACACAGGGAATTAGGAGTTTTCCCTGTAAAGTTATGGGGACTTTCCCCCTCTGCCAGGTAAGATTACGGGAGAAAAGTAGTACCATTGCTTTTCATACAACAAATGTCAGATGACAACTTATGTAAGACTTGCTTAACATTGTTGACAAAAGGATATATTTTACTTTTGTAGTGATTATTTTCATTGTGCTAAAATAAAGACAGTTCAACATTTTATTGTGGTAGAATACAGATAGTTTACCAATATGCATAAAGTATACCATTTGAACCATGTTCATGGTTCAAATGGTTCAAACACCTTCACAATATTTTGCAACTATCACCTCTTCTAGTTTTAGATTTTTTTCATCGATCCAAATGGAAACCTCATCTCCACTGAGCAGTCACCCTGCATCCTCGTACCCCAGCTCCTGAAAACTACCCCTCTGCTTCCTGTCTCTGTGGGTTTGCCTGTTCTGGGCATTTCATGCAAACGGAATCCTATAATGTATGGCCTCTTGTCTCTGGCTTCTCTCACTTAGCAGAATGTTGTCAAAATTCATCCATGTTGTAGCCTGTATCAAGACTACATTCTTTTTAGGGCTGAATAATATTCCATCACATGGATGGACCACCAGTTTATCTGTTTATCTGTAGGTGACATTTGGGTTATTTTCAGCTGCTGGCTATGGTGAATAGTGCTGCTGAACATTTGTCTGCATATATTTGTTGGAGAACCTGATTTCAAATTTGGGGGTGTCTATACTTAGAAATGGATATAATTTTTTAATCGGAACTGAGGTAAATTAAATGGATCTGGTAGGGCAATATTTTAGATGATGACAAAGTTTTTTTAAACCACATTTTTCTTGTTACCCATATTCCACCCCCCTGCCCCCACACACCAATCTGTTCTTTGCTTTAGGAGGAGTACATATATAGCCTAGAATAAAGAGTTACAGAATAGATTTCTTTTTTATTTGAGCCAAACATTTCAAATGCTAGAGTCAGGCACTTAAGATAAAATATCTTTGACATTCAGAAGATACATGTTTCAAATATCAGCACTGAAAACATGATGAAATGGGGCATAGGGTGTATCTGTAAACAAGAGATTGGAAAGAACATATATGAGAAGCCCATCAAGTCTCACCACCAGCCCCCATCCTCTCCCTACCGCCTTCCATCCCAAACCCACTAAGAATGAGACAGGCATCATCAGTTGGTGAGAAAAGGAGTCAGAATTATGGAATGAGCGAGGAGGTCAGTAATAGATGCAAAGCAAAGAAAAAGAGGCATTTTTCCCTGACCTCTCCTCCTCCCCCATCCTGGGGGACAAATAATAAAAAAGTGAAAACTTCAGTTAAATTTTGGGGAAATCTCTGAAGATAAAGGACCTATACCTTGATTCTCTGGAAACCACAGTGTTGTAGACAGCCGGATTCCACATGGAGCTGGCCCAATGGACATCAACGGGTTAAAACCTTGTTTAAGGGGGTGGGCCTGAGCACATCCTCTAAGGCACCCTGCCCTAGGGTCAGGGTCACACCATGAAGTGGCCCTGTCAGGGTTGGAAGAATTCACTACAAAGCTAGTGACTGGAGACCAAAGTGGGACCTCAGACATCAGATATCATTGGGAAGAAATGCCGACTCAGGATCTTAGGAGAATTTCATCATAGAAGTCAGGAATAATGCCTCGGGTTTGCATGTTCCTTATAGAGTACAAACCAGAGTTTCAAGCACTTAAAATGTATTAAATAATTTAATATGATTATCAACACTATGCAAGAGATCCTCTTATTATAATGCTGCTATAGATATAGAAGTTAAGGCATAATTAGGGGACAGAACTTGTCCAAGTAGCCCAGATAGGAGGAAGACGTGAAATGATGTGTGACAGCTCCCACCTCCCATCCTCATCCCTACAGAAGGAAATGGGTCAGGGGATGTCAGATGAGATGGAGCATCTGAGACTGGATTTTACCTGGAATTGCAAGATTGAGTATTTTGCCATCTGTGGGTAGTTATTCACAGAATGGCTATCCACCTACCTATCTATTTGTCTGTCTCATTAGTTATCAAGTTCTACATTTCTTTCACTGCTTAAAGCTGTGCTGGCTTCAGCATAAATACTGAAAAATGTGCTCGAGGAATCAACAAATAAAATCAGGGAGTTTATTTATTTATTTATTTATTTATTTATTTATTCATTTATTTTTTAAAGATTTTATTTATTTATTTGACATAGAGATCACAAGCAGGCAGAGAGGCAGGCAGAGAGAGAGGAGGAAGCAGGCTCCCCGCTGAGCAGAGAGCCCGATGCGGGGCTCGATCCCAGGACTCCGAGATCATGACCTGAGCGGAAGGCAGCGGCTTAACCCACTGAGCCACCCAGGCGCCCCTGTTTATTTATTTTTTAATTTACCAAGATGCCTACGTTGATCACTACATTCATGATTTTTTTAAAAAATTGAAATAGGAACAATATAAATGAACATTCTCCAAACTTCAACATGTTTTTGAAATTTATATTGACTCAAAGGTTGAGAAATGTAGCTGCACAACAGTCAGTGTGAGAGCAACAGATTTTACTAGCTTAAAATTTCCAGTTTGGCAGAATACTGAATCAAAGAATGTTATATCTAGAAGGTGTCAATACTGTCCTTAAATAGTTGAAAAACTTCAGATGAGTAATTTTAAGATAGTTCCCATTGTTAAATAATTACAACAAAGGTTTGACTAGGACACTGGTCATACAAATGTAAGGTCCCTGGTCTATCCTTGGAGAGCTGGCATGTCCTTGAAATTAGTAGAGACTTCATGGTTTTTTTTCTTCAAAGTTCCTCATAAAAGTAAAGTGTTAAATGGGCCAACAGAAAGAAAAAATTCTTTAGACAACCTGACACTCCAAAAACTTTATTTTAAATCATTAGTCATGTATCCCTCTCTACCTGGCCATTGCAATCTAAGGAATTTTATTAGGCCAGGACTATGTATTTCTATTACATTAAATTAGACTAGTTCTTTATAAGGTTAAACAGGGCATTGTTATGAAAACCTCATGTTGTTCTAGGAATCACAGCTTGGGTTTCTAACCAGTAATCTTAAATTTAGCGTGCACTTACTCTAGCATCTATTTCCAGAAGTTCTGTGTTAGGTAGAGGAGATACAATATTTATATCTTGAATAATATCCCAACTTTAAAAGTGGGACAAATTAGCCTTTGTACAAAGTAGAACGACTTGCCTATTCTTGCTCTGACAATTAGTAGTGCATCTAGAAACCACTTTTAACAGCTCAATTACCGGGTTAATATTAGAATCATAAAAAGAACCCACACCAGACATTCTAGTTCATTATTATTTATAACCTGGGGGGAGTGAGACTGGGGCAGGGGTTTTGCTGCATGCATTTCATATACAGCATCCATATCAGTTTTGAAGTACAGAGTTTGAAGGCATATTTGGGGGCTTGGGGGTTTCTGCCCAAATGGGACTGCAGAAGGATAAAGGTGAGGTGGAGAATTCCTTTGTGTACTTCCACTCTATAGGATGGGTCTCTTAAGACAGGTTGTTTTCTGTGTTTTCACCTTCACCTTCTCTACATCTTGGTTCTTCCAACAGGATATGCAGGGGGTTCTGTAATATAGAGGACACAGACGTTCTGAGCCTGGCAACACTCTCTAAATAGTGACCATCTCATGAACTCCTTTCTCTGTAATGACAACAGAGGCAGGCTATACAGAAAAGACTCCAGTAGCCCATTCCAGGAAAAATGCATTCCCTCATAGTTTGTTCTGGGAAGAAATGTACTAAGTTGATATCTGGGCATAACATATTTTAGAATCAGTGCACCACACTGGCAGCCCATTCCCAAACACTGCAGGCACCTTGATGCTTCCCAAAGCTGCTAAAAACACAAATTGGATTATGCCATAGCTGTCATTTAAACTCACAGTGAAAATAGTCTGATAAATATCCACCTGCCACTGGGCTGCTTAATTGTTCTATTTTTGCTGGGAGCCAACACGATAAGGTACAATTTATTCAATATAACATGATGGACAAACAGATATTTAACAGGTCCTGATTAAAATCCATTGCCAAATAATAATATAGCTTCGATATCAGTGGCAGCTGAACACCAACATAAGGATTGCACAGACAGTTTGAATTTGAAGAAAGAAATGGCTTGAATTTGAGTTCACAGGAGCTCAATGCTTTAAAATCACCTTACCAAGCATTCTGCTAGAAAAGTAAGAAGAATAAAGGTTAGAATGTGATTGACTACAATTTTTTCATGAGATAGGGAAACTTTGCAGCTTGGTAATTATTTCCATGGATACAGAACATCGGGATTCTATGCAGGAGAAGAATCCAGAAGAAATTGAAGGCAGAAATGGATAGAGGGCAAAGTTCGAATGTGTGATATGGTTGCAGCGGAGCCTCCAAGAAGCTGTGGGACTTAGGTAGACCTAAAGAATTGTCCCACAATTTCTTAAAGGAGCTGGAGTCTTAAATCCCTCTGTCAGTTGGGGGCCATGGGCTACCTTCTTGGAAGGAGTGTAACCTTGGGAAAGGCCCTCCCTGTGGCTGAAGGGAATTCCCAGGGAAGATGCATCTTCATTCTCTCTGAAGCCATTATCTACAGCATGTGGGAGACAGATATGTTGGTCCTGAATGTGGTATGTGGGCAGAGTCTCACAGTGTGTGCTTCCTATCCATATAAACTATCTTGGAAAGGTGAGAGGTGTAGAGTGAGACTTCACCCCCTTTCCCATAATCCATTAAATCCACTCAGAACACAAATGGTTGCAAGGCAGAGTGTGAAATTTAACACAGGATGGCATGGAGGACCCTCATAAAGGTGTTCACTACCTGGTAAATGCTGACACTCACTCCCTCTTTTCATAAGCAGATCAAGCCTCTATGGCTAATGTAAACCATCTTCTTGACCTGGGATTCTATATTCTGGCTCATTAGTAAACTGTCAGTGGTGCATCTTTATATATACTAGTACATAATGTGTCTCCTGCAGAACATATCACAAGGTTATGCTTCCTATACTGAAGTTTGGAGTTCAGGTGACATTCCTCCCTAAACCACTCAAACATTTGCCTTGTGCTCAACTCTGGTGTGACCAGCACCTTTAGTCTATGCTCTGTTAACCAGGCAATATAGACATCATGTAGAAACCTACTTTCCAGGCTGAATTCTTTAGCTTTTCTCTTGGTTTAAAGAGAAAGGACGTGCATTCCAGATGATCTCTGGAGCAGAAACCTGGGAACACAGACCATTTTAAGCACAGCAGTTGGCTAGATCCTAGCCGCAAGTGCGCTGGTACTGAGACTGTCTGGCATATGAGGTTTTGAGGTTGAGATGAGATCTGGCAGTTACAAGAACAAGTTTGAGAATAATAACACTTGCGACGTCCCTTTGGTTGCAGGCTGTAGTTTGAATTAACTGCATTAGTCATTTTGCATTTTGCTTTCCCACAGAGACATTTTTGCATACTTTGGAATGAAAACAACATATCTAATCTCATATCAAACTCAGTAAGCTGTTACCATATGTAACATGTATGCCTGAGTACATATCAGTGGCCACAAAACCTGCTAACTCTTCAAGGCACATATAAGTTTCAGATGCGTTGGAGCCCCGTGGTGGAGACTGGGAGCAGTTGTGGCTGGAACCACCTGAGAGTGATGACAAGTGTACATATGAAGTGGGGGGAGGGGAGTGAGTTGCTAGTGGTCATGAACTTCTTGAAGACCAGCCTGTGATTTATTCATTATTTATTCCTGCCACTGTATACAATGAATGGGGAGTGGCAGGGATGCCCTATTTTGTACTAAATAAACAGAGTATTTCTTCTGAACTTTTGTTGGTTCCCCTTTAAAATGATTCAAGTCCTTGGGAAAACATGACGACTCTAATGGTACTGAGAGCCAGATACTATACAAGGCTATGCACCTGCGAATATGCAATAAATCTTGGTTGACTGGTTGACTAGTGTATACAATACTTCTATGGTTCTCCTAAAGATCAAGCAAAGGACTCAATAATCGTACAAGGTCTCTTCCAGGCTAATAATTCTGCTTTTGTCTTTCTAGTCACAGATGAAAGATGATACCAACAGCTATAATATTGCCTGTTTCAACATGTGACCTTTAATAAATGAAGCATGTCACATTATGCTTTCTACCTTAAGCACATGTGTAGATGGCCCTTTCATTTGGAACTGTGGCCACGATGCCACTTTGACACCGCAGGTCAGGTGCTTCACCTCACTGGCTTACTAGAACTTTGAACAAAAGTGCAGTCTCATACCAAAATTGCTTCAGGCTAGGTCTGTGTTCCTACTGCTCAGAAATCACAGCTCCTCCCAGGGCTGCATTTTCTTACATTAAACCATAATGAGTGACAACACGATCATTTAAGAAGTGAGAGGTCCTTGGGATTTGGTAGGTAAGGAGGACAGAGTCAAATGCTTCTTTTTCTTATGACTGTGGAATCTGTACCAGCTCATAGAATACCAGTAAATTAAAGAAATTCTTGTTTTAATCAGTAATCACAATCTCATCATCCAGAGGCTATCTTCCTCTGTTCACATGATAGCATATGGCCTGATAATGATTTACGTATATAATATAACACGTACGTGTTTCCTGGTTGGTATCCTGTGTGTCCAATTTTTACATCCTGGTCTTTCACTTTATCATATCCTACACATTTTTGCCAATGTTTTGGTGTGTTGTGAAAGATTTTCTCCATCACAACTAGTCTTCTGGAAGACGTGCTTTGCTTGCATTTCTACACTGTCATTCATTCTTCAACTCATGTCTGAAGTTGTTGCTACTCCCGAGGAACTGGCAAGTCCTTTATGCTCAGCAGGACACATTCAGTCCTTGACTTGAATTTTCTGATTACTCCCATCATCATAGCACATGAGATCCTTCCCTTGAATCCCTGAATAATAGTCTTTTCTTTTCCTCTTTTTGTTTGGTCCTTAATGTTGGTGGATCTCCAGGATTTCTTCCAGCTACCTAATCTTTTTTCTACATGATGTTACTCATGCCAAGGCCGACATTCTTTATCTTCCTCTTGTCTCCTTCTCCTGACACCAGGGTTTTCAAATACCTAGGTTGCAGATCGTTCCCTTGAGTCCCAGTCAGACTAATTAATATTTATTGAGTTTTTGCTACTTGTCACACATGGTTGTATTCCTGAGGAACTGGAAGGTGAGTAAGATATTATGCACATTGGATTCTGTGGTCAAAAGATGCAATTTCACCAACCTGCTGGACCTATGGCATTTAAAACTGAATTAGACTGCATTATTTCCAAATACAAAACCTGGTCACCTTCCTGTATTCTTTACCTGTATTAAGGACCTCTTCATGCAACCAGGCACTAAAGACTGAGCCCTCCATAGACCCACTCTCTCCATCCCAGAGAGCTCCCAATCTCTCTTATGTCCATCTTTCTCTTAAAGTTAACTCTCTGTATCTGATTATCTGTCTCCAGGATTGCTGCAATAAAATTCTAAATGTCCTATCTTTTCCTGCTTTGCTCCCAGTAATGTTTACTTCAAATTGCTAACTGAGTGAGCCTCGCTATAAAAATGGCCACTTACCCACTTTTAAAAACATGAACAAAAATAATGATGGCGAAATAATGGTAGCTTCCCATCACCCAATAAATGATTCACAACTGCCAATTGAACTAAGTATGAAATAAAATTAACTGTAAGTGAATGAGTTTTCTAACTATACCTTAGCACTAAGTGGTTTTAATAAATACTTCTATCTTTGAGAATTCCAGTCATATAGCTTTATGTGAAAACATCCTATTAAATTATCTTTAATTACAGGTTAACCACCCTAAGGGAGATATTGTTTAAAGAGGCAGGTTTGCATCGTAGCTAAGATTTTAGACTGAACTGGAATGACCAGTCTGAATCCCAAGTTTGCCACTTTGCTATATAACTTTATTTTATTTATTTTTTAAAGCTTTTATTTATTTGTGAGAGAGTTTTGAGAAAAATAGAGCATGTGCACACATGAGTGGGGAGTGGGGCACAGGAAGAGGGAGAGAAAAGCAGAGCCCTCGCAGGCTCCCCCTCACCATCCTGAGATCAGGACCAGAGCTGACACCAACAGTCAGAGGCTTAACCAAGTGAGCCATCTAGGAGACCCTAATATAAATTTAAACAATTGATTTAACCTCTCTGTTATCAAATTTCCTCATTGGTAAGATAATGGTGGTAGACATAAAATAATGGCCTACATAATCACATTTTTAGATTAATTAAACAAGTGAGCTCATGAAGACAGCTTAGTTATGAGTCTCGCACATAGTAGGACACAATATATTGTGATTCCTCTTATCCCTGGTGATCATTATGGAGTTCGTGAGTATGTATCAGGGAGGTTTAAAACTGCAGACAGGATGGAAGAAAACACCAACATCTTCTTAACAGTCATATCTAAAGGTAGGATTCTTCCTGTTAATATTTAATATATGTACGATTGATCTTTGAGAAAGGCTACCTCACCTAACATTGTGTCATTGACTAAAACTAAGAAAGGAGGTATGGTGCTTTGTTAGGGTCATTCAGCTCCAAAGGTCTAAGGTCACACACTTCTTTACCATTTTCATTTTCTTTTCCTTCCTTCCTTCCTTCCTTCCTTCCTTCCTTCCTTCCTTCCTCCCTTCCTTCCTTCCTTCCTTTCTTTCCTTCTTTCTTTCCATTTTATTCGTTTATTTATATATTTATTTCAGGAAGAGAGAGAGAAAAAGGAAGCACATGCTAGGGGAGGGACAGAGGGAGAGACAGAAGCTCAAACCAACTCTGAGCTGAGGGCAGAGCCTGCTGCAGGGTTTGATCCCATGACCCTGAGATCATGATCTGAGCTGAAACCAAGTCAAATGTCCAACACTCAGCCAATGGAGCCACCCAGGCACCCTGTTCTTTATCCTTTTCTACCTCTTGCCTAGTAACTTAGGGTCTCTAGCCTCTGTGTTCTCATCTATAATAGAGAAAGACTGTCTACCTCAAAAAGTCCACACCTAAAGACAGTGAATGCAACACCTGCAATTTGAAGTCAGCACTGAATAAATGGTAGTTTCTATTAACATTTTAGATAGAAAACAGTTTCTCTCATTGAGCTCTGAAATTATAAAAAAAGACACCAGGCTATACAAATAATGTGGCCATCTTTTGGAACGTTTGAGATAATATCTAAACTTAACGGTTACTCAACTCAGGAAAGAGCAAAACAACAAGTGGTCACTTAAAGCGTATCCTAGACTCATTTAACTATGATATTTTCAGGAGCATATGATCTGGAAGCCTGATATCTCTGGACAGAGGAACTGAATTCTTCTGTTAGGGTTTTCCAATTTGTCACTGTCTTTGAGGGCTGTTAAGTTTGCTCTGTTCACCTTACAGCCTTCAAATAGTGGGATGTCCCAGGCAAAGATCTGGGTGGTGTAGGGGTACCTGGGTGGCTCAGTTGGTTAAGCATCTGCCTTCAGCTCAGGTGATGATCCTGGGGTCCTGGGATTCAGTCCAGCATCAGGGACTCAATTTCTGTTTCTCCCTCTGTTGCTCCTCCTGCTTGTGCACTCTCTCTCTCTATCTTTCTCTCTCAATCTGTGTCAAATAAATAAACAAAATCTTAAGAAAAAGAAGAAGGAGGAGGAGAGGAGGAGAAGAAGAGGAAAAAAAAAAAACCTGGTGGTTCCAAGCCAGACCCCAGCGTTTACAGGGGAATAAAAACTGTTTTGGACAATATAAAGAATTTGGTTTAATTTAAGGATTTTTCTATCTATCTATTTATTTATTTATTTTACAGAGAGTAAGAGAACAAGCAGAGGGAGCTGTAGAGGGAGAAGCAGGCTTCCCGTGGAACAGGGCGCATGCTGTGGGGCTTGATCACAGGATTCTGGGATCATGACCTGAGCTGAAGGCTGATGCTTAACCGACTGAGCCACTCAGGTGCCCCAAGAATTTGATTAATCCTGAATTTGGCATGTCAAATTTAAAGGAAGGGTAGGTGAGCATCCTACTAGTGTGTGCAGGTACTGACCACATCCATTTCTCCATTTATTTCTTTTTCTCCCTTCCAAAGAAAGACATTCTGGATGACCATATAGTTCTTGTCAGTAGCCTTCATCTCGCTTTAAGGGTCTGCTACAAAATAATCATCAGATGGCAAATTCTGATGAAACAAAAATACGTCACTGAAGGCTTCCTTTTCGTGACACTGATGCCATCAGGAAGACTTTTGCAAATCCACTGACATCTGAGAAATTAAGTGCAGAATAACTTTAGACTCGGACATGACCCTGGTCATGAATAAAGGAAACCTTGGGAAAGACTGGGGGCGTTTGGTAGCTGAAATTGTCTAAAATCACATGACGGCATAGGATTTAAGTTTATATTGCTTTACTACTTGAGAGTGTTAAGATTCTTCAGTGAAATGATTCTTTTTATGATCTTGATTCACAGTCCAAATACTGAAATATGTAACTGAGCCGTCAGTCAGTGTGAAGTGGAAAACCACACTCGGAAGACTGCGACCCCCCTGAGACCAGGCGTGAGGTCTTCCGTGGCATCTGCCCATAAATCTCCCTTCCCATTGTTCTCTCCCTACAGGCCTGTGGGCTAGCGGCTCTGCACAGCACCTCCCCTGGAAGCTGGGGGTGCAGATGGGGGTTGGGAGGCATTTCAGCCAATCAAATTCCAGGCCCTGTTCGTTCTCTCCACCTTCGCTAATGCCATCGTGCATTTTTCCCCATCTACCAACCCCTTCTGCAGTATTTACAAATAGCATTATACTTACAATTTTTTTTTTTAAAGATTTGTTTATTTATTTTAAGGAGGGGTGGAGCAAGAGAATCTCTAGCCAACTCCCTCCTGAGCACGGAGCCCTGAGAGGGTCGGGTGTCAGGACCCAGGCCGAGCCAAGAGCCCAGGGCTTCACTGGCAGCGCCCCCCACCAGCGTTACATTTTCTGACTACATAGGGGATAAAGTGAAGTAATTCACAGCTGTCTGTGGATTTCTCAAAAACAATTCTGGAGGGGCACCTGGGTGGCTCAGTGGGTTAAAGCCTCTGCCTTCAGCTCAGGTCATGATCCCAGGGTCCTGGGATCGAGCCCCGCATCGGGCTCTCTGCTCAGCCGGGAGCCTGCTTCCTCCTCTCTCTCTGCCTGCCTCTCTGCCTACTTGTGATCTCTGTCTGTCAAATAAATAAATAAAATCTTAAAAAAAAACAATTCTGGATAATTTAGACAAAGATGGTTTTGTTTTCACCAGTCGAGACTTGAAAAAATCATGGGTAATGCAGAATTCAGGTAATAGTGACCGCACTGCATAGAGGGAGCCGATGACTTTGGGTGGTTTGGGGGAGAAGCGGAGGTCGCAGGCTCTCGGTGGAGGGTGCGCTGGGAGCCCGAAGCCCCGTGCGCTCCCAGGTCTTGCTGCACATCTGGGCCAGCGGTTTCCTCGGCCTCCCTCTTCCAGCCACTTGTCATTGACTTAGGGCCTGGGTCCCGCCCTCTGAATATGCTTCTTCCGAGGAAGAGCCCGGGGTCCGCGCCCAGCGTCCGGCCCTACACAAATGAAGTCGGTGAAAGCTGGCTCGCCCGCGGCCCTCGTTTTGTCGTGTAAGGTAGCACGAAGTCCTCCTTTCCGTGGCTTTTACTGCCATTAGAGTCCAAGCTAACGAATGCCGCCACTGTCTTATTTCCCGTACAATTACTGCATTTTGGTGAAACATACTCGGGGTTCTTTCCCAGAAAAAGGCCGTGTCAGTAATTCAGCCTCATACTAATCAAAAGCAATTCTGGACAGAAAACATTCATTTTAGGAATATAGAAAAAAAAAAACAAAAAACAAAAACTTTCCCCTCTTACATTGGAGACTGTGGGCCGGGAGGCATCCAGGGGAACTATATGGCAAATCTTGGAAGTAATTTAAGGGCCATAAAAGAAAGTTTTAATTAGAAAATAAGGTCCATTTAGATAACTTTAGTGTGGAGTGAGTGATGATGGCAAATAAGTGGGTTTTAATTTCATGTGCTTCATATTCCTTCCTTTCCTGGAATCGGGATCAACAAAAAAGTTTCCCATGTATTTTCCAGTAGCTCTTGAAAGAATTATTAGGTACTTTTTATACCACTTAATTTATAACTGTCTTCAAATTGCAAGAATTTATTCATGCATATTTATATTAACACTTACTAGATATAAAAGAGGGAACAAATGCTCCAGAAGCTTTTTAGGGAGAAGTATTAAGGGATGTCAGTATTGACTGTCAGTAATGAATGTTTCTGGATGTTTTACCATTTTATTCTGCTATCCCAAAGACAAATTTCAATTACTAAAGTAGGGCCAGGAGCATAGCTTCCTTCCATTAGATGCAACATTGCCTTTCTTTTTCTTTTTCTTCCTGTGTAATTTTTGGGAAGAATCAACGGGGAATAATAATTAGTTTGTGTTTGTTCTCAAAATGAGAAAAACACTTTTGTGCTTATATTTCCTGTAAGAAATCCTTGCTACTTAATATTGCATTCAATTTGTTCATCAGTGTTATCAGTCAATTTCCAATTAGCAACTCAATTCATGTTCATTCTACTCCTAAAATGAATACTATTGTGATAATCATAATCATGCCCATTTCATAGATGAGAAGACCAAGGCACAGGAAGGCTTACTACTTTGTCTATGGTCACCCAGCTAATGAGCAGTAGAGCTGTGCTGGAACCTATGCAGTATAGCAACAAAGTTCATGCTTTAATCCTTATCCAATGCCGATTTTTGTTTGTTTGTTTGTTTGGTACTGTCTCATTGTGATATAATAATATGTAACTGCTAAATTCCATATCATTTTCTCCTTTTTAACAATAAAATGAGAGACTAAGACAGGTTAAATAATATACTACTTGTAATAGAATCAGAGCAGAGCTTGGCTGAATTTGGTAGTTTTTTCCCTGTAACACCATATTAATTACAGCTAGTGCTTGCAGCTTTGGGCAACCACGCATATATCATAATTACTGCATAATTATTTTGACTATCAGAAAAGCATTACTTACTATATCTTTATATACACCTCTATACTCCTTTAGTAGTAATAGGTTTTTAGAGGAGTTCCATTCCAAAATAAGAATATATATCTATCTATATATCTATCTATATAGATAGATAGATATATGTATTTATATATAGAATAAGTCATTGGCATATTGGCACACTAAATGAATTTAGTGTTTCTATTATGGGCAAAAAAAGTGTGAATCATGAGAGGAAGATTCTTAAGAGTTAGATTTTTATGTTGAGCCCTATCACTATCACTTGGTATCAGTTGGGGAAAAAAATCTAAAACCAAAAACCAAACCAAAATAAAACAAAGCCCAGAAGATTCCTTTCAATCCTATTGGTTGTCAAGATGAATAATGTTCTCACAAAACAAAAACAAAAATAAAACATGTATTTGTTAATTTTTTAATATGTATAAACACAAGAAATTCATAAGCTTGTTAAATGGGAAAAACAACTTATCAAATAGTACAATTCCACTGTGTGTGTGCATGTGTGTGTGCGTGTGTGTGTGCGTGTGTGTGTGTGAATATTCACAGATATGTGTAAAAATAGTATCCGGAAGACTGACTAATAGCCATTATTTCCATTGATTAAGTTTATATCGTATACTTTGGTAATTTTTACAATATTTGACCATTTTATGATGGAGAACACATTATTTTTCTAATAGCAAAAATAACGATATAATAAATAATTACATATACACACTGTGAAGCACAGAAATAAACCTGATCATTTTGTATGGGAGCCAATACAGGCAAGTATGGCCGGAAAAATTAACATTCGAGATTAACTAAAATTGCGATGTTTTCCCAAATCCATTTCTTTTTCCTTTTTAAAGATTTATCTATTTATTTTAGAGAGACAGAGAAAGATAGGACATGTGTGAGCAGGCAGGGGACAGAGGGAGAGAGGGAGAGAGGGGTAGAGCAGCAGAGGAAGAGGGAGAGGGAGAGAATCTCAAGCAGACTGCCTGCCGAGCATGGAGCCCAATGCAGTGCTCCATTTTATGACCCTGAGACCATGACCTGAGCTGAAACCAAGGGTCAGATGCTCAACCCACTGAACCACCCAAGCACCCCCAAATCCATTTCTTCAGAGCGCTACATGGTTTGTTAAGTGTGGATAACTTTGGTTGCTGTTGTTGGGTCAATAACATTCAACAGAACAAAGAAGAAAATCACCACAGTAAAGAAGTAATGAGCAGTATATTACAAAATTAAGATTAGAAGAAAAATAAAATCAAAAGAATTGTATAAAGACTTGCAGGAATTTCATTTTTGTTTGTATAAATACAAAGAAATCCCATAGTCATTTTATATTACAACATGAAAGGCATTGTGTGACATATAACTTCACCATATTTAGAAATTATAACAGTAAGACTTGAAGATATATTATTCTACTGAGAATTAAAATATTGTAAATATGAAGTATTTGACTAATTATAATAGCAAGCTTGTATTGATATTTTCCTTTTTAGTTTATGACACAAAGTTAACTTAATATATTGAACATCCACATCTATAATCCAATTGTTTCTCCTTCCTTATGGTTTATGCAAGAAATGTGAGAACCCAACAGAATGAGTACTGAGTTCATCACTGAATCAGTCATAGGTCCTTAAAGGCATCAGAGCCCTGAGAAGTGTTGGGGGAAAAGTATAACAGGGATTAGACCCTACACAGTAGCTGGGAGACATGGAACAGTCAGGACCTGGAACGTAGGTAAGATCAGAGCAGGAGTCCTCTGCAGTCATAAGAGAATCCATTTATGCCTCAAACTGGAACCAAGAACGAAAACTCAAGTGCTACATCTGGGAAGCTAAGGCCTCTGTGTGATCAAGACTCTGGGTCTAGAACCAAGTATATGATCATGGAGGTGGGACCCGTGTTGCACAACAGGGTCAGTAGACAGGAGGAAGAGCAATACCTAGACCAGAGAAGACCAAGAACCTACGGGAACCCATCAGGTGTCTCTGTGCTCCCCATCACTATATCTGATTACTGCAACCTCTAAGGAGTATCTGCTGATGAATCACACCTTCTAGTTCTGGCTCCTCTTTACCTCCATACCCATAGTGACTTCAGCATGCTCATGTGATTATCTCCAGACAATGGCCCATTAGCAAGGATGATGCCAGCAGAGGCTTGATGAGTGTTCACTCCCTGGAAATGCATTCTTGGAATCCAGCTGCCAGGTAAGGAGCCCAGGATTCTGTCCTTGAAGGTCAAGAACCACGTGGTAAGAAAGGCCTTGATTCCACAGAGAAAGAGAGGTCCAGCCATCACAGGGTCCCAGCTGAGCTCAGCTCTGAGAAAACTCACCCAATGGAAACAATAACCACATGTGTGAGTCCAGGCAGGACTGAGAGAAGACCCACCCAGAGAGCCCACAGAATCAAAAGAAAAAGTCCTTTTCCAAGCCACTATGTCATTGTTTGTTGTGAAATAAGAGGCAATTGAATTGATTACCAAACTGAGGTGAATTCTTCTATAGCTGTTAAAAGATGAAATAAATATTAATTTTATCCCTGTCACAACAAGAAACTTTTAAAAAAAGCACAGAACTTAATTTATTACTAAAAAGGACTCTAATTGAGCCTTAGTTGTGCCATTCAAACTACTGAATGGGTGACACTTCAATTACTTTCTAACACACAATGTGCCAAATCTGCTATTAAGACCCAGCATCACCATAATGTGAATGATTGACAGTTTTTGAGTATTTACTGTGTGCCAGCCTCTGCATAAAGTGTTTTACTTAGTGAATTCTTACAACTTCACATTTCAAGGATGATAAATATCCCTTAGTAAAAACAGAAGCAGAAATGGGAAGGAACTCACCCTAAGACACACCTGGATTGACAGAGTAGTGGAGCATGGCAGAGTCTGCGATCTTCACCCCTGTATGGGAACACTTCCCACCATGCCCTGTCCTTGGGTGTAGGGGACATCTAGGCTATGAATCATTGCAGAAGCACAGGCATTGAAGTCCTTTAACTTGCCACTGGCACAGCATGTTGACCTGGGCATGAAAAGGCTTATTCCGACCTCACTGGTATCTCTGGAAGTTACTTCAATTGACCAGGAGTTAGTATAGGGAGGCCATCATAGGACTCTGTCATCTCTCCTTGAATGATGAGAGGCTGGCTGGGCAGAGAGGTGGGGTTCTTCTCTAGCTCTATCGACCTTGTGATCATGTGAAAGTGCAGAATAATCTGAAATGCTCCCAGGTCTCATCTATTTGGTTTGTATCTAAAAGTTTGTTGTTTTTCTCCTGATGAACTTTGCCATCGATACTATCAGTGTTCTAGGAGTTCGGATGTTCTATCTTGGGTCCAAACATGACAATAAGGAAATATACATTAAGGAGTACCTGCCTTTGGTCTCCGGAAAGCTAAACCCTTTGTTGGAGAAGCTTCAATACAGGAAAGACATCTCTGGGACTGAGAACTGTATTATGAGCCTCCCACGGAGGCCTGACAGCTCCTCTGGGTTAAACAGGAAGGAAATGGATGGAGATGAAGAAAACATAGAAGCTCATTGCTTCAAATTGATTACCCATTCTCTGGTACCAGCTGGAGCTTCGGGTGAGGAGCTGGGGATGTGGAAGAAAGTCTCAAAAATGGAAAAGAGTTCATAAAAAATCCGTGTAAAATGTGTCTCAGACCTCCTCAGAGGGCAACATAGCCTGTTGTAATTACAAAACTGGAGAATAAACCCTACATATGATATAAAAGCATCTGCTGATTATAAGCAAACTGAGCACCAACAGGTCAGCAGAGCCGAGCATGGAGTGTTTCGTGAGGAAGTGGTTAACATGAGGAATTCTTCAGCATGTGTCTTCTTAGGCAAACACTCAAGACCAAATGGCAGACCCACCTCATGAATCTGTTTGAATGGAAACTCAACATGCAAACAGAAGTTATTTAAATAGAAATAAAGAAGTGTTATTTCTCTATTTCCTTAATGGTTTAGCTGTAGACATCATGTTGTTTCTAATCTGCTGTAACCAGTATACAATTATGTTCTCCACTCTACGAGGCAGTGAGTAGCTGAACAGATGGTATAAGGTTAGCCTGTAAGAACAGAGGGCTGGATTATTTTCCTCAGGAGACATTTAGTGATTAGAAGAGAAACTATCAGAGAGAGAAAAAAAAAAAAAAAAAACTTATCTCTCTGTCTGTCTATCTATCATCTCAGCAATATATGGTGTCAGGAAGACCAACAAAAGTCAAAAGCTTAGAAAGACTGGAATTTGAAGAAAGGGAAATATCCAATAATGTTAGATAAAGGAAAGTTTTAAATGGTTTAAGAAGGGACAATGTTTAAAAGGTTGAGGGGCACCTGGGTGGCTCAGTGGGTTAAGCCGCTGCCTTTGGCTCAGGTCATGATCCCAGGTCCTGGGTTCGAGCCCCGCATCGGGCTTTCTGCTCAGCAGGGAGCCTGCTTCCTCCTCTCTCTCTGCCTGCCTCTCTGCTTACTTGTGATTTCTCTCTGTCAAATAAATAAAATCTTTAAAAAAAAAAAAAAAGGTTGATTAAAAATACTAAAAAGTGGTAAGATATGAAAAGGAGTCTAAGCTATCTGGTTATTCAGAGTTTCAGTCCCTTCAGGCTGCTATAAGAAAATACCACAGCCTGAGTGGCTTATGAAAAACAACCCTATTCCTCACAGTTCTGAAGGCTGGAAATCCTAGAGCAGGACAGCCTTCCTGGATGAGAGCTCTGCCCTGGGTTTTTCTTCTGGTGCCCTCACAGGTGGGAAGGTAAGGGAACCCTGTGGGGGTCTCTTTCATAAAAGCACTAATCCCACTCATGAAAGCTCTACCCTCATGACCTAATCACCCCAAAAGCTATGCCTCCTAATCTCATCACTGTGGGGGCAAGGATTCTACCAAATGGACTTTGGAGGGATACAAACTTAAAGTCTATAGCACTGAGATATCTGAGTTTGTAGTATGCTAAACTGGAAAGATTTTGCAAGCTAATGCAAAAAAAAAAAAAAACAAAAAAAAAACATGAGCTAAGGGAATGGTCACAATGAATGTAAAAACACATGCTAAAGGGCTTGACTATTAAAGACATAGCAAAATAGAATAGGCATTTGAAAGGGAGCGTATCAATGCATTTTTAAATGGAAGAGTTAGAAGGAAGAATGCATGGGAAGATTGGCAAGAAAATACAAAGAATACATTACGTATGGGAATCATACACTTCAGGAAGCAAAAAGGGATGGGGTTACTTGAAAAATGAGAAGAGACATCTCTTCTTCAGAACTCTTGCAGAAGTATGTAAAAAGGTGTGGAAATAAGTTACATAAAAGGAAAAGGTGGTGGGAAATTGGTAAACCAAACACCAGCTGTTCTTAAATTTGTAATAAAAAGACAGGAGCAAGAATACAGATCAATCTGTAGTGGCAAGTAACCGTGAATGCAAGTAAGAAGAATGTACTTAGAATAACTTTCATGCAAAATGGGGAAGAATGTGGGCAGGCTTAATGCCTGCCATATGGCAAAAAATAAATTAATATTTGCTAAATATTTAAAAAAAAACTACAAATGAAAATGATTGTCAAACATGGCTTTTTTTTTTTTTTTTTTTTGTCCAAACCTCCTGTGACTTTGGCTCATTGTTGATGGGAAAATCTTCAGTATCTGGCTCAGTGTTGCTTGATTACAAGTTGCAAGTTCTTCATCCACAAAGTAGACATAAGATCCCATACTTCCCAGGATTGTTATGGGAGTCAATTAATGCCTATAATACCCCTGGGATACAGCATCTAAAGTCTGCTACTTACATACAAACTCAGAATATTAACTTATATATGAAATTACATAAGAACTCTGAAATACCTACTCAAAGCCCACTTGCCGACAGTGAATGACAGCAAGGATCTGACAGACGGAGAAATGTAAATCCACTTCTATATACTCTTACCTTTTAAGTTTCTATTTCTTAACCATAAAGTTGAAGGATTCGACAAATAATAATATAACCAAATACTATGAAGACAGGTCTCCAGAGCCAATGAAACTGGCAGGTTGACTCACCCAGGGCAAGTGAGTGTTGGAACGTTTCATAATGCTGAAAACAGACATGCCATGGGACTATGAAAACAACTAAATACTCCTAAATACTTAAAAGGCAACTTATGTTCATGAAGAAAAATAATTTTCACTTAAAAAAAATAACAACTTCCTCTCCTCCTCCTCTTCCTCCTCCTCCTCTTCCTTCTTCTTCTTCTGATTATTATTATTATTATTATTACACTGTGAATCTAAGGGGATTAATCCATAAAGGTTAAAAAAAAATCCTCCATACTTGTCATAATATAGCTACCTCTTTAGGCCATGATAGGTCTTGTGTTGTTAAATATACCAAAAGCAAAATTCTCTTTCAATCCTGCTTCTAGACAGAAGGCATATAAACTTTGGCTGCTTTAAAAATAAAATTCTTCTAAATAAAACCATGATTTACAGTAATTGATTGTGATTCATTTGTCAGTGCCATGAAACTGTTGTCAACCCTTGCTGGAGGCATCCTTTGTCAATGGGGGAAACTACTTAAAACGCCCACCATATTCCAAGAAGCTTCAAACGTAGAGAAGGGAATGTTCATAGAGCATCGAAGGCAGTGGGGAAGTCGAAGAGACCCCTGCCTTCGTAACGGCGTGACCTCAAGGAAGGGAAAGCCATCCAGGTGATATGACAGCAGAATCTTGCACTTAAATGTATACTATCTCCATCACTATTTCAAGAGATGAAATATTGCTTCCACAATTTTCAGATCTTGGTGGAGCTGAAGTCAGAAATCTAAATGAAAGTAAAGCTTTTGCCTTTTTCCAACCTTTGAGGTTGGATGATCCATTTCTTGCAGCTTCAGTCTGCTCCTCTAGACAGGAGCTGGTATGTGCATCGCCAGGTGGTGATGAGTGTGCTCGGTGAGAGGACGTGTGAAACATGCACAGTCGTGACAGTGCTCCGTGTCTGTTTAGCTGTGATGATCTGAAGGAAATGGGGACTGGTGGTCAGTTGCAATTCAAAGCATTTTAGAAACCCAATAGGTAGAAATAAATAAATACCTAAGTTATGTACCCAATACAATAGTAGGTGTTCAGTCATGGGCCAGTAAGTTTTCACCAACTTTTAAAACAATATTGACATCCAACAGTCTGACACACAGAATAAGAAGCAGCTGAACACAGTGACAATAAACATTTTTTTCTTGAATCCTTGAGAGACCTGAAGTTCCGGGACAAGCCACACCCTCAAATCTGACAGGTGAGGTCAGCTTACCTGAGTAGAAGCTGCTAGAAACACAGCCTGAATGAAAGACTTGAATAGCAGCGGTAATAACTATGGAAACCGAGTGAGGGCCAGCGCGAGAGTAAGACTTCCCAGTGCCCGAGTGCTAGGCCGGGTCTATAGGCCTCATGGGTTTGCCTCCAGAATCTTACCAGGCTCTTTGAGTGAGGAATGGAGAAAAATCCCCTTTTGGCTCTGACGGCGGAGTGGGAAGTAGGGCTTATAAAATATGCTCATGGAATTTTCCAAAACTACTGTCCAAGTGCAGAGAAAGACTTCACCTGAGCGGGGGGGTGGAGGTGGGGGAGTCACTGATGTCACTGCAGGCCCTCCAGCCTTCTGTCTCACCTGCAGGAGGGGTGGGAAAGCTAAGCACAACACTTTGAAGGTCACATGTCAGGAACACGAGCCCACGAACAGATCAAGTTTCAGTAATGAGTTTATAGAACAATTCCCTGTGCACACTTTACCACCACACAAGGAGTGTATTTGCAGTTAAAAGCAGTGTGAGACACTGACGCTCTAAGACCAGGAGGATGTTAGGGAAGACCAAAGTCAATACAGGACACAGAAACAAGGACATCAGAGGCATTGGAGACTCCACCCACAGCTCCGGCACAGACCCTGTGAAACGCCTCACAGTATAATGGTTTAAGAAATCAAGCATGAAAAAAAAAAAAAAAAAAGAAATCAAGTATGGCAGAGATACGTCATCCTGCATTTGCTACTGGCGAAACAGAGCCATCCTAATCACACAATGTTGTTTGAACTCTGTGAGAGCCATTTCAAAAAACTCTAAGCAAGGCTGAGATACAATCACATTCACCTTGTAGAATATTTCTACAGCAGCTCTTTAGGAAATGAATTGGTAGTTGTTAAGACTGAGGAGCTGGGTGAATGATGAGAAAAGACGAAAGTGTCAACCAGGCCCACGGTGAGCACGGTAAAGTGGACAGGCAGAGCACAGTGCTGTAGAAGCACCTAGTAAAGAAGTCTGTGTATGAGGTTACGATAGTTGTGGATGCTGACATCCATTGTAGGGGTCCTGCTTTGGGCTAACATAAGCATGATGGCACTGGTATGAGGAGAAGGAAGTTTAAAAAGAAAAACTGATTTGGAAGAAAAGATGATGGTTTCTGGTAGCTTCCAAGATAATCCCATGGAGATGCCCAGGGGCCACTGGAAACATCCTTCCAGAATTCAGAATTTTCAGTGATAGCAATATGGAACATTGGTGATAATAAGACCGTGCAAGATGATGAAATTGCTTAAGAAAACTGTGTAGAATTGTATATTGACATGTAATTGTTGGACATAGGAAGTCAAAAGGAGAATTTAGAAATCCTGTCCTACATAGAAATCAAATAAGCAAATGTTTTGACAGGGATGCTTGGAAAACAGAATTTTATGTAAGGAAAGTCAAGGACTGTAAAGACTCAAATGATATCAGGGAAAAATAGATTTTCTTAGCAAAGTTTGAGAGTATTTCACTACCAACTTTCTATTTTTGCTAAAAATATAATGAAAACTAAAATGCCTTCTTCCATCGTTTCACTAATACTCTGTCCTTTTAGAATACTTTATAATTTCACAAGCCAGTGAATGCCAAAAATGCAATGCTTCATTCTTGGATATGTTCCCTCTTCGGCGACCATACAAATTTTTCCATCCAAATGCTTTGATTCCATATTCAGAAGTTCATCTACAAAGATGGAAAAGATCCTTTTAATTGAGAATCTAGGGTAGAGCCAGTCAAAAATACAGACAAATAAGACTTAGAAGAAGGCCAGTTAGATTTTGCTAGTGTTAGCGTGATGACTGGTGAGAGATTGCACGCTGAGATTGACTGTCAAGGATTATCTCCCATTCCTGGTGCTCTTGTACAGTGTGACTTTGACCCTCAATGGCCCGCCCACTTCCCTTGAATCCAGGAGGGGCTGCCAACTGCTTGTAGACAACACAACACAACAGAAGTGGCTCTGTGTGATGCACAGGGCTGGGTTACACAACGCGAGGCAGTTTTCGCCTCGTTCCCTGGACCGCTGGTTCTTAGAGCTCCAAACAAGAAATCTGGATTCCCTGAGGCCGCCCTGCGGCCAGGGAGCCAAACTGCCTGAAGATACGACCTGAGGGAGTTTTGTTCAATCATCCCAGTCTTCAGTTTGTCCAACAGTGATGAAGGACATGTGAGCGAACGAGCTTCTGGGAGCCCCAAATTCCCAGCCACACGGTGTTCCCCCTGAGCCCCAGGTGTGAAGCAGGGACAGGCCATCCTGCTGTCACCTCCTAACTCCTCAGCCCTAGGATCCGTGAGGGTGTCTGTCACTCTCAGTCAGTCAGCCTCTTTCTACCTGCTCTCTTAATGGGGGCGTGTCCTTTCGAGGCTCATCGATTGATTAGTTGCTCAATTTGGCTTGAGTCCTTGGGTCTGTGCACTAAAATCCCTTCCTCACTGAACCCTCCGGGACCCCCAGTTCTAGTCTGTGAAACTTACACGTAGCTTATATGTAGCTGTATGCTAATACTCACCACCCGGTGTTTTAAGTTTATTTTTCCTTCTGATGGCCTAGATACAAATCAAGGATTAACCTACCATCTGACACTTAGTTCAATGCATTTTGTTGGAAGAAGAATGAATGAAGACTTAAAGAATGAAAGAACTTGGAGCGCCTGGGTGGCTCAGTGGGTTGGGCCGCTGCCTTTAGCTCGGGTCATGATCCCAGAGTCTTAGGATCAGGTCCCGAGTCCCGCTCTCTGCTCAGCAGGGAGCCTGCTTCTCCCCCTCTCCCTCTCTCTCTGCCTGCCTCTCTGCCTCCTTGTGATCTCTGTCCGTCAAATAAATAAGTAAAATCTTTAAAAAAAAAAAAAGAATTTAGGAACTTTTACTTATTTTACCTTGGGAAGGCTGCACGCCAAAACCAATGAGCCCTAAGGACAGTGTGGTTAAAGGAGAACATGGGATTGCCACTGATTTAATTGTTTGCTTAAATGTGATTTAAATCACATGGGATTGCCATCTGATTTAAGTATTTGCTACAATGTGTGCACACGTGCTCTCATGGAATGTGAAAACAAAGTGCTGGCCATCTAAATATGGAATATGTGTTTTATTTATATGTATCCTATGATGGAGTTAGTATGCAAATTCAATTTCAGATCATACTTTTTTAATGGAAACAGGGAAGTATAACAAACCAGGACAACCTGATGTCCACAGTTCTCTAAAACTATTCAACACAAGTTATAGGAGTGACCCTTTCCATGTGAATCATAAATTGAAAAAAATTAGAGCAAAATTTCTTTGTTTAATTGATATAAAAACATGTCTTAGCAGAACTTATTGGGAGATACTAAAAATACAAAGTCTCAGTATTTTAGACCAAAAATATTAGAAATGGCGTACCTTTCTTTTCTCTTTTCTTACTTTCCTTTTCTTTGTGTTATTGCTCTGTCATATGCAAATGGCCAGGTGTAATAGAAAGATAATGTGCTAATTTTTAAGTCATAAAAACGAGATTAGACCTCTGATTCTCCAATAGAACAGTAATGTGGTACCAGAAATCCAATGTAACCATTTTTACTTTTCTGTTGCCTCATGTGACAAGTATCAAAACGCTGCCTGAAGGGGTTTGTTATGATATGGGAGGGGACGCCACAGGTCATGTCATCAGTGCCTGGTGTAGGAGACACTCCCAAAATTAAAGAATGAGTACTGGGCTGAAGGGTAATGAGATACATAGATTTTTTTTTTTTTTAAGATTTTATCTATTTATTTGACAGAGATCACAAGTAGGCAGAGAGGCAGGCAGAGAGAGAGGAGGAAGCAGACTCCCTGCTGAGCAGAGAGCCCGATGCGAGGCTCAATCCCAGAACCCTGGGATCATGACCTGAGCCCAAGGCAGAGGCTTTAACCCACTGAGCCACCCAGGCGCCTGAGATGCATAGATCTTGAAGCCGACTTCTCCCACCAAGTACTACCCAGGCCCAACCCTGCTCAGCTTCTGAGATCAGATAAGATCGGCCATAGACTTGAAGTGGACTTCAAATGCTACTGGGAAAATGAATCATGAGCTGTATCCCGCTCACACCATACATTTGATTAAAATAATGATTAAATAATTATTGTATCTTGTGAAGCTTAAGAATAGAAACTGGTCTGCTCTTCTATACACAATATTATTATACACAATAATACTATTTTACAATAAAAGGACACTTAGGCTCAGAGGCTTAAGTTGAATTTTTCCTCCTAAATAAGTACTATATATATATATAAATGAAGTAATATTAACGATCATACCGATAACTTGAGCTTGAAAGGGAGTATGTATGAGGCATCACGTAAATCACTCTGAGGTCTTCACAAAGGTCTTACATTCCCGACTTTGGCTTCTTCTCTGCACTATGTGTGGCTGCTAGTGGATTCATCCTCTGCCCAAAAGTCATTTCTTAATTTCAGCATAATTTGCCATCTGGAGAGGCTAGGAATGAGGAACTGCTTTATTTCCAAACCCAGCAAACTCTGGCAACTCCACATGTACTAGTTCTTTTTCCAGATTACCTCTCTCCTCCAACATTTATCAAAGGCCATGAGATGAAGCCAAGTGGCTCTCATATTACTGTCCTGCCTGAAAATCTCTTCTCTACATTTAAGCTTCACTAATAATTATTTTTTAAGATTTTATTTATTTATTTGACAGAGATAGAGATCACAAGTAGGCAGAGCAGCAGGCAGGGGGGCGGTGGGAAGCAAGGGAAGCAAGCTCCCTGCTGAGCAGAGCGCCCAATGTGGGGCTCAATCCCAAGACACTGAGATCTTGACCTGAGCAGAAAGAAGAGGCTTTAACCCACTGAGCCACCCCGGCATCCCGCTAGTAACTTTTTAAAGGATTTTATTTATTTATTTGACAGACAGAGATCACAAGTAGGCAGAGAAGGAGGCAGAGAGAGAGAGGAGGAAGCAGACTCCCTGCTGAGCAGAGAGCCTGATGCGGGGCTCAATCCCAGGACCCTGAGATCATGACCTGAGCCGAAGGCATAGGCTTAATCCGCTGAACCACCCAGGTGCCCCCTTTTTAAAATTTTTTCTGTTACTCTAGCCAGTGGTATTATAAAACTTTCTGCTACTATATAACAAGGGTTTCCTTTTTGCTGGCTTTTAATATTATTTTTCTGATTTTCCTTCAACGGGGTCCCAAAAGCCTCCTTGAGACCCACTAGGCTCTGTCCAAGCCTCCCTCATGAACAGTGTCCCTAATACCCTCCTTGCTTCTCTCCACCACTGTGTCCCCGAGCTAATGCTGCAAGCTCGGCTTCTTACAGCAGCTGCTTCCTTCTTGGTCCCAAAGTATGTTTCAATTCACCTTAAACCAGTGGCTTTGCACATCAACAATCATTTTACTGCTGACTAATCTGCTATGTGGGCCAGACTTCGGGAGGGCATCTTGTCTCTGTCCCATGAAGAAATGGCAAGAGCAGCTGGAAGACGGAGATGGCTTGACCTGAGGGACTGAAACCATCAAAGTTCTCATGCATGCCTGACAATTGACACTGGCTATGGGCTGGGACTTCAGACGGGGCTATGTGTTCATCAAAAGAGGCTGCTATAACAAAATACCACAGGTCGTTTAACGTAAACAATGCACACTTATTTCTCACAGTTCTGCGTGCTGGGAAGTTCAAGATCAACGTGCCCAGCAGATTTGGCTCCTGGTGTGAGTCGTCTTCCTACCTTACAGATCGCTGCCATCTCACTGAGCCTCTCATGGTGGAGAGGAGAAGCTCTGGTGTCTCTTTCTCTTCGTACAAGGGCACTAATCTCACCATGGGGGTCTCCCTTCAGGACCTCAGCAAAATCTAATTAACATCCAAAGTCCCACCTCCAAATATCATCATATTGAAGATTAGGGCTTCAACATATGGATTTGGGAAGACACAATCATTCAGTCCACAACAGACTTTCAGCCAGAACACTCTCATTTAGCGTCCCTCCAAGCTGCTGTTGGGTTTTCTCCCAGCATGATGACAAGATTCTAAAAATGAACATCTTGAGGAAATGCAGCAAAAGGGCATGACCTACCTCTGCTCTGACTGCCTATGCATCACTTTCACCAAGCTCTCTCCTTTGGGGTACCCTAGATCCCACTCAAGTTCAGAGGGATGAAATTCACTCACTCAAAGACAGCAGAGCTACACCACATGGTAAGAAGGGCATGTGGAATGGGGCTACTGTGGCGCCCACTTTGGGAAGTACAATCACCACAGTGGGCAAGGTCCTCTTTACCTACAGTGAGAAATGATGAATCCCAACACAGCCCAAGAATCTATAAGGAAAAATTCTCTCCTATAAATATAAAAATACCATCTCCTTATTGGAGAGCCTTAATTTATTTTGAAAAGGAAAGAAAGAAAGAAAGAAAGAAAGAAAGAAAGAAAGAAAGAAAGAAAGAAAGAAAGAAAGTGGCAATACGTGTCTTATAGGATTTCAGAATTGCTATGGACTAGAGGCCACTGGGTTCCTCCCATTCTCCCCCTTCTGGAACAGCACTGAAAGTCCTTATTCTGTTTCTGGGTCACGATTAACTATTGGGTGTGTGGTAACTTCTCTCTTCACTTCACAGGTCTTCAGACTGGAAGGACATCCTCAAATAGCAGTACAGAGGAACAATACTCAAGAAGCATCCTCCACACACGGACAGGACCTAGATGGGGCAATAGGACAGTTCTCAGGGGTACCAGGAAGACATGAGCCTGTGGGTTTCTGGGGGAGGGTTCAAATGTATTTTGCACATGGGAAGGAAATGCATAGTTGTGGACAGGCTGTGACAAATTGTATTTTTCAAGAGGTACTCTACAAGGTATATCACCTGACATGCTTTTCTTAACACGTTCATTAGCATTCCTCCCATCAAGTGGTGGGTTCTCTGTCCCTTTTCCTTGAACCTGGGTGGAATGCTGTGAATAGAGCAAAAGGAATACTAGTGACTACCAAGGCTGGGTCATAGGCCAGTCATACTTCTTCCCTTTATCTCTTTGGGATACTCACTTGGAAAGCTGGTAAATGTGCTGTCAGGAAGCCAAGTAGTCACATGATAAGAACATGTGCACGTGTCCCAGCAGATAGCCCCAGCTGAAATCCCAGCTGATATCCAGCCCCCACTGTCAGGCCAAGTGATCCATATGCTGATTCTAGTCCCAGCTGTCAAATAACTCCAGCCCTTGGGCTGGCCCGACTGATGCTGAGCTGTCTACATGGAGCTCTGACCACACTGCAGAACTGCAGGCAAACTAATCACTACTGCTTTCACACTCTTGAGCTCTGGGGTCCTGTTCCTGCTGCACTACACAGCTAGAACAGGACACATCAGCTAATATAAATCCACTGCTGCTTTTAACAAAGGGGCTTCCTTGCATCCTCTCATCAAGACCTGAAACTCTTGAATTCATATTGATATTATTATCCCATATATTTTGATTAAATAAACCATTGTTTCACAATCTCTGGTAGCAGGACTGCCAGCTTCAAAACAAAAGCAAGTAATTGAAGTAGGGAAAAAAAAAAAAAAAGGCATGTTGTGGGGAGGCATGCATGAGCTCATTGGTTCATTCCACCTTATCTCACTCAATACCTCATTTTATCAAGACAGACTCCAAAAACACACACATGCACAACATGATCTTCAAGCAGAGACTGTCAACTCAGATTTGTCCTATGGGCCTTATTACTCAGTCATATGATGAGTGTCATTTGGAAATGCTTATGCTAGAGGTAAGGCCTTCCTTTGCCAAGTATAATCTTTACTTCCATACAAAATCTAGCCTAGAAGACTTTGCGAGGTTAGTTTCACATCACATTTCCCTGAGGGAATTAATGTCAAAACGTATATTTAAAAATAAATGGTAGAAACCCAAAGTATAAGTAGTACGATCTACTCTAAAAGATATACATATATATGTATATCTACACATGTATATATACACACATAATATAACATTATTTCACATAGATATCATGTTCTTATTCTGAGTGTCAAATTTTGTTCCTTTGTTTCCCCCTTTCTCTTCATTCATTCTTTCAGCTCCCAAGCATTTCCAAAAATTGTTGCATTTTAGATCGTACTGCCAGCTGCATACTTTTCTGCCTTACTAATCTGCAGACATCACTCACTTGATAACACTTCACACAGCTGTCTACCCCAGGCTTAAATGACTTTCTGATTTCTGAACAAGAAGTAGCTACACAAATAATGGCTCCAGGCCAAGGTCTTTGGCAGTGTGGTTTTATCCACCAGGCCTGGCACAGAGCAAACTTAAGAAAAATGGCTTTTTAATTTCTATTAAGAGTCTACATTTTTATCCCATCAAGTGACAAAGAATACAATTAGCGACTTGCTATATGGCATGTCACACACATATCTTAGTGTTTTTTATCTCATTTCACTTCCCTTGGGGTTTATCAGAGATGCAAGCTTTTTTTTCTTTTTTTTCTTTTTCCTTTTTCTTTCCTTTTCACCCCCAGTATGATGTTACTACGACTCTGGCAACATTTTCTCCTCCTTTTTGTTATAATCAAAATATACCTAGTTCTTCAGGAGGCTCTTAATTGTTATCAGCTGGAAAAAGCTATCAGAAACTTGGAGTTAATGCTCACTGATATGCTGAGTCTCAACTGTGTCAACCCTTTGAACACAACCCAGGCCTCCTTTCTAATATATGTTGCAAGGGAAGTTGTTAACTGAAAGAAATAATGGGCCGAACAATTAAAATGTCATTAATTAAAATATGCATTCAAAAAGCCAATGATAATCATAAATAATAAAATAATAGCAGCAATGCACACACACACACACACACACACACACATTGATAAGACTCAAAGAACCTAATGGAGCTGGATGGAATCACAGAAGACATGAAAAGTCATGATTTTGTTCACCATTAAGCAAAAACTCAAGAAATAGGAACTGCAGCCTTTCTATCAAACATGCTGACAAAATATACCAGCCAATAAATGTTTTAGGAAAAAAAAACAAACCCTTATTAGTTAAAAAAGATAGAACGAGAACAAAAATATCTGTTATAGACATTTTTCTGACTTAGGAAGAGAAAAGGTGGTACTTACTCAGAATCTGTTACCCTTTAGTCAGCTTGGGCTGTTTTGGCATCATTTGACTCTGAAAATGCAAAATGGATTTCATGTGAATGATACAAGATGACTCCAGGTTAGGTCAGAGACAAAAACGGACCCTCAGAAGAGGTGGATAGTTAATTCTTAGCCTGCTCCATTAAATGTTGCCAAATCTTACCATGGCAATAATAGTCAGGGTTCTTTAATTCTCTTTTTACCAGGTTCATTATAAACTGTACTAATAAATATGCTGGAAAGTGCATTTAAAGCTAAAAGAAATAATGGCAAACCGCGCTGATAACCTCTTATACCGCAAACCCCCTTTTTATTAACTTTTTTTAAACTTAAATAAAACCTAGAAAAAGAATTCATTGGAACTTTGCAAATGAACTTGAAAAAAGTATTATTTTTCTCCAGAATGAGTAGGCTGAATCTCAAAGTGCAGTTTAAAATCAGTCCATTGCATTCTCAATAATATCTTAAATATGGGGCAATTATAGTTCTCTCCTAAATCTCCTGACTTCTCGCAACGGGAATATTAAGCAAAATTGTAGATAGGTCTCAAAATTGGATTGCACTTTATCCTGCTCTCTAGACCAAAACCAAGATGAGCTGAGCTTGCCAATCACAGTCCCTTCTGCGTATAAGATTATTTTATCAAAATAAGGGAAGAAAAGGAAACAATATGTCTTTTCAAGGACTAGAAACTATGCAAATAGCTTTCAACTGCCCCTTTATGATGGAAATGCAAAGGAAGGGGGCCGTGTAGGAGGAGGGCTGGCGGCCCTTATTATTCCCATTCAGGGATGATCCTTCCAACCGGACTCTGTCCATCTGTGTGTGACAGTGACACTGCTGTCTGACAGCCCTTTCCTTTCACAAGGGCTTGGTGAATATCACTTCTCTCTGTTGGCATTCTTCTTTGAAATTTCAAGCAACTTTAGTGTAAAAGATACCCAAATCTGGTCTTTTTTTTTTTCCTTTGCCATTTTTTATGAATAAATGAAAGAAATACTCTTGAACACCTGGGTAGCTTACGGGGTGAAGCCTCTGCCTTGGCTCTGGCCATGCGTTGGGCTTCCTGCTCAGCAGGAAATCTGGTTCTCCCTCTCCCTCCGTCCCTCCCTTCTGCTTGTGCGTGCCCCCCCACATCCCCTCAAATAAATAAATAAAATCTTGAAAGAAAGAAAGAAAGAAAGAAACCCTCAGTCCATACTTCATGCTTTAAACCAGACTGGTAAGCAGATAATCCTGCCCTAATCTCATCTTGACAATGTTTTTTTCCAAGACAATATTATTGCGTTTGCCTACTCCTCAGAAATTACCCATCCCCTGTACTCTGGCTGTGGAATAAATAAATAAGCATCGAGCATATCTAGGACAGTGAATCTCTGTTCTTCACTTTTGGGCATTTTGCTTTATAGCTTGTCACAAGAAGCTACTACTTTATTGATGTGTTTCTTTTTCATCGACTTGTATGTAAGCTGTATGAGGCCAGGGAGCTTTTTCTAATTCATAGCTGCAACCCCGTAAATTAGATCAATGTCTGACTGTCAATAGTCAATGAACATTTGCAGAATTAGTGGGACAATATATATTGAATGAATAGACGTACTAAACTCATAATTCATATTAGACGAATAGAATATGATGCAATGCTTCAGGATTCCAGGTCTCAAATATCTTAGAATACTTATTTTAAGAATATTGCCAATAAACAAAGGAATTGGCATGCTTTACTATATCTCCTCTAAAGAAAAACCTGGATAATATAAATATTATTCTTAATGCTCACATTGATGAGACAACTATGATTGGATGGATTTGGTAGAAAAATATACAGCATGTTCTTCAGTCTTGGGTCTCGCCAGCCATTGTTCAAGGGAATCCTGTAAATTTGTCTGTGCCTAGGAGGTTCAAATTTAAATTTATTTACCAAGTATTAGAATATGAATTATAATAATAAAAATGTTAAGACTATCGTTTGATGACCCAGAATTAAGGTAAGTAAAAGCTGACTTTCACAGCAGGCAGTAAACTGTTATTATGAGAAGTTGAAGAAGATGCAACTTTATAAACTAAGCTCAAGAAGAGTTTTGGCCAGTTCATACCACTCAGAGCTGTTCCTAAAAATTGTAAACTCAAAAGTTTTACTGTGATGGAAATCTCTTCAGAATGTTCCCTGAACCACTGGATTGGTTAAATTAGTATTTCCACCTGGTTTGTCATTCATTTGTTTTACTTTATGTTATCCTTTTAAAATTTTTTATTATTTGAGAGAGAGGGAGACAAAGAGAGCATGAGTTGGAGGAGAGGCAGAGGGAAACAGAAAAGCAGATTAACTGCTAAACATGGAGGCCCACCTGGGACTTCACCCTAGGACTTCACCCTAGGACCCTGAGATTACGACCTGAACTGAGGGCAGATGCTTAACTGACTGAGCCACCCAGGTGCCCCTCATTCAGTTTTTAAAAACTTTTTTGATGGCCATATTAAAAATATTCACTTTTCTAAAAACCATGTTACTTCACATGCATTTAGAATGATAAGCTGTGTATCACCAGGACGGAGGAAAAACAAACAAACTATCCTTTAAATATATTCAGAATTTGCGATGCCTGGGTGGCTCAGTCTGTTAAGCATCTACCTTCAGGTCAGGTCAAGATCCCAAGGTCCTGGAATCAAGTCCTACATCAGGCTCCTTGTTCAGTGGGGAGCTTGCTTTTCCTTCAACCTGCCACTCTTCCTGTTTTTTTTCTCTCTCTCTCTCTCTGTGACAAATAAATAAATCTCTCTCTCTCTCTCTCTCTCTATATATATATATATATATATATTCTGAATTTTAAGAAATGCATTTGGGGAAAAACTAAGGTATATTTTGAACTGAAAGGAAAATAATTTAAAACTACAATCTTGATTAATTTAAAAGACAAAAAAATAGGATTTACTGTGCATGAATTTAAAAAATCTAAACAGATCCATGAATAATGGGATTTATATTGAAAATATCAGCAAATTGAGCTTCCTACTTTACAGTAAATAAACACAGAGCATACAAGTAAAATCAGGATAGGCTCTAGGGACCAGGACTTACAAATGAACATTTACACAAATCATTTCCAAGATTTTTTTGCGGGGAGCGGGGAGAACAGAATAAAAGGATCATCTTCAAAGTTTTCTTTTAGCCTAATGATCCATGTTATTCAAGTTCTGACAATGTTACTGTGAGGTCCGACCAGGCAGCTAACTGTGATGGAAAGACAGGGCTCCCTAATTAGCCATGAAGAAGGTCCTTGTGGAGAGAAGGAGATAACTTTTTCTTTCCATAGCATGAAATTGTAGACCTCAGGTCATCCGAATGACATCTTTTATTACTGCTGAATACAGAAATATGCTGTAATACAGAAGCTGCCCCTGGAGAGCTGAGTTATGGATTATTCTACCTAGGAAGAAGACAGACACTCACTTTAAAGCATTGTTCCATCTTAATACCAACAAGACTACATTACTTCTGCTGGTACCAGCAAACACTGCGACTGTGGGCTTTATATGGGTTCTTTTGTTATCGACCCCATTTCCCAGGGTTGACTTGTCTTTATGATTATTTTAAGTCACACATGGAAACTACACTCACTGTATATGACTCGTCAGCTCAACTGAACTATTTTACAAAATTATACAGTGCTTGTTAAAAAGGCAGTATGGTCTTAAAAATGAAGCAACACTTTTTTCTTTTTTTTTTTTTTAAGTCCATTAAAAATAACATGAAGCAACTCACCAAACAGTCCTGGAGTAGAGCGAGTTACATTCTTCATATGGTACCAGCTTCATTTATCAAGTCTGAGCAGCTCTGATATATGCCATAAATGGTAGCCAAAACAAGTGCTGGGAGTACTCACTAGGGAGCACAGGACGGGGGAGATTCAATGTCATAAGAAGCATTGTCTTTGGAGGGGAAATTCCCATGACTCGGTTTTGATAATATATGAAATTCAATCAGCAGCATTTATCAAAAACTTTGATAATTTGAGATAAATAGCTATTTACAGCCATTGTTTTGAACTGATGTCTAAGTATTACCATGATTCTCATAGTGATGCACTTGTTTATAAAAATACAAAATCTTCATTTTAGTTAACATAAACAGGTGACAACAGTTGCATCTGTTTTGATAAAATTAAAACAGTAAAAAAAATAATTAAAGATTTTATTTATTTATTTTAGAGAGAGAGAGCAAATGGGGGTAGAAGGAGAGGGAGAGAGAGAGAGAGAGAAGCAGAGTCCCCTCTGAGTACCAAGCCCCAAGTGGGGCTCGATCTCAAGTTCCTGAGATCATGACTTGAATTGAAACCAAGAGTCAGATGCTTACCAGACTGAGCCACCTAGGTATCCCAAGCAGAAAAAAAAAATGTAGTTTAACTTTCCCTAATGGCAGATAAATCAAATGTAGTAGGGAAAGAGCATAATTCAGAAACAAATTCTAAAGGAGGATCTAAACTGGAAAAGGAGAAACCTCAAAACTATGCATTTCTTGGACACGGGTGACAATGAACATGCTGGAAATCATTGTAGGGAACTTAGAATTTATGCTGCTGACTTGACTATCACTCTGGCAATATTTTTTCTTTTGGTTTAATGAACTTAGAAACACATGTTGGTAAGCAATGTCCTAGTCAATTTATGTAGGGATGTAATATAAGTAAGTCCCTAATTAGAGCCACCCTTTGGTAATGAGACCATGGTAATAAAATATCATCAGTATGGGCCAATGATAATTAACTATCTCAACCAAAGAAGAATGGATTGATTTTTCATTAGACATATTTTTCCTAGACCGGAGCAGGCTAGGAACAGAGAAGATTCTGTTGTAATTTCCCAGTATTCTTTCCCATCATCACCTGACCCATCCCCATGTATATTTTATTTTTTTCCAGCATTGTATGCTTGGGTAAGAGTGCAAAATATGAATGGCTTTTCTTCCTTCTATACACAGAATGCCAACACACTCTGAACATTGGGTGCATGAATTAAAATGTATTAAGTTTAGTTTTAGATGAGAAACTTGAGATTTCAAGAGAGATTAAGAAAACTTCCTAACTTCTAAAAGCTAAAAAACAATGAAATTGGACTCAGGGAGGTCTAATCTAGACCCTTCCTTTCCCTGCTATTCATATCAAATCCCATATACGGGATGGCAAGGGAGTGGTAATGTAATATGGATAAAAAGTCTGACATTTGTTGCATCAGCAAAATGATGCTCTCTCTTCTTAGCCCCTTAGCATCTGTCCTGATGTGCATCATCTCATTTCCAACAGTCACAGCTGCTCTGCAAGACTGTCCTATTTTATAGAGAAGTAGAGGCTCAGAAAGGCAAAGCCAACGGGCCACATTCCCAGTGTTACCTTGAATCTAAAGCTCATGTTTCAACCATTATGAAGTAACTAGTCAAAAAAATGATTTTACAGCATCACCGATTAAACTGGTTCAGCATTTCACAACATTTTCCCCCATTATTTATTATTTATTTATTTTACCTGAGGGAAATTAATTTTTTTTATTTCTTAGGAATTTAACATTCTGGATTCATTTATTAGTTACAAAAGTCTGTTTTTGTTTTTGTTTTTGTTTTTAATTCAATTTTTTTTTCAGTGATCCAAGATTCAGTATTTCTGCACACACCCAGTGGTCCATGCAATACATGCCCTCCTTGATACCCACCACCAGGCTCACCCAACTCCCCCATCCCCCTCCCCTCCAAAACCCTCAGTTATTTTTATGGTGAATTGCTGAATGATCTCTAGGTAAGTGGACAAAAGGTTTAATACAATTTCTTTATTGACACCCACAACCCCATTCAGCCATTCTGGTTAATTGAGTTTTTGGAGCAAATCTGAAGAGTTTTTTGTCATTCAGTACGTGTATTGAGTATTGATTAATAAAAATTACATCATAGACTGCCTATGGAATCACATGTGAAGTAAGCTGCATTGTTCACATTTGGGACCAGGTAATTTTTTGCTGTGGGGGACTGTCTTGTGCATGGAAGAACACTGACTAGCATCCCTAGTCTCTACCAACAAGGTGGTATATGTTCCCCAATTGCCTCCCACTGGAAACCCCTGGGTGGCATGCCTGTCGATCCTGTGATGCAAATGGAGACTCCAGAACCTAGAATAGTTCGAACTCAATCTCTCTGTTTCCAAGTTAGGACTGGGTTTTCTTGGGATTGTGTCACACTGACAATATATCCAGCATTGCCATGAAGTTGTGGTGACTCAAAAATTTGCTTCTCTTTGACTGCTGGTCAAAATCAGTTAACCTTTTAGAGAGTCAGAAATCATAGGCTAAGACCGTATTTCATTTATCTTTTTTTTTTTTTTTTTTTAATCTCCCTGGGCTTTACCCTGAGATTGGCACAAAGCAGATGTTTAATATGTATATTTTTTATTCCTGGTGGTAAAATTAATTGCATATTATTGATATGAGATAATATGATAGAGAACACTTTAGAAATAGGATATCAATTTTAAGCAATGGATGAAAATCAAGATGCCAATAAAGTCATGGGGTGCTTTTTTAAAAAAATTTTTTATAAACATATAATATATTTTTATCCCCAGGGGTACAGGTCTGTGAATTATCAGGTTTACACACTTCACAGCACTCACCATAGCACATACCCTCCCCAATGTCCATAACCCCACCCCCCTTCTCCCAACCCCCCTCCCCCCAGCAACCCTCAGTTTGTTTTGTGAGATTAATTGTCACTTATGGTTTGTCTCCCTCCTGATCCCATCTACTTTCATTTATTCTTCTCCTACCCCCTTAACCCCCCATGTTGCATCTTCACTTCCTCATATCAGGGAGATCATATGATAGTTGTCTTTCTCCAATTGACTTATTTCGCTAAGCATGATACCCTCTAGTTCCATCCACGTCGTCGCAAATGGCAAGATTTCATTTCTTTTGATGACTGCATAGTATTCCATTGTGTATATATACCACATCTTCTTTATCCATTCATCAGATGATGGACATTAGGTTCTTTCCATAGTTTGGCTATTGTGGACATTGCTGCTATAACCATTCGGGTGCACGTGCCCCTTCAGATCATTACGTTTGTATCTTTAGGGTAAATACCCACTAGTACAATTGCTGGGTCATAAGGTAGTTCTATTTTCAACATTTTGAGGAACTTCCATGCTGTTTTCCAGAGTGGTTGCACCAGCTTGCATTCCCACCAATAGTGTAGGAGGGTTCCCCTTTCTGTGCATCCTCGTCAGCATCTGTCATTTCCTAACTTGTTAATTTTAGCCATTCTGACTGGTGTGAGGTGATATCTCATTGTGGTTTTGATTTGTATTTCCCTGATGCCGAGTGATATGGAGCACTTTTTCATGTGTCTGTTGGCCATCTGGATGTCTTCTTTGCAGAAATGTCTGTTCATGTCCTCTGCCCATTTCTTGTTTGGATTATTTGTTCTTTGGGTGTGGAGTTTGCTAAGTTCTTCATGGATTTTGGACACTAGCCCTTTATCTGATATGTCGTTTGCAAATATCTTCTCCCATTCTTTCAGTTGTCTTTTGGTTTTGTTAACTGTTTCCTTTGCTGTGCAAAAGCTTTTGATCTTGATGAAATCCCAATAGTTCATTTTTGCCCTTGCTTCCCTTGCCTTTGGCGATGTTCCTAGGAAGATGTTGCTGCAGCCGAGGTTGAAGAAGTTGCTGCCTGTGTTCTTCTCAAGGATTTTGATGGATTCCTTTCTCACATTGAGGTCCTTCAACCATTTTGAGTCTATTTTCGTGTGTGATGGAAGGAAGTGGTCCAATTTCATTTGTCTTCATGTGGCCATCCAATTTTCCCAACACCATTTATTGAAGAGGCTATGTTTTTTCCATTGGACATTCTTTCCTGCTTTGTCAAAGATGAGTTGACCATAGAGTTGAGGGTCTATTTCTGGGCTCTCTATTCTGTTCCATTGATCTATGTGTCTGTTTTTGTGCCAGTACCGTGCTGTCTTGATGATGACAGCTATGTAATAGAGCTTGAAGTCTAGAATTGTGATGCCACCAACTTTGGCTTTCTTTTTCAATATTCCTTTGACTATTCGAGGTCTTTTCTGGTTCCATATAAATTTTAGGATTATTTGTTCCATTTCTTTGAAAAAAATGGATGGTATTTTGATAGGAATTGCATTAAATGTGTAGATTGCTTTAGGTAGCATAGACATTTTCACAATATTTATTCTTCCAATCCAGGAGCATGGAACATTTTTCCATTTCTTTGTGTCTTCCTGAATTTCTTTCATGAGTACTTTATAGTTTTCTGAGTATAGATTCTTAGTCTCTTTGGTTAGGTTTATTCCTAGGTATCTGATAGTTTTGGGTGCAACTGTAAATGGGATTGACTCCTTAATTTCTCTTTCTTCTGTCTTGTTGTTGGTGTAGAAAAATGCAACTGATTTCTGTGCATTGATTTTATATCCTGACACTTTACTGAATTTCTGTACAAGTTCTACGAGTTTTGGAGTGGAGTCTTTTGGGTTTTCCACATAGAGTATCATATCATCTGCGAAGAGTGATAGTTTGAATTCTTCTTTGCCGATTTGGATGCCTTTAATTTCCTTTTGTTGTCTGATTGCTGAGGCTAGGACTTCTAGTACTATGTTGAATAGCAGTGGTGATAACGGACATCCCTGCTGTGTTCCTGACCTTAGCGGAAAAGCTTTCAGTTTTTCTCCATTGAGAATGATATTTGCGGTGGGTTTTTCATAGATGGCTTTGATAATATTGAGGTATGTGCCCTCTATCCCTACACTTTGAAGAGTTTTGGATCAGGAAGGGATGCTGTACTTTGTCAAATGCTTTTTCAGCATCTATGGAGAGTATCATATGGTTCTTGTTCTTTCTTTTATTAATATGTTGTATCACATTGATTTGCAGATGTTGAACCAACCTTGTCGCCCTGGAATAAATCCCACTTGGTCGTTGTGAATAATCCTTTTAATGTACTGTTGAATCCTATTGGCTAGTATTTTGGTGAGAATTTTTGCATCTGTGTTCATCAAGGATATTGGTCTGTAGTTCTCTTTTTTGATGGGATCCTTGACTGGTTTTGGGATCAAGGTGATGTTGGCTTCATAAAATGAGTTTGGAAGTTTTCCTTCCATTTCTATTTTTTGGAACAGTTTCAGGAGAATAGGAATTAGTTCTTCTTTAAATGTTTGGTAGAATTCCCCCGGGAAGCCGTCTGGCCCTGGGCTTTTGTTTGTTTGGAGATTTGTGATGACTGTTTCAATCTCCTTACTGGTTATGGGTCTGTTCAGGTTTTCTATTTCTTTCTGGTTCAGTTGTGGTAGTTTATATGTCTCTAGGAATGCATCCATTTCTTCCAGATTCTTCCAGTCAAATTTGTTGGCATAGAGTTGCTCATAGTATGCTCTTATAATTGTCTGTATTTCTTTGGTGTTCGTTGTGATCTCTCCTCTTTCATTCATGATTTTATTTATTTGGGTCCTTTCTCTTTTCTTTTTGGTAAGTCTGGCCAGGGGTTTATCAGTCTTATTAATTCTTTCAAAGAACCAGCTCCTAGTTTCCTTGATTTGTTCTAGTGTTTTTTTTTGGTTTCTATTTCATTGATTTCTGCTCTGATCTTTATGATTTCTCTTCTCCTGCTGGGTTTAGGGTTTCTTTCTTGTTCTTTCTCCACCTCCTTTAGGTGTAGGGTTAGGTTGTGTACCTGAGACCTTTCTTGTTTCTTGAGAAAGGCTTGTACCGCTATATATTTTCCTCTCAGGACTGCCTTTGTTGTGTCCCACAGATTCTGAACCGTTGTGTTTTCATTATCATTTGTTTCCATGAATTTTTTCAATTCTTCTTTAATTTCCTGGTTGACCCATTCATTCTTTAGAAGGATGCTGTTTAGTCTCCATGTATTTGGGTTCTTTCCAAATTTCCTCTTGTGATTGAGTTCTAGCTTTAGAGCATTGTGGTCTGAAAATATGCAGGGAATGATCCCAATCTTTTGATAACGGTTGAGACCTGATTTAGGACCTAGAATGTGATCTATTCTGGAGAATGTTCCATGTGCACTAGAGAAGAATGTGTATTCTGTTGCTTTGGGATGAAATGTTCTGAATATATCTGTGATGTCCATCTGGTCCAGTGTGTCATTTAAGGCCTTGATTTCCTTGTTGATCTTTTGCTTGGATGATCTGTCCATTTCAGTGAGGGGAGTGTTAAAGTCCCCTACTATTATTGTATTATTGTTGATGTGTTTCTTTGATTTTGTTATTAATTGGTTTATATAGTTGACTGCTCCCATGTTAGGGGCATAGATATTTAAAATTCTTAGATCTTCTTGTTGGACAGATCCTTTGAGTATGATATAGTGTCCTTCCTCATCTCTTATTATAGTCTTTGGCTTAAAATCTAATTGATCTGATATAAGGCTTGCCACTCCTGCTTTCTTCTGATTTCCATTAGCATGGTAAATTGTTTTCCACCCCCTCATTTTAAATCTGGAGGTGTCTTCATGTTTAAAATGAGTTTCTTGTAGGCAACATATAGATGGGTTTTGTTTTTTTATCCATTCTGATACTCTGTGTCTTTTGATTGGGGCATTAACATTCAGGGTAACTATTGGGAGATATGAATTTAGTGCCATTGTATTGACTGTAAGTTGACTGTTACTGTATATTGTCTCTGTTCCTTTCTGATCTCCTACTTTTAGGGTCTCTCTTTGCTTAGAGGACACCTTTCAATATTTCCGTAGAGCTGGTTTGGTGTTTGCAAATTCTTTCAGTTTTTGTTTGTCCTGGAAGCTTTTAATCTCTCCTTCTATTTTCAATGATAGCCTAGCTGGATATAGTGTTCTTGGCTGCATGTTTTTCTCGTTTAGTGCTCTGAATATATCATGCCAGCTCCTTCTGGCCTGCTAGGTCTCTGTGGATAAGTCTGCTGCCAATCTAATATTTTTACCATTGTATGTCACAGATTTCTTTTCCCGGGCTGCTTTCAGGATTTTCTCTTTGTCACTAAGACTTGTAAATTTTACTATTAGATGTCGGATGTGGACCTATTCTTATTGATTTTGAGGGGGTTCTCTGCACCTCCTGGATTTTGATGCTTGTCCCCTTTGCCATATTGGGGAAATTCTCTCCAATAATTCTCTCCAATATACCTTCTGCTCCCCTCTCTGTTTCCTCTTCTTCTGGAATCCCAATTATTCTAATGTTGTTTCGTCTTATGGTGTCACTTATCTCTCGAATTCTCCCCTCGTGGTCCAGTAGCTGTTTGTCCCTCTTTTGCTCAGCTTCTTTATTCTCTGTCATTTGGTCTTCTATATCGCTAATTCTTTCTTCTGCCTCATTTATCCTAGCAGTGAGAGCCTCCATTTTTGATTGCACCCCATTAATAGCTTTTTTGATTTCAATTTGGTTAGATTTTAGTTCTTTTATTTCTTCAGAAAGGGCTTTTATATCTCCCGAGAGGGTTTCTCTAATATCTTCCATGCCTTTTTCGAGCCCGGCTAGAACCTTGAGAATCGTCATTCTGAACTCTAGATATGACATATTACCAATGTCTGTATTGGTTATGTCCCTAGCCTTCGGTACTGCCTCTTGTTCTTTTTTTTTTTTTGTGGTGAGTTTTTCTGCCTTGTCATTTTGTTCAGATAAAAGTATGTGAAGGAGCAAGTAAAATACTAAAAGGGTGGCAAAGACCCCATGAAAATATGCTTTAACCAAATCAGAAGAGATCCCAAATCGTGAGGGGGGAGAAAGGGGATAAAAAGAGGTTCAGAAAGAAAAAAAAAAAAAAAAAAGAAAGAAAGAAACAATTAAAAAAAGAAAACAAATAAAGAAAAAATATAAAAAAGAAAAATAATATATATATATTAAACTAGTTAAAAAGTGTTAAAAAAAGAAAAGGGTAAAAGTTAAAAAAAATTAGCTGAAGAAGAGAGAAAAAAAAATTAAAAAGAAAAAAAATAATAACTGCAAGACTAAAGAATCATAGGGAGAAAGCCATGAGTTCCGTGCTTTACTTTCTCCTCCTCTGGAATTCCACTGCTCTCCTTGGTATTGAACTTGCACTCCTTGGTAGGTGAACTTGGTCCTGGCTGGGTTTCTTGTTGATCTTCTGGGGGAGGGGCCTGTAGTAGTGATTCTCAAGCGTCTTTGCCCCAGGCGGAGTTGCACCGCCCTTACCCGGGGCCGGGCTGAGTCATCCGCTCGGGTTTGCTTTCGGGAGCTTTTGTTCCCTGAGCGCTTTCTGTAGAGTTCTGGAAGACGGGAATGAAGATGGTGGCCTCCCGGTTTCTGGCCTGGAGGAGCCGAGAGCCCGGGGCCCCACTCCTCAGTGCGCCCTCAGAGAACAGCGCCCAATGACTCCCGTCACCCTGGCCTCCGGCCGCACTCCGAGCTGACTGAGCCTGCGACCGGTTCAAGGTAACCCCGAGGTGAGAGTCACTCCTCGGCTCTGTCTCTGTAGCCGGCTTCCCCATTCTAATACCTGTAAGCTCTGCGACACTCAGCCACCCCCGATCCTTCTGTGACCCTGCGGGACCTCAGGGCACGCTGGCCCCGCGTGGGCTTCACCCCAGTTAAGCTTCTGGAGCGATGTCCCTCAGCGGAACAGACTTTTAAAAGTCCTGATTTTGTGCTCCGTTGCTCCGCTGCTTGCCGGGAGCCGGTCCCTCCCTCCGAGGTCTATCTTCCCGTCGCTTTGGATTCACTTCTCCGCCAGTCCTACCTTTCAGAAAGTGGTTGATTTTCTGTTTCTAGAATTGCTGTTCTTCTTCTCTTCAATCTCCCGTTGGATTTGTAGGTGTTTGCAATCTTTAGATAAGCTATCTAGCTGATCTCCCGCTACCTGAAGTCGTCTCAGCTGCTACTTCTCCGCCATCTTGACTCCTCCTCCCATGAGGTGCTTTGGAAGGAATATTACCTCCAAATGTGTCTGTTTTAAGGAACAGTTGCACTGGTCATTCACATTGTTAAGTGGAAATTATTTGCTTTGGAAAATAATAATAAAATGAAGGGGGGGAAAGAAAAGAAAAGAAAAGAAAGAGAGAGGATAGGAAATCATATACTAGCATATACAGTTGAATACAAGATGTGTAAGATAGGGACTGTCTCATCATTTTTTAAATTCATGGTTTTCTACTTGAATCAGTACTTTTCCACTTGCACTCTAATATATTCAGTATCATGTGGCCAAAATGGACCTTATCTGAATTGCTTGCAAAAAGGAAACTTACCTAAAATGTAAATAAAATAGTCATTAAACATCCCATTATGGACATCATTATTAGGTCCCTATTTTTTTTTTTTTTTTTTTTAAGATCATTTGAAGTGTTTCTGGGTAGCTCAATAGTTTAAGCATCTGCCTTCAGCCCAGGTCATGATCTTAGTGTCTTGGGATCCAGTTCTGCACTGGGTTCCCTGCACTGGGTTCCCTCTCAGCAGGGGAATCTGCTTCTCTCTATCACTCTGCTGCTCCCCCTGCTTGTGCTCTCTTCCTCTCTCTCTCTGTTAAATAAATAAATAGATTATTTTTTAAAAATAAAGATCATTTGAGTGTAAGTGTCAGCAGTTATACAGCTGTACACCCCTTTCCACTTCTTTCTCATGGATGATGCAACACTTAGTGGTTTCAATAATCATAAAGCAGTTTGGAGCAGCTACCTCTGAAACACCTCTCTTTCTTCCACGTCAGCTTTAGAAGAGGCTGTGGCTGCTAGCTCTAACAACCACATTTCCATTTCTTCACTCCCTAGTTTGCTTCAAGAGCTCCAAATGCCTCTCTGGGCCCTTGTGAAAATTAAGTTGCTTTAGACCAAGAAGTAGCAAGCATACTGACTCTCCTTGTATTTAAAAAAAAAAAAAAAAAAAGAAAGAAAGAAAGAAAGAAAGAAAGAAGAAAAGAAAAAGAAAAAAAAGTATTTAAAAAGGTGCAAAACACCAGTGGGAATTAAACTTGAAATGTTGTCTATACATTGATGGAAAATAAGCAGACTTAGAACTTTAGTATAATTATGCAACTATAGAATCACCCTGTGCACTAAAGACTGATCTCTTGGTCCCACTTTTTGTTTTAGATTACTATCCAACCCCTTTACATTTTAGAGCCTAATAATAAAGTGGAAATAACTAAAGAAAACACATTGTATCTTATCTGGAAACAAAGAAGACTGTTTTTACTTATCAGCAAGGAGACGTTTGTGGCCTAAGGAAACTATGTATGTGCTAAGCACATGTGGAGATAGATATCCGAATTTAATTTAAATACTTGGCAAGTACCAGCAATCACTGCCTGGCTGATACACACTTCAGATGTCTCCCGGTCTGCTGCATGTCATTCTTCTATATGTTCAGACTGAGTCCAGCAAAAATGGTTCGCAACGAGCACACACACTGCGTCCACAATATTCCTTCATTTATTAAAAATAGCAATGAACCTCTGGGAGCTGTCTCATGGTAGCAGAATCTTGCTGATTTTAAGGGAAAAAAGACATTTTTGGTATGATGGTTTGTAAAAAGAAAAAAAAAAGACACAATTTGATTTGGCATATCCAACCTAGCTATGCCCTTAATAGTGTTTCCTCCCGCCTCACGGTATGCATTTTTTTCTATACAGTTTCCCTTTTTCACGTAAATAAAACTAAATTGGCATCAGTAAGCATTTTTAAATTACTGGAAAGACCATAGTTTAGGTAGTGATTATAAGAATGTTTTACAGGCTTTCCAAATACTGTACTTAAAAATGATACTTTGATCAGATTTTATCTGTTTTAAAACTAAAATTACAAGATAGCACCTATACTTAAATGTTTAAGACCACCAACATGGCCATACTTGATGCTTCCAGGTTAATCAGTTTTTATGTGCATCTCGAACATAGTTCCTCCTGTCATCTCTATGCAAATCTCTGAACTGCCAGCAAATGTGTCATTTATTAACAAAGTTGTAACTCTGTAGTGGTCTTTCTTTACAGTTTAGCTCTACACATGTTTATGCATGTAAAATTGGTACAGGTGAGTACACTAATACATTACATGTGGGCCATGGTCCATTAAACATCAAGCGAGGATGACGTCCATCTGCCTGGTATATGATCTTCCCGAGCACACATGTCGGAGGGAGCACCAAATGGGTCTCGCCGTGATGGCCAAGTATGGAAGACAGCTTCTGCTTTCAGTTTGGAGTGATTCTTTTCTCCCTTTTACATTTATGACAAATACTTGGAGCAGTTTTTAGATCGCTTAGCCATAACATTTTGACACAAAATATTCTATTACTCCTCTTTTACTCTTTTGATTATTTACATTTGAGATGCCTCTGAGAATGTGAAGCCAGTCAATAGCAAACAGTTATCATTAGTGACTACAGACGTGTGGAAATCAAGATCTTTTCCATCTCATACAACCAAAACCAAAGAAGGAAAGATTTAAAGGCTTGCCAAAAATATTTAAAACAGAGACAGACACTGCTAAGGGAAACAGTGTGAGAATTATCACAGGGGGAGAGTCTGGGGAGGTTCTGAAGGGCGGAAAAGGTACAACGGACAGATAATGTCAAGAATTATTTCAAAATATCAGCTGTGGTTAAGGCAATGGCATTTTCTTAAATGTTGTCTCTCACATTTGGGGAGCATTTATCATGCTCCTGAAAGTTAGGTAAAAGAAAGAATGTGTCAAGATTTTAACTTTGTAGAAAATGATATTTTGTTTTAGTTTTGCACCCTGTATTTCGTTAGACAAAAATTAGTAAAAGCTGGAAATTTCACATTTGAAAAGCTTGGAAAATAGAGAAAAATCAGAATCATATTTTTAATTCCAAATTCATTGAAATATATGCCTGCTTGTTTAAGTTAAACAGAACTAGCAGTTCTGAAGTACAATCAGCTCAGAAGCTGAGCTTCAAAACAGGAGTAATTGTTACCTGAATAAGGTGATGGGGAAGAGTCTTAGTAGGTAGGAACCTTCCAAAGCTGCATCCATGTAAAAATGAGTGCTTGTTATTACAGGAGTTACTTTATCCAAGACTGGATTTAACAATCCAGTTTTAGAGGTTACCAAAACGTAAGAAGCTGCAGTTTAAAAATTAACAGACCAAGTACTTTTCGAAAATGAAAATCCTGTAGGAAGCAGTCCTCCGGTCTTGGTCGGTGAGGAAGGCTGTGAAGAGTTTCCCCAGTGCCTCCATAGCATCAGGGAAATGCAGAAGTTTGCAGGTCTGCTACATGTCCTGGCTACACACCTTACTTTTCCCTTTCCCCAGAGCACTTCTTCCTGCCCTCGCCCAGCCCCCACCCTTTAAGAACACAAGACCTCCACTGTTTAATTCCTGCTCTTCAGGATTTTAAAACTTCAACATTCTAAGGACAGAGCCTTCAATATCACCTGACGGGGCTTATCAGTTTAGACCGAAGCTATTCAGCTGTGGCTGGTCTTTTGACTTAACAACGTCAGCAACAAAAAGCGGGGTTAAGAATGTTTGAGTTCCTGGGGCGCCTGGGTGGCTCAGTGGGCTAAGCCTCTGCCTCCGGCTCACGTCATGATCCCAGAGTCCTGGAATCAAGTCCCGCATCGGGCTTTCTGCTCGGCAGGGAGCCTGCTTCCTCCTCTCTCTCTCTCTTTCTCTCTCTCTGCCTACTTGTGATCTCCGTCTACTAAATAAATAAATAAAATCTTAAAAAAGAAAAAGAATGTCTGAGTTCCTGCTTATACTAAATAAATATCAAAACATTTAGCATAAAATCTATACCAAATCAATATCTTGATAAACTTCTTAGGAAATTGTATAAATGGAATAGAACGTACTTACCTAGGAATTAAACTTAAAAATCTCATTAATTCCTCAAAATGAAAAATGGAGACTCTTTCTGTCACTTTGTGCATTATATGATGACAGGAGACTCTGGAAAAGGCAAAACGAGGAAGACAATTAAAAGATCAGTGGTTTCAGGAGAGTAGGGAGCAATGGCTAGGCAGAACCCAGAGGAGTTTTAGGGCAGTGGCGGTGCTCTGATCGATACATATTACCATGAGGGATATCCAAACCCACAGAAGGTACAATACTGAGCGTGCTTCCCAAGGTAAGCTCTCAGCTTTGCGTAGTTGTGAAGTGTCAGTGTAGGTTCATCTGAGTAAAAGATGTTCCACCCTGGTGAATAATGCTGATAATGGAGGAGCCCACATTTTTGGAGGAGTCCACAATTTTGTTGGAAACTTAAAATTGCTCTTAAAAGGTAGAGTCTTCAGAAAGAAGGAATAAGTGTCATGGAAAACTATGTATACTAAAGGACCCATGATCAAAGAACAGGAATGCACCACCTTTAAAAAAGAGAAGAGAGAAGAGTGCCTGAGTGTCTCAGTTGGTGAAGTGTCTGCTTTAGGCTCAGGTCATGATCATAGGGTCCTGGAATGGAGTCCTGAGTCTGGCTCCCTGATCAGCAGGGAGCCTGCTTCTCCCTCTGCCCTCTGCCTCTCTCCCTGCTTATGTGTTCCTCACCCCCATCCTTTCTGACAAATAAGTAACATCTTTAAAAAAAAAAAGAGAGAGAGAGAGAGAGGCGGGGGGCGCCTGGTGGCTCAGTGGGTTAAAGCTCTGCTCCGGTCGTGATACCCGAGCCCCGCATCACAGTCTCTGCTTGGCGGGGAGCCTGCTTCTTCCTCTCTCTCTGCCTGCCTCTCTGCCTACTTGTGGTCTCTGTCAAATAAATAAATAAAAGCTTTATCAAAAAAAAAAAAAAAAGAGAGAGAGAGAGAGAGAGAAAAGACAGGGGGAAGGATAACACAGTGGGAAAGTAATCTGACCTCGCTGAAAGATGGCCATAACAATATTATCATAAAGGAATTGAACCTGAAGGAAACGCAGTACAATTTTACAATTAGCAAACCAAGTGTACAATTAAAACGGTGTTATCAGTTTTCATTGTACGAAAACCCTAAGACCAAGAGTAAAAGAGTCACATAAACTATTAATAAAACACTTAAATGGGCTGGCGTGGGCAGTATAAACAAGGGTATTTATGGCAGCTCATTCTGGAGTGCTGGCTGATTTCTCTCAGCGGGCCGCTCAGATCAATTCTAGAAAGAGCCCCTTCGTTCCCTATCACGGATCCTGTACAAAACCACGTGATCCTTTTTAAATAAAGAGGGCGCTTCTGTGTCGTTAGTCGCATCGTGTAGCGGCAAGCTAAAATCAAGAGGGCAAAAGAAAGAACAGGGAAGAAACATTCCCATAAAAAGAATACCACATCGTGATGTCACACGTGTTGTTTTCCCCAAAACACACGTGTGTAACACTGGAGGCAGAGGTTATGGGCAGAAAGAAGGGGACTTCAGGTGGGTGGGAGGGGCGCAGAGCAGGCCCTCTCCCTTCAGAGCCTTGTCCACAGTCAGCTCAACCACGGTCATGTTCTTAGGTTCCACGTTACGGGAATGAATACCAAACACTGAAATCATTTAAAGTGGCAGCCGGTAAGTACAGGGGACAGTTACCTGAGAGAAAGTTGTAAAGTGTAGCTGCTGGAGAAAAGGAAAGTTAAAAGACGTTACTATGAGGCATAAGAAGAAAATAAGCTTTGCTCATTGCTGTTAATTTTTCCCGTCACTGTGTCAACACTGACTGTACATCTACGTTAATAATGAATTCTTAAAAAAAAAAAAGATTTTATATATTTATTTGAGAGAGAAAGAGAGCAGGAATGATGGGAAGAAACAGAAGAAGAAAGGAACTCCCCCCGGAACAGGGAGCCCGATGCAGGACTGGATCCTAGGACCCTGGGAACATGCCCTGAGTCTAAGGCAGGCGCTCAACCTACTGAGTCACCCAGGCGCCCCTAACAATGTGTTCTTAATCACACCAGGTATTCTACTTGACTGAAAAATTTAAATTATAATGTGGGTTACGTGATTCTTAGAATTTCTAGGGGTCCACAGCAGAGAACTTTATGTTCTTGGGGTCTACATCAAGCAGAAAAATATATATAGATACATACATATTCATATGCTATGTGCCAAGTAGAAATGTATACATCCATATTACCATGCTCCGATTTACATGAAATATATAGACATACACGTTCTTGAGTTTTAATAGTGTCTTTTGCCTTATTATTTCAAATACCAATGGCTTTAATTTTTTCTCTACCTCACTGTTTTAAAATCCAACTTATTCATCCCCATCCTGATTTATTTTTTCCTATATTTTCTCATTAGGAAAATCAGAGGAAAGAGAAAAATGGAAGAGAAATAAAAAGAGGAGAAAGAAATTGAACACCGGAACACCCCTAACTATGTTTTCGGGCTGTTTACCAGGAATCCCACGAAGTATTGCAGCATATAGCTTGCAGAGGTATTTTGTCTGAATTCAGTAAGATTTTGTTTAATCTTTATGAGTGGTACTTTAAATTTTATAATTGGGACTTTTAAGAAACCACAGTACTTAAGAAAGCCTGAACTGAATTTATAGCTTTGTAAATAACCTCGACGGTACATATGCAAACAAGCTTTCCTATATGGAGGAAAATAATAAAGCAGACAGTATTTTCTAACAGATGATAGAAAAATGGGTTATTAGACACCGATTTTAATGAGTTCAATTACTCACCTGCCCTGGATCTCTCTACTCTGATGCATCAAAATAGTCTAGATCTTAAAGGGTATTACTTCGCTTTCCTAATTCATAGCTGTTTCCTATCTGATTGCCAGATTTTTTTAAATAAAGGCATTGTGGGAATTTCCACACTGTTTTGGAAGCAGATGTAATCACGCCTCTCCCCCAGCATCTAAAAGGTGGCCTATAACCTAATTGGAAACTCTTGCATAGAGGAATTTCCTTTAAATAGTAACGAGAGGAGTATCTTTTTTTTTTTTTTTTCTTCCCCTTGAACAGCTGTAGAGTGTTAGCAAGAATAGTTTTACTTTATTTTCCCAAAATTTGTGCTAAGTGCTAACCAGGTTACAAATTCAAATGATAAAATCAAGCTAAAGGGGAAACTTGAAAAATAAAAAAAAATACAAGGGCAGCCTAAGCAGTTAACAAATAGCCTTAACCTTAAAATTATTATTTTTATAATGTGTACATAAAGAATATTCACTTTTTCCATGAATCATAGTTGCTGGAGCCATACCTCTCAAAGGGAGATTAGACAACACAGTCTAATTAATTCCATAGCTGTTGGAGGCAAAAACTATTAGGCTATAGGTAACGCATTCATTTGACTTTACTTTTAAAGACAACAACTAAAAATTTAAGACTAAAAGGAAGCTTCTGTTGTTGTGTTGTAGTTGATTACTTGGGGAATTTACCAACAGAATAATTTTGCTATTTTCAGCTTGTTGTTAAGTGCTTCTTCCCTGCATGCCTAGGTAGGCCCAGAAAATACCTTTTAAAGCTTGGGATATTGCTATTTCCTGTAAATGTAGCCACATAACGGTGTGAGGTCTAAAGGTCTGTTTCTTTTACATTTTGACGGCTTACATTACGCTAGTCATACTAAAACCAACAGAAAGCAAAGGAAGGAGAGGGACTTCTGGTCACCCTCTTTCCTCCCCTGGAGCCCATTAGAGGCTGCCTGAGTTCCCATCAAGGGCATCTGAGCCTTAGGCATCATCTTCTATAAAGAACTGTCTGTCTTGTTAGATGGAGAAAGGGCACAAGCGAAGCCCCAATGTTCTTGCTTTCTAACCAACTTCCTTCTGCATATCCCATGTCCTTGTTACGGCTGTCACTTCCCTCTTTTCTCAGTAGGTACAAGGGAGGCTGGGTTCTGCTGTTTGCCATTATTGATGCTACGGCATCAGAACTTCCCAATTCCCGTTAAGAACACCTGTGCATCCTCAGAGGTTCTCTCAGCAAGCAGAACTGGGCCCGGAAACCAGGCATCCTCAGGAAACCCCACGGTGTCTGCTCCTTCGTCATCCAGCATAACTCCGTTCTCTGTGGTCCCAGTAACCACTACACTTTCTCTCTCCCTTTCGGTTCTTCCTCTTTGAATATTCACTTGGGAATTTCTTATTTTTAGATCTTCTCTTCTCGAAACTAAGCAAACTACTCTAAGCCCAGTCTAAGTCAGTTACAGTTAGGCTCCCTTTCTTCTCTCATTTCACGTTCAATATCAGTTTTGCTACAAACACTATCACAGGCTACACTTACACTAGTTGAATATGTTGTATATACTTATTCTACTCAAACACGTGATGTTGCTAAATATACTGACATTATTTATGTATCAATTGCCTATAGGATGCTAATCATTGTTTGAAGACCTCTGGCTTGATATCCAGCCTTCCAATGTTGAAATCTCCAGGATGAGGCATAGAGTAAAGCACCTAGAGGATGATCAGGAAATATTTGCGGAATGAGCTAAGACAGATTTGGCTGCCAGGACCCCTGTGTGGATTCCAGCGATGGTTTCTTCTTCTTTAGGAAAGATTCAGACCCTTTTTCCCTTTTCTGCAGGTCCTTGAGAGTTGGGATTTTTAAGATTGAAGAGATGATCATTCAATGACATTGTTGTTTCCTTTGTCTTTTATTTTGGGAGTTTTACGACTTCTTACTTTTTGCTTAATCTGTTTTATTTTGGAGTTACTTTATATTTTAATACTGATTCTGAAGTGGCTATAATAGAGCCCAGATGAAAAGCATTTCTCTACCGGTTTGTTTCTCATATTAGCACTGCTATCATCTCAGAGATACCCTCCTGAAAGAATGAAAAAAACATTTTCTCAATAGGACTCAAGTCATCAAAGTCAAGAATCTATAACCAACACACTATTAATGAGAAGGGAAGCAATTAATTCACATGCATTGACACTTATATTTGAATATATCATGGAATTATATTATAGTGCTCCTAACTGCTAAATAACATTTATTTTAATGCTAAACTGCCTAAGACCTTTTAGGGAGATCAGAATCAGTGGTAGGTTATGCAACTACTCTAAAATTAAAGGCTTGCTTCAGATAATTCAAACGCTGGTAAATGATAGCTAAATTGCTCTCATTCATCACCTCTAAAGACCTAGTATATTAAAATAGCATGTGGAGGCTGTGAATCTCAGTCCAAATCATAGACATATAAGAATATTCCATTTTTCTGTTTTCTACTGAATCAATTTAATGTTGAGGTCCATCAAGTACTGTTCTTAATTTCAGTCTTATATAGTGCAAAAGTGTGTGTACGTGTGTGTGTGTGTGTGTGTGTGTGTGTTAGCGCACAGATAGGGGAGGACTGTGGTCATAGGTGTCCTGTTCAAAATAATATCACAAAAGCTTTTTGTGAGGTCCTCTGCTCTGAGTACCTAGTCACAGTCCTCCTTGGCGCCAACAATAAGCCGCATGAGGATCTCCACTTCTCAGGGCTCTTTCTTTTCCCCTTGCCTGAGGAATACCTCTCACTCGAATCTGCTGATTCCAAGTCAACCTGTTTTTCCCAGCAAACTGCTTTCTTTCTGTTGTAGCTTTTCAAAGTGAACCTATAGGCTGAGGTTTCAGAAATAAGACAAGGAAAAAATGTGGGCAATTTCAGTCCATATGATGAAAGATCAGACAGAAATGCTAAATGAAGCAGTTAATGCCTGAAGCACCATTCAGCCACAATTCAAATGGAAATTGGACATTTACCTATCTGGTCTAACTGCTCCCTTCAGTCGTGCTGGTCAGGGCTCTGAGTTTCACATGCAACCAGATTAGTGTATTTCAATTACTAGAACATAAAGTGTGGCGAAGATTAGTTCCAGAAACAGAGGGGAAAACAGCAAAGCAAAAATGTGCTCCAACTCTGCCCTGTTAACTAAAACATAGTAATCTTTATGACTAATGTCTAATATAATGTTTGTAGTATAATGTAATTTGACCCAAGATCAAGCACTAATTTCCTAATAAGAGGAAGTTTGTATGGCTCAGTGGGTTAAGCCTCTGCCTTCAGCTCAGGTCATGGTCTCAAGGTCCTGGGATCAAGCCCAGCATCGGGCTCTCTGCTTGGTGGGGAGCCTTCTTCCTCCCCTCTCTTTGCCTGCCTCTCTGCCTACTTGTGATCTCTCTCTCTCTCTCTCTCTGTCAAATAAATTTAAAAGAAAATACTTTTTTTTTTTTAAAAGAGGAAGTTTGTCCCCAAATCAATCAATGGATGGATCCCAAATTGGATCACAAGGCCACCCGGTAAGATATGAATGGGTTAGTGAAAGAAAAATCATCATTGTCAGAAAAATAATTAAAAGTATATTCTATACAACAATGGGCAATAGGCCAATAGCAACATCTTACTAAAATAATGACACATTTACTTACTATATAGATGTAAATGAAGAACTCAAATGACTTAGAACTTTTTTTTTTAAGATTTTATTTATTTATTTGACAGAGACAGAGAGAAGGCACAAGCAGGCAGAGGGAGGGAGGAAGCAGGCTCCCCACCAAGCAGGGAGCCCGATGTGGGACTCTATCCCAGGACCCCGGGATCATGACCTGAGCTGAAGGCAGTTGCTTAACCAACTGAGCCACCCAGACATCCCGACTTAGAACGTCTTAAAGTATGTATTAGACTAATGAAAACTCTATCAGAATCAATGTATAAATTTATATTTGTTAAAACTATCTCCAATCCTGGTTAGGTCACTTACTATGATGTTATTTTATGCATCAGTTTTCTGATCTATAGAAGGGCTACTACTATTTATAGTGGGTAAGGTTAAATTCGCTAATATAAGGACTGTGCTTAAGAACAGTAAGTTCTATACAAAAGCTGGCTATTAGCCGAACCAGCTTATAGTCTGCAGAAAAACAATGGAGATTACAGAGCCTTTGTAAAAATAATAAAGGAGATATCACTCACTGGAAACCATCCTCAGCCCGAGAAGGTAGCTGGAGCAGCAATGAAGCCCTTTAAAGGAAGCCTGGTGCCATTGTTCTGTGGCTAGAATTGCATGAGCTGAGAATTCTCTACACATGTGTGTAACCGTGGCTGTTTATCCCCCAGCCCAAATGTTGAGCTCCCACTGAAAAGAAATACAATCTGCAGTTCACCATTTTGGAATTTACTATTTGGAGGAGGGAGTTAATGGGAAATGACAGTCTAATATACCTAAGTTGTGGGACCAGAAATCCTTCCCTACTCAAACATCTTCCCCTTTACCCTGAGAATGGAAACATTCATGAATTGTGTGTAAGGCTCTACCTTCTCCTTGAAGATGGGGAAGAGGAGGAGATGCACATTCTTGACCTAAGAAGGTGAGACATGCTTCAGCGGCACCTGGACAGCTGATTTTCAGTCTTCTTTCTTTCCTTTCTCTTCCTTTGAACTTGTTGGTTGTAAAAGTGTGTGCAGTTGGAGCCCTGGTGGTTTTTCCATCACCTTCCCTCAAATAAAAATGGTGCCTTGTTGAATTTGTGAGAAGCCTTCCCAGACTCTCCTGTTCTGCCTGAGCCCCAGAGTTCAGATTGGGTGGAAAAGCCACCATGTGATAGAACCAGGATTGGTGGGGTGCCTGGTATTGGGCTAGATGGAGCATTTGCATCTCAAACTCTGGATGCCAACAATTAAACCCTCGGATAATGTAGGCCATTGGTATTTGTGGTGGGTATAGCTTCTGTTAAACTGAGCGCTTGGAAATATTTTTCCCTCACCTAATGAGTTTAAAAAGGAATTTGTTATTTGCTATCAAAGCTGGTTATGATCAGATCATGCTACTAGCCTTATAAAACCTTTTGCCAAATGGGAAAAACTATAAGAGGTAAATAATTGTGTGGGTCATAAATAAACACATCTTAGAAAACACATCTAAGGTATTAAGCAGGCTGTTAGTTATGAGAGCCCAATAATGTTAATGGAAAACATACCAGCACATTCCTTCTGTTTGGGAGAATGTCCTTTGCCATGTTTGGAATTCTTTCAAAAATGTGGAGGCAAACATTTAAAGAGTTTAGGGGCTGTTTTTATTTTTGCCAAAGTGTGACTTTTAATTCCCCCAAAATGCAAGATGGTTGCTCCAAAAACAACACGGAGTTTTAGAACACTCGTCTGTTTCTATTAAAAACATGTAATATTTTGATCAAATGAAGATCAACTTGAAATAATTAAATTTACCATTTACATCATCTTAACATGTACATATTGCACTTTAGAAAAAGTTATACGGAAATTGCACTAAACCAAGTGAAATAAACGTTTGCTGTTAAGAATAAATTTCACATTTTACCCATATCATAATACAGTTGCTCTACGATTGAGGGCTGTGGATACACAGCTCACATAAAGGTTTCTAGGCCCTACTTTGGTCCTGGGCTCTCTTTTGTGGAAGGAAAATAGAAAAAAAAATAAAAATAAAAATAAATGTATAGATGAAAGGAGATTTCAGGTATCAAGTATCAAACAAGAACATATGAACTTATACAATAATACACCCTGTGTAAAGCATTTTTATTTTCTGTTTTAGTTTTTAGGGAATTTTTACTTATACAATGTTGGATTCTCATACTATATGCCTCATCTGCCTTCTTCATGTGTCTATAAATAACAACATGTGCTGTTCCCATTTCCTCACTGAGACACACCTAACTACCGGTCGTCACAAACATGCTCCTCTTCCTTGGCACCTTCATATGTGTCTTGCCCACTGAATGCCCCTAGCAGCCCCTAGACCTGCTCCCGGAAGTGAGGTTCAAGGCTCATCAGCAGGTTTTCCTCTTTGAAGCCATGGTCTCCTCTGGATGCTCAAGCTTTTTCACTGTTTCCACACCCATCTGCCCTGTGATTAATTTCATGTCACTATTGTCTTGTCCCTGAGTGAAAGAGTGATTCCCATGAAGGCAGGTGCTGCTTCTCCCTCACCTTAATAGCCCTGATGCCAAATATAGCCTCTGTTCAGGATCTGGAATGTAGTAGACGTTCAGTAAATGTTTATTACAATAGCGAATGATCAGGGCATGAGCTAAAACATTTCCAAACTAAGGAAGGATGAATTAGAAGAAAATCTATACCTAATTATCTTCGAAGAGAAAATTTACCTTTCAAACGTGAACTATTTCATCCGTGCTCTAGGAAGCTCACTCTTAGTCATTCTCAAATGTAAAAATGACTTTCGGTTTTTCCTTCTGCTCTAAGTCATTAAGCAGCAAGTAAATGCAGGCACTCAAGTATTATTAAATTATTTTATTTTTTAAAGAGTTTATTATTTATTTATTTACTTACCTACTTAGAGAGCGAGCATGAGCAGGGGAGGGGCAGAGGGAAAGGGACAGAGACTCTCAAGCAGACTTGAGGTTCCATCTCATGACCCTGAGATCATGACCCAAGCTGAAATCAAGAGTTGGGCACTGAACCAAGTGAACCCCCCGGGCGACCCTCAAGTATCATTCTTGTTTCTAAGATCTAGTCTTAGGCTGACTAAATTGGAACTTTTGCTTGAATAACATCTTTTAGGTATTGAGACTTACATAAATGCCATCATTTTTTTGTTTTAAATCAGTGAGCACTCTGTACATATTCAATGAGCAGAACTTAAGGGTAATTCAGTCTTTTAGTACAGAAGACACCAAACATTTGTCTTCCACATAGCTCAACACAACTGTGACAATAAATGACTTGGAGTCTTGTCCCGCTGTGAACCCTGTGCCATTCCCCGGTCCCTCCTTCAAGCAGTTACACACAGATTTCATGGACTTAATGAAATTTTTAAAGAGGAGCTTGGCTTGCTTTTCATCACAAGATGTTAGATTTTTTGATGTTGTGTGTCTGTACGAAGATTGGCTTTTCATGGGCATAGTAGGAAATTAAACCAGACATTCACCACCTTTGAGTTTCTTAGAGCCACAGTTTGGTGCCACAAGTTGCTCATATTCTTAAATGAATTACATTCCCAACTGTTGAAGAGTAAAGGGTCCCCTGGAGACAAGAGGGGGAAATTGCAGTTTCTCCATGGGCTCCCCAGGGACACTTCCCTTCACTGCAGTCAGCAGAGAATAATCACAGAAAATAAGGTATTTCATCTATTTTTGGGGTCTTTTTACCTGTTTCCCTGTGGGTCTTAAGCCATCTGAATGAGTCTCCTCACTGTCAGGGTCAGGCTACCACCCTTCTCAACTCGAGACTGACTTTTTCCTTTGGACGGCCCAGGGGGTCCCCAACTTCCTCTGTGCAAGTACAATCAGAAGAGACGCCTGCAAAATGGTGACGAGCTCTAGCATTCACCACTATACCTAAAACACGACACTTCTAGTAAACTCGAATCGGCGAATATTTAGCAACTTCAAGTTCCACAGATCCCCGGTCTGTGACTCTCTCCTACTGCCGCTGAGAGCGCAGAAGTCATGATATTTCCTTCGGACTGGTCCTTCTCTCCCGAGTCACAGAGCCTGCTGCGCCTCCCTGGTCGTTCTGTGCACTTGGCATAAAATAGGCCATCACCATTCTCTTGCAATGTTTTCCCCAGTCACTCTTATCCTATTATTCATGGTGTCTGTACTTCCCATTATTTGTATGTTCACTGAGAAATCTCAAAATCAAAACTCCCCCTGAAACAATCAGCGGATCTGATCCTGAAATGGGATGGGGGGTGGGGAGGTGGAGTTGGGGGGGCGGGCCCTGGAGCAAAACCAGCAGAGCTGAGGACTCTCCTTCCCTTCTCTCCCGCCGCCACACACTCCGAGGAGAGCTGGGTCTGGGCCCATTTCTGTTCACCTCCTGCCCCCTGCTGCTTCAGAGTTCAACCTCTGGACTGGGCGATGGGGGCCGACTGGCAAGATCTAGGTCAGCCATCCTTCAGTGGAGTTTAGTACCTCCTGTCTGTCCTGCAGACATTGGAGAAGGTGTTCTTAAAACGTCAATGCCTTGTGGCCACCGCTAACCAGCAGAGAAAGTTCCCCAGATGACTCCTACCCAGGAATCCCTTAAGAACAGAAGCACAGTGAGGACGAGGCCCCTGGTCCTGCTCCCCACTCTGGCCGAGCCACACACACTGAGCTCGGAGCATTTGCCAGTCCCCACCTTGCAAAGAACATTATCTTGTAGGGGAATAACTCTAATCTTGTTTTTTTTCACTCTTTATCTCTTCTTATTTTTTCAAATGTCCCTTCCTTTTTACAAAGTTTTTATCTATCGCTGTGTTACACGAATTTTGACGAAGTTGTTGAAGAGAGAGGCCTCACCTTTCACGTGGCGGGTGTGGCATCCAGCCGTCCACAGGTAATGAGGATCCTGACTGATGCCAATGGCGCCTGTTCATGTGAAATCGAGATGGTTTTCAGGGTTAGTTTCCTAACAGCATTGTTTTGTTCCAAAAACAAAAACAAAAACAAAACAAAACAAAACAAAAAAACAACCAACCAACCAACCAAACAGCCAAACAACAACAACAAAACAGATCATTTTTAAGTATCAAAATAAACATTCTCAGGTCAACAGAGATAATCATAATTTCCCTGGCTGATTCCCATACAACATTCGTGCATGTGTGTTCCTTGTGTATTTTTCTTGTTGTTTTCATCTGAATTTCTAGAAAATATTTTTGGGAGGCACTACAGATAGATCGTATGTCCTCAAATTCAATGCCCCTCATTTATATTTGGTGATATTTTGGAAATTTTCTGAGTGTTCCCCTTATTAGGCTCAAATTTAGTTCTAGGATAACTTTCAGTTCACAACGGAAATGATAAATGTATTTTCTCCTTTCCCACTTGGTACCTAAGTTTCTCAGAGGTCCCGCCTTGCCCCAGTACGTATTCTCCCCAGTTCCCACCCCCATCCATCTGTGCCCTAGCCGAAGGGGCTTCTGTTAGCTTCCTGTGGCTGCTGTGACAATCCCCGCAAACCCAGGGCCTTAAAACAACAGAAATTTACTCTTCCAGAGTCTGGAGGTCAGAAGTCCAAAATCAGCACCTCTGGGCCGAAATCATGATTTCACAAAGCCAACAGTCCTTCCAGAGGCTCTAGGGAGAATCTGCACCTTGCCTCTTCCCGCTTCTGGGGGCTGCTGACCGTCTGTACCTCTGTGTCCACATCAGCTTCCCCTCTACCTCTCCTAGGTGAAAGCATGGAGGACCTCCGTGGGTAATCGAGGATCGTCTCCCCATCTCAAGACGCCTGATCACATCTGCGAGGATCCTTTTCCGGGTAAGATGCCATTTGCAGGTTCAAAGGATGAGGATTTGATCTCTTCGGGGAATGCTATTCAGCTTATTACAGGGGTGTGAAGAAAGAGAGTAGAAACTAAACAGGCGATTTTCAAACACCTCCTTGGGACACTGAACGCATTGGCTGTATTATTACCAGATGTGTTTGTAACGCAGGAGACAATGCCTGTGATGCTGGCAGCCACCGTTTTGGCATTGGCAGGAGGGATTTCAGATCTGCACATCAAACACAAGAAGCCTCAGAACAGCCATGAGCTGGCATTAACAAGTCTCATGTGGACAGTGGCAGCCATAATTAGGCTGGGCATTGGCGATGGCTCCTCTTTTATCGGACCGCACAGTGGCAAAAGGATAATTGATAGATATTAGTGGCACAGTTTCCAATTCAGGCTTCAGAATGAAGAGCAGACATTATGACAGTGATTCAGAGGAAGCGAGGAAAAATAGGAAATGCAAAACAGAAAACAAGGGAAAACGAGCTAGCAGAGCCCTGAAGAGACCTCCCAAACACACATTTTCTAGGGAGGAGGCTTCCAAAACTATCGGAAAGGATTTTGAAGGAACCCAGAATTTCAGCAGCAGAGATCACAGAGCTGGAAAAATGCTATTTGATAACTTATGTTTGCCCCACAGGCCAGGCCAGTTTGGGAAACACACATGTAACTGTCCTTTGTTTCTATATGGTTCCCTATCAGCCGTGTCACATCATACTAGGGATTTCTCTGTGGGCCATCCATGTTCATGATGTCTTTAACACAAATCATTTAGATTATTCACCGTGTTGTCATGCTTTAAATCGAGAAATTTTCCCCATGGGCAACCCATTGGCTTGACACCAACAAACCCACATGAAAAGAGGTTCAGGTATATTTGATTTTCTCGGGAGGCATTTTGAGGATGCTCTGAGTCATCATTGTGCCTCTCCACTCAGCTAGAGCTATCCCTGGAGTGGGCTGGGGACCATTCAACTTTCCTCACGGACGGATGAGACCCAGTGGGATGCTGCCTTGCGTTGTTGGTCCTGGGCTCTTGGACTCTCTGGACCTACACAGAGTCATGAGTTCTACATTTATGGAGGGCTCCCAGATAAGGACTTAAGGTTCTATGATAAAAAATGGTCTTCTGGGGGCGCCTGAGTGGCTCAGTGGGTTAAGCTGCTGCCTTCGGCTCAGGTCATGACCTTAGGGCCCTGGGATCGAATACCGTGTCGGGCTCTCTGCTCAGCAGGGAGCCTGCTTCCCTCCCTCTCTCTCTGCCTGCCTCTCTGTCTACTTATGATCTCTCTCTCTGTCAAATAAATAAATAAAAAATCTAAAAAAAAAAAATGGTCTTCTGGGGTGCCTGGGTGGCTCAGTGGGTTAAAGCCTCTGCCTTCGGCTCAAGTCATGATTTCAGGGTCCTGGGATCGAGCCCCGCATCGGGCTCTCTGCTCACCAGGGAGCCTGCTTCTTCCTCTCTGCCTGCCTCTCTGCCTACTGTGATCTCTGTCTGTCAAATAAATAAAAATTAAAAAAAAAAAATGGTCTTCTCCTTACAAGGTCTTTCATGAAGCATGATACTCTCTACACAGTACAAAATCCAACCCAAGAATGAGATCAATACGTTTGAATTTTTACCCCCAGGGCCTTGCCTATAATAAGGGCTCAGTATGCATCTTTAACAGGGAAGAAGTGGGTATATATCGGTACGTGCATTGCTGATTAATAGGTAAGGCTCCGGAACTGGAAATCCTAAACCCGATTTTTAGTTCCCCAAAGACTGAAATACACGATGCTTCAGGTAAAACTTTCTAGGTGTTTTCTCTCGACTCTCATCACAACCAAATCGTATATAATAACATAAAGTTCCCCACACAAACTGCTAAAGTGCTTTTTGAGATCTCTTTTACTTAATGGGGAAGGCCCCTCTTTCTTTGCTTTCTTTTCTCTCTCTGGAGCCATTGTCAAGAAAAACAGATCTAAAGTGGCCAGTCAGCAGTGAAGGTGGGTCGCGGAGAGTGGACTACGAGAACCAAACTGGGAACTCCCTGGGAGACGCATGGTGAGTGGCCAGCTCCCCAAAGAAGAGAAGTAAGAAGACATGGGAGCTACCACGAAAAGCAGGACAAGGGTCAAGGTTAGTAGGAAAGCACAATGCAGTTGCATCTCAGCAGACTGAGATTTGGAGCTGAGGAATTCCGGGGACACGATCTTAGGACGCACGTGTTGCATCTTCACCGAGAAGGCCGGCCTGTCCGGGTGGGCATAGTATCCCTGCTCTTGAGCTCAGGAACCCAGCCAGCTTGGGATACTACCCACCTCATGCTTATTTATGACTAAATGATCTGAGCACAGGAAAAGTGAGCTTTGCCACCCCCAGTTAGCAAAGGGTAACATCTTCCCTAGAAGATGCTGGACCCACGTAAAATCAGGTTTCATCATTCCATTCGCATCCCCAAATAGCAACAAGAGAACCTAACTGAACAAAACCAAAGGTTTTGTTTTTGTTTGCCTCTAAGAGACAAGTAAGAGGCTGTGGATTCCTGTGCTTAAGTGAGAAGAATCTGGGTTAACGATACCACATAGAGTTGTGTCAGCTCTGTTCCTGCGTCACGCGCCCCTCGAAACAGCCACTGCCCATTGCAGAGAAGGCTCCGAGAGGCTTTATTATATCAAGATAACGTATCGTGTTCCTGAAGCACATGCCCCCTGTGTCCTGGTATGGCCGGTGGGCAGAGCTCTTTTGCTTCCCCGGCTTGTTGGGGGATGTGGACTGAATGTTGCTTAAGGAATAGGCAGGTAACAGAGGTACTACAGGATTGAATGGTCCTCTTAACTCTGTTGTGTAGGTACACGATGCATTAAAAATCCCTCACTTGTTTGCCTAAAAATTATACACAATCAATTTAACCGAAATTATGCCTGTTACCTTAAGGAACACTTTCTTTCAAAAGGCTTGCCTTTGACCACTGTCTCATAATGATCGTGATACTGACATGTCCAATTAAAATCACAGTTGTCTGCTGTAAAAACAGCAGTCAGGTTTGGGTCTGAAGCCGATCACTGGGAGCGTAAATCACGTGGCTCTCCACGATGAGAGTATTCTGTCTCCTTAGGGAGCCCTAGGGACTGACAGCGCCTGGTAGCATGTGACACGCCCAGACAGAGCAGCCTCCCATCCCTGCAGAGGGGCTGGCAGGGTGGTAAGTGGAGTGTCCAGCAACACAAGTTCGTCAGGCAGCAAGCTAGGAACGTGCTCGTAGTCTACCTATGGCACACACATCTCCCTCACGCGTTGAAAGTTGGTGTCTTTTTAATTCCAATATTCTTTAACCTCTTTAGATATCATTTTGCCTAATTTGGAAATCTAGGAAATCTTAGAGAAAAAAAAAAAACAATTAGCAAATTAGCAGCTGACTGTTGGCTTTTGGAATTATACATACTACCTTGGCAGAAAGTAATAATTAGAGACTTGATGCCATACATTTTTTCCTGTATCCCATCATGGAGTTAAAACTTATTTTGCATATTCTATTTCTGGGGTTTTCCAATGGCTAAATGTTACGCTACTGAATTTTGTTGACTTCTCCATACTAACTAGACTAGATTACGCTAGGCTTGGCATTCAAGACTTTCCTCCAAACTGCTCTGCTCTGTTCTTGCCTCCCACTCCAACTCCAAATGTGCTTGAACTTGAAGGACACACAACCCTTGTCTCTGTACAATGCCGGACCTATACTCATAATGCGTCCATCAGCCTCTGATGTCTTTTTGTATCTCACTAACCATTCGGTTCAATTGGGCACACATGTATTGATCCCTAGACCCATTACGGTGTGTGACTCATAGATAGTGCACATTTGTGTTTGTAAATAAATGATGACATGGCCATGTACAAATGTTTTCTTAAGTGCTGTAGGGCATAGAACAATATAAATGATATGATCTTTAACCTTAAGGAAATCACAAGCTAGACAGTAAAATAATACCATAAACAACTATTAATAATGCATGTAATAGGTTCCATAATCATAAAGATGACACACGAGGCTACTCTGGGCTGGGGAAGTGCTGGGAGTTCAGGGAAGGCTTTCTAAGACCTGGCATTTTATTTTGGGACACTGATATTTAAATATAGGGAAAAATATAGCTGGCTTCAGCAAAGCCCTGAGCGGTGCTTTGCGTATGGAAGCGTGAGACGGGTGTTAAGAACACTCAAGAGCAGGTTGATTACAACTCCATCCTCAAGTTCGTGGCAAACCTCATTTCATCATAAAGCTTTTCCTAAGTCCACATGCACTGCTTGTACTTCCCTGTACTCCCCACGCTCGTGTGTTTGTTTGGAGGTGAGATGTATCCATCAGGTCAGACAAACTGTGGTGCAGGAACTTGCCCATCTGAATTCCCAGTGGCTTTACCCAGTGAAGGTCATTGCCTGTTAAGGCTCCAGCACCATCTTAGGAGATCAGCTGGACAGGATTTTTGCTGACTCCGAGGGCATCCCTGGAGGCCTCCGGTGGACCCTCTGCACTGTCCACCTACAAAGAGGGAGAATGCAGGGGGCAGGCCTTATAGAGATGCCCATGACTTCCACCACATTCGATGGCTGTGACTGTCACCATAGCCCCCGGAGATAGACAGGACCTGGGAAAAGCAGTGTTCCTGGGCACAAAGGAAGAATCTGGAAAAGTTTTGTGGATACATAATATTGTGTGAGCCACAGTGAATACATACTCAATTCACTCTGCCCCGGTGACGTAGTAAGTATATCTGCCACTGAGCACATCTAGTCAAAATATCACCTGTCCTTCACAATATGATATCTGGAAATATGAGGAACTATAGATCAATATTTCTTGTTCTATTTAATATTTCTTTTTGTTTGCTCATTCTTATCCATGAGGAATTCTCTAACTTTAAAAAATATTAATATGGTTATATTGACAAAAATTCCTATTTTTTATTTATTATTTTTTGTCTTCTTTTTTTTTAATTGGGTTATGTTAGTCACCATAAAATACATCATTAGATTTTTTTTTTATCATTAGATTTTTGATGCAGTGTTCCAAGATTCATTGCTCATGTACAACACTCAAGTTATACAAGATGACCATAAAGAAATTCTGGAAACAGAATTAAATTAGCTTGACTAACGGTCACTGATGTCATCATGTTACATTACATGGTACATTCAATGTTACCTCCTTAGAAAATACACTTTGATGCTGGATGCAAAATTTTAATGAACATGGTACATGAATATAACATTTCTATCAGTATATAAAAATGCATCTGATGTGTGGCTTCGATAAATATTTTTTTCTGATTTTTAGTGAATGAGCTTGTGCTTCTGGCATATTCCATTAGAAGTAAGCAAAGAGATTTTAATCTGTAAAATCAATCTATCAATCAATACAAAAAGACTTAAACATTCACATGTTTTCAGATTCTATCACCATGCTGTATATATTTTTATCACTACCACAAAATACTTTGAGGTTATTTTAAGATTTTAAGTTTGAAGTTATTATCAATTACTAAGATTAATTTTGCAACCCCTAACTGTTTAGGTCAGTTTTCAGAAACCCTGGCAGGGAGATAAGCAAAGATCTAGGGTCACACAAGCATGGTGGAGCTAGCAGACCTATCTCCTACTCTTAACTACCATATTGCTCTTCTCAGCGTGAGTTGGTCTGAGAACACGCGAGACATGTGCACCATTCTGGCTTCCGCTCCTCAATTTTTTCACAATTGTTCTTCTCTCTGTCATATTTTCCCCTTCACTGGGGATTTATGCTCTCTTGTGCTCCCACCCATCAGCACAAGAGGATGAGTAGCTAGTCCACCCCTCCAGGAGGTAGATAAAACAAGTTGAGCATACCTCCTCCGCCCCCGCCCAGAGGTCCTAGCCTTTGATGGGGGAAGAAAATTATCTATAAAACACCAGGGACTTAGGACCCAGATCCAATACATATCAACATAGAATGCCTGTTAGTAACTTACTCAAGGCTCTTCCTTTGCTAACGGTAGCGAGCATTGGCCCTAAGTGGATGGCGATGAAAAAAAAAATCCTATTAAATGTTAAGCATATGAAAAGTATTGGGAAAAAATAAGAGTGCAAGCTATTTTTAGTTGTTAGATACACATAAACATAATGAAAAATAAGCTTCCAGAGGGATAAAAACATGTAGGCCCTGGGATTATTAAAAATGGAGAAATGACCATTTGGGTAAGATCAGTTTAGTTTAATTGTCTGACCCTCTTTGAAGCCCCACCACCGAGAGAAGACAGTAATGTGACTGAGATGCACATATTCCTGCTCTGGAGGCAGAAAAATTGTCAAGAATCACCATAAAAAAATCATAGGTTAGGTAAGGCTCATAGCCAAGTCTTGAGTGGACAACCCACAGTAATTGGGAGCATATAAGTAGCTGCACAAAATGCCCATTGAGGCAGCTCACCCATGCCTTCCCCACCCCCTGAAGCTTTCAGATAACCTAATAAGTGATCTGAGTACATCTGTAATATATTAAACCAGAGGTCGGAAAGCTGGAAGCCATGGGCCAACCTTCTCACAGCCTGTGTCTGCAAATGCTTTATTAGAAGCATATAACCTCAAAATATTTTGTGGCAGTGATGAAAATGCATACAGCATCGTGATAGAATCTTAAAACATGTGAATTTTTAAGTCTTTTTTATTGATCGATAGATTGATTTTACAGATTAAAATTTGGAAACAAATAACACAAAGTTGAGTAGCTGCCACAGACACAGTACAGCCCACAAAACCTAAAATATTTGTTATCTTCCCCTTTTCATAACACCTTCGCCAACTATTATTGAACTCTAATCAGTCCACTCCAATATACATGCTTAAAGGCTTTGCAAAAACCTAAACCTTGGTCAATTTTCTCCTATATATGTAATTAAGTATATTTAGGAAGCCAGTGGCTCCCTCCTCCATGCACTTCTAGTCTCAAAGCAGATGAACAAGCAAAACTTAAACCCCACATCAAAGTACCAGCTTACGGGAAATCAGCTGGGCATTTCCTAATGCCATCTCTAAAACAAGGTGTGCTCTGACGTGCTTGCAATGAATTATGTCACACAGAGATCCTATAGCTTTCTCTCCAAACAGGACAGAGAGAAAATCGTGGATGTGCCATGAATCACTCTTCAATTCCATCACCAGGTATGTAGCAAATGAGATGTGCTATACCCATGAAATCCATGCAGAAATAAAGTGGTTTGTTTTTGTTTGTTTGTTTTTGTTTTTATTTTGCTTTGTGGATTTTGTTTGTTTGTTTGTTTGTTTTTTCCTGTTCTCATGAAGAATAAACCCTGCAATTTACCCAGGAAATCTGAAATACAGCCGTGTTCAGTGATGCCATGGAGAAATCCATGAGGCTTTCGGAACAACGGTGACAGGCAGCCTTGACATAGCGGGTGAAACCTGATGAAAAGGAGAGACATAGGACATGAGATAGCAGTTCCCCGAAGCCAACAAGGAGCAGGGGAGGGGAGAATGCACGGAGCACAAAACAGGAGGGACGATCAGGAGTCCACAGAATAAAGAAGTTAGCAAGGTCAGGCACCAAACCCACAGGCTCAAGGTCTTGTCTTTATTTCTGAGGAAATCTTCCTAGCACAGTCTCTTCAAAATTAATAATTAACAAACCTCAATGCCTCTCTTGACAGGTAATGGATACTACAGGACACTAAGGATAGGCAATGGGTTGTTAGCAGCATTATTTCAATTAAAAAATAATAATTTGTTCTAAAGTCAAATACTTTAAAAAGAAACCAAACATGAAAATTAAAACATGAAATAGAATATAAACATAACTAAAACATGAATATAAACAAAATAAAACATGAAATACAATATAAACATCTAAAACATACTTTTTTGAAATGTTCCATAGTAACAATATTCTAGGAGCCACAGGTAGCATCATCAAAGATAAAGAACATACACTTTGAGTCTGGTAGACTTTGGTTTCAAAGGCAAACTGGTCTCCATACACATGTGTGTCTAGGTTCCAGGAGCTCAGGGACCATGTCTGAATCTCGGACATGGCCCAGTGCTCAGCAAAGGGCTAGCCGCATGGTAAGTGCTTAGGAAAATTTTTCAACGGTTCACTGGACAAGCTCTTTACACCATTTCCTAATTGGCAGTAAATTCCAGAGCCAGTATTCAAACCCAGCGAAACAACTACCCCACCTTTCTCTGTGATGGAAAATAGAATTTAATCATGCGTGGCTGGCTCAGTTCACCGGGCTGTATTAGGACCGAAGAAGATGTTATTATATGAGAAGGCATTTTGTGAACTATGAGCCACTGCAGAAACACAAGTACTGGAGAGATGGGGATGTAATAAATTTGTATCACTCCTCTCAAGTTAGAGTCACTATTCTCTAGGAATAGAGAACTACAAAGGAGAACCATCTTTTTTTTTTTTTTTTAAGATTTTATTTATTTATCTGACAGAGAGAGATCACAAGTAGGTAGAGAGGTAGACAAAGAGAGAGGGAGAAGCAGGCTCCCCGCTGAGCAGAGAGCCCGATGCGGGGCTTGATCCCAGGAGCCTGGGATCATGACCTGAGCCAAAGGCAGAGGCTTAACCCACTGAACCACCCAGGTGCCCCAAGGAAAACCATCTTAAGACAGATTTTTTTCCCACCTTTTTATCTAGGGATGTTCTGAAACCTCTAGCATATTATTTCTTAAGAGTTCATCACTGTATATTATAGGTTCGTGGTTACTGACATTTTAATTTTAATTTAAACCCAGGAGAGCATTATCTTTTATTCAACCAGATCCCAGCAAACTCCTCAAAAATTACTCCCCCACCCTGCCAACCTATTCAAGCGCGCGCGTGCGCGCGCGCACACACACACACACACACACACACACACACAAGAAGAGCATTTGCATTTTGGAAACCTGAAAATAATTTTTTGTGTGTGTGTGTCCCTGCCACAAGATAAAAACCCACCAGGTTCCTGGAGTCCATCATGATCAATAAACGTCCGATATCTGAGAGCACCACAAGAATTGGAAGGGATCTTTATGTTGTCCTCCAGATTTCACTAAGGGTTGCTCTGTGTGAGGCTCTCGTCAGTGTACAGAGACTAATGCTGATGCTTCAGAAGAAATGTCTGATCGACTGCGGAGGAAGTGTCTTCTGCATTGGAAACCGCATAATACTTCCGTTTCTTATCTTTTCTAGGTCTACAATTCTTAATTAGCCAATGATGCAGAATTTGAATATTAAGGAATTTAAAGTACTCTTAGGTAGCCAGAAACACACCCGCACATACGCATACTTGATAAACTAGAAAGGCAACTTTTCATTTTAGAGGTGTTTTCAGAACCCATTACAAGATGTTTGCACTGCTGGGTTTGGGCTACAGTTTCACCTGGGCATTGTCACTGTCACATGGTAGAGGCTACGTCAGACGTGCACTATGTGATTCATGCCCTCCTTTCAGACTTTAACGACCACCCAACTAGGCATCTTGTTAAAGTACAGCTATGGGTTCAGTGGGTCTGGAATAGGACCCAAGAGTCTGCATTTCTAACAAGTCCCAGGTGAGGCTGGCTGATGCTGTGGGACCCACAGATCACACTTCTAGAGGGAAAGACCCACATTGGTTCCCACACCAGACCCATATCTGTTTGCTTTTGACTCTTAGACCTGAGCTGAGTTCCCCTTGGGAGCTCTGGTTTGGCCCCTCTCTTCTCTGAGTTCCATTCTATTTGCTACATCACACGAAGGAGTTTAATGGTAATGCTGTTGTCCAAATTCGCCTAGAAGACACTTGAGGGGGTTATCTTTAACTGCTTTTCTATATTTCATTATGCTCCACTTTATTAATTTGTATCATAAATAATACTTCCAAAACACAATCATAAAACAACTAGCTAATGAAGAGAAATCCTACTAAAACAGCTCAGTTTTCTACTCCTACCAAAGTATATCACTTGTGGAGTTGTTGTTTTGACATAATAAAAATCAAAGATTGGGGCGCCTGGGTGGCTCAGTGGGTTAAAGCCTCTGCCTTCAGCTCAGGTCACGGTCTCAGGGTCCTGGGATGGAGCCCCACATCAGGCTCTCTGCTCAATGGGGAGCCTGCTTCCCCCTCTCTCTCTGCCTGCCTCTCTGCCTACTTGTGATCTCTGTCTGTCAAATAAATTAATAAAATCTTTAAAAAAATTTAAAAAAAATCAAAGATTGAACCTCGCTATCTCAACTAAGTGAATTAGTTTACTGGAAAGATGCTGGGAAAGGAAAGAATTGGTGTGATTTGGGACCAGATCGCAGGACGTGCAGGTGAGGTCTTGGGCTGACCCAAGTGGCTGCTTCTTCCTCTGCAGGGTCCCTCTAAGCTCTATAGTATTTTTCAATCTTTGAGGCACTACCTCCAGACACAGTCCCAGTACTAAGCTTCTGATCAGCAGGGTTTAACTCAAGAGCCTATCTCCCTCCCTGGCCAAGATCAGAGGAAATGTGGCCCCAGTGTGGGCAGCAGATCCAGGAGGCTGATTCCCTGCTGAGACCACACAAAACAGGCGAAACCCCCACAAAAGGGGAGGCCTGTCAGATGAAGGGAGTGACTGTGGCTATTCACCAGTGCAAAAAAGTAACAAATGTTGCTGTACACAGGTAATCAGATATTGTATTAAAGTATGCAATGTTGTCACACAATTGTCATGAAATATCTCAGAAAACATACAATGTTAAAAAAAAAAAAAAAGTCAGTGGTAGACACCTGCCTAAATATTACAGAAAGCAGATTTTCATGGCTAAAGAAAACAACCTAATGTAAGATCTCTAATTTGTTTTTTATTTTTTTATTTTGTTAAAATTATAAAACATATAAATGCTCCATTTTCTTCTGAGACTTTTCCTCCCTCACAATTATTCTGTTGGGTGAGATGTGGATGCTGAGTATATCTACCTCCTTTTATAGCAAATTCTACTCATTTCAAATCTGTTAAATGAGCATTGTTTTTTTTTTTTCCCTTTCTAGTGAATATTAAAGAAAAGAACAAGGGAAAGGTGGTTAATTCAGAAAAATCCTATTATCTCCATGACACGGAGATTCCATTTGTACATGAATGGCAAACAGTGGCATTGTTTCTGTTTAGAAGAAATAAAATTGAATATACGTATTTGTATTGTCGGTAGTTTCCTCCTTAAACAGAAATACTTCAGTTGTCTTTACCATGTCTAGTTATTTAAATTATTTTTTAATGTGGCAAAGGCCTTGGAATTAATCAGCCCCATCTGCATACACAAAAGACATGACATAGGGAACAAAAACGTCGGAGGACAAAACTAGGCTTCCTTTCACAGGCAATGGGGGAAATTAGTGTCATCACTAGGTTGAAGACATAAAGAGATTCAAAATTAAAAATCCTTTGAACGCTTCCAACAAGATTCCTATAATCAGCTGAAAGATAAGTAATGATCAAAGCCCTTTAAAACAGTATTGTTCACTCCATTAGAACTGTTTAAATGTACCCTACTATTCACCAGAAATTATACAAGATTACTGCAGAAGCTATGCCATTGTTTCAGCAAGGCACCCAGATGTTTTAAGGATGGCTTCCCCCACCAACAAAAGGTTAGAAGCCAAGATACAAAAACAGCTGCAGATATAAACCTTAATTACCGGGAACATCCCCCTACGTAGGTGCTCAATGGCTCTGACAAATTGATTTACCCTGGAGAGTGGGGGCTGGAGGTGGTGTCTGGGGACCGGGGAGGCAGATGGGAGAATGGCAACTTCTTTCCTGCATGGAACCAAATTTTGGCCACTTCTTCAAACAAACCCTCGCAAAGTGTTCAGTAGCTTTGTATCTGGGATATGTTAACCTCCTAAAAATTGCTTTTTCATTTAGTCCATGTTATCCCAGCTCCAGGATGATGGGTGAAAAGAGATAAGCACGTTTCTACACACCTCATTACCACTGTTATTTTGTGCACTCGCCCGGGGATATCACACACAACAGTGCCACGGTGGGATCTGAGAACATTCCTAAGGAGGAGTCCAGAATAATGAACATTTGACAGATTTACTAACTCCTTACTCTTACTCCCTGATGCACTGTGAGCTTTTAATAACAATATTATTATTGCTTTCATTGATAGCAATTTGGAAGGGCCATCTTCCGTCTCCATCCTTAAACATCTTGAAGGTTTCACGTGGCATGGTTTATCATTGCAGGATGAAAACGTGAGAAAATTAGCAAGGTTCTAGAAATCGATTTCTACCAACCATTTTGGAAAAACACACAGCAACTTAATGTCATGTTCTAGGCAATGTCAGCCCAAATGCTGCAGACTCCACCAAGTCCAGGAATGCACAGAGAGAGGGAGATGCTATGAGCTGTGCATGACCTCTGAAGGGGTGGGAGCTAAGTCCAGGTTAAGTTAGGCAAGGGTTAAAATATGGTGCCTTTAGTGTCAGACTGTAAATGTCTAGTCCAGTTTTGACTGGTTGAGTTCTAGGTTTTTTTCGCCCTCCTACCTTATTCTCAACTCCCAAATAGCACATCATAGGTGAAGCAGGGTTGAAATGGACATCACTGCTATCCTTAGAAGATCCTGAAATCTGAGAATGTAAGTAATCTTGGGGAAAATGGCAACATGCAACATCACCGGGTTTGCCTTAGAGTTCCAGAAATAGCCTTCTGAGATTCTCATATACATATATTTAACAATCACACAACCAAACTGGGACACACCACATCCAGCCGTGACCTGTGGTCTCCATTCCTCCACACCCCTGCATACGAACTCCGGCGATCGGCAGGATGGCAGTGCTGATTTTTTGTATTCTGAGACAGTGACTCTTGAACATGAGTGGCATCCAAATCATCTTCAGGAGTTGTTAACCCTAATAACCACAGTAATTACAATAATCATAACTTGCTTTTATGGAGCACCCAGTAAGTACTCCACTAACCACTCCTGAAGGACACCCTCCTCCAAGTACACAAACATTTTAGAAAATTAGAATCACCAGAGGTGGGGAACTGGCACCACCCAGATGATTTTCATTTATATCGAGCTTTGAAAACAACTGTGAAAACGGGACATTACTCTCCAACTGAGTTCCCAGACCCTGGGGATGAGTATTTACTGGTGAACAGAGGGTTTAAGATGCCTCGAGGAAAACCTAGCCCACCCCACTAAAACCCACAAGATCTTTTCAGTAAGTCACCAAGGAGATTCCAAATTTTTTTGGAAGGCCTTATTTATTTATTTATTTATTTATTTCCTGCTGTGACTCTGGACTCCCACACTTCTCTGCCATTATGCTGTATTCCCAAGTTCTTTGGTAATTAGATACAGTGGCCCAAGTCCACATCCAGCCTTGTGGTTAGCATGCTTGTTACGCTCGAAGATTCCAGGGTGTTCGCTGTCACTTGTGGAGTTCTCTGCACTGAGTAAGGAGGAAGATTTGGATGATGATCTGTAGACTCTAAGTTCCTGGCAAAGTACTTCTTAAAATAATTTTAAGGAACCATGATCTTATAGACCTTCACATATTCTGGTCTTTCCACTTGGAATGGTTTTTCACCAGTGGTACCAGCGAGCTGGTGAAATCTAAATCACGGTTCCCGGGTCTTGAATCCTCTTATTCCATGTTACAAATGAAATGTTAACTAACCAGGGGAGCCAGATTAGAGTATGACTTCCTCAAGGGAAGGCGATGATTTTATGAATTTTTTTATCACTTAAATATAGCATATGGAGTTTCATTATAGTAGAAGAATAAGATATGCAATTAAAAATATAGTTAAGGATGGGGTGCGCGGGTGGCTCAGTGGGTTAAACCTCTGCCTTCGGCTCACGTCATGATCTCAGGGTCCTGGGATCGAGCCCCGCATCGGGCTCTCTGCTCAGCGGGGAGCCTGCTTCCCCCTCTCTGTCTCTGCCTGCCTCTCTGCCTGCTTGTGATCTCTGTCTGTCAAATAAATAAATAAAATCTTTAAAAATAAATAAATAAATAAATAAATAGTTAATGCGTTAACTCGGGCAGTGGCTTCTGCCCACACTCAGACCATGGTAAGCTACATATAATACAGGGTGGGAAAGATGGATTCTCCATGAATGCCTTAACAGCTGGACTTGAAAAGAGCCTATGGAATGAGCAGGTTTACTCAGTGGTGTTGCTTTTTCTGTGAGAAGATAATTTCTAGTCTTTCATTTCACGGAAATATACCAACAACTTTGAACAACAATTAAATGATTGCCTTTGATGTGCATCCTAAGTAATGTGAAGACAGCTAATCAAAGAGCTTTTACCTAACATACCAAATAATCTGGCAAAACCATGATAGTGAAAGCTAAAATTCTTTGAAGTAGAAAGCCCCTACTGAAATTGATGCAAAATGTAAAGGGTTAACCAGGACTGACTTTAAAACCACTTCTCCATGGGTAACACTGCCAAAAGTGAGAGGAACTGCTATTTTGCATGAAGGAAGTAAAGCATTTCATTGAAAGTGAGTTAAAGCATTTTCGTTATTTACTCTACAAGACAAGCTATAGGCAACGTGGAGGGAGCTAGGTTTTATTATGTTTTTCATATTAGGCCTTACAATTTTGATTCTGAATCTTTAAATACACACTTAAGATATCTTTATGATAGAAGAGAAAGGCATATTAAAATCTGTTTAAAGCATGCCTTATCAAAATGAGTGCTGCTGGCTGGGCATTTTCCCCATTATTCCATTTTAACTTAACCATGTCAGACTCATGCCTCCTAGCCATATTGGCAGGGGTAGCTTAATGAGATAAAAAGAAAAAGAAAAAAAAAAGAAAGAAAAAAAAGAAGAAAAGAAAGAAAGAAAAAAGAAGGGAACAGGCTAATGAGCTAGATGGCTTTGGTAGCTCTGACCTGAAAATGCTTTTTTCTGTATAGATTTGTTTTAATGAATACCATGTCAACCTGCCCTTATTCACCTTTCTGTGACTTTTGTGTTTGAATGTATCAGGTATCAGCATTGGCGAGACAATTTGCCTGTCCAATTTTGAAAGGCAAACTCTGTTCGTGACATCATTCAAACTGCCACACAAGCATTGTGTTCAGAGTAACAGACAATATAACTTGAATTTTTCCCTCCGTATTGCATTTTGGAAAGAAAAACAGAAAAAACAAAAACAAAACAAAACAAAACAAAAAAAAAACCCACAAAACAACAACAACAAAAAATACAAGGAAGAGCATAAAGAGAAATTCATCCCAGGCAGGGTGAGGTCACCATTTGATGACTTGGATCCAACGCCAACCACACCTCGGTACGGTGAACTCCAACCGTTACCTTATGCCTGTGTGCATTTTTTTTTTTTTTTTTTACTCAGTTTTCTAAGGAACAAGAAACATCTGTCTTTTTGAGCCTCTTCCCAGCACCAATCCCATGGACAGATGTTTTCCAAACACTTTGTCTGTGAACATTTAAAGGAATAGTATATTTGCATAAACTCTGGGAATTCCAAGCTTCGTGCTTTCCATACTGTTTTAGTTTTTTAAATCAATATTTTTTTGTTCTGTACCCATCATTTTGTTTTACTCCTCATAAAGCAGACATTGTGTGCACACATCTGTTAAATCTGGGCTGCATTTATTACAGTTCTGTTCTTCCAGAAACAGGAAGGATTAATTACCACAGACCGGCTCTAGAAGCACCCCCGTGTTTCTTAACACACAAAATTAATTCAGAGTTGACAAAACTCTTCCAGACACAGCCTGCTTCCTGCTGATGACGCTTTATTAGCATATTCTTCTCAGAAAAAAAAATGCCTCATAGACCCTTTTTACCTCTCCTCGGAGTTCAATTTGTACAGCACTGAGTGACAGGCAGCAAAATGGCTTGAATATATCGAAGGCAAGTTGCCAACACTCTCCCGATAGCAGCACTTTGGAGCCTTTGTTCTGAGCACATTAAAGTCACAGAAGGTCCATGTACTGGAGACAGTGTGGGGCAGGCAGGATGTTCTCAGTAAGACAAAACAGCAGGTGATAAATGACATTAAATAACAGTGAGAATTTACCACAGACTAAATTAACTACTGGAGTGAAATGTTCTCAGTTCTGAGGCTATATTAACAGGGAATTTATAATTAGGCGATTATCATTCTTTTTAGTGTTTGAGGAAGTCTATATGTAAAAATGATGAAGACAGCTCTATTTGACTCTGGAGACACACTGCTGGAAGTGGTTCTAAAAACGCGAGAGAATAATTCTTCTTTCAGGCCTTATAAAGTCATTTGTAAAAATAAGTACTTGGAAGTGAATTAGATTGCTGGATATCTACACGCGCTCACGCGCACACACACATATACACACACTGAAAAAGTGCAGCGTCAGAGAACAGACTGCCAGGAAATCAAACTCTCCAAAAGAGAGTCTTGTTGGTGATCTCAAAATCCATAAATCCATGTGAGGTTGATTACTGGCATGAGAATTTTTAAGGCGCCCGTGAGTTTTGTTTTCTCTTTCTCTTTGTTTTTGTGAGTTTCTCTTGCCATCAAAGATAGTATCCTTAAAAATATCCTACTCCTTTTCTAAACTTTAAGGAATTCCTTTATGACCCTTGTCATATTTGTGGAGAGAGCATTTCACCCTGGATTTTACCCTAAAACCTCTAAAAATCTGGAAGTTTGCAATAAAATCCTTCAAAAAAAAAAAAAAAAGTCAGGGAAGGAAAATGAACTGCTAAATTTGCCATTGACTGGGTCCTCCTAATATCACCACACATCAATAGCTTCATCAAATACCCTTAAACAAAATAACAAACACAGAAAATTACAATAATCTTCAAACTTTTTAAAGCCGTTCTTCTTTACACAGTATGTTTCTCTCCCAAATCTATGCTTATGTCCGAGGAATAGTGTTCATAGCTTCCTGCCTATCCATAAGAATCCCTTTAAGAAAAGGAACGAGTTCCAAACGGTGCCAGGAGCACATATGGGTCTTCGGTAGAATTCTCACCATGTAACATCTTGTGCACTTTCCATGAGGATTTCTCTTAAAGCTAGAACACTTCATTTTTGGCAACTGAGCCCCGTATGTCTAGACACATTATAGTGCTTGGTTACAATTGTATTTCCATAATAAACTAGTATCCATTCATTCATAACTTTCTCAAAAAGTTCTCCTTTTGGGCTTTAAACGCTCCAGGCTTAGCCTCAGCCAAAAGGTGAATATTTGGAAAGTTTCTGCTAAATCCATTTTATCAGATATTGACTTGTGTGACTCAAAAATCATTTTCCATATGTCCACAAGAATTATTACCCCAGAAAGTAACCCATGAGGAGCTGACTTCTAGAATTTAAGTCTCGAATGTGATTAGTCCTTTGAGAAACAAACTTAAAAGCTGGAATGAAAGATTCCAATTTCAAACCAAAATTATCCTATATGTACGCTTATTCCATTAAAGCAAAAACACTCATAAACACAGCTCCACTTTTTCATTTCTTGTGGACATATCCCTATATGTGCATCCTTTTCCACTTACTGTCTTGAAAGCGTTATTACTGAACTCTCAACTAAATGCTGAGAAGTTCACGGCGAGCTGTACATCTTCTGCATGGGGGGGGGGTACAGTGTTTGTAACATGGGTTTCCTTTTTTTTCTTTCTTTCCTCTTTCTTTCTTTTCTTTCTTTGTTACCTTTTTAATTTATCCATTTGAGAGAGAGAGAGAGAGAGAGTGGGTGAGAGAAGGTATGAGAGGGGAGAAGGTCAGAGGGAGAAGCAGACTCCCCACGGAGCTGAGAGCCCTTTGTGGGACTTGATTCCGGGACTCTGGGATCATGGCCTGAGCTGAAGGCAGTCGCTCAACCAACCGAGCCACCCAGGTGCCCTAGCATGGGTGTACTGGGTGTACTTTCTAATAGCATCTTAAGGTCCCCAGACAGCGTTGGTCACGTGCACCGCTTAGCAGCCAGTCTCTCTCCATGTCATGCAGATGTGGGTGAGCGACTGGTGCAGGTTACTGTTATAGGGATGATTTTTAAATCTGTACTAATTTGAGTTTTTCATTTCTCCTTTATGACATAATCTATACCAGTTTTTTTTAATTGAGATCAAATGACCTGTAACATTATAGAAAGATTATAAACATACCACATGTATGGAAGAAATAAACACAGAATTTGAGCTTATTTGCTCATTCTGACCCATTTCTTCTCTTTCAATTCCATCCACCTCTTTGGGCACCCGGTGTCCTGAGATTCTCGAGGGACCGTCTTTCATAACGGATTAATTAATAAGCACCAACTCAATGGCTTAATGAACCAGCCCTTCCAAAATTGTTTTTATTTAAAAGAATACTCACAAAAGCAAGGTGAACAATCAAACTGACCGTGGAATTTGAGGCATTGGCCCCTGGACAATGGTGATACTTTGTTCAGAGCAAACCCCTATATACTATTCATTTTTACCTCCTCATGCCTCAAGTGCCTCTTCCGCAGAATAGGAAAAATAACCGAGTCTACCCATTTGGCTAATCGTGAAACTTAAACAAGACTGTGCATACATACCACTTTAAAGAGTTCTGAATAAAAATGTCCTCCAAAAATACGGGTTACATCAATGCTACTGTCATTATTCTGATTATCAGAGATGACTAAGAGAGCTCTGACAATGTCCATTCTGAGCCCCAATGCAGTGCTGACAATCCTAGAGGATGATCTCCCCACTTTTAAATGAACAACAATTCTGAAATTTAGATAAATATTCATTCTTACGATCTGGGTAAAATGTTTTGGTACAAGAACACACATCTAGAATCCCTTTTCAAACTTACTGAAACAGACGTTCACCACTAACTCATGTATGTGAATGGCAAGTCTCAAGTGATCCCGTATGGACCCGACGTGACCCAAACCAGCACGCCCTTGGAGTGCGTGTAGTGCAGCGGGGTTGGCCTCCAAACCCATCAAACAGCTTATACCATTTACTCTAGCAAACCATTTTCACTCTCTCCAACGCTGTACAGTTGCACGTTCTCGAATCCAGGACCATGAGATATCCATTGGAAAGATTAGTTAAAGTAAGCTTTCAGTATTTTAATGACCAGACACTTCCTGCGTTGTTTTATCTACAAAGAGAAGCTGCAGGCAACACGCCCTTAGATGCCTTTTAGCGACTTCGCATCTGTTGTCAAACTGAAAAGAACAGCATAGAAATTAAGAAAAATGTAATTTGGTGATGTCGAGGGAACTTAGTTGATTTTCATTATTTTTCTATGCATATCACAATATGGTAAATGCACTATGTAGATTTTTTTTTCTTTTTCTTTTTTGGTGTTCCCAGGATAGAAACAGAAGAGAAATACCTTCTAAGACTATTTTACAATAAGTTCCAAATAAGTTATTTTATAATGACTCATAGGATCATGAACCAAGGTAGACAACTACACTGAAATATACTGATTAAAAATCTTACCCGTATCAACAGTGCAAGGCGGCAAAATATCAAAAACCAAACACACACATCACAGGCCTTCCTTCTAAAATCAATCTTCCTTCTAACGCTGCTTGTTTTCCTTTCTCTACTTTTATTATGAGGCAATTTCTACTCCTATGCTTAAACACAAAATACACTTGAATAAAAATTGCACATAAAAATGCATATTCTTGTTCTTTCTTATAAGGTCAGTAATAACCCCATACTTCAGTAACATTTACATAACACCTACTAGTTTATGAAGCATTCCCCTACTCAAGAAATCCCTTCATCATCACCAGAACCCTGTAATGTATTCATTAATACCTTCGTTTTACAACTGAGGTTAAGTGGCTTACCCAAACTCCTGCTTCTATAAATTACCAGAGACAAGAGGCAGACCCAGAGCTTCAGGTCACAAATTCCAGCCTATCACACTCCTCTGTGGACCATTATTTTAAGCTACGAGTGACAGTACCTTTGAAATGACTCTTAAAAACAAACTAGAGATTTCACAGTATGGCAGGCAGTGCTGTGCTGTTTTTGCACATTATTTTAATTAATATTGAACACAACAATGTGAGATATGAGCTTTAATTGTGGCCTCTTACAGATTAAAAAATTTCTCAAAATTACTAACTTATAAATGTCCCAGTAGAAATAAAAACCCCTATGTCTCTGACCCCAGATTCTGATCACTCAGTTGCAATCTTGGAGAATTATGTGAAATTGTTTTAAATGTGTTTCTCATGGACCTTCATGGAAAACTTGTTATTGAATTCTTGAAGGGAGGGTGACACGAGGATGCTGTAGTTTGTTGACCTGAGCATTTGGCGCTATGAGGTTTATCTTCTGGGTTCATATGGTCAAGGATCCTAGTGAAGTGGCAAGTCAGATATCCAAAGAGGGAACAGAACGACCATGTACATTTCACACATCATTTAAAAATTAGTTCGTAGCAAGTGTGAGGCTCTACAGACAGAATCTGCAAGCAGCAGCCCAGGCAGCAAAGTGGCTGGAGATGATGCCCCGTAACTCATTGAGTCTCTGCAGTGAGAACATCATTCTGCAGTTATCTGTGTGGGAGTAAGTGGCTGCGACGAGGAAGGACACAAACACAGGCCAGGCTGCGGAGAATGATTCTAAGTGTGGGGATCCTATTAAGCAGGATGGAGAAGAAAGTGTGAGTAATGAAAAAACGATAGTTTGAGAAATGAGACATCTCGGCCAGAAATAAGGCAAGGTCATGGATATACTTGGAGTCAAGTAATGTTAAGTAGTGGGGAATAAAACGGAGGCTTTTATGATCATTTATCCTTCTGGGTTGGATCATGCATAAGAGTAGGATTAGCTCAAAGTCAGAAAGGCTCGGAGCCAGAAAGCCGGAGCACTGTGAGAAAGACATTTCATTAATCTAAATATATTAGTTAGCCAGGGTCTAGACAAGGACTTTATGGATAAGAAAGTAAAGAAAGAGGTAATTTAACACAACAGAAATTGGAATGGCCATAACAGATTTAAGATAAGAAGCATCAAATTTAAAACCCATTTGCATTTGGAAAAAGCATAATAGATTTTAATAATAAATAAAAACCATAGCAGCTCATTCAATTTTTTTTTTTCCAGCCTGCCTCCCTTGTGGGGATTACACAAAAGGTAAGATGAATGGAATGTTACTACTTCTATTCCCTTGGCATAAAGATAGCCTATTTGCCATGTCAGTGATGAATTTAACTTCCAAAAAGTGTAAGGGGGTAAAAAGGAAAAAGGAATTTTATCAAATTTGTTCACAATGCTGATGGATTAAGATCCTGATTTTTAATGTGCACCTTAATTTTGCATCCTACAAGCTAGGTATGTAGCATATCATCCACCTGGACAAATCGTACTTAGTAAGTCAGTTCGAAAGCAATTCAAAATTGCAATAATGCAATTTCGTAGTGCCCCCTCCCAATTTATTTTTTCACCATTCGGATGAGCGTTTTGGGGCCTTAGGGGCTTTTTAGTGCCTGCATCTAAGAGCCTCAGACTCCCAGCCTTGGTGCTCAGCCATGAGGGCAGCTTAGCTCACACACCGACTTCCATCAGTGGCGCTCTGCGCGCAAAGCCCTTGCTGTACTCTTCCTGACGTCGACTCTCCACAGTTAAGTCTTTCCATTTATGATATGACCACACACACCAGCATGTTGCATGTCACTATGTCACTGTCTCCTGCTGCACCCAGCTCTACTGTTCAAGGTCTGCAGGTCTTTGGTGAGATTGGGGCATGCACTTCTGCCCCAGGAGCTCTGGGTCCTGGCCGCACATCCGGGGCACCTGCTGCACATCTGGGATGCCTACTTCACATCTGGAACGCCTGCTGCACATCCGGGTTGCCTGCTGCACATCCGGGACGCTTGTTGCACATCCGGGACGCCTGCTGCACATCCCGGACACCTGCTGCACATCCGTGCCATTGTCGGGCCTTTGGGCTCACGTGATCTCTAGAGGTTGCAAAGACTCTGTGGAATCCCCCAACTTTCTATGTATACTTTCCTCTGAGAAATCCCACAGAATGGCAAAGGAAATAATTTAGTCAATGTCACCTAAATTAAAGATAGCAAAACCAAGTATTAAGGCAAAAGGACGATAATAACAATTTTATATAATTTTGACCTGAGTATTAAGGACAAAATACTCCCTCGCTCCCGTCCAACGTGGTTGACACAATGACATTATGTATCTACTTTCTTTCTGCAAAAGGAGAGCATGACGATGGCAATGTCAACAAGAATAGGAGAAATGTCGAAATTGTATATCTTTCTTAAAACAATGTTTTTTTTTTTTAATGCAATTTTGAAAATCACATGGAGGAACTTGTTAAACTGCAAAGAAGATATAAAACTTCAAGTTTATCGAATTGTCTATATATCAAATTTTATCATCTTAAATTGTTATTTATACTACTAATAATACTTATTTTTAATTGTTTATATAGGAAAAAATACTCAAATGTTGTTTGTGTTGTTGTTGGGCGCCTTAATCCTCACTTCTATATGACACATTAAAAAAAAAAAAAAAAGGAAGAGGAAGAATTGGTGTTACGAATCAAACCTACAGTTCAGAAACATAGACCTGAATTTTAGGGTTCCTTTTGAATACTGCATTATTAAATCCTTAGAAATGATATTATTTTCAGCTTAACCTGAGAAAACAAAATCTAAAAGAAGTTGAAAAGCTTGGCCAAGCTCTCACAGCAGGATGGTGGAAGACGTCAGGGGGAGCACAGGTGTCCTGAGTTCCTGTGTCCATATTCAAGCACAGGGCCTCCCACTACATAAAGGCTCACCTCTCTCCCTGGCTGTAGAGCTTGGGAGAGGGGACCAGACACACAGGCTCAGCCTCTGCTGGGCTCTCCACCATGTCTCCATGAAGTAACAGTCAAGTTTGTTTTTTACGATGTGATAAATTCGGTGGGTCGGCTGTTGTCCAGAACTGTCAGGAATGGACTGAGGTAGTCTGAGGGTTTGAAGGCACACATGTTAGGAGGCCAGCAGAGCCAAACCTTTATTCTCATATAAGTTTTATTAGCGATAGCTCAGCTGTTTTAATCCCAGATCTCTGATCTCCTATGTCAGTCTCTGGATTGGCTATAATCTTGGGAGCAAAGAAGAATACGAATGACTGGCCACCTTCCCGAACCTTTCACAGACTCCAATAATAGAGCTGAGACCCAACCCAGGTTGTGTGATTCCACGTAAAAGAACATTTAGGGAACGCTTGCTGTTATTCTGTAATTAGGAGTGAAATTCAAGTGTAAATATGAAGGGGAGCTCAGGGAAAATGGTGATTTGGGCACAGGAACATGTTCCATCCCTGTCTTTGCCAATCCTTCCCAGAAATAAAAGCCACAGTGAGGTGGGAGGCCTTGTAAGACTGTTTTGAACACTAAGCAGGGAGAGTTTGGGGCCTTGGAAAGTGGATGAAGATGGAAAGAAGTGGGTGAAATGAAGAATGAGCAGAGCATAGGACAAAAGGCAAAGCACATGAAGAGGTGATTTTCAAGGATCAACAATCAACTGCCTCATACATCCCAAAGTTACATCCCCTCATGGTATATAAATGAACTATGATTAAGATAATATTAAGGTATAATTTCCTCTACCAATCAAACAGCAAAGATTCTAAAGAGAGTGGGAGATCAGAGAGACAACATATACTTGTCATGCTACTTAATTACATATCAAAAGCCTTAAAATGTGCATATGCTCTAATTAATTTCTACTTTCAAAATGCATCCTACAGAAATAATTTGAGCTAAGTATGAAGCATGCATGTATGTGTATATATAGAGAGTATTACATAATATTAATATATATTTAAGGGATTTAAAAATTGTCAATAGGAAAAATCAAAATAATCTCCATTATGCGCTTAACTTAAATCATGTAGAAGTACATGCATATGATAGAATGTGATAGCTCTTAAAAATTGTTGTAAAATAGTAGCTATTACTACTGGAAATACTTAGATAGGTATAAAAGAATTGAACTGTGATGTAATGCATTCTTTAGCGTTATTTTTCAAAACCAACATGAAGCACAATCATATACAGAGAAGGAGAGATCAAGAGAAGAAAAAACATCTATTATTAACATCTTTCTTCCAGCAAGTAGTTTCAATTAACTTTTTAAAATTATTTGATTTTCTCTCACTTTTCTGGGCTTTCTTAGTACTCAGTACTGACAATTTTTTTTGTATATTTAGATATATATTTTCCCCTTTAAAGTTAATAACTTCGTGGAAACCACTTTAGTTCTCTGTCTAATACCTCTTCATTCACAACTTACTAAGAGATCCTTACTTTTTTGTATAAAGTTGCAATGTACCCAATTTAAAATATTCATCTGCTCAGAATCTCTTGTAGATAAGGTTTTGCCAGAATGTGTGAAAAGTGGTATGTTAATATAAGTTACTGACTACATATAGCTTTTCAGCTTTTGCATTTTGTCCTTTGCTCTCCTTAACCTTCTTCCTATCAGGAATACAAGCATGTTGGCTAGGGACATAGTAGCCATGTTATTAACATGCAAATAGCAAGCCCTAACATAGGCAAGAAATAAGAAAAAATTTGTGTCCTTGATAATTTCATCAAGCCATTGCACAAGCTCTGTACTACCTACTTTTGTGTTTCTTTTTATATAAGAAAAAAAAAAAAATAGCTCTCTACCTTGTAAAATACTCTAGACCAATTTGTTTTGTATGTAACCAAAAGTAATCTTAACTGACACAAAGCAAGAGAAGAAAATTTTAATTGCATTAAAATTAATACTCTTTAAAACTGAGTTGTAAATGATGATGGTAGAAAACTTCTAACTTCAGTAGACATTTGAATCAAGGAGTTAAATGGGATGAAAGGATTCCAGGAGATCTCCAGAGTGGGGAATTTCTCTCACTATCTTCACCATATTTTAATACTTTGGGTATCAAAAATAGTTGAAGAACATGCACTAGTGTTCTATTCAACGTCAACCTCAAACTTGGGTTTTCCTTATGAGCTGACTGTCAAACATTATGCAATTGCATATACTTTATTTCTGTTCCAAGGATTAAAAATAGAAGTTTTCATTTAGTAAGACATCTTATGTCAAGTGACTTTAACAGTAACATTATATATTACCAAATAGAATTTTCAGATTTAAAAGTAGGGTCATGAATAAAAATACTGTCAAGCGAAAAGGGAATTTTGACCACTGAACAAGATTCATCCCTGGAAAATCTGCAGGACTCCAGCAAATAGGATTCATGCCTTTGATCTTTCTCAAAACTTAATCTGCCTCTATATGTAATTCTAACCCCGGGTCATTTCAAATGTAACCTCTGTTCCAAAAATCTCCATTTCTTTTTGCTTACCTTACTAGAGTATTAAAACTAGCTTTTGGCATTGTCAGTATTTAGTAGACCCTTGTAGACATGACTAAAACACCCAGCACTAGAAGATATTCCATTAAAATGCAGCATTTTTCCAAATGATGGTTCAATGAACCATAACAAAATAGAACCTCCTCTCTCTGGAAGTGATCAGACAGGTTCAAAAAGAATATTTGATGATATGCCAAGCCAGCACATTGCTGCCATTATAGAAGCAATGCCCACACCCAAAACAGCCAGACTTTTCTTCTCAATTATAGGCCAGCTGCCACCCATAGTGAGCCTGATTTAGCACAAGATCAAAAATCCCGACTCCCTCTACATGGGTTCAGTGACATTTCACAGTGGCACAGAACCCAGGTAAAACCATTTAAAAAAGTGATTTGTGACCATGTCAGGAAGAAATTGAGACCTAGGGCCATGTTTTCCCATATCATTAGACAGTTTCGTACCTTACACTGAGCTGTCCACATAGAAATTTCACTGTAATGTTGAAAATAAGCTGCCTGCTTTGTAATTCATTTATACATTCATTCACTGAGCCAATATCTATTGAGATAATGTAATTAAAATGTTAGGATTAAAATGATATACTAGGCTCCTTACCATGCTTCTGATGCTACCATCATGTTTTGCTGTTCTTATTGTTCATTCAAACACCTTTTGTTCCTCTAAATGTCATCATATACCTGTTTTCTGAAACTCAGGTGAAGCTAGCTATCTGTTTATTCCCTGTTCTGCCTTCAAGAGCCCCAGAAAAGTCTAAATGTTTTTTCATGTAATGTCCTGAAAGATTTTGAAAGTAGCTCCTTCCACACTGTCAATCCTTCCCCACCCCAGTCTCAACCAATTTACCTCCTTTTCAAGAAACACCTCCTCCGTTCTTTCAAATGATCCCCATAGGGGATGCTCTCCTAGCCTAACTTTATACTTCTTCTCTGGATGCGTTTGAATTAGTCTGTCAATGACACGCTTGAAGAGCAGATGCAGCTTGTGGGTGGGATGTGTCAACTTCTTGGAAGAGCGAGAACATTACTGTTTCCCTCACCAACTTCCTTTTCCTCAACAGGTGAGTTTTACTCATAAGAGCATTTTTGGCCTTCACCACTCTCTGTTGTCTCAGATTGCAACTTCAATTAACACTTAGATTTTTCTAGGCGCAGCTGGGTGGCTAAGTAGGTTAAGCATCTGCCTTTGGCTCAGGTCATGATCCCAAGGTCCTGAGATTGAGCCCATCAACCACTGGGCTCTCTGCTCACTGGGGAGTCTGCTTCTCCCTCTCGTGCTCCCCCCTGCTTGTGCTAGCGTGAGCTCTCTCTCTCTCTCTCTCTCTCTGTCAATTAAATAAATAAAATCTTTAAAAGAAAAGACTTAGATCTTTCTTAGAAAGCCTGATATTGATACATATTTAACCTGTCTATAACTGGATTTTATCTTCTGGACTTAGTGTAGAGTGTTATAATTATATATAGTATATTGTATTTCCTAAGGTTGATTCTAATCTCCACCTTTTCAAGATTTTTTCAGTTTCTGAAATGTTTTGATGTGAGTCTGATAATTTCTTTTCTTTTTTTAAAAGATTTTATTTATTTGACAGAGAGAGATCACAAGTAGGCAGAGAGGCAGGCAGAGTGGGAGGGGGGCGGGGAGCAGGCTCCCTGCTGAGCAGAGAACACAATGCAGGACTCAATCCCAGGACCCTGAGATCATGACCTGAGCTGAAGGCAGAGGCTTAACCCACTGAGCCACTCAGGTGCCCAGAGTCTGAAAATTTCATGAATGCTAAAAAAAAATCTCAAAAATACCTAAGACTATATCTGATTAGGGGAGATAGTCTAGGTTAGGATTTAATTCCCTTACCTGAATTTTTCCAGGTTCAATTCCAGATAAGAAGTTGCAATTCTGAATTGCACTTCTATCGTCTGAGATGTCAGCCCCTGCCACCCTCCCATGAGGCATAAAAAGTCAATCAATCAATCAATCAATCAAGGTAACATTTTTTTTTTTTTTATAGTGAACCAGAGACCATGTTACCTACTAGGAAAGCTTCAGAATTGGTGTGAGAGTCAAGGGAGGTAGTATTTGCAGAACTTTATTGAAAAAAATTAAGGTTTAAACAATTATAAGTTAACTTTCTAGGAAAGTGATCCGCTTCCTTTAAGATGTTTCTCAGCCTTTATATTTTAGGACATACACTATTAATTATCACTATATTTAAAGTGTTTATCAGATCTCAGAAGTAAACCCATACTTATATGCTCAATTAACCTACAACAAAGGAGGAAAGAATATGCAGTAGAGAAAAGATAGTCTTCAAAAAATGGTGCTGGGAGAGCTAGACGGCTACCTGCAAAAGAATGAAGCTAGACCACTTTCTTACACCATACACAAAAAAACAAACTCAAAATGGATTGAAGACCTAAATATGAGACCTCACACCATAAAAATCCTATAAGAAAACATAGGCAATCATTTCTTTGACATCAGCCGTAAAAAAAAATTTCTCCAGATATGTTGCTTCAGGCAAGGGAAACAAGAGCAAAATTAAGCTATAGGGACTACACCAAAATAAAAGGTTTGTACAGCAAAGGAGACCATCAGCAAAGTGAGAAGGAACCTAATGAATTTATTGAGCAGAATAGATGGCAAGATATTTGCAAATGGCATATATAATAAGGGGTTAATACCCAAAATATATAAGGAACTTACAAATTCAACACTAAAAAATCCAAAAAATCTGATAAAAAAACGGGCAGAGGTCCTGAGTAGACATTTTTTTTTTCCTAAAGAAGACAGACAAATGGCCAATAGACGCATAAAAAAATTGCTCAACATCACTAATCATCAGGAAAATGCAAGTCAAAACCACAATGAGACATCACCTCACACCTGACAGAATGGCTAGAACCAAGACAAGAAATAACAAATGTAGCCATAAATGTGGAGAAAACAGAGTTCTAGTGCACTGTTGGTGGGAAGGTGCATTGGTACAGCCACTGGAAAACAGTATAGATTTTCCTCAAAAAATTAAAAGTGGAATTACCATATGATACAGTAATTCTACTAGATATCTACCTAAAGAAAATAAAAACACTAATTTGAAAGCATATAGGAACTCCTATGTTTACTGCAGCATTACTTACAATAACCAAGACATGGAAGCAACACAACTGTCCATCTATAGGTGAATGTATAAAGAAGTTGTGCTACACACACACACACACACACACACACACACACACACAGGAATACTACTCAGCCATAAAAAAGAATGAAATCTTGACATTTGCAAAATCATGGATGGATCTAGAGAGTATAATGCTTCGTGAAATAAGTCAGACAATGAAAGACAAATACTGTATGATTTCACTTATATGTGAAATTTAAAAACACAACAAATGAACAAAATAAAAAAGAGTTATAAAAAAATAACCAAACAAACTCTTAAATACAGAGAGCAAACCAGTGTCTGCCAGAGGGGAGGGCAGTGGTGGGTGGGTGAAATAGATAAAGGGTTTTAAGAAAACATGTATCATAAGGAGCACCAAGCAGTGTAAGGAATTGTTTAATCATTATACTGTACACCTAAAACTAATACAACACTGTATGGTAATTATACTTCAATAAAAAATACAGTGTTTATCACATCTCAAATTATTGACATTTTACTTCCTTTATACAAGTGTTTTATACTGACTTATTGTATAGTTGTTTTTTAGACTTTTTCTCCTTTCATCTTACCTCAACTCCCAACCTATAAGATTCTCGAAAATTATGTGTGTGTCATACTCATTTTGAATCTCAATATCAGTTTATACAATGTAGGTGCTTTATGATTATTAGTTGTGTTAAGTTAAATCAGTGCTGCTTTCATTTTATGGTCCTATGGTCTTATGGTCCTCCACCACATCCATCAGAAATCAATGTTTATGAAAAAGGTAAAGGGATGCTTATCTATTTTGTAAGTTATTTTAACAATGGTTGAGTTCTCTTCTAAAATCATTCTTTGAAATAAGGGGAAAAAAAGAGAAAAAGTCATACTAATGAACCAATGTACTAGGGGCAAAATAACATGAAGAAAGGTAAGTAAAGGAGAATGCAGTCACAAAGGGTAACATGGCTATGTGTTTTCTGGGTTTTAGGAAGTAGAAGCAAATCAACCTGTACCATTGAATACATGACTCCTTCTTTGAACTTAATTTGAATCATGACATTGCATGGTACATACTGGCCATCTTTTCATTGGTATTAAGCCAGATCAACCCATGCATCCCTACTGGAACAACTTCCATCATCTGGGAAAATAGGAAGTACCAATGATGACCATTAATTTCCATTTGGCTATTTCAAAATTGTATGAAAATGTTAGTAAAGTTTATATCCAGATTTACCTAACATAAAATTTTTATATTTTCCCTTTGTATTCTGGCATCTCTCAGTTTAATCACTTTCTTATATTGCTTGTGTAATAATGTGCAGAGATTATAAATACATGAACTTCAATATTTGTGTTTACATATTCAATACACTTGTACCAAACTAGTAATATGGGAAAAATTCTAATAGAGGTTAATCTGTATGCTCCCTTGAGAATTTTAGAAAATCAGGACAAGACATCAAGATATTTGCTTATTAATAGACCTGAGGTAACGTGAATGAAATAATGAAAAATAAGAAAGGGATATTCGAAGGTTTGCAACATATGAAGAATCAACATAAATGAATGGGAGAAAGGGAAAGCAGTGAGATTATATATGATCTGAAATTCTTCCTATTTAATTACATTGTCTAAAATAACATGATAACATAGATATGCATACTGCTGACATTCTTTGCAGCAGCATTAATGATGCATTAAAAATAGATGACAATAGGTCAACAAAACGAGTAAGACTGTGACAACTGAAAGACTTTAATGGTTTAATGTAACTATAATTTCCATCTCTTCAGAGACAAGTTCTTTTTTTTTTTTTTTTATGGGCCTTTTATGTTTATTCTGGAAAGTAGGTTTTCAATGGGGGTAGTTTACCATGTATTAACTATATCAAACTTCCTTTTCTACATTTAATTCCCAGTAACTTTTTTTTTTAATTAAATTTTATTTTTTATAAACATATATTTTTATCCCCAGGGGTACAGGTCTGCGAATCGCCAGGTTTACACACTTCACAGCACTCACCATAGCATATACCCTCCCCAATATCCATATCCCCACCACCCCTCTCCCAACCACCCTCCCCCCATCAACCCTCAGTTTGTTTTGTGAGATTAGGAGTCACTTATGGTTTGTCTCCCTCCCAATCCCATCTTGTTTCATTTACTCTTCTCCTACCCCCTTAACCCCCCATGTTGCATCTCCTCTCCCTCATATCAAGGAGATCATATGATAGTTGTCTTTCTCCGATTGACTTATTTCGCTAAGCATGATACCCTCTAGTTCCATCCACGTCATCGCAAATGGCAAGATTTCATTTCTTTTGATGGCTGCACAGTATTCCATTGTGTATATATACCACATCTTCTTTATCCATTCGTCTGTTGATGGACATCTAGGTTCTATCCATAGTTTGGCTATTGTAGACATTGCTGCTATAAACATTCGGGTGCACGTGCCCCTTCGGATCACTACGTTTGTATCTTTAGGGTAAATACACAGCAGTGCAATTTCAGGGTCATAGGGTAGTTCTATTTTCAACATTTTGAGGAACCTCCATGCTGTTTTCCAGAGTGGTTGCACCAGCTTGCATTCCCACCAGCAGTGTAGGAGGGTTCCCCTTTCTCCGCATCCTCGCCAGCATCTGTCATTTCCTGACTTGTTAATTTTAGCCATTCTGACTGGTGTGAGGTGATATCTCATTGTGGTTTTGATTTGTATTTCCCTGATGCCGAGTGATATGGAGCACTTTTTCATGTGTCTGTTGGCCATCTGGATGTCCTCTTTGCAGAAATGTCTGTTCATGTCCTCTGCCCATTTCTTTATTGGATTATTTGTTCTTTGGGTGTTGAGTTTGCTAAGTTCTTTATAGATTTTGGACACTAGCCCTTTATCTGATATGTCATTTGCAAATATCTTCTCCCATTCTGTCAGTTGTCTTTTGGTTTTGTTCACTGTTTCCTTTGCTGTGCAAAAGCTTTTGATCTTGATGAAATCCCAAAAGTTCATTTTTGCCCTTGCTTCCCTTGCCTTTGGTGATGTTCCTAGGAAGATGTTGCTGCGGCTGACGTCGAAGAGGTTGCTGCCTGTGTTCTCCTCGAGGATTTTGATGGATTCCTTTCTCACATTGAGGTCCTTCATCCATTTTGAGTCTATTTTCGTGTGTGGTGTAAGGAAATGATCCAATTTCATTTTTCTGCATGTGGCTGTCCAATTTTCCCAACACCATTTATTGAAGAGGCTGTCTTTGTTCCATTGGACATTCTTTCCTGCTTTGTCGAAGATGAGTTGACCATAGAGTTGAGGGTCCATTTCTGGGCTCTCTATTCTGTTCCATTGATCTATGTGTCTGTTTTTGTGCCAGTACCATGCTGTCTTGATGATGACAGCTTTGTAATAGAGCTTGAAGTCCGGAATTGTGATGCCACCAACTTTGGCTTTCTTTTTCAATATTCCTTTGGCTATTCGAGGTCTTTTCTGGTTCCATATAAATTTTAGGATTATTTGTTCCATTTCTTTGAAAAAAATGGATGGTACTTTGATAGGAATTGCATTAAATGTGTAGATTGCTTTAGGTAGCATAGACATTTTCACAATATTTATTCTTCCAATCCAGGAGCATGGAACATTTTTCCATTTCTTTGTGTCTTCCTCAATTTCTTTCATGAGTACTTTATAGTTTTCTGAGTATAGATTCTTAGTCTCTTTGGTTAGGTTTATTCCTAGGTATCTTATAGTTTTGGGTGCAATTGTAAATGGGATGGACTCCTTAATTTCTCTTTCTTCTGTCTTGTTGTTGGTGTAGAGAAATGCAACTGATTTCTGTGCATTGATTTTATATCCTGACACTTTACTGAATTCCTGTACAAGTTCTAGCAGTTTTGGAGTGGAGTCTTTTGGGTTTTCCACATAGAGTATCATATCATCTGCGAAGAGTGATAGTTTGACTTCTTCTTTGCCGATTTGGATGCCTTTAATTTCCTTTTGTTGTCTGATTGCTGAGGCTAGGACTTCTAGTACTATGTTGAATAGCAGTGGTGATAACGGACATCCCTGCCGTGTTCCTGACCTTAGCGGAAAAGCTCTCAGTTTTTCTCCATTGAGAATGATATTTGCGGTGGGTTTTTCATAGATGGCTTTGATAATATTGAGGTATGTGCCGTCTATCCCTACACTTTGAAGAGTTTTGATCAGGAAGGGATGCTGTACTTTGTCAAATGCTTTTTCAGCATCTATGGAGAGTATCATATGGTTCTTGTTCTTTCTTTTATTAATGTGTTGTATCACATTGATTGATTTGCAGATGTTGAACCAGCCTTGCAGCCCTGGAATAAATCCCACGTGGTCGTGGTGAATAATCCTTTTAACGTACTGTTGAATCCTATTGGCTAGTATTTTGGCGAGAATTTTTGCATCTGTGTTCATCAAGGATATTGGTCTGTAGTTCTCTTTTTTGTTGGGATCCTTGTCTGGTTTTGGGATCAAGGTGATGCTGGCCTCATAAAATGAGTTTGGAAGTTTTCCTTCTATTGCTATTTTTTGGAACAGTTTCAGGAGAATAGGAATTAGTTCTTCTTTAAATGTTTGGTAGAATTCCCCCGGGAAGCCGTCTGGCCCTGGGCTTTTGTTTGTTTGGAGATTTTTGATGACTGTTTCAATCTCCTTACTGGTTATGGGTCTGTTCAGGCTTTCTATTTCTTCCTGGTTCAGTTGTGGTAGTTTATATGTCTCTAGGAATGCATCCATTTCTTCCAGATTGTCAAATTTGTTGGCGTAGAGTTGCTCATAGTATGTTCTTATAATTGTCTGTATTTCTTTGGTGTTCGTTGTGATCTCTCCTCTTTCATTCATGATTTTATTTATTTGGGTCCTTTCTCTTTTCTTTTTGATAAGTCTGGCCAGGGGTTTATCAATCTTATTAATTCTTTCAAAGAACCAGCTCCTAGTTTCGTTGATTTGTTCTATTGTTTTTTTGGTTTCTATTTCATTGATTTCTGCTCTGATCTTTATGATTTCTCTTCTCCTGCTGGGTTTAGGGTTTCTTTCTTGTTCTTTCTCCAGCTCCTTTAGGTGTAGGGTTAGGTTGTGTACCTGAGACCTTTCTTGTTTCTTGAGAAAGGCTTGTACCACTATATATTTTCCTCTCAGGACTGCCTTTGTTGTGTCCCACAGATTCTGAACCGTTGTGTTTTCATTATCATTTGTTTCCATAAATTTTTTCAATTCTTCTTTGATTTCCTGGTTGACCCATTCATTCTTTAGAAGGATGCTGTTTAGTCTCCATGTATTTGGGTTCTTTCCTAATTTCCTCTTGTGATTGAGTTCTAGCTTTAGAGCATTGTGGTCTGAAAATATGCAGGGAATGATCCCAATCTTTTGATACCAGTTGAGACTTGATTTAGGACCAAGAATGTGATCTATTCTGGAGAATGTTCCATGTGCACTAGAGAAGAATGTGTATTCTGTTGCTTTGGGATGAAATGTTCTGAATATATCTGTGATGTCCATCTGGTCCAGTGTGTCATTTAAGGCATTGATTTCCTTGTTGATCTTTTGCTTGGATGATCTGTCCATTTCAGTGAGGGGAGTGTTAAAATCCCCTACTATGATTGTACGATTGTCGATGTGTTTCTTTGATTTTGTTATTAATTGGTTTATATAGTTGGCTGCTCCCACGTTAGGGGCATAGATATTTAAAATTGTTAGATCTTCTTGTTGGACAGTTCCTTTGAGTATGATATAGTGTCCTTCCTCATCTCTTATTATAATCTTTGGCTTAAAATCTAATTGATCTGATATAAGGATTGCCACTCCTGCTTTCTTCTGATGTCCATTAGCATGGTAAATTCTTTTCCACCCCCTCACTTTAAACCTGGAGGTGTCTTCGGGTGTAAGATGAGTTTCTTGTAGGCAACATATAGATGGTTTTTGTTTTTTTATCCATTCTGATACCCGGTGTCTTTTGATTGGGGCATTTAGCCCATTAACATTCAGGGTAAGTATTGAGAGATATGAATTTAGTGCCATTGTATTGCCTGTAAGGTGACTGTTATTGTATATTGTCTCTGTTTCTTTCTGATCTACTACTTTGAGGGTCTCTCTTTGCTTAGAGGACCCCTTTCAATATTTCCTGTAGAGCTGGTTTGGTATTTGCAAATTCTTTCAGTTTTTGTTTGTCCTGGAAGCTTTTAATCTCTCCTTCTATTTTCAATGATAGCCTAGCTGGATATAGTATTCTTGGCTGCATGTTTTTCTCATTTAGTACTCTGAATATATCATGCCAGCTCTTTCTGGCCTGCCACGTCTCTGTGGATAAGTCTGCTACCAATCTAATATTTTTACCATTGTACGTTACAGACTTCTTTTCCCGGGCTGCTTTCAGGATCTTTTCTTTGTCACTAAGACTTGTCAATTTTACTATTAGGTGACGGGGTGTGGACCTATTCTTATTGATTTTGAGGGGGGTTCTCTGAACCTCCTGAATTTTGATGCTTGTTCCCTTTGCCATATTGGGGAAATTCTCTCCAATAATTCTCTCCAATATACCTTCTGCTCCCCTCTCTGTTTCCTCTTCTTCTGGAATCCCAATTATTCTAATGTTGTTTCGTCTTATGGTGTCACTTATCTCTCGAATTCTCCCCTCGTGGTCCAGTAGCTGTTTGTCCCTCTTTTGCTCAGCTTCTTTATTCTCTGTCATTTGGTCTTCTATATCGCTAATTCTTTCTTCTGCCTCATTTATCCTAGCAGTGAGAGCCTCCATTTTTGATTGCACCTCATTAATAGCTTTTTTGATTTCAACTTGGTTAGATTTTAGTTCTTTTATTTCTCCAGAAAGGGCTTTTATATCTCCCGAGAGGGTTGCTTTAATATCTTCCATGCCTTTTTCAAGCCCGGCTAGAACCTTGAGAATCATCATTCTGAACTCTATATCTGACATATTACCAATGTCTGTATTGATTAGGTCCCTAGCCTTTGGTACTGCCTCTTGTTCTTTTTTTTGTTGTGAATTTTTCCGCCTTGTCATTTTGTCCAGATAAGAGTTTATGAAGGAGCAAGTAAAATACTAAAAGGGTGGCAACAACCCCAGGAAAATATGCTTTAGCCAAATCAGAAGAGATCCTGAATGTGAGGGGGGAGAAAGGGGATAAAAAGGGGTTCAGAAAGAAAGAAAAAAAAACACTATTAAAAAAAAGAAAGCCAATAAAGAAAAAATATAAAAAGAGGAAAAAATATATATATATTAGATAAACTATTTAAAAAACGTTAAAAAAAGAAAACGGTAAAAGTTAAAAAAAAATTAGCAGAAGAAGAGAAAAAGAAAAAAAAAATTGAAAAAGAAAAAAAAATTAACTGCAAGGCTAAAAAATCATGGGGAGAAAGCCATGAGTTCCGTGCTTTGCTTTCTTCTCCTCTGGAATTCTGCCGTTCTCCTTGGTAGGTGAATTTGGTCCTGGCTGGGTTTCCCATAGATCTTCTGGGGGAGGGGCCCGTTGTAGTGATTCTCAAGCGTCTTTGCCCCAGGCGGAGTTGCACCGCCCTTACCCAGGGCCGGGCTGAGTCATCCGCTCGGGTTCGCTTTCGGGAGCTTTTGTTCCCTGAGTGCTTTCCGTAGAGTCCGGAGGACGGGAATAAAGATGGCGGCCTCCCGGTCTCCGGCCCGGAGGAGCCGAGTGCCCGGGGCCCCACTCCTCAGTGCGCCCTCAGAGAACAGCGCCAAATGACTCCCGTCACCCTGGCCTCCGGCCGCGCTCCGAGCTGACCGAGCCTGCGACCGGTTCAAGGCAACCCTGAGCTGAGAGTCACTCCTCGGCTCTGTCTCTGCAGCCGGCTTCCCCGCTCTAATACTGGTAAGCTCTGCGACACTCAGACACCCCCGATCCTTCTGCGACCCTGCGGGACCTGAGGCCGCGCTGACCCCGCCTGGGCTTCCAGTTAAGCCTCTGGAGCGATGTCCCTCAGCGGAACAGACTTTTAAAAGTCCTGATTTTGCTCCGTTGCTCCGCCGCTCGCCGGGAGCCGGCCCCTCCCCCCGCGGTCTATCTTCCCGTCGCTTTGGATTCACTTCTCCGCCAGTCCTACCTTGCAGAAAGTGGTTGATTTTCTGTTTCTGGAATTGCTGTTCTTCTTCTCTTCAATCTCCCGTTGGATTTGTAGGTGTTTGCAATCTTTAGATAAGCTATTTAGCTGATCTCCCGCTACCCGAAGTAGTCTTAGCCTGCTACTTCTCCGCCATCTTGTCTCCTCCCCGAGAGCATCCATTTTTGATTGCACCTCATTAATAGCTTTTTTTATTTCAACTTGGTTAGATTTTAGTTCTTTTATTTCTCCAGAAAGGGCTTTTATATCTCCCAAGAGGGTTGCTTTAATATCTTCCATGCCTTTTTCAAGCCTGGCTAGAACCTTGAGAATCGTCATTCTGAACTCTATATCAGACATGTTACCAATGTCTGTATTGATTAGGTCCCTAGCCTTTGGTACTGCTTCTTGTTCTTTTTTTTGTTGTGAATTTTTCCGCCTTGTCATTTTGTCCAGATAAGAGTATATGAAGGAGCAAGTAAAATACTAAAAGGGTGGCAACAACCCCAGGAAAATATGCTTTAGCCAAATCAGAAGAGATCCCAAATCGTGAGCGGGGAGAAAGGGGATAAAAAGAGGTTCAAAAAGAGAGAAAAAAAAAAAAAACTATTAAAAAAAGAAAGCCGATAAAGAAAAAATATAAAAAGGAAATATATATATATATATTAGATAAACTATTTAAAAAACGTTAAAAAAGAAAATGGTAAAAGTTAAAAAAATTTAGCAGAAGAAGAGAAAAAAAAATTGAAAAAGAAAAAAAAATTAAATTAACTGCAAGGCTAAAGAATCATGGGGAGAAAGCCATGAGTTCCATGCTTTGCTTTCTTCTCCTCTGGAATTCCACCGCTCTCCTTGGTATAGAAACCGCACTCCTTGGTAGGTGAACTTGGTCCTGGCTGGGTTTCTAGTTGATCTTCTGGGGGAGGGCCGTGTTGTAGTGATTCTCAAGCGTCTTTGCCCCAGGCGGAGTTGCACCGGCCTTACCCGGGGCCGGGCTGAGTATACCCCTCGGGTTTGCTGGGTTTGCTTTCGGGAGCTTTTGTTCCCTGAGCGCTTTCCGTAGAGTTCTGGAAGACGGGAATGAAGATGGCGGCCTCCTGGTCTCCGGCCCGGAGGAGCCGAGAGCCCGGGGCCCCACTCCTCAGTGCGCCCTCAGAGAACACGCCCAATGACTCCCGTCACCCTGGCCTCCGGCCGTGCTCCGAGCTGACCGAGCCTGAGACCGGTTCAAGGCAACCCTGAGCTGAGAGTCACTCCTTGGCTCTGTCTCTGTAGCCGGCTTCCCCGTTCTAATACCGGTAAGCTCTGCGACACTCAGACTCCCCGATCCTTCTGTGACCCTGCAGGACCTGAGGCCGCGCTGACCCCGCCTGGGCTTCCAGTTAAGCCTCTGGAGCGATGTCCCTCAGCGGAACAGACTTTTAAAAGTCCCGATTTTGTGCTCCGTTGCTCCGCCACTCGCCGGGAGCCGGCCCCTCCCCCCGCGGTCTCTCTTCCCGTCGCTTTGGATTCACTTCTCCGCCAGTCCTACCTTTCAGATAGTGGTTGATTTTCTGTTTCTGGAATTGCTGTTCTTCTTCTCTTCAATCTCCCGTTGGATTTGTAGGTGTTTGCAATCTTTAGATAAGCTATTTAGCTGATCTCCCGCTACCTGAAGTAGTCTCAGCTGCTACTTCTCCGCCATCTTGACTCCTCCTCGACAAGTTCTCTTTTTTTAGTTTTCTCTTTTCCTGAAGTGTTTTGCATTATTAGTAAGAGCAGTATTCCTTATGTATTATTTTCCTTTAAAATAATCTTTAGGTTCAATTCAGAAGTATTATGAACAGATGTTAAATACATATTGAATTACATCACTAAGCAAACTACTGAAATGCATTAATAAAATGGAAGTGTTAAAGTTACTAACACTTGGTTGAAGTAAGCAGGATTTCATAATTTCTTAAAATGGATACATGGAAATAAAGAATGCAACATGTACATAATGTAAAGTTACCCTATGATTCAATATCTAATTTAAATCTGGCAATGCTTACTCAAGTGATTAAAATGTAAGAGTAGACATTTAACAAGACATTGTTAAGAATCAAATGATATTTTTTGTTTTGTGTTAACCTTGGAAAATTTTAAAATAATTGTCCTTCCATATCATATTTCTCTAATTTAGCTAGAAATGTTTTAAATAACTATACAAAATTCATCATTAGTTACTTTTCCAAAGATTTTATTTCCCTAACACAGTTCATTTCCAAAAGGCTGTTGAAGATTAAATACTGAAGAGTACTTGTAAAATAAGACAGAGAAAGTAACATTAGGAAATTGGTAAAAAAAATATTCAGTTTATGGTATGGTTAAAGAATATTTGAAATTTCTTCAAGCAAGCATGCAGTTGATTTATATTCTAAGAGTATTCATTTAAGTTATAATTATGTTAAAATATTCATTCTATAATTTTTTGAAACTCACAGACCAGTGTAGCAATTTCAAGGTAAATGACTAAAATAAAATATGAAATTGATTACTTTAAACACTGGTTTGAGAAAAGAAACATAAAAATGTTTATTTTCAAGACAGATTTTTTTTGTGACACCATATTGCAAAATTTTACACTGACTTAGGAACCTACTAGTGTAAAGGAAAACTCTTGTGTATTTTAGGACTAAGACCATATCTATGAAACTATAACCAAAAAAGATGAGAAGAAAGAATGAATACTTATTCTATCTGATATTATAATATCTGTAAATACAATTAGTACATATAGCTATTCTATTGAATATAAGTCTGGAAATATTAAAACAAATATTCTAATTCACCACTGATCATACCCATATTAATGGAAATATATTAATTATTTTAAGGTCATCCAAAAGTACCACAAAACTGAATAAGTCTTATATAAATATGTATTAATATTTCTAGGGCAGTATTTATGACATGAGAAAACTGGGAAAACAATCAGAAAAATTTAATCAATGTATTATAACTTAGATATGAATATTTTGTTTTGCCATTGAATATCTTACTATAGCAGGAAATAATGAGTCATTTATAGCAAGAACATCATGACAAAGATAGATATATTTTCACAAAGATAGATTTTATTTTCCTCCAAATTATTTGGTCCATCTAAGCTCAAAGCAGAATGGTAAATCTATTGACCTTACAGTTATTCAGAACCTTAAATTAATAAAAATTGATATAGAAAAATTTTTTAAAGAAATTAGTCCTAAAAGTCAGCTGTAGAGTAAACTTCACACATGCTATTCTTAAAATAGTTTGTATCATCTGTCCTGATTGAAACCATTATTATCTGGAAGAAAACCACCTCTGGGTGGAGGTCTTAAAATTCTGCTGGCTATGCATTTGAGGACAAGTCCACTGAGTACACTATTTTGTTTGTTTTTATATATTTATACTGGGAGGGAGCCCCATTATGCAGAGAATATATTCGTGCTCCCTGCTTAGTCTGATCCCTCTGAGCTGACAGTATGATTTGATTTTCTTGTTTTTTCTTTTAATTTGTGTATGTAGTCTTTCACAGGAAGAGAAGAGTCACAGTCTATGCCTTCTTGAAGTCAGTATTATCTATACCAGTGAATATCAATCCTGGATGTGCATTAAAATGACTTGGGAAGATCTTGTTTTAAATACTAATGCCAGGGCCATGACATTGGAGAATCTGGTTCAATTTGGGAGGAATAGAATTAGGTCATCAGTGTGCTATGAAAGACTCTCAAGTGAACCAAACTGCAGCCCGAGTTGATAAGTATTGGTGTATATTCCTAGAACAATTCCTAGCACATTTTCTAGGCCAGCAGATAGCACAGAAAAATTACCAGATGTATGAAATGATAGACAAAAGAATATCACCTTAAAGAATCAGAGAAAATAGCTCTCACCAAAATGTATCTCCTGCAAGAAACAGGAGAACATTTCAAAATTGCTTTTAAGATCTCTCTCAACAAGATTCTAGAAACTATTCTATCTATAAAACAATAGTTTATTCTTCAAATAAGTAGAGTGGAAAAATCTATAAAATTACAACACGGTATCAGGATGGTATAATTATTATTGTTGTATTCAAAATATCAACAATAAGGCACACATTATATTTAGATTTACAAAGAGTAAAATGTTTAATGTTGAGTGATTTTTTTCATTTACCTATGAAAGAAAATGCTATGAATGTAGAAATATTTCAAAAGCTTAAAATAATGAAAAAGTTTAAGGAGAAATGGATAAATGAACTTAATATTCAAACCAAGTAATAATTATATATATTATTATATATATATATATGTTATACACACACACAGACATATTTATTTATTTATTTGAGAGGGAGAATGAGAGAGGGAGAAAGAGAGAGCATGGCGGGTAGGGTCAGAGGGAGAAGCAGACTATACACTGAGCAGGGAGTCCAATGTGGAAGTAGATCCTGGGATTCTGGGATCATGACCAGAGCTGAAGACAATCGCTTAACCAACTGAGCCATCCCATCACACCAATTCATCTATCTTTTTAGAAGAAAGGTAATTAAATAGTACAGTTATTAATGTCCAAATTACCTTAGTATTGACTTACAGTATTGACTTAGAATTCTCTGGCTATATCTAGACATTTCTCACTTTTTCCTTCTTTCTTTTCCTTTTCTTTTTCTTTTTTTGTATGTCAATGCTCCCAGACTGCTTCCTACTTTCTGCAAGACTTTGTGCTACATGGAGTTCCATCTCTCAAACAAAGAAACAAAAACAGTGTGCAGTCTCTTTCTTCCTATTCCCTTTGTAGTCAAAATGAAATCAGAAGATGCCAAAGACAGCTGAATGGGTCTTATCTCCAAGTATTTTGAAACTTGAATGGATGTCATAAAAATAAAAGTTTAAGGTTTACATCTGAGATTTAAAGGTCCAGCAAGAAAGCCAAAGTTGGTGGCATCACAATTCCGGACTTCCAGCTCTATTACAAAGCTGTCATCATCAAGACAGCATGGTACTGGCACAAAAACAGACACATAGATCAATGGAACAGAATAAAGAGCCCAGAAATAGACCCTCAACTCTATGGTCAACTCATCTTCGACAAAGCAGGAAAGAATGTCCAATGGAAAAAACAGAGCCTCTTCAATAAATGGTGTTGGGAAAATTGGATGGCCACATGCAGAAAAATGAAATTGGACCATTTCCTTACACCACACATGAAAATAGACTCAAAATGGATGAAGGACCTCAATGTGAGAAAGGAATCCATCAAAATCCTTGAGAAGAACACAGGCAGCAACTTCTTCGACCTCGGCTGCAGCAACATCTTCCTAGGAACATCGCCAAAGGCAAGGGAAGCAAGGGCAAAAATGAACTATTGGGATTTCATCAAGATCAAAAGCTTTTGCACAGCAAAGGAAACAGTTAACAAAACCAAAAGACAACTGAAAGAATGGGAGAAGATATTTGCAAACGACATATCAGATAAAGGGCTAGTGTCCAAAATCCATAAAGAACTTAGCAAACTCAACACCCAAAGAACAAATAATCCAATCAAGAAATGGGCAGAGGACATGAACAGACATTTCTGCAAAGAAGACATCCAGATGGCCAACAGACACATGAAAAAGTGCTCCATATCACTCGGCATCAGGGAAATACAAGTCAAAACCACAATGAGATATCACCTCACACTAGTCAGAATGGCTAAAATTAACAAGTCGGGAAATTACAGATGCTGGCGAGGATGCGGAGAAAGGGGAATCCTCCTACACTGTTGGTGGGAATGCAAGCTGGTGCAACCACTCTGGAAAACAGCATGGAGTTTCCTCAAAATCTTGAAAATAGAGCTACCCTATGACCCAGCAATTGCACTACGGGGTATTTACCCTAAAAATACAAACATAGTGATCCGAAGGGGCATGTGCACCTAAATGTTTATAGCAGCAATGTCTATAATAGCTAAACTATGGAAAGAACCTAGATGTCCATCAACAGACGAATGGATAAAGAAGATGTGGTATATATACACAATGGAATACTATGCAGCCATCAAAAGAAATGAAAGCTTGCCATTTGCGACGACGTGGATGAAACTAGAGGGTATCATGCTTAGCAAAATAAGTCAATCAGAGAAAGACAACTATCATATGATCTCCCTGATATGAGGAAGTGGAGATGCAACATGGGGGGTTAAGGGAGTAGGAGAAGAATAAATGCAACAAGATGGGATTGGGAGGGAGACAAACCATAAGTGACTCCTAATCTCACAAAACAAACTGAGGGTTGCTGGGGGAGGGGGCTTGGGAGAGAAAGGTAGGGTTATGGACATTGGGGAGGGTATGTGCTAAGGTGAATGCTGTGAAGTGTGTAAACCTGGCGATTCACAGACCTGTACCCCTGGGGATAAAAATATATTATATGTTTCTAAAAAATAAAAATTTAAGGGGCGCCTGAGTGGCTCAGTGGGTTAAGCCGCTGCCTTCGGCTCAGGTCATGGTCTCAGGGTCCTGGGATCGAGCCCCGCGTCGGGCTCTCTGCTCGGAGGGGAGCCTGCTTCCCTTCCTCTCTCTCTGCCTGCCTCTCTACCTACTTGTGATCTGTCTGTCAAATAAATAAATCTTTAAAAAAAAAAAAAAAAAAAAAATTTAAAAAATAAATAAATAAATAAAGGTCCAGCAAGTGATATACTAGGAAAGCTGAATCCAGTGGCTGAATTCTCTGAATCTTCCCGTATATCCCCATTTCACTAATCAGTTTCCAATTCTTTCCTGTTCAATGCCTCATCTTTCTTTATCTCTTAGGGTCCTTGAATGAAAGCACAATTAATGAGTTTTGACTAGCATAAGGAGAAGAAGCAATTTATTAGGATAATAATAGGAAGCTTATTATTTTCCAGACTGTTTTAGCAGCAATGGCAAATGAGGGAATTACTTCAGAGACAGAAAAAAAAAAAAAAAGACATAGCAACAGACTTGCTAGAGTTATTTATATCAGTAATATTTGTGAGAATTTTCAAAGGAATGGATTCTGAGGGTGTTGAATCAGGAAAAATAAAAATATTTCAATTTGGACCCTTACCCAAAGACTCTGGATAGATTAGTTTATCTTGAGCATTTGGACTTATTTCTAGTTGTTTAATAAGCATGTTGGCTAACAATTGGTCTCAGTGGAAACCCATGGAGGATATGATGCCAGAAATCCATTGCATTTAAAGTAGGAAGGATGTGAGGTATTTGGAATATGGAATGTTAGAATGTCTGTTAAGATTGTGATCTGTTTAACTATTGACTATGATTCTCCCAGGTGATTCCTTCTATCAAGAGATTAGATAACTCTTTATCAAAAGAGATTATAGGTGATTGATGCAAAGGGAACATAGGTCTCTCCACAAACACTGGAATTGGAAATACCTGTTTTGTCAGAAACCAAAGACACAGGATTTATTCACAGGCAGCAAAGGGCTATTGTGGACCTAATGAATGTTAGGGCCATTGGAGTCACCAGAATTATATGCCCATGGATTACTGTAGCTGTGAGTTGACCCTGGATTACAAAGGATCATAATTAATGTCTGCTCTTTAAGGCACTATTATATTTCTATTTTTGATAACTATTCTAGGTCTAAATCATAGAGGTCTGACTGAAACCGTCAAAACAGAGTTTCAATCCTCACTCCATTCCCTGATTTTTAAAAATTTATTTATTTATTTGTCAGAGAGAGAGATAAAGAGAGAGTGCATAAGCATGCAGAGGCGGAGAGAGAAGCAGACTCCTTGCCGGCAAGGAGCCCCATTAGGGACTCCATCTCAGGACGCTGGGATCATGACCTGAGCTGAAGGCAGCGGCTTAACCAACTGAGCCACCCAGGCATTCCTCCATTCCCAAATTTGAGTCGAATTATAGATTCAAAGCCCTTCAAATAAAGGGAAGCTAGATATTTCTGAGTAAAATGATCATGAGAACAACAGAAGTTAGTTATATAAACTTTTTTCTAGCTTTCAGCAAAGGTGCCTGTTTCCATATACAAGAGTAACTGTGCACTTGCAAAATGGAAATATATTAGATAAGAGTTTTGCTTTGATTTTGAGAAACCCACAGTTTTCTGCCAATCTATATTCAAAGAGGAAATTGCACTGAGTTCAAAGGACAGTGAAGTGGTCCCAGTTGTGCCTCACAGTATGCCATGGATATATCCCCAGTTCATGATTAAAAAGTGTTCCTCCCCAAAATATTTTATTGGTCTGAGTTCTAAAGAATTACATTGTTTCTCTTGAATTTAATGATATATGTTTAAATATCAAATTAGCATACTTATTATTTAATACTGCATTCTTTTTAAAATATATTTATTTATTTATTTGACAGAGAAGAGAGAGAGCATAAGCAGGGGGAAACAGCAGAGAGAGTGGGGGAAGCAGACTCCTACTGAGCAGGAAGCCGGATGTGGGGATGGACCCCAAGATCATGACTGGAGCTGAAGCCAGATGCTTAACAGACTGAGCCACTCAGATGCCCCAATAAATACTGTATTCTACATGGAAGTTAAATTAGAGAACTTTCAGTTTTAAAAGTGACCCTGAAAATCCTGACTCAGCTGGTCATTCATTTCAAGAAAAAGTTCATAAAGGATGGGGATCATTTAGATTTGCTTCCAGCACAGTCCTTATCTTCATGTGTTTGAAGAGCTGATTTGAAATAAACAATTATAACACAATAATTATAAAGATGAGGAACACAAAATTTGAATAATATTAACTTGGTCATTCTATATGATAACTTAATTTTTTTCTTTTTTTTTTTAAGATTTTATTTACTTATTTGACACACAGAGAGTTCACTAGTAGGCAGAGAGGCAGACAGAGAAAGAGAAGGGGAAGCAAGCTCCCCACTGAGCAGAGAGCCTGATGTGGGACTTGATCCCAGGACCCTAAGATCATGACCTGAGCTGAAGGCAGAAGTTTAACCCACTGAGCCACCCAGGTGCCCCTAACTTAAACTTTTTCTGTTAAAATTTTTAACTGCAGAGACATTTGAAAATTAGTAGAATCAACCTCAAAGAAAGAAAAATATTGACAGTACTGCAGTTTCTGGAATTTATTGTACAATGCAATTTTTTGACTCTCTGCCAAACAACTATCTAAGATTTTCCCTAATATATATAATGCATATATATATATGTATATGTATGTGTATATATATATATAGTGTATATATCTGTATTTATTATATATGTGTATTATATTTATATATATGCAGTTTTATTTATTTATTATTTTAGAGCAAGAGGATACACTGGGATGGGGAACAGAAGGAGAGACTGACAATGTATAAACTTGTTAAATCATTATATTAAATCATTATACTTCTGCTGAGCATGGAGCCAAATACAAGGGTTGATCTCATGACCCTGATATCATGACCTGACCCAAAATCAAGAGTCAGATGTTTAACTGACTGAGTCACCTAGGTGCTCAAATATATAATACATTTTTGAAACTAAAATTAATAAAACAGTTTAATAAACTATCAATAAAATGACAAGCAACCTATAGAATGGGAAAGCATATTTGCAAAGGATTTGCAAAGGATATATCCAATAAGCAGTTAATATCAAAATAATATAAAGAACTTCTAAAAAAAACCAGAAAAACAAAAATGAAAACAAAAAACTTCTAAAATAAACAACCCCCCCAAAACATAAAAAAACTCAATAAAACAAAAAACCCTTCCAAACTTACATCAAAAACAAATTTAAAAAATAATAATCTAATTAAAAAATAAGCAAAGGACCTGAATAGATTTTTTTTTCCCAAAGAAGACAGAGAAATGGCCAACAGGCACATGAAAAGATGTTCAGTATCACTCAACATCAGAGCAATGCAAATCAAAACCATAATGAGATATCAGTACACTTTCAGAATGACTAGCATCAAAAAGACAGTAAATAACAAATGCTGGAGAAGATGTGGAGAAAATGGAACCTTCATCAACTGTTGGTGGGGAGGCAAATTTGTTCAGCCACTGTAGAAAACAATATGGAGTTTGCACCAAAAAATTAAGAATTGAATTGCCATATGACCCAGTAATTTCATTCTTGTGTATTTTTGCAAAGAAAACAAAAACACTAATTCAAAAAAATGTATGCACCCCTATGTTTACTGCAACATTATTTACAATAGCCAAGATGTGGAAGCAACTGAAATGTCTATCCATAGATGAACAGATAAGGAATATGTGGTATAAATATACAATGGAATACTACTCAGCCAAAAAAGAATAAGATCTTGCCACTTGCAGTAACATAGATCAACTTCGAAAATATAATGTTATATGAAGTAAGTCAAAAGAAAAAGACAAATGCCATCATTTGTGATTTCACATATTGTGATTTCACAAATATGTGATTTCACATATTGTGATTTCACAAATATGTGATTTCACATATTGTGGCATTTAAGAACAAAACAAAGAAAAAAGAAACAAAAAATAGATGGTTAAATACAGAGAACTGGTGGTTGCTAGAGGGGAGGTGGGTGAGGGCAATGAGTGAAATAGATAAGGGGATTCATAGTACTCTTATTATAATGAACACTGACAATGTATAAACTTGTTAAATCATTATATTGTACACCTGTACCTAATGTACACTATGTTGATTGTTTCTATTATATATATATGTATACACACATATAAATATATATATATATATATGTATATATTAGTAACTGATTATCTCCCTTAAAAAAAAAAGTTTGTCATTCAATTATGAGTGAGGACAAATTGACAAGTTTACTAGTTTCTATTGACAATACATACATGAAGAAGATCGATTTTGACAAAATAATTCGCAACGTCTGTTGGATACTGATTCAGAGCATACACTGAGTTCTGGAGAACCTTGTCCCAGCCCTGCAAGGTATTTCCACAGAACCTATGCAGATTCTTCAAAAAGTAATTCTACCATTCTACCTGCCTCAGTGGAGAAGTGTTATGGTAACACCAGTGAACTCCCCGAGCAAGGGCCCATTATCACACTTCTTACTATGGAGTAAGTTCCTTGGTTGGATGTCATGCTGTGTGAGATACCGTCACAGCCCACAGAAGTTCTGTAAGCTTCTGGTCACTGTTTTGGGAGAAATATTATTTGCAGGGAAAGCAAATCCATATCCAGATTAAGGGTCTATTCCAGTAAGATCAAAATGTTGCCATGTCTGTGATGGAAATCCAATGTAATTCACCTTGCCACTAGGCAGCTGGCAGGTCATTCTAGGGGACTGTGTCATGTCGAGGACTCAGGGCTGATCTCTGCCACTGGCAGATTGGACACACAACAGTGGTCAGAGCCACGTCAACCTTGGTAGGTGGAAGTCCATGTCATTAAGCCCAGGCATAACCGCCCTCTTTGCTGTCATGGCCATTCCGTTCATGAGCACACTGGGCTATGACAAAGGGGGCTGGCAAATGATACTGACTGGTAGTCACAGAACGGGTCATCCTATCCACTTAATAATTAAAACCCTCATCTGCTGAAGTCACTTTTGGTGACTTCATTATTAGTCAACATTACTCTATTTAAAAAGTTAAAAAGTTTTCATATTAAAAACTAAAATATAAACCATTAAGGTAACTTTTATTTTAATAAAATTGAATAGTAATACCTTCTATTTATTCAGAGACTTTAAATTTCATTTAGAGTTTGTTCTTTCTAAAGGTCAGACAGATAAATTTTGAAAGAGGTTGGGTTAGGACAGAGGAATCCTGCTACTCAGAGTATTATCCTCTTTTGAAAAAACCTAGGGAGGAAGCTTAAATCCCAACCTCAGAGTCAAGGAGCTGAACTTTATAGTCCATCCTGATCTTTCCGCTGTGGCCAGTTACTATCATTGCATCCAATAAGGGGCTCTGATCTGATTTTCTTTCTTCTCCCCCTCCTCCTCCTCTTCCTCCTCCTCCTCCTCCTCCTCCTCCTCCTCCTCTTCCTCCTCTTCTTCTTCTTCTTCTTCTTCTTCTTCTCTCTCTCTTTTTTAAAGAATTATTTATTTATTTACTTTGATAGAGAGAGAGTGAGTGAGAGACAGAGAGAGAGAGAGCATGTGCAGAGGGAGGGAGAGATAGAATTTCAGGTTGACTCCCTGCTAAGTGCAGGAGCCCATGGAGCTTGGCCCCACAACCATGAGACCATGACTTGAGCTGAAATCAAGGGTTGGATGCTTAACCGACTGAGCCACCCAGATGCCCCTCTGATCTGGTTTTCTAAGTTTAAGTATCTTTTTCAAGAGATCTGTAAAGTAATTATGTCTGTCTATTGACTACTTCCTCTGTATTGGTCATTGTGACCTTGCTTTCCTATATACAACCTCCTTTATTCCTTACAAGAGATCTATGACATAGGTATGGACTCTCCTAGGAAGAAAATGAGACTGAATAGGTTGGATAACTTGCCCAAAATCATGCAGGAAGTAAGCAGAACCAAGAGTCTCTCATGTGTGTCTGTCTGAAAAGTCTTTGTTCTTAATTATCATGATATATTGTCTCCCACTGTTATAATTCCATCTTATTAAATGTTAATCCCATGACCATAATTTACAGAGCTGTGTGTGTGTCTGTGTGTGTGTGTGTATGCATTGATATGGACTCTAAGTGGTAAATATGTATATTTGTGTTCACATTCCTGTTAGTAATGTGGTAACCTACACCATGACTGTCATACTCCCTAGCACAAAGTGCACATGGAAGTAAATGGTACATCCCATAGTCAAGTACTAGCCCAGTCATTTTCACACATATTACATATTTTACTACTCATTACAACCGTGAACAAAGGATTTATTGCCCCCTTTTTCCAGATCAATAAGTTGAGTTGAGGGAATTAAGGTAATTTGCCCTGCCTGACATAGCTAATAATTGGAAGATCTTAAATCTAAGCCAAGGTCTATTAATTCCAAAGCTCCTGCACTATCTATGATAACACACTGCCTGTCTGGGAATTCACTATCCTGCTAACCAAACACCAAAAGTTTTAACTGAGGAAAAGTTACTCTTTTATGTCTTAAATTGCCAGATACAATGAGATTTTAAAGCCAAATCAAATTGAATAGTCTTGCATGTTCTCTTGAGCTCCCTACAGCAAAAACTCCGTGAAATGTCAAGGTTGCAGTCAGGCAATCTCAACTGAAATGAACTTTGCTTCTTGGACACAATTAGCAAAGAACAAATGATAATACAAAATCTGTAAGCTCATTCCAAAATATTCACTTAATCTGTATGTTACTTTAGTTCCACACAAAAAAAAAACTAATCTTTTTTCATAGAGGGGAAAAGAAGTGTTATGTGAAGCTGCTGGCACTAACATTTTGTAATAAACTTTATGAATGGATAATAGCATTACACTGTAACCATGCTTTATTATCTATTTTAAATCCTGAAATTAATAGGTATTTCTAAACATAATGACTTTTCATAATTTTAGCAGATTAAGAGGTTTTTCAAAATCTGTATCCTCATTCAATTAAGATAACATATCAAAAATGCATCTTTGTATCTATTACATACTTTGTTAACCTCAATTTTCCATATTCAGAACAAGGTTCTTATCAAGTACATCTAGAACATTAAGATAGTTAGCATAATATTGCTGTTATATACTATTATCAGATTCAACCCTGTCATAAAGATTTTTTAAACTATTTTATATATAATTCTTCAATAGAATTTCTAGAACTCTCAGAAGAATCTAAGCAAATTTAGTATATTCTCAATGAATAAAAATAGGATCAGGCCACTTTTCCTCTGAAAAAGAATTGAGATACATTGATACTGTTCTTACTTACTCTTCTCTTCTTGAGTCTTTCTTTGAAAAAGCTTTTAAATTTTTTTTTCCTTTGGGCTCCAAAGGTACATAGGGTGTGATGTGGTGGGAGGTGGTACAACAGTTCATTTATTCAAGAGATATTTATTGCCAGGGGCACCTAGGTGACTCAGTTAAGTGCCTGCATTGGGCTCAGGTCATGATCCCAGGGTCCTGCGATCGAGCCCCTCATCCGGCTCCCTGCTCAGCAGGGAAGCCTGCTTCTTCTCCTTCTGCCCACTGCTCATGTTCTTTCTCTCTAACTTAAATAAATAAATAAATAAATAAATAAATAAATAAATAAATAAATACATAAATAAAATATTTTTTTAAAAATGTAGAAAATTATTGCCATGCACTGTGTTCAGTTCCGGGGTGACAATGGTGAAAATAAAGCTGATGTAGACAATATAGTGCCAGGAATTCCAAACTAGTAGAGGCATCCTCCTATATAACTTCATTCTTTGGACTTTTTTTTTTTTTTCCAGTTTTTAAATAATAATGATGCAAGCAGTTAACTTGCCATACTTTGTGTACCACTTAAATAAAGAATTGTGCCTCACTCAGCACAAGATCTCCAGGGAATAATGTCTTTAGAAGTCTTATCTGGAAGATATGGAGGACAGTAGAAAAGTAGGAACCAATGAGACTTGCATTATGCAAATCATGGTAGTGTGGGCTGGTTTGGAAATTAACTCCTTTTCATGTGGTCAGGGCACCACCCCTCAACAAAGTTTTGGGGAGAATTGCTCTGAGGTCTGGAAAAGAATCAATAAGTTCTTGATTCTGGAAAGAGCTGTCACAACAGTGAGTGAATGGAATAACCATCAAATTCTTGTTAACAGCTATGCAGGAATTCAGGGCTGGCTCCTCTATGCCTTCTGTTTCTGGAGGCAAGATAAATCCTGGTCTCCATAAGCAGAATCTCAAACTGGTTAACACATCTTTCCTTGGGCATCGCTGGGTAAGATACACACACACACATATGGGGATTCTAGTTGGGAGAGATAGGAAAAGTGGGAAACTCACTGTTACACTAAAAAGCAAGAGTACCTTAACCTGTTTTAAGCACAGGTAGACTAGAAAGCTGCCACTATCAGATTTAGCATTCAATGTTTCATCTGCCTAGTACCCACTTTAACAGTACAGTATACATTAGGATATGTCCTTTTTCTTTCCTTCCTTCCTTCCCTTCCTTCCTTCCTTTCTTCCTTTCTTTCTTTCTTCTTTCTTTCTTGTACATGGACATGAGTATCTTATTAGATGGTGTGCAGAATTCCATTACCTCATTAACTGAGGAGACTCTCCAATACATGGAACATAAATGGGTTTTCTTGATAATTATACAGACATATCAATAATATTTTTCTGTGTGAAACTATTCTAAATTGCTTGTTTTGGTGACAGAAGTTAAATAAAGATAAAATGTACTATGAAAGCATTGCTTCTGGGTCAGAGAATAGACATTTAGATTCCATAAAGTAGCACCTTACCTTATATTTAAGGAATACAATTGTGTTTATGGAAAGCCAAGTGTATAAAGGGATTACTTTGAATCTTTCATTACATTGTATTTCATGAAGAAGTAAATTCAGTAATGTAATTCACAAATTTGGTGATTTATAAAGTACATATACATTTCCTAAGTATCTAAGATATCCTATAGACTCTTTATAGAAGTACCTTACTTTATTTGTAATTATATTTCTTCTAAATTCTTTTTTTTTTCTGTTAATGAGAAGGAAAATTAATTGAATAGTGATTTAAGTCATAATGTAACAGGAAAAGTCAGCAGGATGTTAAAAATTCCTAAGCTCTCTGTGAGTTTAAATATTCATTTGATTTCCATAAAATGTCTAAAATTTTGTGGCCAGATGATATGCAAAAAAGAAAAGATTGACATTATTCACCAAGCCTGGTAAGCTCAAAATCTGTAGTTCACATAACACAATCCACAAATTAGCTGTTTTTTTTTTTTTCTTTTAACTTGATACTGCAACTCCTTTTCTCCCCTATTTATACCACATTTGCTCCCTTATCTTGCAATTGCTTTTCTACACCCTGTTCAGGCCAGTCTTTTTCAACACTCTGCTCACTTAAAACACATTCTTCCCTCATCCCCACCCAACATGCCCTTCCCACCACTTGGCTAGTAAGTTCCTTAAGGGAAACTCTGAGTAATCAGAAGATATAGATATATATATATATATAAAATATTTTATCAGTGGACAGTTCCATAAACAAGAAAAAGAGCCAATATTCCAGGGAAGTTTATCACCAGTTCCCTGCCATTTCGTTTATTTGTCTTCAGTGATTTGGAACTCTGGATCACTGTGTGCAGAGGCTGAAGTCTACAAGGCATTCAGCGACTGCGATCGTAACGTCATGTGTGAGTGGATTCCTCATATGAGAACCAACCCAGTCCCCATTAAAACAAATGAGGGGCCTGACTACTTCCACAGATTCTTTCTGTCTGGTCAGGAAAATGTCTGGAGATAAAACCACTGTGAGATCATTGTTTCTATGATAAGCATATGGAGGGCAGCTTAACAGTGCTTTGAGAAAGAACAGATATGTATCTCCGTTAAGCAGATATTTGACATTGATATTTTTATCAGCCATTTCCTTTAGTATTTTTCTCAAAATACACTCAGCTTGCTAACATTCTAGCCAGGAAACATTCGAATGAATAGAGATAATCCTTAGGCACTTGAAGCCCACTTGAGCTGCTGAGCTACAAGTGGCCTAAGGTTGTGGAGGATTTTTTATACTACTAGCTCCTTTTTCTAGTGGGAAGAAATAATTAAAGTACAGCAACCTGGGCCATGATGTATAATTAATCCTATTATGAAATTAATACACTCTACTGTCCTTCACAGCTCAGTGACTAAAGTCAGGCATCTCAGCTCATTGACTAGACACCAAAAGGGAACACTTGCTTAAGACCTGATTTAGAACATAAAGATCAGGTATAAGCCATGCAGAGCAAACTTCCATCCTGACATCTGTGGGAAGGGACTCTGAAAAGATGAGGGTAATATAATGTCTCATTGAAGAAGGAAGAGAATCCAAATTGAATTGAAACCAATGGGGGCTTCGTTGTACATGAATGACATTCACGATGTTTCCCCACATGGTATTATCATCTGTTATCCACAGATTTTTAGTTGGAAACATTCTGTACATTACCATTTTTTGTGTAATTATACACACGCATACAAACACACACAGAGGTCAGTAGAGTATGGCAAATACATTGCAATTACATTTCAAGCTAAAAGGTTTGAAAAACCGCAATCAGAACAGCTCATATTCTCTGTTCCCATCGGCAAGTTTCTCTTGGCCACTGGGTGTGACTTTCCCACTGGAGAGCTCATAACCTTCTAAACCACAGATGTGAGACCGCCATGGGAGTTTGGAAGTCATGAAGATGCCATTGTTATCACAATCCATAGACTCAGAAAAATAGCTGTCCCTACTGGGCCAAATTCTCAAAGTCAGGAGAGCATGTTACTCCCCTAATCTTGTGACAGAGCAGAAAGATGTGCTAAGCTTTGTGAACTCATAGCAGCTTTACATAAATAAGCCATACATTATCACAAGTTGATTTAGACCAGCATATAGATTTGGTATAGGTAGAGGCATGGGTGTGTGTGTGTGTGTGTGTGTGTGTGTGTGTGTGCGCGTGCATGCTTATGTTATGGATGTGGATATAAGTACAGATTCAGATGGATAAATACAAATGTAGTCATACAGAGAGAATATATATCGGGAAATATATGGAGAGAATAGAGAGAGGGAAAGAGAATCTTCAAAGTAATCACAGATTTCCTTCCTTTGAGACATTTGCACTGTTAATTTCTCATCACTGACCTCACTGTCCCCAGCTGTTTCAAAATATCCCACATCAAATAATCCTTCTTACCGAATAATATTCCCTCATTCCAAAAATCTGTTGACTGCTATCATCCTTTGTTACAAAACCCTTTCTCAAACTTCACTGCCATGGGTTTTAAGGCTCCTGATGCATTCACATCATTTATGTATTCCTCTAGAAATACATTAACATGTCAAGATTTGAAGCTCCTATGTTATTATAGAGAAAAAGGGAATTTGTGGGGGGCTTTGGTCCTTCCTTAAAATTCAGTTGCCTAATAAAGGAACTTATATTAAATCATTGTAAAAATGTTAAACACTCACAAACACAGGAAAAGCGATCACAGCAAATCGTATACTCATTACCCAGGTAAGTTAGTTACCTGGATTTTGCATACAACCTTCATCTACCTTTTTTGTCATCTTGACTGTTGTACTTCAGTTAACAATGACACATTTTGGGGGAATCATATATGAAATTGACGTTTTAGATAGGAACAATACTCCACCACTTTTAGAAAGAGCAAAATGTAAAAATAGCAATAGAAACAAAGTAGAGATTAATTAATAAGAAAAGAACAAGGTAATTTATGTCTATCCACAGATCAGGACTTCATATAGCTATTACTTAAACATGACAGATTTGTGCATGCAGCCCTATTACTAAAGAAAGTGGTATATACCTATTATATGTAGGTAACATACCTACTATCTATGTTATATATATGAAATATACTCATCATCTATATATGCATATAATGATAATTATAGTTACTATTCATACCAGCTATATGTTTATTATAATGGATATACCATATACTATTATTTTTTAAAAAAATTTATTTGATAGATAGAGATCACAAGTAGCCAGAGAGGCAGGCAGAGAGAGAAGAGGAAGCAGGTTCCCCGCTGAGCAGAGAGCCCGATGCAGGGCTCGATCCCAGGACCCTGAGATTATGACCTGAGCCGAAGGCAGAGGCTTAACCAACTGAGCCACCCAGACGCCCCTATACTATGATTTTTAATAGAAAAATTAAAAAGCTATCAATATTGGACGACTTGGGAGAAGGAAATGGAGGAATGGAGGAGGGGGCTTTTTATTCTGTGGTTTTTATAATTCTATGCTGTTTGGGTTTTTGTTATGTGCAAGTATTCTGCCTATCCAAAAAGAAGTAAAACCGTTCTGACTTAAGATTGCTCTTGCTAAAATCCCCACTTTTCCACTTACTAGTTGTATGACCTTGAAGCATTTGTTACTTTCTGTCTTGACGCTTCAGTGTTCTACATGAATGGGTTATTCATTGCTACCTACTTTCCACAATTATATAATGATTGGCACAAGGCAAGGGTCAATAAATAAATGTTAATTTTAAGGATATTTTTAAAATAATACCTTCATCATTAATACTTTGTATAATTCCACTTACCTATATAAATGTTTGTTCTAAATTTTATAAATTTAGATATGAATTTATATCCATATATAAAATACATATTCTATGTAAGTATATATAAATATATAAATTTATATATAATTAAATATATTTAAATATATACTAAGTTTTATATAGTATATACTATATTCTTTCTAAAATTATCTATTTATTTGATTAAAAAACATTCTACAGTAGCTATTAGACATGGAAAATTGAAAAAACAAACTTAACATTACATTCTAGAAAAATCTTAACTGTCATTTTACACAGGATCATAGTTTGAGAATTTTAGGATGCTGGAATGCATTTTTTTTTTTCACTAAAAAATGAACATTCAAATATCTGATGTCAAAAATGCCTAAGCATCATACATTATGCATCCATTCAACAAATAGTTTTTGATCAACTGCTATAACACAGATAAAAAAGTTAGTTGGGACTAAGATACAAATGTATTAAAAAAAAAAAACAACCACAGCCTAGGCTGTGCCTTCAAGGGGTTTGAGGTGGAAAGGGGTAATTCAGCAAATGCTGTTCCTGGATCAATATAACCACCGAAATGCTATCTGAGCGGTGAAAATGACATCAGCACCAAACCAATCCCTTTATCTATCTCACAGCTGGAAGGGTATTCCTAATTCAACATAATATTCCTGGCTCATGATTGAAACATATCTAAATAGTATTAGTGTAAATACGATAACGTAAGCGGGAGAACTAAACTACTAGCATTCGAATGAACTGTAAAACTGTAAAATAGCCTAAACAGTATTGTTATTAAAATATTGATGCAGGGGCACCTGGGTGGCTCAGTGGGTTAAGCCGCTGCCTTCGGCTCAGGTCATGATCTCAGGGTCCTGGGATCGAGTCCCACATCGGGCTCTCTGCTCAGCGAGAAGCCTGCTTCTCTCTCTCTCTCTCTCTCTCTCTCTCTCTGCCTTCCTCTCCGTCTACTTGTGATCTCTCTTTGTCAAATAAATAAATAAAATCTTTAAAAAAAAATATTGATGCACACCTTGGCCATGGGAAAACACCTAAGTTTAATGGTGTCAAAAGCAATAAAATACCCATAAGGTAAAGAATACAAATATTAACTGAACCATCAAACCTATTTCTTCAGCACAATATTGCAATGAGTTGAAATCATTTTACACCTTGAGTAACGTCAAAGGACAGACACTGAGTATGCAGCCGTCTCATCTGTTGCCCTGTGAAGGCCCCCACTTTTGGCTAGGGCAGAGTCTATGAAGTCTTCCCTCCCCAGCAGACCGGCTGGGCACCATGAGCTGCATCAGGAAGCTTTTGTGGATGATGGTATTAATTTCAGAAGACCTCGATGATTACAAAGACGGAGAAGGAAGACTAAGCTTGCTTATATGAGGTTTGAACATCTTCCTAAAATCTGTACACACATGATTCAGTGATTTGGGGCTAAAAAAGAGGACTGAAGAGGTGAAAAGAGCATGATTACCCAAAAAGATAGCTTGCCTCTAGTATCTAGATGGTCCACCTTCAAACTCTGTAACTGACACCTCGTCCATCCCCATCATCACCACCTTGTTGCACGGGTTTCCTTCAATCTGCTAATTGTTAACCTTCCCAGCAGCTTGCCTCTCCTCTAAAAGCACCTGGGAATTTCTCTTGGAGGAGGTTTTGGAGCTCAAGACTCCTGCAGGTACTGAATGCAGCCCAACGCATGCTGCAGAACGATTCCCCAAAACCGCACTATGTCTGGAGTTGCTTGCACAATGATTTATGAGAAGGTACCGTGACAGAGGGCAGTGATGATGGGATTATTCAAGAAATCATTATGCTTTTAATAGGTTTATTTTCATGAGCGTCACTTTAATTTTTCACCCCTTTTGCCCTTTCTCAGCACAAACTTTAGGAACAGTATTTACCGTGTCCGTCATACCAGAAAGATAAGCTAACTGAGAGACCTGGTCCAAAGAAACGGGCTCATTGCTAAGAGGGCTTAGTGTGCAGTCACATTCCCATGCCACCAAAGGGACCCTGCGTTAGTGCACACGTGTGCGCACAGGCACGCATGCGCGCACACAGGCACACACGCTCCCCGGTAAATCCTTGAGACATTCAGCATTCCTGTTCAACAGACTTAAAATTGTGTTGAATAAAAGCCATTCTGCTGCATTCATTTGCAGAAGGATATAATTATTTGTTCTTTCAGTTTCCTGGATAAAGATGGCACATGTAAAAAATAATAGGTTGTCAATACCCTAAAAGGTTAGTAGTATGAACTCAACAAAGGGATATCTTTTAAGGGAACAAGAACTTACTGTTCCCTAATACCTGTGGTATTTTGGGATTCCATATGGCATGAAAGCATATGCTCACAATGCAAACCAAGTATATTTATATTTTATTTATTTTTATCTTTAAATCTTAAAATGCTTCTAATCCTAATTTTTAAATTAAAAAAAAAAGTTACCAATAGTAAGTTTATAAAGTAAATAATACAGAAGAATATCTCTAAAAAGTAATTCCTAGGGTCAGTTTTGACCCACAAAATACATATTAACCAATTAAATTCATTTTTGTGCTTCAAATAACTCAACTGATGGGCATCTATTGAGGAACTACTATCTTTGTCATAGTTTTTGTGTACCTTTAAAAGAAAAAAAAGGAAGATAGTGGGGCAGATTAATCACAAATTCTGCATTGTACCAAAGTAATGTGGGATACATTAAATTATTATGATACAATTTCTGTCTTATCTCACTACCCATCTACTTATTATTTGGAAACTTAAAATCAATACTAAGTGATTCTTCCCACCTTTTGCATCACTATTGGCTTGAAAATGTTATGAAATTTTTGTCCAGAAAGTTACAGATAGTTGGCAACCAAACTTCCACAGAATCTTGCACCTGTCAGGGAGTGTATCTTTGAGGCCAGCAGAAGCAGCAGGTTAAGAATAGCAACCGTCATCATGAAAGACACAATATGGTTAGAGTTCCATTTCAATTCATCCAAGTTTAGATAATATATAAGGTCTATTTATTTCTCCATTTTTTTTCTATTAACTGACACCAAAGCAGAGCACATAAGCCCATAATCCCAACTGGCAGCATTTGCCATCTCTTACTTTCACGCATAATTTCTTTTGAAATTTCTGGGAAGGGCAACTGCTCCCGGGACTGGGTCCTAATGTTGGCAGGAAGCAATGAGGACTGGAAAGGTGAGAAACTGATAAGCATTCTAAACTAGCTGGAGGTCAGGGAGAACTCTTCTAATGGCACTTTGTCAGGAAGCCAACTCCTTCCTACTTAAGAGGTAGTATATTCTTATGAGCAAATAAATTATACCTCCCACCATTCACATACTTAAGAAGACAACCTAAGAGGCCACTGAACCTCCCCCACATAGCAGGGAATAGCTTTTAGAGGAAATGACTGTGCAAGAAAATGAATGCTGATGTGAGCCTGAAGGTGGGTTGCTCAAACAGCCCTGCATGAACGTCCAGGCTCACAAGGTTTTCTGTACTGCAAGAAGAGAAGATTCCCCAAAGCAAACAAAGCAAAAGCTAGGAGGAACATGGGTGGAGAAGACTGGCCTGATGTATTGAGGACATATGGATGATACGGAGATTCCAGAAAACAAAGAGGCATCTAGGGATGTGCCTATCCATTGAAGCCCTAATAGAAACTACAATGTTAAGAATCCAAGAGACGATGAGAAACACTCTGCCGTGTAGAGAAAAATGAAAAAGGACATCAGACAAAGCAATTCAGGGGAAACCTGGGAACCGAGAGCAGCGGTTGTGAAAGTACGGTGCACGGATCTGTGGGTGTCCCTGAGACCACTTAGGGGGACTGCGAGGTCAGATCCATTTTCATTGTAACAATATGAAGATGTTAATTTGTGGTTTTCACTGCACTGACATTCTTATGACTGAAGGAGAATGGATAGATAGAATCTCACAAAAGCATAGATCAGATCAAGATGCAAGGACTGCTAGCCTAGGTGTCACTGACATCTTTCACACACACCATGCATCTACTGGAAACAAACACAGAACACAAAGCTTCCATGAAGATCCTCGGTAAAGCAGTGAAAAAGGTTAATTGTATTAGATTTCAACCCTTGAGTATGTGTTATCGGTAAGGCTTCTAGCCCACAGGAGGCTATTAGTAAACTTGGAGGGGGGAGTCAAAAGTTATACATAGATTTCCAACTGCATGGCAGGGGGCCTCCCCAAACTCTCAAGTTATTCAAGGGTCTACTCTAGTTGCAAAAATGTGAAATAACGCCAATCTCACATTCATTTTTATTTTAGAGCTTATAATAAAATAATGGGATGAGCAAGCTCAGTGCTGAGTACAGAGCCTGATGTGGGCTCGACCTCACAACCCTGTGATAATAATGACCTCAGTCAAAGTCAAGAGTCAGATGCTGAACTGACTGAGCCATCTTGGTGCCCCTTGGTTTTAATTTCTAATGTAGAAAATATTGATAGATTATGTCCTATATAAGCCAAATCTCTTTAAGATCTTCAACAATTTTTTAGCATGAAGAACCGGAAATAAGAGGTTCCTGAGTGGCTCAGTGGGTTAAAGCCTCTGCCTTCGGCTCAGGTCATGATCTCAGGATCCTGGGATCGAGCCCCGCATTGGGCGCTCAGCTCAGCAGGAAGCCTGCACTCCCCCTCTCTCTGCCTGTGTCTCTGCCTACTTGTGATCTCTGGCTGCCAAATAAATAAATAAAATCTTTAAAAAAATAAAATAAGAATAAAATAAAAATAAAAAGAACCTGAAATAAAAATGTGAACAATTGATGTTTTCTAGAAGCTATCTTTATTTGAACACAGGACAGTGCCTAGCAGAGTAGGCACTCAGATAAATATTTAATAAACTAAGGAATTACACACATGTTCAGTTTCAACCTATTAGACAACTGTTAGTAATCTCTTTAGGAGACTAGATTGTTGATAGCTATTTGCACACTTGTCTACACCTGTAAATATTTATGGTTGGTTGCTCATTTAATTCAGTGAGTCTTTTTAACACTTCTTGTTGAGACATATGTCACACAAGATAAAATCCACCATTCTCAAATGTACTCTTGAATGTTATTTTAGTACAGTCATTGTGTTGTGCAATCATTACTACTAACGAAATCTAGAACATTTTCATCACACTCCCTGAAAACCATAGCAGTTAGGCCAAATGCCTCCCTTCCTCTAGCACCTGGCAACTATCATCAGTCTATGTAGACATTTCACATCAATGGGATAATATACTATGTTGCCTTTTGTGCCTGATTCCTTTTATTTAGCATGTTTTCAACATTCATATTGTGACATTTAACAGTGTTTTGCATCTTTTTATTACCGAATAATAGTCCATCATAAGAGCATTCATCAACAGGTAGATATTCATCAACTGGTAGATCGTTTATTTTTTCTACCTTTTGACATTATTATGGGTATACTGCTATGAAAACTCATGCACATGTCTGTATTTGAACCTGTTCTCAGTTCTCTCAGACATGCGTGTAGGACTGGAATTGCTGGTTTGCATGTTCAAACTGTGTTTAACTTTTGAGGAAGTCTCAAGCTGTTTGCCATAGTTATTGTACCATGTGGCATTCTCACTCACAATGTGGGAGGGTTCCAGTTACTCCACACCTTCACCAATCATTGCTATGTTTCTTAGATTATAACCATCCCAGTAGATCTGAGGTGGTTTGTCACTGTCATTTTAATTTGCATTCTTTAACTAATTTGCAATGACTAATGATGTTGAGTACCTTTTCATATACTTGTGACCATTTGTATTTCTTCCTTGGAGATTTGTTTATTTATCTGAGAGAGAGAGAGAGAAGGAAGGAGGTTGGATGAGCAAAGGGAAGGGCAGATGGAAAGAACCTCAAGCAGATTCCTTGCTGAGTGCAGAGGGAGACATAGGGCTTGGTCTCATAAATCTGAGATCATGATCTGAGCCGACATCAGCAGCTAGACACAAGCAAATGAAACACCTAGGTGCCCCTGTATCATCTTTGGAGAAAAGTCTATCCAAATACTTTGCCCAGGTTTTAATTGGGTTATCTCTTTCTTGCTGAGTTCTGAGGGTTCTTTGTATATTCTGGATACTAAATCCTTATCAAATACATTTTTTCAAATATTTTCTCCCATTTGTTGCCTTCCACTTTCTTAGTGTTGTTTGATGCATAAAAGTGTTTGTTTGTTTTTTAATTCTGATAAAAACTCATTTATCTAGGTGTGCTTGGGCAGCTCAGTCAGTTGAGCATCTGACTCTTGCTTTTGGCTCAGGTAATGATCTCCAGGTCATGAGATCCAGTCCTGCACCCGGCTCTGCATTCAGTAGGGAGTCTGCTTCTCCTCTCCCTCTGCCCTCCCACCCTATTCACTTTATCTCAAACAATAATCTTTTTAAAAACTTCATTTACCTAGTTTTCTTTTGTTGCTTGTGCTTTTGGTGTCATCTCTAAGAAACCACTGCCTAATCCAAAGACACAGATTTTCACCTATGTTTTCTTCCAAGGGTTTTATATTTTTCTTTCTTCCCTTCAGGTCTTTGATCCAATTTGAGTTAGTTTCTGCATATAGTATGAAGTGAGATAGGGGTCCAGATTTATTATTTTATAGGTATAGATCCAGTTTCCCTAGCAAGTGTTATAATTTTAATGTTTAATCACTATAGTCTCTTGTTATGGGATGAATGGCTTCAGAAAATTCTTCTGTGGTAGCTATTTTGTCTGCTAGGCGCATTTCCCTTTTTTCTTTTCTCTCTGATAGACTCTGTCCCTCTTTCCCAATCTGTCACCCAGGAGACTCTGTTGGGCTCCTATGGTTGGGATTCTAAGAGGAGAACCTATATAAAAGAAATGATAGGTTATTAAAACTCCTATTTTCCATCATTAAAAATGAGGTATAGCGTTTGTTAAGACATTGGATTTTAGAGGAATAACATGACATTATATACTATCTGTCTGTGAACCATGTATAGGGTAACCTGAACATCTTCCAGCTTTTAGGCAATCAGAAGAAGGCTATCCATCTGGCCTAGGCTTCAGCTGTACCAATTCTGCTGCTCAGTGCCTACAGCCAACCAGACCAGTAACCATGTCCAAAGGAATAGTAGGGTATTCATGAAACTTATAAAAATTTGAAGAGCCAGACCTCTTAAAAATGGTTTGTATTAAAGTTTTTTTTTCCTAACTAAGAGTGTCATAGTAAAGCAACAGATGTGTCCTACTGAACTATTGTCTTGCTTTTTGCTTTACACTAGAGGCATACACAAAAATTCAGTGTTGCATTAGAAACGTTATACAAGAAAAACAGAAAAAATCTAGTTGATAATAAGCTTTTTCAACTTTTTTACTTGAAAAGAAATTAGATCTGATACTGCCTCTGTTTAAATTTTAATCTGGAAAGAGCAGGTCAATTCTAAGCTGATACAATATTTGAGCTTATCTAAGTACAGATGAAGAAAGTAAAACCCAGAGGAACCCTGTGAATTGTCCAGGAGCACATCACTAGTGAGTGACATTGCCATGCCAATAATAGTAAGATGGTAAGACGGAGAACTAGCATAAGAGCTTGTTTTGTTCTCACTTCCCAATGATATGCTTTCAACTATCAGACTTCTTGCCTATATTTATGGGCCTTGTGGAATTTTCAGATTTTTTTCTCCTTATCACAAGTCTCTTGTCTAAGAAGAAAGGCAAGAAAAGCAGCTACGATTTCTTTGGAAACACACTGTTAAACTGAGTCTCATTTTTGCAAGATTGCGGATTTCTCTTGAATCAAAAATTATAGTTTCTAAAAATGGCTATGAGTCTAAATTATGCATACGATTTTTGTATCATGTAATATTTTGAAAAATTAAAGGGAATGGAATCAAATCACTATATTCCAAAGTCCTTCACCTTTACAAAAGCAGAAAACACGTTTTCATTAAAAAAATATTTATGAGAAGCTTAATAACTGAGCATATTCATACTTTTACAATATTTTATAGTTACTGAAACAGGAATTCAGTTTGGTAAAGCCACGCAAAAATGTGATTGTCATGAGTATAAGATATATGATGCGTACATTGAATAGATTTTTGGGATCATTAGCCTATGGTTAATTAAAAAAACTATTAAAATAACTTTATAGATCATGCACAACAAACTAGACATCCTTTTTTACTCATGACATTACTTTCTATTATTAACGAATAGCTCAATCAATATGTTTTTTAAAATAGTTTACCGAATTTTGCTTAAGGAAACAACAAGCTTAGATCTTAGAGCTTAGAGTGAAACTGAATCACATTTTCAGGTATGCATGGTATCTTACTAAAATTAATACTAGGATAGTATATAGAATGGTCACATGTCACATGAAGTCCTCATGCCCAGAATTATTCTAAATTAATAAGCCAATACTAGTTCTGACAAAGGATGGCCAACCCACCCATCTAGGTGCTGAAATGAGGTCATAGAGTGTCAAGAGTGCACCCATTCTGTAATTCACTTGGTCCACAAGCTATGAAATTATGCAAATCTCAACACATTTTGAGAGAGTTGCATTTTTTAAATATTTTATTTATTTATTTGAGAGAGAGACAGTGAGAGAGAGTATGAGCGAGGAGAAGGTCAGAGAGAGAAGCAGACCCCCCGTGGAGCTGGGAACCCGATGCAGGACTCAATTCTGGGACTCCAGGATCATGACCTGAGCAGAAGGCAGTCGCTTAACCAACTGAGCCACCCAGGTGCCCAAGAGTTGCATTTTTATATATTGCATGTGGACTGAAAATCAGTTAATTTTTATCACAGCATTTGAAATGTGCGTCTTTAAAAACATGAACTGTGGACTAACCTTGAATTGACAGTAGAACTTCAAGCTATGATCTCTGGGAGAAGCAATGTGCTTACTAACACAAAGCAGCCAGAGGAGCATTATATCTCAGGTCATCAACTGGGACAGGACAACTCCTGGGAGACATCTTAGTATGGCTTTTCTTCAGACTGTGATTTCTGGCTTTTCTGGTTGAAAACTCTACTTGTGGAAACCCAGATAGGGGTTCCTTGGTGGACAGCCACAAACAAAGCTCATGGGAGAATGGTATTTACACCGTACTGCAAATATGTTTGGTTATTCTGAGAAATCAATCTGCCAAGAAGACAAAGTGCCTTCATCAGCTGGTCATTTCAGCTGCTCTGCATTTAAATACCTATTTGAGCCACTAGATCTATGGTCTAGGAAAACATCATTTATTATTTGTCAGTCCACAATTCATTCATATGTTAAACAGATGTCAAAATATCTGTCCTGCCTAACTCAAAATACTTCCACAAAGGTAAAATAAGATTAATCATATTAAAATATGCATAATGTTTCAAAAAGTGATTAAGCTAAAAAGAAAAAGTAAAGGACTCTGCATTGTGAGGAAAAAAGAAATTTTATAAAGAGAAAGAGACTAGACTGTCCCTCTAAGAAAAGATATCTCCTTTCTTTGAGTATTTCCCTCTATTCCACAATATTCAAGTATTTTTTTTTAAGTTTTTCATTTCAGGATATTAAGATGAAATAGTTTCATTTCCATTATCATATATCATACTGACACTAGATTAAATTTTATTTTCAGATCTATGAATAGCTTTGGATTTAAGCAAATCTACATGTAGTATCTGTATAATCCCTTGATGGATGGCTCGAAAAAATATGTTAACCAAACTTAAAGGATTAATGAAGCAAAAATTGCAAGTGAGAATAATTCGATCTATTGTTTAGAATAGCAGGTACACTTAAGATAGTATTAAGAGGCCCATTTTGTCATGCCAATGGACCGTGAAGGGGAAGAGTCGGGTCTAGGGGAAGTTAGCACAGTGGTTAATGGCAGTTCCATGGAAGTCAAACAAATCCAGTTTCGAATCTTGTGTCTGACTTCGAAATACCAAAGTACCTTGCAAAAGTCATTTCACATTTTCTTTATGTTATAGGTGTTATCTTTCACTGTCTTTATTTTTTTAATTTAAGTTCAATTAATTAACATATAATGTATCCCAGTGGTACAGGTCTGTGATTCATCAGTCTTATATAATACCCAGTGCTCAGTGCAACACATACCTTCCCCAATGTCCATCACACAGTAATCCCATACCCCACAAGCAACCCTCAGTTTGGCATTATAAACTTAGAGCAAAGCACTCAATTGCAGTAATGGAATCAGCATATGGACTGAAAAATGGAAAATGTCCAGCACCCCAGGCTTCCTTTTGCTCCTTCCTGGTCATTACTCAATAACCATGCCCACGGCCCTGCCGCCATTACACATTTACTCCTGTTCTTAAGCTTCAGTTGACTGTTTGCCAATGTTTCCAGCCCTGCTCAGCAGACTCGATCTCAGTAATATTCGATATCCTCTGTCAAACACTTTTCCTTCAAAACATCACCATAGATTTCCAAAATTCTCTACCTTCCTCGTTCCTTCTGACCAAGTCTTTTTGTTATGGAGTATGATCCTCTCTCCACACTTAAATTTTGAAAATCCCAAAGGTCCTCTTCTCTCCATGATTCTTGCCCTTAACTTGCAGTGTGCTCTAGTGCCTTCCTTTCTCCTGGCTTTCCCTTCAGATTCTCCCCCACTCCTCCTTTCCCCCTTCCTCAATCTTTCTTTCTCCTGTGAAACTTTCAAGTCAGCTGGATGACCACCCCCCCCCTCACATTCCCTCCTGTCATCAGTTACCACATGCTTTGGATTCAGTTTGAACAGTCACATCACCATGTCTTGTGCTCATTCCGTTGTTAAAAATTCACTGCTGCTGCCAAATTTAGTTCAGGCTCTTTGCCTTGCTAGCTTCCTCAGTGAGCCATTCCCCATAGGATGTCAAAAGGAGCTTCTGAAATTGTATAACCAAACACATAGTTCATCTCAAAACCCTCCAATGGGTCTCCACTACCGACAACAGTAAGAAAGATTTTTAAAAATTCTTTTAGTTAAATACAGTTATATAGATATGTAATCTTCCTTCCTGATCACTTAATTTTGCTCAGTGAATTGGATGCCTCACATCCTTCCTGCTTTGTGCATTTGTTCTTCCTGCTACTGCCTCTTTGTCTTAGAAGACACCTAACTTTGTGTCTGCAAGTTCACCCACAAAGAACTAGCCATTCCCTTCTTAGCACTTCTATTATACCTCTATGTTTCTGTCCTAATCATTTATTCCAATTATTTTACGCTCTGATATCCTAAAGGGTGATAAGTACATTGCATATAACTATTTCTACAGGGCAAATAATAAGGTTGTCATATAATACATACAAATACCTTTAATAAATGATCAAAACTACATCTTGTTTAATTTAGTTAACAATAACTGAATTCTTACTTTGTGCATATCACCTGATTAGAAGTTGAAGAGGTTTTAGCTGAATAATCCTTCCTCCCCAGGAGCTTACAATCTATAAGGGACCAGAAAAACATATAGAAACAACTCCAATACAAAGCACAGAATTTGTCTCAAAAACAGAGGTACAAACAATGACTAGATGTAAGACCAAAGTGGGAGATGTATTTAAGTCTGGCAACAGGGTAGGATTACCATTTAAATGTAATTTAAATTTAAAATTTAAACATTACATTTAAATGTAAACCATTTAAATGATATAGTGACTTTAAAAAATGGAGGAAGGAAATGTTATGAAATGTTTTAAGAATCATTTTGAGGGGTGCCTGGGTGGCACAGTTGGTTGGGCACCTGACTCTTGATTTTGGCTCAGGTCATGATCTCAGTGTCCTGGGATCAAGCCACCCACCCCCATCAGTGAGAAGCTGTTTGAAGATTCTTGCTCTCTGCCCCTTCTCCCACATGCTCTCTCTCTCTCTCTGAAATAAGTAAATCTTAAAATAATCATTTTGAGAATCTGGATTTTATTATACTTATAGCAGAGCCATCAGAGACACGATAATTGAGAAACTGAGTTAGGAAATTATGCACCTGAGGTCAATGCTGGAGTGGTCATTAGTGTGCATTCTGTGACGCACAATATGCTAAATGTTATAGAAGATACAAATATCAATTAAAAATCATCACTAAGGAGCTTAAAAATCTCTGTATGGGGAAAACTTGTAACTAAATCTCTGGACATTAGAATCCCGAGGGGGGGAAAAAAAAAAAAAGAATCCCGAGGGAAGGACATAACTGGTGGCTTGGAAATAACTTTTTCTGCTAGAATGTATGTTCCCTAAGGGCAAGGGCTGGTCTCTCTCACCCTCCAGTACATCTCATTTTCTTGAATACCTGTCACATGCTTGTCTAGTGAAAGTCACTTTACCCAGAAGGTTTAGGGGAATGAGAAAATGGTACTCAAAGAAGGCGACATTTAAATTGAGTTAGACAAAACATGAGGTCTTGTTTGATGACTAGGAACCACTTTTCTGGCAAGGACCTTCACTTTCCTTGGAAAACTACTCTTCTATCCCAGTCTGTCAAGCAAGACACTCACCCTGTCCTGGACAAGCAGGGTCAGTCAGTAGGTCCTCTGAAGGTCAGATACCTTAAATGGAAGGATACAAAGAAGGAAAACACCCCCTGGCTGGTTCTCCCTGGGGAACCACCTAAACAAGATGGGAGCTGAGAACATGCCCAAGGAAGCCTGGCCTCATCTTTCTCCTGTCCTTCCCAGTGCAGAATCTGTAGCTATTTAATTCTCCGAGCTACCCCTCATCCTTAACACATTAAATTTTTTGCTTCTATCAGGCAGGTAGAGTTGATTTCTTTTGTTAGTAGCTAAAGGACACAAACTGGCACACTAGTTAGTTAATAGCTAAGAGCTTTGGTTTGGTTTGTTGTATTTACATAAATTATGTATTTCATGGACTATGTCAGAGCTGACTGAACAGGAGGGTAGCAGCGGGGAAACATACTCATACACAGTTTCCCAGTAACCAACTCGTACATAATCGAGTTCCAGGGAGTTTCTGCACAATTTTGTTATGGAATGCTAGACAATTCACTAAGCCTTTCCAAAATTTAGTTTGATAAAAGTTAGCACTCTTCACCTGAGTAATAGTTATATGACTTTTTATATATCATTAGCATGAGGCTAATTATGTCCTTCACTGGAGGAAAGATTGTAATGGCTTAGACAGTGTTCTTGGGATGTGCTAGTGTGAAATATGGCCCCAAACTTTAAGCCTTGCTTTCCACATGCCAATTTAGTTTGTGCAGAGACAGTGGGAGCAGTGATTAGAAATCCCCTTACTGACCAAGAGCCATTCACTAATGGATCGTGAAAAGAAGCTACCTATGAAACATTCTTTTTTTTTTTTTTTTTTTTTTTTTTTTTTACTTAATGCTTCTGTTCTTTCTGGTATGCTTTTGAATAAAATATAGAATATACTTAGATTAAGTGGATGAATAAGGAATGTGTTAGTCTGTAATAGTAGTATATCTAAGATTTCAGAAGTAGAAAAAAAATACTGTATGGGATTAGGGAAACTTGTTTCCACATAAACATTCTTTGTCTTCCTTTTTCCATCTGGAAAATAAAAACTAATAACTATATGATTTTAATCAAAAGACTATCTGAATCAGTGTACAAGATATCCAAGTGTACCTTTCAGCTGATTCCTGTGAGTGGATAAAATGATGGGGATCCAAGGCACAGTTGAACAGTGCCTTTTTTTTTTTTGCCTCCATTTGCCTCTGCTTGTCCTGCATCATAAGATGCAAATGATGTTTATGCATATGCTTCTATATTCAAATTGATCAAAGATTATTCTTTGTCATCAAATTATGTGTTTGCACACTCATTCTTCAGTTCCTTAGAGACACTGATGGCCCCAATACTGAATATCATTTAGTTAATTTTCCATCATCATATATAGAAGATAAATATTCCATAATCATTGAGGAGGTCAACCTATAAAGACTTCAAAGGAAGGGATTTCCTGGGCTCCATACTGACAGAACACATTTTTACACATAGTCCAAAGTCCTTCCGCTTTAGCCAAAACCCATATCTTCTTGTTCTAATATTCCTAAGTACAAAGACATATCATTTGTGAAGTAACAGGAGACAAATGATCATTTATTTCATCTTTGGAATTAAATAATTCTGGAGTTAATTAACTAAATAACTCTGGAATTAAATAAATAAAAATAGATCAGATTCCTTAAAGTTGGCATCTTACCCATATACTAGTCTGTAAAATAAAACTTAAATTCATCTTGGCTGAGAGTATTTTTAAAAATATGTGAAAATTATATTGGGTTTTATATACAAAATTTAATTCCTATCTTGGTCACTTATTAATAGTTAAGAAATCTCAAATAAGTGATTTAACATTTCTGAATCTCACATCTCTCACTTATAAAGTATGGATAGAAATAATTATGCCATGGGTTTGTTACATGGCTTAAATAAGATAACATGTGTATTAATACAGTGGGTTGTTATGTAAATATCTATTGTTGCTATTATAGATAGAATGTGGAAATTGATATTGAAAGTGAGGAACATCTCATCTCTCAAGAATTGAACAGAATAATCAACGATGATTTGAGATTTTTCACATAATTGATATTCAGATCATAGCATTCTCATTGAGCATTTTTATAAACTATGAATAGATTTAAATGAAATCATTATGAATATACTCATATTTTACTGTAAAATGCAATCATATGGCAGGAATCTATGAATATGAGTGCTTGAAAATAAAACCATTGGCATACACATCTAGTTCAGGCGTGGCACACACTGCACAAATAAGCAATATTTCTCTCAGGAAAATGAGCCTCACAACTTGTCAGGCATTGTTGAATCACAACCTCTCCTTAATTATGAACTTATAAAGATTGTGATTGTAAATTACACCCCACCCTCAGGAGTTTAAAAAAAAAACTGAGAAGAGAATAGCCATCAGTTTAGACAGCAAAATCATATTTCTATCTTTAATGTTTTGAATTTTAATTAATATTTTTGTGACTATGTAATCATAGGAAGAGTAACTTGTTTTTAGGCCGGTTGGATATACGGTGGAGGCTGGACCCCGGAAGTGTATTATACTGTTTTATTTAAACACTATTGTCATGTAAGATAAAGATGAGAAATAAGGAAACATAGAAATGTTGAAATTCCATGTGAGCATAACAAATGTATCAAATGAGTCTTGAAAAACATGGTCACATGGCAAAACGATATGTATTGGTAGTCTATTTGGGGAGTGAAAGCAGTATGTCTCTGTAACTAGAAAGAGCACATAAGAAAGTGCCATATTGGACCACTTGGCAAAAGAGAATTTGATAACCATTATGAAAAGTAAGTTTGAAGGCTCTTCTGAAATTTTGAAGAGTGACTGTAAAGAAACAGAAGAACTGAAAACAGGCATAAAACAATCTAGGGTACCAGTCAACAATTGCTCATTTTCTTTGGCCCCTTTCCTCCTCCCCACCCCCAGCAATGTTTCTACTACTTACAAAAATGTGACTTGACAATTAAGACAGGACAGAATTTTTCATCCTTGACAGTCAGATCAGATTAGAATTCCTCCAAAAAAATGCTCATGCTAGTTTACTGAAAGTCTGTAAGGACCAGATTGCACTTTCATATTCATCAATTATCAATTAAATTCAGTAGTGTACTTTGTCACAAAAATTTAATGACATATAATTCATAGGAGACAATGGATCTGAAAAAATAAATTATAGAAAGTTGATAAATAGGAACGAATTTTACCCTAATACGGTAAAGTTATTTCATATCTTTGTATAAACATAAAACATTGGTAAAATACTCCAAAATGCAATGATTACCATTGCCATATAGTAACATATTCCAAACGGTTGTGATAAGTATTAGTACAAAATAGATAAACCATTATTACATGTAGCTTACTATGAGGGGCTATCCCAAACCTAATGGCACTGAAAAGAATAAAGAATGATTTCCTAGCACATCATGTTCTACCGAAGAGACACTAAATAAATAAATGCTGGGTCTTTATTTCCTTCTTACGTGAGAATTAGCAGAACTAGGCGAATTAGAAAAAGTTAGTGAATTCATGTTTTATAGTCCTCACTTTATCTGAAAGTTTGATGTTCTTGGGAGATCTCTCTCTTCGTGTGTGTGTGTGTGTGTGTGTGTGTGTGTGCTTTGTGTGGTCCTAATAACATTGAAACCCCTATTATTCATTGAAAAGACTTCTTGCTTCAGTTAGTTGAAACAAATATTTACTATGTTTGTTTTATACATGGGGAGTACCAATCATTTATCAGCACTTGCGTTAGGGTTTAAACATACAGATGGACTGAATCCCTTATGGGAGCATAGATTTTCATGGTAAAAGGCTTGGATAGAGATTATTTCAATACAATGTGACAACTGGTTAGGAGAAAGATTATACCAAGTGTTAATTGTTTATTTCAGTATATTTGTCTTCTTTGGCTAAACTAATTCAACCTCTTTTGTGCCACACTATATCACAATCATTTCTTCCTTCATGGAGATATCAGAGCTCATTTTCTCAGTAAGATATTTCTGCTTTTTCCAGTCTTCATACGATATAATACTTAGAATACAGATGATATACAATATAATTAATAATACCTGGAATGTAATCTACACGTATTTTTAGTCCATTTGTCATGTGGGTTCTTACAAAGTTTTGGCACTTTAAGAAATGTATTGACTTTATGAGTTAGTTACTTAGCAAAGCAAATTATATATTTTCATCACATCATCAATTGGTGGTGAGGGTGTGTGTGTGTGTGTGTGTGTGTGTGTTTATGTATACACATATCTCTTTTAAGAGATATTCAAAATGTTCAAAGAGTTGTAAATTAAGTCTATTTATAATATTTTTCATTACTCTTTCCCTCTGTTATTAAATCTATAACAACATGTGTGTGTGTGTGTGTGTGTGTGCATGCTTTGTGGTTTAATGAAGCAGATGTAAGCATTTATTAAATTGATTTTTTTAGAGAACTGATGAGAGAAATATTAAAAATACAAATACCCCTTCACTTTAATTATTTGAAGCCCCAAAGCTTGAAAATTTTGACAGGGAAAAATGGCCTTCCCCCTGAAGTTTGGACAAAAAACAATATATTTGTTCAATGTTTCTGAATTCTGTAGTAACTAAAGACACTTTATAAAGGTTTCTGAGGTCAAGTGTTAAATAAAACAAAAGTAAAGCAATAAACACAGCTGGAGTTTTGTCAAGTCAGTGGCAGATAGCTATAATTTCACCATTTTGTCCTAAAGGGAAGGCTGTGAAAACAAGAAATGTATCTCATTTTCTCATAAAACCTAACTGTTCTATCAAGAAAGGTCAATTTTCACCCGAAAGAGTATCTGTTCAGTACAATGCAGTTAAATACATTGCATGTGTATATGAGGCTCATCTTGCCGTCTGTCTTCATTCTCCTCCCAAAGTTAGCTAAATAGCTGTCAGGCTGGGTTTAAGACATGCATTATACTTAGGGAAAAAATGACTGTAATAATCAAAACTCAGTGCCCATACATTTTGCTACCATGCTATTGTTTGTGTTTGATATATAGAACCATTAAATCAAAACTCCAAAGGTAGAGCGCGGGATCATGTAATTAGAACACGGATAGTGTGTTGTCGTGGGCACAAGGGCTCTGTACTCATTCCTAAGATATCAGAGGGACCTCCAAAAATCCCTAGAACACCAACGCTCCCAAATATCAGGATTGTGTAGGTTTGTCAAAGTTAGCTCTTCCTCCTGAAATGGGACAAGTTCTCCTTGGTCTTTAAGGATATGAATCATGTTTTTCAAAGTTTAAAGATAAATATTCAGATTCTGTGACATTCATGTGTGTGGGCAGAGATGTCATGATGGTGGTCAAAGCCCCTATTCATTACTATTTTAAGTAAATCATATCTACTCCATTGGACTGGGGTCATCCTTGCTTAAATAACATGCATAAAGCATTTTGGGGGGCGTCGGGTAAACACTGTGTTATCAGCATCACAAGATCATCTTGGTTGGGGTGGTCTCTCTTTACTTCTTAGTTATTAGAGAACATCTATGGGGCAGGAGACGTTTAGGTTTGAAAGAATCCTACTCTAATAAAGAGGCTGGCCAACCATGGCCCTCAGATGCCACTTGTTTTTCTAAGGCCTATGAGCCAAGAATGGTTTTACATTTTTCCACAGTTGAGAAAACAAACGAGTAAAACTAACAAATAAAAGAATGAACGTTCATGACAGGTAAACACTAAGTGAACTTCTAACTTCATATGATGTCTATAAATAATTATGTACCCATACTTTTTTTTTAATTGAAACACAGCCCACCCCTTGGTTTACCATTGTCCACATATTCTTTCATTCTATAACAGAGAGCTGAGTATTCATTAAATAATGTTTGCTGAAAATTTAATCATTTCTTTTTCTACAAGTGGTTTTTATGAATTGATCAAAACTAAAATTAATGGGACAAATATTGAGTTTTAAATCAACACAATATGCTAAGTAGGAAATTTTATTGTCTATTCTATATTGTGGATGTTTTAACCAGTTTCACTGATTCTAAAGATAGCTACAAATGCACAGGAGGACTCCAAAGATCAATTTGAAAGTACAAAGAATCAAACGTAATAACAAGCTCTTCTCTTAACTGAGATTTATCAAAAGGTATAATAAGATTGAACTTCTGATACTGCAGAACTTGGACCTGTAAGGAATTTTTTCAGGCGTTTATGACTTTTAATCTCTCTCTACTCCAGTGTATATTCGTACTTTTCTTCCCTAAAGATTTTATTTATTTATTTTGAGAAAGAAGGGCAGAGAGAGAGAGTACAAGCAGGGGGACCCACAGAGGGAGAGGGAGAATCAGGCTCCCTGCTGAACAGGAAGCCTAATTTGGGGCTTCATCCCAGGGTCTTGGGATCATAATCTGAGGCAAAGTCAGACACTTAACAGACTGAGCCACCGAGGCACCCCCATAATAGTACTTCATTTACTCATTCATAACCATGAAATTGTAATTGACAGTCTTATTCATGATTTTAGAGCTCAATGATGTGTGTTTTACCTCTTAGCAAGAAGGCTTGGTTTGAATCCCATGCAGTTGGTAAAGTTATACCCTGGGATTATCTAAGGAAAATGTCATCCTGGAATTTTGTGAATTTAATTTGGAACCACCTGCTGAGTTCCTAGTGGAATATTTGATAATTCAGAATCCATTTCTTCTATTTTTAAGAAGATCAGGAAAAGAAGAAGACACTTCATCATGAAGTCTCTTTCTGACTTTTCTCCCATAGCAAATAGATCTAAAATGAGTCTTGGGGGTGAATATCTGAAAGAAATGTTAGAATTTAAGGCACCATATTAAAACCATAAGTCTAGCAGAGTTTCCTTTCCAAGTTTATCCTAAAGGCTCTGAGGTTAAGAAAAAAATAATCAAATAAATAAAGGTATACATCATATTTTTTAAGGAAAATGATATCCTCAGTGGATACATTTTGACAAATTTTTTAAACTAAGTGTATTTATCCAAGATCCCGTGAATCTTGCTTTCCCCTAACTTAAGCTCATTACACTAATTTCAGATGTGTTTTATCCCCAAAGGAATTCTCAAGATATATAGAACTGAGCTACTCTAAAAGAGCAGGGTAGGATGAAAATCAACGTCTTTATAAGGCAGAAGGATGGCGCAATCGTTGGCAAAGATCTAACATGTGCTTTTTATATTATGGTTTCCCTCATTCCTCATGTGTCACTCCAAAAATTTTATGAGAATATTACTTATGCTATCAAAACATATCCTCAGTCAAGATATAAATTTTCACAGGATAGCCATATATTTAGAAGTTCTACTTAGTGATCCATGAGCCTGTCTCCATATGCTCAGCCTATCTACTTCTTTACCAGGGAGAATAATGTATCAACTGCTGGAAACTTCTTGTTCCCTATTCAGTGTGTATTTGGTCTGCCTCTTTCTCCCACTGTGCATACAGATTATTCTGCTCTAATGTCTGCTGTGCTGTCAGAAGGGTTGAAATAAGAAATGACACATGAGACCGAAGAGAAGACATACCCGGAAGGAGAGCATCCAAGACAACTTAGAAAATAAACTCAAACCGAACCCTGCTATGGTTTTGGAATCCCATGCTTTGAATGTCTGGTGAAACTATTGTGTGCTTGCTTTGTCTATGGCAATTTAACGCAAATGCAAAATTTACCAGCAACTGAGAAGCACTGTGATTCGGAGCCCCACTTTACCTATTTCAATTTAGTTTTATTCTGCTTCAAGACTTTTGATAGCCGACTGATACAAAATTACGCAGTTTTGCAAATCTGTTCTAGTTTTCCAAGCTATCTTCAGATTTGGGGATTACATTTAAAAAACTACATAAGACAAAAATGCAAAAAGATTAAAAAAATAAACCAAACCAAACCAAAACAAAACAAAAAAACTACCAGTCATGTATTAACTGGATTGATTTCAAAATGTGCTCACTATGCAGTTAGTTGTAGATTAAGTAGAGTGGTACAAATAAAAATTAATAAAACAGAATCCACTTAAGAGTCAAAAGGAACACGAAGTATAACTACAGTAAATAGCATTGGATTTATCTTTCACATAGGATTCCTAGCATCCCTTCCCTCTCCCTAGTAAAGAGCTGAGCCATAGACAATATACATAAATCAGGGCCCAGTTGGAACTGGTAGCTCACTGCTTTCCTAGCCTAAGTGCAATCACATTCAGCAGCTCTTCAGGACCCAATATGGTGTTCCTGATCCATCTTTGGTACCTGGCCTTAAAGCATATTATTTCATTTATAAAATCTCACTTGGATTCTCTTCCAGCCGGGCATATTTATTCTCAATTTGGCAAAGCTGGCGTGAGAATTGCAACCTACTTTGTGAAAAAGGAAACACTTGACCAGCCCACATTGAATTGATTATAATAACTTACTTGTCTTTAGCATCAAGATGTTCAATACAGGTTATTAAGAACATGGATCATATTTTAAAAATTCCTCCCAAGGTGCTAGACAAGAAATCTGTGTACTCAAAAATAATTTAAGCACGAAGTAGGACAATATCTTTTTCTTTAACATTCATACCTATTCCTGTATGCCAAAATTTTGAAGCGGTTATAAGTGAACACGTGGATAAATGTAATGTTTTCAATTTGCCATATAACATAAAGCTGAAATTATATAATTAAGGACTTCCAAAAGTATTAGAAATTAACATACTCACTAAACATTTTTAATCTTCCTCATTGTGTGAACAGCCCTCCCTTTCCCATGAGAGTTCACAACGTTGACTGTGCTTTCAAAACAAAATTCCTATATGACCTTTTCTTCCATGCTCTCTCTAAATGAGGGCCATCTCCTTTCTGAAGACCCACCTAGGCCCTACACCAGCAGTCTCAGGCTCAAACACCCTCCTGTCCCCTGGAGAGGCTGAGAAACAGGCCCCACCTCCCTTGGGACAATCTGCAACTCCAAGGCCCTAGTAAAAGTATAGCAGATACCCAGCTCCTGCTAATCATTACCATGTGGGACGGCAGATGTGTTCTACCAGAGTGTTTGCAAACTTGTTTGTTGTGAATCTCCAGGTACTTTTAAGTAAGTCTTGGCATTTGATTCTTTATTTTCCCCCAAATATTTTATGGGCCAGGTCATAACTGGTTACCAGTTTAATCTTGCTCAAGCTGTTTGAGATGAACATTCCCGTTTCCTCTGGGTCTGATAGGAAAGGGTCTCTGACTGATACTTCCTCTTCATCTTTGAGCTCAAACCCAGCCCTGCTGGTCTGGGGTGCATGGATTTCCACAAGCAACCCTGATACTCTGATACAAAACCATCTTCCATTTCCAGCAGTTGAGCCAAACTTCTCAATGCCAGATGACTACCTTTTTCACTTCTGGTTTCCTTATTCTTTCCATTTTCTCCATAATAATCCTCTGCCCTCTGACCTCCCCATTGAGCTCATTCTTACCCTTGATTTTTTAATATCAGCCAAAGCTTGTCTGATTCAGGATTTCTCTGACCACATGTGATTCTCTCTTCCTCTTTCCCTCCTTCTAATCCCTTTGGCTTTATTTTCTGTACCATATTCGCTTGACATTGAATAGAATGACAGAAGTAGTAAATTCAGTTGGAACTTGGACACCATGTGGTCCAGCCCTTTCAAGCAGAGTAGTCCAGACATGAGAACTGACTTACCTGATACAAGTTAAAGGTAGAGAAAAACTCAAATCCTGCTTGTAATCGCTTCTTCTATTCATCTTGTCTTGTCAACAATATTCAAAACTCTGCAAAGACAGAAACCATATTTTGGACATCGTTCATATAACCACTTTATGACAATATCAAATGCAAATAGCTATGAAATTTCTTTTAAACTTTAAAAAGCTGAAGAATTGGGGCACCTGGGTGGCTCAGTTGGTTAAGCAACTGCCTTCGGCTCAGGTCATGATCCCGGAGTCCTGGGATCGAGTCCCACATCGGGCTCCCAGCTCCATGGGGAGTCTGCTTCTCCCTCTGACTTCCCCTCTCATGCTCTCTCTCTGTCTCTCAAATAAATAAATTAAAAAAAAAAATAAAAAGCTGAAGAATTATTATGACTTTGCCCAGAGCTGAAGCACTGAACATTTGGTCAGAGACAAAGAATGAACCTGTGTTCTATAGAGAAGTCAAATATCCGTGATCTGTGAGCCACCACCCGCCACCTCCATTTGGTCTGGGACGCCTTTGTATGCCTCCCACCCCACGCACAGCTGAACCTAGGCACCACCTTTCCTTGGATGAAGTCCATAAATATGGATTCCATGCCATATTGGAATATGGGACCGCCGATGGTGATATCCAAGTCGCCCTAGGCTGCTGTGATGACTTCACTGGAGTGGCTGAACTTGGATTGATCTACCTGCTACCACTTTACATAGCTATAGTGGCTACTTCATCTGGAAAACTAACCCTCCTCATGGTGAAATGTGGATTTGTGAATCCAGATCATACTGTTCACAGAGTGTTCTAATACAGCTTTCGTGATAAGTGCAGTATGTATAAAATGGTGACAAACTTATTTAGTATGCTTATGAACATCAAACGAGACCATAATGATACAATATATTGAACTTGTCAGTTTGGTGAACCACTAGTTCCTGAGCCTTCCAAGCACTGTTTCTCAGTATAATGTTCATTAGTGAATTCATGAAGCCTGTTTTAAATTTTCTCTCCTTGAGTATTACATAAATATCCTAATACCTTTTTGGGTTGTATAAACCATGTTTGTTCTTTCTTCATGCCTTTTGGAGAATGATATAATATGGAAAAAATGAATACGAACTTTAGAACTAGTCAGGCCTGAGTTTGAATTGCAAATCCACAATTTACCTGTCCCTATAAATTACAATTTGCCAAGTACATTACCATAAATTATTTCCTCATTACATGTACACATATATAGTACCCAACACTGGCACCAAATGAGGGTTAAAAACATGCCTGCTGCTGTTTCCTCTCGGTGTTCACAAAATATAGTATAACTCCAGGACCCCTGTGTATAATGGGGAAATAGGCTTGCTTTCTCTATCAAAAACAAAACAGGGAGAATTTTAGCCAGAGCAACTAAGATTAGATAACAAAAAGGACTTCCTGGACGCTTACCCTAATCAACAGAAGATCACTTAAGTGGTGGCTTTCATGCCCTTGGTGGGAATTAGTGAGAAACACAAAATTAACTTAAGAAGCTCCCTTCTCCATGCTTATTCTCACAAAATTGTGTGGCTTAGTAGTTCTACTTCTCCAAATGGACCCAGCCATATTTTAAAGAAGACCTGCCATTAAGTGACTGGCACAAAGTAGATTTTTTAAAGGCATAAGATGCAATAGAAAATGAAACAAAATGTAAAGTCAAAGTCTGATGATCTTGAAGGGGGCCCTGAGACTGTTTCTATGGCTCACACACCTTCTACTTCTTCCATTTTCACATCGGGATTTCAAGTATGGGCACCACGCTCAACTTGTAAGGATTTTAGGGAGAATTAAGACTTGAACAGGGCCTCCACTCCTTTTGTTAATCTGGCAAGTGCCACATGTGGCAGTTAATAGACTCTTCTGCTCTTATCTTATGAAACTCACATGTCTCTGAAAACCAGCATACAACAGAAAAACAAACTGGATTCTGGCCACAGCTCAAGAGCTAAGCCAGACTTTGGTTTCTGCTGTAGAATTTCCTGGCCTGGGAGTAAAAATTCCATCCTTAAGCCATGCTGTCATTTAGATGAGTTCCATTGTAATGTCATATCTACAAACCAGCATTTTCTGAAAAGGTCCTTGTTCCATTTGGTGCTTTCCTGAGGAAGCTTTATCAGTGTTCTGATGTACAGTAACCTGATAAGCCTTTACTTAGCACCCATATATCACTCTTTAACCTTTAAAGAAGACTGCAGGCAGCCATGCCTTCCCCATTTGGCTAATGATAAAGCATTCACCACTATTTGAAGCAGATTAACCAGGAACCTTTTTGGCAGAAACTTAGGTTTCAAGCTTTAGTAAAAGCTAACAATAATGTCAGACTCTGCAGAACTACTTATTTATATGTGCAAAGATTTGAAATCTTGCAAACTTAGGTATACACATAAGTTTATATTTCACAAAATCAGGATCTGATGCAATTATGTTAGCTTAAATTAATGTGTCTTTATAAGAAAGACTTATATCTCGATGCATAAGTGAAATCTCCAAAAACAGTTACACTTTAAAAATAAGTATACCTTCAGGGCACCTGGGTGGCTCAGTCAGTTAAGCATCTGTCTTTGGCTCAGGTCCTGATCCCAGGGTCCTGGGATTGAACCCCCATTGGGTTCCCTGGTCAACCCTGAACCCCGCTCCCCTACTCATGCTCTCTCTCACTCTCTCTCTCTCTCTCAAATAAATAAAATATTTTTTTAAAAATAAATAAATACATCATTTATAATGACTTTGCTTCATATCTAGGCTATTTGCACTTTAAGTATGTATAATGAGCAATGTTCAGAAATATTATGGTAAACAATTTTTGTGGTTTGGCACATTATTAAAATCCACGTCAAACATTCTCAGAGACAGAAACATTTTATTAAAAATAATGGTATAAAATAAAATGGTATCAAGTGAGTGATGAAAACAGTTTATGATCCAAAACTCACAATGAGTCTTATACCACCTAATGGGACAGGACTGAAGCACATGGCAGCATCATCAAGACTTCCCTAGATTACATGACGAAACAACCCACTGTAATCAAATTTCGAGAGGTCCTCATTTTTACTCACTTAAATTTAGTCATGGGCAGGATTTTCCTTAGAAGAAATTTGGAACTTGTCCTTGAATGACAGGTGATTATTTTTCAGGCTCTATAGGTGGAGGGACACTCTGAGCAGAAGGGATAGAAAGATGGAAACTGAAAGCCTCAAAGAAAACGGTATGTTCAGGGGAAGTCCGATACTGTGCTAGAGAATGGCCAGTGTGCTGTCTAGCGCACGTCATGTGAGGACCTGCGGAAGGAAAAGGGGGTTGGGCCAGATTTTCATGCTCCTGCTATCCTCTACACTGGAGTTTTTGGCTTGGATCTGTTAATAGTGGAGCATTATACTCATTTTTAATCAGAAGATCAACCTGAGAATCAAGCAAGCATCACTCCAGAAGTCACTAGAACATAGATCTTCAACCTCAGCTATGGGGTGCGCAGTCCCTAGTCTTTCACTAGGACCGCCCAGTGATTCTTACGCTCACTGCACTAGGAGATGTTTAGCCAGAGGGCAACACACAAAACAGAATAATTAAAAATCCGTCCACAAGCTCAAATATAGACTTAACTCCTCTTCATTTGGACCGCAAAGGCATGTGTTTGTATAAATTATCCTTGCTTACATCATGGAGTGCATCTACCAAACTGAAGATACTCTACCCTCTTAGTTAAATGCTATTAACCTTCTAGCAGTTAATAATAATGATAATGGGGCACCTGGGTGGCTCAGTCAGTTAGGCTTGTGCCTTCCACTCAGGTCATGGTCTCAGGGTCCTGGGATCAAGTCCCCCATTGGGCTCCTGCTCAGCAGGGAGCCTGCTTCTCCCACTGCTTGTGTTCTCTATCAAATAAATAAATAAATTCTTTAAAAAAGCAATTGTGTATATGGCATTATAGGTTTGTCTGAAAGAAAACTAAATATATACCCATGTTTATATAAATCTAGCACATTATTTAATTATCGGAAATAAGAGAGTGATCCCCTGCCTCCATCCAGAATCTTTACAAATGAGTAGTCACATTCATTCACAAGCAGCAAGGTCACCAGAGGGCTGTCAAGTTTTCTTCTAAACTGGTCTTCTTTGCCTGGATTTTGGCCACAGGGAACAGGGCCATTCTCGGCCTGTGTCACAGCAGAAATGGAAAGTAATCCACGGGGACATGTGTTCAATGGAATTGACAAAGCAGTTAGACCCACACATATTTAGCGCCTGGAGTCAACTCTACTAAATTCTATCCAAAGTGCTGATGGACTGCTGGGTTCAGGAAGCATTCCACTTCTAGATTCTCTGAGTATCTCAGAAACTGTCTGGCTTCCCTCTGACTGCATTTGGTTTACTTGAAGCATATGCATGAACGAGATTTTAAGACCAATGCCATAGAGCTGTGAAACCTGACCCATTAACTTTTAGGCTGGGTCACTTTAGTGACCTCCATAGCAAAACATCTTGTTTCATTGTAATATTTTCACAGGCTGCCAGTCATCTTGACTGATTGGGTGTATGCACGTCCCCTTCTCTGACTACTGCTGATGAATCCTTTCACTTCTCTGTTTATTTGAGTGTTGGAGTTGATGGACAGACCCTGACACATCTCAATGGCCCAGGTAGCTGGCGATGTTCACTGCTCTTCTGTGTTCTAGTGCCTGTAAGTGCTTTTAAAGGCAGGGGAAGTAAAATGTTTTCCCAAATACCATGCAGTTCTATTCTCTGAGTGTTTAACATGTATAAGCACAGTGCATACAAATCACAATATAAATTCCTCACCCACTTATTTTTTTTTTTTTCTTATGGGTTGGAAGCTGAGCTGTTATAAATTATCGAGTAGTTCCTCTGAGTTTTTCTCAAACTGTGGTCTGTGAACCAACACAAGTCCAAAACATAATGGACAGTGATGATAGGCATTTAGAATTTGTAGTTAACATCTTGGAACCTTTCACAGAAATTTGGCACTGCCAGGACACCCATCCCTTACTGGATTCATCTCATGGAGCTGGACAGAGATGACTCATGGCTTGGTTGGACTCAGAAAAGTGCGTGTGTCACAAGCTGCGAATGTGCCATGTGCACTAGACCAAACATTGTTATGTTGGCCCATAACAGAGTGGAAATACATACAAATCAAAACTTGCTTTTTCATCAGAGACAATTTGGGAAGCCCCATCACTCTGCATATCAGAGGGAGAGTTCACCTTGAGAGTAACAAAACTCTCTTGCCCCTGCATTTTAACTCACTCATGTCGTTTAGATGTAGCTGCTCCTTAAGCCAAAGTTGGAAAGTACATGGGAGAAGTCTGGAAAGTTAAAGGCTTGTGAAAGCTAAAACCACCTGAAAGTCAACGGATGGTTCTATTGATTTTTATAGATTTTTCAGAGAGAAGAGAATTCAAAAATAGATGAGTACAGCTCAGCAGCCAATTACTAAAATATCATGATAAGGTCTACCCTCGTTCTAAAATTCTGTGATTTTGATGTCAAGCATGAATCTGTATAAGACACATGTAATGTTAAATGAGTATAGCGGCAGGAGTTAGCACGTGAAACGTGGAGGTATTTCTGGTTTTATGGAAGATGATTTAGCTTTGAAATAAAAATGATTGAGAACTGACCCCTGCTCTCCCACTCACTATCCACAGCAATCTGTAGCAAACTGCTTTCTCTGTGTAATGGTTTCATCATCTATGATATGTTTTCTGCATAGATCTTGTAGATAACCTGACTCCATATATGTATTCAGTAAGAAGTAGTTTTGAAAATTAGAAATATTTCTACTTTTATGTAATTAGTGGTTTCTTCATATTTCAATAAGGGATGTTTTTAGTATAGGACATCAAATCCTGAAACCTTTTGAGAAGCCTCTTATTTTAGTAACCCCATAATGTTCTTTAGCTCAGCTGAATCTTGGTGGGGGTGGAGGAGCGGAAACCAACCTTGGCAAGTTACACAGCTCTTGAACAGTAAGCATAAGAGGAGCGAGATTTGGGAGTGAATTGGGTTGTAACCAATCTTTGTATATATGTTTACACATTTGTGTGTTTATGTTTGAAAGCACGTGTACATCTGTGTGCATGTGAGGTTGGGAGCCCATTAAAATCACAACCTCTACATACACATATGCTGTGAAGTTGGGAATGAAAATTAAAAGAAAAATACTTCTTTGAAAGTATGTTTGCTTAAAATTCACAACCACTGCAACAATTAGGTTCTGGTTTTGCCTGTCAGAGGGCAAAAGAGTATCATTTTTTGTGTTAGAGCTTTAAAATCAAAACTGCATGCACTGTAGACTGAACAATAAACATCCACGGAGAGAGGTTTCTAATTTTGGTTTTTATATTAGTATCAAAGGCCTCATAAGGCTGTGGGAAAGAGATAATAAAAATAATGTGGAATGTTTAAGATTATATATTTCCCAGCTCTTACATATTTATATCATCTTAATTTTCCATCAACACTCTCAACAATGCTTTTATGATAGAAATCCTTGCATAAATGAAACTTAGAGATTCATTTGAGGAATACGGCATCATTAGTCCATGGAACCGTAGCATGAAATTAAGGAGGACAAATACCTGAATTAAGATCTACCAACTAATGACTCTGATGAACAAAATTAATAAGAGAAGGAGTTTAACAACTATAAGAAGTGGAACTTGTCTGGCTTGTTCTGGGGTAGAAAGCTTGAGGTCATCTTGACTGGAGCCAGGCAAAGAAAGAATATCAAATAAAACAAAAATACCTGGTATGCAGAAATTGGGCTCTCTCCTCATTGTGTACACAAACTGTATCGATTCATGGACTTCCTGTTTTAACTTCCACAGTCCCACCATTGTGCTTTCCACAATCACTGTCTCTTACGTCTTAAAAGCCAGAAAGCACTTGTTTCCCTCAATTCAGCACTTTAGTATTTGTTCACATTTCTCTAGAAATCTTTCACATGTGTTGGCTTATCCTTTCACTATTGATCAAACTTCTTTGTGGAAAATGTCATGTAAGCCTTTTGTATCTACCACAGAAACTATGGAGTATCTGACACATGGTAGATACACTGAAAATGAATTCTGTGAAGAAAAAAATCTGTGACAGCAGAGCACACTCTATCTATATTCACTCCAGAAAGTTTTGCTAATTATCACTTTTCCTGATGATATCTTTATGTATATGCATGTGTTGGGTAGAAACAAAAATCACAAGTTTCCATAGTATATAATTTGGTTACACAGGTTTAAGGGGAAAAAAAACAACAAAAAACCTGAGTCATGCTGAATATCCTGAACTCCTAACCAAGAGCTGATCATAAATAATTTTTAGTTATTACTAAATGCTACTTATATGTCACCACAAAAGAATGATTGGCATGTGGTAGGCTTTACTTAATTCTATGCTAAGACCCAAGTTAGTTTTAAGCAGATACAGAACAAGATCATATTTTTCATTTAACTCTGAAAGAGCAGCTCTTAAGGAATGAAGAATAGGTAGAGTCTACAGAAACTATGGAAAATGTTAGGAAGTGTTTGGTATTCTATTTAGTTCCCAGTTTGTTTAAATCCCAATCTACCCCTACTTTTAGGTCACACTCTACCTTTCTCTGTCCACACATTTTAAAGAATGTTTAGATATAGAAGAGATGACTGTAACATCCCTGTGCAAGTCCTCCTTTCATATAGAGAAAAAGCAAAACACAACAAAACCAGAGAAATTGCTTTTATAACCTGCAACTCTTACAAAAAAAAATGATATCTAAAGATAGTGCTATAAGAACATACAGAATAGTCATACTATATTAAGAACTCATTAATTTATTCATTCTTTATTTATAATGTTAGTCACCATTTTAGAAAGATAGTAAAGAATGGAGGCATTTGTCTCAAAAACACTGCAATCCATCCAGGAGTGGATAGTGGATCACTGACCCACAGTGCAGTGAGTTTCGGACACAGCATGGACTCCATGAGTAGGGCTCACAATGAGCATCTGAAATGTTTAGTATCAAAGGAAACACAGCCATCTCTTATCCTCCAACATTCTTAGTCTTCCATAGACACTACAAGCTCTCAAACCCCACCTTAAGCACACTGAGGGCAGTATCTCTATGCAGACGTAGACTCAAACATTCTTTAGTGACATTTTTAAAGCCTGCTTGAATAGGAACGCTTGATTTGACAGACAGTGCATTTAATCTCTGTAGCTAAGTGATTGAGGGGGGGAAAAAACAAGCTAAGACATACTGAAGACTCAAAGTAGGTCAAAAGCTATTATTAAGATCATCTTCTTGGAGTAACTCTTTAGGGCCAGTGAGTGAGTGGTATCATCCTTCTGGCTTTTGAGAACCCCCATCCTCTGCTTCCCCAAGGCTCTTCAGACTCCTCACCGCCCTCGGCTCTGTGTTCCACCCACGAATACTGCACCTCAAAGTAACTTCTCCCCACCACCAGCTATCAAAATTTCTATCTCTTTAATGGAAATTATATCAGGTATTTGGAAAAAAGTAATCTGATTTTTAAGCCATCCCATACTAAAACGAAGGTGACTTTTCTGTAAAGCTTAAAATATACCACAGGGCTGGTTGTATTTTGAAGAAAACACCTGTAGACCCAAATACATTCCTACTTGCAAGAATTTCTTCAGGGAGATAGAGCTACTCTGCTGTGATGGACCCCTCTGGATTTCTTCACTCTGTCCCGTGCCAGGGAGCACCATGGCCTCTGTTGAATGTGGCCTTGAAGCTCCTCCCTGATCCATTCAGCACATGGTGAAAACAGGTACAAATGTCTGCTCTCTGCTTGTTCTATTTATTCAAATCAGATTTCATTCTTTTGAGAGATATGAAGTTCTTAAAACCACTGTTAAGAAAATCTGCATGTCTGCACCTACCAATTCTGACCACAAGAACGGCCAGTTCAGCTCCTGAGAGCAGGACTACCTGTTAGCAAGTCGTTCCCCTGTCGAACGCTCTCCCAAAGGTCCCACAGATGGGCTGAGCCACAGCTGGTCACTCTTAACTCTGAAATATGGAAGGACACCTTTCACATTTTTGTGTACTGTCTTGTATTATAATTACATACGCTTGCCCTTATCCTATGCTGGAATGAAAGGTCTTTGAAGGCTTGAAATCCAACTAACACATCTTAACACCTCTCTACCCTCTTTGCCCTTGTTCACACGGACAATCACAAATATGTGCTAATTAACACAAGGATGCGATCCTTCTAATTGCTTTGACTGCTATACCGCTCTGTTAATAGCAGCTTCAATATTTTAGGAAAAGGCACATACAGTATGAGTTGTTAACAGTCTACCTCTGGTTAAATCTAGATGGATGACAGAAAAAGAAATTACCAAAATGAATGAAGTCGGAAGGTACTTCTCTTTAAGAAAAGGCTGATAAGGTCACTGACTTGCAGCAAAATTGTATTTGGATATTTCTCGTCCCCTTCTGCTTCTTTAAATAAGGAAGAAAAAATGTTTAAGAGTGGGAAAGTTCAAAAGGCAAGCTCAGGCCTTCCCTTAATGATAGTTTGCTCTGGACTGTATTAAAAACAAGAGCAGAGATCACTGAAAATTTTGATTTAGCTCTTATGGAACACATCCCTTCTCCTCAAATGTCTTCTGCATCCAAAATGAGGCCATTTTACCCATTAGTGGGGAAAAAAAAATCCATTTTGCCTTTTTTTTTTGGGTTCATTTTCATCTCAGGAAAATAATACAAATCTTGGCCTGTGGCATTTCCTGTGGCTTATTAACCAGCTGGACCTCAAGCCATTTCGTCCTGTCAGGCAAGCATTAGTTCCCGGGAAACACTCTCTGCCTGGATCATTATTGCAGAATTAAGAACATTTTGTGTTCCTTCAATGTAATGTATCAATTATTGAGGAGAAATAGAAGACTGGGGAAAAAACAATGACATTGTATAAAAAAAGAAAAAAAAGGAAGAAAATGAGCATTCTTAGGAGTTTAATAACTGTCCTTCAAAAGAAAAGTAACCTCCAAAGTAAGCTGCTAAAGATCTTACTTTGATACTTCTACTGGAAAATTTGGCAAGTTTGAGAAACGACAAAGAATACAATAAAGAAGACATGTGCCCTTAAATGAAAGAAGAAAAATCATACAGAATGGGCTCAGTCCTTTGGATTGTAAACTGCACCCTTTGAATAGCATCTCCAATGTAAGGAAGCAGGCAAGCAAGCAACCAAGATTATGGAGATCTTTTGGTTTAAAGAAAAGAAAAAAAAAAGAATAAGTCCCCTTCACTTCTTCCATCTCTTTATGATTGACAGACTTACTTTGTATTAGGAGGGTGAGTAGAGAGAAAGGGACCCTATTTACACATATCCTGTGCAACAACTTAATGCCTCTGTAAATCAGAACGAGTCAGAGAGCAAGAAGCTGAAATCAAGGTGACTGAATCAATTTTAATAATGTTCTTAAGGAAGAGAATATTTAACCCAGGAAATGGTTCTGGCCGTCCTATTATTTTGACTGACTCTGCTTAGTGGCCTTGCCCAGCCCATCACACTGTAAACCACCCATCCCCATTCTCTCCTTCCCTCCTTCACTAAGGCTGAGAGCAGGCAGGCCCCAGTGGCCCACAGTGGAGTTGTTTACACTCAAATAAGAGAAAAAAAGGGTGAGGGAGAGGAAACAATTGAAATGATTCTTTTACTTACAAAGGGAGGTATAAACTTTCAATGAGCAATCTGGCCAAGCTGTCATTTGACAAGGACTTTTCATCAGGACATAGAGCATAGACCGTGTGTGTTTACATTCAAAATTCACACTCAGAAAAATAAAAATTCTGAGATTTTTTTGCTTTGGGTCATTCTGTAAAAAGACATTCTGAAACACTCCTCTGGTCAGATTCCCTTTAATATGTAAAGTTAGTGCAATTTACATGGGACTTATTTTATTTTTTTAAAAAAACTTTACTTATTTATGTATTTTCTGAAAGAGAGACAGCGCAAGCAAGCGAGTGGGCAAAGGAACAAATGGAGAGGGACGAACGGACTCTGCCCAGAGCATGGAGCCTGGCAGGGGACTCGATCTCAGGACCCTGAAATCATGATCTGAGCCAAAATCAAGAGTCGGATGTTTAACTGACGGAGCCACCCAGGTGCCCCGACAATTTACGTGGACTTTTTACACTGGAGTAACTTTCTCAATGCCAGGACAGGCAAGGTCACATCCTGGGGAGCCCCTTGGCCATTTCCCCCTGTGTATTTATTTGGGCTGGCAGTTGCATATTGAATATCCGAATTAGATGCAGATTTTATAACGTTGGGAATTGTTGTTTTTTTTTTAAGATTTTATTTATTTGACAGAGAGAGAGATCACAAGCAGGCAGAAAGACAGTCAGAGAGAGAGGAGGAAGCAGGCTCCCTGCTGAGCAGAGAGCCAGATGCGGGGCTCGATCCCAGGACTCTGAGACCATGACCCGAGCCGAAGGCAGAGGCTTAATCCACTGACCCACCCAGGTGCCCCTATAATGTTGGAAATTATATGTAGAACTTTGTTTCTAAAAAATCTGTAAATAGGGGTAGTATTCTCAGTTGGCATCAGTTAAGGAAAACAAAGTCATGGCAACCATTTATAGGGGAGCAAAGACTCCTCCGTTCATTGTGGTCTGCTCAGCATCCCAGGGTATGTCTATGGTCTAACAGCAGGTCCAATTCATTCATTTATATTAGAGTTTGGTCAGTGTGCATTTGTATTTAAAACTGTTGATATACCATTTCAAGCAATTTTGTTAGTAATCAGTGCAGTAAAAGCTATTAAAATATGGATTCTTTGATGAACGTGTAGCTTATATTATTGGAGCACCATACCTTGTGCATCGTAATCAATGTTTGTTAAGCAAATAGACTGCGATTTGTTTTAAAGTACTTCTGTTGACAGCCTATCTAAAATTGTTTTGTGTTAATAAATAGGCTCTGAAAAGCACTAGATAGTTATAAATATTCATATGACTTTACATATTCATTTACATTCCAAATTCACAACATATGTCCCTGAACGCTCGTGTGCCCAGTGAGTCAGCAGACCCTGTGCCTGGTCTGAGTGTCAGCTCCTTTTCCTGCTATGACTCCATCAGATACAATCAAGTCGGTTGTAAATGAGAAAGCATTTCTACCTTTGCCTGTTACTGTCTTCTACGTATGACGAGGGGTTCAGCAGGCAATTTGCTTTGCCCTTGTAAACTCAAAAATCACAATCTAAGTATCCACAGCCTCTCTCTTTAGAATAATCTACTACAATCAGACGGTCCCCTAATATCTGATTGGATATATCATCTTGACGGTACTTACTACTTGATTGAATCATAAATGGCTATAATCACAACCTCTTCATATTCCACATTTTAGCCAGAACAGATGATGGGAGGTGCAGCCTACTGACTGTCAACTCTATATATATTAAGCAAATAATATAGATAGGTCACTATCAACAGACACTGTTCGAACAATCCATACATACACATATGGGTAATATGGATTATAGACACCCACACCTAGTGCCTATGCTGCTTTATTTTCCTTCTCATCCATTACCAGAAACTCAGTAAGACCTCTGTCGAGGTCAAGAGGCTTCTCCTCTGAAGCTTCCTCCGAACACTGTGTCGTCTGTGACCGGGGATTCTGTCGTTCCTCCTCCTTACAGTCCAGCCTATTCTGACACCAGTCAAGCTCAGACACAGACTTCACTGCAGTTTAGTCAGCTGTGTTCAAGAAATAGAAGAAAAATAGAAATAGGAGGGGTGACTGTGCCCCTCCCAAAGGGGGCAGCGTGCACAAATCATACTGCCACGGCTAACGTAATCATGATACCAGGGGAGTCAGTGAAGACAGAGACATTTTTCAGAATCAGCAACCTTCAAAAAAATGAATTGACAACATCAATGCTCGAAAAGTCGTGAGATCTCAGTTTCTCGATTTAAATGTCGCATTAAATAGTTACATCTAGAAAACGAATTGTATGTGCAGAATCACATCTGTGTTGAGGGGTGCCTCTCTCTCTCCCAGAGCTGGGACTTCCAACTCAGCTCTCAGGCTGTACTCTCCCCAGGTGACTTGTTTGAAGGCTTTTGACTGAAGAGCAGGAAGAGCTTAAAACAAAACCCCACCAGTAAGTGGTTTTTAATGAAATTGAGTGACATCGTGTTTCCACCTAAAATACTCACGGATTCTACATGAGCATAAAGAGAGAGAGGACACCATTATGTGTATTGATTAGATATTGTAGAAATTTTAGTAGAATTGTAGTTTACTAATATATATGAAATATCAGGAGGTGTGATATATTTAAGTCAGGGGTATTTCCCCTAAGATAAAAACGGCTAAGTGTTTCTTGCATCCCAAACACCATTTATTTCTGTTTTAGTGGCTATTGATTTCATCATCAGCGCTGGTCAGTTATATTACAGCTAGAGCTGAGTTATGGTAACTCATAAAAGAGCCAGAATGGGAAGACAATGAGATTTCCAGATATTCAGTGAGGTGCTTTCCACTTAGCAAAACATACAATATTTTCTGGGTTTGGTTGTAGTATTCTCTTTGGCATAAATATTGACTCTGTGGTAATCCTAACCCAGTCTTGCTTATTAACAAAGACAAGTATTGTGTATCATTTTTTTATGGGTGGGGAGCTGCACTTAGAAGCAGATCTCATCGACCTGCAGTGAATGTAGGTTACTCAAAGTCTAAACTTCTGACAGCCAAAAGCATACAATGATCTTTCAACATTTTTACCTTATTTATATAGATTGGGGACAGTGCTTTATTTATTTTTTTTTTTATTTTCTTAAGGTTTTACTTGTCAGAGAGAGAGAAAGCACAAAACTAGGGGAAATAGCAGGAAGGGGGAGCAGCAGGAAGGGAGAACAGCAGGCAGAGGAAGAAGCAGGCTCCCTGCCAAGCAAGGAGCCCAATTCTGGACTTGATCCCAGGACTCTGGGATCAGGACCTGAGCTGATGGCAGATGCTTAACCAAGGGAGCCACCAAGGCATCCCTGAGAGAGTGTTTTAAGATCACATGACCATGCAGACCTGGTTGATGTTAAGCATGCACACACGGGAGAATGTTTTGAGTGGGGCAGTCTCTCATGCTGTCTGGGGCAGGGGGGGTGCAGGGTTTGGGGCAGGGGGTAGGGGGAGGTTTATCCCTCTATCAGACAGAAAATGCTCTGAAATGTGTGTCTCCTTCCCCCATCCACTTTGCACTCATCCCATCCCCATCCCTCTACCCGCTTCTTAGGTACTGCAAGCTGTGGGAGAGCTTCAAATGCAAATCTGATCCAGTCCACACCAAATCCCTTCCTTGGATAGTTCAGGATCCCTCTGGGCCAGGCTTCCCCACAGCCTGCTGCTGCCCCTCAGCTGCCCCCAGGCCAGGCTCCTGTGTCAAGTCTCAGCCTACAGATTTTTTGCAGCTCAGTCAGGGATTCCTCAGGAAGGTTTCCCCAGTCTCCCAGTCGGAGCCCGTTGTGTTGCCTAATCCCTCTCTTTTGGAATCATCGTTGTCTAAATTTGAATCAAGTATCCAATGATCAATGTTTATATCACATTGATACTGTTTTCCCGGCTAGGACTGTAAGCTGAGTAGGGAGCTCAGTTTTGATCATCACCGTAGACTCAGAGCCTAGAAAAGTGACTGCATGGAATGAATAATCCATAACTATATGGTGTATCAAAGAACAGATATTTGCCCTTATGGGCAAGCAGAATTTTGTAGTACCTTTATTAATTACATTTTTCCACATAGGAACAGCCTTGACAAACCAATTTTAAGTTGTGACACCATTGGCTCATTTGTTTGGTTTAAATATATTAAATCTGGGGTGCTTGGGTGGCTCAGTCGGTTAAGCATCTGTCTTTGGCTCAGGTCATGATCTCCAGGTCCTGGGATCGAGCCCCATGCCAGGCTCCCTGCTCAGTGGAGAGTCTGCTTTGCTCTCTTCCTCTGTCCCTCTGCTCCCACCACCCCCACTCATACATGTTCTTTCTCTCTCTCCCTCTCAAATAAATAAATAAAATCTTTTAAAAAAATCAGATTTTATAGATAAAATCTGAAGTTTATTTGAATTTAGGAAAATACTAAATGGATTGATAAATAACAAGTGAGTCATAAAGATTACCAGCATATACCAAAAGAATATCACTCTCACCAAAAAGAAAGGAAAAAAAAAAAGACAGTAGTTTTCTAAGAGTTTTTTCAAATCTGGTTTTAAATTATGATAATGATTATTCTAAAGTACCAAATGGAAATCCAAATATATGTAATATTTTCTAAGCCTCCCTACCTCAAGTTTATTTTTTTTATCTTTTTATTTTTTTTAAAGATTTTGTTTATTTATTTGACAGACAGAGATCACAAGTAGGCAGAGAGGCAGGCAGAGAGAGAGGAAGGGAAGCAGGGAAGCAGGCTCTTCGCTGAGCAGAGAGCCCGATGTGGGACTTGATCCCAGGACCCTGAGATCATGACCCAAGCCAAAGTCAAAGGCTTAACCCACTAAGCCACCCAGGAGCCCCACCCTACCACAAGTGTAAACGTAGAGAATGTCAACCATCTATTTGATGATACTAGAAGAGCACGGTATAATGACATGATGAAAAAATAGGATTTTCCTCCCTCTAAATCCTTAATGAATTCCTGAATAAACCACTTGAAGTTCTAAAAATAACTTAATTAACAATTTTGTTATAAATATTAAATTAGATACTGACTATATATAAAAGTCTATAGAAAAATATCAAGAAAAATTGTTTTTTGTTTTTTGTTTTTGTTTTTGTTTTCTTTTTTTTTGTTATTCCAATACTGTCAGTATGATTTCAAAATTCTTTTCACTTTAGATTTTAGGACAGTTAAGTAAAACAGATCAGCCAGGTCTGTAGGGCCTTGTGTAGGTTAAATTTAACCTGTTATTTTCATATCAAAAATACAATTTGGGAAGATCTGACAGATTTGAAGACACACACATGGAAATGGACAAGATCTTGCTACCTGTTTAATACCTGCTGCAGTTTCAAAGCTACGCTTTTCTCAGTTACTTTTAAGTATGAGGATTTTTTCCAAACCTTGAAGTACCTTTTGACTTTTTATTTGAAAATGCACATGCATGTGCATTCTTGAAAGGCAGAGAAATGAGGAACGTTCTCATCTGAGTTAGAACCAAATAGAGTGAAGGCAGCTGCCGTGAGCTTTCTTATCACAGTTATGGCCTGACATGAGCTGGAAAACATCGGGAGCATTAAGAGGCTGCCCCGTCTCATCCCTGTCACCTTCCACTATGACTTCCCCTCTACAGGAGACACGGCACACCACATAACAGGATTCAGGGTGCGTCCTCAGTCATTACTTGATTACTTTCTACAACCTCGATCGATTTTCCAGAGCCTGATCAATTCAGAGACACTGTTTGATATCCTGAAGTGGCCCAAACCCCTCTGGTCACCACGCTTTGCTATTCCGTTACTCCTCCTGTACGTGGATAATTTTTCTTTTCTCTCTCTCATTTTTTTTTTTTTTTTAGATTTTTTTAATTTATTTGACAGAGAGAGATCACAAGCAGGCAGAGAGGCAGGCAGAGAGAGAGGGTGGAAGCAGGCTCCCTGACGAGCAGAGAGCCCGATGCGGGGCTCGATCCCAGGACCCTGAGATCATGACCCGAGCCGAAGGCAGCGGCTTAACCCACTGAGCCACCCAGGCACCCCCTTTTTTTTTTTTTTTTTTTAGATTTTAATAATTTTTCAAAAGAATTATTGTAAAGAGTCATGTTTTGTAAGAGTTACTTTTCAAAATTGAAAGAAATGTTCTGTCTCAATATGCTCTGAAATTAACAATATAGGCATTTTGACGGACTTCAGATACATTCTGTTTAGGTAACTATATCATTGGAGCATTATCTCATCCAGGGTTCAAGTCATTTCTTCACGAAGCTGCACTCTCTTATCAAAAATCAATACTTACCTCACATTGTCAGTAGGGATTTTTAATGCAAGCAGAATAGTGATTTTTTTCCCCCTACAGGTGTTCTTTCCAAAGGGGGAAGAAATGGTAACTATTAATCAATACAAAATTTAATGCCATGCCGGTGGAAGAAATGTGTCCTTGTTTAAAGCAGTATTTTCAGAACCCACATTTACTCTTTAGCATGGAAAGAAAGTACCTTCTGCCTAGATGATCGTTCAAACCCTTTGCATTTCTAGAACCAAATGGAGCTATAATCTCTTTTCCATAAATCCCAATTCCAGAAAGTCTTTATTCCTGGAATTATGTTACAGTCTCTTTAAAACCAGATTTGGAGAGATGGTATACAGAAATTTTTCAATGAATCCTTAGCTAGCTTTAAATTTTATATGCATACTTTTTCCTATCCTAGATATTTAATACACAAATGGAATTTATTTCCACACATTTGGCTGTCTTATTTCTGCACAGAACTATTATGGGTGTGAGTTTAAGAGACATCTTGCATTAAAAAGGCTATTTATAAAATTTTCCTATAGACACTCGTGAAGAGAATGTTATTAACCAACCATATTGACTTGTAACTCTAGACACCATTCCCCTATTAGCCTGGCTGTTCACACATAGATAACCTAAAAAGAAATTTAGGTTTATTTAAAATTAAAGAGTATTTGAAATTTTAAGATCAAATGATTAAATATTAGTTAGAAGTATACAAATTAGCGTATGGCAAAGGGCCAAGGATATTTAGGGAGACTTCATTATTTAAAAAAAAAACTTGGCAGTAAATGGAGCAAATTTAATGAACTGCTGGCTGATATAATCTTAAACTATGTATTATATTAATTTGAGATGTGATACATTTTATATATTAATGTGATGATAACTATTTAATCTCCTTAGAACTTTTCAGTCAGTCTAAATCCCTTTATTATAAAGAACATCTATAATTACACTGAGAAAAATTTGAACAGTATAATTGAGAGGAATCACTTTGTCCATTTCAATAGAGTCCTTTTAAGCAATGATCATTAAAATTAAAAATATCACATTTACCGAGAAAAATCCCATTAAAATGTCTGTTTATCCTGCACAAATATTCAAATGTTTTGACTAACAATGTGTTTTTTTCTTGCTGAAAAACAAAATAATGTTTATTTTTTCATTAAAAAAATATTAAAGTCCTAAATATATAACACAAAACCTACCACAGAGGCCAAAATTAAAAAAATAAATAAAATAAAGATGTTATTTTTGGCAATACACTGGGTCAAAAAAATAAATAATTATAACATCCAGTGCTGTTGAGTTTGAGTGGCAACAGTTGGAATGAAGAAATAGCAAGAATTTAAATTGATACAAACCTTTGCACGGCCTTTTGGCAATCCTATTTTTTTTTATGTGAAGTGTGACTCAGTAGTGAATTTAAATACTATAGTCTTCAGGAATGTGCAGCATATCATAGGTGGAAAGTATGGTAGATAAACTCATGGACCAACAAAGAGAAAAAAATGGCTAGATGCTCACAGAGGTGTTGCTCCTCTTGGGAGGAAATGTACACAAATCAGATAACCACTGACCCTGACTGACTGACATATGGAGATAATACGTGGCCACTGAAAGGAATGAGCATATCTATGTACATTGATATAGAATAAACACACAGAGCCATGGAGAGGGACACACCCATAAGAATAAAACACGTTTAACAAAATATAGGTCACCGTTGTCAGATAGTAAGATGTTCGAATCAGCAACATGTGAATTTGTTTTTTAAAATATTTCTCAACTATGAGGAAAAAGACAGCCAGGAAGACAGGGCCTCTGAGGAGCCAGCATCGCAGACAGGAAGCAAAAAGTCTAGAATAATAGAGAGATGTTTCCAACAAAGCCTGGCCTGAATGGGTCCCGAAGTATTTACAACATTTAATTAGACCATTTAGTTAAAACTTTTCCCTAAAATGAGAGAATAAAACCTTTCTTATATAATAATAAAAGACAAACTCTACTACCATATATTAATTGACTGGCAAGTAACAAGGCCAAAATAAATAAAAAATAACTGATACTAATAAAAAATTATTTTCATGGTAGTTTTCTTCTCCCTCGAACTAACATCCAATCTTATTGAGAAGTATTTTCTGCTTGGTTTTAGGGTTTGTAACAATACTAATATTTGTTTTGTTTTGTCTTAATTTGTTTCTCTTTAGAGTATTTCTTATGCTTGTCTTTAACATTTTCATACTTATGTATTCTTCTCTCAAGGGAATGTGTCTGTGGACTTTAGAAGTCAAGAATTACAGATAAATATTTAAAATCTCAGTTTCAATCACATCTTTCCACAGGCTTTTTTGAGTGCAGCATTTATATTTGCTTTCTGCCCGGAATAATTGCTTCGTACTTAAAACCTTCTCAATTCCTAAATTGAAATACTGGATTACTATTCACAATGACAGTTTGGAAATCTCTTCAAGAGATGCACATTTTTCTTCCTTTTTTTTTTTTTTTTAATTTTTAACCTTTAAAGCAAGCAAGTTTAAGCATGCTAGGGTATATATTTCTGCAAAACCAAGTGGCCTCTGCAATGCACACTCTTAATTCTGTCTTTCAAAACTAAATGTCCTTTGAGAAAAAGTGGTCAAGGACTTCTTTCCCTGCCAAACTATGTCTTCCCCAGGGCGCTATTTCCCAATTATCCTTTCCTGCCATCATCACCTCTTCTGTCTGGGCTCATCAACATTTCAGCCAAGTTCCTGTGCTGCAAAGTCACTGGGAAAATCAGGACCCCACACCAAGATGATCATCTCCCAAACATACAAAATGACAATGGGGCAAGAGAGATCAAATATTTTGGATAGAAGAGTGGGGTGTTTGTGTCAATCAGTGGCCTCACTGGGTAGGCTGATTAGGAAAACTCTTTAAAGCGCAAAATACAAATCGCCTTAATATGGAATCCTAGCAAAATATGAAAGCATCTACACGGAACCAAGGAGAATGAGGCAAAAGAAACAGGACTGAAGGGGCGCCTGGGTGGCTCAGTGGGTTAAAGCCTCTGCCTTCGGCTCAGGTCATGATCTCAGGGTCCTGGGATCGAGCCCCGCATCGGGCTCTCTGCTCCGCAGGGAGCCTGCTTCCTCCCCTCTCTCTCTGCCTGCCTCTCTGCCTACTTGTGATCTCTCTCTCTGTCAAATAAATAAAATCTTAAAAAAATAAAATAAAATAAAATTAAAAAAGAAAAAAAAGAAACAGGACCGAAAACAGGGTCCATCATGAATACAAAAGAGCTACTTTCTGGACAGAGGCAATTTTTTTTCTTTAAATCCATAAAACATGTACCTCGTCAAAGATGGATGTAGCTCGTATACTACCTTTTACTCCTGCAGACACCTACGTTTCATTATTTGCCACTCATCAAGACACAAGGAGGTAGAAAGAACTTCAAATGCAAAATGTTCTATTTCAAATTTGTTTTGGGCAACTGGGGAAGTGCCTTTTTTGTATATTTCTGTAACACGACAAATGTATACCCTACAGCCAAGGAGATGGTACAAATTTTCCCCTGGCATAGCTTCTATTTCCAACACTACTCAAGAGGATATTTTATCTTCGCTGTGTGTATAAATATACATCTTTAACATTCATTAGCGTGAGCATTTATTTTGGTTGCTGTTATGCATGTGTATACGTGCTTTTATTTAATAATGTTAGTTAACATTTCCTACTTTCTGTAAATAATGATAGTATAATTTGAAAATTTTGGCCCAGATCCCAGACTTAGGTCAAGCTAATATGTGAATACATGTAGTCCAGTTTACAGTTTTTATTGGACTTTGATGCTAACTGATTTATTTTGGAAAAATATTATTCATGTTTAACTTCTAAAAATGATTCTAAAGAAGACAAAGCCTTGCTGTTTTGTTTTTGTTTTTTTTGTTTTTTTCCATAGTTAACTGTAATAAGAAGGTGGATCTAATTTGGAAATTCTAATTTGTAGCATATATATTTTGGATAATGTGAGAGGCTTAAAATTATGTTGGGCATGAGAAATTTTTTCTAGCTTAGTTTCTGGCATTAAAACATGTTTCCCTTTATTATTTTTCCTTGTTTTAGAACTTTACAGAGAGGGAAAAGTATGCATCCACAACTAAAGAACAAGTAATAACAAATTTCTAATATGTAAAAAATAAACCCAAACTACTTTTCCTAAAATTTTTGGCTTGGTTTTATCTCAAAATACCATCACCTTTATCTCAGACATGAGATTTAAAACCTCAAGGTTACTGCTTTCTTTCTTATGCCTGTCTCTTCAAGGAATCCTGCTTCTTTTTATTATTTATACTCTCAAGGATACAACTCAATGTTTTCCTTCTGAGCTGTTCACCTAAATGAGAAGTTTCTATTTGTTTTTCATAATTCCTTTTATCTTTCTAATCTATCATTCATTTTGATGACAGCGCAATCTGGGTCAAAATATTTGCTTCTTTTTAATTGTTTTTCCATTTTCTAGTGAATCGAGTTCAAGGGAGCATTCCGGTGTCCTTACAACTAATATGGCGATGTGTAAAAACTACTTTTAGCTATTTATAACGATACTAATCTCAGGACCGCATGCATGAGATTCAAATTCGGAATACTGGGAATGACCAGGGGTCTTGAATTGTTCTCACAATTTATGGTATTTTCCTGATTATAATACCACACTGGTCACATAAACCAGTAACTAGCTAATAACAGGTATTAAATATATTTTTGTAGAACAAAGGGAATACTGAGTCTTTGTATGACTATCTTCTTCTCAAGGAAGCCTTTTTGGATCTCCTGAACATCAATTTCCCCCAACTCTTAAAAAATTCTTCACAGGACTTAATACGGTGTGCAATTATCTTCCATGTTTCACTTTTCTTTTCCTAACTGTCATGTCGACAGCATAGAACGTAAACTGCATAAAAACCGAGCCCTTGTTTGTTTGGTTTTTGGTTGGTTGGTTGGTTTTTGGTTTTTTTCACCGTGGAGTCTTGGTGTCTGCAGTAGCACCCTGTAAAGAGTAGGGTCTCAGGAAATATTTGCTAAATGGTTTATTGAGTCCTAAGACAAGTGTGAATAAAGTGGATGCAAGAGCAATTATCACAAGAATTCTCTCAAACGTTTTGCTCTCCAGTCTGAAGGTCCAGCCGCTGCTCTAGGAACCAGTTGCTTGTGGAATTCTCCAGCTCAACCACACAGGTTGGCAAGCCATTTAGCAAAGAGCAGTAAGCAAAGTGTCAGCATTTCGATCCTCTAGGTCTCAAAAGAACCTGGCTTGGTTCAGGGTAGTATTGTAAAACAACTTTCTGCAGCTATGGGAGTGGTCTCTATCTCCTCTGTCCAATATGGCAGCAGGCGTATATCGCTACTGAGCACTTAAAATATGGCTACTGTCACTCATGAACTGAATTTTTTTTTTAAGATTTTATTTATTTATTTGACAGAGAGAGATCACAAGTAGATGGAGAGGCAGGCAGAGAGAGAGAGAGAGAGAGAGGGAATGAACTGAATTTTTAATATAAATTTAAATAGCCATATAGTGCTAGGGGCTACCATATTAGATAGTGTATTTCTAGAATTATCTTTCTCCCTGCTAGTGAAATCTTTTGATGTGGCCAAAACTAAGAGATTGGCCATGGTTTCTACTACAGATATGAGATTTATATCCTATAAAAGATGTTCTATTAACCACTTCCACATTTTGTGATACTTAGAGCAAAATCCTAGTTTCATTGAATAAGGTCCCAGTCCATGAAGATACCTGGGGTTTTCCCACATTTGTTTTCCTTAGTTGAGAGTCTGTCTGACCACAAAGCTATCCTCTGACTTCTTTTTCTTGCCAGTGCTGTGTTATCGCACAGAACCTTGTGTATGAAGTCAACTGTGGGAAGTCTCTGGAGATGGAATGAGCTCCCACCATTTCAACTAATGGACTGTACTCCAAGCCCTAGGGATCACAAATCACCCTAATACCTCACGAGCGTCTGGTCATTGGGTCTGCTAGAAGAATACACCAGTGCTCTTATTTCTGGCCCAGAGCTAGTTGCTAACTTATGTTACCCACAGCTTCCCTGTTGAGTCTAACAAGACACAAAGTAAGCGGATTGCCATCAGCCCACACCAGAAATGGAACTCCACACAGATATCCTCCGGCTCTGCCTGCAATTATTCACTTGGAAAATGCAAACTCTCACGTGTGAACAATATAAACACTGCACTATGCAAACAATCTCTCCTGCCAAAGTCTATAGCTTATTCATTCCCAAATTTCCCTTATTTGTCACAGTTACATCCTAAAAATTGGCATCAGGTGTGGCAAACTATCTTTTTTAACAGTACAGAATCTTGAGCAAGACAGATCACTATAATCTTGACGCAGGGTCTTAGTAAATAACCAAACTGCTTTAGATGAGAATAATGAATGCTTATTTAATATATTAGCATGTACAAAGAGATTAACTGCAGCCGTATTGATCTTGAGTCAATTTCCCAATTTATGAAGGATCTGGGATATATTAAACACAGCATTATGTCTAGCAAAATGACAGTTGGTATGCCTGAATTCATCCTAAAATGTGTGTCACAGACCGCAAGTCACCGGGATGAAAATCAAAACAATTAATTCTGGGTGATTGCTAAGTGACCCATGTTGGGCTCAATAGATTCCAAGTATTAAGACCACAGACATTTGAATGAATGTCAGTTTGAAAGAAGAGTAGAAGGTGAAGGCTTGGACACCAATTTCTTTTCTTAAAATCCACTGGAAAACCAGAAAGTAAACAAATTAAGGAATGAGGATGTGGGAAATCACTACATATCGATGCAACAGGGAGCAAAATTATTCACTACCTAGTTCTGATGGTCTTTTGCTGCCTAACAAACTCCACCCCCATTTAGTGAGTTTAGGCCAAAATTTATTATTACACATTTTGATTCTTTGGGTCAGGAACATGGGCAGGGCAGAGCAGAAAAGGCTTGTCACTGTTCACACGGTCTATGAGTTAGCTGGTAGGACCAGAAGCTAGGAAAGGGGAGATGGCTGCTGGGCTTCTCCCTCCCCTTCCTACTCCTCTCCTGCCTTTCACATCTTTACAGGGTTAGCTTGAGATTCCTCACAGCATGCTGACCTATGTGTATGCAGACATCTTCCATAGTGGCGCAGGGGTCCCAGAGTGAGTGCTCCAAGAAACAAGGTGCAGAAACCATCAGAATGGGAAGCCTGAGCCTAGTATCTGACATAGCCTTGATTCTGCCATTTTCTATTGGTCAAAAAAGAACCTGCCCAGGACCTCCCCTGGAGAAGGAGAGGAGACACCTTATGTCTCCCTGGGTGGAGGATACAGATTGTGTGACCATCTGGAACAGGCAGACAGGGTTGTACCGTTCCAAACTCTGATTCTACCTGCTGGTACTAAGAGTTTGTTCCCGGGGATTTGTTTAGCATTGTGTGGACATGGAATTTTCTTTGTGTTAACTTTCAGTTAAAAGGAGAGGCACTGGGTTGGAGATTTAAAACAGCAAAAGTTTGGTAGTTAGTGAAATTTGGAGGGAACTGTCTTGTCAGCCACTTACCACCTGTATGCTTGCACCGGTGATAACAAAATGGCAGCCTCGATTTTCTCAATATAAGGAAAATTTAATGCTTAATCTGGCTGGGTTGTTGAGAACATCAGAAACAGGACATGTGACATGCATGATACATATTATGTGCTCCATTAATGTTAGTTATTTTTACTTCCTTATGTGGGCTGGCTGTCTAGTAATCTGAATATTACCAATAATCACTTTCATTTTTAACTCAAATGTAAATTGGGTTAAATACTTCATAGGTTTTCAATGCTATAATCCTCTGAGAAAATCTAAAAACTCTTTAATCGCTATCGCTATGTTACTTTTAATCTTTATATTAATTTAGATTCTTCCAGAAGCTAGATTAAACTATGGTAAGACTGCATAATGCCTTTGACATATTTTCAAGAGTAGAGAGACTTCAATTAATTTACAAGATATAGGACTTCAATTTTTCCAATTAAAATATAACTTTTGGTTGCTGGAGTGTTAATAACCATTCACACTTACAGTTCAGAAAATGCAACCATGTGAAACATATAGATTTTTTAAAGTTTATAAACAGAGATAGCTTTCCATGAAAAGCCAAATATTAAATCCTTTCCCTTAATTTCATGCTCTATTTGTGTAAAGTAGGAATTTAAGGTGGTGGTTTTGCTTTCACATGAAAATCTGGAAAACAGTACCTCGTAAATATCTACATGCACATCCCACTCCTGGGTCTATCGTTCCTCACTTAATTATCTGCCAATGTTAATTTTGTTAAATCTCTAGAGAGTTATGATTTTTTTAAAAGAAAAAGTTAATTATAGCTAGTTTGTAGAGCTTTTCTAAACTATCATAATTAACTTAAAATATCACATGCCAAGATATGGCCTTATGGTAATTTACTATCACTGTCATAGCAAACTACCACAAATTTACTGGCTAAAAAGCACACATTTTCATTATCTTACAATTCTGTACATTACGAGTTCAACACAGTCCTCACTAATTAAAATAAAGGTGTCACCAAGGCAGCATTCCTGCTGGAGGCTCCAGGGGACAGACTGGTTTCTAGAGGCTTCTTGCTTTCCTGGGCTTTTTGAGCTCCTTCTTCCATCTTGAAAGCCAGCAGAGCTTTCTCTCTCTAAATGAGCTTCCATCATTTGAGGAGCTGGGAAAATTCTCTGCTTTTTTAAGAACTCATCTGATTAGATTGGCCCCACCAGGATAAGCCAGGATACTCTCCTCACCTCAGGATTAATCGCACCTACAAAATCCCTTTTGCTATGTCAGGTAATACATCCACAGGTATGAAGACCTAGACATCTTTGCAGTCCTCTCTTTGCCTACCTCAGCCCTTGATAGCATAATAAACACTTATTTTTCTTAACATTTTTCTAAATTCAATTTCATCTTGCCTGAAATGTATAGACAATCAGTATTTGAATGCCAAGTTTTAGATATTCAAATTTTGGTTCATCCTAATTGTAATTTCGGACCAGAATTAATGGTTGCTTGAATATTCTGGCTACCCAAGTCATTTTATTTACTTTTATTTAGTAGAATAATCTTATTTCAATTAATAGACTATCTTTAACTACACTGAAAAATTATGTTAGCTGAGGGTAACTGATATGAAACAGATTGAAAGTCCAATCAATGCCTCATGGAATAATTTGAGAAGGAAAATAATTAGAAACAATTTTCTTTGTAAGGCGTGCAGTATGTTAATTTCTTCCACTTAGCCTTTAACAAAGCTAAGAATGTTGGAATGAAAACAAGCTTATTGTCTCCTAATGATGGCCATGCCTTGGAACACTGTTTCCTCCAGAGACTTGTCCCTCATTTGTGGCATCACAATACATTGTTATGAAAATAATTGTAGATAAACAAAGTGAAACAGCATCAAAAGGAGAGGGATCTTGGAATAAATATCTCTTTCATGCTAATCTTGATAGCTGTGCAAATATACGAATAAGGAACATTAGGATAGCAGAGAAAATTTTTGCAAATGTATGTTTCCCACAGATCAAGCCTCAATTTAAAAACAAGTATAAAATTAGAAAAGCACCAAAAGCCAATATGCTTCAGCATATAGAGAAAGAAGTTGGTAAGGTGTCTAACTTTTTCTATAGGGAGAAGCGATCTATCATCCTGTTTAGGAACCGAAGGGTTATGCCAAATGGTTCAGTAATAGTAGTGCTAGACAGGATTCTAAAGCCAAAACAGCTGAAGGGCAGAATTTTCTCTGAAATTTCCTTATGATTCCTTCAGTCTTAACCTCCTAGATGCGTCCTGTTGGGCCCTGACTGTATTTCTCTCTTTCATCTTACAAACCTTCTCTGCTTTAAAATGACTTCTCTGGTGTCCTATGTTTATGAGGGCCTTATGGTCTAATGATGACAATGAGTGAAAAGTAACAGGTTTTACAAACTCAAGATTACAAATTGCTTTCCAATTGTGGTTTCACTACTCAAGAATAATTTAATTGGATTCAAATTGACTTTTTAGGTAGCATTCCTTCTTTTTCCATCATAGCTCTGATAAAAGAAGGCCCTAAAATGTGTAAAGGAAAAAAGAAAAGGAGTATCAAACTGATTTTGGGGGCATACAAGGGAACCAACTGAAGAACATTTACTATAATTACCTAATTTATTTTCATCACATTTCCAAACACTCACAAGTAATGTTTAATGTTCTGGAAGCTGTGTTTTCCCAAATCCTGTTGCATGCAAAGAGAACCTCTCCACATCCTTTGATCGTGTACTGAGAGACATTTTTAAGTTTTCTGTTCTTGAATGATCTCTTATTATTTGCTTTTACAATAAATTCCAACTGCTGGATCTTTACTTGGTTTCATCAGCCTTGCCATAATTCAATCCATCCATTTTCTTGTCTGTCTCGACATCTTTCTTCGCTGAGTTAATCCTCCTGCTCATTTAGAACTTTTTGTTGGAGGAGAGAGCCTGGGTTCATCTTTAATCAGAACAAACTATCTAGAGGAAAAACAATCTCTTAAGGATTACCAAAAAAATTTTTTTAATACAATGCAGGTATCTTTGTTACATAATAAGAAACTATAATGCTTTTACTGTCTAGTTTTTAGGGATTTAAATTTCTACGCATAGCAATTCTGGGATCATTTCTGTTTCCTTCCCTTTTTTTTTTTTCCTTTTCTTTTATCACCACAACTAATAAGTAAATAATGCTTTGTATTTTATGCCTGTTTCATTTTTCTCATTTTTAAAGGATTTGGCAAAATAAGAACTGAGACACTGATTAATATTGACTATCTATGACATATTAGATATTTATGGATTATAGAGGCTCGGTTTGTTACAGCAAAATTCATTAAGAAATCCTATCTACATGTATACAATAAAGCAGCACATACATGTAAAGTAAGCCAGAATGCCTTCTGCTGTAAGAATACTGTGTGATACCTGAATTAGAGTAATTATATCAAAACAATAGTGGTCCTACCGACTATACAACAAATGTACTCCATATATACCGAGGTGAAGGCATAGGGAAATGGCATAGAATCTGGAGTAGGTGCCAGTTCTAGGACAAAGAGAATACTATCCTAGATTTGAAATGATAAAAATTACTTAGAATATGATGTTTTCAAGGGACTTTTAGGAAGTGTTCATGCTTTACTACTTAACGTAAGCCAATGGGCTGAGAATTTCAAGTAAGTTTTTGTGATTTACTAGAAAGTAAAGACGAGAGTGTTTATTAACTAGAAAGTAAGTTAAATGGTGTTAAATAATAATATTTTAGAACTGTTTAACGAGAGTGCCTGGGTGGTGCAGTTGGGTGATCAGCAAACTCTTGGTTTCGGCGGGGTTGTGTTCTCAGGGTGGTGAGATTGGATTCCCTGTCCGGGTTCTGCTGGGATTCTCTCTCTCTCTTCCTCTGCCCTCACTCCCTGCTCCTGTGCATTCTATCCAACAAATAAATAAACAAATCTTTAAAAAACCACTTAATCCTAAATTCATATAGACACAAAATGAACACATATCAAACATTTTACCTAAATCATTAATTAATGGGAAAAATGACAAGATGTTACAACCATTTCAGAGTGGAATTTAAAGTTACATACAGGTAAAATAGGTCTGTTTGCAGGCAACAATCAACTGCATTTCACTGGACACAGCTGCAATTTTTTCAAGAAACTCATTCGCATTAACATCATTGTCTTACAATTTACAAAGTTGTGAAATAGGTCAAAAACAATGAAAGGCAGAGGCATCTTGGAAGATTGTGCTGGACAGTTCATTTACTCATCTTTTTAGTCCATTTCAATTCTTTCATATTTTTCCCTACATTTACCTTCACAGTCCATTTCCTTTATACATCAAAGTTAAAGGAACAATTTATTCCTAGATAGCCTAAGATCTCCTCCAAAACCTGCCTATGGTCAGCAAATGAGGAAAGACCACGTCACATGGAAAAATAAACCTCACAGAACTCACCCAGGCAAGAAATGGCAGGTCACTAATTCATAAGATATCAAACTTTACAAAGGCTATGCATGTTACTGAAGTGTTGTTTGGGCTCTGCATTTCATGTAAAACGGAGGGGGAGGTAACACGTTTAGTTTTTATTTCTTGGCATCTTGGTATTTTGTTTTACTATAATTAAATGATTAAAAGTGTAGTCTTATCCAGACAGAGGAGTGACTCTTAATTTTGGGTAGCCCCCAAAGCATATGTGTGAATTTTAGGCAACATACTACATTTATTACAGTCATTTCAAATAGAAATTAAATTCTGACCAACAACTTCTACAAAATTGGATAAACTGAAGAATCCCTATAATCTCTACACAACTATTAAAATAGCATGTGTATTAAAAGATGTGATATAGTTAATATCCATATTTGTCAATTTAAGTACTGCTATTGGAAAGAAGACAGGGACAACATAGACAGGAAAGCAGAAGGGAAGAAGGAAGGAAGGAAGGAGGGAGGGAGCAGAGAGTGGAAGGAAGGACATTGAGATGTTTATTTTCAACTGCCAACGGACACTTATAGAGATAATTATGTATTTGAATCACTTACTCTTCAAACTCATTTATTTAAGCAGAAAATAAATTTACTTCATTCTAAGCAGTGAAGCATAAGAAAACCAAGTGCTTAGGCTGAACTTCAGGAAAGCAACCTTTCAGGATTTTAATATCAGATAAAATTCTATTTTTAATATTCTTCTAGTTCAAAATATCTTTATTTCCCTAAAATACAGTACTTATTTTTAAAACTCTTTAAACATAAGTATTTATAAAGCTATGATGAATAACATCAAAGGACTGAAGAAGTAGAGAGATGTCCCATAATCATGGATAAGAAGATTAAATCTTATAAAGATGTCACTTCTCCTAACTTGATTTATAGATTCAGAGCAATCCCCATCAAAATCCCAGTAAGTTATGCTATGGATATTGAAAAACTGATTCTAAAGTTTATTTTGAGAGGCAAAAGACCCAGAATATCCAACACTATGTTGAAGAAAAAGAACGAAGTTGGAAGGCTGACACTACCCTACATTGAGACTTATTGTAAAACTATAGTAATTGAGACAGCATGGCATTGATGAAGGAATAGACAAACCAATGGAACAGAATAGAGCCCAGAAATAGAGCATGTATATATAGTCACCTGATCACTGATAAAGGAACAAAGGCCATACAATGGAGAAGAGTCAGTCTCTTAACAAATGGTGTTGGAACAACAGGACATCCATATGCAAAATAACAATCATCTTCATTATCATCACCATCAAATAGAGACATAATTACACCCTCCACAAAAATTAACTCAAAAACAAAACAAAACAAAACAAAACAGACACAACTAAATATGAAACACAAAATTATAAAACTCCTAGAAGATAATATAGGTGAAAACCCAGATGACCTGGAGGATGCTGATGGTTTTTTTTTTTTTTTTTTTTTTTTTTTTTTTTATATAGAACATCAGAGACAGGATCCATGAAATAAGTAACTGGTAATCCAGATTCCATTAAAATTAAAAACTTCTGCTCTGTGAAACACAATGTCAAGAGAATGAGAGGATAAGGCACAGATTGAAAGAGAAGTTTTCCAAAAGCCCTATATATTTGATAAAGGACTACTAACCAAAGAATTAAAAAAAAAATCTAGAAACACAACAATTAGTAAAAAAAAACACCTAATTTTAAAAGGGGAACAAAGACCCAAGAGACACCTCACCAAAGAAGATATGTAAATGGCAATAAGCATATAAAAAGATGCTCCACATCATTTGTCATCAAGGGAATGCAAATTAAAGCAAGGAGGTACCACTATACACACACTAGAAATACAAAACAGTGACAACACCAGATGCTGGTGAGGCTGTGTAACGACTGAAACTCTCATTCACTGTCAGTAGAGTATAAAATGGTGCACTTTGGAAGACCGTATGGCAGTTTCCTACAAAGCTGAACATCATCTTACCATATGATTCAGCAACCTTACATCTCAGTATCTACCTAAAAAGTGTGAAAACATATGTCCACACGAAAACCTGCACATGGATGTTTACAGCAGCATTATTCATAACTGTCAAAACTTAGAAGAAACCAAGGTGTCCTTCAGTAGGTGAATGGAGAAATAAAATACATCCAGACAATGGAATATTATTCAGCACTAAAAAGAAATAAACTACCAAGTCGTGAAAAGAAATAGGGGAATCCTAAATGCATTTACTAAATAAAAGTAATCTGAAAATGCTACATACTGCATATTTTCAACTCTATGACACTCTGGAAAAGGCAAAACTATGGAAGAAGTTAAAAAAAAAATGTGGTTGTCGGGGCTGGGAACAAGGAAGTATGAATAGGTAGAATACAGACAATTTTTAGGAGACTGAAAATGCTCTGCCTGATACTGTAATTATGGATACATGTCATTATACCTTTGTTCAAACCCACTGAACATGCATCACCGTGAGTGAAATGTGATGTAAACTATGGAGTTATGCAGTGATTTCAACGTGTCAATACAGGTTCATCCTCCATAAAAAAAAATGCACTATTTTGGTGAGTGATGCTGATAAGGGGGAGGCCATGCTTGCGTACCAGCAGAAATGCATGGGAACTCTCAGGACCCTCCCCTCGATTTTGCTGTGAACTTAAAACTATTCTAAAAAATAAAGTCTTAATAAAAACAAAAAGATGGCAGTCATTGATTTCTTCATGTTTTCTCATCACACCCTTTCTAGTAGTTGTTCTTAAATTTTATTTTTTCCAAGAAGCACTTGGCAACTTTGTGAAATTTGCAGGTTGCCAGGCATTACACCTGCAGGAAATCTGTGTCATCTGTAAAATGTCTATCTTTATCAAGCTCCCCGAGTGATTCCAATGCTGGGTCCCACTTGAGAACAACAAAGCTACAGAGAAATATGGAAATCAACAGAAAATGAGTTCTATATACACAATGATAATACGAAAAAGGGAAAATACAAAACTCAGACTGCCTGTTTTAGTCCTTTTTCACTTGTTTCAATATAAGCTATTTAAAACAGTTTTCCAGACTCTTCTTTTAAAGGTTTTGTTTATTTATTTAAAAGAGAGAGAGAAGGAGCAGGGAGAAGGGGGAGCAGAGGGAGAGATGTAGGCTCCCCACTGAGCAGGGAGCCTGACATGGGGCTCAATCCTAGACACAGAGATCATGTCCTGAGCCAAAGGCAGACACTTAACCAACTGAACCACCCAGGTGCCCCTTCCAGATTTTTTTCTTTTCCTTTCCCTAATAATACTCAAACTCTATCCAGCTACAATATCTGATTCCATCCTTCTCTTATCCCTTATAACAACCTTTTAATTATTTATTTAGCTAACAGGGTCTATTTTGCCTTGATAATATTTTCTTTTTAAATTTTCTGTAGGTTAGGTATAGTGGAATGTAATTGAAATTCAAATAATTTCATTTTACCCTTTTCAACTTGTATAAGAGAGTAAGTTAAATCAATCGCAAAACGTGATTTTAAAAAAATACTTCTGAAACTGAATAATTCATTTTTTTCTTTTATTAAGCACTGATAATTTAGTGTTGACTTATGGTGTTTTATCTGAGACTGTTTTAATTTGTCATTTACAATATTCCTGAGGTCCTTCAATTTGATACAGAAAAGTATAGCTAAGCAGCTAGAAAATGGAAAAGTCTCTCAGTAAAATTATATTTATAGGCATAGCAACAGACTATTACAGAGCAATTCCACAGTGATTTTTTAGTCATACTGATGAGCTATAATCTGTCTACAAAGTTGTAGAAGCTATAGTTTACTGGTTTGAAGCCAAGTTAAATTTAGACAAGCTCTGTAAAAGGTTATTTCCACTAATTTTCAATCTTGGGCTCTAATCAGAGCTACCTAATCTTTGGACTACAGGAAAGTTACTTAAATAAGTTCTCATATCTCCAAAATGAAGCTAAATTCTTCAATATTCTTACCAAAATCTCCTTGGGAATATGGACTTACGCAAGAGCATGCTGCAGGTACAATCCTGTGAGAATCATGGATATGCTAGAAATTTACTTGTTGAGAGAGTTCAGGTGAGGATTCTCAATTCTGGAACAGATAACATAACTTTAAAATATTTATATTTATTTTACTTATATTCAGTAGTTCCATAACTTATTTAATTTATTATAAGTAATGAAAAGATCTTTGATACTGAATATCTCTGTTGTAGCCAAACACTTGATGCCTATGTTTTTGATTTGTTTCTATAAATGTCAGCAGGGTTATGATGTTTCACAAAGCCCTTTCCAAAATACACAGTCACAGGCTCCTATAGGAAATACTTGTTTCAACTTGCCAGACATCTTTCCAAAAATGTATCCTCAGAATACTGCTCATTACTAGAAAAATACATATACAAGTATGCATATTTTAAGAGTGTGACCATTTGCTACTCTTAAATTAATTAAACAAGGAGCCCATGAGACTGAGATGGCTTTGTTTGTTTTTTTTTTTTAAAGATTTTATTTATTTGACAGAGAGATCACAAGCAGGCAGAAAGGCAGATGGAGAGAGAGAGGGGGGAGGAGGCTCCCCGCTAAGCAGAGAGCCCAATGCAGGGCTCAATCCCAGGACCCTGAGATCATGACCTGAGCCGAAGGCAGAGGCTTAACCCATTGAGCCACCCAGGTGCCCCCTGAGGTGGCTTTAATGTATCTATGTAAGCAAACCAAAACCTAAGCCTAAAATGCCTCAAGAAATCAAAATCCAAGGACAGCCAGTCACTAATAGCCAACTAGGCTTTCTCAATTAAGGCAACTTCTTAAGCTAGAACCAATCAAATAATTCAGTTACTTTGCTCTGTATCTTCTTTCTAAAAGTCTCTCACCATCTTTTTTTATTTTTCCCCCCTTTTGGGATCAAAACTTTATTATTATTATTATTATTATTTTTATTATGGTATGTTTGTCACCCTACAGCACATCATTAGTTTTTGATGTAGTGTTCCATGATTCATTGTTTGCATAAAACATCCAGTGCTCCATGAAATCCATGCCTCCTTAATACCCACCACCAGGCTCACCCATCACAACCCCCCCAACCCTCAATTTGATTCCTGGAGTCCATAGTCTTTCCTGGTTCATCTCCCACTCTGATCCCTCCCTCTTCACTTTCTCCTTTCTTCTCCTAATGTCCTCCATGCGATTCCTTATGTTCCACCCCCAAAGATACAGATGTACTAAAAAGAAGGGCCATATGCATCCCAATGTTCATAGTAGCAATGTCCACAATAGCCAAACTGTGGAAAGAGCTGAGATGCCCTTCAGCAAATGAATGGATAAAGAAGATGTGGTTCATGTATACAGTGGAATATTACTCAGCCACCAGAAAGGACAAATACGCAGCTTTTGCATCAACATGGATGGAACTGGAGGAGATTATGTTAAGTGAAATGAAAGTCTCTCCCAGATCTTATTGGTAGAGAGCTCCTAACCACTTGCAATTTAGTTCAGCTTGATCTGAATCATTTTTTGCTCATGTAGACTCTTAAAATATGGACCTATGCCTCAGTTTATCTTTTAACATTTTATAGGTGTTGTCTTACAGGTCGCATCTCAGCCATCAACACTGTCTCACTTTGTCTCAGGACAATGGGAAATCAACATGTAAATAAATGACAACATTCTATCCACTTGAATTTTGCAACATAAAATTAGACTTTTCCACAAATTTATAATCCATCATTTAATCATTTTGAGGGTTTGGGTACGGAATCTAAAGTCAGTAACCACACGAGCAAATCTGATGTGACGAAATCTGTTGTGCATGAATTTATAAAATTTATATGAGGCAAATCAGCTCCAAGACAATATTCCAGAATCTGAAAAGTTAACATTGCAATTGTTGTTTTGAACTTGGAATTGGGAGGAGGGAGGAAAGGAAGTTGGAGAAGTGCTAGCATCACAACCTCCCTAAGCAACAGACAACAGTTGAAAGAGCATCCTTTCACAGACATCTTCAAGGCTTTGGAAATGTCATTCCTCTCCCTGAAATCTCACGACTTTTAAAAAGTACAACTCCGGATACGATCTATAAATTAAGCAGAAGATCGTACTTCCCTTTGCTGAACACTCACCTCTTTTTTTTTTTTTTTTCCTGGACAATTCCAGTCTGATTCTAAATGGCGATTTGCACTGTCATTTTAAGAGCATTTCTCAGCCATGTGCTAGGCATTTTATGGAAGGAGACACTGAGGCAAAGAAGTTAAGCTGCGTGCCTACAGCTAGATAAGAAAGCACAAGTCGAGTCAACCTCAGAAACCAGATACCCAGGCTCCTGGGCCTTCCTTCTTAAGCCACACTTCCATTTAATATATCCATTGTGGCTTTTACCACAGACAAAAAAGTAATTGGATCCATGAATGTGGAGCTTTGGAGGGTGCTATCAGCATTACACACTATCTTTCATCTTGAAATCTCACAAAGCTTTATTAAACTGTTCAAAAAGGAAGTGTTATTGTTCCCATGTACCTCTCTCTCCCCAAAAGAGATCTCAAGTGGATTTATCAGGTGGCTAAATGGGAGTACTAAAGAGGTTAGATTTAACTCAGGGGGAGATATTTCCCTTATGAACAGAAGAGCTTTTGTAATGGTGGTGCTAAAATGGTCCCCTTGTCAAAGAACTTATGTCCTATGAGGTCCTCCAAACAAATTTAGGAAAAAAAAGACAGGAAATTGACCACAGAAACTGTGTTGGGTACATTTGAGAACGAAAAAGTAAATTTTCATTCTATGGCACACTCTCATGCGGGAAGGTTAAAGTGCCACAGACTGACCAAGAACTAAATTAGATTAATCAAAAGCCGCACTTATATAAGCAAAGTAAAGGGAAGAATTGGTTTAGAAATTATTTGGGTTATTTAAGCTGAAAAATATTACTTCATGTACCTTTAAAAGATGAAATCCAAATATCTTTCATTTTAAAAAAGTTAAATATGTAGATACTATCTACTATGTTTAAGGCAGAAGATAGGATGTTGGTTTGTTTTTATTGGAATATCTACTTACAAATTGTGAGTGGAAAGGTGTCTATATAATGGCTTCAATTATTCACATTTATTTTATGTATTTGCTATAAAGAAAAGCTAAGAACTCTAATCTTTTAGAAACAGACACACATATGCTTACTTTTTTTAAAGTAATAATGTTTTTTTTTCTAAGTAATAACGATTGGACGTCCTCATTCTTATGCCAATTCACCAAAATCTTATCTCAATTATTTCCCACATTGATACAAACCACTATTAATTTCTTCAGGCCTTTCCAGGGACATTTTTACTCACCATTAGAGAAGCCAACAAGAGAAGAAAAAAAAAATGTTCTTATCTGAAACTTGAATTTATCACAACTCACTTGTCTAGAAATTAGTCTGGGAATATCCAGGGACTGGAATTTCTTCTTACCCGCTTCCCAACCTTAAATACTGAAATGATAAAGACAGTTGCAAATGTGCCTGTTCTGAATTTTCAAATAGACCACGTTTAAATCTTTGTGAGAGTACAATAATGACCCTGCCTAATGATTCCAATGCTATCTAGCTATCTTCTCTGTATTCATAATAATTTTCATCAGTGGTCTTTGAACAAATGTAAAAATGATGACTTGCCCTCACACCAAAAATCCACTTGTCCTAAAAACACGGGTCTTTTTTTTTTTCTTTTTTTTTTTTTATGCTTTTTAAGTTATATATGAGGTACAAAAACAGGGAGGTTATCAGGTCCGATTCTCCCTTGGGGAATTGATGATGTGGACGAAGGAAGGGAAGTGAGTGTATAAAACTAAGACATCTTGAGCCTCCTTTGGAATCTGGTGAATGGGTATAGAAGGGGAGTGAACTTCCCCACCAGCTACAGTCTCAATTACTTCCAATTTTCTTGCTCTCAAGTCCTTTACTTCAGTTAAACTATCTGGCAGGCCGGCTAGTATGATGCCCAATGCCCTGACGTGACAGGGCTCCCATATTCCGAACTGCCCGGCAAGCGCCTCTGAATGTCTTACTCTCCCTTTACGGTTTATGATTTTCTCTACAGATTCTTCTGAGAAGCCACCAACAATATTCTGATGAAATATGTTAGCACCTGCAAGTTAGTCCAAGACCTCCACCAACATTCCTAAGTGATTTCTACCTGCCCCAACTCTCCCTTCTAATCCCACCCCCACTGTTCCAGCCATCAGGAACATTTTGTACATCAGAAGCCAGACCTCCAACTGAGGGGACTGAAAACCATCCTCCTCCCAGACCCAGGACCTGGCAAGTGTTCATTTTGGCTTCTTATTCCTTCAACAGCATCGTGGTCCATGAACACTGAGATACCAGGTGGGGTTCAGCTCATCAGATATAATTCCTACTATATTCCTCCCATCAAATTTTATTTCCTCTCATCCAGATAGATTAGCAATATACATCTGGGTTATATACTTAAAATATTTGGTCATACAAATGAAGCTACTCAAATGAAGATAAAAATAAATATTTTTAAAAAGGTTCACATAAAAGTGAACTGATATAAATATAAAAATCATAATCCAAAAACATTTAAAAAATTACTCATGGAGAATTTTAAAGGAAAATAGACTTTTTAAAGAAAATACCATTAAATATTTAATAACAAATTAAATATGACAGAAAACCAATTTTTGAGATACATACATGGCAATGTCAGAACAGGTTTAATTTCTAAAATAGGCACATGGATCTTAATATAATAGAGGGCCATAAGAATCATTCCCAGAATTAATAATTCTATGCCTTAATTCTGGACATTAATTCCTACACCTGTCAAACTTCATTAAAAATCAATTTAACTGCTCATATTTCAGGCTTTGCCCCAAACTGAAATAGAATCTATAATTCAAAATAATTTTCATAAGATCTATACTGTTCAGTATTATTTAATAATCTGCAATGGGGGGCGCCTGGGTGGCTCAGTGGGTTAGGCCGCTGCCTTCGGCTCAGGTCATGATCCCAGGTCCTGGGTTCGAGCCCCGCATCGGGCTTTCTGCTCAGCAGGGAGCCTGCTTCCTCCTCTCTCTCTGCCTGCCTCTCTGCCTGCTTGTGATTTCTCTCTGTCAAATAAATAAATAAAATCTTAAAAAAAAAATAATCTGCAATGGTTGTTTATACCATGAGACATATTTGGTTTCAAGGTTACTTCTTGAATTAAGCCAAAAGCTGATTAGAAACTGGACTCTAAGGTGAACTATCTTAGAACTACATCTAATGATACAGTTGCACTTCTATTTGAAAGTGCTATAACTTTTTGGCACAAATGTATCTTATACAAATGCATCTTTCAAGGGGTGCCTGGGTGTTTCAGTTAGTTAAGCATCTTCAGCTCAGGTCATGACTTCAGGGTCCTGGGATCAGGCTCTCGGCCCAACCGGGAGTCTGCTTCTCCCTCTTCCTCTGCCCCTCACCCCACTTGTTCTCTCTCTCTCAGATAAATAAATAAAATCTTTTTAAAAAATGCATTTTCAAATAGATCTTTTCTTCAGATTCAGTAGGAGATCACTGTGGGTTACTTTCATTACAGAATTTCTACAGGGTCATTATTTGTAGTTTCACCCCCTGTATGGAGACTTTAGTTTTGTATATGTTTGATAATCAGTGGACCCTGAGTATTGGATCCTGTGTTATTACTGTAAACAAACATTTTTCAAAGCATTACAGATGTTAATGATTCTGTCTCCAACACAATTGTTGAAAAATTACCCAATAAAAAATGACAAGTAGACCCAATTCAAGCCTCATATGAACACTGGGTGTTTTGAAAGAATTAAAATCAATTATTAATCTTTATTTTTCAGATGAGGAAATTGAGGTAGTGGGGTTAAGTATCTTTCCCTGGCATGCCAGCCAAGCAGGCAAACCTGATCACATCGTTACTCTTCCTGAAACACTTAGGGGCTCATTATTATTTTATGGATAAAGCTGAGGATTTTTAGTATCATTTCCTATTATTTCTTCTAAATGTTTTATAGTCTGAGGTCTTATATCTAGGTTTATGATCATATATATATATATATAGTTTTACTTATATATAGCTAGAGATATGGATCAATACTCAATTATTTTACAACAAATACTCAAACTGTTCCAGTACCATTTGTTGAAAGGGATGACAATTTCCTACCAAATTGTCTTTACCTCTTTGTCTAAACCAGTAGTGCATATACATATGGGTCTACTTTGGATTCCTTATTTTGGTCCATTGTTCTATTTTTCTATCTTAATGCTAATAACTATCTTAAAATTATTCTTTCTGCTTCTTTTAAAATTTATTATGACTATGATATGTGCTTCGTATTTCCACAGAATTTTAAATTCAGCTTGACAATCTCTGCATATGGCTTACTGGTATTACATGAAGTCTATAGATCCATTTGGGGACAGTTTTATCTTAAAAATCCTGTCTTCTGACCCTAAAAATGGGTCTCTGAAATTTTTAAAGTAATCTTTAACTTTTCTCTGCAGTGTTTTGTAATTTTAACTAAAAAGTGTTTCACATTTTTTTTAGATTTATTCCTAAGTATTTCATAGTTTATGTTATTATAATTCACATTATTTTTTCAAAATCTCAGACTTTTCATAATTTTTTTGCAATGATCTTTTATGTCATATTTATTTTCTTATGAATTATTCAATGGCTTACCATCTAAATTTAGTTAACATACCTGCTAATTTGAAGGTGGGACGGACTCAGACCTTCATGTCCATTTATTTAATGGGCATGCCTAGCTGAAAATAAAAAGTTCTCCATGTGAAGATTCTCTACTGTTATTGCTGTGTGTACTAGGACAGGATCACTGTATGTAATACTCATAAATGTCCAGTTATGCTAAGAATGTAAAGGGAGAGGCCTGAATAAGAGAAAAGTATGTTTGGAAAGATATAGTGTATGGGTCAATTTTTTTTTACATGTACCCCTATGTTTATTTATTTTTTTAATCATTTTTTTAATTTATTTTCAGCATAACAGTATTCATTGTTTTTGTACCACACCCAGTGCTCCATGCAATCTGTGCCTTCTCTAATACCCACCACCTGGTTCTCCCAACCTCCCACCCCCCGAGCTCTTCAAACCCTTCAGATTGTTTTTCAGAGTCCATAGTCTCTCATGGTTCACCTCCCCTTCCAATTTCCCCCAACTCCCTTTTGATTAAAAATATCACTGATTTTTGTATATTGAGTTTGTAGCTTGCAACCTTGCTAAAATCACATATTGGTCCTAGTAGCTTTTTAAGATTCCATTCCATTAAGTTGTTGATGTGGATCATTATATTGTCTAGAGCTAAAATCAATTTAATTTTCCTTCTATAATCTGTATGGCTTTTCATAATTTTTCTTACCTTACTGCTCTGGCTGGAATCTTCAATATCATGTTAAATGGAACTTGTTAAGAGCAAACATCTATACCTTGTTCCTGATCTTAGATAAGCAGTTGTATGGCTAAGTTTGTTTTTTTGTTGTTGTTGTTGTTGACTTTCAAAGATAACTGTCCTTGGTTGTGTGGTGTCCCATGTCTTGCAAACCATTGTTTCAAATACGCTGTCTATTTTTTGTTTGTTGGTTATTTCGTATGTCAGGATAAATCTAGTCCCTATTTGTCCATCTTGGCCAGAAATGCTAGTTTGTTTTTGGCCTTTTAAATGTTTAATGTTGATATTAGGATTTCTTTTCTTCTGACTAAATATTGTCTTGATGGAGAATGTTATCTACTTTCAAAGCTTTAATTAGCATTTACATACAAATGACTCTCACATTTAAATCTCCAGCCCAGATCTCCCATTTTAAATTCCAAAGGCATTTTTCAGTCACCATGTCTACATACAGTTCCATGAGAATATTTCACAGATGGGTCAAACATGGCATGTCAAAAGTAAACCCATGTTCACCCCACTATTCATTTGATCTATTGAATTTCCTGCCTTAACAAATGGTATCATCATCTATTAGGCATGTCAGAAACTTGGAAGTCAACCGTAACTCTACCCCATCTTTCAAATCCCACTCAATCACCAGGTGCTGTTGAGTCTACCACCATAAATACACACTAAAATCTGTCCATGGGTCCTTTCAACTACCTATCATCTCATTTCCTTGCAAAGCCCTCTGTTATGGGTTAAATGATGCCCCCACCCTGGAAAAAGATATGTTTAAGTCCTCACCCCTGATACCTGTGAATGTGACCTTTTTTGAAATAGAACTTTTGCAGATCTAACTAGTTAAGATGAGGTCATTGGGATGGGCTCCAATCCAATATGACTGGTGTTCTTAGAAGAAGAGAGAGATGCAGAGACAGACCCACTGAGGAAGATCATGTGAAGACACACAAGTAAAACACTATGAGATGATGGAGACTGATATGAGTGATTACATACAAGCCAAGGAAGGCCATGGATTGCCAGCAATCCTATAAGTAAGAGAAACGCAGAGAAGAGATTTTCCTCTCTAAAATCTCTAAAACCTTCAGAGGGAGCACCACCCTGTTGACAACTTGATTTCAGATGTCTAGTCTCCTGAACAACATCATGTTGTTTAAACCTCCCAGTTTGCATTACCTTGTTAAGGCAGACCAGAGAAAGGAATCAACTCTCCATCACATCATTTCAACAAAGGCCACTTAAACAGTCTCCCTACATGTCACCTGGAATCATTTTCACCTCATCATATGCTATTATCCACAAAGAAGGTGGAATTTTATTTTATTTTATTTTTTTATTATTATGTTCAATCAGCCAGCATATAGTATACCACTAGTTTTTGAGGTAGTGTTCAATGATTCATTAGTTGTGTATGGCACTCGGTGCTCATCAGCACACGTGCCCTCCCTGCTGGAACCCTCAGTTTGTTCCCAGAGTCCTTTAAAAAGGCAAATCTGATCGCATCATTGCTCTTCTTAAAACTTTCTGTAGCTTTATATTGCTTTAAGGATGCAGTTGAGGATTTTTAATATGGTCTAAATGTATCTCAAAGTCACCTCTCCAGCCTTATTTCTGAAATGCTCTCCTCTCTATTTCAACCTTTTTCTTTCCCTCAAAAGAGTCATGTTCTTCTTGCCTCTGAGTTTCACAAATGCCATTCCCTCTGCTTACAGTAATCGTTTGCCCTGCTGAGCTTGTACATACTCTTTAGGGATCTACTGAGATGCCATTTCCTCAGAGAAACCTCTCCAAGGTAACAGATAACAAAACTGTTTATTTCTCTTCCATTTTCAATGTGCTTATTTATTTAATTCGTATAATGAATAAGATGTAGTACAAAGTCTCCTTTGGAGACAGTGTCCTTGTGTATGACTCTCCTCTCAGTTTCAACAATCTCAGTATTTTTATATCCATGTTCTTCACTGGGTGCCCACTCTTCTCTCCTTGGATTTTTGTTGTTGTTGTTCTTTACTGAGCTTATATCGTTTGTTTTTTTAACCTGATCTAATTTATATAATAATATTCTAATGGAGAAAGGGGATTATATGATTTGTTCTATTGTTTTTATAAGAGCCTCTGAGTTCTGCACCCCGTAGTGGCAATCACTCCATAGAGGCAAACGCTTTTAACATTCACTATTTTTGAAACTTACAATTTGTTACTTTAAAGGTTTTGTTTTTTTATTTGAGAGAGATAGAGAGCATGTGCAGGGGGGCAGGCAGAGGAAGAGGGAGGACAAGCAGACCCCCCTGCTGAGTGCAGAGCTCAACTTGAAGGTTCAATCCCAGGACCCTGAGATTGTGACCTGAGTTGAAGGCAGATGCTTAATGGACTGAGCCACCCAGGGGCCCCTGACATTTTGCATTTTAGAAGTATGTACTTCCCCTCAAACCTTTGCCTTTGTGATAAACAGAGGCTGTGAAACTATGACAGGTATAAAGTTTACAAGATAATAATCAAATACTAGAGGGGATGAAGTACATAATCATCTATAGATTTGAAGTGAAAACTAGAAAATGATTTAACCAATTTTGAAAATAAAACTATGTACTATTTTAAATAAAACTCTATGTAAAAGACAGTGAACTTCAAAGATCTGATATGGGTCTAAAAATGAAATATTTAGAGGGAATTGATCATCGAAGCCCTGTTAAACACAGTTTCTGTAATTGCCTGATATCTGTTTCAACATTTCCAATAAAGTAAATGGAATGACCAGTGTCAACAGGCAGCATTTAAAAAGCCATTTCTTTGTGATTTAGAATACTTTTGCCACCCCTGGGGACAAGCTTTGAATCTGGCAAGAGCATTAGCTGATCTTGCTACTTCAATCTGACAGCTTCAGATTTTTAACAGGGGAAAAAGGCAGAACTAATGGATGTGAATAAGCTTAAAAGCAAGAGAACTTATCAATCACTATAAACAGCTGTATTTTTGGAAGCTAATAGAGGTACTTCTAAAAACGTAAAAAGTCAATAGGTATTTTTCTGGCAACTAATAATTTCAATCAGGTCTTCTTCATTTGTCTCTCTCCCACCCCACAACCTGCCCACCTTCTTTTTTTATTCCGTATAATATTCTTGTCAGCATTGATTAACATGAAAACATTCTCTTCACTTGCACCGTTCCACTTTCCAGAAAGGAATAACACAGCATCTAATTTTATGAAAAGGTAACTCAAAAGATGAACGAAGCAAATCAAATTATTAAAATGATTATAATCCATTTTCTTCCCTTTCTGATTATATAATAAAGAACTTAGACATACAATTCTATCTGTAATTGGTACATTACTGGGTAATGACTATAACCATCTTTTTATTCAACCTCAGGCACATAACATTTTACATATATATTTCAAAGAGCTTGAAAACATGATTATCTGTTTTGCTTTACAATTATTTCAAAATATTCTACTATTGTATTCCTCTACAGAGGCATCTGACCCATTCTTTTCCAGAACAAATTCATTTTAGAAGGGATCACTAGTGTGACAATGATTGAGGAAACACAATAAAACCCTGCTTACTCCACTGGAAAACTGAAAAACATTTAATTTTACTCTCTAAAGGATTAGGATCCAGCCAAGTCATCAGGCCTTAGAATAGCATGAAGAAAATGGCTTCAGAAGGAACCCCCAAGGCTACAAGCCTGTTTCAAATACTACGATGGCCCTCTCTCAAACTGAGAGGCCACTTTTCCATTAACATAGCTCGACCTCTTTTGGTAGCACTTAAAAGGCATCAGGATTAATTTTCTCCTATGCACCAATGCACAGCATCGTTTGCAAGGGATAACACAACACTTAAGACACAGACACGGTCACGCTCTAGTGAATTACTGTTCACCAGGAAAGCCTAACAGTGTGAATGCACTTGCATTAAAATGCGACTAGACCTGGGTATTGTGGGCAGAATGTACAGGACCTTGCAGTGAACTATCTACTTGATGTGTCTAGGACTTTTTTGGTGGAAGGGAATACAGAGCTAGTTGTTAAAAAAAAAATGGATTTGCATATAAACAAATAAAGTTTAAAGTCAAGTTCAATAGCATAAGCTTGGATGTCAGCCGCCTGAATTTGAATCTCTGCTCCAACATTTTCTAACTATGTGACTCTGGGGAAGATACTTAACCCCAATACCTCAGTTTTCTCATCTGAAAAACAAGAATTATAATTGATTGTTTTAATTCTTTCAAAACACCTTGTGTTTACATTAGGTTTGACTCAAGTCTTCTGGGCTTTTTCTATTGAATAATATTCCAACAACAATTTTGGAGAGAGAATCTTAAGTATCTGTAATGTTTTGAAAAAAAATGTTTTGTTTTCCTCCTAAAAACAAGTCAGATATGTTTTTCTACTAGGTAAAGCCATATAAACACATCAGCTTTTTTTTTTTTTTAACTTTTGAGTAAGCTAGACTTGTCCAATAGAATTTTCATAGTCATTGTAATTAAGTATCCAAAATTCTTAAGTAATCCCATAATTCTTATAAACCTTTGTCCCTATCTATCAGATCTCACTAAGACTTATCCAGAACAAGTTTATCTAGAGTCTCCTTGTCATGAGGACTCTGTCCTGGGCAACTAAGGCAAGACTGGCTTGCAGGATTGATGAAGCAAATGTCCATGTTGGAAAAGTCTTCCTGGCAAAGAACTCTGGGTGTCCTCTAGTGATTGCAGGCAGACTCTGAACCTACTGAAAACCTCCAACTAGTGATGGGATCCAACTTATAGCCACAAAGAAATGAATTCTGCCAAAGCCAAAAGAGTTTTGGAAACAGATTCTTCCCCAGTCAAACTTCCAGATGAGAACACAGCCCAGCCAGCATCTTAATTGCAGCCAATGGAACACGGCATCTTATATGAGACCTTGGAGAATGGGATCCTGCTAAGCCATTCTCAAGACTCCTGACCCAAGGATGTTATGAGCTAACAAATGCATGTTGTTTTAAGTCATTATAAGTGTCAGGGTGATTTGCTACACAGCAACAGAAATTAATACAAGAGGTAATCAAAATGTTTCCCTTTGCTCAATAACATCCCATCTTTAAATTATTATTCAAAGTTACAGGGTCACACACATACTGTTTGTGAGCTATTTTCATCAGCAAAACAAAGAAAGAATAGAAATGCAAGACTCTTGTGAAGTGTTTGAATTGTTAGCAAACTTACCTAGAGAAAAAAAAAATTCACCTCAAATAATAATACACACCTTCCTTCACCACTCTTATGCATCTTCAATGTGGTACATTGAACATTACGTGTTCAATTTATATTACTGATGTACCCTTCCCTACTTTCACAAATTCAAGCTATTGTTGTAGGGAGATGGCCAATGATTAAAATGTTACTTATTAATTTTATGAATTACCCTGGAAATAGTTGTTTCTATGTCCTTTATAAGACTGTTAGTAAAATGACAAAAATTACTTCTGAATTATGATTCACCTTCCTACAAAAGAATAGTAACTCAGCATCTGATTAAGTAAACCAAAAAAGTAGAATTAATTTGTAAATTCCCATTCAGATTCAAACTGACTTATTATAATTTTTTTTTAAATAACACTTTTTTAAAAGGTGATTGGATTATGTTGCAACTATCTGGTCAGTAAGTGATAAAATGTCATTTCTATGCACCTACCTGCCCTGTGGAGCTTCTTCTTCTTCTTCTTTTTTTTTTTTAAACCATGCCCTCAAGGTTCAACTGACTTTTGTTAAAGATATGATTAATCTGCCCATGTCTAGCAAAACAGACAATTTGTATATGTCACCTCAGCAAAGCTGCCTCAGCTCTGGCTGATCTTTGGTAAATACTTCTCCTAGAGGGGAAAAAAAAAAAAAGAAAAAGAAAAAAAAATGATGTGTCTAGTAGATAGCTATAAAGGAAGTCTTCTGTCCTCATGGGATCATACCTGGTGGATAGTGTGCTTGGTCCTCAGACAAAACCTATCAAATGTAGAACTCATTCCAAAGATGGGATGCTTTATTGTCTGTCATTTCTAACAATGTACCAGTTTTTATAGGAATTCATATATGTGCATCTATATTTTTATGTTTTTATAATATATATCATTTTTATATATGTAACAAGCCTGAACACTATACTTGATCATGTTACAAAGATTTTACAGATACTAGGTACTCTCTTATTTCAAGACAGTGCAATGTATAAGGAGTCACAGATGTAATGAGCAAGGATAAAAGAGAAAAGAGCAAAGGCATTTTATACACAAAATAAACAATGCAGTCATTTTTTTGCTGCTAGATTTTGGTCCAGTCACTAAACTGTTCTAAGCCACAGTTTACACAGTTGTAAAGAGAAAATAAAATGATTTATCTCACAAATCTATAAATGAGTTAAAACCTGAAAAATCTCTGGGTCCCGCCTGGTACCATAGAAAGCTTCATAAATGTTAGTGGCTGTGGGGGGATTTCTATATGCTATATATTATGAGTTGAGAGGCACTATGCTTAATAGATTGGATATGCTACTTTGCATTGTGCTTGGAAGGTTGAATTGTCTTGTGTAAAGATTTATATAAATGGAAACCAGGTGTCTCACACTTATTCAGCCTTCAGGGGTGGGTCATGCTTGTCTTTAATGCCTAAATAGCAATAGCCCATGTCCCTTTGTGTATTATGGGAGGAAAATCTAGTCTTTTATGGGGTTTCTCTCCCCGAGTATTTCTGAGAACCCCCTGGAGAATGCTTACATGATCCCACAACTTTCTATGTCATATTTGCTGCTCACCCCTCAGCTAACTGTCTGATTCCAGAAGCCTGGAGCAGTCTTCCACACTCACGCTTTGTTTTCTTTGTCCGGCTTCCTTGGGCAGATACAGCTCCCTCCCACTACACAGCATCATGTCAAGAATGGACCCTGTCCGTTAGTCCCCCACAACATAGCTGAAAGCAAACTTTCACGGGCATGACTTTAATGTAAGCTTATAGGACACAGCATAGATGTCCATACAGAAGGCGCTGCATTAGCGGAGTTTCTACTGCACAATGTTGCTTTATAAACTACCACAAAAAAAAATAATAATAATTACAAGAAAAATAAACCACCACAAAGCTCACAGGCTTAAAACAATTGTCAGTCCTTGCTCCTGGCCCTGCTGGTCAGCTGTGGCTCAGCCAAAGGCTGCTGGGATTGGCTAAATGTGGCTCAAGGAAATGAATTAGGTCTAGCTCAGCCACATGCATCTCCTCCTTCCAGGACCCATGGGGATATGGGTCATGTTCTTCTGACAAAGGGCAAGATGCGGGAGCCTGAGACATACTGCAGGAGTTCACTTAAAGTCCCTGCTCATCATGTCTGCTAAATTTCCAGTGGCCAAAGCAAGTCACTCATTAAGACTCGAGGCAATGGCCAAGGGTTAGACAATCAACATACCTTCCTGGAGGTTTTGCAAAGTCACATGGCAAAGGGGTAGAAGTGGCATCCTATTAATGAAGGAATGCGGACTTGAAAATAGCAAACTGGACATCACCTATGACTGCTCTAAGATCTCTTAGACTAGGCCCTATCCACAGGGGTTTTAATAATGATCATTCCCACCCTCACATTTTTGGCATATTATAAGGGCCAATTATCAGTGGAAGTGCCTTTGACAGATTTCTTAACAGAAAGCTCTTTCTAGCATCCAGAGAAGAGTATATGGGTTTATGGATATATACATAGTTTCCCATTAGAAATAGTGTATCAAAGTGGCCTTGTACTCACAATAAAAAAAAATTTTATGAGGAGTCAAGATGGCGGAGAAGTAGCAGGCTGAGACTACTTCGGATAGCGGGAGATCAGCTAAAGAGCTTATCTAAAGATTGCAAACACCTACAAATCCAATGGGAGATTGAAGAGAAGAAGAACAGCAATTCCAGAAACAGAAAATCAACCACTTTCTGCAAGGTAGGACTGGCGGAGAAGTGAATCCAAAGCGACGGGAAGATAGACCGCGGGGGGAGGGGCCGGCTCCCGGCGAGCGGCGGAGCAACGGAGCAAAATCAGGACTTTTAAAAGTCTGTTCCGCTGAGGGACATCGCTCCAGAGGCTTAACTGGGGTGAAGCCCAGGCGGGGTCAGCGCGGCCTCAGGTCCCGCAGGGTCGCAGAAGGATCGGGGGTGTCTGAGTGTCACAGAGCTTACCGGTATTGGAGCGGGGAAGCCGGCTGCAGAGACAGAGCCGAGGAGTGACTCTCAGCTCGGGGTTGCCTTGAACCGGTCGCAGGCTCGGTCAGCTCGGAGCACGGCCGGAGGCCAGGGTGGCGGGAGTCACTGGGCGCTGTTCTCTGAGGGCGCACTGAGGAGTGGGGCCCTGGGCTCTCGGCTCCTCCGGGCCGGAGACCGGGAGGCCGCCATCTTCATTCCCGTCCTCCGGAACTCTACGGAAAGTGCTCAGGGAACAAAAGCTCCCGAAAGCAAACCCGAGCGGATTACTCAGCGCGGCCCTGGGTAAGGGCGGTGCAACTCCGCCTGGAGCAAAGACGCTTGAGAATCACTACAACGGGCCCCTCCCCCAGAAGATCAACGGGAAACCCAGCCAGGACCAAGTTCACCTACCAAGGAGAGCGGCGGAATTCCAGAGGAGAAGAAAGCAAAGCACAGAACTCATGGCTTTCTCCCCATGATTTTTTAGCCTTACAGTTAATTTAATTTTTTTTTCTTTTTCAATTTTTTTTTTCTTCTTCTATTCTTCTGCTAAATTTTTTTTTAACTTTTACCGTTTTCTTTTTTTAACGTTTTTTAAATAGTTTATCTAATATATATATATATTTTCCTCTTTTTATATTTTTTCTTTATCGGCTTTCTTTTTTTTAATAGTTTCTTTTTTTTTTTCTTTCTTTCTTTCTGAACCCCTTTTTATCCCCTTTCTCCCCCCTCACAATTCGGGATCTCTTCTGATTTGGCTAAAGCATATTTTCCTGGGGTTGTTGCCACCCTTTTAGTATTTTACTTGCTCCTTCATAAACTCTTATCTGGACAAAATGACAAGGCAGAAAAATTCACAACAAAAAAAAGAACAAGAGGCAGTACCAAAGGCTAGGGACCTAATCAATACAGACATTGGTAACATGTCAGATATAGAGTTCAGAATGATGATTCTCAAGGTTCTAGCCGGGCTTGAAAAAGGCATAGAAGATATTAAAGCAACCCTCTCGGGAGATATAAAAGCCCTTTCTGGAGAAATAAAAGAACTAAAATCTAACCAAGTTGAAATCAAAAAAGCTATTAATGAGGTGCAATCAAAAATGGAGGCTCTCACTGCTAGGATAAATGAGGCAGAAGAAAGAATTAGCGATATAGAAGACCAAATGACAGAGAATAAAGAAGCTGAGCAAAAGAGGGACAAACAGCTACTGGACCACGAGGGGAGAATTCGAGAGATAAGTGACACCATAAGACGAAACAACATTAGAATAATAGGGATTCCAGAAGAAGAGGAAACAGAGAGGGGAGCAGAAGGTATATTGGAGAGAATTATTGGAGAGAATTTCCCCAATATGGCAAAGGGAACAAGCATCAAAATCCAGGAGGTTCAGAGAACCCCCCTCAAAATCAATAAGAATAGGTCCACACCCCGTCACCTAATAGTAAAATTGACAAGTCTTAGTGACAAAGAAAAGATCCTGAAAGCAGCCCGGGAAAAGAAGTCTGTAACGTACAATGGTAAAAATATCAGATTGGCAGCAGACTTATCCACAGAGACGTGGCAGGCCAGAAAGAGCTGGCATGATATATTCAGAGTACTAAATGAGAAAAACATGCAGCCAAGAATACTATATCCAGCTAGGCTATCATTGAAAATAGAAGGAGAGATTAAAAGCTTCCAGGACAAACAAAAACTGAAAGAATTTGCAAATACCAAACCAGCTCTACAGGAAATATTGAAAGGGGTCCTCTAAGCAAAGAGAGACCCTAAAAGTAATAGATCAGAAAGAAACAGAGACAATATACAATAACAGTCACCTTATAGGCAATACAATGGCACTAAATTCATATCTCTCAATACTTACCCTGAATGTTAATGGGCTAAATGCCCCAATCAAAAGACACCGAGTATCAGAATGGATAAAAAAACAAAACCCATCTATATGTTGCCTACAAGAAACTCATCTTAAACCCGAAGACACCTCCAGGTTTAAAGTGAGGGGGTGGAAAAGAATTTACCATGCTAATGGACATCAGAAGAAAGCAGGAGTGGCAATCCTTAGATCAGATCAATTAGATTTTAAGCCAAAGACTATAATAAGAGATGAGGAAGGACACTAGATCATACTCAAAGGAACTGTCCAACAAGAAGATCTAACAATTTTAAATATCTATGCCCCTAACGTGGGAGCAGCCAACTATATAAACCAATTAATAACAAAATCAAAGAAACACATCGACAAGGATACAATAATAGTAGGGGATTTTAACACTCCCCTCACTGAAATGGACAGATCATCCAAGCAAAAGATCAACAAGGAAATCAAGGCCTTAAATGACACACTGGACCAGATGGACATCACAGATATATTCAGAACATTTCATCCCAAAGCAACAGAATACACATTCTTCTCTAGTGCACATGGAACATTCTCCAGAATAGATCACATTCTTGGTCCTAAATCAAGTCTCAACCGGTATCAAAAGATTGGGATCATTCCCTGCATATTTTCAGACCACAATGCTCTGAAGCTAGAACTCAATCACAAGATGAAATTTGGAAAGAACCCAAATACATGGAGACTAAACAGCATCCTTCTAAAGAATGAATGGGTCAACCAGGAAATTAAAGAAGAATTGAAAAAATTTATGGAAACAAATGATAATGAAAACACAACGGTTCAGAATCTGTGGGACACAACAAAGGCAGTCCTGAGAGGAAAATATATAGCGGTACAAGCCTTTCTCAAGAAACAAGAAAGGTCTCAGGTACACAACCTAACCCTACACCTAAAGGAGCTGGAGAAAGAACAAGAAAGAAACCCTAAACCCAGCAGGAGAAGAGAAATCATAAAGATCAGAGCAGAAATCAATGAAATAGAAACCAAAAAAACAATAGAACAAATCAACGAAACTAGGAGCTGGTTCTTTGAAAGAATTAATAAGATTGATAAACCCCTGGCCAGACTTATCAAAAAGAAAAGAGAAAGGACCCAAATAAATAAAATCATGAATGAAAGAGGAAAGATCACAACGAACACCAAAGAAATACAGACAATTATAAGAACATACTATGAGCAACTCTACGCCAACAAATTTGACAATCTGGAAGAAATGGATGCATTCCTAGAGACATATAAACTACCACAACTGAACCAGGAAGAAATAGAAAGCCTGAACAGACCCATAACCAGTAAGGAGATTGAAACAGTCATCAAAAATCTCCAAACAAACAAAAGCCCAGGGCCAGATGGCTTCCCGGGGGAATTCTACCAAACATTTAAAGAAGAACTAATTCCTATTCTCCTGAAACTGTTCCAAAAAATAGAAATAGAAAGAAAACTTCCAAACTCATTTTATGAGGCCAGCATCACCTTGATCCCAAAACCAGACAAGGATCCCAACAAAAAAGAGAACTACAGACCAATATCCTTGATGAACACAGATGCAAAAATTCTTGCCAAAATACTAGCCAATAGGATTCAACAGTACATTAAAAGGATTATTCACCACGACCAAGTGGGATTTATTCCAGGGCTGCAAGGTTGGTTCAACATCCGCAAATCATCAATGTGATACAACACATTAATAAAAGAAAGAACAAGAACCATATGATACTCTCCATAGATGCTGAAAAAGCATTTGACAAAGTACAGCATCCCTTCCTGATCAAAACTCTTCAAAGTGTAGGGATAGACGGCACATACCTCAATATTATCAAAGCCATCTATGAAAAACCCACCGCAAATATCATTCTCAATGGAGAAAAACTGAAAGCTTTTCCGCTAAGGTCAGGAACACGGCAGGGATGTCCGTTATCTCCACTGCTATTCAACATAGTACTAGAAGTCCTAGCCTCAGCAATCAGACAACAAAAGGAAATTAAAGGCATCCAAATCGGCAAAGAAGAAGTCAAACTATCACTCTTTGCAGATGATATGATACTATATGTGGAAAACCCAAAAGACTCCACTCCAAAACTGCTAGAACTTGTACAGGAATTCAGTAAAGTGTCAGGATATAAAATCAATGCACAGAAATCAGTTGCATTTCTCTACACCAACAACAAGACAGAAGAAAGAGAAATTAAGGAGTCCATCCCATTTACAGTTGCACCCAAAACTATCAGATACCTAGGAATAAACCTAACCAAAGAGACTAAGAATCTATACTCAGAAAACTATAAAGTACTCATGAAAGAAATTGAGGAAGACACAAAGAAATGGAAAAATGTTCCATGCTCCTGGATTGGAAGAATAAATATTGTGAAAATGTCTATGCTACCTAAAGCAATCTACACATTTAATGCAATTCCTATCAAAGTACCATCCATTTTTTTCAAAGAAATGGAACAAATAATCCTAAAATTTATATGGAACCAGAAAAGACCTCGAATAGCCAAAGGAATATTGAAAAAGAAAGCCAAAGTTGGTGGCATCACAATTCCGGACTTCAAGCTCTATTACAAAGCTGTCATCATCAAGACAGCATGGTACTGGCACAAAAACAGACACATAGATCAATGGAACAGAATAGAGAGCCCAGAAATGGACCCTCAACTCTATGGTCAACTCATCTTTGACAAAGCAGGAAAGAATGTCCAATGGAACAAAGACAGCCTCTTCAATAAATGGTGTTGGGAAAATTGGACAGCCACATGCAGAAAAATGAAATTGGATCATTTCCTTACACCACACACGAAAATAGACTCAAAATGGATGAAGGATCTCAATGTGAGAAAGGAATCCATCAAAATCCTCGAGGAGAACACAGGCAGCAACCTCTTCGACGTCAGCCGCAGCAACATCTTCCTAGGAACATCACCAAAGGCAAGGGAAGCAAGGGCAAAAATGAACTTTTGGGATTTTATCAAGATCAAAAGCTTTTGCACAGCAAAGGAAACAGTGAACAAAACCAAAAGACAACTGACAGAATGGGAGAAGATATTTGCAAATGACATATCAGATAAAGGGCTAGTGTCCAAAATCTATAAAGAACTTAGCAAACTCAACACCCAAAGAACAAATAATCCAATCAAGAAATGGGCAGAGGACATGAACAGACATTTCTGCAAAGAAGACATCCAGATGGCCAACAGACACATGAAAAAGTGCTCCATATCACTCGGCATCAGGGAAATACAAATCAAACCTACAATGAGATATCACCTCACACCAGTCAGAATGGCTAAAATTAACAAGTCAGGAAATGACAGATGCTGGCAAGGATGCGGAGAAAGGGGAACCCTCCTACACTGTTGGTGGGAATGCAAGCTGGTGCAACCACTCTGGAAAACAGCATGGAGGTTCCTCAAAATGTTGAAAATAGAACTACCCTATGACCCAGCAATTGCACTGCTGGGTATTTACCCTAAAGATACAAACGTAGTGATCCAAAGGGGCACATGCACCCGAATGTTTATAGCAGCAATGTCTACAATAGCCAAACTATGGAAAGAACCTAGATGTCCATCTACAGACGAATGGATAAAGAAGATGTGGTATATATACACAATGGAATACTATGCAGCCATCAAAAGAAATGAAATCTTGCCATTTGCAACGACGTGGATGGAACTAGAGGGTATCATCCTTAGTGAAATAAGTCAATCGGAGAAAGACAACTATCATATGATCTCCCTGATATGAGGGAGAGGAGATGCAACATGGGGAGTTGAGGGGGTAGGAGAAGAGTAAATGAAACAAGATGGGATTGGGAGGGAGACAAACCATATGTGACTCTTAATCTCACAAAACAAACTGAGGGTTGATGGGGGGAGGGGGTTGGGGGAGGGGGTGGGGTTATGGATATAGGGGAGGGTATGTGCTATGGTGAGTGTTGTGAAGTGTGTAAACCTGGCGATTCGCAGACCTGTACCCCTGGGGATAAAAATATATGTTTATAAAGCTGTAAAAAAAAAAAAAAAAAAAAAAAAAAAGAAAGGATGAATACCCAAGTTTTGTAGCAACATGGACGGGACTGGAAGAGATTATGCTGAGTGAAATAAGTCAAGCAGAGAGAGTCGATTATCATATGGTTTCACTTATTTGTGGAGCATAACAAATAGCATGGAGGACAAGGGGAGATGGAGAGGAGAAGGGAGTTGAGGGAAATTGGAAGGGGAGGTGAACCATGAGAGACTATGGACTCTGAAAAACGATCTGAGAATTTTGAAGGGGCGGGGGGTGGGAGGTTGGGGGCACCAGGTGGTGGGTATTGTAGAGGGCACGGATTGCATGGAGCACTGGGTGTGGTGCAAAAATAATGAATACTGTTATGCTGAAAAAAATAAAAAAATTAAAAAAAAATTTTATAATGTTAACAGACCATGGCACACATTTCATTCCTTTTTTTTTTTTTTTAAATAACTGACGTGTTTCTGAAAAAAGAAAATGTTAGCTTTGTTTTGGAGGACCCAATAGCTCGTTTTTCATTTTTCCCCCTGCCCCAAACAAAGATTCAGTGAACACACAATAGTGAACTCAAGATGATTCTATGGGAAGAGGTACCTTGTTGGCTTCCCAAAGTGGCAGCTTTTCTTTACTTCCAGTCATTTATGTCTGAGAAATACTGAGAGATCTAGCCTCTGCCAGGATGCTCCATTGCAAAATGTTCCAGGTGATACATCTGAAAACAGGTTTGGCTACTTCAAGCAACTCGAGGCACACAGGTTGATAAGAGCAGCAAAGGTGGGTCACAACAATGTACCTAGGCTACGGGTGGTAACTGCGGCTGTCCTCTGTGGCTGGGAGGATCTCGGCTTTTCTGGGCTCTTTAGGAAACGAGCCTGTCCCCAGCAAAGTTACTGCGATGGACAGCTTGTCTGCACAAAAACATGTAAACAGAGAATGAAGATGGCTTGCCTCAGAACCGGCAATTCTGCAAAGATTAGAAGAGATTGCTTGGAGAGGAGGTGGGTAGGTACTCTAAAGGAAATGCAGGGAGCCAAAGGGAAGCTCATTTCCCAAGAACATGTTCAAAAGGGCCAAGTTGTGGGGCGCCTGGGTGGCTCAGTGGGTTAAGCTGCTGCCTTCGGCTCAGGTCATGATCCCAGGTCCTGGGTTTGAGCCCCACATCGGGCTTTCTGCTCGGCGGGGAGCCTGCTTCCTCCTCTCTCTCTGCCTGCCTCTCTGCTTACTTGTGATTTCTCTCTGTCAAAAAAAAAAAAATCTTATAAAAAAAAAAAAGGGCCAAGTTGTGATCGTGGCAGCTGATGGGTTCTCAGATGAGCCAGTTCATGCTGCTGATGTGTTTGTCCTTCCTCGTGCTCTCAGTGCCACCCAAACCCCTCGGGTGATCACTGGGGAGCCTTTAGCAGCACCACATCGAATCACAGCCACGTTTACAGGAAAGCACAATAGTTTGTATCATAGACTGAAAGATACTCAACAAGTCAAATTAAAAAAAAAATAGAATACCAAATACCCCAAATTTGGAATAAAATAAGAGAAGTTAATTATTTTAATTTTTAAAGGATTTTATTTATCTATTTGACAGAGAGAAAGAGAGAGAGCCAGAGAGTACAAGCAGGGAAACAGTAGAGGCAACAAGAGAAGCAGGTTCCCCACGGAGCAGAGAGCCCGATCAGGACCTGAGATCAGGACCTGAGCTGAAGCCATATGCTTAACCCACTGAGCCACCCAGATGTTCCCTTAAAATGAGAGAATTTTATTTTCATCTTGTTAAATAGACAAAGCTGAGAAGTTTTGTGTTTATACAAATATGTATTGGTGACAAAGTCAGGAGTCAATGATAACAATATTAAAAATTTAAAAAATATCCACTGACAAAAAAAAATAGTAGGAAACATAAAAGTCAAATATTCCATGCAATGGGGGCACCTGGGTGGTTCAGTGGGTTAAGCCGCTGCCTTCGGCTCAGGTCACGATCCCAGGGTCTTGGGATCGAGCCCCGCATTTGGCTCTCTGCTTGGCGGGGAGCCAGCTTCCCCCTCTCTCTCTGCCTGCCTCTCTGCCTGCTTGTGATCTCTCTGTCAAATAAATAAATAAAATCTTTAAAAAATAAATAAATAAATAATTTTGGGAAAATATATTTACATTTCTGCGCAGTTGTATTTACGTTGTCGTTTCAGGCTCTCAGCAAAACAACAAAAGCAAAAAACGTGGATCCCGAGATCATTCAGTCTTAGTAAACTCCTCATTGGTTTCCCTAGAGTCTGAAACACCTCTTGGAAATTCGCAAATTGCTCTGGGCTCTAAAACCCAGGAAACTTTACAAAACCTATTCCTAAAAGTCTCCCCTGCATGCGGTCCAGATCTGCCTAAGACGCGCTCTGTAGGAACCAGGCAGGGGTGGGGAGGGCAGAAAGAGGCCGAACGGAAAGCAAGGCTGGTCTCTGAAAAGAGTTTTGTAGGGGTACTGAAGAGAGACCCACGGGCGAAGAACCTCAGATTGTATTTTACAAATGCAGAAGATATTAGAGTTTCCCCTCAAAGGTGGTTGAGGGAAAATGATGTCTCCAAGAGGAAGAAAAAAAAAAAGTGAAAGTGAAGAAAAATGAAGAGTTAATTAGGTAAGGAAAGAAAAAAATCCGTTTTGTTATGTTTTATTTTTCTCTAAAAACATACCTTCTTCAGAACTAATATTCATTCGTGGAATAGACTGTATGCCCTCATTTAGCCGTACCAATAGGACACTCAGGGCTCAAAGGGGGTGGACGGCCATGACAAGGATAAGAAGAATGGCTAAAGTTTGATTTTTCCTTCCCTTCTGCTGGGGAAGCCTTAGTGGGCTTGCTGCTAAGGGAAGCTGGCCAGTGGAGGATGGTGGTAATTCAGTGGAAATCAACAATTAGTCATGCCTGGCATGGTGAAAAAATGAAACTGCATAGAAAAATGAAAAGACAAAGTATGAACTGCAAAGCACAGAAGCAAAGAGGCTGCTTTCCCATTAATTCACCAAGGGGATAAGCAAAGTGCATTTCCATATGCCAGAATCCTAAACACATCCTAGAGTCTAGGAGGCTGACGGGATTTTCCAGTCACCTGCAGAGAACACGCTGAATTCCTCTCCCTGTCGGAGGCAGGGCTGACTTCGTGTGATCTGGCGCGTCTACATAAAGGCACATCTAATTTGTGCTTTTAGAGCGTCTAGAGATTTCACTGAATGTGCAAGAGCAGTCTCTTCCAAAGTGTTAACAGTGTTTTCCTTTTCTCTTCCCTTTCCTTTCTCCTTCTTTCCTTTCTTTTCCTCTCCTCTCCTCTCTTCTCGTCTCTCCTTTTCCCTCTCCTTTCCTCTTTTCTTTTCTCTTTTTTCTCTCCTTTCCTTTCCTTTCCTTTCCTTTCCTTTCCTTTCCTTTCCTTTCCTTTCCTTTCCTTTCCTTTCCTTTCCTTTCCCTTGCTTTTCTTTGCTTTTCCTTTGCTTTTCTTCTTTTCAAGAGAGATTCAGGGAATGGAGGGGGCAGAGGAAGAGGGAGGGAGAGAATCTTATGTGGGTCTCGATCTCACAACCCTGATATCATGACCTGAGCTGAATTCAAGAGTCAGATGCTTTCCCCAGTGTTACCCCTGTAACGCTGTACTTTCAAATCCTATTCTTCCTTATTTGCCAAAATATCCATATTGGCAAATGCGTCCTTCAGTCATCTTCATTCCTTTCCCATTCACTTGCTTCTGATTGTTTTCTTCCTTTTGTTTAGTTTCTTCAAGTGGAACTTCTATTTCCTTGAGTGGACTTGTCAAGAATGTCCAAAATCACTTTTTCCCCATTCTAACATAATTTCACATTTAAGTTCGTTTCTCAAATGATCTTCTTTGCAATCACGTTTCGTTTCTTTCCTGTTCTAGCTAGCATTCCCGATGGACAATGTCAGGTTGCACAGTTGATTGCCCATTGACTATGGACCAAAGGGTCGCCGCGTTGTCCACCGTGATACTCCCTGGAATGGTTGAAACCAGTAATTTTATTCAGAGCCATAAGAACAGTGTACTATTTTTATTAAAATGTCATCAGTGTAAGTGAATATGCATTCCAGAAAGTCTTTCTTCATACTCCTTTGTATGCTTTTTCACAGGTGGGAAGTGACAACACATTTCGTTGCATCATGATTCATGTTTTATATTTAAATTCCATAGGACAGAAAATATTCTTTGAATAGATCACCTGGGTCCAAAGAAATTCTCAAGTGTGATGTCCACTACCCACAGTGTGTGGCCACACCTCACAGTTGTTCTCCTGAATTGAATAGAGTATCTTAATATCATATTAAAAATGGTTTCTCAAATAAATGTCTAAATTAAAAGGTGTATACCATCAAACTCAATTATGAAGAAGAGAATTAATATGTTGGATTGCTATTTGAAATTAGAACTTATGGTAGATATTGATTTTTTTCAATCATATATCTGTGACCTCTTCTGGTCACTAAATCCCTTTTTTTCCTCTAGAGGAAAAATATAACAAAACCAAATATATAGGTGATAATAATCATCTATTCATATGTATATATGTGTGTATGTTTATTTACATATATCCAAATATATAATATTAAAAAATTAGTCTAGTCATTCAAAACAAGAAGTTACTAGCCCTAAAGAACACTGAAGATATACACAATTTCGTTCAAACTGCGAGAAGTGGTAATTCATACTTAGATGTCTTCAACACTTTAAAAATTGTCATCTAAGGGTCCTGCCTGTGCTCTAAAAATGTCTATAATAGAGTTTAGTACCTCTTGTGTAATATTGTATGCATTGCATTTTGTTACACTTATTATACAAATTGAAATGAATAATAATTTGCAGTTTTACATCCCATGAATATTTTTTAGTATTCTCCAGCAGTAGTTAATATGCTAACCAACTTTACTGAAAGGCATACAGATGTGGAAGAAATCTATCTGGGGACTTTAATTATCACCTTGTCAAATTCAAATTATTATCTTGTGAGTTCATTTCCATAAAGTATTCCCTTTGCTGTTCCATGATTTAACATGTGTCTACTTTTTCTTATCTTATTTGTATCTATCTGGAGGCTCTAATCCTTTCAAAGCAGATACTTCTCTGTCAGATTGTGATCTTTACCATAAAGGATTTGGTCCATAAGTTTTGTTTGTTTGTTTGTTTGTTTAATAAAGACTTCATTTTGGCAGAAGAAAGGTCTGTAGAATGTATAAGGTAGGCTTATTACCAATAATGCCTCACACATCAGACTGAAAACTAACTTTTTACAAATAACATCCACTTCAGGGAGATACTAAAAGAGACTAATTTACCAAGACGTCATTTGAAAGATTATCATTGCGACACCGTAGGTTACTGTAGGATCTGGAAGATTTGCAGGAGCCAGAAGATTAAGCAATAGCTGGGTTTAGTAATTTATGCTGAGACCTATCTTTTGTGGGGGAGTGGGAGTAGAGGCAAAAACAACAAAATACAGGTTTCTCTTCCCTATTGGGAGTTAGTGCATTTCTAGACTGGGTTAGGGTGTGGGTAGGGGTGGAGAGAATGAAAGGTCAAGTTTTATCAGAGAGAAAAAACTTTAGCTCATTCCACTTATCATTCATAAAGGGTCAGAACTCAGGACAGTGGTTTACTCAATTCATTAAGTTGATTTATCTTGAATCAAAATCGAAATTTGGTTCATGTTTGAAAATGCTGGGCAGCTTCTCTAGTAAGATGGATGAAAAATAATGTCTTGTTTTGACTTTCACATAATTTTGAAAGCTTTCACTGGAAAGATTTAGTGTCATCAAGTAGTACCATTAATAATTATTAAAATGTGTTAAAGTATATCTTCAAATATTTCTATAAGCTTTGCAGCTAAGAACCTCTCTTATCACCTGTCATGGGTCCCACACCCAAAAATGCCAAATGAAGGAACTGAAACACTTTAACTAATGAGGTAGTGGCCATAAATTAGTGCCTGAGAGATCTCTCACTCCCATAAGATCCAAACCCAAAATTATACCTTAATTCCAAGGGTTTATAACTGAAGCTGATTTCCTCAGGTAAGAGCACGTATCAGGATTAGGGTTTAACATCGTGTATTAGAAAGAAGGGCAGGCAAAGTCTGTTGCATCGAGGAAAACATCTCATCCCTCTGAAGAGAGCTCCTTAAAAAGAATGCAGAAGAACAGCCAGAAAGACTTCGTTTAAAAACAAGCAAGTCGGGCAGTAGTAACCAAGACTGTAAGCCAGACAAAATTCAGTCTAATTATCTCCCTCAAAAAGGATTTTGCCATTAGCACGTCCATTTACCCAGAAATCTTCAATGGTCATCCATAGATACTCACTTCCGAAATGTATCTGGAGACTATCCATGTTCAACGTGATAAATCAAAGTAATCCAAAATACTCTTTAAATAAACAGGATGGGGGCGCCTGGGTGGCTCAGTGGGTTAAGCAGCTGCCTTCAGCTCAGGTCATGATCCCAGGATCCTGGGATCCAGCCCCGGGTTGGGTTCCCTGTTCAGTGGGGAGTCTGCTTCTCTCTCTCCTGCTCCCCCTGTTTGTGCTCTCTCTCTGTCAAATAAATAAATCTTACGTAACACAATAAAAACAAACAAACAAATAAATAAATAAATACAAATTTAAAAAATCAGATCTTAAGAAATAAATAAAAACAAATAATTAAACAGGATAATCAATAAAAATAGAAATCTAGTATTACATAGTCATTTTTGCCAAAACTTGCATAGTCTCTTGTCCATGGTCTTTAATCAGGCAGAAATATGTAAATTTCCACCACCTATTACCTGCTTATTCATACAATATTTCCTCATTTTATAAGTATCTTGAGTGGCATTTTCTCTCCTTCCTTCTTAAGAGGTTGTCTGATTCTCTCAAATACAGTTGGATTAGTTGCCATGCATTTTTTTTTTTTTCTTTCCAGGCTGTCTTGCCATTAATGAACTCCCTCAGACCTCAAGAGGAGAAAAAGCTAGTGTTGTCACCATGGTTGCAAAGGCCACTATTCTAATAAGTACACAACTTCTCTACAAAGTTGTATATCAGACAGATCCTGTTTCAGATTTTAAAAAACAAAATAAAAATGCTGTCTTCTCAGCTGAAAACAAACCAACCCGAGGCCACCACAGTGAACAGATTTGTTGTTGTTGTTGTTGTTGTTGTTGTTTCAAAAGGTATAATTCATATGAATTTGGGAGACAGATCTCTCTGTCTCATTTTCCTGTGCAGAGTTCTGGGTATCTCGGAATCAAATTCCCTTTAAAGAATCCTGTGATTCCAACTCCTTTTCTCTCTCCCCATTGTATTCTCTTTTCCTTTCTTCTAAATTTCCTGGACCCTCACTTAATTCCTCCATGATAACTCCTCGGTTCCCAAGGGTGAAACCATGGCCCCAGGGTCCTGCAATGTGTTAGATGTAGTGAATGAACCACTGGCGAAATACAAACAAACAGAAGAGGCAGATAGGCCTGCAATCCAAAACTGCCAGAAGGAAACAAGGAAGGGGGTGAAAATGGCTCATGCCACAGTGCATTTGCACATAACACTTTCTGACATTATGAGCAATCAGAATTAGTTTAAACCTATTCTTACATGTTTATAAGAAACTTTGAAACATTGTTTTTTCCCCCTGTGTGAAATGTAGAGGAAACAATGCCAAGCCAGTGAGCAGGGTTTCGAGCTGGAGCAGATGGGGAACCCAGGAAGACTCTGGAAAGCTCTTCTCACGAGAGGAGTTGACATGAGGCTTAAACTTCTGAAGTTGCTGCAAATTTCCCACAGCAAAGCGGGGCCAAGGGGGGTGAGGGTGAAGAGTGTGATTTCCTTAATTTAATTTAGCCTTGATAGGCATTTGAGATATTTATCTTTAACTACATCCAAGACTAATAATTACAACAAATACAAGCATATACAGCTGAGATAAATAAAACAGCTGTGAACGCATCTGAACGTGCGGAAATAATAGAGCTGTCACCTGTGTCTATTTCAAATTAAAGCTCTGCTAAATGCAGTCCTTTGTAATTCTGCGCCAAGTGGTACTTTCAGGGCACATGTTGGAGAGACAGCAGTGAAATGTTTAATCTACATTCTGAGTACTGATAATTTGTACTTTGCCCCGTTCCTCCGTGCCTCTGTGGTAAAGAGAACCATTGACTTCTGCCAACTGACAAGCAATCGAGCATAAAATACTAGTAGCAGACATACTCATGGAGTAATTCCTGCTAATTCCTACCCCAGGGCTCTTTCTATAAGGAAGCCATTGATTTGGACTTGTTTGGGTGGATTTTCCAAAGTGATCCCTTTAAAGGCAAGTTTATATTCTAGACTATCTCAGATAAGGAACCTAAATTCAATTGCATGGGTTTGGTGCAATGAATCAGACTTCTCAAGCTTTCCAAGCAGAAATTTTGCCTTGGGATTTGTTTTGTTTAAGGTAGTTTAAGACCAATGGAGGACAGAAGAAGCATAATTTTTTTTTCCCTCAGTTCTAATTTATGACCTAAGAATAATTTTAAATGAAGTGTATATGAAGATAACTCTAGGTAGTAAATATAACTAACAGTATTTTTACATTTTATGCTTTAAAGGGAAAAAATTCAATCCAAGCGCAAATATTATGAGCCATTCAGTATTTGCACAATTCTGGAGAAGCACTCCAAGGGATATTTGAAAGAAAAACAGCAAGGCTCTAGCAAAAAAGCAAAGACTAAAATAAATAACATTAACTGAGTGGAAAAAAAAACCCAAAACACCATATTCATCCTTATGTGCCTCTGGGATATAAACAAATGCTCCAATTAAAAAAATTTAAGGAGGAGGTTTAAGTTTTGCAGTCTTTCATAAATTCTCCATTTTTCCCCTTCACACCTACAAGAGGAGAACCAAAGGCTTGCTTCAGGCCATTGCCATGGCTGGGTGAGCTCAGGACAGAATGGCACAGGATAAATGGTGTCAGGCCAAAGACAGTGAATGAGGAGTAGAGAGCAAGGGCCATGAAAACACCACAGTGTTTCTCTCAAGTGTGACATTACGGAGTCACTTGAACTAACCGTGGCCATTGTTTCATGAGTCCTGAGGCATGTGCCAGGCAGGATGAGAAGTGATTTGTTCATTCTCCACAATTATAATATGGGGTACTATTGTTTCCCCTACTGTACAAAGACGCTGAACCACATGGTCATCTCACCACTTGTCCGATGTAAAATGACGATGAGGTGGTAGCACCTGGATGTCAAGCTTCCAGGTAATCTGACTCCTGCTACCACATCTAAGCATTAAAATAGCCATTTTCAAAGTGTGGTCCCTGGATCAGCCACATCAGCAGCATCTGAGAACTTGTTAGAAATGGAAATTCTGGGACCTCCCCACATATCTGATTAGAAATACTGGAAGGGGAGCCTAGAAACCTTCCAAGTGATCCTGAGGTGCTGTGTAATTTGATAACCGCCCTCAATTTCATCGCCACCAAATACAGTGTAAGCAAACCGGAGATTTTGTAAGTGTTCACTCAACCAACAGAAATGGCTTTTCATGAAATGACATACCACAGGGACTGGGCTTATTTGTCAGTTAAGATGATTTTTATCCCAATGAATTAGTGGTGATCATAATTGCTTTGTAGGGACATGGTGCATTAGAAAAGAAGGTAGTCCTTCAGAGAGCATGGATAATAAATAACAGACATCAAAAATACATGTTGAAAATGCATTGTATTTTCTAAGTTTTTGTCATTCTGGATTAATCACATACTTCAGGATACTTGCCAACTAGCAATTTAAAAAAAAAAATCCATTGATATAGCTTTCCTAACAAAATATTATACATGGAAAGCAGCTGAAAAATAACCCCAGTGTTTATCAGGTATAGATCTGCCCAACTGACCAAGTATTTTAGGAATTAGGAGGCAAGGTGACTTTTCAGAAGAAAAGACAGAGACACAAAAACCTTGATTTATGACTTTACCAAATAAAATTATGTGATGATTTACATACCTCCTATCCATAATGGTTATTTTCATGCCAGTATGACTAAGCTATGTGCCCAGTTGTTGGGTGGAAACTAGAGCAGATGTTGCTGTGAAGGTTATTTTGTAGATGCGATAAATAACTACAGTCAGTTGTCTTTACATAAAGGACACTCCCCTCCATCATGTTGTGGGCCACATCTAATCAGCTGCAGACTTAAGAGCAAATCTGAGGTCTCCCAGAGAAGAAGGAATTCTACCTCAAGATAGTGCCCTCAAAATCCTGCCTGAGTTTCCATTTTGCTGGCCTGTCCTGTGGATTTTGAACTTACTAGTACTCACTCATCACGTGAGCCAGTCCTTCGAATGTATCTCTCCCTCTTTCCCTCCCTCTTCCTCCCTCTCTCTGATTCTATTCCTCTGGAGAGACCTAACTGGTATACTCTTCAAGCTGAAAACCACTTTTGGATGATGACTGGTTCTGATTTAGTCAGTTTTGAGTCTTACTGCCCAGCACAGCCCCTAGAATCCCAACCATCAGATGTTGATTTTTTCTGTGAGTTGCTGTAGCTCATACATGGTGGTGATCTGAAAGAAGCACTTTCTGACACTGGGCAAATACCTGGATTTGAATCCAGAATTCACCCTGGCCTCAGAAAAGTGAGATAGGTTGGGTTAAATAAACATCAGGAAGACTGTCAGGAGCACCGTAGCCAAGCTCAACTCTTGACACCAGGTCTTCATGCTGTCATATTATTGGTCCTAACACTGAGGACCAGGAACAATATCCCAATGTCTTTAGATGCAATGTTCTATATCCTGATAACTACCTAATTCAGTACATACTGTTTTCCTTGGTTATTAAATGAGGACCAAATAGCAAGATTAGGCAATTTCCCTGATTTCCCACTGGAATGGGATTTAAAACCATGACTTTCTAATTCCCAAGATTCTTTTTCTCTGCCTCCAAGAGATAGATCCATCTTTTGGAACCTTCTTGGGCATCTCATCCACACCCATTCCTGAGCGGCCAGCTGTCTCGTCTGACCCATGATTCTGGTTCTGCTGCTCAGAGGAGACAGAGGGATGCAGGGGAAATAATGTTCAAGTTCTGATGGCGAAGACAACTCAGACCCTCTCCTAATTCACCTCACTAATTGGATTCACATGTGCGTTTAGACTTCTAGACACTAGTTTTTTTCAAATGTGTTTAAAATATGCAAATGGCCTTTCAAAGTGTGGGTTCAAATCTTTAGGATTCATATGTTCATAATTGATACATATCATTTGTGAGAAAGGCAAGAGATAAAAAACATTAAACGTGTGTGCTTAGGTGCATAGAATACATTTTTTAATGCAGTCTTAAAATTAAATATGATATAAGCAAGGAATAAAATAATTTTGATGTCTTTAGAATAAGCACCACAGAGAATTGCTCTGTAAAAAGTTTTTGGTTTTGTTTTCTTTTTACATTCTTCTTGAGTAGCTATGGAGCTATTATACTAGTTGAGGATAGATCTCCTTTTTTTCTTTCTTTCTTTCTTTTAATTGAGACATCTCTTTGGAGAAAAATATATTTAATTAACACTAATTTTATTAAGATTCTCAGGAAAGCCGTGTAACATAATGGACCACTTTTTTAGATAGAATAAGTGAGTTCGGGGTCTAAGTGAGTCCAGCTCAACTGTTCACAAATGTAGTTTCCTTTGTCCTGTTAGTGTCTCTGCCTTGCTTCTACATAGATAAAACAAGAGTAACAATCCAGCCCACAACTCTGCTTAGAGCCCTTGGTCCCACACTTTGTCACTCCTAAGACAGCTCTCGGGTGATTTAAAAACAGCAAAACAGAACCTCTGAGGATGGGATCCAGGTATTAGTGTGTGTTTATCTATATCTATATCTATATCTATATCTATATCTATATCTATATCATCTATATCTATATCTGTATTTTTTTTCCTCTTCACTTCTCAAACTTGGATGCACCCTGGAATCTCTCATAATTTACTTAAAGCCTTTGCTGTGGGAGCACAGTGTGAAGACCTCTGATGAGAACAGTATTTCTCAAACTTCAGGGTGCTTTAGAATCATGGAGGATTTTGTTAAGATACAGATTTTGATGTATCAGGTCTGTGGGGGGCCTGAGACTGTGTGTTGCTAACAGTCTCTCATGTGCTGCTGCTGCTGGTTCGAAGCAGACACTTCAGAGCATCAAGGGTGAAGACGGGAACCTACCTACAGAAGGGCAGACATACCGATCCCTCGTCCTCCACCAGCCACCTCCATCCACACACTCCACTGTGTGTGCTGGGCCAGCACTGCTACCTTCTATCTGTACCATACTATAGAGAAGTCTGGAAACATCTAATTTAGGTGTTTAAGTATACAACCATATTTCAACTGTTACTAGCACATAGTAGCTGTTCAATAAATATTCATCCAAATAAATTGAAAACTGTCTGCCTTCAAAAGGGAACTATAGTAATTGCCTCATTCTTTGAATGAGACTGAAGAAAACGCAGTTGGCCTGCCCCCCACCACAATGGATTCCACACTTGATGAGTAATTAGGTTGTCCTTAAAGAATGGTGGCACAGGGGAGGAGGAGGGCAGTACCCTCCTTTTTTTTGGTGTCTTCATACCCTATGTGACTCTGCAACCCCTGAGGATGTAGGGGTTCTCTGGAAATACCATAAAATTATGTTCTTTATTAGAACCGCTTAATATAAGATCTCTATTATCAGGACAAACTCCCAAATCAATTCTGACAGTTACATCTGCAATGGCGGCTTCCAGTGTGTGTGTGTGTGTGTGTGTGTGTGTGGTGGGGGGTGGATCCTGAGACTTCCCCAGGGGGATCTCAGGAGGAATATCCCAAGTAATCATGAGGTTTGCAGCTCTACCACTAATCAACACTGTGTCCTGAGATAAATTACATAATTTGTTGAGTTCTCAATTACCCCATTTGTAAAGTGAAAGTAATATCTTCCCTGAATAATTCACAGGAAGAATATAGAGGGAAAAACAGATATAGTAAGTCTGAAAATTAGAGAGCTGCATAATAACACATCACCACTGTGATCATTTATATTATTTATACTCAAACAGAATGGAAGCAGCATGCTATTTATATTGGTTTCTTCGGGCTGCTAAATATATTCCTAGAATTATTCTGCATCAGAATTACTGTTCCAAAATAAATAAAGGTTGCACTTTAGGTTACTTCTCACTCATAATCGTGAAGAAATATCTTTAAAATTAAGGGTTTTTTTAATTAACTTTGCTCATTATAAATGCTAACATTATTTGAGAGAATAAGCAGATCACGAGGATGGTAGCATAAAGTTCTCCACTGTAGTTCCAGAACACTTGAATGCCTCATGTTAATGCAGCCAAGTTATAGACAATCATGTCTGTTCAAATTAGACAAACCTATATGAACTAATAAATTTAAAAGATACATATGAGTCACATTTCCAGAAAATTCCTACACTGATTTTAAATTTAGATGAGGATGGTAAGAATTAATTTTATTATAATTAACTAGATTAACTAATTTCTTAAACTTTTGGGGAGTAACAGGGATACAATGTCTTTATTTCTCTTCTGTTAAGTATTTTTTACATATTAATACATCTTTCCAAGTTGAAATAGATGCATTTTTTTGTAAATGTTGCAATGGCTTCATCATCACATGTTGTCTTTTTTGGTATACATTTTGTTGCCTATATGTCTGTGCTCACACCGTGACTCTAATCATATGCTATACCGGGAAGTTTGCAGTGGCTTATAATTTTGATCAATAAAATTTTGATCATCAAATTAAAAAAAAAAAGAGGGGAGATTCTTTACAAATAAAAATTCTACTTTTCTTTGAGCTTCATGGATCTAGATACTTCACATAAGTGAGATCATGAAGTATTTGTCCTTCCATGATAGTCTTATTTAAGTTAGTAAAGTGTCCTCCAGGTTCGTCTATACCGAGGTTGGGGAGGAATTCGGGAGATGCTGTTCAATGGGTATAAGTTTCTGTTACACAAGATGAGTAAGGTCTAGAGACCTGCTGGACAAATGTATCTCTATGTTTAATAATAGGACATGGTTCACTTAAAAATGTGTTGGGCTACTGGGTGGTTCAGTCAGTTAAGCATTTGACCTTCGATTTTGGCTCAGATCATGATCTCGGAGTGATGAGATCGAGTTCTACATCAGGGTCTATGATGGGTGTGGAGCCTACTTAAGAGTCTCCCTCCCTCTCCCTCAGCCCCTCTCCCCAAATTACATGCACTCTCTCTGTCCCCTTCTTTAAAAAAAAAAAAAAGTGTTGGGTGCCTGGGTGACTCAGTTGGTAAAATCTCTGCCTTTCCTCAGGTCATGATCCTGGGGTCTTGGAATCAAGTCCCACATCAGGTTCCCAACTTAGCAGGGACTCTGCTTCTCACTGTTCCTCTGCCCCTCCCCTGCTCATGCACACTGTCCCTCAGATAAATAAATAAAATCTTTTTAAAAATGTGTTAAAAGGGGAGCTCTCATATTAAATGTTCTTACTACAAATAACATCAAAATTCTCTTGGGACTTTTTCATTTCCATAATGAAAGTCTTTGGAAGTTGACTCAGCTGAGTTGAGTCAACTCAGCTGAGAATTCTCAGGAGTCCTGACTCTGGAGGCTCAGTAAACATCACTGAGAAAGGTCTGAATGATGGTCAGACAGACATCGTAAAATGCAGGCTGAGGAACTGCCCCCTGAAGCAAGACACACTAGAAATAAAGTAGCAGCTGGAATGTCCAGGAGTATGGAAAAGACAGGAGGATATATCTGATAGACCAAACTCATTTCTTTTCTTGAGAAAGCATTTCCTTTGACGAGGGTGACCCCAGGGCTTCAGCTCTCCGCTGTGACACTCTTGTCTTTCATCTGAGCCACCGAAGGTCTTTGGCATATAAGCTAAGAACCACCCCCACCCTCCCCCCACCATCTCCGCTGATGGGAAGAAAAATCTCTACTGTACCTCCCAGCATTGGAACCCCTCCCTCCCATGAGTGACACCCCACTAGGCTGTGCGTGCATCCCAGGCTCTACCAATCAGCTGCCCACAAGCTTGCAATGAGGGGAGACCAGACAACCAAGTTTCCCTGGAGGCGGCAGATGCCAGGCGGGAGCAGCAGCCGTGGCCCATCAGGGGCTCAACAGGTATCCTCACCGCCCTGAAGTTTGTGTTTTGGTTGGTTCTTTCCCTTGGTCTTCAGGTCTGTCCTGTGAAGAATCTGTCTGTCTGAGAAATTCCCTAATACCCTCTGAATGAAAATATATTCCCACTAAAACTGCCCAGAGACAGTTTCTAAAACCATTTGTGGTTTTGATGTTTGTTAACAGCCTAATGTTAGAACTAAAATTGTTCCTCAAGAAACCATAGGAGGTGGAGGTGGGGGTGCCTTTCAGTAGATCTTGGGGTCCTAGAGCAGGTGCACAAGTCAAATGGAATGTTTCTATTTTCGTGGATCCAAGCAAGAATATGTTTGCGTTTTCGGTGAGCTCCCACAGACATGGAGCGATCCCTGTGGTTCCTCTTCGCACCCGATGTCAGGCACAGCCCCTGACACATAGTAATAGGTCATTAAATGTTAGCTACGAGTATCTGCAAATAATCTAAACTTTGCATATTTGTACCTGCAAAGCTTCCGTGGAGGTGTGTAAACCCTGAAGCTTCAGTTTTATGCCTTTCTCGTGCTTCCCAAACTAAGTTCCTGCAATTATAATTCTGGATCCTTTGACAAATATCCAGATTTACATCTCCAATATCTGTTTTGTTTTGTTTTTTTCTTTTTTCTTAAGACCGAACATGTTGTCTCAAGTGGCTTTAGCAGGGCTCTCTTTTTGACTGACAACTGGTACCTGAGTTGAGGAGCCGAGGGCTGACAGGGTATAATCTTCCCGTCCCTGTGGGAAAAATGTAATTAAAACAAAGCAAGAATGCTGTTCATAATGACAAATAACTGAAACAGTAATAAGTGTGCCTTCTTATCTCTCAGGTAGGCTGGGGATGGGTAATATAAGAAGTATAATAATATATACTATAAACAATATAAAGCACTTTGCAAATATAAAATGGAAGAAAAATTTTAAATTCTAACAATAGTTTCAGTTGCCTTAGATTCCATAGGGGATCATTTTATTTCTGTTTCAATAATTTCAGGAGTTTCCTGCAGCTTCTCTCCCTTGATGCACACCAACATTGATAGGAATCCTATGATTAATTCCGAACAACATAATGTGATTTTTTTCTCTAATTCCAGATTTCTATGTCCCATGAGGGAACGGTTGGCGAGTGATGTTTCCATGTGCAAGCTTTGCTTTATTTGCACATTCCTGATACCTTAAACTTCCCTTAAAAGCAAACCTGGAAGGTGGCAACTTTCAAAGACATTCACATAGAAAGTTCCAGTTCCTTTCAAGTTCCTCTCTTTTTAGAAGTTTCCCAGTGGTCAAAGAGATAAGTACTCTGCCAGAAGCAAAGCTGTGGGAGTAAAGGCAGGGGCAAAGGCCACTCAGATACCTTATCCCATGATCCTCCCATGGTTCGAGTTCACCAAGGAGAGGATGCTGACCGGCTGGGCTGGCAGTGTTTGACTGGCCTCCTTTCTCATGCAGCTACTAGAAGAGAAAGGCATGGTGTAATTTGCTAATGCATACTCGATTTATCCATTTATGTTACAGGGCAAAGTTTTCTTTTTGCCTTTCCCACTTTGTGGTTCATTTATTTAGCTTAATGTCTTCATCTGCAGAAAAATACAGAGATGTGTATTTAATCACCGAGAAGATTAAAGTCAAAACTTAAATTAAAAATGTAATTTTTTGATAATGTTTCATTGCTAAAAGTACCCTCAGCGTTCCTTTATGTGTATGGATAATTATGCATGGTACTATGCTGTGTGTAGACACCCTGTAGTCTCAATTAAATATTATAACTACTTAATGAAAGGCAACAGGGATTTTTGCAGTTAGTAATTATAACCATAACCTGGAATTGAAACTCTCAATTCACCCTCAGACTGCTTAATAAGTTAGAAAATGAAATGGTTGTGGTCGTTACGTCTCTGAGAGAACTTTTTTTTTTTTTAAAGATTTTATTTATTTATTTGACAGACAGAGATCACAAGTAGGCAGAGAGGCAGGCAGAGAGAGAAGGGGAAGCAGGCTCCCTGCTGAGCAGAGAGCCCGATGCGGGACTCGATCCCAGGACCCTGAGATCATGACCTGAGCCGAAGGCAGCGGCTTAACCCACTGAGCCACCCAGGCGCCCTCTGAGAGAACTTTTCATCACAGAAGAATAATGTAGCAGGACAAGCATTTCCTATCATTGTTTTGGTAAAAGCATGCAAAGTTTGTTGTTGTTGTTGTTGTTGTTTCCTACCATCATCCTTTTCCTTAGTACTGTTAACAATATGTTATCTGAGATTTTAGAATTATCATTTATTATCATCCTATGTAAAATTAAAAGTGCTCCTTTTCCAATAATTCACAGGTTTTCAGGATTAAAAAGCAGCTCTATTACAGAATCTTTGGTTGTTTTCTTCAAAGAAAATAAAACAATAAAGATTATATATATATATATATATATATATATATATATATAGTGAGTATAAGCTTAAATTCAAGATTATGCATCTTGGAAATGAGAGGAAAAGAATTAATGATAAATTCTTATATCTTTTGCTTTCCCAATAATGAACTTAAAAATTTTAAGTATAGCACATTATCCTTTAATTTGAGAAAGAAAAAAAAAAAGTGCCTTAAAATAGGATTTCAACCGGCATCTGGGTGGCTCAGTTGGTTAGGCAACTGCCTTCAGCTCAGGTCATGATCCTGGAGTCCCAGGATCAAGTCCCACATCGGGCCCCCTGCTCATCAGGGAGCTGGCTTCTCCCTCTGCCCCTCGCCCCTTTCATGCTCTCTCTCTCTCTCTCAAATAAATAAAATCTTAAAAAAAAAAATAGGATTTCAACAATTCTTTCTAAAACAAAATTCCTTTCAAACTCATAGAATTTTATGACTGAAACAAATTAGAGCATCTATTATCCCATCCCATATCCCATGGCTGAGCTCTTGCTACTCACTCACGGATTAAGATGCTGCTTCCAGAAACTTCCAGAAACACAAAAGGAACCTGAGAGTGATACACGTTTTGAAGAGAGGAACAGTTCCTTCAATATCCAATTAGTGGTTTAATTAATAGAGCCTTGATCGCTCCCTTGATCTATAATCATCTGTCTTAGACTTTCCCATTATAAGGCAGGGGCCTCTCTGACCTCATCCAACGGGCTGGGCCACGTTTGTGATGAGGCAAAGTTCTTGGCCAAGTATGTGACTTGATAGATGCAAACCATGTACAACAATCACGCCTGGAAGCTTCTGTACTAATACCTTACTGCTTGCCCAGGCTGGTAAGTGTGTAACTGAACTTGAAATTTCTTTTTTTTTTTTTTTTTAAAGATTTTATGTATTTATTGGAGAGAGAGAGAGAGAGTGAGAGAAAGCACAACCTGGGCGGCGGGGGGCAGGATAGGGAGAAGCAGGCTCCCCGCTGAGCAGGGATCCTGACGTGGGGCTCCATCCCAGGACCCCAGGATCATGACGTGAGCCACCCAGCTTCCCCTGAACTTGATGCTTCCAAATTACTAAGTATTTTTCCTTTTCCTTTTAATTCTTTCAAGGGCTCTAGCTTCAGGGTCTTCATATTTCTGATCAGTTCAGGATACACACCGTTGTGTGTTGCTGTTGTAGTCGTCTCCAACTTCCAGCCACACATGACCGCCTGTCTGTTCTGTGCACCTCACTTTCTCAGTTATTAAGCTTTCTTTCTGGTTTTTGGGAGCAGGATTCGCCCACCAACCATGTTACTCTGCATTGCGTGGGAGCTTTAAAGTTATAAAAAATAACCAAAAATTTAAATGGTTATAGTGTGACCTGAGCTATGTTTAAAAAACAGAAGCAAAAAGCAAGGAAACGGACACAAATACCAGACACTATATGGTGTGGTCGGAAAAGCTGTGGATTAGGTGTTGGACGCTGGTATTTCTTCGAGAATCCCAGCCCTGGGCCAAGAGGAGGGGAAGAAAGGGAGCCCCCAACCATTTGGCGCCAATGGGGTCAGGGAGAGTCCTGCATCCCTTGGGAGGCTGATCTAAAGGACCTCTCCCTGCACCATGCCCCTTTTGAGTATTTTTAAGTATAATATTGTAGGGTTGGTGTGGTCAGAGACTGAATGATCTGGGCCCAATCCCTTAACCAACAAGTACCTCTCTTTCCAACTCGGACGCTGCTCAGCTGGTACGTACCAGGCCACCGCCCGCTGTAATTACGGTACATCCACGGGACGACTGTCCCGACTTTCTCTTGTAAACCCTAAGCGTGTACAGAGTATCACTAACAGTAAATGGTGAACACTTGAATCTTACACTCACCTACCCGCATTGGAATGGAAACGTGTGATGGTGAAACGGAAGCCGGAGACGACTTCTTGCCTTCAAGTTTCAGCTGGATCCATATGCACCCCAGATCAAATGGTTTATTTCCCAAGGAAAATAAACCTCACGTCAAGCTTTGCAGGCAAATCACATTTCAAAGGCCCACACTGCTGTAGAGTGGAGGAATGCATCCTTGAGAGCTTAGCGAAATACTGTCAACGATAACGAGAGCTAGTACCGAAGGCAGAAAGAGTAAAGGGTAAATCATGATTCTAAGAACGTTAAGTGTTTTGCGACAAACATCATATTAACCTTGTCATACGACGAAAATGACCCCAAGTGGCCAATGTCAAAACAGGAACCAACATGTGTGCAGAAGAAGCAGACGTGCAGGATAAAAACGATGACGGTGGCTGGAGCGCACCAGAGGAGAGGAGCCCTGTCCCCTCCCTGCCAGGAGACCACCTGGACTGACAGGATTTGCTACACCTCGCCGAGGCTCTCTGGCCTGGAACCTCCTTTCCTGCCCTCCTCCCGCAAAGTTGCAGAGAGTGTGTCGTCAGTGACGTGGTTGGAACTGCACTATTTTTACTTAGTTTTCATTATTTTCAAAGCATTCTTTTTACAATAAAGCTAGAAGGCATTCGTTATAATAAATGGATATTTAAAGTGATAGTTCCAACATTATCATCTAGTAAAGTCCTTAAACATTGGCTTAACTACTCAATATTACATTAACCATTTTCTTAATATTTATTTAACCTGGACGATGAGCAAAGATGTGATGGAAAATCAGTTACTCACCTCCCCGCATGGCTTCCTTAGCGCCCAGCCCACTTTGGGGGACAAACCCCTGAGGCTACATGAATACAGAGTCGATGCCACAATGGAGGGGCTAGTCCCAGGTAAAAAAGGGTCCTCTAGTCACTTTCATTCCCAAGAATCTTCTCATTTTGGTAATTCCAGTTCCTTGTACCCCACAGGAATCGAACATCAGCATTTGTTTACAATTACCTTCACAGGGTTTGCCCATCCAGTGTGCAAGCCGGAGTCTTCCCTTCGTTTCAGACTGAGCCCCCCACCCCCCGACACCCCAGTTGTGGCTTCCACAGGGCCCCAGGGAGAGGGCGTCTGGGCACTCATGACCTTGTTAACCTGCCCCTGCATAACCTGCTATTGGGTTCCTCCAAAAGTAATGGGACGTTCCCTCCTGAACTCTCCAGGGCGTACCTGGGGCTCTGCCAAGAGTCCTTCCCAGGCAGGTGATTCTCACATGCAGTTCCCGGCCAGGCTGAAGGTGTCCACCAGGAGGCTGTCCTCCTGAGATCCCTTCCTGAAATCCTGGACGTTCGGTTATGTCTTTCCAGCTCCTTTCTGCAGAGTTCCCCTCCTCGGCCAGGGCCTTTTTCTGTTGAAGACTGACTTCAACAATACCAGGCTGAACCATCTCACAAAGCTCACATATGTCACGTAAGAAAAGTGCCATCTGATGTGGCCTGCTGTCAGTGGGAGCGCCACGCCTTCCAAGCTGCAGCTTCCTCCTCTGGCTGTGGGTCTCATTATAGGTCTCTTACCCTTTAATGGTTTCTAGAGAAAATCAACACTTCTGTGGCCCCGTAGGTCCAAGGACATACATTGTGCTCTCTGACCAGGAGGGGATGCAGGGGGACTCACAGCACATCTACCATCTCTCCAAGGAGAGACTGCGTCTTCCTTTATATCCTGCACACAAGCTGCAATAGGGGAATAGGTCCAAAGCCTGGGTTGGATGCCTTGTTGCAAGTTAGCACTCAGTGTTACTGCGGCTCTCCTGAAATCCACCTGTCTCTTCTCACAGATGATTTCTATTCTCTCTCTCAATTCGTGTTCTGAAACTTTACTGTAACTGTGTAAGATTCACAGGTTTTCTTGAATATACTGGTTACTATCATTCATCAGTTCTGGATACTTCTCAGGTATGGTCTAGTTCATTCTCCACTGCCTTTGGAACTCTGGTGAGCAATAGGTTAATCCTTTACACGCTTTCTTCTGTGCATGTCAGGTTCTCCTTCCTAGTCCTCATTTCCCAGATTGTCGGTGCCGCATTCTAGAAGATTCCACCTCTTTCTGTGCAGGAATTCTCAGAGGTGACTTTCCAGCTGCCACATTTAACTCCATATATTCCTTTACAGCCAGAGTGCATTTTTTTTTAAGATCTATGTATTTATTTTAGAGAGAAACTATGTGCATGAGGGGGGAGGGGCAGAGGGAGAGAGAGAATCCTCAAGCAGACTCCCTGCTGAACCCAGAGCTTGATGTGGGCCTTCATCTCATGACCCTGAGATCATACCCTGAGCTGAAACCAAGAGTCAGACACTTAACCAACTGACCCACCCACATGCCCCAATTTGGTGCTTTTCAAAATTATCCTGTTTATTCTGCAGATTTTCTTTTTCCATGATTAAACAGTTGGCCCTTGAACAATGTGGAATGAGGGGCACCAGCTTCCCCCACAGTCTGTGTGTAACTTCTGACTCCCACAAAACTGCTAATACCCCACTGTTGACCTAAAGCCTTCGAGAGAACATACACAGTCGATTCACACGTATTTGGTATGTTACATATATTATATAATGTGTTCTTACAATAAAGTAAGCTGGAGAAAAGAAAGTATAATCAAGAAGGAAGACTGAACACATTTATAATATGTACTGTCTTTATAAAAATAATCCACATATAACTGGGTCTGCACCCTTCAAACCCATGTTGTTCAAGGGTTAACTGTGTTTTCAAACTAGCCTTCTTTTTTTAAGCCTATCACATATAGCTATGTATTTTTATTTATAGTTCATTGGTGACTGCAGAAATATCTGGTTCTTTAATAGCTTCATTTTTAACGCTTCTTGGTTTTGCAGATTCTCACTCATTCTTTCTTTCTTATTTCTTTAGTGAAATTTGACAGTGAGTGTACATTTTCCCTACAGGAATTCTTTGAGTTCTGGAATAAAATACTTCAAAGAGGATTTGTATTGCTACTGTATACTAAATTTACTTTAAAATATACTTGGAGTTTGTGTGTTTTATTTTGATTTGTTTTTATCATGCAGAGGATGTGAATGGGAGGTCCAGCTTTTTTCTTTGCTGTCCATTTTTTTCTCCAGGATTGTTGGGTGGGGGGTAGGGGATGTGAGCACATACCTATGCATATGTAGGTCTGTGTGTGTACGTGTGTTTACCTTCTGTATGGGATCAAGTTTAAGTATGGGTGTGTACTCTGTGTCACTTGCAGGAAAGGATCGACTTTACTTTCAGTTCACCATTATGCCAAGGATGTAGATTCCTGATGGTTCTAGCCCTACTGAGACCCTTTTCTAGATAGGCCCCCACTGTTTTCAGGCCCTGGGTGTTCTGTCTTATGTTTTGCATTCTAAGAGGCCATGCAAACCAATGCAAAACAACATTTTTGGCAAATTTCCTCAAGGTCAAACCTACTTTAGAATTTTACTTCCCTTTCTAGGTTTCTTTCTCTACTTAGTTGTCAAGTGAGAATTCTTTCTTTCCTGTCCCTTGATTCATGTATGAAACATATATTTTCCATGACATTCAGGCTTTTTCTTGGTGGAATGATCAGTGAAATTCCTTGTCTTCCATATTGCCAGATGTGGAAAATTGTCCGGAGAAGATTTAAATGCAGAGAAATTTAGTGAAAACTTGCAGATGGACAAATGCTTCACAAAATGTAGTCTTTGCCCAAAACTCCTCACCTACTTTCAGTTTATTATTAAAAGAAAGCAATAGATTGTTGCTATTCCCAGATCTATTTAACCAAATTGTGAATTTGCAATTTGACACAGATTTGGAAATAATTTATGTATTTATGTACTGCTTTGAAAATGTTCTGTAAGTATAGTGGATAATTGACATATGCAGGTTGTAACAGCAATAGTGCTCCAGTGAGGAGAAGCTGGTGTATAATAATGAAGTGCACGGCATAATTCTTAACAAATAAGTACCAGATTTCCATTTTATCAATTTAACAGATTTTTTTAATGGTGGAATGCTTGGTTTTTTAATTTTTATTTTTTATGAGTTTATGTGGTTGTCTATAAATTAGAGTATTCTATTTGCTTTCATTATGGGCATTCTGAACACATTCTCTATGTCCCGTTCCACTATATAGAACCCATCCTTCATGGGTGTCGGTGTTTATAGCTTGAGAAATGCTGCCTCTCCGCACTCAGGGAGTGGAAGTATTGTGATGTTCAACTTAGCTAGTTCCTGCAACATGGTCATTCATATCATCAATGGTTGATAAATGTTTACAGACTGAGTAATCTGTGTAAGTAACCTTAATTTCTGGTCCATGAATGCAGTTGGAGAAAGGAAGATTCCTATCTGGTTCAGGTTCTTTATTTCAAGCGAATGCTTACCTCATATCAGTGCGCCTTTGCAGACGACAGCCATCACTACGACACTATGGATGGACCTACGTATATTCATGGTGACTGTTAAGAAACTAACTCAGGATAAGCTTCCTTGGAATAGCAACCTTCTGGGTATCTTTGCTTTAGAAAGAAAAACATGGGAGTGGCAGCTGAAGCTATTTACTCATGCCTTAACCAAAAATCCTCAAGAAAACACATTTATTCCAGCTTCCCACATTCGTAGTGGGCATCATCCACACAAACACTACTGAGACATGAAGTCCCTACCAATTCCTAGTGTCCAAGTCCTGCTAAGTATTCAGCAACAGCGTGGAAAATTGAGCTCAGCTGTGCAATCTTATCCCTAATCTGCTTCTCTCCCGCCTCCTGATTTCTGTTTCCCAGAAGCCCCTCTGACTTCAGTGTACCCCACATTCCACCTCCAGTCCTCCACCCCAAGGAGGTCAGAAAATGCTCTTTCCATTTCCTTCACTGAGGAAGTTGAAATCCATCTTGCCTTCCTGGCTCCCACCAACAAGTTTGCAAATCTTGGCAGCTTCCCACCCTCCCCCTTCATTTGGACACCCCTCCTTTTCATGCCTATAATGGTGATGGTGGCCTTGAGGGCAGAAAGCAACAGACTAAAACATGAGTCAAGGCTTCAAGGTCATTGCAGTGTGTTTCCACTCAAACAACATCCAATGATGTGAAAAGACCCTGTTTCCTTCCTTGGCGTAGCTCACCTTCCTGAAGCTTCTGCACCCATGGTCAGAGCAGACGGACGGTGGGGCACCCCACTCTATAAAAGCTGTTGCCCCGAAACTCCAGGCATCACCTTCACTGCAAGAACTCAGGCACACTCCACAGCTCACTGAAAGGACGTCCGAGGAAAAAGTGTCGCTGGGTGAGGGATAGTCCAAAGAGAAAGAGGCTGGATTTAATAACCACTCTGCCACACTGCTGTCCCTGCCTGTGCTACCCCCGTCTCTGACTTCAGCCTCAAAGCCTTTCTCAGCCTCAAAGCTTTGCTGGCTTTCTTTCTGCTTTGTCTATAGTCACTTCTTCTCACTGGGCTTCTCCTCAACATACAAACAACATCATATCTCATCCTTCTGAAGAAATTGTTTTCTTCCCTTTCTTTCATTGTGTCTCCTCTAAAGCACAGCAATGACAGTGCCCATGGTTGGTCATCATCATTGCCATCACATACACTCACCCTATCGACCAGTTTCCTCCAGGGCTTCTTTTAAACACCACTATGAATCCTGTATCCCAGTCCCTGCTGATGGTACCTAAGGAATAACTTGCAATGATCTTGTTGTCAAATTTCACAAGTTCTTATTTTATGCTTTGCTTTACAACTCTCCAGAATCACACACTGCTGACAAACTCCCTCCCTTGTTTCCATGACACTGGAATCCCCAATTTGCTGTCTTACTTATTCTGGCCAGTTTTACAGTCTCTCCCGAGGCATTTCCTCCAGCCCTCTTCTCTCTGCACACTACCACTCTTGCCATGACTTTGTCATCACCTAATGACTTCAACAATGACTCTTCTCAGGGATACAGCCAAACACATCATCCCTATGCTTCCTCATTCCCCAAGTTCCAGCCCCATGTGTTGCGCTACCATCAAACACAACCCACCTGTTGTCTCACAGATGCTTCAGACTCAACATGACTCCCCCGAGGTCATCACCCTTACCAACGAGAAGGTGTCTACTCCTCTCAGAATGCCACCCATCCCCCTCACCCGTGATGGAGAACTTAATCCACTTTCTTCCTCATCATTGTGCAGGGTTATTCTGGGTGTGGTTGTGTTAGCGTTACCTTCTTGAGAGCCCTGGTACCTGCATCTCCCACCTACATTCAGACCATCGTGTTTTGACTGTACTGGGGGGCTTCCCCTTTTCTATCTGTCCTCTGTATTGACAACAAAGGCAATCTCTGAAAATGTAAGGCTGATTAGATCACTGTCTGGTCTAGAATTTTCAGTAACTCTCATTCTACTGGGTGCACTTGTTTTCTACTGTTGCATGGCAAACTAGTAACACAGTAAATGGCTTAAGATAGCATGATTTTATTATCTCACTATTCTGTAGATCAGAAGTCTTGAGGGAGGGGAATAGGTTGACTGGGTCCTCTGCTCGGGGTCTTACAAGGCCAAAATCACCTGCTGGACTCTCAGTGGGAAACTGGGAAATAACTGCATTCAAGATCAAGGTTGTTGGCAGAATGTGGAACTATGATTGTAGCACTGAAGTTCATTTGCCCTTCCTGGCAGCTGACCAGGGGTCATTATCAGCTTTTTGAGGTCACCGGCATTCCTTGTCCTTTGGCCCCCTGCATTTCCCAATTATCATGGCATGTTAAGATATCTCTGTGTTCCTCCTGTCCCTATCTCTCTCCCATTCCTCTTCTGCTTTTAAAGGCTCCTGTCCTTTATCTTTTTCCATTCTTCACCTGCTTTTAAGGCCTGCCTGTGGTATCCAGGATCATCTATTTTAAGGTCAGTTGATTAGCAACATTAATTATACTTGTAAAATCCCATTTGCCATGCATATGCCATAACTGTGAGTGTGACACCAGAAAGTGAAGGTTTTGGGAAATAAAATTATGCCTGCTGGGTAAGGTTCAAACCACTTAGCATGGCATGTAAGAACAGCCATTTTGATTCACTTCCTACCTTATTAATCTTCCAGCTTTACTGCTCACCCAATATCTAAGAAAACTAAATATCTCAGTTTCTCTGGGACAATTTTACTTATTATTTTAGGATAAGAGTGAATGGCATCCTTTTAATATTCCAAAGGGTCTCAGTTGGACAATAAATTAAATGGACATTGTTGTAGACTAACCGTGTCACTCCAAAATTCCTAGGTGGAAGCCCGACTCCCTCCAAGGGAGTCAGGGACTCCCTCTAAATGAAGTCATAAGGATGGGTCCTCATTCAATAGTGTGAGTGTCCTTCCAAGAGGAGACAGCAGAGAACTACCTCTCCCTCTCTGTGTGTGTGTGCACACACTGAGGAGAGCCATGTGAGGACACAGAGAAAAGGTGGACATCGGTAAGCCAGGAAGACAATCCTTACCAGACATCAAATCCTACTGAACTTTGATCTGGCCTTCCAGCCTCTAAGACTGAGAGAATAAATTTCCGTATTTAAGCTCCCAGTCTATGGCCTTTCGTTAGGGCAGCCCTAGTGGGCTAACAGAGTCACTTACCTATATCCCGTTGTTCCTACTTACTGGTTTCCAGAAACCAATGGCCTTTCCATAATTTCTAGACTTTCTTAAGAGTTTCTGTTTTTTCCACGGCTCAGAATGCCCTTCTCTTACTTGTCTGTCAGGAAGTTTTTTATTTCATAAACTCAGACTCTTCTTCTGTGAAGCCACATTTACACCCACTCCTGATAATACCTTACTCCTTCCTTTTTCTCATCCCTGTATTTTCCATATCACTCCCATAGCAACTAAAACCATTCTGTTTTTATTCCTCTCTTCCGTTCCTAGGCTTTCCTTCGTCAAGCCCACGTGCTGTATCTTATCTAGCTCAATGTTGCCACATTCTGAAAGACTCAATGAGTGTCTGGTCCTTCCAGTGATTCCATCTGAAAAGAAGACGTGTGAAAGAAACGCAGAACAGAAACTCAGTGTGGCTCTACTGAGTGTATTTGGCAAGAAAATCCTAAAGGAGAGCCTCCAGTCAGGTGAATTAGATGTAAGTTAGAGCCAACCATCTCGATGCATCGCTAACTGGGATGAAGACAGAGAAGCCGGCACTAGGAGAGCATCAGCCATCAACATGGGACGTGAGATGGAGCTGTCCCACTCTAGGATGGCTTTGGCAGAAAAGGGATTTCAACTAGATTTTTTTCTGAAGTGTTTGGGGCTTCAGTTCTCCAACAAAGAGTACTTTTACTACCTGCTGAAGTTAAGGATGAGGTGTGTGTCGGAGCAGCTGGCAGTAGATGGTCACCAAGAATTGCGGGGGGTGGGGGAGGGTGGAGAAGAGGAAATGGTAAGCAAAGTCAAGGGACGAGCTTCCTCTTCCCTGCCCCTTGGCGTTACAGCTCAGTGTGAAATAACCTATCAGAAAGCAGACTCACTGACAAGCAGACGATGTGATGTCCCTTTCACTTCTGGGAATTGCCAGCCCGCTCCAAGCACTGCACATGGATGATAGGGGTGTAATTGGCTGAAGGCGGTAAATGTCAATTTTACGTGGCAGAAATAGAACTGCTGTGCATGGCAAACTTTGTGGAATGTGTGCATGCTGTAGCTGGGAGCGTCTATGCAAGGTAGATGCTAAGCCACATTTCCTAAAGCTCAGCAAAATGAATCAAAAACCTTCCTGCAGAGGAAAGCATTTCCACACTCCACATATTCTTAGGGAGAAAAAAAAAATCATGATTTGCAAATACAGGCAAATGAATGTGCATTTCCAAGTGAGACCGCTTAGACCAGGAAGCTTTGTGAGGAAACTCGTGCTTGGTGTTTGCCTTTACTACAGTCCTCCACCTCATTTTTGCCCTTTAGAATCTGTGATAAAATTGTGTCTTTAGTGTATCTCTGTGGCATAATGGACTGAGTAGCTCCTTACAATGTAATAGCATTTTTTGTACTACACAGTTGATGGTTTATTCTGTAGTCAAATTATAACCTTTTTTCTTTAATATGGAAAAAACAAGGTGACGCTAAATTCTTCATAGTTGAGAGGCTTATAGGCCTTTTTATGACAGAATTTAAAATCTCTATAAGCAAAATTGTTCAGTAAATAACATTGTTATCTCAATCATTTTTACATTTTGTAAAACAACTACAACCCAGTCATGATTAGTCTTTAATGTGTGTAAGTAACCAGTGAACAGGGTGCTCCTCGAGGCTGCACAGAGGTGTGTTTCCCTCATATTCCAAGTGTCCTAGAAGGAAAAGAAAGAAGGAATGTGTCATTTACTGGACGCTTCGCATTCTCTCGTTTACTCCTCCATCTAACAACACAGAACGTTTATTAAGGGAACGCCTAACACAAATGCTTCATATGGATGGTCTCACTGAAGCCATGTCGTCCTCCACGCGGCAGGCGATACTTTCATTATTTCACAGATGACACATGACATGTGACATGTGGGAGCTAAGTTGCATGAATGTAGCCTTTATGTAGCAGAGAGGAAATGACCCTTGGTAGGTTTTTCCTAAACATTCAGAGACAACAAGATCACCTGTACAGAGTGTCAGAAAACTTGACAGAAAGATCCAGCATTTTATTGATTTAAGTGGAAATTCCTGGATTTGAACCCTGTTCTGCATTATGTCAAAATCAGTTATCTAGAGGATGTTGGGGAACCCTTGTTGGGAACAGAGGAGTGCCATATCATGTTTCTAACAAGAGACACTCAAAATGTTCGCTAGCATCTGACACAAGAGAAATCCTACTATACAGCCTGTCCCAATAATTCTTCGGTTCCAGTTGTTAGCAGAGATGCATTTATGTATAAAATCTTCAGCACCACATGGCCTTGCTGGAACTCAGTCTGAACCTCAGGGCCAGACAGACTGGTCTAAAAAGTCTACATGGCTACTCTCACATAACGAGTATGGTGGCAGGACAGCTGGGATTCTGGGCTTGGCTGGAATGATAGGAGAGAGCACCTCTGTGTGTCCTCCACAGAATAGTAGCCTTACATAGCATCTCAGGTCTTTGGAGAGAATGTTCAAGGGAGCTAGAAAAAACCTGCAAGGTTTCTTAGCATCTGGTCTCAGAAACCCCAGAACATCATTTTATCCCACATTCTGCTGGACAAGAAGTCACTAAAATGAGCTCACAATCAAGATGAGAGAATTAGCCTTCACATGTCTATTTTTTTAGGTGTTATTTATTTATTTAAGTGGGGAGGGGCCAAGGGAGAGGGAGAATCTCAAGCAGATCCCCCACTGTGAACACAGAGCCTGCGCAGGGCTCCATCTCAGGACCCTGATATCAGGACCTAAGCCAAAATCAAGAATCGGATGCTTAACTGAATGCCCCAAGAATTAGCCTCCACATTCCGGTGGAGAGAACAGTGAACAATTTGAGGTAATCTTCAATTTCCCAGGGGAGGAAAAATGTTCTCAAACCGTCAGTAAACAGAAAATTGCAGTCTTCTTTATGGCAAAGTAACTGTTCCAGGACTAGCCTCCCTGCTATAAACAACAATTAATAACTATTATTATGATTATCATAGTGATGATAATCATAATAATAGTACCAGATGCAATGAATTGTAAACCATCACATATCACCTGCCTAAAATCTTCATTTTAAAACTACAACAATAAGAGAGTGTGATAGTAGCATAAAGATAGACTTATCCATCAATGCAGTAGTATAGAGAGACCAAAGATAGAAAGAGACAAACACTAGTATTTGATATTTGACAATATCAGAAATTAATCAGGTAAAGAACACACAAAATTTCTCTATAATTCAATAGGACAAGAGCAGGGGAAAAATGATATTTTTAGTGAAAGACAGAAAAACTCGATATCCATATTGAAAGTATGAACCCCATTCTACTTCATACCATACAAAAATTATTCCAAACTACACACAGAAATCAATGTAAAAACTTCATCATAAGGCTTGCTATAGAAAAGGTAGGAGGAAATATGCAGATCCTTCATCTAGGAAAACAGTTCCTAGCACGCAAATGCACTAACCTGAAAAAAAAAAAAAAAATCACACTTTGTCAAGATGAAAATCCTGCTTTTCAAAAGAGAACACTATGGTTATAAAAAGACAAGCCACTGACTAGAAGAAAACTATTGGCAATGCATATATCTGATATGCACTCATACCCATTATATGTAAAAAAAAAAAAAAAAAAACTTAAAACTCAATAATATGAAGACAAAACCTCAATTTAGAAAATAGGAAGTAATCACTTGAACAGACACACTATGAAAGAAGATATGCACAAAAAAATTTCAACATCATTAGTCATCAAGGAAATTGAGATTAATCCTCACCTACCAGAATGACTCAAATTAGTTTTCTTACATTGCTCATGGGGGTGTAAAATTATGCAGCTGTTAGGAGATAGTCCTCCATGGGTCTCTCCCACGGCTACATAGTTTTTGGGTATACAAGAATGCAAGGCCTCATACCTGAGTCACTTTTCAGGGTTATATTCACAAAGAGGAATTTTGTGGGATGAAAAAAGGGTTTTAGTCAGAACAAAATGCAAACTTTTATACTGCTTCCCCTAAAAGGAAGTGTTCCCCAAATCACTGTATGTCTAGGTACCCATTTAGTCCCTCTGTGTCACCCTGTGGGACTTGGGAATAAAAGAAACCAACCAAACATGGTGTTCATGCTGCTTGCTGTGCTGTGAATAATAAATTCCTTTTTCTCTGACCCAAGTGTCTCCTGTCTCTTGCCTGCTTCCATAAATATGAGTGGGCTAACTTGTTCGTTTGTAAGTACAGTAAAATCCCAGACTCTGACAACCACCACCTGGACAAAGTTTGCCATTTTCTATAATACTACATGACCTAGAAATTCCACTGCTAATCCCTCCTAAGTGTTTCTCTGAAAGAAATGAGAATGTGTGCACAAAAAGAATTGTGCATTAATTTTCAAAGAACTTTATTAAGCATAATCCCAAATGGGTATATGGTGAATTACGCAACCAGGAACAAGGGCAAACCACTGACCCGACATGAACAGACCTCACAACCACTGTGCTGAGCGGAAGCAGCCAGACAGCACAGAGCACCTCCTGTGTGATTACGTGAAACTCAGACGCTCCCGACCTAATTGATCGCAATAGATTTCCATTCACGGGTGAAACACCATGAGATCTGTCTTAGAGATATGAAGTTTGAGATGTATCTTGAGGCCTCCAGCTAAAAATGTTAAAATCTGCCTCATTATTCACTTGGGAAGGAATACATTTAAGGACAGAGGCTGATCTGGAACAGAAGCAGGAAAAAGTGTGAAATTGCGGCCACTGGAGCCAAAGATGTTCATACTTGAGGACGGCTGGAGTGATTCCAAAGCTGAATGGTTTGGGGTCCTCTCGCGAACTGAGAAAGGAGAAAGTGCCGCTGGAGAGGCGTGTGTGTCACTCAGTACCTGAAACGCGGGGTCCCTGCCCAGGGGCTGGACTCACAGCCCAGGAGGCGGGGCCGTCCACTGGAGCTGAGGACCTGGAACTGGGGAGAAAACTCTTCTTGTACAACGTGCTAGAAGCAGTTTGTCAGCCACAGTCACACTGCGAACAGAGTTCAGAGTACTCTGGGTGCCTTTCAGGCTTTATTTTTCTTTTAAGTGAAGAGCTTCTGCACAATTGACATTCATAGGAATCAGACATAGGAAATCAAGACTCGTAATTTACTTCACATCTAAGGAGAGGGTAAAGATCCCCCACGCACCTTGAAATATGCCCATGTTTCCTGCTCGCACCCATCAATAGAAGGCTAATACACTAGATGGGGGTTGAATTTAAATAATGATATTGTCTGTTTGTGTCAGTTTTCCATAAGTAATGGTTCACTACTCAGTAGCCCCCGAATCTCAGAGTTTACAACACTCATCCATGCCTCATTCGTTTCTCCTTTCTGCAACAGGCTGGCCGTGCGTTTGCTCCTCATGCCTTCCTGCTCTAGAAACCAGACTCAGAAAGGAGTCTCTGTTTGAAAGCCATGGATCACATACCACAAGGAAAAAGTACAGTTGAATAGCCATGCAGTGGTCGTTAAAGTTCTTACTCCCCCATGGCAAATGTCTTCTCCTGTTTGGTGAAGTGACAATTTTCCAAGCAATCCAGAAAAGCAGGGGCTTATAGGCAAAGAGAACACAGCTTTGCAAAGACCTGAAAGCACAAAGAGAATATCCTTTCCCAGGAAGAGAATCCAGGGGTGAGACTGGTGGTGTCACATTGGGACATCCCCCGCTAGAGCGTCGTTGCTCAACACAGAGCTCAGTGCAGGAGACACGCTGGCAGACATGATAGAGGTCACAGGCCCACAATCACGTGGGGAGGTGGGTGATTCAGACACTACTCCAGCAGTGACAGCATGGAGTGAAAACTGTGGCTGTGGAGTGACAGGGGAAGCTATGCGGTGAATCTGCTGAGGGGACCCTGCCGATGGGGGCAGAGTACAGACGGGGAGTGTTGGAAACATGGTTTGTGAAGGTGGATGTCAGGTCAGGAACGGTCTGGAAGGTGGATGTCAGGTCAGGAAGGGTCAGGTCAGGAAGAATTCTGTCCATTCGGGTGAGGAGCTTATGCCTTGTTTGGAGGCAGTGGCCAAACACTAAATTCTTTAGACTGAAAGATTTGATCTTAGTTGCACTGTAGAAAAAGAAAATTCCTAGAATCAGTAACAAAATAAAAGATGGAAAAGATGGAACCGTTATGATTGCATTCCTGGCAAGTAATGCCAGTGGGCTGACTGAGGTTGTGGCAGTCAGGGTACAGTGTACACTCGGGGTAGGGAGAGCACTGGGTCAGCAGCATCATGTGACCAGAAATGACAGTGGGGGTGGATGTGGGTGAAGCAGAGGGGGATGGAGAGTGAGTGCCATGGAACTGAGAAACGGAGTGGCTGGTGAAGCCCCTATTAGAGCAGAGCAGTCAGGGCAAAGCAGGGGACTTGGAGGGGGTTTAAAGGGAATGGGTTCAATTTTGAACTTTGGAAGGTCTGGAAGACATCATGTAAACATGTCCAATTAGACCCAATGGAGTTTTCAGAAAGGGTCTGGTGGGAGAGAAGAATGTGGAAGTCATCAGCAATACAGTGCCAGAGATAATTAAGAGATGGTCTGTGGTGGCCCTCTGGTGAACTATGAGTAGCCATTGCAGGGTTTTAATTGAGGAGATTTGTACTTTAGAAGGATTATTCCAATGGCAGTAAAAATAGAAGGAAAAAAAAAAAAAAGCAGGTAAGAACTTATTCCTCAACTGACAGATTGAGAAATGAAATAAGTCTTAACCAAGAAAGTGTTCACAAGAATGACAGTGGTACAAAATGGAGTTAATCACCTCAAGGAAGGTTAAGAGACTTTCTAAATGGAACTTGGCAGTGTAGAGCTTGAAGGAGCTGAAAGCTAAGTTTCTTGGCTGATTGGTTTTATTGATAGTGTTACAACCAAGGCGGGCATAATATGAGAATAGCACCTTAAAGGGAAGACATTAGATTTAGGATATCTTCTGTTTTAAAACCACGTGGGAAGAGCAGAAAGGGAAACCCCACAGAAGACAGACCTAAGATACTAAGATTTTAGCCAGAAATATCTGAGCAACAGCAGCATGTCTGCTGTGCTTAAGGTCACAGCAGTACCTGAGACTGCCCAGGGAAGCACATAAATTCACAGCATGAGAACTCACAGTGCAAATATCTGGAACCCCGACACATAGGCAGTTATAGGAGGGAAAAGATCCTGCCAAGTTCACTGTAGTACAGTGTTAATTGTTTAACCAAAATTCATTCGACTCTTCCTTCATGAAAAATTAATTTTGAAAGAGGAATTAATAGACCTGGCTAAAAATATCAACCTCCCCAGCTTCTCTGTCACCTAGGAGTGTCCAGGCTCCAGCCCATCGTATCAGGATGGTCCTAATTCAGGGGAATTAATGACATCCAAAAAGAAGGTACTGTGGGGGTTCTTAGGAATGTCTTTCCCGATAAAAGAGAACACAGGCAGCTGTTGCTAGCTTTGGTCTCTTCTTCTCTGTCTTGCCTAGAGACATTAGGACTCTCCATTGCACGTGCTGTGAAATTGCCACAATGTAGCAAACATGCAAACAAAATCCAAACTGATAAGATGAAGCGAGAGACGGAAAGTGCCGAGACCTCTGAGAACCACGAAATGCTGCACCAGCTCTAAGCTCCTTCATTCTGGATTTGAGATGGGTGAGGGAACAATCCTGTTTGTTTTAGTCACTGTTGTTCTGTTGTGCTGTGTTGTGTGTGTGTGTGTGTTTGGTTTTGTTTTGTTTTAAGTCACCAGGTGTTAAAGCCATTCTTTACAACAAAGATACTAAGAAGAAACAATGGTGAGTGGAAGAAAACCAAGGCTTTGTACTTTCCCAGATTCCAAAGAGAAGTCAAAAAATGGCAAGACCCAAAATGAAGAGGACCCCCATGATGACTCAATGAAAAAGTCACTCTTGCCAGGAAATTTTCAGGAAATGGGGTATGGGAGTCTGACAGCAGAGTTCTGAAGCATGAAACAGGGCAGAATCTGGAAACTGCGAGAATTACAATCTTCTCTGAAAAGACTGACTGAGGAAAAAAGGGGGGGGGATTTACTGGAGAAATGAAAAATGTGAGGAGTCACCGAACAACAGCCCAATTGGGCCACCTATTTCTATGGAGGTTTATTGGAAATAGCCGTGTCCATTCATTTATGTATCATGACTGGCTGTTTTTTCTAGGACACAGCTGAGTAGGGTGATAGAAACGACAGAGCCAAAAATATTTACTGATACAGAGCTTCAAAGGAGGTTTTGTTCCTTCCTTCAGGGCAAGAGTGGCATCACCATAAACACAGGAAAAGGGAAAAGTTGCAGATAAATGAGAAAGATCTTTACACCAGTGATACAACTACCCTGGAGGACAAGGGTAAATGGTAACATTACTATAGAACTCAATATTAAAAGTATAGAGAAAGGATGATTTGTGAGGGGCAGATGGGAACTTGAGAACTTCTTGTTTTCTCTGTGAAGGAAGGGTTGAGATACCATCTTAAAAGTGGTTAGCAGCAATGTCCACAAGAGCCAAACTATGGAAAGAACCTACATGTCCATCAAGAGATGAATGGGTAGAGAAGATGTGGTCTATATATACAGTTGGAATACTATGCAGCCATCCGAAAACCAAAATCTTGCCATTTGCAACGATGTGGTTGGAACTAGAAGGTATTACGCTGAGCGAAATAAGTCAATCAGAAAGACAATTATCATATGATCTCTCTGATAGGAGGAATTTGAGAGTCAGGGTGGGGTGTTGTGTGGTGAAGGGAGAAAAAAAATGAAACAAGATGGGATTGGGAGGGAGACAAACCATAAGAGACTCTTAATCTTACAAAACAAACTGAGGGTTGCTGGGGGAGTAGGGGGACGGATAAGTGACTGGGTGATGGACACTGGGGAGGGCATGTGTTATGGTGAGTGCTGTGAATTGTATAAGACTGATGATTCACAGACCTGTACCCCTGAAGCAAATAATGTAATATATGTTAATAAAATTTTAAAAATAATTTTTTTTAAAGTGGTTAACATGGTTAGCATGACACCAGGCCCTCAGATGACCATCACTGAGGAAGAAGCCTGGGGAAGACCGACAAATATGATCCTTTAATTAGGAAACAAACATACATGTCACTTTCCCTTTAATTTTAAGGGTTTTTGTTGTTGTTGTTGTCCCCAAAACACTAACTACAATATGTGCACATTTGTCTCAGATTTCTTTGTTTTTATACAAAAGTTGTAGATCTGAAACAGATTCCACTGTCATTATTCAAGAATTACAAAAAAGAAAGGAGATCATTAGAAGATTATGGGATTCCCACCATAGATGAAAGACAAAGTAAAATTTTATTACAGGAATATGACAAACTCTTCTTAATTATTTTGTATATTAACATGTGCAGATAATATAAAAATAAACCATTGTGTAGTTATGTGTGGTTTAGTAACACAGATTTAATAAATATCGTGTTTAGCTTAATCCATCGCAGTAGGTTATAGGATGGACCCACTGTATTCACCCACCTTGTCCTGCTGGAAAATCAAAACTTACCCTGATGACAACCATCAGGCTTGACCATGTGAAGTGCTTTGGCCAACGCAACGTGAACAGAAAGGACAGATAGTCCCTCAACAGTCATCATGTGTTTCCTCTGTTTCTCCTATATTTTTTCCAGAAGGATTCCAGTGGCCCAAGGAGAGGGCTGCTCCTTCAATCTGAACCTAAGAGGAAAGAAGACACTCAAACCACAGTCTTAGTGGATCAGTTGTGAACATTTCCCATTAATGGGGAATAAGAATCTATTTTTATAAACCACTGAGGATAGTCTGTGTAAACTGACAGATACATATGTTATTTGAAGATTACTCCAGTATACCTCTATAGCACTTAAACATTCCCTCTACTGTAATTTTAACATTCAAGAGACACAGGTACATACACAAGTAGTGCAATGGAGTCCTACAGAGCTGATATAAAGGAACAGAGGTCTCACAGAATTCTGATCTCCTGAAGGACACCTCACCATTTGACATGAGCAAGAAATAAATGTTATTATTTTAGTTTACTGAAAATACAACATTTATTTTGTTAAAAGAGTTACTGTCTCCTTAATTAATACTCACTTCCAAGGAAGAAAGTGAACATTTGTATCCTGTTAGAAGCTTAGTAAAATAAGATGGCCCAAATCGTTCATATTTGGTCATTTTCCTCTTGGGGTGTGTGTGTGTGTATGAATTACAGTTTATTCCTTCAGATTCAGGCTGATGAAAATGTATTACATTTCAGACTTTCTTAGGTTAGAACATACACTAAATATCCTCAAGATACAAAGTTGTTGAAAACTAATTTATGTTGATAAATATCACAAGTCAGAGTAAGAACTCTAAAAATTAACCAGTCTCCTGTCAACTTTATCCTGATAATGAAAATGGAAAAAAAAAAAATTAACTGTTACAGGGACTCATCTTGAAAGCAGAAGTGAAGGTAAAGGCAATCATGAAGGCCTCCAAAACTACATAAGCACATGACCCAGAGTAAGAGTAAGATTCTCAAACCACATAAAATCATAATGAAATATATTTCATAGGTGCATTTATCAGCATTTCCAATACAAATACTAGTAACCAGTCTAGATCAAGAAGCAGCAGTATTTTACTTCATTTTTAAACATGGTCTGAGCTTTAAGATTCTAAGTGACATTAAGAGGGTAGAAAACTATCCATACATTGTCTTGAGTTGGAGGACAGTGACCATTCATTGTATTACTTGGAGCTTCAGGGTTTCTTTAGTGATGTTTTATGAGTAATTAAATTATGATATTCAAAAGTAAGGTTGAGTTATATGAAACAGCAGAAATACAGATGTGATATAGAACATGAGAAAATGTCACAAAATATTCAAATGAGCTGAGAAGCTATACTCGTGCAAGCCCTTAAATATTAAAAGATAGATGTCAAATCCTCTCAATTTGAAAACGATCATGAGTTCTTCACCAGCCCTTTGTAAAATAAGACCCATCACAAATATAATCCAGTGATGCTCTGTATTGATCTGTGTCATCTTCCCAAATGGCAAAATCAATAAGTGTAGGAACATGAGACTCCAGAAAACTGGAGATGACTAAAACGGTTTTTCCCACTTCCTAGGAGAACTCAGTTACATTAAGTGTCCCCATGCCCCTTCTTATCCACTTATTTGGCATCAGGTCTCCATCACTTACTCAGAATGAAAATCTTGGAGTCACCTTGGACTTTCTCTTCCTTGCTCATGGAATTGCTAAGAACCATTCATTCAGGCTTCTTGACCTCCCTCCTTTCCCTAACGCCAACACTCTACACTAGAACATAAGACCTAGACGCTTTTCAGAGGTTGCCCAGCACCCATGAAGCTCAGAGTCCTTGATTTTATTTTAGAGACACTGCAGTTCATTCATTCTGACCTTAACTTTCACCCCTGCCTCTGTGAAAGCTGCACACCAAGAAATCTAGGTTATGGGGCTATCCTACATGTGTCTTAATTCTTACTCCACCCAAGATTTCTTTCCTTTTATCACTCCCCCATAGAAAATCACTGATCTATTAAGATACTAAAACCTAACTCTATCGTGAAGCCTTCTAGAAAATTTCATTATGAAGTGATACTGTGCCATGACATACATTTGCGTTTCAGGAATTTTTATTTCTTCATCTCCAACATATAAATTCCATTTGGAGACTTGATGTCAATTAATTCCTGTCACCCTCAGTCACTTCCCACAACACAACTCTAATACATAGCACATCTTGTCCTAAAAATAAATGCTGTTAAAATAACAGTCAGAAAACCATGTTACTAACAGGTTTTAGCCAATTTTGAGCATAAGCCTTTGGACTGAGAGGAATGATACTCAGAAAAAAATAAGTATCATTAATGACATCTCAAATGATTCTTTAATTCAGAATTAACAAAAAGAATAAAGACATTAAATAAGAGTGAATTATCTTACTATGAATTGAAAGTTTTAAGCATATTATTATAATACTAACAGAACAATTCCTCCTGAAGCCCTTAGCGCAGAACCTGCAGTAAAGACTACAAATCCTAGCTACTGTTTTTATTTTGGCCCAATCATGTACACTCATGGCGAACTCTACGCAGTAGAGTTATGGCTATGACCTTCAGGGACATCTTACCAAGTACTGTGGAGAAATGCTTTGCAGGTATGGGAAAGAAAAGTCCTATTCAGATGCATTCTGAATTCAGTTTCCACGTTCTGCTGATACTTTACTTTTGAATCTCCTATTCTTGTCAAACTGGCACACACACACACACACACACACATTGAAATTTACCAGTGATGTTATGTTGAAAATTCTTAGTTCATACTTACATAGTTGCCTAAATTCTATTTTTTATAGCAGGTGTTTGTCAAAATCATCTTTATGGAGGTTCCCTCCCGATGAACAAGTAAATGATTTCTGCAGCCAATTATCCATTACCTTCATCACTTTCTCTACCACCTTCACTGAAATTCCCCATACAGTCCCCACCTTCCCATCCTTTTTCATGATGGAAGAGGAAATTTAAGTGTCTTTATTTTTTTTTAAAGATTTTATTTATTTATTTGACAGAGAGATCACAAGTAGGCAGAGAGGCAGGCAGAGAGAGAGGAGGAAGCAGGCTCCCTGCCGAGCAGAGAGCCCGATGTGGGGCTCGATCCCAGGACCCTGAGATCATGACCTGAGCCGAAGGCAGCGGCTTAACCCACTGAGCCACCCAGGCACCCCTAAGTGTCTTTAAACGTCTATGATAGAGGGCTCTCTGGGTTAGCATCTCAGCAATAGTGGGCCCCACTGCACAGAAATGGGAAGGTCAAATCCATGTAGTCCCTACACATCGCCCATCTGCTCTGCTACTCTGAGCACTCTATTTGCTTGTGTTTTCTCTTTTGTGATCATCTCTCCATTACAGGTTATCTCCTAACCACTATTTTTATTTTTGACTTTGAGAATCTGTTCCACTGTAAAGGAAATGTTTTGTGTCTTCAAATTTTATGGAAAGATCCCTACCTGACTGACTGAAATGTGGTTCTTCTTCAAGGACATTTCAGTTTCTGTAGAGTCCCGTTATTTTTGAGCCAAAAGGATAACATGGTCTTTTCTCCCCTTTCTCACTTCTATACTCTGTCTTAGTGCATTCTTATGCACAGTCCTTTCTCTTTGAGTTGCCTCCCCTTTCCTTATTGGTGTCATTTATTGAACCTCATAAAATCCTTTTCTTAAGAATGGTTATAGTTTTTCTCCTCATTTTCTCTTCTATCAGTGTAGATTGTAGGATCTCCACCTTTACTATACATCAAAATGACATGGAGAGATTTCTAAAAAATACTAATGCTTGGACTTCACCCAAAAAAGGTGATCACTTAATTGGTCTTGTAGGGCCTGACTCCCCTAGATCCCGGCAACACTTTTTTGTTTGTTTGTTTGTTTGTTTTAAGAGAGGTGGGGGGAGGGGTAGAGGGAGAGGAAGCAAAAGAATTTTAAGCAGGCTCTATGCCAAGTGTGGAACCCTAGGTGCGGCTCTATTTCAAGACCCTGAGATCATGCCATGAGACTAAACCAAGAAGCAGAGGCTTAACCAACTAAAACACCCAGCTGCCCTACCCCCAACTTTTTTTTTTTTTTTTATAAAGCAGATTCTTAAAGCAGTGGGGAAAGTTTAAATGGATTGATACTGACAATGCAAAGGGCAATAAAAAGGATGGTAGGAGGAAGTATATAAATTAGTGTGATTCTAGGCAAGTTTGTAGGTGACAGAACCCAGCTGGAAGTGTTCCTACCTGCATGTGTTTACAATCTCTGTGATGTAGCCAGTGACGTTTATTCTAAATCTCAAGGAAGGTGAGCTTGGGGATAGAATTTAAAAATTAGGGAACATATGGCCACATAGGAAAACCATGGCAAATACTGACCAAGCATAAGAAAATATTTTCTGCACAGGACTGTGGACTCCAGAAGGGTTTAGTTTGTAAGAATTAGAATCAGAGCCAATTTGCATTAATTCCAGCATTGTGCCTAGCAACAATCTGTTGGAGGCATGGAGATCAATTGGAGAGAGCCTAGGGTCATTCTTCATGTGTAGGCTTCAGGGTCAGGTAGAGGTGAAGGACAAAAGGTGGTGGGATCGATTATATTGACAAGAGAGAAGTGATTGGCATTCTTGATATACAGGCTGGGAACAAAAGGAAAGGCTATCTGGAAGAACTGATAGCTCGTAACAATGAAGGGATCCAAACAATGGAGAAAGTGATATAAAAGAGGTTATCTGCTTAAAAAAAATATATGGTTTATGTTTGGAGGGTAAGTTATTAAATATTCTAGAAATGAACTGAAATCAAGGTAATGGAATTCTAGTCTTGACCCAGTTGTCAACTAATTGGATAATCTTGAATAGGTCCTGACACTCCTCACCTCAGAAATTTCATGCACGAAAACACAGGATAAGGCTTGGAGATCTCTGAAGAAGTCTTAGTGGCAACATCATGTGATTCTAAAAATCAATAAATCACCTTTTTAAAAAGAGAAAATGTTGTTAAGAGATCTACTTTCACAAGAAGTTGTAACTTGCAACGTGAAGTTTTTCTACGTAATGACTGGAGATGGGCATGGAGGGATCTAACAAACACATGATTGCTTTTCTTCCTCCACATCTGTTTAGTTATCCTACTGATAAACACTTCCTTCTCCTCAAATATTCTCTTCTTTTAGCTTCTGCCACATACTCCTCTCCTATTTACCTGATGTCTTTCTTACTCTCCAGCCCTTGACTGACTCATCATCTCTGATCCTTACTTGTCCAAAATGTCCTCCATTGATGATCTCACTCATTCTCACGGCTTTGACTGGCACAGACATACCGATGACTCTCGGAGAGACAGTTACATCTTAGATTTTTATTTTTCTACAGGGCTCTAGACAAATGTATTGAGCTGCCTATTAGACTTCCCAACATAAATGTCTCACATACCTCAAACTCAGTGTATTTAAAATGAAACTCATTCCTTTGCCAAGCCTTTTCCTTCAAGTATATGCTGTTTCTATTAGCGCACTACACTACCCAAGCAACCAAGTAAATAAGAGAAGCTCTCCTGCTTCTCTCCTCCTTGTCCACTATATTTAGTTTCCACCCCCAGACTCGATTAAAGAACACCTGCATCTTTTTACACCTCACCAAACCTAATTTTGCCTTCTTGCTTTAGACTTTGTCATTCGGAATTTGCAAACAGTCTCCACACTGCCTCACTGGTGTTCTTTCTATTGCCAAGTGGTGCTCCACACTGCCAAAATGAATTCCCATATGGGGGGAAACAGTTATGCTAAACAAACAAACAAACAAAGAAAAAACAATAATGCTGGTCACCTACGAGAATTCTTCTAGTGGTGTTCCACTCATGATAAAACTTACCTCCAGCTTTTGCTCAGGTTATGCAAGACCCTTCAAGATTTCATTCCTACCAACGATTACCTCTTACACTCCCACACTCTTGGCTTAAGCAAGAGAATGACTTGCACTTTGAAAATACCATGCTATTTTATTCTTCTTGTTTTTTTTTTTTTTTTTTTTTTTATTCTTGTTGGCATTGCTTCTCACCCTGATTCGAAGCTTTCTCCCATTGTCTGCATGGATGGTTTCCATTCATCATTTAAGAGTTAGTGAAGATATTAATGCTCTATGGAAATCACATTCTATAAATCTGTTCATGTCCATATTTTCTCACACATGGCAGGCTCTCAGGACATATTTGACTGTGATGGCATGGAGAGGGGCAAAGAAATATTTAAACAATGTTAACTCTTTAGCTTTACAAATGAATACGGCTAAAGGCTCAAAGGAGGAAAAACTTGGCCATAGCTACTATGTGGTTATGTGGCCAATGGCTTTCATGGAAGGGAATTTTATTTATTGGGTGAACTCTGAATCATATCAGATTCTTCTGATATAATGAAATTTAAAAGTAGACTATCTAGAGCCAGCTAATCTGGCTTATCATCATGATGTTTTTATTGTTTGCCTCTCAGCATACATCCCCCAATTCTGTAACAGCCTTAGGTTAATTTTACTCAGGGAACTGATCCTCCCTCATTTGAAATCTCTGCATCTTGGGTGAAACTACCTCCAGTCATGGGATTCCAGGTGAGTTAATTATCATACTGTTTTCCTGTGGCCACAGTGATTGGTTCAAGGGTGTGCATCTGACCCAAACTGTCCAATCAGAAATTTTTAGAATCAAAGATATTGAGAAAAACATATTCACTCTCTCAAAGTAGATGCTAATAAGGAGGCACAGTACCTTAGAGGATCCTAGCAACCATTTCAGATGCAGGAGGAGAGCCAGACTTACTACAAAACCAATATCAAAAAGAAGAGAGCAGATAACTGGACAGAAACTATGCATTAAAACCGATACACCTGCTTTGCCATTAGATTGATGGATGACATTGCAAAACTAAGTTTGTCTTGTTCCTTCTGACTGTACTCCTTGGAGTAATTCAGGGTCCAATGACATTGGGATTGGCTTGTGCTGTCAACACAAAACTAATGGATGTTTTTAGTGTGAAAATTATTTGAAGGAAAATCACCGCCGTTTGGTGGGGAAGAATCCTTGACAAATTATTTCTTCCAGCTGAGCATGCACTGACTGAAGAGGAAATCTGCACAAGAAAACTACAGAATATTACATTTCCCCTGAATCCTGTTTCTCATTATTTAAGTGTTCCACCAGTAGGAATAAGGCAATATGAAAATAACCAGAATAACAGTGGTTAGTATGAATACAGACAAAGCCAGATACCTTAGTAAGATAACCCTACCAGGTCAACAAAAGCCTAATCCCATTGTTAAGGTCACATTCTCTCTACCAAGCGTTGTAGTTGTATGAATCGAAGCAAACTTCGCCTATTGTTTGATAAGATCGCAGTTTTATATTGACATCTCAGAAAAAGATAGTGAATAATAAATCATTTTTCCCCCAATTTAAGATATCACAAAAACAAAAAGGATCTAGAAGTTGAGAAGTCGACTGACCGGGATACATCTACACTTTGCATGAGCAACTGAATCAGTCCTTCCTGGCATTTTATTTAATGGCTCATAATAATGTCACCTTGATAATAGCAGTTGCACATGCTTTTCTTATATGCCCTATACCCTTTTCTGTGTAAGTCACTGAATTTTTTAAGCTAGAACTATTTAACTGATCATACTACTCAGATAATAAGTGATCATTATCACATTTAGGAAGTAATAAAACTGTCTGGGCTTATTTCTCCTGCCACTGTTAGCATCACCCTCACTTTCACGTGTTCTGTTTTGTGACGTATTTTAGGCAGCTATATTTCCTTTACTCTTCATGTTACTTGCGAGTTTTGCTCTGGTGAATTCCTCCTATGAACTTTTTATGTCTTCCATTTACATAACTTTTTTTTTTTTTCTCCTTGTCTTAGGTCACATCTTTTTTCACATTTAACATTGTTCCTTACAAATGTCACTCAAAAACTTCTTTTTAGGGACGCCTGGGTGGCTCAGTTGGTTGGACGACTGCCTTCCACTCAGGTCATGATCCTGGGAGTCCCGGGATCGAGTCCCGCATCGGGCTCCCAGCTCCATGGGGAGTCTGCTTCTCTCTCTGACCTTCTCCTCGCTCATGCTCTCTCTGTCTCTCTCTCAAATAAATAAAAAAAAAAAAAAAAAAAAACTTCTTTTTAGTCTACATACCTAATGAGAATGTGACCAGGGCTTTATAATGCTGGTGATGATGGTCCTGATTTTAATGCTAGGTTACAGCAGATTCCCTTTGATGTCCCTTCTAAAGCTAGCACACTTTGATAATAACTTTATAAACTGGAGTGGACAAATTAAGTGACCTAACTCTTCAGTGATTCAGGCTCACATGTTAATCATGTAACAGATGTGATTATTATTACTGAATCATTCTTTTGAACCAGCTATTGGAACACCCACATTGCATAAATAAAGGCTCAGTTTCCCAGACAAGGAAATGGATATAAAAATCTAATATTTATAAAAGGTATTTCATGAGTTGAAAATAAAGATACTCACAGTGGAACTCAAGAGTCTAAAAAATGGGGAAGATATCTTAATGTTGCAAAAAAATAATAATATTGAGAAAAATACAATTTAATACAATTTAAATACTATAGTTTACAATATAGGAAAATATAGCTAATGATTCATGCCATCTGTATCAAAGTGAATAGTTATCTAAATTTCTTATAAGTTTTGTCTCATCTTTCTAAAAGCAAATGATTTTCTAAATTACTTGCAGCCCTGCGACATCAGTGAGTGGAGCCCTTTGTCAGCCGCTTAGAGGACAAGAAAAAGACACTAGATACAATTATGTCAGTTCAGACCTCATGGCAAAACATAAAGGGAATCTTTTAGCTTAGTACCTCCAAAGGTACTAACCGTAAACTAAACATGATTTCATCACCAAATAAATACTAAGTATTGACTCTGCATGAAAACAGCAACAAATCTTACTCTCTCTCAGTAAGTAAAATCATCACTTGAAAAGGCCTACTAGGATACATGTAGTTAAGTGCTAAGATCTAAGCAAAGTGCTAGATAAACACAGAAGAGTTAAGAGTGAATTATATAACAAATCATAATTAATTCAGAGTCTGTGGCCTTTGTGATGACTAATGATTATATTTCCACTGGAGATTGGAAAAGTTCTCACCCAGGAGGATCTAGGCCAGTGTCCCCATCTCAATTCCCAGTGTTCTTTAATTTCTGCTAGTATCTCTAGCAGAATTTCTGCTATCCTCTCTCACAGCCTCTCCAGGGAGACCTGGGTCCAGCTTGGAATGCCTGTTCTGGTTTTCTCCTCTACCTGGAAGACACTCCCTCATCACCAAAGCAATTTTCTTTCAACTACTGCATACATTCTACAGTGACAACCCTCATGGTTCAAAAAAATACATTTGAGATAGACAGCTTAAGTATTAAGTAGACCTTTATATTTATGATTTTATATAAATGACATGAAGTTTTCAATATTCCCTTCCACTGTCATAGAAGTATACATAGACAGCCTTGTCCTGGCTTCTCTTGACTTAGTCAACTGGGCTCACAGAGTCCATTTGTCCCAAGCTTCTGTCACTGCATAAGAACATACTGGCTGGGCTGCTCACATGATTTCAGACTGTCTCAAACACGATGCGCCAAACTCAGCCAACTTGCAGCCTGAAGCATATCCACCCACCGAGCAGAGCCAAGTCAACAGTAGCCAGAGCTCAGCCAACCACAGAATGGAGAGCTTAAGAGTAAATATTTGTTGTTTTAAGTCATGAAGTCTTTGGACAGACGATTATGCAGCATGTTCATGGCAATATTTGATAAAGAAAGATGTAAAGCTATAAGCTCTCAGTTACATTCTTTTTTTTTTTTTTAAGATTTTATTTATTTACTTGACAGAGAGAGATCACAAGTAGGCAGAGAGGCAGGCAGAGAGAGAGGAAGGGAAGCAGGCTCCCTGCTGAGCAGAGAGCCCGATGCGGGACTCAATCCCAGGACCCTGGGATCATGACCTGAGCCGAAGGCAGTGGCTTAACCCACTGAGCCACCCAGGCGCCCTCTCAGTTACATTCTTAAACTGACTTTTTATTACCTGAATCAACTAACTAAAAAAAAAATATATATATATATATATATATATATTTTTTTTTTTTTCAAACAAGAGAAGTATTTAGATTTTTCAAATTGTCTGGCTTAAGGGGCCTTCCTCATTCTGTCTGCCATCATCTGGTTTTGTCTCTTAATACCTTAAACTACAATTTCAGCATTTATGAAGGCCATCTCCCTTCCTCCACATACTTTTCTTTTTCCTACAAGCCCTATTACATATTATTATGCATCCTATCATCCTAGAGCTATAATTATGTGATGATGCCCTTAGTTCTGGGGGTTAGGGATAGTGCGTTTAATTGTTTTAACATCAAGGTCCTATAATGGAGGAACATCAAAAAGTATAAGAAAGGGGATTGAGAAATCCAGGCCTGGATTGTTTCACTTCAGATGCTTTTTTCCATAAGAAGAAACACATAACTTCTTTAAGCCATATACCTGTTGATATATGTGCTACATGTAGCCAAGAATATTCCTAACCGAAATGGGCCTCTAGCACGCCACATGGTCGCCACAGCCCTTATAACCTTCATACTGTTTTCAGAGCAGCCTCATACCCGGAATAATGCAAGCAAAATGGATTCTTACTATAATCCCCAATATCTCTTTCTTACAAGATATTAACCACAATACATAATGCTGATCCTCCATTCTGGAGTGAAATTGGGACTAGAGTGTCAATATCTTTCTTCTTCAGAAGAGTTCACTGTGGACTCTCATGATCTGAGCCAAGGCAATGCTACCCCATCTGGAAAAATGACACACTGCCACTTTGTTTCTATTCCATTAAACTTTCCAAGACCATTTTGCATTTCAACAGTCTGTCTTTCTGTCTCACACACACAGAGCTTAAAGTTTTGCTTTGTTTTGTTTTTTTAAGGGTTCATTAATATATTCCAAATAAATGTTTTCAAACTGTTCATCTTAGCCTAATGAGATTAGTTGAGCCAACTTTGATCTCATAGATGAAAATTAGATGTACTAAATATTATTACTTCTTCTAATGAATACGAGATGGAAATCCTAAAAGCCCAGAATTCATAGGTCATTATAGCAAATGCCTGACCTATGACCTCATATTATGTTAACAATATGTCTAAACAAGATAGAAATGCAGTAAACAATTTTGTGAACATCATAGAGGTATTTAGATGATAGTCTACAACATATCCCTAAGTTTCGAAAACATCTTATTGACCAAATACCCAAAATATCCTATTTGACTAAACTCAAGCAGGGAAACAATAAGTAACATACTTCCTACTAGTTCTTTTTTTTTTTTTTCTAATATTGTATTTATGTATTTGACAGAGATCACAAGTAGGCAGAGAGGCAGGCAGAGAGAGAGGAGGAAGCAGGCTCCCCGCTGAGCAGAGAGCCCGATGCGGGACTCGATCCCAGGACCCTGAGATCACAACCTGAGCTGAAGACAGAGGCTTAACCCACTGAGCCACTCAAGTGTCCCGTACTTCCTATCAGTTCTTAACACATTTTGTATAGCACTGAATTAGGAGTTCACAAAACATATTCTTCTTTGCCACTAACATACATTTACCTTTGGATAAATGACATAAAAAAAAAAGAAAAACCAAAATAAAATAAAAACAAAAAAACGGTTTTCTTTTTTAAATTAAGGACTCATACAAGATTGGTAGAGATTCAGTAAAATTACAGGGAATTACTTTCAAAATCACTGGTATTTTCCTACCTAGGTCAAAGGTGGAGCCCAGAAACCTTCTACATAACTCCCCAGATAATTCTAAAATACACTTCTGTTGGCAAATCTGTTGGATTTAGTCACTTCTGAGGTCTTGGTCAGATACATTAGTTTATGATTCCAAGCTTACCTATGAATAAGGCGGACAGTTTGACATGCTACTTCATTTCTCCACCCTTAATTATTACAAAATTTTAGTGTCCCTTTCTAAGGGACACAAGAGAGTCAAGGCAAAAGTCTTTACACAGTTGAGTGGCTTCATTACTTTGGATCAAAGAAAGCTGAGTAATTTAGAAAACTAATCTAAGCTTGGGAAAAACACCTCAGGACTGACAGATACCCAGAAAAATTCAGAGTGGAATAAAATTTTAAGAAGATTCTCTACCAGATTTTAGAAAATACACTCAAGTACTATCCTCTGGCAGATCACTATAATTATTCTTTATACAAAAGGAGAATGAGGTCTGTAGAATTAATCTAATAAATGAGAAGAGAGTTTAAAATTAGAGTTCTTCGGGGAATAGCTTTTCTTACAGCATTGAATCTTTGACATTGAGACAACTTTTCATGAGGCATTCCAAATCTAATATCCAGAAAACCTGCACATTAAGAGAAATAATTTTCTGTGTTCATATTTATATTTATTTATTCATCGAATATTTTCTTTTGTTAAAACAACAGTAACAAAGACTCTCAAATGACAAAATAAATTCAATAATTTTATTGTTCAGTGAAAAAGAAAGCCGTCTCAGACTGTTATCCTGCTATGGAGTCAGAAGAACATTTAGTGTCATGTTTAGTTGAGCTCTAAGGGGAGACTTGCTTCAAGTTAGCCAATAAAAAATATTATGTCTGGATAAAAACTTAGAGAATTCTTATAGGATGAGGCTGGCAGTATCATAATTTGTGAAATGCGAAAGGCAGCTTTTCAGTTTATATTCAGTTGCAGGAAGAGAGAAAATGATAAAGAGTCAATAGGGACCCAACACCTACCAAGGGTTCCAAGACCCCCCGCACCAGGAGCACATTCATATTTAACGTACTACATTAAGGGCTCCCAGAGTAAATATTTTCCGTTCTCCCTACAGCCATATTCCCCATATGTAGACAAATTAATGAAGGTATATTCTGGAGCTGTACATAAATATTCAACTAGTGTCTGTATTTATGCCCCAACTTACAAATAACTAATGGTCGGCTGAGCCAAAATAATCATCTATGCTAGACATGTAGGAAGGATTGCTGATTTCATTTATTATACCACCTGTGAACCTCCTGGGGGAAGGGCAGTCTAGTGAAATATTCTGGTGTGCTGACACAATTTTGTACTTGTTTATGAGGCTACGCCAGCCTATTCCTAATTTCCTGTTGTAATTCTTTGCTTCAAAGGCCAACTCCACACATGGGAAGAATATTTTCTGCAGTCTTCTCACAACTCTGCTATCTACGTCTTCAATTGCCTCTCTGGGTCTTCTGGTCCCTTTCATGCTTGTGACAGTCATGGGGGATTTAAGTTAACATTGGGGCCAGAGCAAGACCATTAGTAACGGCAGGTTTAGATCGTTATGTCCATTACTTGATTTTGATTCTTCCTTAGTACAGGGGAGGGAGAAAAACTTTCTTTCCTAATTCTTGAGCTCCAAATGACACTGAACAGTTTTTACTCCAGTGTTTTTCACGGAGAGATCAAGTAGAGACAAACTGATCTTGCTTCCAAGCTCACAACCTCTCTACAAACTTGTTTCTACCCTCAAGCAAAGTATCGATGTAATGTGGACAAGCCTGAAAATATTAGTATTATTCCTTTAGTAGGCAATGACAGCATCATATCCTGGGGGAATTAGCTATTACAGTTTTTAAGACTTCTTATTAAAATGTGCTAATCCCAGCTGGGAAGCTCAATGTTACCAAAACTAGGCAGAAAAGGTAGTTGTTTCTGTCATTGTATCTATCAAAGAATACCTGAAGGACTGCATCTTATTACGACTTTCAGCTTTAAAGTACCTTTGTCATTCAGTAAATGCAATTTTACCATTCATTGGATTTATGCTATCTATTTAGTACTAATACTTATAGCTTGACATGTTGATTTTTTAGAAGTTTGCTTCACCTTAAAAATCGACAGATATTGAAGAGGTGTGAATTTTTAATACTGAATGTCTAGATTTCCAAAAGATCAGCTAGAATATGCCAGCCCAATGGAATCTGTGGCTCAACTAAAGATCAAAGTGAGCAATGAGAGGCTTCATTGACTTTTCCAAAGAAACTGAACAAGCTAGAAAGCTATCAGACTGAACCAGTTTGAGTAGGAGGAGGGAAATGGAATCACTGACATCTGGATGTTCTCACTCAAAATGATTTCTAAAATCTTCTAACTGCTGACAAACTAAAAGTATGATATTATTAAACAGTGACTAGTTTCAATGTACACTAATAATTTTTCCATTCCTCATTTGTCAAATAAACTCTGGCATCATAATAAAAAGCAAAAAAATTAATAAAACCTGGCCAATGGCTTAAAAGATTTTAGAAAGAAAATGAACATGCAAATAAAAATGATAATTAGAGTCCAGAGGGCACATTTCTTAACTGATAATTTGTTTGTTGTGCTTAAATATTGCAAAGGTTTCTGGTATGCACATCCTGTTGTACCACATGTGATTTTGTTTTGCTCACAACAAAGTAATTGTTGTTGTCTGAGCTTTAGAATCAATCTTCTCCTTTTTTTATATATGCCCTGATGATCACATTAAAAAATGTCAATGAGTATACAGACTAACATTAAGTATATCTCCTCCTGAGTGGATTTTTTTTCTTGAAATGTACACATTTTTATCTGTCTTTGACTATTTAAGGTGTACTTCCAAAACCATTCCTTAAAAAAAAAAAGAACTTTTTTTGTTTTATCTAATTATCTAATAAATTAATACAACAAGGGAGCTCATTAAATGCAAACGAGGAAGAGGGAAAAGGTGTTGCTAGAACTTAATTAGCAAGATACAAAGATACCAATTAACACCTATAGCTCAGGAAAGAAAAAGAAGTTTCTTCATGTGGCACCATCAAAAAATAAAATCACAGCTGGTTACACATATTAAGTGGAGTGCAGATGAATTTTTGTCTTCTGTTGGCATTAGGGCCTCGGGAGTATGGGGAAAAGGAGGAGGGGGAAGCAAGAGAGAAAAATTTCTAGGCTAGCCAAGAAAGCACCATTTTGTTCATCTGAATGCCTTCTGTTCAGGTATTTGGGAGACAATCTGCATTTTGGGGAAAATTTTACACAAAGTCCAAGCCAATACTATTTTATTGTTTTCAATCCTTTGTATAGACATTGTGTCTAAAAACTCACCATAAATATGTAATTTATCATGATAATTTCTGTTAATCTTACCATTATTTTCTCAAATCTAATGGCTTCTGTGTAAGAAATAAATCTTCATAGTTTCCTTAGTTTTACTAGGTATGAACTCAAAAGACAATTTTAAGTTTTCTAATAGATTACAAATGGTACAAAGCTGTCACACATGGGTGTGACTAGATGAAATGTAACATTTTATAAGGTATCTGTGTAGTACCTAGAGTTTTGCATTTTTCAAGATCACTTCAACTGGGAGCCCACACCCAAGCCCTACTGAACATATAATTATGGCAGGGGGGTTAAGCACCAAGAGTGAAACCAGAGTGTTCTGGGCAGGTTTCAATGACTAAAAAGAAGTTTGGAAGTAAGCATTAACCTAAAATAATTTTATGCCAGTCTTTCCTGAGATAATATTTTTAAGCTTTTATTTAGAGATAATTTCAAGCTTATGGAAGAATTTCAAGAATAGTACAAAGAGTTGTCATACACCCTTCAACTAGATGCACTTATTATTATATCACCTTCATGAGCTGCGTAGGTGTGCACACATGTGGACATGCTCTCACCCAGCATTTGAGAGTAAGTTGCTGATATAATGCCTCTACACCTCTTAATGCTTGGGTGTACATGCCTCAAGAATAAGGACATTCTTTTTTAGTGGCAGTACAGTTACCATTTCGGGAAACACACATTGGTAGAATACTTTGATCTACTATCCCTGGTCCAGTTTTGCAAATTGAGCCAATGATGTCTTTTATACCAGATATTGCATTTGGTTGTAATGTCTCCTGGAGTCTCCTTTAAAGTGGAATGTGTCCTCAGCCTTTTTTTGTCTCTCATGGAATGCACATGTCCTCATCAATAATGCAAATTGTGATTACATTAATTTTGTCTAGTGTATTCACTGTTTAGATCTATGAGATCATTTTAAAGCTTGATTTATTTTAGCTAATGATCAGAATTACTTTAAACAACAGATTACATATTCAGATGAGTCATGCTACAGATCTCCCATGTTGATCAAACTGGATATATTTCCACGGCTTTACACTTCTATTGGCAAACCCACACCATCCTAATACCAAAGCTTTAATTCCCATCGAGCTAAACATTTCCAACACTTTTAATGGTTATAAAATTAAAATGTATTCTTGAAATCCTATGGTTTTCAGGCAGGTAAGTTGAACATTTGGATCTTCTGCCTACAACCTGTGTCAGTTTAATATGTGTATCTTATGTCCTGAAAGGCCATGTGAATTAAATTACACACTTATCAAAAGACTGCCTGTATATTTTTTTTACTATCAAAAGACGCTTTCTACTAAGTTATCAACAATAAGGAGATTAAACGTGGCTTATTGTCTGGTCGGGAAGATAAAACAGGTACATATAGAACAGGGCAGAATAATAAGTGATATAGTAAAAGAGGTGCAAGTAATATGCCATTATTTAGCCAAATTATTCTTATCATTAAAGACACAGATCAAATAAATAAATAAACAAATAAATAATTACAAACTCAAATCAAAAATCAAAATGACACTGATCACCCTGGAAATCATGCTATATTTTATTTTCTGTATTTCACACTTTCTTCTTAATAGTCAACTTACTGTTTTAATCTGAACCAACTGACTTCTAGTTCTGCTGGAAATTATTCTGATACTTCCTATCACTTATCTCCCAGATTAAAGCCACCACGTCTTTGTTCTTTATATATTCACGCTTTGTTTTCCCCTTCATTCTGCTGAAATACATTCTCAAATTATTTTCTCAAAAATTATATAGTCAATTTACTTAGTGTTTTTAAGTCTCCATTATCATTTCTTGTTCTTACACATTAAAATGATAATTTGGCTAAATAAAGAAATCCTAGGATTTTCGTTCACAATTTTTTTAAAAGCATTTTGCTTTATCCCAATAATAAGGAAAAAATTAAACAAGCTAAAAAAAATCACATTTATTCTTGGATCCAACTGAGAACTAAGAATTCAGGGAAACCAAGCAGCCTAAAACCCAAGGGAGGACAGGCCCTCAGATGAGAGCTGAACATGAAGGTTACCTCATTTGCAGTAGGGGATGGCAGCAAGACAAGACCATCATTGACCCCTTCCAATGAATATGAGAATGTTCTGTGACAGGGCTCCACAGAGAGAAAACGTTTGAAGTAAAACTGTGCCGGTTTTTGTTCCTAGGCCTCAAGAAACTGGCAACTTCTACTTCTTCTCAGAATCCCAGGCTGTCATACCAGTGGTCAAATCTGACTTCCCCTCAGATCTCCGCACAGGACAAGCCACATGTAACGCTGTCCACACACCACGAAGCACAGCCGTTCAGCCATCTTTATCAGGGGCCAGGTGTGGGCAAGCAGCCAAGTGGAACTTCACAAGACTCCATGTGACAGCTGATGACCACACTGTGACCTCAGTTATCACAGAAAGAGAGGAAATCCAGTGGAGGATGTCCCAAAATGCTGAACCACAAAATCGTGAGCTATGGTTAAACGATGACAGTGGCAAGTTGAAAGCTTGTTGTGGAGCATTACATAAGGGGATAGTAAGGCTGACTGGGAGTCTCCCATGTTGTTTCAAATTTTCTTCAAAAATCACATGACACAGGGGTGGCTGGGTGGCTCAGGGGGTTAAGCCTCTGCCTTTGGCTCAGGTCATGATCTCAGGGTCCTGGGATTTAGCCCCGCATTGGGCTCTTTGCTCAGTGGGGAGCCTGCTTCCCCCTCTCTCTTTCTCTCTCTGCCTGCATCTCTGCCCACTTGAGCTCTCTGTCAAATAAATAAATAAATTTTTTAAAAAAATCACATGACACAGAATGATATCTATGAGTTATGAGCTGTGTGACCTGCCACTATGTGACATTCTTTAACCTAAAAATATAAATTTCATAAGTTTTAACCAAATATGAATTTTGAGATATTCTGGGATAACAGCTGATTCGATGAGGAGCAATAGCCCAGGGGTGGTTAATTAGTGGGAATTCTAACCAGAAGTGGCAAAAACATGCCACCTACTTTTACATCAGATGAGGTTAAATAACAATAGATCAAACAAAATACTGATTTTCAAAACTGTGGAATCCCTGGAGGTAATGCACGTATATCCTCCCATTCTGAGAACAGTTTTAAGCTTCTAGCAAGTTCTGAAGCCTAGACCTGGTGACAGTGCCTCAAGACTTAGTTCGAAATGGCTTCATTTCTAAATCCTAATTCAATGGTTCTTGTACAGTTATCTGACCGTAAGTGTGACTGAATTCTGTCTTTCGAATGCTTTGTCTTCTAGCTTGAATAAACATTTTATGCTATGTGCAGTCATGTCCCTGCTTGGTCGTACATGTTTGCGTGCACTGAGGCTGTAAGGAACGGGGCCTCTAATTCCCATCTACCACTACATACAGAAGGCTAACGGGATCATGAAAATGACCTAATCATTACAAAGAATATAATGAACTTAAGTCAGGTCACATACAGAGTAGGCTGACAAGCTGCCCCTTTCCTCTGCCTTTTCCTTCCAGGAGGCTGTGAGAATATTACTTGGGGGGCCCCCATATATAGCACCAGCAGCCTGGGCTCTATTCAGACTGTTCATTCAGTTACTACCAGAAAACACTCTGCTGTTGGCATTGACCAGCTTGCTCTCTGCTTTGGGCAGGGACACATGGAGCCAGCCTGACCAGCACACTGTCCAACCATTCACCTTCAGCTACACACACAGTCCTCATGGTCTCTACGCCCCTCTGTGTCTAGGAGCCCCAAATCTCTCTGAGTCCCCACAGGAAAGTCACTATGAAGTCCCTCTGCCTCCAGCTCCCACCCGTACTTTGGATGTGTCTTGCTACTTACACCCTAACTTCCATATGCTTGTTGTTTTTTTATGTATTTATGTACAATGAAAAAAGATTTGAGAAGGTAAGTCAACAAATATGTAATGTCAGTCCGCCATCATGAATTCAAATTTGCATTTAGCAAGTTTGCGTCATTTCCATAAGACTTAGTGCATTTCAAAACACCGCAGATACTCAGTCTCTATTACAACGTCCCCCAAATATCTGTTCATTTACTGAATACGCACGACGCCCTAAGTGCTCTACTGTCTGCCTTCTGTGCACCATCCGCATAATGCTTAGTCCTCTGAAATTTAGATATTCTCACGCGAGGTAGCCACAATCTACAAGTTAATATGCATCTGAAATTACCAGTGCTCTGAGACAGACTCTCTGTCCGTCCAGGAGTGGTTAAGACGGCACTGAGGAGGATGCTGGATGGAGTGCTGAAGGGCGAGAGAAGTCCTGGCAGGTGAACAAAGTGAAGAAGGGAGTTGCAGGCGAGAATGCGGAGACGAAATGGTTTGTCTGGGAAATGAAAGCCTTTTCATGTGGCTAGAAAACAAGATGTGTGCACAAAAACTGCAGCAGAAGAGACTAGAGAAATGCGCATCAATTAGAACAAGCCGAGGATGCTGGGTTTGATCCCACAGCTAAGGCAGAACCACGAGGAGGCCAGCTGACGCGGGACACCAAGCGCCTGGTGCCCCCCACATGGGCTCAGCCCCTTCCATCACGCGGCTTGCTCTAACACCCTGAACCCAGGAGCGCTGATGCTGGGTTGTGCAATTATCAAGCGATTGACAGAGTGGCTGAAAAAGAAAGGGGCGGCATAGGGGGTGTGGGAGAAACGTTCGGAAGAACACGGAGAAGAAATGGAACAAATTAAGGGCCTGGCTCCCAAGGAAGGAAGCAGCAGCAGGAATTAAAAAACAAAAACAAAGTTTGAAGCTGCACGGAAGGCACTGGGGACTAGAAGGACGAGAGAGAGGATGAGGTTCACTGGTTGCAGGTACTGATCTTTCCTAGTTGTGCTGCAGAATTTCCGGGTGTTAACGAGGTCCTAGGTGTGCCCCGGAGCGTGGGTGGCTGATGGCCCAGAGTGCGGGTTACCGACAGGGAGGAGCTGGGAGAACAGGCGAGGTCTGGGGTGAGGAGGGAAGAAGAGGTGCATGAGGTGGGGGGGATCCGGCGGGGGTCTGCGGACTGCGGCCGCCAGCAGAGACTGACCACGCGCTGATGGTAAGAAATTCACCCTGAAATGAAAGCACAGTGGAGGTAGCATCCTTCGAGCTGCCTACGGAAGACGAAGAGGCAGGGAGGTCAGTGAGCAGATTCTGGATGGGTGGGATGATGAGACGTTCTGGAGAAAATAAAGATTTGGCAACAAAATGAAAAACAATGATGCAGAAGAAAAGAAAAAAAAAAAAAACAGGGAAATATCATTTCAAAGTTCCCATCGCAGCCCACTGGAAGAATTACTAAGGAGATCAGACAGTGGAGAAGGGAGTCTGGAGTCCAGGGAACATTGGGAACTCCGTTTAGACCAGTTATGTTTGTGGTTACACACAAATGGATCACATCACTATGACTTGAATTGGATGAAAGTAAGCAAGAGCCACATGTGTGCACTGTTTATCTTTTGTTTAGTTTTCAGCTGAAATGACTAGTAGCCAGTCTTTACATTTCCCTGTAAGATATAAGCATAAAAGAAAACAATGAAAATCACAGTTTTTTGTCAAGGCTTTGTGCAGGCATTGGACTAATACTTGTAGGTACTTCCCGTCATTTAATTTCTAACATCTCTACGCAAACAGATTGTTTACTCACCGTGAAGAGTTGGGATTGCGGAATTACATACTCCAGGTTCACCCACGTTGTGGAACGACTCAGGGGTTAGGGAGCACGAGCCCCCTGCATATTTGAAAATTCACAAGTAACTTTTGATTCCCCCAAAATTGAGCTACTCACAGCCTGTGGTTGACCTGAAACCTTACTGATAATACAAATTTTCAATTAACACACACTTTGTTTGTTATATGTATTTTATACTATATTCTCACAATAAAGGAAGCTAGAGAAAAGAAAATACCATTAAGGAAACCATAAAAGGGGGCACCTGGGTGGCTCAGTGGGTTAAAGCCTCTGCCTTTGGCTCAGGTCATGATCCCAAGGTCCTGGGATTGAGCCCTGCATCGGGCTCTCTGCTCAGCAGGGAGCCTGCTTCCTCCTCTCTCTCTGCCTGCTTCTCTGCCTACTTGTGATCTCTGTCTGTCAAATAAATAAATGAAATCTTAAAAAAAAAAAAAAAAAGAAAAAGAAAACCATAAGGGAAATACGTTTATGGTATTCTGCTGTATTTATTGAAAAAAAATCCACATATAAGTGGACCTACACAGTTCAAACCTCTATCATTCAAGGGTCACCTGTAAATTTGATTTTAAGCTCCATGATTCAATCTATCTGTCATACCCAAGAACACACAATCCCAGAAACTCATAATGTGAATGCTTCAAACTGATTTAACAAACTGTAACTCTTTATAGGATCCCCAAAGTTCAGATTAGCAAGTAAGTGAGGAAGGCAGTAGCTAAGAACGTGGGTTTTAGGTAAGTTGCACAGAATCTGAGTCTAACGTTAAACTCTGGCATGCCTTGGCTGTGTAATTCCAGTAAAATCACTAAACTTATCTGAGCCTTATGCAAACTAAGGAAAATAAAAATGCTGACCTCATTTATCTGTGTGACAAATGAGATCATGCCTGCAAATTTCTTAGCACAGAGCTAAATCAAGATCAGCTGTTCGTAACGGCTAATACATTAGGCATAGTATTGTATTTAGTTCTATAATATTTATTTGACGGAATCTATATGAAATCTGTATCAAACTAAAAATTCCTACTAGTGCACTAAAAAAGAGATACCTGGGTTACTGTGATTGTAACATCTTGATCTGTACATACCGGACAATGAAAGTTTTTGGAGGTCATCTGCTGTTCTTTAATATTGTGCTGTGAATATTGTAAAACTCCAGGATGCACCTGGAATTTAGTGTACACCTATTATGCTGCCAAACCTGTTTCAGGTAAAGCAAAATCTGATTGGACTTTCTTTAACGTTCTTCTAGACCAACCCCTCACCATCAGAAGGATTAAGTGATTACTAATAAGAGAAAAGAACTGGGTTCCATTAGCATCAGAATGAAGACTAAACTTTCTGATCAAACCAGGTGACTTTGTGCTTTGGCGATAACGGTTTTAGTGCAAAGCTGTTACTATAAAAATGGAGACCACATGTAGCTAAAGTTAACGAAGAAAATTTCTATAAATTTCAAAAGCAAAACATGGCTAGAAAGAAACTGCTAGAATAAAATGTCTGAGTTCTCTGATTGGAAATGTTATGGGACAGCTAGGACTACTGACATGTCAGGTATGACAGCACAGTGAGTGAGTGGTGGCAGTCCTCCTCCCCAGAACCCCCATGCGCTTCAATTAGGAACAGCCCTCCTCCTATCCCCATGCAGGGGTTTGTCTTGAAGGCATAAGGATTCTATAAGGATGCAGTTATTTACAGAAACAAAATAATTCAGCTTGAGTAGAGTGGAACAATAGTACACTATATGAATGGATATTACCTTTTTTAATTAAAAGATGTAGTTTTTTTCACACCTTATCTGTGCTCCCTTTTTCTCATTATCTGCAACAGCCTCTCTCCGTACATTCAACTGCATTTACAGACCCTTCTAATGCTATGAAAGAAGCTGAGCTGGCATTGGAGTCCCTGAAGAATGTCCTGGACGTGGGAATGTCTTATCTCCCTGTCTTAGTCAGCTGGGCCCCCTGTCCAAAAAGGTCACAGATGGCATAGTTTAAACAACAAAGCATTATTTTTCATATCCCTGTAAGCTGGGAAGTCCAAGATCAAGGTGATGGTTTTCTGCATTCATGAGGGGAGCCCCCCTCCTGCATGCAGATGGAAGCCTTTCTGCTGTGTCCTCACAAGGCTGAAAGAGAGAGAGAATCTCTCTCATGTTCCTTCTTATGAGAGTACAAGTCCCGTCAAGGGGGCTCCAGCTTCATAACCTACTCTAAACCTCATCATCTCCCCAAGGTCCCTCCTCCTATTACTGTTGTGCTGAAGATTAGGACTTGAGCATATGAACTGTGAAGAGACACAAACATTTGGTCCATAGCACTGGCCATCACGCGTAGTCTCTCCAAGGGAATGTAACTAAGCACCAAACTGCCAGAGGTCTCAAGCAGCATCAAGCCATATGGCCATACAAAGGACAGAGAGCAAGAGGAGGGGCGTCAGCTTTCGTGTTCATAAAAGATCTAGGTAAGGGTTTTCTAACATCAGGTTTCACCCACCTCATATGGGCTGAGAGTTGAGGTCCTGTGTGGTTGGCTTCACCTGGAGACATGTTGTGCAACAAGCCCTGAGGGGCAACCGCCCCTGCTGAGCCCGTGAGTGAGCTCTTTCTGTCCAGCAGAGGACCCTTAGATCTTTTCAAACATGAACCTGCCTGGACATAGGTATGTGGGTTCCTGACCAGAAAGAAAGTATGAGGATAAGATCACTTCTATCTATGGTGTGGATTTTTACCCTCTTTGTTTAGTGATATAATCACAAAATAGGTATTTCTGAACTGCAATCACCCTTTGGGTTTTCTTTATTAGGATATAAATGCCAATGGGAAGTAAATGAAGTGCTTAAAAGGGCTGGGGCACAGCAGAAGAACAAAGATACTGGAACAAAACCGGAGGAGGTGTCTCATCCCCACTGAGGTCATTTATTACCTGCGTGACCCCATCATGTCACTGAAATTCTCTAAGACTTTGCTTCCGTAGCGGGAATTGGGGGAAAACATCAATATGTTGAGAACTGTTTCAGAGAGTGCATGGGAAAGCACTTTTCCTCCTATGGAACACCGTTCAAAATTGGACTGCCATTTTATTTTGATATTTCCTTTGGGACTGATGAAGAAAATACAAATTTGTGTCTGTGGGGTTTTTCCCTTCCTTTCTCCACATACCATGCTTTGACATACACACTTCCATCTAATGATGTGTGTTTAATTGGTGCATATGGACGAGAAGAATGGAAAGATTTTTTCAGCTGATGCCCTCACTTCATGCTGTGAACATGAAAATACTTAAATACACCCCAAAAAAGTGTATGGTGATGGCTTTGGCATTTATACACCATTGGCTGCTCTTCACTCAGATCCTGTCCTTGGCCTCCCTGCCAACTTGCCATCACAGATATTATGATTACCCACCCACAGGTGCAGCCATACAGCACGACTCTCATTGAAACCGGCATTGTATATGAAAGAGAAACAACATTAAACGCGTGCCTCATACATTGAAACGCATGCGTGTGGGTTCTATTGTCTTCCCTGATAATTCCAGCTTCTCGGGTAAATGTTCTCAACGTCTATGCTGCCCTACTTTCTGGAACGAAGACTAACACTCCGTGATTTCTCTTGAGAATTCCTTCTCACCAGATTAAATCTGTATGGAGAGATTTAAATTCATCTGAAATTCTTTCTCTTCTTTGATTTGTTTGTTAAATCATGTGTTTGTTAAATCATCATTTGCTATTTCTAATTTGTAGTACTAATTGCATCTACTTTGAATTCTGTATGAAATCATCTTCATAAAACATTGTGCAATTTACTGTATCATATTTATATGAGATTTCCATTGCATTTCCTTTTCTGTTTCATATATTTTTAAAATGGTTAAACAAATTATAAAAAGAATGTTTATTTCTATCCAATAACTCAACATTTATTGGACTTCATTATTAAAATAAATTATTAAAAATATTGAGCTATTTAGTGGATGTTCTTGATACTAATTGTTTAGCTTACATTATAAAAAAAAGTATATATTTCTTTCTAACAATTTACATTGTCCTTGCTATGAGCCCAGCATTTTTTCATGTATTTTACAGTAGCTCAAAGAAACCCTATGATACAGGGACTATTATTATTTGCATTTCATAAATGAAGAAACTGAGACCCAGAAAGTGGAGCTAAGTTGCTCAATGTAATCACTAGTATTTTTTACAGACCCAGGATAGAAATGTACACAGTTTTTCTCTATACTTCATGTTTTTAAGAAATTGGTTTGTGGTTCTCAAACCACAAGAATCATCTCAAGCACTTTTTAAAACTTAGAATATCTTCTCTGAGTCCCATCCTCAGAAATTCAGAGGTTCAAGGTGGGACTCAAAAATTTGTGTTTCCAACAAGTTCATAGCTGATACCGATGCTACTGACCCAGCACCACACTCTGAGACCTATGAACTACTTGATGCAGACTCTCTTAGGAGGATAACCAAAGATACCAAGACACGAACCCACAAATACTAAAACTATATTTTGTTTAAGAAGAGATAAAGCTTCATCAACCAACATTTCATATGTAATACTAATATTTAGCCTTATGTGAAAGCATCTTTCAATAGAGATTAGAGTCAAATGGCTTTGCATTTCAATTCTTTGACAGTCATGGTACTATAGCAGTGAACAAATATGTATCTTCATTAAACTCCAATTTCCCCAACTGTAACAGAGATATAACATTGGCCTTGCTGAGTTTCTACGTGGACTGAGAAAATATGTGTACAGCATCTACCATAAGAACTTGGTAGTTGTAAGTTAGAAGCCATTTCCCTTCTCTGGTTATTCTAACTCAATAAAAAATCAGAAATTATTTAAATTCATCAATAATACACTATGAAGAACAAGGAGAAACAGCATCAAGAAGAGGGATTGGAGGATTGGAATATATATATATATATATATATATATATATTCACACACACACACACATTGACAAACCTCTTGTTTGATTCAATTGGAAATTAAATTGATTTTGTAACAAAAATAAAAAATTTCCTGCCTAGTTTTTTGTTTTGTTTTTGTTTTGTTTTGTTTTGTTTTACTAAGAGCTTTTGTGAAGTGATAAAGGACCATTATATTCTCCTGAAATAGTTGCCTACCAATAGGAACTCAGTAAGCACTTTAAACTATGGGACATGCTTATAAAAATAGGATACTCAGGGTGCCTGGGTGGCTCAGTGGGTTAAGCCTCTGCCTTCAGCTCAGGTCATGATCTCAGGGTCCTGGGATTGAGCCCCACATCGGGCTTTCTGCTCAGCAGGGAGCCTGCTTCCCTTCCTCTCTCTCTGCCTGCCTCTCTGCCTACTTGTCATCTCAGTCTGTCAAATAAATAAATAAAATTAAAAAAAAAAGAATAGGATACTCATTGTTAAAGATAAATGTCATGTCTCAACTCACTGAATTTATCATACATTGTTACATAACATTCTCTAACCACATGTAAATTTAAATAGTTTTCCTCTTCTTCTGATCTCCAAAACCTGTTACCCATCTCTATATTCTATTTTCTTTGTTACAAGTTAGGGGGCCATGTTGTAAGCTTCTTCTTCACTAAATTTAATGTTGGACCAAAATAGTGTGAGGAAAAAAAAAATGTGGAGTCAATGATTTGGCTGCCATCCAAGCACAACCTGGGTGACATTGTCCATTTCCAGGGCACTTTTGATAATGGTGAAGAACACTGTCATGTTAAAACCAATTGGAGGGGCGCCTGGGTGGCTCAGTGGGTTAAGCCGCTGCCTTCGGCTCAGGTCATGATCTCAGGGTCCTGGGATCGAGTCCCACATCGGGCTCTCTGCTCAGCGAAAAGCCTGCTTCCCTCTCTCTCTCTCTCTCTGCCTTCCTCTCCGTCTACTTGTGATCTCTCTCTGTCAAATAAATAAATAAAATCTTTAAAAAAAAAAACAAACAATTGGAAACATTCGATTTTCTTTGATTCCATGCTAAACATCTTGGCCAATGACTGAGAACTAGGAGAATAAAATGCACATATAAGACCTTGCAAAATGGAAATGCTAATATTTGCATGAAAGAGTTGACTTCCAAAGAAGAGGTTAAACTAATCCATTGTATTAGAAGGCAGAATAATAATCATCTTTGGGATGGGGCATGAGAGGGATATGGTAATATTCTTTTAATATCTTACTTTTATTGGCATCCTAGTTACATGGCTATGTTCACTTACAGTCCATAGATATTTGATGGTTTATGAATAATGCTGTTTTCTGTGTATATGTTAGCTTTCAATAAAGTTTTACTTTAAAAAATGAAGAAAGTTCCTAAGCTCAGGGTGTTTTCCTATGCTCCTATATTCCCTGTTTATACAACAGGCTAGGAAGAAGGCTAAGTCACAAAAAATATTTATTCACTCCTAAAAATTTTATTTTTGGTCTGCCATTCAAAGAAGCATCAAAAAGACAACTTTTCTTGAACAAAGTATTTCTTTTATTTCATGGTCTGTGTAAATACACATTTGATAAGATTGTAAACTGATTCTTGTTTTATGGTAGCTCTCTGTTTCCATTTCTTTATACAAGTCAAAAATCATCTCTAAACAAAAATCAGTGACCTAAATTCAGAGGCATGATCCAGGACAAGCCCATCGAGTGCTGGAAAGATAAAAATCACCATCTTCTAGATTTATTTATCTTGTTACTATGCTCCAACAGCATCATTTCAGTTTCTAAAGACTTTAGAATAATTTGTTTTCTCTAAACCAATTTGTATCATGTCAAAGTGAAATTGCAGTTTTACAACCACCTGGGGGAACGAACGATCCCTTTCCATAAATAAAAAAGTGATCTGCATAAATATGTACTAAGATATCCCTATAGACTTTAGGAATTTTGTATATGAAGAGAAGAGGTGTGAATGGAAACAATTAAAAAAATATGTGAGGCAAGTTACAACCTTCACTACACTTGCCATATTCTAATTATCTAATAAATTAATATCAATGCTGAGAGCAGATTTGTACAAATATTCGTTTGGGATTAGAGCCAGCTTATTCAGATAAACACATATCTTCCAACGGAGCTGGATGTTCCAAAGCAGACCTGTAGGAGAAAAGTCCTTCCACAAATAAGAAAAACGTGGTATTCGGAAAATCCAATATATTGAATTTGAAAATTCAGAGTTATCTTGCATTAAACTGCTCATCAAAGGGTATTTTTACACTAATCAGCCCTAAATGTGTTTCCTCCTTCTCCACACTGCATTCATATTAAGCAGACAGATAGGCGATAGATAAAGCAGGGATGAACGCCTCCCCATTGACAAGCTGTCAGGGGACATGGAAAACTCGGTCTCAGATGAGAGGGAACAAAAAAAAATATTTTTTGAAATAAATGTCTTCATTAATCCCTTTCCAAAAAGGGATGGTGTTTTGAGTATTCAGGCGAACGCTTAAAGCCTGAATCAAGTGAAAAGCTACGCTCGCAGCAACTTTCATCTGTGAGATGTTCTCTGGAACCATCCGCCTCCTCTACCCTTCCAGGCTGTCAGTGAGTGCGTGACGACTACACTGAATCAGGAACCTGAACTTGGGTGTAATTATACAATCACCTTGAGCAAATGTAGCCTCAATTAGCAATCACGGGCATTGCATCACACTAGAGAGGTTTGATTGTGAGTTTTAAAGACTTCAACAACTGGTCTCTCCCTCCAGTCCATGCCAGGCTCTTGAAGCATATCACTCTCTCAGATCTTTCAGCAACATTCTACCCATTTTGTCACAGGCACCACATTTTTTTCTTTTTGTACCTGTATGCTACTTCTACTTGTTCTACTAAAATACTTTTTATTCCCCCTTCTCCAAAACACCGGCTCTCTTCTTTCCTCTGGAAAATCTCCCTAGTTAGCCTTTCTCCTGGCAAACACAAGTAGAAAAAGAGATGACTCTTTATGTGATTTTAAGCAACAGAAGTTTTCCAGAAATTTTACCATTTGATGCCTGATGTCTTAATTCCAATTCTTCAAGAGAAGCTTTATCAGTTCTGACCATTTGGACTTACTAGTACTAATCATTTATTAAATATATGGGCTGTTACTAGGTTCAGCTAAACAAAGAAAACAAAACATGCTTCCTGCCTTCATGTTCATCACAGCCTAAAGTGAGAACCAGACCTGTGAACCAGTAATTGAAATGAAAATATCTTAAAAATGTAAGAATCAATAGGGAGGGGCACAGTTAGTTGGGCAACTGACTCTTGGTTTGGGCTCAGGTCATGATCTCAGGGTCCTGAGACCGAGCCCTGCACTGGGCTCACTGCTCAGTGTTGAGTGTGTTTGTCCCTCACCTCTCCACTCTGCTTCTCCCCTCACTCACACTCTCTCTCAAATAAATAAATAAAATCATTTAAAAAATCAATAGGGAACCAATGAGAGAGCAATGCATCTTGAGAGAGTGCGGGATATATTGGGGATTTCACAAAAGAAAAAATACTTGAACTTTATATGTAAAATCAGAATTCAGAAGGAAATGAGGCAGGAGAAGGCTTTTCTGGGCAGAAAAAAAAAAGACAGCAGCATTTAGTTGTGGGGTTGGGACAAGCACACTTGGCTTGGAGCACTGCAGCAGCTCAGACTCACCAGGGATTTTGGAGAGCATGAGGACAGACACCATGAGCTGGAAGCAGATCCTAACCACTCTGTGTGGTTGCCCATGATCTGGTGAGCGGTGGGCCACACCAGAGGGCACTACGGCAAGAGAATGAAGGATGGGGAAGAAGTCTCAGTAGGAGAGAGGACCAGAGAGATGCTGCCCTCTCTTACATCCATCCCTCTAAGCTCTGCCATGGAAGCGTACCCCTACTGGGCAGGCTCAGCAGGAGTTGGGGACAACCAAGGTAGGAAAATTATGAGTTCTTTCACCAGAGATCTGGTACTAGGGATTTTGTTTTCATGTTCCGTATGATTAAGCCTTTATCATGACCCAACTTATGATACACAACTGTTCATCTCTACTATGATAGATCTTAGTGCTTTGTCTCATTACATTTTCCAGAATGGAGTATTTCCTTGCACCTGCGAATCTTCTCAGAGACCAGAGTAAAGTAAACAGCTTGGCTGATTCCCTGCATGAAGTCGTGCATCTAACCAGTATTTATGGAACATCTACTGTATGTCAGGTCCCTTTTTAGGCTCTGCCAGTAGAGCAGTGGACAAAATAAGCAGACATCCCTATTGTCATGGAGTAGCCACTGTACGTGGGAGCACAGGCAAGAAGCAAAATAATCGAGCAAAACGTGTAAGTGAGATTGGGATACATGCTGAGAGATAAACAGATCAGGGACAGTAGACAGAATGTGTGTTTGTGGAAGTGCAATTGAAGATAGGTGGCAAGGGGCACCTGACTGGCTCAGTCAGTAGAGTGAGTGACTCCTCATCTCTGGGTAGTGAGTCTGAGGCACACACTGGGCATTGAGATTACTTTAACAACAACAACAACAACAACAACAACAACAACAAAATAGGTGGCAGGGCAGGTTTTACTGAGAAGACAACATTTGAATAAAGACCTAAAGAAGACGAGAGAAACTCATGAGGATCTGTAGACAGCAGCATGGGATGAGCACAGTGCCAAGGCCCCAGCTCTCAAGGCACAGCTAGAGGGTTATGGACAAGACAAAGGGCTGTGGAGGGGAAAGTGATCAGAGTGGACAGGAACGAAGGCAAGTCTGTCTTTCTAGCTTCTCTCTTGACTATCCCTTCAGAGATTTAGTCGTTGCACTCACTTGGCCGTAACCGTGTCTACAGGCTTGGTGAGTTCAGAGAAAACAACATTTCAGAAGCATTCCAACTTCCAAGTTCCAAAAGGAACAGAGTGAGGACTATGGATAATTAGAGTGTGTACATAAATTTTAAGTCCCCTTTTGCTCCTTTTAACCAACAATATCAATTTTTTTCTTGTTTAGTTTTTTTTTATTTTAAAGATTTTATTTATTTATTTGACAGAGAGATCACAAGTAGGCAGAGAGAGAGGGAGGAGGAAGCAGCCTCCCCGCTGAGCAGAGAGCCCGATGCGGGCCTCGACCCTAGCACCCTGAGATCATGACCTGAGCCGAATGATGCTTAACCCACTGAGCCACCCAGGTGCCATCTTGATTAGTTTTAATACACATAAGATATATTTACATAGTCATTATCAATGCAAGTTGATTTATGATTGGTGAGGAAGAGGAAGGTCGATGAGTAAGAAAGTGAGAAAAAGAAGAAACCCTGGAGGTGACCAATGAGGTTTGTCTTCTTGAGTTTTCTTTCTTAGCAGTGTTGTGCCTGATAAGCAGACTCTTTCACATTCAAATTATAAATAGAAACCTATTCATAAACATGCTTATTGTGCTTCCCTTGTTTATCAAATATCTCCAAAATTCTTTAGAATAGCAAACAGATTTGATTTTCTCTGGCCTTTCCTAAAGCATTGGACTTTGAATTCTTCATTTAAGGTTGTAGACTTTAAAAAACATTTGACCAAATGATTTAATGGTTGAAACAGCTTCTGGGCATCAGAAAGCTCATATTTATTCTAGAGTGCAGTCAACTCGAGATTTTCCGAGAGTGACCTGATTATCAATTAAACTTTAATACGTTACCTAAATTCTTACTATATTTTTAACTTTCCATTTATTGTTGCAAATTTGTTAAAGTGTAACAGGGAGGGATGATACACTCAGTGCCACAGGTCCTTCTCTTTAAATATCCAACTTATACTCAGGTAATGAAATTTGGGATTCATTGGTATTATATGGGCATAATATAATGTGGTATTGGCATCCCTTCATGTACATAGACATCTAGTAAAAATTTAGTAAAAGCCAAATTATTTTTATGCTACATGTAAGCTTTCAAAGAAAATTTAGAAAAATATGAGACCCAGTTTTATACCTTTACAAGGACATATATTTTTGAAAATCAAACTAAATTCTTAATAGCAAAAACTTCCAATTAAAAAATATCTAACCTTTTACAAATGATATTTTCTTAAATTGTACCTAAACCTTTGCCAAATGTCACCTAAAATTATTTTCTTATGTAATGGAAGGAAAAAACAATAGTACATAATACATTCACTTTCAGCAAGTTCAATTTGTAACCTTTTACCTTACATCTATATCCAGAAAACTCCCACAGAAAGGTAAAAGATTTTAGCACACACCTAACGTGAGAATTGCCTCTACTGTCACCATTGGCTTTGGTCATCATTGAAATGCCTTTATTTGTCACCGTGTTCTACCATGACTGCGTAGATGTGACTAAAATATGTAATGCATTCTTTTCCAAGCAATTAATTCTTTTTTCAGTTAGTGTAGGCATAGTCTATTAGGCAATTAACTGTGGTTAGCTCAATTATAGAAAATATAATTCATCTGGTTTAGAAACTTAACTGACAAGGCGAGTGAACTTTGGCTAACCTCAGTGGGATCGAAATGGAAAGTAACAAGACCAAAAGACCCCGTCATGCTAGAAGAGGAATCCACATGGTAACAACCCTAAGGGTACACAAATGGGTTGTGAAGTGTTTTGCATTTTAGTATAGTTTAGTTTGCAAAAATTATTTTTAAAAATAGATGAAGAAGTGTAAAGTTTTTCTTTTGGAGGAAACAAAAAGTTACACATACTTACATTAACTATTGATTTAAAAATATTATTGGGTGGTTACCAAAATCTCTACCTAATGGTCACTATGCCACTGCAGATTCTAGAATGGTGTCTATTTACTTTAAAGCTTGATGAAAACATTTCACTATTCATTTTTACTTAGAGAATTCACCCCACCATATTGAAGGGGAAAGCAAAATTTAATTTCTAAAATGTACTCTGCATAAGGATCATTAAATGTCTATCACGTGACTCTAATGAAAGACAGAAAAACTAAATTATTTTGAGGTTTTTAAAAAAATTTTGAAGCATAATTTTGTTTTTATATTAGTTCAAAAAATTTAGCTTAAAATTCTCTTTGTAACATTCAAAGTAAATTTAGAGGAAAGAACGAATTCATAAAAAAATAACAAATATCACAGTAGCACTTACCAGTTTACAAAATAATTTTCACAATTAGTGTCTTTTAATGTTTATAATACTCAAAATCTCCAAGAATTTCAAAGATGGTCAAAACTAATATCAAACAGAGTTGGGGGTAGAGGTTATGTCTCCAATACTCTTTTTCTTAGATTACATTTCAGACAATTCTGACTATCTAAAATAGTCTTGGTAAGTATCTGAAGAAAGAATCAGAAATAATGCACCAGATCTAGGACAAGGATGTTAGGGGATATTGGTGGAAAGTGGAGTATGGATATTTGAGAAGACAGTAATCTGGAAACGAGATGCTTCTGTATTTTGAGGTTAAACAGAATTCCTCTTTCAGGCTAAACATGTATTCTCTGCATTCCCATCTCCAGTATTCCTCACAGTGTTTGACTATATTACACAGTCAGAATGCTAGGCAAAAATGGGCAACTTGCTGAATTTAAATGTAAGATTACCATATTAATTAAAGACTTAAGTGTGAGACCTGAAATCATAAAACTCCTAAAAGAAAACACAGGCAGTAATCTCTTAGACTTTGCCCTTAGCAACATATTTATGGATATGTCTCCTCAGACAAAGGAAACAAAAGCAAAAATAAACTATTGGTCCATTTTTATGAAAATAATACATCAAAATAAAGCTTTTGCACAGCAAAGGAAACCATCAACCAAAAACAAAAACAAAAACAAAACCCAGTGAATGGAAGAAGACATTTGCAAATGATATATCCAATAAGGGGTTAATATCCAAAATGTATAAAGAACTCATAAAACTCAACACCAAAAAACCAATCTGATTTAAGAAATGGGCAAATAACCCAAATAGATATTTTTCCAAAGAAGTCATACAGATATCCACAAGACGCATGAAAAGATGGTCAACATCACTACTATTAGGGAAATGCAGATCAATACCACAATGAGATATCACCTCATACCAGTCAGAACGCCTAATGTTGAAGATGATAAGTATAGGCAAGAATGTGGAAAGAGGGAACTCTCATCACTGTTGGTGGAAACGTAAACAGGGTAGCTTCTGTAAAAACTATGGCAGTTCCTCGAAAAAAAAAAAGAAAAGAAAAGAAAAAAGAAAAAACATATGACCTGGTAATTCTACTACTGGGTATTTACCTGAGGAAAATAAAAAACATTAATTTGAAAGGATATATATGCAACTCTGTTTATTGCAGCATTATTTACAATAGCCAAGATATGGAAGAAATCCATGTGTCCAACAACAGGTGAACAGTGGTGGAATAGATAGACACTGGAATAGTACTCAGCCCTAAAAAAAAGAATGAGATCTTGCATTTTCAACAACATGAATGGACCTAGAGGGTATTATGCTAAGCGAAATAAATCAGAAAAGGGTAAATACCATATGATTTCTCTTATATGTGGAATCTAAAAAAAAAAACAAAAAACAAAAAAACCAGAATCTTAAAAACAGAGAAAACGGGAGATGGGTGGAGGGGTGGGAAAGATAGATAAAGAGAATTGAATGTATGTGCGTGTGTGTGTGTGTGTGTGTGTATGTGTGTATAATCAAATATATTTGAATAGTGGTGAAATATTCATATGCGTAACATTAGAATTGTATAACATGTTTTCAAACTTGAATTTCCTTATATTATGTCTTCAAATATTTACTATGTCTTCAAATATTTACTGTAAGTTATACTTTCCATGTACCCTCCTTCTATTATTTTTCCTTTATACTTCTTGTGACAACATCTTAGATATAATCAACTGCCTAAGCTGACTTGTCTCTTAGCCAGTGGGTTTTGACTGTAAGGATTTCCTATGGTCAGTGGAATTCTAACTGATTAAAGATAAACTTCTTCCTTCTCTTTCTTAACTTCTAGTTATTGCCTCTGAGAAATCTGTAAGACAAATATAAAATAAGTTACCTGGGTCTTAAAAAGATGTGAATTTAGGACTCATACACTCAGGTTACAAATTATGCAACAAAAATCAAGAGCAGTTTGGTAGAAAGAATTCAAAAACACATTAGTGAAAAGGGTCAGGGGTAATGTCAAGATATCTAAACAGAAAATCAAACTAGAGGGTTCCCTGGGTGTCTCAGTCAGTTGAGTGTCCAACTCTCTGTCCAGCACAGGTCATGACCTCTGGGTAGTGAGACTGAACCCCAAGTTGTCCCTGCACATTCAGTGGGAAGTCTGCTTGAGATTTTCTCTCTCCCTCTGGCTATCCCTCCCACTCACACACACTCTCTCTCAAGCAATCAATCAATCAATAAATAAATGTTTAAAGGGAAAAAAAAAGAAAGAAAAGAAAATCAAAATAGACAAATAACCATAATGTGGAAAGAGAAATGTGCCATGGAAATTTTAGGTTACTTGAGACTTCTATCTGGTTTTTATCTTGAACTTCAATTTCCTTATTGGCAGATAAAACAATGAATTAAGAGTATATAAAATATAAATTCCTTCTAAATATAAAGTTAGGGATGCCTGGGTGGCTCACTCATTAAACCTCTGCCTTCAGCTCAGATCATGATCCCAGGGTCCTGGGATCCAGCCCCACATCAGGCTCCCTGCTCAGTGGGAAGCCTGCTTCTCCCCCTTCCACTCCCCCTGCTTGTGTTCCCTCTCTTGTTGTGTCTCTCTCTGTCAAATAAATATATAAAATCTTAAAAATAGAAGATAAATATAAAGTTAGATAATATATTGACATTTGTAATATTGCCCACTCTCTTTGATTGTGGAAGTTAAAATTATATAAACAATAAATATGAAGCACTATATTTTCTATTACTTTTATTATGGACCAATGAATATAAAATGATATCTGAAGATATTATAGCCTTCAAAAACAACAAATGATAATTTCCTCTTCCTATAAATTGACATATTCCAATGAAAAGTCCCTCTTTGTTAAAAGCTTACATTTCTGAGATAATAAAATGCAATTAGTGTCATGTGGAGGAGATAACATCCAGAATAGTCACTTGACCTCTGCGTCTAAGGATTTTCATGCCTTCAAATACACTCTGATTTTTTGCTTTTCTCTGTTTATGTACAAAGTTAATCATGAAGAGAATAAAATGGTTTGTGCTTTAAGAAAAGCTAAGGACAGGGGCACCTGGGTGACTCAGTAGGTTGGACCTCTGCCTTTCACTCGGGTCATGGTCCCAGGGTCCTGGGATTGAGCCCCGCATTGGGCTCTCTGCTCAGCAGGGAGCCTGCTTCCTCCTTCTCTTCCTCCTCTCTGCCTACCTTCCCTGCCTGTTTGTGACCTCTGTTTGTCAAATAAATAAATAAAATCTTAAAAAAAAATAAAAGAAAGAAAAGAAAAGCTAAGGACAGAAAGGAACTCATATTTATCAGCTATCTTCCTTGTCCATAGCACTATATCAAAACTAGGACGTTAGTTCAGCTAGGTATTAAAAAAAGCAATAGACTGCAATCAGCAATGGCTCTTTTATATAATCACAGCAACTGTGACACAGTCAGACCTCACTATAGGAAGAGCAAGTTATATGCTTATATAATTCATTATCCTTCATAATTTTTAGTGTGAACAGGAACAGCCCTTTTTGGGTTATCTATTGTTACATAACCAAATAACCCTAAAACTTAATGATTTAAAACAAAAAATAATTTTATTATATCTCAGGGGCCTTTGTGGGTCCCTAACTAGAAAGGATCTTGGCTTGGTGGTTACAGCTCAAAGTCTTTTATGTGACACATTTCAGTGGTGGCTGGAATCAGGTAGGGTAGGCAGAAGGGAGCAGGAAAGGGCTGATGAAGAACCTCTATGTCATGATATAATCTCAGGGCCTGTCCACCTGTACTAGTTTGTACTTCTTCGAAACAATAGCCTCAAGATAGTCAGAGTGCTTATATGATGAGCAAAGGCCTCCAAGAGCAAGTATTCTAGTGACCACAGCAGACAATCCATCACCTTTCATGATCTAAACTCATAGTCAACTGTTTGCAAGAAAGCCACAAACTTGCCCATACTTAAGATGATGGCAATTGAGCTCTACCTCTTGATGGGAAACAAAGTTCCAAGAGAGCATGTGGTACAGAAGACATTATGGCAGCAACCTTTGGCTAAAGCAAGCCACCATCAATCTTGACTTCTCCTTTTCAAATCTTCACTCTTCCCAATCCTTCCCACATATTCATTCCTAGAAATAGACCTTGCATGGTGTTGGCAATTATTAAATAGAACTTGAAATACAAATACCTTTCAATAAAGAAATAAATAGTCAAATACAGTCATCTATCTCATTTATGGTAATCTTGCACTGATGAGTATTTCTTTGTACTGTAATTCTCTTTCTGTCCTCTTCTCCTCTCTCTACTCTCCTCCTTTCTCTCCTATACGTGCTCTCTTTCTCTCTCTCTCTCTCCTTCTTGCATGCATACACAGAGCTCCTTAAGGAGGGGTTATGCTTTGTCTAATATCCAGTCAGTAACGTCAATTTCTATATGAATATGTCAATGAATGAATGAATGAGTGAAGTAATCCATGCCCAGGAATAAGAAAATTTTTAAAGTATATATTAATTCTCTATTTCCTTAACCAATTGTTACAATCTTAGAAGTTTCAAACAAGATATATGAGTCACAAGTCCATGTACAAGTTGAATGGATCTTCAACTCAGATCTCACTTCATGGACCAAAATCAAGTCACTGACCAAGGCTGGGATAATGATGGACTCACCCTGTTCATGGCACAATCCATTCCTTTCAGCTTTAGAATGCACAATGGCCTGACTCTCCAGGGCTAGCAGAAGAGACAGTCCCTGTTGCTTCCTATCTGTTACACTTAATTGGCCTCTGACTTCTTTTAAAGGTACTCCTGATTAGATTAGATTCACCCAGGAAAGTCTCCCTCTTGTTCAAATTAACGTCAACTGATTAGGGAGTTTAATTACTTCTGCAGAATTTCTTGACCTTATAATATAACATCGACATAGAATGTTGATAGAATATAACATCGACATAGTCCATCACTTTTGGCATATTCTACTTACTAGAAGTAAACTACAAGTCCCACCCTCACTTAGGAGGAAGGTATGAATGATGAGGTCTGGGTCACTGGTATCACCTCTGAATTCTTCCCACTTCAAGTCATAACATTTGAAACTAAATAAAATGTCTCGCAAACCATAATATAAGTTTAAGATAACTAGAGTTGATTCACCATCTTTCACATGTGGATGCTAGCCTTGCCTCTCTTATATCCCCACATTTTACCAACTTCATACCTGTCTATAGAATTGGTGGTACCCAGTTGATGAAAAAAATTAATATAGGAAGCTGCATTGTTTCTGAATACATTCATAAATAACTTTAAGATTAAAACTAAAATGTACGGAACTGTTTCCCTTTCTCAGGAAATGCCAGAAAACAAGAAGGACACAGAATGATACCAAGGGAAATAAAAATTTCTGTGAAAGGAGAAGGCAATGAATAAAAATTAGCTTGAATGTCACTCATTATGTCAGAACAAGCATATTCTAAGAAGAAAATTCTGATTGATTTCCACATAATCACTCTGATTGTATACAATCAGCCTCAGCCACACACGTGCTATCTCTTCCACTTTGCCTGTTGGCTGTGCCTTCAAACAACCAAGAAAACATAAATCAGGGAGAGGAAATGACTAAAGTATGGCTTTAAATGTTTCTATTTTTACCAGACCTTAGGCTCCACATCTCTGTCAACTATCTCACTGATACCTGAAACAGGATGGGCCAGATGTCCTTGCTGCCTTTGAATCTCTTCTGCCCTTCATGGAAATCAGTTTGTCTGTACTTTGTGATCAGAGAAAGAATCTGTCCTATTTATTCTTGACTCTTTTGTTAGAAAGATAGTCATAAAGATTTGTATTTTCTGCAGTCTACATAGATGATTTTTAAGATGAAGCATTCTCTTAATAAAATTTTCTACGAATATATACAAAATTTATATTGGTCAGGTAAGTAAACTTGGTACTAAAAAGAGCAAAAGCTGGTACTCAAAAACAAAAATTCACAAATTCACAAGCCAATTAAGCTTGGCTAGGTAAGAAGGAAAAAAATATGGTTGTATATGTATGTGTATTTATATATATTTTCATATTACATCCACTCATTATTCATCTGATATCAACATCTACTGAGCAACTTTATGTGTTAAACATAGTATGCATAGAATATTTAACATAATTTTTAAAAGCTGATAGATATACTTCAATCATAATTTTAAAATAGAACTCTGTTATAAAGTGACAAACTTATATCTGGTAAAGGCTGCATAACTGATATTAAGAAACCCTAGCTAATGTGAAAATATTGGGTGATACTGTATATGATAAGTTTCATTAACATCTTTGTTAACAACAGTGCAAATATCTCAGGAATTTTGATCGGAATGCCAGAAGTCATAAACAGCACATTATACTGAAAGACAGATGCTTTCACCATTGTGAATAAGTACTTGATAAACATTCTGAAATTCATAGACATTTATAATTTGAAAATAACCTTAGTGCTTATTTAGCCCAACTTTCATTTTATACTGTGGAAATTTTAGAAATGTGAAAATATTTTATGGATGTAAAATAACTTATTTTAATCCGTTACTATAAGGTAATCATTTCCCCAGCAGAAGAATCATTCAAATATTTTATTTGTGGAAAACATCTGGTTTTGCATACTTTACACAATGGCGGTTTCTGAAACAGAACTTGAGGTAATTCATCTTAGACCTAATATGCCTATCTCACAGTACATGGTATCTATAGATACCTGAAAGATATTATGTCCAGTAGGTTCTTCTCTAATACCAGCCTAAAAACAACTTACTACTTTTAATACTCCTCCCCTACTACTGTCAAGAGTAGAACAAAGGTTATTTATTCATTCCTTTTAAGAACAAACTGGGGCTTTCATATTTTCAAAATAAAGAAAAAAAACTTTTTTTAAAAAACAAATTCATACACATTCATTGAGTATGCAAACACAATGACTTTGTGCTTGCTGTTGGTACTAATGAATAGGCTTTTATTTTTTTATGTGTTAATATGCTGTAAGACCACTATTAATAATAGATCACTGTCCATAGAAAATATAATTGAATTCATACAATTCATTGAATCATTTTTGTATTTCTTCACTTATGCATTCAATTTATTAGGTAAGGAAAAAAAAATATGCCCAAATCAGTGATTCCTAACAGGAAAGTCGTCTGTTGTAAAGTATGTGTTGGTGGAGTAACGGAAGACCATATGAGATGATCTGGAGAGTCTTGGGTTTTGTTTATTTTTTTGTTTGTTTAAGTTTTATTTATTTATTTGAGAGAGAGAGGGAGAGAGAGAGAATCTCAAGCTGATTCCCTGTCGAGCACAGAGCCAGACTCAGGTCTCGATTTCCTGACCCACCCTGAGATCATGACCTGAGCTGAAATCAAGAGTCAACTGCCCAACCAGCTGAGCCACCCACATCCCTGTCCGGAGTCTCAATTTGCCGTCATGTCTCATCTGTCACGTGGGCTGCGTCCTGTGGGTACCATTACTAGATGTGACGTTCTACATTGCCTCACTCATCGTCCTACCCGCCTGAAGGTGCAGTCAACACTGAGAAGGAAGACTAAAATGGCAGGCTCTTGTAAATAGTATTAAACTGGCAAATCAACTCACCTATGATGGCCAGGTATGTGAAAATTAGTTCTCAGATCTTAAAGTACTTTGTTTCTGGGGCAACTGTGTGGCTCAGTTGGTTAAGGGTCCAACTCTTGATTTTGGCTGAGTCATGATCTCAAGGTTGTCAGATTGAGCCCTGCATGGGGGTCTGAGCTGACCATGGAGTCTACTTCAGATCCTCCCTATCCTTCAGGCCCTTCCCACACTCATGCACATGTGCTCTCTCTGTCTCAAAAAACTAATTTATTAACTAATTAATTAAAATAAAATAAAAAAAAATAAAATAAATAAAGTAGTTTGGCTCTACATTTTTGCTACTGACAGCAAGGTACATGCTAACTGTCTTCTTGATTTTTGATAGTCATAAATTTCAGGAATACTTAAAAATTAAAATCTCATCAGTAACTCTACCATAAAGTAAAACTAAGAGCGAGATTCCTGAAAAGGAAATATACCTAGTGCTTTCCAGTTGTGATCTGGAAAGCAATCTCAGGGGAGGTGGGTGGGAGGATGAAGGAAGTAGGGAATGGGGAATAAAGAGAACATTGCTTATAATGAAAAAAAATTTAAACGATTAAAAAAAAAAAAAAAAGCAGGGTGCCTCAGTGGCTCAGTTAAGTGATTGCCCTTGGCTCAGTTCATGATCCTGGAGTCCCAGAATGGAGTCCAAATCAGGCTTCCTCCACAGCAGGGAGTCTGCTTCTCCCTCTGACTGCCCCACCCCCCATGCTCTCTCTCCCTCTCTCATTCTCTCTCCCTCAAATAAATAAAATCTTTAAAAAAAATAAATAAAAAAATAAAAGGCAGTGTCCTCTGGGGCGCCTGGGTGGCTCAGTGGGTTAAAGCCTCTGCCTTCGGCTCAGGTCATGATCCCAGAGTCCTGAGATCAAGCCCCACATCGGGCTCTCTGCTCAGCAGGGAGCCTGCTTCCTCCTCTCTCTCTCTGCCTGCCTCTCTGCCTACTTGTGATCTCTGTCAAATAAATAAATAAAATTAAAAAAAAAAAGCAGTGTCCTGGCAGTGCTTGAGAAGGCATCTTCATACATTACTACCATGAATATAATTTTATACAACTATTTTTCAAACACTTCAGTGATGTTTTGAGATCCATGATAATAATGGTAATATTAATATGGTAATATTAATAAAGACAATAACTGTACTCAATTATTTTGTATTGTTATATTGATTATATTAATTGATATATTATTTCAATCAATAGTCAAGGCAGACACTATGATTATTTTTATTTTTTTTAATATTTTATTTATTTATTTGAGAGAGAGAGAAGGGAGAGAGTGCACATGAGCAGAGTGAAAGGCAGAGGGAAAGAGAAAGAGAAGAAACAGACTACCCCCTGAGTGCAGAGCCTAACATGGGACTTGACCCTAGGACCCTAGGATCATGACCTGAGCCAAAGGCAGATGCTTAACCAAACTGAGCCACCCAGGCACCCCACTATGATTCTTTTAAACTTTATTGTGAAGGGATGCCTGGTTAGCTCAGTCAGTTTAGCATCTGACTCTTGATTTCAGCTCAGGTCAGGATCTCAGTTTCCTGAGAGCCCACATTGGGCTCCATGCTCACTGGGGTGTCTGCTCAAGATTCTCTCCCTCTCCCTTTGCCCCTCTCCCCACTCACATGCACTCTCTTTCTCTCTCAAATAAATAAAGAAAGAAATCTTTAAAAAAGACTTGACATGATAAGTTCGTTTCTAATAATAAAATAATGAACCGATGAATGCATATTTATTTATTTATTTATTTTAAAGATTTTATTATTTATTTGACAGATAGAGAACACAAGTAGGCAGAGAGACAGGCAGAGAGAGGAAGGGAAGCAGGTTCCCTGCTGAGCAGAGAGCCCGATGTGGGGCTCAATCCCAGGACCCTGGGATCATGACCCGAGCTGAAGGCAGAGGCTTAACCCACTGAGCCACCCAGGCGCCCCATGAATGCATATTTAAGAGTAGAACAGTACTATATTAAATTCCTTTAAAGTTTGTAAGTATCTTTTCACTGAGAAATTCTGCAATTGGTAACCAATCTTATAAAATAATCCTAAAAGCTCCTAAATTTTTATTGTGACATGATTATGTCAGATAAATGATTGAAATCAAATTAAATGTAAATAAGGGAAGACCGGTCTAATTTTGAGTTGAGTAGGATAAAAAATCAAATATACTGGGGCGCCTGGGTGGCTTAGTGGGTTAAGCCACTGCCTTCGGCTCAGGTCATGATCCCAGGTCCTGGGTTCGAGCCCCGCATCGGGCTTTCTGCTCAGCAGGAAGCCTGCTTCCTCCTCTCTCTCTGCCTGCCTCTCTGCTTACTTGTGATTTCTCTCTGTCAAATAAATAAATAAAATCTTAAAAAAAAAAAAACAAATATACAGAGTTATCAGCAGTCTTAGTCCATCGTCTCTATGTATATACATATGTTCTATATACAGATCTCCCTCGACTTATGATGGGGTTACATCCTAATAAATCTGTTGTAAGTTGAAAATATAAATTGAAAATGTACTTAATACACCTAACCCACCGAACATCATAGCTTAGCCTATGTGCTCAGAACACTTACATTACCCTGCGGTTGGGCAAAGTCATCTTGCACAGAACCTATATAATAATAAAGTGTTGACTATCTCATGTAGTGCACTGAATGTTGCACTGAAAGTAACAGACAGAATGGCTGTATGGGGACAGAAGTGTTCTTGACCTTCTGACACTCCTGACTGCATTGCCACTGTCCCTGGTCCACATCACCAGAGAGGATCGGACCACATATCACTAGCCCAGGAGAAGATCCAAATTCATACTCTGAAGCAGAGTTTCTATGGAATGCCTATCTCTTTTGCACTGTAGTAAAGTTGAAAAATTCAAAGTGGGACCATTATAAATCAGGTGCTGTCTATCACTCTACCCTTTTGCCATCCATTCATTCACTCACCTGTCTGCCTACACTAAAGATGGATGAGAAATACAAGCAATATGCCAAAATATCAGCTGCCATTGTGTGATGGCGGCAGGTGTGTGATTTTTTCTTTCTTCTTCACATATGTCTGTGTTTTCAAAAACTGTATGCACTATTTTATGAGTAAAAAAAATAAACTGACAAACTTCTGCCAATGATAAACAAGCTAAAATAATTATAAAGCTTCTTTGCTTCTGACTTAAAGAATGTTGACGAAAACACACAGGTTGTCCTTGTTTCAAAAAAAGTATGTCAAACACTGGAATACTTACACAAATATTAAAAATAAATACCAATGAAAAATATCAACAAACTCCAACAAAACCTGACCCTCACTTAAGGAAGACCTACACTCAAAAAGACTAGGAATTAACACATTCTTCACTTAAAATGTCAATTTTAAACCCATTCACACTTTTATTCCAGTCCACACATGACATAAAATGTAACCCATGTAGTTCCAAAAGAATTTCCTTCATATTCTTAAAAGTTCCAAAATGGACTACGCTGTGACATATCAAAATTTCCCCTTTCTACTCATATCCTCACTCAGGTGAAAATCTTAATATTATCGTACAAGTGCAAAAATAGTTTCTTACCCCATCTCATAGGTCACCTTGCAGGCAAGAACATACCTGAGGCAGACACAGGGCTTTAAGGAAAGCCAGTCCCATTCCTCCCTCTGAAACCCAAAGACTATGGCTTTTGCCTTTTTGCCTTTTTTCCCCACATACTGAGCCTAGACTTCTTGGAGCACAGGTCCTCTCTCATCCCCCACAGCATCTGCATGTGGCAACACCAGCTTTTGTAAACCCGGAATTAACCCTCCACCACTGAACAACATTCACAAAGTCATGGCTAATGCTGTTCCCTTTTTTCTCTTTTTCAATCTTAATCTTTAATCTTTAATCAACATCATGGTAAAATACTTTAAGCTAATTTCCAGAGAGGAAGAATCTAAAAATCAGAAAACTTAAGTGCCTTTTCCCATTCTGTACAAAATACTTCAATATTTTCATCTATTAATAACCCACTTAACATATGATAATGTATGTAAATTATAGTGAACAATAAATTAACACGTGGTTGTGTAACCAAGATGTCAAGTAGGACCTCCCTCCTCTGAAGACTTAAATAAACTTCCTCAAACTCTATTTTATGTCCAGAGTCTCCCTATAATTTCTAATTATGAAGATTTCCTCTCTTATGATTTCTTCTTCATTGGGTTCCTCTTCAATGTGTGCTAATCCCACAGTAGGCAGTGTTAACTCAGATTCAGGATTCCTTTGGGTCACCCCCTATAAAGGCACTCGTCCAAAATCAATAGTGAATCCTGTAAGCTTTACTAAAAATTTTTCAGAAGAGAAGGCGTGTTGTGCCATACATCTCACAACACAGAACCGTTTTTGAAACAGTGCTGTTCTCCCAAAAGTAGCTTCCAAGTTGGCCCACTGATACTGGTGTCTGGTCAATGCCCAGCAACAGGGTCTCTGGTTGGGGGAAAACCCTTATTTGTAGTGTCTATCACTTTCTGTCATGTAAATACCCCACTATGGCCATCTTCAAGCTATCAATGTGACATCCAGTGAGTCAGAACTGAGAAAACCTGTGCATAATTGTCTCTCATAAGCCATTACCGGCAGCCCCTGCACAGCACAGATCATTACCAAAGGTTTTTCTCAACGGGCTTCTCCAACGCAGGTCCAACCTCTCTCACTTCACTTGGACTGTACTGAGGCTTCACTACCAGACACATCCCTTGGGAATTTGAAAGTCTACTCTTTCTCTGAATACAGAGCCTCAAAGCTTTTCCACACTTTATCAGTTTTAAAACACGTCCATAAATCCTTCAATGCACACGCCATGAGGTTTATATCCACTCCCCGTAGAAGTGGACCAACCTTCATTACTCTTAGAGCTCAAAGAATGCAGCAAAAATAATTGTAACTCTCGAAACTAGTTAAAAAAAAATAGGCCATTAGTCTCTGCCTTGAATTCCCCTGGCCACTCCTTCCAGCCTTAAATAATAAAGCATTTGAACATTTAAATGTGCTCATTATTTATCACCCCAGATTTGTTATCAGTAAGTCAATTACCTTATAATTTCCAGGAGTGAGGAAGAGGATGAAGGGCTCACGGAAACTCTAATGCCGTTGTTGAGGCAGAGGTATAGCAGCCAATGAATGTGGATGACAAAAATGTTTTGTTTTGTTTTGTTTTTGTGGTGGGAGAAGACATTGCCACACAGGTAATGCCAACGGTCTCTCCAAGTTCTAAAATTCACTGGCACACTCTTCACAGGTTTTGGGGTACAAAGCTTTTTGAACGTGGTTTTCCTGTATTCTGTGGAAGGTCTTTTAAAAGGTCAAGGTTAGCCTTTTTTTTTTTTTCATTTTAATTCAAAGAGAGATTTCCTTTCCTTCTAACTGTAGGATCAATCTTAGCCTATAAAACTCCCAGACAAATGGAGACAGAAATTTCTTGTGTTGTTTATGGAGAACTAAGTTACACACACAGAATGCCATCCACAACAGGCAAGTCTCCCCCTTAATTGCCTGCAATCCTTTATCGAAAAATGGCATACATTTAAATTGGACTCAGGCCAGGTCCTACTGGTACCACTTTAACCAAAGAGGATAACCCAGTGTGTGAGGCAGAGTCATGGATTTCTCTAGTAACACTGCCTGCAGGATGCTCATGGTAAGTGGCAGAAGCTCCATTTCCATAAAATGACAATGCCAAATTAATTCTAATTATCCTGATCATTGAACATTTAAATGAAAATGAAGACATTAAAGGTAACTAATTACTAGGAAGGCCATTTCTGAGAATGAATTAGAAAAGATTTTAAACAAAGACATTGTAAAACAATGGGTTTCAACTGCCCAAATCTTGTCAGTTTGTTTATTTGTACTGATCACACTGAATTTACACACCAGAAAATTGGGAATTATTTGGTTGTTAAAAGAATGTAGAAAAGGCTCTGTGGAGAAGTGCCTCCTCATTTGTGCTTCCTAAAACAAAAAGTCACAGTTAATTATTTCCAAAATGGTAACTTTATCAATTTTCAGATGCAAATACAAATTAGGAACAAAGGCTATGAATAAATGTGAGAGTTACGAAGAAAACTTATCTCCGAATAATTGTTGTCGTCATGAATTTGCTTTCACTGAACAACGAAGTGGCAATCGTTCTGGAATTACCATCATTTGAAAGGATGGCAAGAAAAGATGGAGGATTGACTTATTAGAGGACCAGTTATAATTAGCAAATGAAACAGGAAATATATTTTTTATTTAGAAGAAAACCCAAAGTTGGTAACATATTGTCTTCCCTTTTTAGTCTAGATGGATAACTTCCTTATTTGCATTTCTCCAACTTATTCCTCTGAAGGAATTCCAAAATAATATCCTCAACTTCTAGAAGAGAAAATAAAGCTCCACTAGGCAAAGTTGTTTTACCAAACAGTTAGGAGATTATCCAAAAGGTATATTTTGAAAACTTGTTTTGATTCAGTTCAAACATTTTTCCTACCTGCTACAGAATAGCCTTCACAATATAAAGATTTGGGCCCAAGCAGAAACTTGTCTGTGAAAACAAATTAAAACAAAATGAAAAAAGCAACTCTGCTTTATTGTGATACGTATCAGCATTGCATTGGCAAATTTAGATTGAACAAAAAGTCAAATGTGGGAAATACTAATAGGTAATACATTTATTTTCAATTATTTATGTGCTAAATAGCTTAGGAACCCCTTGCCTTAAATTTAACAAATGAGTTCTTTATTTTCTTAAACCTGACATGGAGGGGGGTTACATTTTCACTAAGTTCCACTTCAAATTCTTGAGTTTAACAATATACTCAAAAACGCATAGCACTTCCTGCTATGGATCTTGCCTTAGTCCCTAGTTCCTTATGAAACGGAGCCCAATTTAATTAAATCACTTGAAGTTAAGAAGCCACTGGGAAACCCTAGAATATTCTTCACAGTGTACTCTAAGTGCTTTACTCTTCCAGTGTCACTGCATTTTTCACTCTGCTATTTAGATAATCAACTTCTCCTGCCATTAGTCGAAACAAATGAAAATGTCAAAAACTACAAAAGATCGGCAATATCATATGCTTGAACCAAGAACATAGATGAAAGAGCAATTTCTGTCTTGTCCACTGGCACATTTTGAGGGTCTATAAGTAGCAAATGTCACGTGCAAAATGCTTCATCATCACTTGATTTGTAAATGCAATCCCAACTCCTTATGCTGATACTATTTATTTTTATGTTGCATTTTGCATATACCTATCCATCTTTTACCTTGGTATTCTGTCAACAAACATATAATGTTGAGTGGCCATCATTCATCAGACAGGATATTTATTATAATGGAGGAGTGTACATGATCAGTATTATGTTTTAATGTAGGCTTCATGCTCAGTGGAGCCCAACACAGGGCTTGAGCTCATGACCCTGAGATCAAGACCTGAGCTGAAATCAAGAGTTAGGTGCTCAACTGACTGAGCCAACCAGGCAGCTCAGAAGAGTATACATCATTAAAGGTAATTAGTACAAACAGAACATCTTAAGCCACAAAAAGTTAGGTGAACCAAGAATCCAGTTAAATCTTGACCTGGTAAGATTATTCAGCTGATGTAAATTTGGGCCTTTTGCCATCTTAATGCTATCATAAGTACATGCAAATAAAGTGAGTAGACATTTGGGACAGATCTAGAGGAGATAGCTCTTTCCACCTTCAGGCAGGGTCAGCAAAGAAATTGGGGAGAAGCTGGTGCCGTGGACAATGGCATGAGCCAATGCATTTGGATAGTGCTAGGCTTCTGTTCTCCCTCCGAATCGAATCGAGTCCGTGTAGGCAATATTTAATCATGTGACTACATATTTAGATTGTCTCTCATGTTCCACATATTGAAATCACTCCCTGGAGAGAACCAGGTATTAGGAAAAGGCAGACTCTCATTCTCATGTTGCCTTCAAGGGGACTGGGTCTAGAGAAACAATGTGTTGGGGTCTCTCTCCTTTGGCCCCACAACTATAGCTGGGACAGCTGGGCCTGACCAAGGGAAGAGGTGAAATAGAGGGTCAGCACAAATTTTTGTTGAATAATAGGTGATATATAATCTACTGAAGATTCAGCATCAAAAAAGCCCCCTCATTAGACATTGCATGGACCCTGAGGCTGGCTGAACCGGAGAAAGATGATAAAGGATTCCAGGAAAGGGCACTGGAAGCAGAAGTTGACTGGTTTAACCAAAACTCCCTGGAGTCACCGACACATCCTCCCTGCAAAGCCAGGGAAGAAAATAGAAGCACTACAAAGGAAGTTGAATCACAAAGCTCTGAAGGTGCCTGCCATGCCAGGAACAATGATTTTAAGTATTTAGACATTAGGTATGGGAGGAAACATCCAAAACCCAGGTGGACGATTTAAAGAAGTGTATCTATTATGCAGTGGAAACTAGATTTGAACCTATATTTTCAACATCCTTTATTTTCTCTTCATAAGCATGGATCCAGTTTCTGGAGTCAGACTCCTGTCCAAACTCATTTTTCCTCTCATTATCTATGTGACCTTGTGCACATTACTCAAGTTTTTTTTGTGTGTTTCTGTTTCCTCAGCTCTAAAAAGGAATAATAATAACATCAATGGATTGCTCTGAGAAAAAAATTAGAAAATATCACTAAATTACTTAACGTAAGATTCAGTTTACAATAAGTGCTCAAAACAACATGTGGCTTTTTCAGTTTTTATGAGGCAGCAATGACAACCAGTTGAGACCCAAAGAGCTAAAAATGTTAATAATTTCATTAATTATTGTCAATAATGGACTTTAATGTTTGGCTGGCCCCATCAGTAACCTTCCGATGGCAACAGAAAACCTGCATATGGTTTGGGGTTACCAACAACTCTGCTCAGGTCAAGCAGAACATACCCCCGCCCCAGGGGATGGAAGAAGGCTACAATGTGCAGCGCTGCAGAGGACGTTGTTCCCATAGACTTGGAGATATGCTCTGGGCTGGGAATCAGCACTTCCCATGACTGTTTCATGACTGGTTCCGAGCTGGACACATATACAAATTAGGTTGATGGGAGCCTCTAAGACTCCATTCTGGGATTTTAGTTAGGGATACAAGGAAGTGCTCCTCTCCTTCCAAAGACAGGTGCTGGGGTCTAAAAATATCGCTCATGCAGGTGAAACTTGACAAATAAATGCAGAATGAGAGCAACTGTATACAGTGATGACCTCTGTGCCCTTGAATTAGCCCCACTTAAAAATCGACTCCTGAACTGTTAGTCATACAAGTCAATAAAGTATTTTGCGTAAGCAAGGTTGAATTGAGTTTTCTCTCTTACTTGTAAGAAAAAGCATCCTAACTGACTCCTGGTCATGGATACACTCCATAATTGCTATTGATCACAACTTGTACTTAACATGTTAGGTGCTCAGCTGTGTTGGCCTCACATAATTTACCACGTGCATGTGGTCCCTAAGTGGGTTGCTGAACCTAGCACACATTTACTCTTGTCCACTAGCTGATTTCTCCTGATCTTAATGTGTTTTTTTTTTCTAAGTCGAATAAGAGTAGATTAAAATAGTGGAATAATAAATGTGGAAGGATTATCATGAAATTTTAAGTGAAACCACCACCGTAATTAATTTTATAAAGTATTTTAGACTTTGGTTTATATATTCTCTTTCTTTCTATTTTAGAAACTAAAATGGCTATATATATATATATATATATATATATATATATATACACACATATACATTTTCAGGTGAGGAGAAAAAATTTATATATATACATATATGTATATATATAAATTTTTTCTCCTCACCTGAAAATGTGCCCAAAGGCTGGAAAGCAATGGGGAGATACATTAACTTTAGTAAGTAAATATCTGCTTCTTGTCCTCAAAGTACCAGAGGGCTTCAGTGATAGGTACTATGCAAATGTATGAGTGGCCTGGAATGAACATAGCTCCCAGCTCTCTCAAAGAGCAAAGCTATTAACCCTAGGCTTCTGGTCAAATTCTAGCTCTGGCAAGTTGGCCATATGGATTTTAATCAGTGCCATTTTATTTGAAAGCAGTGTAAGAGAGAGCGCAGCCTCTCCTGCAGAATTCCTGTGCCTTATTGCTGGTTGACATTTAATGCACTCCAGCAAACCAAAGGCAAAGGTGCAATGTGTATTTTTCAACACAATGTAGGGAACAGAAATGCAGGCTCTCCCCAGGGGACTTGTGCTATTGGTGCCCCAGAGCTTAAACTCTAGAGACTAGGAAACTGATGCCCCAAACCCAGGGCCACCTGTATGTCTTGGTAAGAGAAACTCAGGTTCTGTGGTTTTTAGATTGCCTTCATTGCTCTTATGTCTCTGATGGTTCATGTAACAAATAAAAGGTATATGGAACGAGTTGGATTTAATAACAAGCATACCAGGTAGAATTAGGAGATTAAATAACTGGCTTATGTTTAACATTTGTAACTAACTGCACTCCATTGCTTTTGCATATATGAGAGAGAGAGAGAGAGAGATAGAACTATTCAGTGTAAAGGAGACACTGATGGGAGATGCAATAGGAGCAAGAAAAAAAGAGAAAATAAGTGAGTGTTCAGAGATGGAGAATGAAAACCAGGAGAATCTATGTTCAAAAAAGGAAGACAGAACACCTCAGAGAAGGTTTGAATTACAACACGAAGAAAAGCTACTGAATCTGTTTATTAAATTATTCTTGATGTCATAAGAGAATTTACAGCAAAAGGGTGAGGTAAACTCCAGGTGCCAAGTGGCTACTTAATGATCGAGTGACTGATTATTTAAGCATAAAAAATGAAGATAAACTTTAATGATTTCAGGAACACATCTAGGAAGTTTGGATGTAGGGAGAAAGAGGAATGGCACCAAAAACCAAATAGCAATCCATCTAGAATGGCAAATGGCAAGTTCTGATACAAAGGACACAGTCCCAAAATTAAAGTCCAACATGGTCTGAAAGACAACTTCCTCCCAAAGGTCAATATGGAGAATCTTCCACTTTTTATCAGCTCTGGACCTTCCTAGGAGCTTCCAAAATAATGCTAACAACTCCCTCATCACCTTCTACCTGGTGGATAATTTATAATACACATGACAGGCCTTTTTTTTCTCTCTAAATAGTAGCAAAAACATTTATTAGGTCAACAGCACAATTGTCTATTTTGAGGAAGAATCTTCAATAAAAACTTTTATTAGGTTTTTGAATATGGAGAAATTTGTTGCCTAAACAAACATTTTGAGGGAGACAATTGTTTAATAACAATTATAGTGAAAGTTAAGTCAAACTGGAAAAACATGCTCTCATTTGTAATTTGGAATATATGGTCAGGAAGCTTATGGTATATCTGGCGAAGAACAAAAATGTGTACAATAATATCACTGTAAGTGATGAAAAGCAGAACGTTCCCCCTATTTTCTAAGCTCAGATTTCCAAATAAAATATGCTAATTTGTATCTCTTTTTTCAACAGTCAGATAAATGTTCTAGAATAAGCCTGTAACGAGACTTAATTTTTCTTCCAAAAATATTCCAACCGAGAGCACTCCTCTTTGGAGGGTATATTTTAAACTGATTTATTTTTTAAAGCAAAGGATATAAAACAAGAATAACCACCACCAAAAAAAAAGCAACCTGGGGCAGTGGTCTGCATAGTTCACAGAGAAATCTGGGTTGAGGAAACAAAAAGGAAGAGCGTAATCTAAGTTATAAGCCCAGGTTCCTAATCCTGGAGGGGACCAATTGGCCTTACTAAGCTCAGTACCCCAAACCGTAGCTGTCATCTTGCAAACACATATCTTTAATTCCAAGGACAACCCAACCTGAGAAGTCAGATCCTGTAGCTATGAGTGATGTCACATTGGCCCTGCTGAGGAAGCAAATCGCCATCATGACCTGTGTAACAGTTGGTCACCCAGAATTGCCCAACTGTAAAACAAAATTTAAAAAGGAAAAAAAAAAACTCCTTTTTTAAAATTTCTGTTCACCAACTATAAATATTGCAAATATTGGCTAGAAAGCAATCCCTTAACTCACTGTTACCCTAAAAGGGCTGATTTAATGGACTGTAACATTCTCCCAGGTAAATAATGCAAGGTTTTGTGTATTGTGTTTTTATATAGACTTAAGGTTCTCGGAGATGATAGGGGACCCATTTTTTTTTTCCAACTTTTATTTTAAATTCCTTTGTGCATGATATCCAAATTCAAGGGTCTGAGATTTAAAATTAATGAGCAAAACTGTAATCTTTCAGGGCAATCTTAACAGCCCACTAGTCACCAAAGGACTAAAAGAAGGCCAGACCAAAATTCATTTTTCTTCCTGCAGCATGGTTCATGATTTAAAGTCATGAAGAAAAAATTTTTTTTCTTAAAGAACAAATAAAAGCCTTGTGCTCGCTCCTACTTCACATTTGAATATGACTCTTATGCTGTTGCTCTAAATGAAATTTGTCATGCATCCTTACACAGATGGATGTTGACTTTCTGTTGTGGAAAAGTATTCATCCGGTGTTAGGGTAGCCCAGGCTGGTATTTGGAAGGAGCTAAAGGTTCCAGCCCTTGGGAGACATAATACATGGTTTGTCCTGGCTCACCGGCAGAGGGAAAGAGGGGGAACTATGTTTAACTCACATAACCGTGCATAAACCCTCACTAGAAACATCAACCTCTTCCTCTGTCCTCCAGCCATGAATTCATTAAAAGCTCACTTCCCGCACAGACCATAAAAACTGCCTCTGACTGCAGGTCCTTGCTCATGTCACATTTCTGGAGGAAGGCCCGGATCTCCTCGCATAGCACAATTTTGGGTCATTTGTCCAAACTTGGACCTGGTAGATACAAACCAGGAATTCTAGCCCAATCTACAAATGAGGAAGCAAAAGTAAGAGATGATTCAGTGACCCGTTCCTGGGCTTTATTTTGGGATCAGTATGTACCTTTTTGCCCCTGAGTTTTACCTTCTGGTTTTTCCAAAGAAGTAGATGAAAAATATTTTAAAAATGTAGTGCTGTTGTTTTTCTAGATCCTGGAGTGATTTTTAGAAAACTTCATTTATTATTACCTTCCCTTAATAAAAAAGCAATTTTAAAAACTCTTAAAAAAAAAAGAAAGAAAGAAAGGAAACCAGAGCCAAAGGCATTTAATTAGTCATCAAAATATATGGCTATTAAATATTACCATCTTAATTTTGGAAAAAAAAATAAAATTTTGAGATAGTTTCAAAGCCTTCACTTCAAGATCAGATAAGAGATAACAATAAAGAGAGAAAGTAAATCAAGACTGCAATTCCCCAGTCAGTGACCCATGTACGCCAGGGGAGAGTTCTTTAAACATAAAATAAAAATTACTATCACTCACTGGAGGAAAATATCTATAGATTGTAAAAAAATGTTGGTAACTGTTTGTAGCACTTATGATCAAGAAAGTAATAAACATTTAGAAGCACATATATACCCCATGCTTACAATTTTCTTTTTTTAAAATTTTTGATCTCACTTCATTTTCAGGAGTGGGAAGTTATTTTGACCTTTTTCTGCATTATATTCTTGAAATTAGCTCATCAACCTTCCCTTAAATATTATACTTTTCTTTATTCTTTAAATAGAGTATGTAATTATGAATGCAAATTGTGAGCTTGAAACCTGAAAGATGTGTTGCCTTTTTCAAGTATTTATCGTTTGAAATGTTCAAAATAACATATTGACAAAGGTGCATGCTTTAGAGAAGCTTTAACAAAACATCTGTGATATGATTGTTGCTATGGAAACTGGTTTATTAAACATTAAAATTAATAACTCTGAAAACCACTTAGGCTGACATGAAAGAAAGAACTTTATAAATGTAATTGAGGCATAATAGGAAAACAATCTCAGAGCAGAGGGACCTCCTTCCTGGTGCCTCCTGGGACCAGAAAGACCTGTAGGAAAATGTCACGGTTGGTCCTTAGGGGCTGCAGGAATATGAGAAAGTGAATTGTGGTAGACCCCTGGGATATTTTCAAACATTTTCATAGATTTTTATTTCTTCCCAGATTTTTTTAAGACTGCTGTTTCCAGATTTATGTCAACCCAGGGTCACATTATAACTTTGGTGAGACCTAGAACTTCTGCCTTCCTTGGACTCAACCATCATAATACTATCAATATTAAAAAAATATTTTTTAAACATGGGAACAATTATTTTTTTTCTATTTTAGGCAAAATTGAATATATTTTTATGGGCCCTGAAAAGAATTTGGGGGAATAATATTAAAACTTTCTTAAAAACAAAACAAAAAACTTTTTCTTTGACACTGAAATTTTCTTTCTCTTTTTGATTTTAAAATAAATTAAAATATCTTCATAGGCCCTAAAGGTATCATGGTCCCCACACCAGCACAAAGACTCCAGCTTAATCTGGGTGCCAGTGCTAGGAAAGAACTTCATTTTTTTTTTTAAAGATTTTATTTGTTTATTTGACAGAGAGAGAGATCACAAGCAGGCAGAGAGGCAGGCAGAGAGAGAGGAGGAAGCAGGCTCCCTGCTGAGCAGAGAGCCCAATGCAGGGCTCGATCCCAGGACCCTGAGATCATGACCTGAGCCGAAGGCAGAGGCTTAACTCACTGAGCCACCCAGGCGCCCCAAAGACTTCATTCTTACTCATGTTTATCTATGTATCTGTGTTTTCTAGTTTATCTTTTTATGTAATATCAGAGAATAACAAAAACATTTTATTAAGACTACCATATCCTAGAAGAGAGAAAACACATATTAGTCAATGTCTGGACAAATTTATTACAGAGTATCAAACTCCTGTCTTATGCTAAGACATTATCAGTTCAAGAGGAAACCTGTTGGAAACCCCATATTGATCATCCCTTATTTCAATATAAATCTGTTTTTAATTAAACTGAAGAAATTATCCAGCTTACCACATGCAGTGAAAAAATTACATTAGGTAAAGAAAAGGCAGAGGCACTTACTGAATTTCATATTATTGAAATGTCACTATTAGAGACTGAATTGTGTCCCACCAAGATTCATAAGTGGAAGCCCCAATTCCCAACGTGAGTGTACTGGGAAACAGAGCCAGCTGGGAGGTAATTAAGGTTAAATTAGGTCCCAAGGATGGGACCCTGAAATAATAGGACTGGTGATCTCAAAAGCAGAGAAAACCCTCTGTCCTTCCCCCATGCATACAGGAGAGGCCACATAAACAAGGAGAGAGGCTGCCCCAGACAGTGACTCTGGGGGCACCCCAAGCCTAGACTTCCAACCCCTGGAAGAACACCATGGTAGTCTCTTAGTGGCAGCCCAAGATGGTGACAACTGTCACTGAGGAAATATTTTACACCTTGCCTGGGGCTGACAAGCCCTGTGGTCACCTCAGGGTGCTCCTGTCTGGTAAGTTAGCTTTGTACCAGTTTCTTTCATTCAAAGAAATGGAAATATAGCACATATATATTCCTTCATAGGGTAGACATTTTAATGCAACCCTCATAATCCTAAGAGGTAAATACTATTTTTTTAAAATTTGAATTCAATTAGCCAACATATAGTACATCATTAGTTTCAGATGTAGTGTTCAATAATACATCAGTTACCTCTAACACCTAGTGCTCATTACACCATGTGCGGCTTAATGCCTATTGCCCCCATTTTACAGATGAGAAAACTGAAGCATATTAAAATCATTAGTTTGCCTGAGGTTGGGAAGCAGGTAATTAATGGACCTGCATTTTAAACCTGGCAAGCTGACCACAGGGGCAGTCTCGTTATGTTTTGTTTCATTAACCCAGAAGAGTGTAGGACCTATTAGTGGGTAAGGTTGATTAGAAAATACTGAATATCGATTTTTCAATGCAGCACTTTGAACAGGTCTACCTCTTGCTTCTCAGACCATGGATGAGGGCAAGCAGGGAAAGCAGGTGCCTCTGTCCAGCAGCACACACGCAGGAGCGTCCTCAACAGGCACTTAAATGGAACTATGACAGCCACATCCATAAAATCACATGTGTTTCAATGTTGGGAGGGTCTTTCCTGTACTTCTGGACTGCCCTCTCGTTTTTACTCCCCAAAAGGGGCTTTTGGAAACACAGAACGGCATCTGTGGCAGCACCCATTTGCAAACAGGTCTGACTTCCAGCTGTACAGCCTCACCCTCTCTCCAGGAAAGCATGTACTCGTCAGATTTCTTTCTGATTTCATCCCTGTGCCCTCCGAGGAGGAAAACCAGTCCTCATCATGCTGAGAGAGGACCGGGAGGTTGCTCCGGTTCGTTTGCTGAGAAGCCTGCTCTGCGACTGAGGAAGGTGTCACGCAGGTGGTAACAGAACTTCAGGTCCACATCCCGTGAGAGTCCAAATCCTGCTCTGTTTACTGGGACGCTTTGCAGGTGCTTCCAAAATGCTCTGTATCTAGGCGAGACACATCAGTGAGGAATCCTGGTAAGATCCAAGACAGACCCCTCGAAGTCTGAAAACTTCTGCTGGAAATCTTGCAAGCCCTTGGATTACTGACAGTAGAACACCGTAGATGCTTCAGTACCAGATCTCCTTATGTGGGGGGGAATCTGATAAGATCATTAACTAAAAGCTCATTACTGTTCAGTGATTTTTAATAAAAAGAGCTTCTCCTCTGACTGTCAAAACAAAACAGCATCTTCCATATGTGTCAAAATAAAAGAAATGAGATGGGGGGGGTGTAAATTCCTATTATCACATTGGATATTTTCAAACATAAACTCATTTATTAAATAATCACTGCAAATCACTGAAACTATGATAACAGACCTCAGTTTCCATAACAATGTTTTTGCTCACAGCACTGAAGGAGTCCTCCTGCACATTTTAATGAAGCATTTGAAAGAGTTGTGGGCATCTAAGCAGAAATCCCACATTCTGCTACCCTGACACGCACTGTGTATTTTTAATAAAACTCTCAGTATGACAACAGGCAAGGTTAACTGGGTAGTTTCCTACTTGTAGGACAATCAACACCAGGGTGAACATGAAGACTGTTTTCTTTCATCTTTAGCACTGATGCAACAGGGAAAAGCTTCTGCCCGGCTCTGTTAGGTGCTCCGAGATCAAACGCACACACGAAAACAAATATCAGATACTCACAGGGAGCGTGTTACTTGCCACTTCAGTAAGACTTGCAATCGCTCGCATTTCACGCTTCTGCTTTAAAATTCTGTTGCTCATTTTCCCTAAAAATAGATTCTGAAATCCTGTAGCTCCTTATCCTACATGTGGCTGAAATGTCTACTGGCTGTGGGAGAAACGTTCAAAGCCCTCGGCATACCAAAGAACATGTGGTTAATTACCATTACTTTTTAATTGATGGCTGAGGAACTCTGCCTACAAGATGAGCAAAAACCAATTTGAAAAGAAAAGGTAAATTGTTGATGGGGTTGTTGTTAAAGACAGCTAACCATTAACATGTCTTGATTAAATGTGCTAGTCCTACCTTTTCTTTTTTCATTTTTTTTTTCTTGCCTATGTTGTTTAGTTTATATCCAAACAAAAGACTCAAGGCCACATTACGGTGGGGAAACCGGTCAGATAAATGTTTCTCCACACGAGTTCAGTGGCGGCTCAGCTCTTGGCTGGGGCAGACTGACCGCTTTACCCTGCACGTGGTCTGGCCATCCCAACCAGGATCACCCCGCTGAAGAGGGCTGCCTTCTACAGAACCATCATTAGCCAAATACGGGACTGAACTACAACATTCAACCGCCAGTGGACATTCTGACTCAGATGGGCAAGCAACCACCAAACTATCCATTCTGAGGGAGTATCTGAGATCACATCCCAAAGGAAGTATTTCAACTCTGGGGTGGGGGCAGGTGTGGCTAATATGATAAAGAGTCAAAATGAGAGGGAAAAAGAGTAATTGCAATCTGTGGTTCACATGGACACATCTAAATTTCTTTCAGATACACATCATAGCCAAAGAAATTAAATTTTTTAAGTAGTAACTTGTTACCTATTGACCTTTAAAAAAGGGTTTTTTAGTGGGGCACCTGGGTGGCTCCCTTGGCTGAACAGCTGCCTTTGGGCTCAGGTCCTGATCCCCAGGGTTCTGGATCAAGCTCTGTACTGGGCTCCCTGCTCAACCAGGAGCCTGTTTCTCTCTCTCCGGCTCCCCTGCTTGTACGTGCGCTCTCTCTCCCTCTCTCCCTCTCTCTCCCTCTCTTTCTCTGTTTCAAATAAATAAATATTAAAAAAAAAGAAAAAAGATTTTTTTTTAGCAAGATGTTTTAGCTCATGTTTGACTTTTGTCATGAAGTTTCTATTCAGTTGGTGAAGATGTACAATAAATGAACACACCCATATTGTATCAATGGTGACAGGTACATTAAAACAAAACATATAAAGCAGGATAAAAGGATAAGCTCCAACAGAGCATGGGGGCCACTTGTATTTAGGATAAGATGTTCAAAAAAGTCCTCTCAGATAAGATGATTTTTGAGTACAAATCTGAGTACAAGAGAGAGAGAGATTTAATATTAGAAAGAAGAGAATTTCTTCTAGAGAAAGTAGTATGTTCAAAGACCATCATTTACTCCCTATGTAATAGAAATGACATATTTTTAAGAGGAGGTGGAGCCCAAAGTCTAATTAGTGGGCAGACATAATTAGAAGTCTAAGACCCACCAGGGGATCTCATAGACCATTGTCAGGAAAGATACTATCAAAAAGAACTTTATTAAATTTGAGACATAATACAAGTATTCATAAGGGGTAAAATAATGTCAGCTTGAGAACGGGATCCAAATTCAGAATAATGAATAATTAAAACTGGGACCAGAAACAAAATTAATTTCAATAGGAACAAATTAATAAGAAGCATAAGTAACAACATAATAAGTAATTTTATGAAGTTTATTCAATTCTCGTTAACAACCCTATGAGGTTGGCCTTTGCCATTTCACTCTCATTGAAGAAATCATGAAAACAAGATTAGGAAAATGACCCGGGGGTTAGACTAGAGATGGCACAGATTCTTCGCTTTGAGAAGTGACTCTGACAGGCCTTAGTGGCTTGTTTATCCAATGGAATGCCCAGAAGTTGCTCTCTGGGACGTGCAGGACTCCTCATAATCAGGTTTGCATCTGCTGTCTTGGAAAATCCTCACTGAGTACACTGAGCTGCCTCCAGGGTAGCCTGAGTCTGCCATGACGGAGAAGGCACATGTGTACGTCAAGCGCTTACCAGTTCCAGGTGGGTCCAGCCTTCTAGCACCCAACCCACGTTGCATCCTCCAGACAAGACTACCCTCCATCTATGCACCTCTGCGTGGCCTCCATGAATACACATGGAACAGAAGACACACACAGCTGGGCCCTGCCCAGGTCCTGGCCCACAAAACTAAGAAATATAATTTAAAAAAAAAAAAAAAAAAAAAAAAAAAAAAAGGTTGTTTGTTCTTTAGAACCACTCTGACTGGGGGGTGGTTTGTTAAACAATAATATAGAAAGGCTTCATGGGTAGCTAAATGGACTCAAACTCTGCTTTTTAAACTATAAATGAGGGTCCTTTTCCCTGCTCTAATATTTTATTTATTCAGAATAAAACATGGAACAACGTGGTGAGAAGGCTCAGGAATCACTTCAGAGGAGCTAGATCCAAGAAATAATAAGAGGATGAAATATGAAATATGATTCATATTTCATATTATGAAATAGGGATGTCGGAATAACAACACAGCATGTCGATGTCGATTTAGAAGAGCAAGGGTGAGGCCAAAGAACGGAGAATCTCAAAGAGAGAAATTTGTCAGTGTGGACAGCACTAACCATGGAGACGCATGTTCCATTCTTGGGGAATAACTCTGAGGAAGTTCCTCAATACCAGAGTGAGTCCTGAATTGAACTTTCTATAACTGCTGTAAAATCCTTTAAAGACCATTTAGTTCGCTAGCAGCTCTGAAATCTTAGCTTGGTTCTCAAGGCCAATCATCGCCAGGAATTGGGATCTTAATAAATTGTTCTTCAGAATTCCATGGGTGTGTGGGGCGCCTGATTGCGTGTCTGACACTTGATTTTGGCTCAGGTCATGATCTCAGGGTCGTGAAATGGAGCCCCATGTTGGGCTCTGTGCTGGGCATGGGATCTGCTTAAAATTCTCTTTCTCCCTCTGTCCCTGCCCCCACCCCTTCCTTTGAGAAAGAGAGAGAGAGAAATCTCTAAAAAAAAAAAAAAAAAAGAATTCCTTGAATGTGACTTTTTGTGGCTCAGTCTGCCTGAATCAAGTAAACTGTCAGATATGACTAAAGTAAGTAATCATCTTAGAACTCGTCAACTGAAGGACAGGACTCCAGGGAAACACAGGGTTGGCTACACAGAATTAGAACAATGCTGCATTGCAGAGCCAAATTATTTAGCCAATAATTCATTTAAAAGCAAATAAATAATTTCAAATTTAAATAATCTTTATTCACTAAAATGTCAAAGAGTTTTGACATTTCAGGGTTTGGAAAGTCTAGTCCAGTCCTTTGCTTTTGCTTTTTAAATTTGGTTAACACTGCAGATAGAATACTTCTAGAAGACCATCTCTGTGACATCAGAGGCACAGGGAGAAGATGATGATAATTCAGAGGAGACCCACAGGTAGGCTTAACACCTTCAGGGCTATAAGCAAGACCGAGCCTAGTAGGAAAGGTCCTTCTATTCCTTTGTTAATAAGCAAAGGGATTAAAGTGCAGATGGGCATAAGGGGAAAAGCTACCCAGGATCCTGTAATGCCAAACCATTCCTTCTGTGCCCAGGACAAAACCCAAGGTGCTGTTTCCCTAGAGCCCGAGGGAAGGGTCAGCCTCTGCTCATGGAAGGTCCTTCACAGTCCCACAATCCAGATACCAGGGAGCTCTTCAAGAGGCGAACTCTGGAGGTAACTGAAGCACCACCCACTTCAAATGCCCACACCCTATTCTGGATCACACCCTTGGCAAGGCTTCTGGAGGACTTCCCAGGCAATGGGAACCCACTAGCGCAGTATCTTGTAGTGAGATAATTAGGTTGAGTATGTTTCACAGGAAGACACCAGCTCCCACCCACCATTAGCTGGCAGCTGTCAAGAGTTGTTTCTAGGATAGCAGCTGTAATTTACAGGCAATCACTTATTACTTCTCTCAAGTGTCCCCCGTTATCTTGCTGATATTTCTCCAGTGCCACTCGAGTGGCCCCTCTGGACTATGGCTTTGGGAGCCTTCCCATCCCCACTCTGTATTGTGGGTAGTGACAGCCAGGATACAGCCTCCGCTGTACTTCTGCCCTCCGCACCACCCTGGTCTCAGACAGAAACTCTGCCCCCTCAGGGCTTTCTATCTCTAGCCCTTCTTTGTCCTCAGTTTTCATCTCTGTCCAACCCTCTGTCCCTTCAGGCATGTCAACCCCTTGCTGTGCTGTCCAAAAACAAATTAACTGGGAATTTATCAAAGACAATGTCAGTATCTGCTAGATAAATCATTTAAATTGAGCCAATAATGTGTTACATATGCAGGGGGTTGTGTTTGTTTTTTAATTGTTGAAACCAGCTTCTTAGGGAGAACCAACATTGTAAGGACTTTCTGCTTTTACCTTTGGTATTTAAAAATCTTAGTTTTCTGGAGCCGTAGCTCTTTTGCTAAAATTTTCACTTGGTTAGTTTTATTTGGATACATCTTATCAAAGTGAAATGTCCACATTTTAACTGCCCAGAGTTACCCCCTCCTGACTTTTCTTCTCACATCATCATTGATATCCAGTGGGCCAATGAACCCCATCCATGCTCTCCTATCGCTTTTCCCCAATCCCTTCATCACAAGTCATCTTGCACAAGGACATCTGAAATCCATCTCTTACTGACCCTCTCTACTACAATCTACTCGTTCGCCATCTGCAGAATTATCCTTCCAACCCAAAATGGAATCTGTCACTTCTCCAGCTAACTTTGGCTGTCCCCTCTCTCCTTCCAGCTCCACATAAAGCCTAGCATTCTCAGCACAAAGGTGGGACACCTTCAAGGTCTGCCACTGACCACGCCCATTCCATTCATCCTGGGCCATTCTCTTCCACAAAACAGACTCCAACCACACCAAAATTCTTCCCTTCCTCAACTATCGAAACTGTCAGACTTATCAACTTCCATGCCTTTGTTCAGGCTATTTCTTTGCTTAGCAAGAATTTCAAGATCCACATTCATGAGTCTTCTCTGAAGCTTTTCTAGATCGTCTACACAGGCATCCCTCGCGTCCCTTTGCACTTTATTCACGTGCCCAGCACGCTGCTGGAATTAGGGAAGCATTTGTCTCCTGTCCTCACGTGACTGCAAGCAGCTTATGGACAGAGAGCTTCCTTCGCAGGGTAACAGAGAAAGCTTCACACCAAAGACGCTCACTAAATATATAGCGGTGGTGCTTTCTTTTTTTAAGTTTGATATATTTAATTATGAGTGGGCTTTATTTCTTCCAAGCAATGTAACAAACTTCATGGAAGAGAATTTCAATGCTATTTGTATCAAATGAGGCAGAACCATGTCCTCTTTATTTTTTTTAATCCCCTGTGCATAATGCAGGACTTAACATGTTTAGAGTTACCTCTATTGTTAAGTGAATGAGTGCCTAAGTTTTCATTATTTTTTCTAAATTAGATATCAAATATTTTTTTAAAAACCTGTATGAAAACGGATTTCTCTACTACATATGTTCTTCCAAAACAACCTGAAGGATATGTTTATACTCCTAAGAAATTCTAAGAACATTACTGAATGTTCTTAGAAACAAACGATAAGTTAATTTCAATTTTCTCCATTGGAATGTAAGTTAATGAGAACTATTTTCAAGTGAATTTTTCAGGGAACGTTATGCCAAAGTAACTTCCTAGTTCCTGAAAAATCAATCTAATTAGGTTTAAAAGTTGTAATTTTAGTTTCCACTATGAAACCATGCAAGAGAAAATATTACATGATTGCCACAGTTAAAATGTATTTTCTAAGTAGCACACAGACATATAAAATATTCTCAAAGGTTGGGGCGCCTGGGTGGCTCAGTGGGTTAAGCCGCTGCCTTAGGCTCAGGTCATGGTCTCGGAGTCCTGGGATCGAGTCCCGCATCGGGCTCTCTGCTCAGCGGGGAGCCTGCTTCCTCCTGTCTCTCTGCCTGCCTCTCTGCCTGCTTGTGATCTCTCTCTGTCAAATAAATAAATAAAATCTTTAAAAAAAAATATTCTCAAAGGTTAACATATTTTTAAAATTAACACCGTAATCAAAAAAAATTAAGATGGAAAAAATACCAAGGACATATAATAGTTCAGTTTCACTAGAAAATTTTAATTTTAGCAACAGCACAGATTCTTAATTTTGTTGTCTCAGTGTACATTTGAGAGCAGGTAGTGGATTATTTCTATACATTTCAGTGACTTCCATCAAAGACCCTTTAACAAAATATTCTCGGTGATAGCATTATCTATTTACCAATTTGAAACCTGGGTGCACAATGTCTTGTTTCTTTTTTACTTAAGAAAATAGGCCTTTCAAAAACGGAGCATATTTCAGAAAATTCTTTCAATTACCCTGGCCTTTACCCCAGCCCACCTACAGACATCACAACGAAGTCAACTTGGCACGCCAACTCTATTAGAAGGAAAAATATTCTTCCTGACATTTATGGGTTTATTTTTTAAGGAGAAATTATAAAACTTTCCAAATATGTAGAAATCCATTAAAAGTGATGGTGTGCCAGCACAGGACCAGCTTTTATGGTGCTGAATGTCACCGCTCCCTGCTCTCACCAAGTAAACCTGATTTCCAGTTAGACGGAGGACCGCGAGAATCAGGGAACACATAAACTTCCTAAACACATACTGAATATGCCACTTCGAATTTGCCACCAGCCGATCAGGATATATCCATCAAATACCGCAAGGAAGGAGGCCATGCTGCACTGCATGGACATTTTATAACGTTTCACTCCAACTTCAAGTGCTTTAAAAACATCGCACACCCCTCAGGCAGTAGATAAACATTTTATCTTTCTCCTTCTGATGGCATATCATTTTGGGCCTTTGATCTAATATAATTTAAGGTGTGTCAGGATGGCTGCTGGCAGAGGAGTCTCGCGGAAAGCTAGGTTTAGCGTATGGTTCCTGGAGATGCACATCCCAGACACAGGTTCTGGCAAGCGTGGGGACCGTAGAGCCCGTTTGACTACAGGAAATAAAAGAGGTGCTATTTCAGGGAAAGAACTTAGGTTAGAAGGGAATTGCTGCCGTAAAAGATGTTCAACTCACATTGCCATATGGCTCTTTTGGAAGAAATCCCATGTATATTAGCTATATTCTTGGCACTTGGAGCTGCGTTTGGATCTGGGACATGCTTTTGCTGCTTTGAAGCTCACTGAAGGTAATGCAGCATCACCACACCTTCACGGTAAAAAGTCACTGACAATTCCAATAATAAGATCTGGATTAAAAAGTTCAAATAATTCGCCTTTTTTCCTCGGTGTCTGCATCTATAAATACAGTGTCTGGTGCAATTAATCATGACTCTGGAATTTGAGATCATGTATTATATTAATTGATACGGGCAGTGAGAGAAAAATATTTTTTTTTTACTTGGAGAATTTACATGAATTAAATACAATATGTATCAAATTTCAGGAGATTTGAAAAAATCTTGCTATGTCAGAGAACATGCCTGTGAAACTATATAAAAATAAATCTCAAGTGAATTCCAGATCAGACTGCACTCTTCAAAGGCAACATGAACCATTCATTCATTCTTTTAGTCATTTATTCATTCAACAAATTTTACTGAGCACACTATCATGTAGCAGGCACTGTATTCAGATTCTGTGATTCATGTTAAAAAAAAATTTTTTAAAGTGGCTCTATGCCCAGTGTGGGGCTCAAACTCATGACCCTGAGATCAAGGGCCCCATGCTCTATCAACTGAGCCAGTCCAGCCACCTCATGTTAAATTTTATTAAAACAATTATATCCAACTCTTTTCTGTTGTATTCTATTATTGCCACATTTCACAGAGACCCAAATATATGGATTTTAAAAGAATAGTATATAGAAGTATGAAATATTAGAAGAGGCTGGATTTTGTAGTGAGAGCTGGATTAAATTCTTTCTCAGTCACTATCTGGATGGTGTGGGGAAGGTAGGTAATTAGGCTCTCAGAACTTTAATATAACCACCTATAAAATTAAGACACTTCCCAGCAGCACTCTCTAATATGTGCAGTTTATAACTACAGAAGTACTTTTATTTTAACTATGTTTTTAACTAAAAAATAACACTACATCAACTTTTTAAAAAATACATTTATTTTGTGAATACTAATACTTGTGAGGCAAGATTTAAAAGGTGGAACAGGAGAGAATAAATTTCAATTCCCACTGCCTTGGCTACTATTCCCAAACACCTGCTTTCCCTCCATATGGACAATCATTTTCCTGAGTATCTCCCCAGAGATCATCACAAAATTTTACACATACGTCTGTGCATGCATGTATACACATATCTTTTTCCCACACAAATGGCAATGCTCTCACTGAAATTATATCTGGAGGATAACTCCATATGAGTACAGAAAAGCTGCTGTATTCTTTTTAAGGGATGTCTAATATTTCATTGAACAGATGTCTCATAATAATTACCTAATCACCTATATTTACATGAAGATCAAGTAAGACTGCAGAATTCTTATTCCTCTCTAATTTCACACATGTGAGGGCAAACTTGTGGACTACATACTAATCAGAGAATCAGAGGTAAACAGTTACTCACTTAAAGTTTTGATGGCTATTGTCCAAGAGTTTTGCAGAGAGATTACGAAGATTTACACTCACGGATAGGGATCCATTTCCCCATAACCCTACCAAGAGGCTGCTTCACTTTTTGCCAATCTAATATATTAACTACTTTTGCCTTAATTTTCCTGCTTCTCTTAATCTGAGAAAGCTTTTATATATTTTAAATATTTGAATGCCTTGTCTGGAAACTTTATGTTCAACTTTTGCCCAAGATTCTAGTGAATTGCTTTTCTTTGGCTAGATTTTTAGACTCTCTTTAATATATTAAAGTATTAAGGAAATCAGGCACTTGTCTATGTCTCAATTCCTCCCAGTTGTCACTTTAAGATTTTATATTTTTTCCACTATAGTCATGTTTCATTTCATGTGGTTGAATATGTATCAATCTTTTATGCTTTTCCTGTTTTATATTATACTCAAAAGGGTTTTCCTTACTACCTGATCATTAAAAACAAAGCAGAGAAACAAAGAAACAAAAACAGTAGCTCCCTTGGCTTCCTCTTGTATTTCTGTCTATTATTGATACTTTGATGTTTGGGGAATGAATTAGATGTAAGGGGTGAAGTAGAAGTTTATTTTTTCCAGGGCTACACAGTATTCCCTTCACCATTAGTTAAATAATTATTGTTCCTACTGTGTGAAATGCTACAGTTAGCTTTTAAGAAATTGCTTCATGTATTTTATACATATATAAATTTTATGTATAGATCTCTTCATTTTTCATATTTGTGTACTTGAACCTCACTCTTCTACTTATTATAGCCTTATAAAATGCACAATCTAGTAAGTTTGCTTCACTCTTATTGACTCTCTCTGTATTTTTCACAATTTTTGAGTCACTCCCCTTTTTCTTTTTCTCTTAACATCTTTGTGAAAATCTTTGTTTATTCTTAGAAAATAGATACAAATCTTTTTGCATTTTCTACAAACAAATTATGTGCTTCATGAACAAGGGCAATTTTCTTATTTCTGAATCCTTATACATTTTCTCCCCCCCCTTACCTTATTATATACTAGCCAGCAAGTTATACTACTGAATATGAAAGGAAAAACAGACATCTTCCCTTTTCTTGGAATCCAAGAACTCTTGCAGTGTTTTTTGTTTTTTTTTTTAAGAATTTATTTATTTCTTTGACAGACAGAGATCACAAGTAAGCAGAGAGGCAGGTAGAGAGAGAGAGAGGGGAAAGCAGGCTCCCTGTTGAGCAGAGCGCCGGACGTGGGGCTTGATCCCAGGACCCTGGGATCATGACCTGAGCCGAATGCAGAGGCTTTAACCCACTGAGCCACCCAGGCGCCCCTCTTGCAGTGTTTTATAGTTGTGATGCTTGCTATAGATTTTTATCTACAGAATAGAAATTATCTTCTATTTCTTATTTGGCAAATGACTTCTCAAAAAATCATAAGTGGATAGGAAATATGATCAATTTCATTGTATCCACTAAGGCATGTATAATTTTTATCATTAACATGTCGTGATGAAGTACAGTGATCAAATTTTGCTTGATTATGTATTTTTCTCCTTAGTATTTTTATTTTGTTCTTATAATTTCTTAAAATGGGTATTACGATGCATTCGTTATGTCCCAGACTGACTCTGTAGAACTACAGCCACCAAAATTCCCTCTTACATGTTTTCATTCAGGATGGAGAGCCTCCCACAGATCTCTGGGGGAGAATCAGGGAGAGGAAAGGCACAGCCATTTGGTGGTCTGGGGGCACCTTCTCTTGTTATCTCATCAAATGTTAGTCTAGGTGTTGCTGTGAAGGACTCTGCAGATAGGACGGAAGTTGATTTTGAGTTGATGGAGTAGAATATAGTCTTTTGTGGGCCTGTCTTTAGCAAGCGGAAACTGGTAAGAAAGACCAAGTCCTCCCTGAAGGTCAGAGACCCCAAGTAGCAGCTGTGCTTGTGAAGCCGTGCTTGTGATTACTGTCCTCCCTTCCTGGTTTCCCACCCACAGACATCAGGCCTAAACCCATGTTCCTGGGATTTCAGGTGGCTTATGGTATTTCCTCCTCTCCTGGTCCTACTTCCCTGATTGAATAATATGGGCTCTTTCGAGACTGTTTTCAAAACTTGTGAATTATGTGCTGTACTTTTTAAAAGTTTTAATTAATTAATTAATCTATTTAGAGAGTGTGAGCAGAAGGGGCAGAGGGAGAGGGAGAGAGAGAATCCTCAAGCAGACTCCATACTGAATGTGGAGTCTGATCTCATGACCCTGAGATAATGACCAGAGTCAAAATCAGGTGCTTAACCGACCAAGCCACCCAGGTGTCCCTGTGTGCTATACTTCCATTCCTCATGTAGAAGTTTATCACATATACTTAATTCATCTTAATCTACAGTAAATTTACATCTTTATGCACCTCCTGAACAACATTATGCCATAACGAGAATTTTATTTTATTTCTGTGTCTCAGTTGGATACTATGCTGTGGGAGAGAATATTTTAACTCTACGTTGTGCTCATTTTTACTTATTTCCTGTGGAAATGTTTGGTTTTTCAAGGAAAGTCTACTTGGATTCATCCCCATATTTACCCCCATTTGTTCTTGTGGTGGTTCCTTCTCATTCCATCTCAGACCTTCCATCAGGGTTAAATCTTCCTTCAGTCTGAAGCTTGCAATATCAAACTACATGTAATGAGGTCCTGCTGGTAACAAATGTTTTTAGTGTCCTTCTCTTGAAAACCATTTAGTTTTTGTTGTAATGTGTGCGAATAACTTCAATGTAAGAGAGAGTTCTGAGGGTTGTAGCTGTTGTACTGGGCTCATGTTTCAGCTAACACCGTTGCTGCTGAGAAACCAACAGCCAGTTTAACTGCTTCTCCTTTCAGATGAGCTTCTATTACTCTCTTACTTTTTACTGTTTAACCACTAAAATATTTCACCTGGTTTTGGTATGCTGCAGTTTTATGCTGATATGTCTATATCTAAATTTGTTTGCATTTGTACACTTGGACAAGGATTGGTGTCTTTCTTCAGACCTGGAAAACTCTCAATCATTATTTCCTCAAGGATAATGTCAACCTTCTTTCTCTTTAACTTCAAGGACCCTGATCCAATGTCCATCATAACATCTCTGTTCACCATGTTTCTTAACTCCACTGCTGTATTCTTGTAATTTCTTCTGATGTCTTCTAACTCACTAATTCCATCTTCATGTATTTCTAATGAGTGAAGATTTTGCTATCACTTTTTTAGTTATTTATATTTCATTTATACAAGTTCCCTTCAATCTCTTTCAAATATTTTAGAACACCTATGTTTTTCCATCTTTCTTTAGATATACCTATATTTTCCCTTTAAATATAGTAAATGTTTTCTACTGTCTGATGAATTATACACTTTTATACATACTGCATTTATGCACTTTGTAAGCTGTCCTTGTTGGTTCTCAGAGAATTCACAGAGAATTCTTCACATATACTCGGTCAACTTATACTCTGTGCTGTATGTCATATGTAGAAACTGATTTGAGGGGTGCCTAGGTGGCTCAGTCAGTTAAGCATCTGACTCTTGATTTTTGGCTCAGATCATGATCTCAGGGTCATGAGATCAAGCTCTATGTCAGGCTCTATGCTCGGGGGAGTGTTCTTGGGATTCTTTCTCTCCCTCTGCCCTTCCCCCTCCACTCACTCTCTCTAAAATAAATAAATAAAATCTTTTACAAAATTGAAATGATTTGAAAAAGGGGCAGCCTATGATAGAAGTGTCTTATTTCTGAGATTAACTGACTTTGATTCTGTCTCACTCAGGTTGGAGGCATTATCAGCCAACAACCACCCTTAAATTATAATTTGAGTGTCCTTAAACTACTGAAAGTAATGTGCATCTAGGTTGCAAATTGTTGGTGAACTTTTGATACAGGCTTAGCTGAAAGAAGAACCTTAACTTTTCTACTTAATTTGGGTAAGTTCTTTTATCAGAATCTCTAAATTTGAGAGATTTAAAATTCTGTTCCTCTGGTCTCATAAATCACTCAAATGAAATTTCAAATTTTTCTGAGTTCAGGACGACCACCATGGCAACGGCAGTTTCTGTGTTCAGCTTCCCTTCAGTTTTGTCCTAGTAATTCCTTAAAATCCTTCTACCCTGAACTCTTCCATTCTTCCTCTGCCATGACACAGAAATCTCTGGACATATGAATACATGGAAATGGACTTACAGATGGTGTGTGGAGGGAAGAAGCATGGCCGTGGTGGGCACTAGCTATGTCTGTGCTCCCTCCAAGCCAGCCCTGAGCACCCAGGTCTGCCTTGGAAGAGCAGCAAGGATGTGGGGAATCCAGGTGATCGACTGGCTAAATACACATGAACTGTATTCTGATCTCAGTCTGTTATCTGTCTTATCTCAGTATTCTAACTTTGGATAGTTTTATTTCGGATTTGGAAAGCTTTTTGATTTTTAGAATCCCTCCATTTTCTGTTCCATCGCCCTCGCCCTCATGCCTTTAAAGTTTTTTTATAATTAGCAGGAAGGAACTAATTTTTTCTTACTCTTCACATACTCTTTTACCCTCATTTTTCCCCCTCTATCCTCTTTTAAATGGATGAAACAAACACATAAGCCAAGAATGTCCTCCATCACACCTGTTATATTGTAAACACCACTGATCAAGGATTGTGTTTATTGTCTGGGGCCTTGTAGGTACCTAAACTTGAGAGAGGAAGCTAGGAATAGGGACAATTAATATCTTAACAGTAAGAGAAAACTGGATAGTAATGGTGGGGTAGGAAATTGTTGCGTGGACTTTATTTTCAGACCATGTTACAGAGTCTCAAATGTCCATCTACTTGGTAACCATATGCATATTAGAATTCCCACTGTACCACATTACAAAAATGCCCAGTGACATATCAGCGATACTAAAAACATAATGGTGATAATCACCCCCTCATTTCTGAATCTGTTACTGTTCCTGGTCAGGTCCTAGCCACGCATAATACTTTATAATATCATCTTTACTCTTCACTAGAACATGATAATGTAGGATCTATTATTTCCTTTTTATAGATGAAGAAATAGGATCAGAAATAAGTTGTCCTAGAGATTCCAACTGAAAACTAGGACTTAAACTCAGATCCGTCTGGTTATCTGTATCTATACGGAAACTCAGAGTTTGAAAGTAAAAAACAAATATGAGGATCTCTACTTAGGGAAAAAAAAAAATCACATTGCCAAGCGTCCCCACATTTCCTCTTCTTTCTGGCTTTGCCTGGTTTGAATAGGCTGCTGCGAGAAGTAACCTGGAGAATGGTTTGGTTTCCTCAGTAATTTATCAAACTTTTTTACATGTTAAAGTTCTTTGGTTAATAATGCACATGATTACTAAATAAACAAACAATCCTCTATATCCCTGGAAATGGCTATCATCAAATGTCACTCTCAAGCTGGCATGCCTACAAAATGCCTAAAGGAAGCGTCGTGAACTATTTATCTTAGATAATCTTGGTGAACACATTCATATTTTTTCATCACTTAGGCAAAATATTTAGGTGTGGATAGTCAGAAACTTATTGAGGAGCAATGATGTTTTCCCACCACAGGTAAGTTCAGCTCTGTCTCACGTAGAGCTCCTCGGTGACTATGAAAATAGTTCTGTGTGTCTGCCTCTGTAGTGGGCATTACCAAGTGTGCTAGTTAACATAGCTGTCAGAACATTAACTCCTGGATTGTTTTGCTTTCCTGTGTTTAAATTGGCAACTTTAATGTTGCTTTACTACACTTTTGCATCTAATTGCCTAGAATTTTATGTTAAGTAAAAACGTAATTTCTTTGGAAATATGCATTCAAAAATATATAGAGAGTGATATCATGTAGAAAGAATTTGCAAAGGGCAGAAAGAAACTTAAGCAGTTAATGTGTAGCTTTTCTGAATTTTATTTTCCACCAAAATGATTTTCCCCTTATGACTAATTATGATTCCAATTTAAAAATGTATTGCTAAAGGGATTTCTGCATATTTTACTCTAATCTTTTTAAGGAATCAAATGACTGTATTCAAAAATATTTGGGGGAAAATGTTTAAACTAAAATGTAACAAAAATAGAAAATATTTAAAAAACTGTCTATGAAGAGATTTTAAACTCTGAGTTCTACACTAAATCATTTAAAGACAATAATTCTGGTTTAAGTGTTTTCTCAGAATTCCCAATTATAAATTAGTTTTATTGGAAGTCACATCCATTCTTTTCATTTATTCGAGTACTTACTACTAAATTTAGTTCTCTAAATGGGTCTCCCAATGGTCTGGAGGAGTTAATGCAGCTACCAAAGTGACTTACCCAAAATTGGGGAAAATCAGACAGAAGGTGTCCTGGCCTCATCAATCAAAACTAATTCTAAATAGATATATTATTGTTTAAGTTTATTTACATCCATAAGAAATGGGATATCCATTAAAATCAATATTATGCTAATCTATTAAATATAAAGTACACTAGAAAATTTATAAATTTAAATTAATGCTAAGTATTTAGATTTTTCCCACCTAAGTTTTTTCTTTATTAAATACTGTTGAAGAAAGGTTTTTATTTTTTTCTGCATGCGTGTGTGTGACAAAATTTACGAATGGCCATGAAGATTATTCCACATCATTTCAGTTTTATAAGAAAGGAGCTGAACCTGACACTGCTTTTTTGCTGCCATTTGATATAGATTCCAGTTCTAAGTGTTTATATAATTAATGGCATCCCAACAGACTTGAATTTAATTTGCTAACTATAATAATCACAGTTAGTGTGTTACATTTACAACAAAATGCTATACAAAAATCATCAAAATTTTGACTTCGGGAAAGTAAATCTGCTGCTTTGAACCCTTTTTGATAAACCAGGTGTGTATGTTTATTTATGTTTTGTGTACAAACATTAATTTAGCAGGGACTTGAGGGAGGTCCATCTTGCTTAGATACCCATTTGACATAGCAATCTCTTCCTTGATAACAGTGACCAGTGACTACTGAGTCATTACATGTTTCCAGTGATAAGAAACTCAACATTTTTTTTTATTTTAAATTATTGCGGTTCACTAGTGAGCAGATCTATTTTTATGAATCCCTTTGTGTCATTCCACAAAAATAAAAATCATATCACTCTTGTGGATATAATATGCCTATAAATGTTTCAACGACCAATCTCTAGCTCAGTGATTTCTACTGATAGGAGGAAACTTCTAAGTGATCCTTATTCAAATCCATGCAGAACGAGAAAATAGGGGAAAGTATACTACTCCCTACAGGTACACAAAATCTGCCTTCAGAATGAAGAACATACATTTTCACTTCCACCAACCTTTAAACCAAAAGTCAACAATTTTGAAGGAAGGGCCATCAATTTTGTTCTTAAGCATTTGGATATCCATGAAATGCTAGAAAATAACTGAAGCGAGAAGGAATCTAGACTTAATCACTAGTACTTTTTTTTTTTTTCTTAACTGAGATCAAAGAGAAAAGTAGCCCTCCCTCCATGGACTCCCTCCTTGTGGGAGCACAGGCTGGAGCAGGCTTAGTTCAGGTCAGTGTTCGCTACAGCCCACGCATCTCCAGGCATTGGCTGGAAAGTACCCATAGGAGAACCTCTGCTGAGACCCTTCCAAAGACTTTAAGAGCTGATTTAGAAACCACCCTCCAGCACTTTTGGTAGGTAAGGGAGAGAGCAGCAGATGGATCTTTTACTCTGGGCATTTCCACTCCTGATTTCAATCTCAGTATTTGGAAGGAGGCTCATGCTACCCTCTTTCCACTTTAACTAGGGAAGTTCCCTTTTATGCTTTTGTTTATATGTTAGGTTAGCTTAGGATAGATTAGGTTTCCAAGAAAAAGGGATTCAAAAGAATTTTGCGGCTCCCATTAACGTCTGGAGAGGTTCCTGCTTTTGCCTGTGAAGAACTTCAGACTTTCCAGATTGCAGGTCCTTCCTCTGTTACCATTTAAATCGAGAAACATGAGTCAGAAATGCTATATAACTTCTGTGTCTTCGTGGTTGACTTGGACAAGCATAATCAGACAAATGAATCGCATTGATCAATGTACACCAAGTATACCAATAATTAACTTCATTTTCTTATACTTTTGCATCATGTCGTAAAGCTTCTTTCACGCAAAAATATTTTGCAAATTCTTCTTCCCTTTCAGCAAAACCACAAATGGTTAAGAATGCCCAGAGAAAAGAGAAGTTGAGAATTCATTTTATAAACGAAACACCTAGAGGCTTAGAATTTAAAAATAAAGGAAATAGGAAAAGCAAACAAACAAAACAAAACAACGACAATGAAGTACCAGATACAAAAACTTCACTATTAGGGGACCAGGACAGAGGCCACAGAAAAATAACTTTGTGAGAATATTCAGTTTCAGATTAAAGGTAGGGTGGATATTTGGGGTGGTAGAACGTGGTTCTATCTGACCCCATACTTCTATCCCTCGCCGCTACCTTCTATTGTTCAAAGATGATGCTGTGCAGGGCAGATCATCTGTATCTACAGTGCAGGCTCAGCTTAAGAAATTTATCTGCCACAACCCTGCATTCCTGTAATGTTTCTGTGGGTACCCTCCAGAGTCTAGTGGAAAGGAAACAGCAGAGTGACTCACTGCCTGATAAATGAATGTACCCAAAAACATGAGCCTGTAATACCAGCCAGAATTACTGATTCAGACTTGTCAAGAAAAACATGAAAGAAAATAGAAAAGGTTTCTCACAATGCCAACTTAATCAAAAGCCTTGAACATGATAATAAAAACATTGGATGGTAGGAAAAAATGAAGATACCCAGCTGGTTTCCTGAATGGAATGAGATAAAATTTGGAGGAAATGTGGATTCTATAAGGAAAGAGTGTAGAGCACAGTCCAAATTGCTTTGCCCCTAAAAATCAAGTCTTTAAAGTGAATTGTAATATTACCTGGCATTTGTAAAATAAACAGAATCATTATTTTTAAAAGTGCATCAACTGAGCTCGGCTAGAATTCCAATTTGGTTATAGGGACTTTAGGATCATTAATCTCTAAAGTTGTTCGCATGCACTGATGGATTCTCAGGAAGAATTATGCTGTCTGTTGGTCTTTGTGGGGTGAAGGGAGGATTGTCTGAGAGCAGATAAAGGAATCTGGGGCACCAGGGGAGATCCACAATAATGAAGCCATCCCTGTCCTTTTTTTTTTTTTTTTTCTTGAGGGACTGTTTTGAGCATCAGTGGAAAGCAAGAGCAAATTAGAAGTTTGGAGCGGCTACTTTCACGATCGATTTTTGGACCTCTTGGCAAATAAATGTTATGTTAGGGTCCAGGTGACGAAGGAGGCCACAAAGAATGGGGGAGGGATGAGTGTCCCCCTCTTGTGGACAGTGTCAGGTGTCATTGTCCCATGGTGGCTGTGGGACACTGGGAGCCAGCAGCACCAGGGTCTAAATGCTGCTATTCGTATGGAAACATCTCAGAAACAGCAGTCAGGTGGACAGTAAGAGCACAGAGGCGACACTATCCAAGCACTGCCAGGAGGAAGTAGGTCCAGACAAACCTCAGGACTTGTGGGGAGTAGTCTGTGCAGTTCTGACAGATGTAGGTGCCTCTCGGTGCAGACCTGCTGCAATGGCTTATGTTACGTGTCAGTCTGGCTGAAGGGCATTGCCGGAGAGTTGATCAAATGCACCAGTTCAGATATTGCTATTAAAGTATTTTTAAGATGAGAGAACACTTAAATCAATAGATGCTGAATGAAACAGATTACCCTCCATAGCAGATACGAGCCTCCTCCAGTCAGCAGAAGATCGTAAGGAAAAAAGACTAACGTCTCCCAGGGAAGAGAGACTTGGGCCTCCAGACAGCTTCAGACTCAGGCTGTGGCATCAGGTCTCCCCTGGGTCTCCCTCCGCCAGCCCGCCCTACAGATCTCACACCCGCCAGCTCCACAGATCTTCCTGGCTCCAGGTCTTTGGAGAAGGCTGACTAATATACCTACTCTGAGAAAGTTTGTTATGCATATTTTCTAGCCTTTAATAGCCTGTCAGATATTTGTTATGTATCACTACCTCCTTTTTTCTTTTTTTTTAAGATTTTATTTATTTATTTGACATAGAGAGAGAAAGCACAAGCAGAGGGAGTGGAAGAAGGAGAAGCAGGCTTCCCACTGAGCAGGGAGCCTGATGTGGGGCTCGATCCCAGGACTGTGGGACCATGACCTGGGCAGAAGCTTAACAACTGAGCCACCCAGGCACCCCATTATCACCCCCTGTTAATGGATGAGAAAGCTGAAATTCAGAGAAACTAAGCAAAACTTGACCAAATCGTGGAGCTAATAAATTGTGGAGAGGAAATTAAGGCCATGTGTCTCTTGCTCCAGAATCTCCATGGGCTGCATTTGCTAAGTATTTTACTAAACAAGAGTTTATATCGTTGCAGAAGTCCCCAAGTGTGTGTGTATATTATTACATATGCTATAAATACCTCTTATTAGATTAGGCTATGTAAATTCTTGTAAATCACTCAGGAAATTCACCAGAAGATGCCAAAATAGTAAGCAAAATAATATTAACAAGATAAGCAAATGAGGAGATGATGATTTATAATGTTATTTCAAAGAAATCCTGACATGTAAGTCCAATGGAAAGAGGATACTACACTGCAGGATGGGTACAACATCTTTACATTTCATTAGTTAAAATTATATTTTAAACTTTATGGAAAGAAACTTTTTCAAGGGAAACGATCGATTTTCAATGAAAAAAAAATCAACCTATTGGGTGTACTATCTACTATCTTCAATCATGTGGATCTCCATGGGGACTTTCTGCTGACTTCATTTAAATTCCATGAATAAAAACACATTATAATAAGTGCAGGTGACATGGTCACCTCCGAGCAGGAGAATTGCGTGTTTATTGGCCTTTAGCCCATACAACTGCTTGGGGAAATACATATACATACGTGCATGTATATATATAAAATCATATATCATAAATTATATATGTGTAACATATGCCCTATGTGTATGTGTGTATATAGGTAATATATATTTTATATATTTTTAAATTCTTTTTTAATGAGTAGAGGTAAAAACACAAGTTTCATCCGATTTACAGCAAAATCATGCCTTGATGATAGCAGGTCCTCAGGAAAGGTTGAATGAATAATCCACTTCTATAGACATCCAATTCCTAATGTGAACAGAAAACGGAAACTCTGGGCACACTAGATTTTACTGCTTTCTACTTTTAACAAAACTTACTTTAAAAAAAAGGAAAGTTACATTTTTATAAGTTAAAATGTTTTTGTATGAGTTCATGTAATATATATTTATGTTTACCAAGACATATGTTCATAGAAATTACAGAAAATATCCTACTTTAGTCCATTTCTTTAAAATTTTCAAGACGCCTTAAAATATTTAAATACTTTAACAATACAAATTATAAACTTTTACAGAAGAAAAATTAAAGAGAAAGGAAAATTTTACAGAAGAATACCAGCTAATAAATGTGAAGGGTATGACAAAATCAGAAATATTGCCATTTTGCAATCCATAATAATAGCTTTTTTTGGCAAAGACCAACTATTAGATGCTAAAAACCACTGGGTAAAAGTTTTGGGTGTAAAGGACTTTCACATTGCCACGAGGCAACAACATTTCACTTATCTGCCTCTCCCCAGCAAAAAATGTACTTTCACAATGGAGACACCTGGCAGTCACCACTGTGACCACAACATCAAACTTAGAGTCCCCAAGTAAATTTAACAATCCCACCAACAGTGGGCAACACGAAATTATGTCTTTCCTGTTATAATGCCCTCGGTACACATTTCATGTATGTAGTATTCTTACCAAAATGTTTTATTTGACTAAATATAAGGACACAGTGAGACATATCTAGAATGCAGGACATTCTAAAAACAACTATTATAGACTTTCAAAAGCCCATGTTTTGGAAACCAAACCAAACCAAGTCACCATACAACCAAATAAAAAGCCATTCTCCACTGTAAGAGGCTTAAAAGAGAAGAAAATAAAACAAACAAAAATGCATAAACCTTGATTTTCATCCTGGATCACAAACAAACAAACAAATAAAACAAACTGTAAGACAAATCTATGAATAAATATGTATATTAAATGGTATTATTAAATTATTACTGATTTTCTTATATGTGATTAAAAACATTTTGGTTATCCAACTGCATATTCTTAATTGTTAGGAGGGGAGTATCAAAGTATTTAGGGGGAAAGTATCATGATTTCTACAATGAACATTTAAAGAGTTTAGAAAAGTACATGTTGATCTCTGGTGCGTGTGTATGTGGTATAAGATAAAGAGCATAAAAGAACATCAAGTAATAACAATGAGAAGCAATGCATCCTTCATTTTGCTTGGGGATTTCATATCTATTTCTAAGAAAGAAGTGGCTGAGGAGTATCCAAATGCACAGCTGAAAGTGCCCTGCATGTGTGGGTGACAAAGTCAGCACCTGTGTCCTTGGGAGTCCGGCGGACAGTCAGCAGTCAGCGTAGAATAGTCCTGCTGTGCCCTCCCCTCACCTCCCCAATAAAACCCTAGTGCAAGGGCAGAAGTCATCACCTTACAGGAGCCGGTAGCTTCATGGAGAGCAGAGCTCTGTCCTCAGCTTCACTTTGTATGACAGGAAAACACTCTGTTCCTATTGTTGTTGGTTTTGCATTGAATACCAACCTTGAATGGTCATGAAGGGCATCGTACAAAACGGAGCGTAGAGCTCTGTGATCACTATTATAGCTGGAAAAAGAGAACTCACTCAGGATGTACATCTGCTGAGAAAGTTCATCATCTTAGGTAAGCAAAACTGAGAGAACAAAAAGGCATCGTAACAGCCAGAAATGGTGAAGAATCCTTTAGAACTGGGTGGCCCTCCAATTCAGTATCATCCATCAACACACTCCTCAAAATAAAACGTGCTCAGTCTCATGAAAGCCAGAATCAACGTATCAAAGGCCACTTGGAAGGGATGTTATTACTCAGAATTATGGGAGCATTTCCACTGATAGAACTGCTTAACACTGTTATCAATTTAATGGGAAAATTTACAACTTTAATGGTCATTTTGGGTCACATCCAAGCACTAAGACCTCTTTTTGGTTTTGCTTTCTTTTCTTCCTTCCTTCCTTTCTTTTTTTCTTTCTTTCTTTCTTTCTTTCTTTCTTTCTTTCTTTCTTTCTTTCTTTCCTTCTTCTTCTTCTTTCTTTCTGTCTTTCTTTCTTTCTTTCTTTTTTCACTATTTATGTTTTTGTCTATACGAGTTGATTTACAAAGTGTATTTAAAACTAGTACAAGTTTTCTATTACTGAAAATTCATTATGAATGTAAGCGTTCACCAGCTTAGGACTGATAAAAGAAGTAGGTGACATGGACAAATAATGAGTGAGAAATCAATGAAAACTTGTAAGTTTCTTGAGAAAATGCTGTATTCTCTGAATTGATCCCTTATCTACATATCAGGATCTTGTGTGTCAGGGTCATAGATAAACAGTGACCAATGACACCATGGCACTCAGATCACAACAAGGCCTACACTGCCATCTCAAAATCAAGCCAAGACATCACCTCTTGATTTAATGCAATACATAAAGGAAACATTTAAAGTACTATATATTTCAGGCTTACAGAAATAAAAAAGATATAGATTATACCACCTGGTAACTTGCCCAGTGCCTTAAAAGACTTCAGACACCTACCTGAACTTCCCAGCACTATCAATTAAATGGGGTCATTTTCCATTCTTGATTTTATTTAGTTGTTTCACATCGCAGATGATCTATTAATAACCACCCATATTGATAATAAGTCTTCATTGTGTATGAGAAGTATTATCCAACTCTGATATCACGGTCCATGAGTGTGTTTTTACAGATGAATACATTCTGAAAAGATATCAATCCTTACAATTATGATTTTCTTCTGGATACCTTTGTCAGGCCACAAAGCAGTCATAAATGAAAATATTCTACCTTTAGACAGAGATAATATATATTCCTACAGTGGTCAAATTTGCTTACCAAAATCTTTAATGTCATACAAATATATAAAAATAAATTAATATATATTTAAGATAGTAGAGTCATTTAATTAATAAACCAACCTGATCTATGAAAGCTTGAAGTATCTCACGTAAAATTCCATGAAAAAACATGATAAATAGATGAGAGAATAGGGTAGACATTTTAAAAGAAGTCAGCATAACACTGTTCATGGCTGTATTCCTTTAATTCTATTAAATTAATCATTTATTTCTCCTACCCGATATCATTACCATTTCTCTGCAAACAACCAAACAACAAACCAAAGACCCATAATGTACAAGAACCCCAACTCATTCATGGCAACCATCCGTCTTTAAAAGAGAGAAGGTAGTAGGATTCTTTTATCTTTACCTATTTTAACAGTGGCCTCTGGTTCTGCCCGGCAGTGTTGCTCCTGGATATGGGGATCCACATAGTCTTAAGATCACTTGGCTTTTCTGCTTGCCACATACTTGGGCTCCATGATCAAAACTTTAAGAATGTACATGCAGGCACTCATGCATTTATCTTTCAAAGAATGGCATTGTGACAGAGTTGGGGGTGCTTGAATTCTCCAGAGTCAGTAACGCCACAGACCAGAATTAGCCTCCCCTAGGAAAGTCAGATGTTGAATTAAGTATCACCCCCGACTCTAGTTACGCTCTTGGTGAATTCTCTGGAAGCCCCTGGATTGTATTCTTGGAATTACTTTCCCAGATATAGCTTAAGTCCATTCCTTCAATTTCCCAAACTTTGAGAAGATCACAATCATTTTGCTTGGAGGAGACCCCTGAGATCTTAGTGAAAATGAGTTATCTCCTAACCCAGAGCCCCAAGAAAAAAAGATGAAAGTCCTGTAATCTTGACACTGGACAGGCCTACAGGGGAGACCAGTCAAGTGATACTTTTCCCGCCCCCCACTAATAAAAATCTGTTCCAACGTGACTTGCTATATGAACTTTTTAAAAGGTTGGCTTATTTTTTTTAAATTCTATTTCTCCAGATGTCCAATTATTTAAAAGTAAAAAAATAATAAATCTTTGGTAACATCAACACTATTAACATTATTAACAAACGTTATTAACAAATGAGACAATGCAGCTATTAGGGGTTGACCGAAAAAAGGAAGCCTTCATTTCCTAAAAGATGTAGCAAGGATGAAATGCATTGAATCAGATCCTTTGTGATATCCATAAGATGAAATGAATCTTTTGTTTAGACAAAGAACAGCCTCTCCTCTAAAATGAGAATATGGTTAATAAAAAGGGAAGTGTATGTGTTACAGGGGATGACTTCTTTAAAGAATGCCCATTTAAACAGGTGCAAAAAGAATTGCATGTGATGTAATCATGAAGACTATACTGAAATGATATATGCATAAGTCAACATTTTGAGGAATGAACAGCCTTTATTGTCCATTCATGTTGAAGGATAGATTGTCAAGAAACGTGAGGGGTTTGAGATTTTGAATCACTTGCAAAATAAAAATTGAGGTGGCCCACAGTGGTACAGATGCAGAAAGGAGACACTGAGGCTCCTGGGTGTGACATAAAGGACAGCTTACTTCTCCCACCAACAGAAGTAGCCACGGTATGAACATTGTGTGCTGGTTCTCCAGGTCTCAGCTGCACAGAACAACAGGAAGAAGATCAGATGGAACCAGCACTCACAGGAGGTCACACTCTAGGAGAGGACCTGAGCTCAGGGATCTGAATTTCTACAATGTGGATGAAGCATGTCTACATTCTGCTCCACAAGGAGACATGACCTCTCTTCTGTCAAGCTGTCCACTATATAAACATCCTTGAAAAGACACTCCAGAACAAGAGCAGTCAATGCCTGACTTGAAAGATGTCCAAAAATGTGAGGGATAAGTCTTCTCCTGATGGGATATACCCGGAGAAAGCAGAACGAGCTAATGATCTTCACTTGGTATAAGAGTGGATCAAGATCAGAAGAGATGTCTGTGTCTGGAACTGTGGTAATTTGGCCTACTGCACAGACAGAATTACGTTAGAAAATTATATAGCATACAATGTATCCACTATAACACCATTATGAAAAGATTAGCGCCGCTGTTAATTTATGACAAATCCTTCCAGTTGTTCAATGTGATATTAAAAGAGAGCACCTGTCCTGCCAGTTACATTGAGGTAGACCAGTGATTCTCTGCTCAGAGTGAGCTGGCAACATTAGAAGGTATTCGGGGTAGTCCCAACTAAGAGTGCGATCGATATCTAGTAAGCAGAGGGCAAGAGCATGCAAATCCTACAATGCACGGGATAGCTTCTTGCAACTCAGGCTTACTCAGCCCCAAGTCAATGGTGTGAAACTGGAAAACCATAATTCATGCCTGCTTCAACTCAATAATTATGTCCAATTTCAAGTAACCTGGAATAATACTCTTGTTTAAACTATAGGAGCATTGGGTAAGTACTGACCCATAAGGTTTGTATTTATTTCCAGTGAGCAAATAAAAATATACATTTTATTCTTCATTTTACTCAAATAAAAGAGTATTTACAAACCACTTTTAGAAACTTTTTAGATATATTCTGAATGCAGCAATGTAAATAAAGATTATTCCCCAATTCATAATTAGATTTCATATTAGATATGCATTGTAATGGGATGGGGGAAAAATGATTTGACTCTCAATCTTTTTGAGATGGATTCCTAGAATAATCATCTAGCAGCTATATGTCCTTGGAGAGATGACATACATATTTGACCCTCAATTTCTCAGCTTTCAAATGGGTCAATCACAGTATGCAATATTAATATTGACTGCAAAGACACTGTGAGAATTAACTGAAATTTGGGATGCAAAAGTGCTTTGTAAATTCTAAAGCTGCTAATATCAGCTGAGATTTTAAGGACGTTTTTTTTCTTTGACGTCGAAGAGACAGAGTAATGATAAATGGTCTCTTCTTCTTCTGCAGGATCATTGATTTTTGAAATCCTCAAGGATTGTAATAATAGTCTTTTTATTCTTCTTCAGTGGGCTTTAGTTTACCCTATTTTGAAAGCCAGGTGTGTGCAACTATATAGAGTAACCTGTCAAAAATCAGAATTTCGATGGAGCTTCACAGAAACATGTACCATGAAATGTCTGAGAGCCTCTCGAGCTGGGAAAATTCAGGATGAAGCATGCACCAGAGCCCACTCAGAGAAAGAGTTACATATGCCGTTTTCATCTGCTTGCGATATCAGTCTTTTCCTTTTCATTGCAAGACAAGCAATGTCGTGACTGCCCCATGGATTTGATTAATTAAATGCATCTTGCTCAAATCCAGTTTTTACAAGAATGCAGTGATGGTAAAAGAACAAAGGAGGCTTTTAAAATCACGGCTGAAACAACCTAAGTGGACTAAGGCACTGAAATGTTGTAAAACCAACCAGACACTCTCCGGAGGTAACAGATCCGTTGTCCAGATTCGACTTTGCTGGTGTAAGCACAAGATGAGTGTGCATTGCTTGCACGGGAATATTACATTGGCTGATGGCAAATTCTCTGTTTTGCTTTTACTGGCTGCCCACAAACATTTAAGAAGTGTCCAAGAAGACCATAGGGCTCTATTTTCAGAATTGCATACAAAAGACTCCAATCACCCAATCTGTTCCATGGGTGCTGTCAGCCCCAGCTGCTGATCAGAGGACCAGGGAGAATCTACATAACAGTAAACCTGGAGAGACTTCTCTTCCAGCTTTGCAGCTGGGCAGAACCCTGCTGATTAACTGATTGACATGGAATGCGGGAAGTTTCTTAGTAACATTCTACCATTATTGTGGAGACCACCTGAATTTACAATGACCTACTATCCTCCTTACATTTATACCTCGGAGTCCATTTACAATCACTGATAGGGTGGAACAAAATCACAAAAAACAGATGAGGATTAAAATGATCTCACATGCTTAGGTATGTTTATGTAAAAAGAAGACATGACTTTGGTTCAAGTTTTTAATTTGTGAAACTGTTTTAAGCAACACACCTGTTGCTTTTCTTTGCACATAACAAAACTGATAAACTGAGTAATAGAGATAATTGAATTCATTCAACCCATTTATTCTCAAAGATAAGAATTCCCAATATTTTCCATAGATTATAGAATTCACTGGGACAATTGTAGCCATACACTTACCTGTTCCTTTAGAAGAGGACATTTAATATTTCCTGTCTTCTTTTCCAAATTGCTTAATCATGAAGTGACAGAGCCAGAGCTGGTCTGAATTAACTCTGTATTTCTGAATTAGCCAAATTATTCCAGGTTTGTGGGACCAACACCTGAGCTAAACAATAATTCATAATCATCATAATATTGATTAATAGAAATATCTAGGATAAATACTATTCTGTTCTCGTATAATTATATTACCTTAAGGGCTATCCTTTTGAAAATTTCAAGTGGGTCTTAAGTCCCAAATCTTTGCGATTTTTTTTTTCTTCACAGAGGTCGATGTCCATAGTTAAGATCAATAATTATGGTATAGAAAATAGGCTATCTATACCGAGAGGAATGAATTCCTTTTGCCAATATGCTGTAATTTTTTTTATTTTTTATTTTTATTTTCAATATGCTGTATTTAAAAACCTCTTTTTATGTAAGTTTCTTCACAGATACATAGAGACTTAACTTTTCATACACCAAGTAGGTTAAAAAGAAATTGTCATTTAATCTCACTCTAGGTCTACAATTGCTGTTTATAGAACAAAAGAAAAAAAAAAAAGATGTGCACCTCCTTTGTTATCTGAAACAGACAGACGTGATCTCTACCAGGGCTTAGTCCCAGAGCAGGTGTGGGTCCCTCGCTTCCTGTACCCGAGCTTTCTGATACTGGTATCATGACTAATACCTGCCCCAAGGCTCAGGCTCGGGTCCAGCTTAGCAAGTTAAGATTCCTGACTCTCAACAAAACACCGCAAGCATTACTCTGTGATGTCTGGATGCTGTCGGGGAATTGCAATCAAAGGACCAGAGTTCAGCTTATGGCACAGAAGCAAGAAACACTGACACACAGTGATAAGGGACTTGAGATGCTACTAATGCGACAGCCACTGATAAGCACAGCCGTTACAGAGTGAGAGAGTGACCAAGACTGAGGAAGAGTACTGAGGCATAGAGCAGAAGCATTTAGAGGCCACGGAAAAGAATTTAAGGATGTTTAACGACAAATGTACTATTATAAAAAAAACAAGATCAAAAAGAAAATGTAGTGATTTTATCTGGAAATGAAAATATCTATCTTGCATACTGCAACTGGGAAATAAACAATAAATAGTGAATCCGCAGTGTTTGCTTGCTATTTTTTTTTTTTTTTGCGGGGGTTGCTTGTTTTTGATAAATTCTAGAAATCTAGTATTTATTTAGTTTAGATGATTTTTAGAGCAAATTAATTACATGATTTTACACACACACACACACACACACACACACACACACACACACATTTCAGGACCAGAGATGTCTGTATGTGATTTCAGATTTTCATAAAGGAATCTTCTCTTTGGCTAAGTTCCTTGGGGCAAAAAAAATGAGAATAAATATTCAGACCTTGAAATGCATTAGAAAACTTAAATGTAATAACATATGAAAGCATTCTGCATTCTTTTCTTTTCTTTCAAAGAGAAGAGACATTCAATAATAGGAAGAGGGAAATCTACTATTCCTTTAAAAGCCTTCAGCATTTTAATCATCGGTAGCAAACATTTGAAGCTTTGAGTCGGTTTAAGGAACAGAACGGACATATCTATTATAAAATAAAATAAAAATAGCTGCATGCCAATGCTGTTGCCTATTCTGCAAACATACTCTATGTTTCTGGTAAAGTCTTGCGGTACAGGACCAGCCCCTCATGGCACATGGTCTGTGCAGTGAATCGTCAGCTGCACTTCAGGGCACAAATCAAAACGAACAGCAACTGTCATCAAAACAACCCCTTGTGCTTGCATAGGAAACATTCTGGGGGAGGCAATGCACATCCTTTTAGGGCCCCTTCAGGAATGGGCCGGCGCCTCGCCAGCTCCTGAACTCGGAGCACTGATGACTTCCACTGCTGCACACGGCTTCCCGCCCAGGTCATCACTGGGGCGCAACTGGGAAAACCACGAAGGTGAGAGAGGAGAATATGGAGGATGTGTGATCCCTGCCAACGTGCTTCTTTCCCGGGCAGAAACGTTCAAGCCAGAGGACCACCCTGGTTCAAAACCTTCCCACCTCAACCCCCAGCCTATTCCACGGGTAAATAGGAGTCAACAAGTCTTCTTTGAGCTCACATGTGTATGTTAAGAGAAGGCTCACGGGCAAGTAAATTGCTCTATTCCATTAAAACCTAGGAGAAGTCCGTAACTCTCAGAGAATGATTATTCCGTGACAGAAAGAAGTTGAAAGGCATATGGACATTCCAGTCTGGGGCAGGGAGCTTTGTTTTTGTTCTGAGTATGCTTTACATCCAGGGTGGGTGCGGCTTGAACTCAAGGTCCAGAGACCAAGAGTGGACTAGCTCTGTGGACTGAGCCAGCCAGCGGCCCCAAAAGTTGGCTTAGCATTTCTTTTTTTTTTTTTTTTTTTTTAATTTAAAGTCGGCTCTACACCCAGTGTGGGGCTCCAACCTGGGACAGAGAGTTTTGAAACTCTGAGAGCGGCCTTTGAGCTCTGGCTCTTGGGAGCATGAAAGGGGACCAGAAACAGGAAGAAGAGAACTGGAACTTTTTAAAGATAGCTTTTTCCCTCACTTTAAAATCGAGGCAATCAATTCAGTATTCTGTGTGCTGTATATGTTATGACTTTAAATTAATGCATACTTGTTTCAGATTTAACACACTGCATTTTTGGGGTGCCTGGGTGGCTCAGTGGTTCAAACCTCTGCCTTGGGCTAAGGTCACGATCTCAGGTTTCTGGAATCCAGCCCCGCATCAGGCTCTCTGCTCAGCGGGAAGCCTGCTTCCCTGCTCTCTGCCTACTTGTGATCTCTCTCTCTGTCAAATAAATAAATAAAATTAAAAAAAAATCCTTTAATACATTGCATTTTTATGTTCCTCATTCTTAAGTTACAAGACATGAGTTTGACAGTAATTAGCACATTCTAATATTTAAACAGGAGGAAATTACATGGCTATATCCTTTAAACATAATGCACTTTTCTTAAATTAAAAAAAAATGAAAATCCTCTGGGGTTTCTGGAATATCTTTTAAAAAACAATTTGGTTTTGATGAGTTTGCTGGTAGGTGTGTTTGTGCCATGAGCCGGACTCATCAGTGCCTGGAGCAGAGCCCAGTGTGGAGAGTGCACTTGCGCAGTTTCCTTCCCTCTCTCTCTGGGCCTCTTGGGTCTTTGTTAGGGTCTGAATAGACACACATATTTTGCACATGTGGGTGTTTAGAAAATGCCATTTGATGATAATGATGATGATTCCCTGAAAGTGAGGGTTTTTCATCAGAAGAATGTGTGAGCATTGGAGGCTTTGATTAGATTCTCTTAATCTCTTTTAAAAATAGGATGGAATTGCTCATCTGTTGGGGATGGCTAAAGGGGAGTCTTGTCTAAAGGCAGAGAAAGGATGGATGACTGCAAGGTCCCTTCTAACTCTATGAGTGTCTGAAGTAGGATCACTGCCTCTGAAGGAAAGACTGGAAGGCTCAGCGTGTAGATGGTGACCAAATGTATGCTCTCCTCACTGAGGCCAGAGGAGGAAATGTGTTTAAACTTGAAAATGAGTGATCTAGGCTTTGAGGGGAGAACTTCCTGGCACCAAGGGAATGTCAAAACCAAGCACGAGCGAAGCCGAGAGTGTAGTTAGTTTGCCTTGCCCCAGTGGCACACTACCCAAGGTTAAGTTCAACCCTTTCATGAAGCAGTGGAAAGTGCACTTGAATTTCTATCTCTTTTTTTGTTGTTGTTGTTTTGTTTTGTTTTTGTCTTTTTGGTGTTTTTTGTTTGTTTGTTTGTTTGTTTGTTTTTGTCTTTCTCAACATCAGTCTCCTATTTCTTAAGACAAGTTACAACTCTATGAATTCTTCCAAAGAATCCCCAGGGAACATGGTGATGTAGCTAGACCCATGAATCCCTGGGTTGACACTCATTACATAACATTTATGAAAAGTCACCCAAGGGTTGATGGGTGTAACTAGGACCCACTAGAAATGACTTTAATGTGCTGTAACACTTCCAGGACTATGTGTGGAATAAGACTGATCGTGTGTTATGAATTGCATTAATTTTATTAATTTCAGATGTGTAAATTTGGACATTTAAAATACTGTATTAAAGTCATTCTCTGCCAGTCTTCTACATCAGGTAAAATTACATCAATTCATATTTTTGTTTTATTTTTAAAAAGATTTTATTTATTAATTTGAGAAAGAGAGACAGAGAGAGCACAAGCAGGGGGCAAGGTGGAGGGAGAAGTAGACTCCCCACTGAGCTGGGAGCCCAATGTGGGCTCTATTCCAAGACCTTGAGATCATGACCTGAGCTGAAGGCAGACCCTTAACCATCTGAGCCACCCAGGTACCCCCAATTCATATTTTTAAAAGGTCCTTTATTCTTGAGGTTGTTACAAATTTTATTTTAGAAATAACTGAGTCAATTACCCAGAAATTGTACTAATATTTGGGTATAAATGTTTTACTAGCCCTCTGGAAAAAGAGTAATTGGTAAAAATTATTGATGATTAGTAATTATGAAGTATGAAACAACATGACAATAACCAAATAATCAAGAATATCTATAAACCTTATAGTAAACTGATTATTTATAATATTGTATTTAATAAACTGAAAAAACATTTTTTACAAAATCAAAAGAATTATATAATTTATCATTTAAACCTTATGAACAAAGCAAGGTCTATATATCTATATGGACAAATATTCATAAATATAGGAATTCATTGTGACATTATTCGATCCTAAAAAAAAAAAAAAAGTATCAAATAGTCAGGATGTAGGATTGCTGTTAGAATCCAGAGCAAAATTCTCCTAAGTATTACATAAGAATATAACACACAGAGACACAGACACACACATACTTACCACATAGTATTGCTTGAGACACTTTTTTTTTTTTTTAAATCACTAGACAACAAAAACCTGTATTTCAGTTGAATGGACATGAATTTCAGAATATTTGAATATGGCCCGTTGTATTGGCCAGGATGCACTGAGCTACAAATAGCAGAAAACAATTTTGCAATAAGGAAACTGTGTCCTATCTCATCACTGAAACTACCTCCATAAGGTGGTTCAGAGGCTGCCTGGCTGCTCCACCACCTGCAAGCTTGGGTTCCCTCGTGCTCTCAGTGGGCTCCAAACTTCCAGGCCTTTCATGCACACATGACTCTGGCTGGCCGACACATTGTTCCCCCACTACATCCTTCCATCTGCCAAAAGGAGTCTTTTCTGAGAAGTCCTCCAGAAAAGAGTTATCCTGAATGGCTTCAGGCAGTTGAATTCACCCATGGACTGGGATAATGTCACCTTCCATAAACACCTGGTGACACGGAGGAGGGTGCCCGGAAGAAAAAGGGAGGCTGCTGAGTAGGTAATAAGAGTATGTCCAAAATATACGTATTTCCTATTTCATTGGTTAAGCCACAATAGCATAGAAATGTTGCCTTTTATGCATATCCATACAGATATACCCAACAAAGTAAATACAGTAATAAAAGCAAACCAATGAAATCATACGAATGATAATCATTCACATCAAGAAAGAGACACCAAATCTCTTCCAATTCCCTTTGCTTACTGTTCCAGCCAGATCAAAAGTTGCTTTTAAATTATGCCAGACTTTTCAAACCAACAAACCAAGATGTAGTTACCACTTTTTCTATGCTTTGCATACAGGACTAAAAAAATTAAAGTTAGTCTCAATAAAACCAAATTCTTTATATTTACATTTATTCAGTGAACTAGAAAATAAACTTTTTAACAAAGAAACACTGGCATCTTTGGATGTCTTGTCTAAAGAATATGATTATAAATGTCAATATTCCATCTATATAATTATGTGTTACTACTATAAGATTATAATTTGATCCTGATTAAAGAACATTTTGTTCTTAATGCAATATGCTATTTGGTAATTTTTCTACAAGCCAAAGAAAACAGATTGTTTAAAATTCACATAAATTTGAAACGTGTTTATATTTTAGACATGATTGGCATTGGTATTTGCTCTAAGTTCCATGGATGTCAACACTAGTCCCGTTCCTGAATATGCATGTGGGTGGAGGGAGGGGAGTTGGATGAAGAAAGGAACACTGATGATTTTACTACAATCTGATATTTCCATTTGTGGTCAGGAAATAGACTCTTACCTCTTTTTGAAATTAATAAAAATACAACAAAATTAATAGAAGACTTAAAGGATAGACAATAATTACCATCAAACATGAGAAAAAAAAGATTGCTGTAGATATTAAATTGATTTTTATCCCTTTAAACAGCAACATATATATATAGGGTTGAATTGCCAGTACATCACTCAAATATCAAATAACTTTTCATAGTGAATTTCCAAAATCAGGTAATACAATTCAGAGCACCGAGGCACAGTGACAACGACTACTTGCTTTCTACTGGCTGTCACCCCCACACACTCCTAGCACATGGAAGACGATAGGATCAGCCACAGGCAGTGCTCACGCTCCCACTTTCCAAGCCTGTCACTGAGGCACAGCCAAATGACCCAGGTTCTGTCGATGAGATATAAATGGGGTATAAATGGAAAACAGTTAAGAGGGTTTCTAGAGGGGCACCTGGGTGGCTCAGTGGGTTAAGCCACTGCCTTCGGCTCAGGTCATGATCTCGGAGTCCTGGGATCGAGCCCCGCATCAGGCTCTCTGCTCTCTCGGGGAGCCTGCTTCCTCCTCTCTCTCTGCCTGCCTCTCTGCCTGCTTGTGATCTCTCTGTCAAATAAAAAAAAAAAAAAAAATCTTAAAAAAAAAAAGAGGGTTTCTAGAAAGGTTTTTTGCTTTCCTTATGAAGCAGCATCAGTCACCCTTTCTGCTATTCTCTTCTTGTTTTGGATTTGGGCACGAAGTCTAAAGCAGCAGAAACCATTGTGTTTCAGTCCTCTGGAAAAAGACAGGGAATTAGGATATGAGAGCATCGACATCATTGTTACCAATCTAATGACAAAATCTGCCTGCATCCTAGGGGAAAAACAAACAAACACCTGATTTGTTTGAAACACTGTGAATCAGGTCTTCTTGTCCTTCTAACTGAATGCTTTCCAAACTGATGCAGATAGTTTTAATTACATAGCTACAAAGCTATAAGAAGTCTTCTGCATTCATCTATTTATAAAAATGCAGAGAGTTATACAATCCAGTCATCACAGATCATATTGTTGGGTCCGTAATCAAAGGAGCGAGACTGATACAAAGCGAAGGTCAAGCAAAGCTTTATTTCGTGCCAAGCCTCGAGAATCAAACCAAACATTCAGGGCCACCTTTTCCAGAGAAGGCAACCCCCACAACCTCACAGACTAACTTTTATAGAGCAAAGGCCATGTGGTTGAGCCTGGCCACACACAGGTGGCCAATGAGATTGCAGCACACAAAGAAAGCTGCAGTCATGCTAGGTCACACACAGGTGGCCAATTGAATTACAATTCACCCCATAGTAGCTATTTGAACTAGCCTATCACCTTGGTTAGAATTGGTGCCCAAAAAGTGCCCGAAATGTGGGCCCCACACTCCTTGGTAGTTAGGGAGACAGTATGTGCGCTCCACTGATTGGATGTTTCCACTTGACCTGACCTGCCCTTGTATTTGGGCGGACTGGTCGACTGCAGACCACATTCTACTGGTTTCCTGGACTTGCTTTTAAGTAAGTTCCCCTGGGGGGGGAGGGTAGGGTCAGTTTAAGTTTCACTGCATAAACAACAAAATCACTGTTTAACCGGATGGAGCTGCTCCGGCTAAATAGGTCCTTACAGCATCAGAATCAGAAGTTAAGTAGACTCACATGCAAACTGCCTCATGAAACACAGAAAAACTAATTATTTCATGAATTTAATTTCATTATCAAATTCAATGCTAAAATCATAATCTTATATCTGGCCATTACTGTATCATTTTGATTGTGTACTCATAACACAGAGCTTGGGGGATTTCATTATGTGAGGGTACATTTTTTTGAGGAGGACATTTTTATCTTCCATCAGAATTTAAGAAATTTTAAGATTGTCATATTGCATAAAACACAAATTTCTCTTAGTCTAGCATATGGTTTCTGGCATTTATAATAGCCAATATATAGGAAAAAAAAATAAGCTATTGCTACATACTGAATGAAATATCTGTTTGTCATTTCTTGAGAACAGTATCTCTCTGCTTGGTTAATGATTCACTCACAGCTATGTGGTGAGGTAGGAAAGGGGTAGGAATTTAAGTTCAGGAGTCAGACCCTAAATGGTACACATGATCTCAGGCAAGTTAGCTGTCTTTTCAGTTCTCTTTTTGCTTATCTCTAAGTGGAATAAAAATAGAAGTATCTGATTTACCCGGTGTTTGGGGGGATTAAATGTGTGAATAAATGTATACCATTTTGGACAGTGACAACTTTATTGTATTGACAATTAGAAAAACAAGAAAAAAGACATCCATTTTAAAAAGGTGGTAGTCCCATGAACTGATCAACTTAAAGGAAGATTAGATTCCTTTTAGAAACAAAATCTCTCCTTTTGTTAGACAAAACAGGCACTCATTTACAGTGGAGATTCTGCTGTGTGTAAAGCCTGGATGAATGAATGGATGGATTTGTCGAAGGAATTGTGCTGGTTAGTGGGGGAGGAAGAAGGAAAGAAGAAAGGGTGCTCCAAAACAGACAGCCAGTGAGACAGTCTCTGAAGATGAAGTGAGCACAGCCGATATAATGAAAACAAAATTATAAGAGATGAGGCAGATGTCTAAGAAGCAGGAAGAAGACATGCCCATGAGAGCATGAGCCAGTAATGGGAAATGTGGTGGTACTGATTTGGGAAGCCATGCAGGCTTCCTGCAGAGCATGGTGGGAGAATGGAGGCAACCGTTGTATCTCTCCTTATAAAAGGGAAGGATTATTATAGCTGGTTGGAAATATACATATTAATTTACACTTTACTATATGTTCTTATTTCTACTACTAATTTCATTTAGTGGTTTCCCACTTGGGTTGTACTGTACTTAGACAGACCTTGTTCAAGTAGTTATTGTTAGTCACACCCCTTCTGTGTGACCACTAGTCATTATTTTGACCACTGCTCATTTGGGATGTCTCCGCATATCATCACTCTTTTCTTTGGGTCTTTTCTTGTTTCATCAGTCATGTGTTTGCCTGTATTCTCTATGCAATATCTAGACTGGCCAGTAATGATCCTCCCAGACCAAACCAAACAAGATTTGGAAATTCATTCCAATATAAATTCCCTGAAACCTGGTTGCTTGATCTGCAAACTTGTTAACACACTGGGTGGAGGAGAGGTATGGAAAGAATAAGGCATGGAGATTCCCAGCTGGATCTTAAACTGAAATTCAGACATGTCTTGCGATACCTGATAAATTTTTTCCAGAAGCTCAGTTACAGGGATGACAATCCAGGAGGACAAAGCACTCACCTGTTGAGAAGGTGCAGGCACAATGAGACTGAAGGAACGACAGAACTTAGGTGGAAAGGCAAGGCTTGTCTATGACAATATGATGTCTATTGTTAATGTTTGTTTTCCTGGCCCTTTATTTCCTGGACTCATGCATGACTCCTATAAATAGAAGTGGACAGCAACATAAATAATAACTAGAAGCTTTCATTTCTGGTTAGGAATGAGAAAGCCTTAAGAGACCTAAAAATCGGGGCAAGATCATGAAAACAAACAAAAGCTAAATGAACTAAAATACAAAGAGTAACAAAACCTTCCCATAAAAGAAGCACTGGCCACAGTCTTATTACTGGGTAGAGTGATGGGAGAAGGAATTTGCCTAGAAGCACAGTGCAAAGAAACAGGCCCCAGTGTTAGAAGCACATAAGGTTTTGAGTGGTGATTTAGATGCCTGCAGACGCCCAGGGTAAGAAAGATCTGTACCACCTACCTCTCTTTCAAAAAGGCTGTCACTGAGCACACGCAATTTATGCAACCAAATTCGGGGGCAAAACAGGATATCTAAAGATAATCCTTACTGAGCCTTACAGAGCCCACCTAAGACTGGGAACAGGTGAGGATAACCATGAGAAATCCCTCTGAACAGCTCTGAGACTTTGTGCACTGCAAGACTGCCACCAAAACCTGGGGTTAGGACAGGGGAACAGCAGGAAATACCTACAAGTTGCCCCAGGACGTCACTGTGTACACTTGGCCTTCTGAAGGCTCAAAACACAAAGTGGGACACCTGGCTGACTCAGTTTATAGACCATGTGACTCTTGATTTCTGCGTTATCAGTTTGGTCCCAGGTTGGGTGTAGAGATTACTTAAAAATAAAATCTAAAAACAAACAAAGAAAAAGTAAGAAAGAAAGCAAAACAGAGAGCATCAGAGCGGAGGAATCTCCTGAATGTGAAAAACTCATTGTAGAAATGGAGGACAAAGAGAACTTACCAGAAGCCCCAAATCTGGAAATAGGGAAGTAAAAAAGAGAGAGAGATGCCCTTCTATTCCTTTCTATTCAGGAAATCAGTGGTTGGGTTATAAAGTACAAAGAGAAATCTAGATTCTCACTGGTGTTTAGATCTCAAGACTTGCTAAATCTGAAGCCAGTAATAAACTAAATATAATGGAAACCAAAACAAACTCCAGAGATCAAATACATATTAGATGGAGTAACCCCCACCCCCCAACACTGTGCCCAAAAGAAGGGATGTACCTTTTTCTGGAGCTAAATACAATTAATTTCCTCAATAATGTTATCTTATTCACAAGAATCATTCTAGAATAAAAGTTGCAAGATATGTGAAGAATATATAAAAATTTCTATATATATGAATAAAAATGTGGTACATGGTCAAAAGAAAGAGAAATAATAGCATGCCCACATATGATAGAGATGTTAAGATTATTAGACAGGAGACTTAAATATGACAGATATATTGAACAAACTAACATAATTGATTTCTAGACAATTTGTGTGTGTGGGGGGGAAGAAATAGTACAGATATGACCACAGTTTAAAAGCCAAATGTAGGGACACCTGGGTGGCTCAGTCAGTTAGGCATCTGCTTCCAGCTCAGGTCATGATCTCATGGGTCCTGGGATCAAGCCCTGCTTTGGGATCCCTGCTTAATGTGGAGTCTGCTTCTGCTTCTGCCTTTTCCCCTAGCCCCATTCATGTTCTCTATCTCTCCACCCGCCCCAACTCAAATAAATAAATAAATAAATAAATAAAATCTTAAAAAAAAAAAAAAAGAAAGAAAAGGAAAGGAAAGGAAAAGCCAAATGTAAATGAAAGAAATAAAAATACAATACGAAGAGGAAGAATTACTGTAAGTAGTCTATCAATAGACTTGCCATACCAGAGGAAAGAGTCTGTGAACTTGAAGTCAGATAGAAGTTATCCATATTGAAATATAAAGACAATCAAAGAGTTAAAAGAAAAAGAAGAGAGAGAGAGAGAGAGACCGAAAGAAGAAGAAAAAAAACATATGATATCTGTGGAAAATACCATGCAGCCAAATATATTTGTATTAACGGTCCAGGAAAGAGAAGGCAGATAATGCAGAAGAAATGTTTGAAGAGATCACAGCTGACAAATTTCCAAAATAGATGAAATGTATTAACCTACATATCCAAGAAGCTCAGCAAATAAGTTCAAACGTAACAACAGGAAGGCAAATGATAATCAAATTGATGTTGAAGACCAAATATAAATGTAAAATCTTAAAAGAAGCTAGAAAAAAAAAAGACATATTATACATGTAAAAGAGATATCAACCTCTCATCTGAACTATGGGCAGCAGAATATAATGGAACATTGTTATAGTATGGAAAGATAACAAAACAAATGTGCCAAAATCAAATTGCATATCCTAAGAAAATGTCTTAAAAAAAAAAAACTCAATGTATATTTTTATAAAAAGAAAAAAAACAGAATGTATCTATAATAGATCTGTTCTATACAAAATGCTAAAAAAAAAAAACAAAAAAAACACACTTTTTTTTTTTTTTTAAGGTTCAAGAGAATAATACTAGTTGGAAGAGAAGGAAAAATGCCAGAAAGGGAAAATCTGGGTAAATAAAAGAGGAATTATTAGACAAATAAACAGAAAGTAACTAAATCATGTGAGTAAACATAACAACAAAGTTTCAAAATACATAAACCAACAATTGAAAGAACAGAAATCATAGAATATATTTTCTGATTACAATATTATATTAGAAATCAACAACAGTATATTTTAAAAATTCTCAAGTTTTTGGGAGTTAAACAATGTAACTTTAAATAACTATATGCTGAAGTGGAAATCACAAGGGAAATTAGAAAATATTTCAAATTGATTGAAAATTAAGAAAGCATATCAAAATTTGAGGGATGCAATTTGAGGGGTGTATTGAATCAGTCATAAGAGGGAAATCTGTATCATTGAATGTCCACATCAGATGATAATACAAATGTAAAATTAATTATCTATGGTTCTAGCACGGGGGGGGGGGGAAGCACAAATTAAACCCAAAATAAGTAACAAGAAGGCACTAAGAATGGTAGAAATCAGTAAAGTAGAACAGATAAACAGTAAGGGATATTGCGACAAATTTAAGGCGATACCTTCAGAAATCACCAGGGGAGCCCACCATAATGCCTACTAAGGCAATGGGCGTGCTGCTTGTCTGACGCTTCTCGTATATCCCATAGATGGGACAGAACTTCCACCCCCAGGGAGGCAGAGGTTCTTGCCCGGGGATTTACAACCACCCATGCTAAGAGTTTACTTTTTCTGTTCCAAGACGAAATAGAGTCTGCCTGACTCAGTTGCATCTGGGTTTCACTCTTTTTCAGAACCATTCTGTCCACTGGACATTCACATTCTTTGCTGCTCAATGCCATAAACTTCCAAAGGCCAGCACTTCATAGTCATTAAAAAGAAGCCTGTCAGGGCACCTGGGTGACCCGGTCCTCAAGCGCCTGCTTCGGCTCAGGTTATGACTCCAGAGTGGGATGGAGCCCCACGTCGGGCTCCCTGCTCTACGGGAAATCTGTTTCTCCCTCTCTCACTCCCCCTGCTTGTGTTCCCTCTCCCAATGTGTCTCTCTCTGTCAAATAAATAAATAAATTATATTTTTTTTAAAAGCCTACCAATTTGGCAGTAAAATATTCAAGGGGAAATATTGGAAAGCCCGGTTGTACGATCACAGTGGGAAGCTGCAATGTCCAGTTCATCTTCATCAGTGACAAACGTGATTTGATATATCCAAGAGGGTGTGTTCGCCCAAGGTTCCCAATTCCCAAGTGGGAAAAAGTCTTAATTAAAACCATCGCTACAGAGGTCATGGAGCGCCCTGTACTTCTGTCCTGAGTCTTTCTGCCCTTCTTTCTCTCCATCCTCCATCCTAAGCTCATGGCTGCTGTCTCCACAAAGCCCGCTCCCTCTCCCCTCTACATTCTCTGCTGTAGCCGGAGACCAAAGTCACTCAGCACATAAAGCACAGAGGAGGGAGGAGCCAGAGAAATCTGAAGCAAATAGAAATTTGCCCTGGGGTGAGGCTGAGGGCTTTACCGGGACCTACACTGCTTTCTGTCCCGTGACAAATTCCAGAACCCGAGCTCCAGGGAAGTGTGTAGAGATAATCAGTAATGCCGAGTTGGGGCCAATCCGGTAATTCTGAGAGAATGCAGGTGCTATGCCTTCCTCTTTATTGATGGAGGCAGAGTTTTGAAGTTATTACTTCTTAATTTATTTCCATTTTATAGACAAGGGAGGGAACTGAGACTGAAGTGGGCTTAGAAGAATGCGTGGGCATTGAGGTGGTAATTCAAGAGTGTGAAAAATGGAACTTTCAGAACAGATCGTCCCCCAAGACATAAACAACAGAACACTCCTTGGTGATGTCTGGAGTACCCGTGAACATTAAAGAGTTAACGCTCACGAGTTAATGCAGCGCAAACAGGACAGCATTTGAATCCCAGAGTCATCAAGAAAGATGGATCTCAAAGTGTCTTGCAACCAGCTGCCCAGGGACCCTGGATATGACTAACACCAAATCAATAACAAAACTGAAAATGTCCTTTAAGAGAAGATTGGTTAAAGAATTGAGAAATCATGAATATTCAGTCTCAATTATTTTCTTACTAGGGTTCTTTTTAATGAACTGGTAAAGGGACAGTAAGATGCTTCCCGACAACTACCAACATGAGGCAGGCATCACCAAAACATTAGGTGCAAAGGCACAGCCCAGTTGTCAGGGTTGCGTGTATGTGTTTAGCGAACTATTCCTTGTTTAAAACTAGGAAGTATGGCAGTGTCTAGAACTGCACAGCAAAGATCTGGATTAAACTGACAAAAACAGGAAAATTCCCAGTTAAGGCTGTCACTTCATATTTGGAATCCCTCTAATACGAAAATGAAATAAAACCGCTAATGTTTGATGTCATATTTGTAAATAATATAGAAATGTAAAATCACTCTGAAATATGAGTGCTGCTATTTTTGCCCCAAATTTGTTGCCCACTTCTTATTTATAATTTAGAGTATTCTGACAATAAAAGGCAATTTTTACAAGGCACAGTCAGCTAGTCAATTGAAGAGCCGAAATGTTTGATATCACTGTATTATCTAAGGCAGAATGGGGTGGAATCACAAAATACATGGAAATCATTTCCATCAAATGGTAGGAAAAGAAAGGTGTCCTTGGATAGCTCAGCATGATGAATTTAAACTGAAAATCAGGAAATTGATCTGTAATGCAGGTGTCTTAATTTTTCTCCAAGGTAAGGTCATTTCTGACCCATTGTACAATACCATTAGGGTATTAGGCTATTATCAAGTGTTTCTTCATCACAAAAATTCATACTAGAATATACTACTTGTATGTATAAATAGAACAAAGGCCATGTTATAATTATAGTACGAGTATGATAGAGTAAAATGAAGCTAATTATTCTCTTAAACACTTGTGAATAATGTTAACACTTGAGGGCACAATTGTCAACAGTAAAAATGTTTCTATTCTCTCAGTTCCAAGAAGAGAAGCTAGTACTTTTATATATATATATATGTATATATATATATATATATATATGCAACTGACTTAAAAAAATTCTCACAAGTTAGAGAAAAAAATTATAACACATTGATATATATTTAGATAGAGATCTATCTATCTATATAAAATGCACTGTTATAGCAAAAATAGATATACTGATATACATATATACACATATATACACATATGTATATTCATATATATATACATATATATGCATATATATACATATGGTATGCGCGTATATATGTATATATGCGCATACCATATGTATATATATGCATACACACATACCTTCACATATGTGTGTATATGTATATATGTATATGTATATGTGTGTGTATATATGTATATGTATATAATGTGTGTATGTATACGTATACACACATATGTGAAGGTATGTATGTGTATGCTTATATATATACACATACATAAGATAAACTTAATGTATGTAAATGTATATATATGTGTGTGTGTGTGTGTGTGTGTGTGTGTGCGTGATATGATGTTTCCTTTTCTGTTCTCCAGGACACACTTTAAGCACTGAATGGAAGGGAGGGTTTGGCTTTAGAAATACAGTAATGTTAGCTTCAGGAAAGTGAAAAAAAAATGAATTTCACCTCCAGGTTTATGTTTTTCTCCTGGTAAATACCTTTTATGCCTTCTGTATTTTTTATCCTGGTAAACATCTCTTTGGGTTTTAAACAGTATCAATTTGCCACTTTTCTGTCATCGTAGACCGTATTAATATTCACCAATGTTCATGGATCTCCTTTATCTCCCGGATAGGCAGCTGAACCTGCGACCTTGCTTTCCCAAGGTCACACTTAGGTGTGTATGGGTACTGTGCTTTGGCCAATAAAATGTCAGCAGAAGTGAGGATGTCTGTCATCTCTAAGATGAGGTTTTTCAGAGCCAGTTCTTGACTACCCAGGCTCCTTGTCCTTGAAACGTAAAGCATTGTCCTGAAAAGCAGATGTCACAGATTGCTGAATCCAAACTGAAGTAAGAAGACAATTAGTTCCATCCATAGGTCTCTAGAACCCAAAGTGGACAGTGTGCAAACCAGAGTTATTTTTGTGGTGTTAAGCATCTGAGATCTTGGTGGCGGTTTTGTATTGCTGCATAACTGATTCTTTTCTTACCCCACTGATCCAATTCCTGTCTTAGTTTAAGTTAATATTTTAAAGCATTTTTTCCTTCTAGTTCTGTGTGTGTGTGTGTGTGTAGTAAATCTAAACCAGCCTTAAAATATGACTTACTTTATAAATTTTATTGTCTTTACTAGTATAACTCTTAGAAATATGTGATTTGCATACATTTGGAAGGAAGCAGCAATTATAAAATTATAAATATCCATATTTTAATATCAGAATACCTCTATCTGTAGATATTCTGAATAAATTCATCTTCTTCCTTAAAAATTAGTTACTGAGGGGGGAGGAGTCAAGATGGCGGAGAAGTAGCAGGCTGAGACTACTTCGGGTAGCGGGAGATCAGCTAAATAGCTTATCTAAAGATTGCAAACACCTACAAATCCAACGGGAGATTGAAGAGAAGAAGAACAGCAATTCCAGAAACAGAAAATCAACCACTTTCTGCAAGGTAGGACTGGCGGAGAAGTGAATCCAAAGCGACGGGAAGATAGACCGCGGGGGGAGGGGCCGGCTCCCGGCGAGCGGCGGAGCAACGGAGCAAAATCGGGACTTTTAAAAGTCTGTTCCGCTGAGGGACATCGCTCCAGAGGCTTAACCGGGGTGAAGCCCAGGCGGGGTCAGCGCGGCCTCAGGTCCCGCAGGGTCGCAGAAGGATCGGGGGTGTCTGAGGGTCGCAGAGCTTACCGGTATTAGAACGGGGAAGCCGGCTGCAGAGACAGAGACGAGGAGTGACTCTCAGCTCGGGGTTGCCTTGGACCGGTCGCAGGCTCGGTCAGCTCGGAGCGTGGCCGGAGGCCAGGGTGACGGGAGTCATTTGGCGCTGTTCTCTGAGGGCGCACTGAGGAGTGGGGCCCCGGGCTCTCGGCTCCTCCGGGCCGGACACCGGGAGGCCGCCATCTTCATTCCCGTCCTCCGGACTCTACGGAAAGCGCTCGGGGAACAAAAGCTCCCGAAAGCGAACCCGAGCGGATGACTCAGCGCGGCCCCGGGTAAGGGCGGTGCAACTCCGCCTGGGGCAAAGACGCTTGAGAATCACTACAACGGGCCCCTCCCCCAGAAGATCTACGGGAAACCCAGCCAGGACCAAGTTCACCTACCAAGGAGAGCGGCGGAATTCCAGAGGAGAAGAAAGCAAAGCACGGAACTCATGGCTTTCTCCCCATGATTTTTTAGCCTTGCAGTTAATTTAATTTTTTTTTTCTTTTTCAATTTTTTTTTCTTTTTCTCTTCTTCTGCTAAATTTTTTTTAACTTTTACCGTTTTCTTTTTTTTAACGTTTTTTAAATAGTTTATCTAATATATATATATTTTTTCCTCTTTTTATATTTTTTCTTTATCGGCTTTCTTTTTTTTAATAGTTTTTTTTTTTTTTCTTTCTTTCTGAACCCATTTTTATCCCCTTTCTCCCCCCTCACAATTCAGGATCTCTTCTGATTTGGCTAAAGCATATTTTCCTGGGGTTGTTGCCACCCTTTTAGTATTTTACTTGCTCCTTCATAAACTCTTATCTGGACAAAATGACAAGGCGGAAAAATTCACAACAAAAAAAAGAACAAGAGGCAATACCAAAGGCTAGGGACCTAATCAATACAGACATTGGTAATATGTCAGATATAGAGTTCAGAATGACGATTCTCAAGGTTTTAGCCGGGCTTGAAAAAGGCATGGAAGATATTAAAGCAACCCTCTCGGGAGATATAAAAGCCCTTTCTGGAGAAATAAAAGAACTAAAATCTAACCAAGTTGAAATAAAAAAAGCTATTAATGAGGTGCAATCAAAAATGGAGGCTCTCACTGCTAGGATAAATGAGGCAGAAGAAAGAATTAGCGATATAGAAGACCAAATGACAGAGAATAAAGAAGCTGAGCAAAAGAGGGACAAACAGCTACTGGACCACGAGGGGAGAATTCGAGAGATAAGTGACACCATAAGACGAAACAACATTAGAATAATTGGGATTCCAGAAGAAGAGGAAACAGAGAGGGGAGCAGAAGGTATATTGGAGAGAATTATTGGAGAGAATTTCCCCAATATGGCAAAGGGAACAAGCATCAAAATCCAGGAGGTTCAGAGAACCCCCCTCAAAATCAATAAGAATAGGTCTACACCCCGTCACCTAATAGTAAAATTGACAAGTCTTAGTGACAAAGAAAAGATCCTGAAAGCAGCCCGGGAAAAGAAGTCTGTAACGTACAATGGTAAAAATATTCGATTGGCAGCAGACTTATCCACAGGGACCTGGCAGGCCAGAAAGAGCTGGCATGATATATTCAGAGTACTAAATGAGAAAAACATGCAGCCAAGAATACTATATCCAGCTAGGCTATCATTGAAAATAGAAGGAGAGATTAAAAGCTTCCAGGACAAACAAAAACTGAAAGAATTTGCAAATACCAAACCAGCTCTACAGGAAATATTGAAAGGGGTCCTCTAAGCAAAGAGAGACCCTCAAAGTAGTAGATCAGAAAGAAACAGAGACAATATACAATAACAGTCACCTTACAGGCAATACAATGGCACTAAATTCATATCTCTCAATACTTACCCTGAATGTTAATGGGCTAAATGCCCCAATCAAAAGACACAGGGTATCAGAATGGATAAAAAAACAAAAACCATCTATATGTTGCCTACAAGAAACTCATCTTACACCCGAAGACACCTCCAGGTTTAAAGTGAGGGGGTGGAAAAGAATTTACCATGCTAATGGACATCAGAAGAAAGCAGGAGTGGCAATCCTTATATCAGATCAATTAGATTTTAAGCCAAAGACTATAATAAGAGATGAGGAAGGACACTATATCATACTCAAAGGAACTGTCCAACAAGAAGATCTAACAATTTTAAATATCTATGCCCCTAACGTGGGAGCAGCCAACTATATAAACCAATTAATAACAAAATCAAAGAAACACATCGACAAGAATACAATAATAGTAGGGGATTTTAACACTCCCCTCACTGAAATGGACAGATCATCCAAGCAAAAGATCAACAAGGAAAACAAGGCCTTAAATGACACACTGGACCAGATGGACATCACAGATATATTCAGAACATTTCATCCCAAAGCAACAGAATACACATTCTTCTCTAGTGCACATGGAACATACTCCAGAATAGATCACATTCTTGGTCCTAAATCAAGTCTCAACTGGTATCAAAAGATTGGGATCATTCCCTGCATATTTTCAGACCACAATGCTCTAAAGCTAGAACTCAATAACAAGAGGAAATTTGGAAAGAACCCAAATACATGGAGACTAAACAGCATCCTCCTAAAGAATGAATGGGTCAACCAGGAAATCAAAGAAGAATTGAAAAAATTTATGGAAACAAATGATAATGAAAACACAACAGTTCAGAATCTGTGGGACACAACAAAGGCAGTCCTGAGAGGAAAATATATAGCAGTACAAGCCTTTCTCAAGAAACAAGAAAGGTCTCAGGTACACAACCTAACCCTACACCTAAAGGAGCTGGAGAAAGAACAAGAAAGAAACCCTAAACCCAGCAGGAGAAGAGAAATCATAAAGATCAGAGCAGAAATCAATGAAATAGAAACCAAAAAAACAATAGAACAAATCAACGAAACTAGGACCTGGTTCTTTGAAAGAATTAATAAGATTGATAAACCCCTGGCCAGACTTATCAAAAAGAAAAGAGAGAGGACCCAAATAAATAAAATCATGAATGAAAGAGGAGAGATCACAACGAACACCAAAGAAATACAGACAATTATAAGAACATACTATGAGCAACTCTACGCCAACAAATTTGACAATCTGGAAGAAATGGATGCATTCCTAGAGACATATAAACTACCACAACTGAACCAGGAAGAAATAGAAAGCCTGAACAGACCCATAACCAGTAAGGAGATTGAAACAGTCATCAAAAATCTCCAAACAAACAAAAGCCCAGGGCCAGACGGCTTCCCGGGGGAATTCTACCAAACATTTAAAGAAGAACTAATTCCTATTCTCCTGAAACTGTTCCAAAAAATAGCAATAGAAGGAAAACTTCCAAACTCATTTTATGAGGCCAGCATCACCTTGATCCCAAAACCAGACAAGGATCCCAACAAAAAAGAGAACTACAGACCAATATCCTTGATGAACACAGATGCAAAAATTCTCGCCAAAATACTAGCCAATAGGATTCAACAGTACGTTAAAAGGATTATTCACCATGACCAAGTGGGATTTATTCCAGGGCTGCAAGGCTGGTTCAACATCCATAAATCAATCAATGTGATACAACACATTAATAAAAGAAAGAACGAGAACCATATGATACTCTCCATAGATGCTGAAAAAGCATTTGACAAAGTACAGCATCCCTTCCTGATCAAAACTCTTCAAAGTGTAGGGATAGATGGCACATACCTCAATATTATCAAAGCCATCTATGAAAAACCCACCGCAAATATCATTCTCAATGGAGAAAAACTGAAAGCTTTTCCGCTAAGGTCAGGAACACGGCAGGGATGTCCGTTATCACCACTGCTATTCAACATAGTACTAGAAGTCCTAGCCTCAGCAATCAGACAACAAAAGGAAATTAAAGGCATCCAAATCGGCAAAGAAGAAGTCAAACTCTCACTCTTTGCAGATGATATGATACTATTGTGGAAAACCCAAAAGACTCCACTCCAAAACTGCTAGAACTTGTACAGGAATTCAGTAAAGTGTCAGGATATAAAATCAATGCACAGAAATCAGTTGCATTTCTCTACACCAACAACAAGACAGAAGAAAGAGAAATTAAGGAGTCCATCCCATTTACAATTGCACCCAAAACTATAAGATACCTAGGAATAAACCTAACCAAAGAGACTAAGAATCTATACTCAGAAAACTATAAAGTACTCATGAAAGAAATTGAGGAAGACACAAAGAAATGGAAAAATGTTCCATGCTCCTGGATTGGAAGAATAAATATTGTGAAAATGTCTATGCTACCTAAAGCAATCTACACATTTAATGCAATTCCTATCAAAGTACCATCCATTTTTTCAAAGAAATGGAACAAATAATCCTAAAATTTATATGGAACCAGAAAAGACCTCAAATAGCCAAAGGAATATTGAAAAAGAAAGCCAAAGTTGGTGGCATCACAATTCCGGACTTCAAGCTCTATTACAAAGCTGTCATCATCAAGACAGCATGGTACTGGCACAAAAACAGACACATAGATCAATGGAACAGAATAGAGAGCCCAGAAATGGACCCTCAACTCTATGGTCAACTCATCTTCGACAAAGCAGGAAAGAATGTCCAATGGAACAAAGACAGCCTCTTCAATAAACGGTGTTGGGAAAATTGGACAGCCACATGCAGAAAAATGAAATTGGATCATTTCCTTACACCACACACGAAAATAGACTCAAAATGGATGAAGGATCTCAATGTGAGAAAGGAATCCATCAAAATCCTCGAGGAGAACACAGGCAGCAACCTCTTCGACGTCAGCCGCAGCAACATCTTCCTAGGAACATCACCAAAGGCAAGGGAAGCAAGGGCAAAAATGAACTTTTGGGATTTTATCAAGATCAAAAGCTTTTGCACAGCAAAGGAAACAGTGAACAAAACCAAAAGACAACTGACAGAATGGGAGAAGATATTTGCAAATGACATATCAGATAAAGGGCTAGTGTCCAAAATCTATAAAGAACTTAGCAAACTCAACACCCAAAGAACAAATAATCCAATCAAGAAATGGGCAGAGGACATGAACAGACATTTCTGCAAAGAAGACATCCAGATGGCCAACAGACACATGAAAAAGTGCTCCATATCACTCGGCATCAGGGAAATACAAATCAAAACCACCATGAGATATCACCTCACACCAGTCAGAATGGCTAAAATGAACAAGTCAGGAAATGACAGATGCTGGCGAGGATGCGGAGAAAGGGGAACCCTCCTACACTGTTGGTGGGCATGCAAGCTGGTGCAACCACTCTGGAAAACAGCATGGAGGTTCCTCAAAATGTTGAAAATAGAACTACCCTATGACCCAGCAATTGCACTGCTGGGTATTTACCCTAAAGATACAAACGTAGTGATCCGAAGGGGCACATGCACCCGAATGTTTATAGCAGCAATGTCTACAATAGCCAAACTATGGAAAGAACCTAGATGTCCATCTACAGACGAATGGATAAAGAAGATGTGGTATATATACACAATGGAATACTATGCAGCCATCAAAAGAAATGAAATCTTGCCATTTGCGACGACGTGGATGGAACTAGAGGGTATCATGCTTAGCGAAATAAGTCAATCGGAGAAAGACAACTATCATATGATCTCCCTGATATGAGGGAGAGGAGATGCAACATGGGGGGTCGAGGGGGTAGGAGAAGAGTAAATGAAACAAGATGGGATTGGGAGGGAGACAAACCATAAGTGACTCTTAATCTCACAGAACAAACTGAGGGTTGATGGGGGGAGGGGGTTGGGAGAGGGGGTGGAATTATGGATATTGGGGAGGGTATGTGCTATGGTGAGTGTTGTGAAATGTGTAAACCTGTCGATTCGCAGACCTGTACCCCTGGGGATAAAAATATATGTTTATAAAGCTGTAAAAAAAAAAAAGAAAGAAAGGATGAATCCCCAAGTTTTGTAGCAACATGGACGGGACTGGAAGAGATTATGCTGAGTGAAATAAGTCAAGCAGAGAGAGTCAATTATCATATGGTTTCACTTATTTGTGGAGCATAACTAATAGCATGGAGGACAAGGGGAAATGGAGAGGAGAAGGGAGTTGAGGGAAATTGGAAGGGGAGGTGAACCATGAGAGACTATGGACTCTGAAAAACGATCTGAGAATTTTGAAGGGGTGGGGGGTGGGAGTTTGGGGGCACCAGGTGGTGGGTATTGTAGAGGGCACGGATTGCATGGAGCACTGGGTGTGGTGCAAAAATAATGAATACTGTTATGCTGAAAAAAATAAAATATTAAAAAATAAAATAAAATAAAAGAAAGAACAAGAAAAAAAAATTAGTTACTGATATGGTTGGATGGAAGGATGCATGGAAAGACAATAGGACGGATGAATGGATGGACGGGTAATGGCTGTTTCATCACATGCAGTAAATACAATTAAACCCCTGAGACTCCTTAGCTTACAAAGAATCTCTCTCTATCCTTTAACTCTAAAGACACATTTATTTTCATTACCACTTACTTACTTTTAATCATATTTTAAACCAAATGCATTGTTTCTCAGTAATACTGATCATCAGGTGTGTCTTTTTTCTCCATTGAGACTAAAATTTTCTAAAACAAGAACTATGCATTATATTTTCATGTTATAGTTCTCTGCGGAAAGCTACACAGATCCAGAGGAAGCAGAGATTTTGAAGCCAGTAAGAGTTGCATTCAGACTGTTACTCCACACTTGAATTCTGTGACACTCTTAAATCTTATAAATAAGTCATTGAAGCCTCAGTTTACTCATTTGAAAAAGACAAGTGATCGGTCCTACACATGTGTTCATATGTAACATTTCAAAGCATTTAGCCATATCAGGGGACCATCAACTCCTAGGGTTTTTTCTCAGTATATTCCTCACACATACGCTTCATTCAAAGTAGTGCCTCTAATAAGGGTTGAATTCATAAATTAATTAGTAGATAATTAATACAACCACTCAATCTATCATTTGTGAACTAATTTATTATTTGAGAAAAATGTTTTAAGTTGGCAGATATTTGCCAGTTCAACCTAGTCTGTGAACTACATTTTTTTTTTCTTGCTAGGGATTTTACTACACCATTAGCAAGTCTAAGTTATTTCCAAAATTTAGAGTAAGAGAAATAGAATTGAGAAGTTTTGTATAAACAGAAGTGTGCTTTTTTTATAGAAAAGAAAGGGATTCAGGGTAATTAAAACCAAGAACACTGAGGGTCACCTGGGTGGCTCAGCTTGTTAAGCATCTGCCTTTGGCTCAGGTCATGATCTTGGGGTCCTGGAATTGAGCCCCCCGCAGTGGGGAGTCTGCTTCTCCCTCTCCCTTCCCCCCTCCCTACCATCCATGCTCTGTCTCTTTGTGTCTTCTCTGTTTCTCTCGGATAAAGAAATAAAATCTTTTAAAAAAATAAACAAACCTAAGAACACTGAAACCCACGAATTTTAAGCCAGTCATGATTGATACCCTCTTTAAAATGGTATAATCTTTTAGATTAGACCAATAAAAAGATACACAAAATATATTCAATCTTACATGTATCACATCATGGACTGACTGACAATCAGCACCCTTCCTCCAGGAAGCACAGCTTCAGACGGAATGTTAGCTGAGGGAGAACTGTCAGATTGGTGCCGAAGTTTTGTACATCCAGCCGACAGTTCTCAACATGCTTATTTCAGCTGACAGAAAAACATAATACAATTTCACAGAGAATAGCTTAAACTGGGCCAGTGATTTGAGGAGAAACGCTAGGGAAAATTCAGGAGAGAGCTTCTGGAGCTAGAATTCATACAACAGTGAAACAATTTCTATGCCAGGGAGTGGAGGGGTCAGTTAGGAATGGAGCTCGCAGCTCGGGTGATGGGAAAAAACAGCTCCTGCCTGCCTATATTTCAAACTCTGTTGAATTCTTTGGCTTCAAAACTGCGTAATTCTCCATCTACTGTAAAGGGCTAGAAGGATTTAAAGTGCAAAGACTGGATCAACCGACAACAAATTAAAAAAAAAAATAGAAAAAAGTTTATCTTTGGAAAAAACAAACAAACAAACAAACAAAAACTTCTTCCAAAATCTTCTTTAAAGCCATGCATAATTACTGAGTAGGAAAGGGGAATGTTTCAGACTACGTTTATCTGGGTTTGATCCTTAGGAATGGAAAGCAACTAGAAACCATACTCTATCAAAAAAACCCTCCCTAAACACAAAGATCTTTAAATCAACATTTAGCTGCCGCCTCTCCTGGATAAAGCACGTGGACTTCTTCACTATTCATGGAAGACATTAACCATTTTCATTATTTTATTTTAAACTATTATACTTTACCTAAATTCAGACTCTCCTCATCTCCATATTTTGCTCACCTAGGAAAACCTGTGGGTGACCAACAGGTGATATTTCAGATACAGAGTTGTAGAATTAAGTCACCAGCCCAGTAATGTGCTAGAATCAGCGCATATCAGCCAGTAACAATCAGTTGCGTTCAGAATTTAATTATGTCATTATTTATGAGTAACTTTAAACCAGCCACAGTAGGAATATTTATACCAAGAAAATTGGCAAGTGCTATCAATCAGACCTTTCCAACCAACCATGAGAGACCGTTGTTAAAAACAATATGAGGGTTTTGAAGGGGCGGGGGGTGGGAGGTTGGGTGAGCCTGGTGGTGGGTATTATGGAGGGCACGTATCGCATGGAGCACTGGGTGTGGTGCATAAACAATGAATTCTGTTACACTGAAGAAATTAAGAAAAAAGAAAAGAAAAGGGAAAAGAAAAGAAAAAAAAAAAAGCTTAGCAGCCAAATGCAGCACAGGCCACAAATGCAGGAGACCTGGTCATTCCTTCCATTTTAGTGCATTGAACACAAGTATCTGTAATTGATTCTAAACTCAATTGGACTTTACCTTGAGATTATGCGTGAAAATCTTTCCAAAACCAAGGCTCCAATTTGCCACTAACAGGTGATTAAAGTTGGCTCCTACGTGAAGACCTACTTGATAGTTTAATGTATCTACAATATTTATAAGAGACACTAACTTGGATAAATAATGAACATTTGGATAGTCAGTAGAACATACAAAGTGCCTTGATCTCGATCCAAAGGAAACTTCTCCAGTGTTATCTCCATAACAACATCCAAAATGTTTCCATTCAGTGAAGAACAACAGGGTCTTCAACAGTAATTTCAACTTGAAGAAATCAAGCTGTTTATGCTTTTCTTTTTTTTTTTTTTTAAGCTTATCTGACAATGACTCTCCTCTAAAAACAGCTCTACCATAAACTCATTCTAATAAAATCCAAGTTCTTGGGACCACAACCTTGGTTCTCTAATGCTACGCACTTCCTCTGATTCATGTAAATTCAGTCTCATTGGTCAAGAGATTTTTCCAGGATGTCGTGTGCTCTAGTCAACTCACGACCCCCAGCACACAGGAAGGAGTAATCTTTCCTCTCTCCTTATGGCCTGATTTCTATCATTAATGTTTTCATTCCTTCTGTACCTCAGATTAGTTACCAGAGAAATATGTATATTCAGATGTACCAAAAAAATAAAATGTTACTGTAAAAATAACTACACAGTATATTTTTGCAAAAGAAAAGTGAACCCAGATGGGAAAACTAGGCTGCAAGACGCATTATACTTGATCTTTGTCCTGTACCTTAATCGATATTTTGTTGGGAGTATAAAATTCTAGGATCACACATGTGTTTTTTATTTTTGGGAGGGGGGTTGTTTGTCTTTAAGAGAGAGACAAAACACGGTTGGGGGAGTGGCAGGGGGGAGAGAGAGAGAAACCTAAGCAAACTTGACAGTCCTCACAGAGCCCAACAAAGGGCTTGATCTCACGACACTGAGATCATGATCTGAGCTGAAATCAAGAGTCAGATGCTTAACTGACTGAGCCACCCAGGCACCCCTCACACTTGTTTTTCACTTTCTTTTTTCTTTTCCTTCTTTTTTTGTTTTTTGGCCAAAACATTTTGAAATTTTATTTCTCCATTATCTTTTTTTTTTTTTTTTCCTAATTCAAGTGAAGAAGAGAAGTCTAATTGTTATTTCTTTATGGGCAATGCTTTTCTCTCTTGGACTTTTGCAGAATATATATTTTGATGTTGTGCAATTTATTATTCTGTGCCTTTGTGTGGATTTATTTAATTTACTTTTCTCAACATTTGTCCCACACATTTGACCTGAAGTCTCATGTTTTTTTCCAAATGTGGAAAATTCCCCACTTTTTTTTTTTTTTTTGAATACTGCTTCCCTTTAATTTTCTTTCTGCTCTTATTTTGGGCGTATGTTGGAGTCTCTGCACTACACTTTGTATCTCTGAACAGCTCTTGTGTGCACAATATATGGGTATGTACACATGAGCATATAATTCCCCAGTATGAGTTTTAGCATAGTCTAGACACTACATGCTGGGTGAATTCTTTCCCAAGTCCAGTTTAGAACCTACCAAATATTTGTGTGAAAATATCTTTCATTTTTAATATGTTCGCTTTAATTTTTCTATAGTCACAAGTTTATTTCTGTATATGTTTAATCCATAACCTTTTTATTTTTTTATTTGAATATAGTTGACACACAATATTACACTAGTTTCAGGAACAGTATAGTGATTCAACTTCTTACACTCTGCTCACCACAAGTGTCCCTACCATCTGTTACCAGACGCTTTTACAGTATCACTGACTATATTCCCTGTGTTGTATCTTTTATGCCTGTGACTTATTTATTCCATAACTGGAACCTGTATCTCCTCCTTTGCCTGTCCCCCCAACCCTTCTCCTCTGCCAACCACTGGGCTGTTCTATGTATTTGAAAGTCTGATTCTGCTTTCTGTCTGTTTATTAATTTGCTTTGTTTTTTAGATTCCACACATGAGCAACAGTCATATGATGTTTGTCTTTCTCAGTTATTTTATAACCTGTTTTGTTTTCATATGGATACTGTTGTAGACAAATCAGTATCTCCCCTGTTCTCTGCTTTGTTCACACCCTAGTCCCAGAACCTGTAAATGTGTCATATTGTATGGCAAAAGGGACATCCTGGATGTGATTAAGAATCTTGAGATGGAAAGACTATCCTGGATTATCTAGGTGGGTCCAAAGTAATTCAAGAATCCCTATAAGAGGGAGGCAGGAGTGTGAAACGAGGGTTAGAGGAGGTGATGGTAGCAGGAGTCAGAGCCATACACTTTGAAGACAGAGGGAGAAGCCATGAGCCAAGGAGTGTAAGTGTCTCCAGAAGCTGGAGAAGGAAAGCAGACAAATTCTCCCTTAAAGGCTTTAGAAGGAAAGAGACCTGCAGACATTTTGAATTTAGCCCAGAAAGACCCATATTTGGACTTTTAACCAACTGCAAGAAAATAAATTTGTGTTGTCTTAAGCCACAAAGTTTGTGATGATTTGTTACATCAGCAACATGAAACTAATACTGATGACTTTTTTAAAGATATTAACATGTCTTCATATTAGAAACTTCCATATTTATTTGCATTATTATATTTATCTTATCTGAAGTATATTTATCTCCTTTTCTCCTTTTCCTAACCTCGCTCTTTCTCATTAAGGGTTGCATCTTATCATTTTGCTTTTGCCTCCATCCTGCCTGCCCTAAGATCTCTATTCCAGAACTACGTATTGGAATAGTGTAAACCTTTCCTCTGAGGTTAATACATCTCAGATCCCATAGCACATCCAACAGACATCTCTGGCCTGTCCTGGTACACCTGTCAGCTTCTTCCTCCTCTTTCCTACATAACCCTCACTGCCTAAGCCTCAGTCCCAGGTGGTGGTTGGCACTACATATCCTTCCAGCATCATTTCTCAAGTTGGGTAACCCAAACCCAGTGTATTTTTTTTTAAATATTTTATTTACTTATTTGTCAGAGAGAGAGAGAGAGAGAGCAGCAGGCAGAGGGAGAGGTAGGCTCCCCACTGAGCAAAGAGCCCAGTGTGTCACTTGATCCCAGAACCCCGAGATCATGACTGGAGCCAAAGGCAGACACTGAACCAACTGAGCCACCCAGGTGTCTGCCCAGTGTATTATTTCAGGCAGTGTAACTGTTTCTGGTTACCCATCTCATATGTGGCATGCTTCCTGGTGCCCCAGAGGAGACAAGCATGCCACCACTTAAGCCTGCTTCCAGACCTGAGGCGGGCAAGCCTGTGGCTCTAGCTCTATTTATCATTCCACTTCCTTCCTTATTTCTGGCTCATTGGTGTGTTTATTTTGCTCTTGATTATTTAAATTTTCTTTTTATGTTCCATATCTTATTGTTGCTGCTGGTGTTGTTCCATGTATCTGGGGCTGGGGTGGGGGGGGGGTCTGCATTTCAAAACAATAACTTAAAAAAAGTCTCACCACAAAGAAGCACCTTTACTCATTGGCTGACAGAAGTTTCATTTTAACAAGGACCTTTGGTACGAGACAAAAGAAAATAAGCACATAGGGCAGCCAGGCAAAAACAGTTTTCTCTTCCCACGCCAATGCGGATTAACACATAATGCTTCCGGGGGCGCTGTACTGAGAAAGTCTTCTCCTTGGGAATGGGTGCCCATCTGTGTTCAAGATTCCTGCCTGAGTGCTGAGGAGGCACGTGCCCCCTACTCACAAAAGATACCTGTCATGATGCAGACAGAACCGTCGTGCAGAAGTTACAGTCACAGAGCTTCACACGACATAATCAGTGCTGAACTGATTCGTTTTTAGAAGGGAATTTTTTGTAAGATGCTCGGCACTCAGAGGTCCAGCAGGGACTGGGGAAACATTCTCCTGATAAGTCAGGGTAGACCACCTCCCAGGACCCCCCCAGCATTTCAGCAAAGGGTCACGTTGTCAGTGTGTTGGCAAAACCTTACAGAAATGATGTTGGTACAGGAGTTAATTACATTGTCTCCTACAAGGCGGCCAACTTCAAGTACAGTCCTAGAGTCAACAGAGAATACACCATGGCAAGCTTAAGTCTCCTCAATCCTACACAGAGGTCCAAGATCAATATTTTCACACTTTTTACAGTGTTCCAAATGGATCCTAAAGAGGATGCTCTAAATATTTTAAATTTCCTTTTAGTCTTGTTAAACAAATAGCAGCAACAAGATGTGGAAATTTGGCAGACCCAGAAACGTAAGTAGATCTGTAAATATAGGATATCTTTTGTGGTCTGGCAGTTTTAATGTGCTTTACACATATGGGATATATATTTCCACAGGTCTTTGGGGATGGATTTATTTTTTCAATATACATGTATCTATATGTGGATATATCTGTATCTACATATGTTGTTCAAGTTAGAATTCATATCTATAAAGGCATTAAAATAACTTCAGTGGTATTAAAATTACAGACTGTTCATTGTTATTTCAGAAATAGAACACTTTAATCTATTAAAAAAATCATGTGGACATCGATCTCAAAGAAGTAAAGGAAAAGTAAAGTTATTCCCTAACTGAAATGAACATCGATTTAAAAACTTATCCTAGGTTAAAAATTTACTTAACAAAAGTTTAATTAGCATATTATCCCACTATGAGCAATCATTTAGAGATAACTAAAATATATAGCAAAATGCCAATATGCTTTTAATAATTCACAACACGGTGATAGGAAAGTTATAATTGTAGTTATAAATAAAGACTTTTAGAAGGCCATTCAATTCATTCACTGGCAAATTCTCCTGCTTTACCAACACCCTTAAAAATAAAAAAAAAAGACTTTCTTATGCCTTAGATTTGTCTAAAACTTAAGTGGCACATGACCAACCTGACTGCAAATGTTTCAATTAGTTAGAAGTAGCATTTCTGACGATAGATTGTTCTTCTTACATATTCTTTTACTATCGACTGGGTCTTTTTACATGAGGCATTGATTTAATATCTCCAACTTGAAATATTATACTTCCCTTTCAGTTCATTTGGTTCCATATTACAAATCTAATCTCAAGTTTATCATTGACTCTTGGACAATATAAATTCTATTCACAAAGAAAGCAAACTTGGCCCTCTATTCTTCCACATAAACCCACACCATTTCTTTTTCACTTTTGCTCCTCAAGGCCATGAGCATGGAAAAATCCTAATTAAGATACAAGGTTTGACCTTGTTCTTTTCAAAGAATGCTGAAGCTCAGAAAGTAAAAGGGGATATGGATTTAAAAAAAAAAAAAATGTTATCTGGTTCCTGACAAAGACTCCCTCGTTTCACACTGTTAACTTTTCTTTTCTCCGGAGTCATGCACCTTGGGAGGAAAAGAGTTACCATGAAACACTGGTGAATGTGGACATCGTTCAAGCTACTTGAATGCACAAATGTGAATATAAACAGACTTTTAAGCAAAACATCAAAGCAGCCATCCAGGCAGAGAAGAGCCTTGTTACCTACTGACTTTGTGGAAATCAGCATGTATGTTCACCTGCATGTCTGCATGTCCTAACAGCAGACGTTGCTTTCTGCACTAGAATAAGAGCAGCCAGGAGAGCAGGACTTGCGAGACCTAAGTGTCAAGACTTACAGAACAAGGTCAAGATCAATATAATAATAACTTCTTCATGACACTAAATCATCAAACAGTCTCTTTTTGATGAAAAATTCTTCCATTTTTTTCTTTCTATTCTTAGTGAGATTGTATGCATATCAAAAGAAAAAGAAATGCAACCCTGTATAGTAACACCTGGCTCTATTATTAAGAAATCAAACTGGCATATTATATGTCCCACCTTAGTGCCTTTGCTTATTCCCTTGGGTCTTTTGTACTAATGAATTCTCAGCCTCATTCAGTCCAAAAAGGTCTAATAATAATACAAAAAAGAATTGCCTTGATATCCTTAGTCTGTATTATCTACGTTTCCTTAATTTTCAGTTTTAGTAACCCTCTAAATTAATACCACTTGCTTCTATTGATTCAATTGAGAAAAAGCAAAGAACAAGAGTCAGACTTTCTAAAGATATAGTTGTACATGCACAATCACTGGAAGAAAACATTAAAAAAACTGAGGTGCCTAGGTGGCTCAGTTAAGTGTCTGCTTTCTGCTCTGGTCCTGATCTCGGGCTCCCAGGAGAAGGGAGCCTGCTTCTCCCTCTCCCTCTATCCCTATCCCCCATGTGCACACTCTCTCTCAAACAAATAAATAAAATCTTAAAAAAAAATTAAATTAGGTACAGAATACAGTAGAATGAGATCAAGAAATAAGCCTGAGTACTTTTCAGAGTGTACATCACAATGTCTAGCTTCATAGAAATCAAGTCCTAGACTTGGTATCACCACTCAGCTGTTTACCAGGCACTTTTTGCTCTTCCCCAGCATGAGATGATTAAAGATATTTTATATATTTGAACCTTTGATACCTTTGAATTACTTGAGGGCTTGTTTTTTGTTTTTTGTTTTTTTGTTAAATTTGAGTTCATTTCATTATCCAAATTCCAGTTCATTATACATAGCCCTAAACCAAAAGGCTAAGTTTCTACAAAAGAAATGTTTGAATCCATGTTCATTCATTTTCACAGTTATGTCTGCATGGAAACAATCTCTTTTATCAGCACTGGAAATGCCACACTCCACTTTCTGCTTGGTATGGCTTTGGGAAACAGCAGGTGCTAGAGCTACCGGGAATACCGAGACTCACAGGCTAAATGACCCATCCAAGAGCACACAGGCAGTAACCACTACTTTTTAAGGAGATCCCGTATCTCCTCATTGCCACTCTCAAAGTAAAACTACAAAAACGGGCTATCATTAGAGATAATGTGAACTACAAGCGGCATCCTGGAAAATTAATTTTAGGCTTTTTTTAACAGTTAAATCTGTTTTGTTAAAATTCTGTAGAAGTGGCCAAAAACTACATTTAAACAAAACAAACATAACCGAACAGAGAATAAATAAATCATCTATGGTACTGACATCATATTGATAAAGCAAATGCTCTGGATAGCAGCCAGAATTTTGTAATGACCGCGCAGGTGCTATCTGTTGTCAGATACCTCTTTTTCTTTTCCTTTCATGTTAGTGCAAGCATGTCTTCTTAGATATGTCTAAAGCAATTTTTTTTCTACTGTGAAACACAACATTAATATCAGGGGCAAGCAGATGAAATACTAGCATTCAATTTACCAAAATATAAAAGCTTTATATTTATTAATAATTTTTTATAAATCAAGAAACGTGATTTAATAAATGACACAGTGCACAATAATGACAAACTCATGTCCCAGCATATGACAACAAAGAAAGACAGTGAATTTACTTCCTCTTGCACAGAGGACACAGCCCACTTAACTTGGAACCAGACTTTTTTCGCAGAAGAGTAACCAGTCTGAATTTAATTAAAACTAAAATGGCTCTCTGTTTGGAAAAAAATGAGACATTATAGCAACTTTTGGAGAACAGCATTAAACAGCTCACCCCCAAAAAAGCACGGCGGGAATGGCATGATACCACCTGTACAGCTTATGGAGAAAATACTCACTTTCACCAGAGCAAAAAGCACCACCATGAGGCTGAGCACCTCTGTGGGACATCGGGCAATCGTCCATCAGATGGAGCTTGTCAGACCTCACGAGAGTTATCAGCCCATTGAATAAAGAGGATAGAGAAAGGAAAACAGACATAGCCTAAAAATTAAAAAGCCCATAGCAGACATCACATGCAAAAAATAAATGTTAGGCAAGAGTGCACTAATGGCTAATTCCTACTATCTGGGGGAAAAAATAAACCAAAATTTACGTAAATTCAAGGATAGGGCCTACATAATTTATTTGAGGTGGATTGTTTATAAGCTGAATCCAAGTGGAGCTGTCCTATTTCACAAAGCTCTGATTATGCTTATCTATGACTGATTATATTGTTTGGATAATTCAATCCATAACAAGAGTCCAGTGACCCAGGGACATAACTGCACTTCTCTGCGGAGGCACAGTTGGATATTTGTTGTCATTCCTTTCCCAGTTCTTGTAGTACCCAAGTTTTCCAAGAGTAAATGTTTCCTCCATAAACTTTATGGCTGTCATGCCATCCCCCGAGGTGCTCCATGTAGGATGAGCTCTTTAATGCTTTTATACAAGAATCACTACAACATCTACATTTTTCCAAACGGAGAGCCACGTTAGCTTTCAATTCAATCCAGACAGGTTGCTCTTCTGCAGACAGTATTTAAAATGCCGGTTTCACACACACACACACACACACACACACACACACACACACACATACACACACACACCCATCCCACTGCACAATGCTGTGCAGTAACCGCACTGTATTAGAAGAAGCAAAGTTGGCAACAGGATTAGAAAGACTTGGTTTTAAAATTTTATTTGAGCATATGCCAGTGTAAAAGTCAAGACATTCTGAAAATAGTAATATTGATTCTAACACAAGTAAGAGATCGGGTCCAGGCACAACGGTTTGGAATAAGCACAGTAAGTGACCCACGGCAGAGACTTGACAGGACACAGAAGGTCGAGGAAAACATGACGCCCCACACGAGCGATTTCACCAGCCCACTAGGGAAGAGGAACTGGAAGTCAGTACCAGAAACCCACTAGATATGACGAACATTGAATATATAAGAACAAAGCAGTAAACTCTTTTCTAACTCCTATGGTATGCTATGGATTGAAGACATCTCAAGTTATTATTTTTGTGTGTGACATATATAAAATCCGTAGCAAACAAATGCCTTTAGATTATTACATGTGAATATTTGGACTGTGTGGACACTGCTTCACTACGAAAGTCAGGTTTTAATGCAAACACAGGACAAAGCCTATTCACGACATCCCTTAAAGGGGATTTCCCAGAACGAGTTTTGTTCTAAGCGTCCCCCGTACGACTGCCTTGCACAGTCTCACCACACAACTATTATACTAGAAGAATTACTGATAACAACTTCCTTTACTTTCAGTTTTGTCCTGGTTTCGAAAATAAATTACGTGGTAAGTATGTTCACAGCCCAGTATTTTCACGGCGCCTTCATTTCATACCAAAGATTGAATGCTTAAACAGCTATCTCCAGCTTGTGGACAAAGCAGGCAGAAAGTCACCTAAGAAATTGTTTCAACACAGATTATTGGGCAAAACCCCAAATATTATGTTATAAAAAGTTTGCGGAGAGAGGATTTGGGGAAGATAAAGGAGTAGGAAGTATGAGATTTGTTTTCCCACACGGACAAAAATTACGCTGGGTGAGTCTGATACAATTATGCTGGAACTCTGGAGTCTGCTGAAGGCTTACAACATCCGGAGGGAGGCTTGAACAGTAAATTGTGGTTAATCTCAATCACTGCAAGCTCTTAGCAAAGTGGCAGCTATCCACCCTCCACCCCTCAGCTCTGTGGCAGGCAGCTCTGCACATACTCGTAGAGCAGCTTGTACACAGGTTACAAAAGCCAGGGTGGGCAAAAAAGGACTCTGTGCACCAAACATTGGGGATCTGTGGTCTGATGGCTGACTGCTGCTTCAGATGGCAGAGGTGAGCATCAAGGGGCAGCAGCCATGACAGCAAACTCTTCCTGTCTGTCTAAGGTTTCCTCCAGGGGACTTAAGGGTGATATATTTACTTTCCCCCTTCATTCTTAACTTTTCCCCCCTTTGGGAGCCAGAGATGGAAGAGCAAAACACTTGAAGGCAACAGTCCATAAGGGGAAATTAAAAAGTCCCCATGTGTGCTCGGGGGTGGGAGACACAGGCTCAGCGAAGACCCAAGGACTTGGGTTTACATTTAGGCTGAACCTCAGCACAGAGACAGTAGACAGCAATCTGAAAAATAAACACAAAAAACAAACCCTGGATAAGGGAGAGGACATGATTTCTAGAGTTATCATATTATTAGATTCAAATGTCCAGTGTTCAACAACAACAAAAAATGTCGCAAGTTATACAGAGACAGAAAATTATGAAGAAAAAATAAATTCCATTCAAGGGGAAAAAATAAACCAACTGAGACTCTCCCCCGAAAAGATCAGATGGTGCATCTACTAGACAAACATTAAAAAAGAAAAACCGGCTTAAAGATGTTTTAAAAACTAAGAGAAGATGGGGAGAAAGCCAAGAAAATCATGTATGAACAAAATGGAAATGTCAATAAAGACAAAGCCCGAAGAGAGATCAGACAGGAACTTCGCAGCTGAAGGGTGCAAAGACCAGATAAAACACTCTCGAGAGGGAGGCAAAGACAGGTGTGAGCAGGCAGGAGGACCCCACCAACCTGAGAACAAAACGATGGGGACTACTGGGTCTGAGGAACAGAAACTAAAGAATTAAACAAGAGTGAACAGAGCCCAAGCGACCTGCAGGGCACCGCTGAGCAGACCAGCATAGGCTTGAGTACCCACCTTTCTGAAGGCTGAGAGTGATCACTCCCCCATTCCAGAAGAGTCCCCCACACTTAAAGCAAAGTGTTTGAATATATCTTGGAAGTGATCACTCAGATCTGAAGTCCTACCAGGCCGTATGGCAAATGATAATCTCTAAGCAAGGAGGTATCACTTCTCTACTACCACTGCGCCAGAAGTGAGTTCTTATTCCTCATGCTCTCTCTCTACACCTTATAAGCACGAGCACCAATGTTCTCTGTATCTGTCTCTATAAATGCCCCTGTCTCTCCGTCTGTCTCCCACTCACACACATTACTTGTCTTTCACCTGTCTTTGAGCACAAAGCCCACTGTTCTGCTTATGGTTGACACAGTTCCACCCAAAACCTCCAAGGAGACATGTGAGGTTACAAAGATTCTCATTTCATACTGAAAGTGTTTATAGCAGGTGATCTCAGACATGGGCCTTGGAAGGTGGGGAGAATTGGGAAGGAAATGGTGAGGCATTTTGGGCTTATAACTAAGCTGTCATCCAGCAACTGGAGGGAGGAGTTGGGGGAGGGAAAAGGAGGAAGTTGAATAAAAGAATCAAGTGCAATGAATAGTTGCAATTACAAATTAGGCAATTGGGCACGGAAACATTTGCTTTAATTTGAACATTCTACTCTGTATTCTGAATTCACCACTATGTGTGTCAATGAATCCCTATTTTTTGTTCCTCGGTTGCTTTAACAAATAATTACATTCAGCTGGAAATAAGATACGGCATGTGATACATTACATAGATGAAATCGCATCACACATCACCGTGTAAGGATAACCCTTTCTGTGTGGGTTAGCAGACATTTTAGAAAGTCTGAAAACAGAAAAATACTCCTCACCTCCTGACGAAGGAATGGATTCTGGAAATTATGGAATAATCTGTGTTGTGTTGGGTTGTGTTACGTTACATCTATAAAACCAGAACCATTTAAATATGCTTAAAATTGAATAATCTTTTGATTACAGCTTCAGTTTTAATATGATTCCTTTAAAAAATTGGGAAGAAATGGTTCACCCCCTGAGACTAGTAAAGGAAAAACTATGTGAACTAGCACTGCTAAAATAATAATCATAGCAATAATAACTCTCATACTCATAACTACAGCAAAATGTACTTCAATAGAAGGATTATTCTCAGCTAAATTGTGATACGTTGGCTACTAAAAACTATTTTCTGACATCTTAATTAAAGACTGTGAAGGAAGCCAACAACTACCCACAAAATCTTCCACCCATGAAGTCGAAAAAGACATTTTAGGCAACTGTAATCAGTAGGATAGATTTTTATTTTCTGGAGAGGCACTACTACCAAGATCTTTGATGAGCTAATTGCTCTGAAAATTCCATGGCATAACATAATAAGAAACTGTCAAAGCCACCAGCAGCAGAACTGTGGCAGCTCCTAGCCGTACTGAAATACACCTGCTAAGAAAACCTCCCAGTCACAATAACTTCTCTCATGCTGCTGGGTGTGCATGTGTGTGTGTCTGTGTGTGCTGGAAGGCTTGAGCAGACGTTTTACTTCTAGATAATGTGATCAATATAAACAATTATATCAAATAATTAGGCAAAAAGTACTACTCCATTAAAACCTGAGCTATCTGATTTTCTTACACTCTGATTAAAGTTAAGTGGAATTTAGGACATTGATTTTGGATGTGAGAAAACAAATTGTTTGGAATGTTTTGTTTTTATTTTTGCCTTTTGGGTTTTTTGTTTTGTTTGTTTCATTTTGTTTTGTTAGTTTATGCTAGCTTCTGGAAAGAGATGTCAACTTTTAAAAGATACATAAACACAACAAGTATAAGAAACACTGAGAATCATTCATTGAAATACACCTGAGTCTAACATCATTCTTTGCTATTTTGGAGTATTATTCTCAAATATTCACTGTTCCTCTCTGCTCTGATACCATTAACAACAGGGTTAACATGTCACTGGCTCAGGCCAGTTACTTAGCAGAAGTAATATGTCACTTTGGAGAAAAACTTCTGAGAGGCGGCCCCAGTGTATTCCCCAAGCTGTTTCTCTCTGATGTGCAGCAGCCTTCGAAAGAGAAAATGTTTGAGGCCCAGAGTAAGGTGATGTGGGAGCGAAGATAAAAATGACTGGTAATGGGACGCCTGGGTGGCTCAGTTGGTTAAGCAGCTGCCTTCGGCTCAGGTCATGATCCCGGCGTCCTGGGATGGAGTCCCACATCAGGCTCCTTGCTTGGCAGGGAACCTGCTTCTCCCTCTGCCTCTGCCTGCCACTCTGTCTGCCTGTGCTCACTCTCGCTTCTCTCTCTATGACAAATAAATAAATAAAATCTTAAAAAAAAAATGACTGGTAATGAACAGGTGATATAAGTGAGAAAGATTAAGATTTGAGGTCATTTGTTACAGCTGTATAACTTAGCATACCCTGATTGATAAAGACGGTGGCATCAATGAGGCACGTGGCATTCGGATAACCAGATGATCAAATGGCAGACACGTAAACGCCACTTGTAGGTTAATCCGCAACTGAAATAATGTGCCCAAAGAAGCAAACACCATTACCTTCTAGATGTTACAGAAATTCTAAGGGCAGCTGCGTGGCTCAGTCGGTTAAGCATCTGTTTCCTGCTCAAGTCATGATCCCAGGGTCCCGGGATTAGCCCCACATCAGGCTCCCTGCTCCAGGGGGAGCCTGCTTCTCCCTTTCTTTCTCCTTCTCCCCTGCTTGTTCTCTCTCTGTGTCAAATAAATAAATAAAATATTTTTAAAAATCTAGTGTCTCATTCTGAAATAATGCATGCTGCTATTTAATATTTATATAGACTATATGATAAAATAACTATAAACCTTTATAAATGTAATATCCCTAGGGTACCTGGGTGGTTCAGTGGCTTAAGCATCTGACTCTTGATCTCAGCTCAAATCTTAATCTCAGGGTCATGAGCTCAAGCCCCACAGTGGGCTTCATGCTGGGCATGGAGCCTACTTAAAACAAAAAAAGATGTAATATTCCCAAAACTTAGAACAGTAAAAATGTAAATTATTTCAGGTTTAAATCTTAGAATTATCACAGCACTTAATAACTAAGGAAAAGTTGAGATAAACATAGGACACTGATAAATGTCTTCTATAGAGAAAACGTTTTATAACAGATGTTCCCTGAGCCTGCAAATTAAATGAAATATAGCCACGACTAGCCACATTTATAATAAAATTTTAAGAAAGCAAGAGTATCCCACATTTTAATTGTAAATTGTAATTTCCCACAGAGTTAGCATGTACCATTCACTGAATAAATATTGAACAAAGCATTGTTAATGATCTGTGCCTAAATATATGATCCCTGACAAAAAATAATTATTTCTATTCCCATAGATCCCTTTCAAGCAACAGAATGTTCTCCCTATGCATGCATAGTACCTTAACAAAAATATTTTGTGTTTTGCATATATTTTTAACTCATAGTATCATTACAGAAACTATTGATCATTAGTATTTGCTTTTATATATCTATATTAATACATGGATCTTCACCATAGATATAAACATGGATTTAGAGATTCATATATATGTGTGTGTGTGTGTGTGTGTGTGTATTTACACACACACACACACACATATGCAGAAATGCTACTATGTAAGCTTGAGTTAATGTGCACAGGGTCTGGTTTGGATATTGTCCAACAAGATACAATTTTTAGTACTCAAAAACCTCATGGCAAGCACCCCACAAGGGCATAGTATTAAAATAACAGTACAAGCATTTTGAGATTTATTTAACTCAAATACTAAGGGTTGATTAACCACTTCCTAGAAAAGGACACCTTGTTCCTTAAGTTAGTTACAGAAAACCTACTTGATTTCCACCACTAGGAACCACGTCAACCTGCCCAAGGGAGAGACGGGTCCTACTGTCTGCAAACATCTCCAAGTCTGTGTCCACTTTGCCTCAGTGATTTAGATGATGAACAAGCTTGTGTCTTAGCACACCTGCAGTGCTTAGCTACAGCTTTTCCCCGATGAGTCTCTGACCATGGCAACATGCTTCAGCTAAATGGCCGTGGCCTGCATAATTGGTCTTTTCAGCCACCTTATTATCCACAGACCGATTAACAAATTAGGTCAAAATGTATTTTGAATATTTAATCATTACAATACCTGAAACTTCTCTACTAGCTTTAGCCTATGCTACCAGGTACAGAATGTGTGTATTTGCAAAAGGGGTGTCAAAAAACCACTTATTAGCATAAACACTGTGACAACATTCGGGTTCATGGCATTACATGATCTCAAACTTGCATGCTGCTCATGAGTTGTAGGTAGTGTCTAGCATAGTGCCAGGGAGAGTGCTGAAAAATGCCATGTTATGCTTAATTTTTTTAAGCTGACCACCCATGAATTAGTTCAGGAGGATTTTATAAGAAAAATACCAGTATAATGAATACTTGCAATCATGAATCCAACTATTTTTATAAAGTTTAATAGAATAAAAAAAAAAGACTGAAGAAAAAAAGTAGATGCTGCAGGCAAGAAAGCTGAACTTTGAAAATTTGTCAAGTAATGTGTTCAAAAGAGGTAGAAAAGGTCATTCAGATGCAAAATCAGACTATAAGCATCAGTGGCAAGTTGCAAATTAGAAAGCTTTGGTGAGGTGGAAAGAAAACTTAGATAGCTTTGGTGAGGTGGAAGACCAAGCTAGTGTGGTTTCAGAAGGGGAGCCAAAGTAGCCGTGGTTAAGACCAGGGTGGAAAAGGTGAATATGATGTAAAATGTATGCCTTTTGTAAATTCACATTTCTGTAAGGAACGGGGCTGCAATTCATAATGCATTCATTGCAAAAAACACGGGAGCTTGGAATGGGGAAAAGAAGACAACTGCTTGCAAATTTTGCAAGGCCAATGGCTTTTTCCATTCGCATGGAGTCACAATTCTCAAGATGCCCTCGAGGGATCTTTAAATAATCTAATTCTCAACAGTGCTTTCACTTAAAAGCAATTTTTGGTCAGAAATTTAGTGGATTTGTTAGCCACAGTAGACTACAAGAATCTGTTTAGTCCCCTATGGTGAGTAAAAGAAGATGTCTGCGTGTGTCCACGCGCGTCCACAGATATATACGTATGCATGCGTGTGTTCCTGTAAAAGATCAATGAATCCTCCTTTCAACTGTCATTGAATTGAAAACAATAATATGAAAATATATGGGGAAAATAAAGCTTGGTAACAGAATAATTTCCTAAAATGTGTGCTATATTAGAAAATAATAAACATGCCCTTTGGTCACAGAAATTTTCAGAGTAACTGATGCCCATGTGTACCTGCGAAGTAATAGAGAAGTTCTGGTCCCAGACAGGTAGATGTCTGAAATGTCCGAATTTCTTAGCTTTTAGGCATTACACATTAAATGAAAGCTATAATCAGGATCTTGGAACAATTTTTATTTCTTTTCGGTGATTATTTTATAAATAGATCTACTGGAAAACTTAAGTGATAAATCCAACAGCCCTAGTTCCTGTAGTTAACAAGTGGCTAACAATTAAACGTCTGTGTCCCTTTCTAGAAACTCTTCCTTCTGTCCACTGCCACACTCTCTTTTAAGGGGTCAGCAATATCAACATGAGGGATACCAAGGGATAGAATGATATCAGAAACACGCAGCTTAAAATGTTTAAAGTGGGGGCGCCTGGGTGGCTCAGTGGGTTAAGCCGCTGCCTTCGGCTCAGGTCATGATCTCAGGGTCCTGGGATCGAGTCCCGCATCGGGCTCTCTGCTCAGCAGGGAGCCTGCTCCCACCTCTCTCTCCACCTGCCTCTCTCTCTACTTGTGATCTCTCTCTGTCAAATAAATAAATAAAATCTTTAAAAAAAAAAATGTTTAAACTGATTATTGTCCTGCCCTCAAGATGCTTAAAGTTGAGTGAGAATAAAAGGTTTACTGATGGATTAATCCTACAGATACCCCAATGCTGCTGCACAGTCTTAGGAAAAGGGCAAGATGGGGATCATAAGAGTAAGGCAGATGGGGAGGCCTCCTGGGCCCGAATGCTTACCCAAGGGTATGATGCAGAATTCCTTCAGGCTTGTCAGTCTCTTGCTATGCAAAACCCAGACTAATTTGCTGCTACACTGGTATAGTCTTTGGGAAGTACCAGATGATACTCTCAGACATATGATGAGGGCAGAGAGTACTTGTACTTGGGGGATACAAAATGCATGGTGTCTTTCCTAGAAACTAGGAAGGAAACTACTTGGAGAAATTTATGTTTTTATCAGAAAATATAAGTTTCAAAGAATTCCTGATAAAAAAAAAAAGGTAGAATTTTTTACGGCAGTGATGGGATGTGGTTTCCTGTTGTTTTGAAATAAAAGTTTAACAAAAGCAGAAACCACTTGTGAATCATCTTTGCTCCCTGTCAGCAGCACACTTAGCTGCTTTTCCAAGGGCAAAATCTTGACAGAAGCCATGCTAAGCAAGATGGCAATACCCATCCCCTCTTTCCTGAGAGCCACAGGCCCTTTCAAAACCAGTGCGAAAAAACAACCCAATGTTAGGAAAGGTCAAAAGCCAGGATGAAGAGACTTTCTGATTAAAAACCTTTCCTGAAAACAGCAGGCCCTCTCCCTGTCCTCTAATTCAAACACAAAGGCATTTAGCCCATGCTAGTTTCCTGGTTAATTTTTCAAGAATGTGGGTTGCTTAGGGATCAGAATACTGTATGAACTTCAAAAGATTTGAAAGGCTCTGCCTGGACCCACACGGTTCAGATTGGGTCCCCCTGCGAGTGTGGTGCTCATTCTTTTCTTTTAATTTTTGCTTTTCTCCCTTCTTCAGATTTCTTTCTGACATCCTTTACAGTTTTAAAAGACTCATTTTTTAAACTACATTATTTAAGACAATGAATTTCTACAAAGCCTTGGAGGAGAGCTGAGTTTTTTCCAGAGATGCAAGCAATATAATATATATTTTTTTAAATCAGTAGCATTGATAGAGAAACCTCTAAATTTTTAAAAGCTTAATTTTTATCCAAGATACTTTGGTGCAGAAAACCTCAGAAGATCAAGTTTTCTTTGTATATTTCTATTACTTCCTGATTTCAGCCAGACCTGAAATATCACAAAACAGCATGACTTGGATTTTTTTTTTTTTTTAGATGACACAGAAGTTTCCAAGTTTGAATGTGGATGGAAACTCAGATTTCTTATTTATACAATGTAGGAAGCAAAGAAGAAAAAAGTAAGTGAACTATATTTATAAGTATAGACAGTATCTACAGACTCATGCCCCAGCCCTCATATTTGCAAGCCCCAGGGATATAAGGAGGCCCACGTACCATACACACAAACAGTGTAAGATAGAACTGAAGAAACAATCTGGGAGTTCCTTAAAATGTTCAACATGTCATTACCACACAAGCCAGCAATTCCACTCCTCAGTATCTACCCACAAGAATGAGAAACATGGACCCACACAGATTACCGCATACCAATGTTCACAGCAACATTGTCTGTAATAGGCAAAAGGTGGAAAAAGCCCAAGTATCCACTGAAGGATGAATGGATAAACACAATGTGGTGTCTACATACAATGAGATATTATTCAGCCAAATAAGAAAGGAAATTCTAACACACACTACAGCAGGGAGGAATCTTGAAAACACTGTGCTAAGTGGAAGAAGCCAAATACAAGAGGTACCTAGAATAGGAAAATTCTTTTTTTGTGTGCGAAATATATCTTCTTTATCTTTTTTTTTTTTTTTTTTTTTTTTTTTGCTTTAACATGTAATGTATTATTTGCCCCAGGGGTACAGGTCTGTGAACCATCAGTCATACACATATCACAGCACGCATGATAGCACATACCCTCCCCAGTGTCCATAACCCAGCCATCCTATCCATACCTCCCCAACTCCCAGCAACCCTCAGTTTGTTTCATGAGATTAAGAGTAGCTTATTGTTTGTCTCCCTCCTGATCCCGTCTTGTTTCATTCTCCTAACCCCCATGACTCCACACCCTACCTCTAAAGTTCTTCATATCAGGGAGATCATATGATAATTGTCTTTCTCTGATAGACTTTTTGCACTTAGTATAATGCCCTCTAGTTCCATCCATATCATTGCAAATGGCAAGATTTTGGGGGGTTTTTGATGGCTGCATAGTATTCCATGGTGTATATATATACGTATTCTTTATCCATTCATCTGTTGATGGACATGTAGGTTCTTTCCATAGTTTGGCTATTGTGGACATTGCTGCTATAAATATTCAGGTGGAACATGGCAGGGCTGTCCATTATCACCACTGCTATTCAACACAGTACTAGAAGTCCTACCTCAGAAATCAGACAACAAAAAGAAATTAAAGGCATCCAAATCAGCAAAGAAGACATCAAACCCTCACTCTTTGCAGATGATATGATACTTTATGTGGAAAGCCCAAAAGATTCCACTCCAAAACTGCTAGAATTCATACAGGAATTCAGTGAATTGTCAGGATATAAAATCAATGTGCAGAAATCAGTTGCATTTCCACACACCAACAGCAAGACAGAAGAAAGGGAAATTAAGGAGTTGATCCCATTTATAACTGCACCTAAAACTATAAGATACCTAGGACTAAACCTAACTGAAGAGGCAAATAATCTGTACTCAGAAAACTCTAAAGTACTCATGAAAGAAACTGAGGAAGACACAAATAAATGGAAAAATGTTCCATGCACATGGGTTGGAAGAAGAAATATTGTGAAAATGTCTATGCTACCTAAAGCAATCTACATATTTAATGCAATCCCTATCAAAATGCCATCCATTTTTTTCAAAGAAATGAAACAAATAATCCTAAAATTTGTGTGGAACCAGAAAAGACCTCAAATAGCTAGAGGAATATTGAAAAAGAAAGCCAAAGTTGGTGGCATCACAATTCCGGACTTCAAGCTCTATTATAAAGCTGTCATCATCAAGACAGTAAGGTAGTGGCACAAAAACAGACACACAGATCAATGGAACAGAATAGAGAGCCCAGAAATAGACCCTCAACTCTATGGTCAACTAAAATCTTCTACAAAACAATAAAGAATGTCCAGTGGAAAAAAGACAGTCTCTTCAACAAATGGTGTTGGGAAAATTGGACAGCCATGTGCAGAAGAATGAAACTGGACCATTTCCTCACACCACACACAAAAATAGACTCAAAATGGATGAAAGACCTCAATTGTGAGACAGGAATCCATCAAAATCCTTGAGGAGAACACAGGCAGCAATCTCTTTGGCCTCAGCTGCAACAACTTCTTCCTAGAAACATCGCCAAAAGCAAGGGAAGCAAGGGCAAAAATGAACTATTGGGGGGCACCTGGGTGGCTCAGTGGGTTGGGCCCCTGCCTTCGGCTCAGGTCATGATCTCAGGGTCCTGGGATCGAGTCCCACATCGGGCTCTCTGCTCAGCAAGAAGCCTGCTTCCCTCTCTCTCCCTCTCTGCCTGCCTCTCCGTCTACTTGTGATCTCTCTCTGTCAAATAAATAAATAAAATCTTAAAAAAAAAATGAACTATTGGGACTTCATCAAGATCAAAAGCTTTTGCACAGCAAAGGAAACAGTCAACAAAATCAAAAGACAACTGACAGAATGGGAGCAGAATAGGAAAATTCTTAAGGACATAAAGAATAGATAAGTTAGCAGGGACTGAGGTCGGAGAAGGTAGGGAGCTAGTGTTTCATGGGTAAAGAATTTTTATTTGGGATGATAAAGAAGTTCTGGCAAAGATAGTGGTGATGGTTGTACAACAGTGTGAAAGTACTTAATGTCACAGAGTGATACACCTAACAAAAATTAAAGGGGTCCATTTTAGGTATATTTGGTTTGTATTTATGTATTACGAGTGTTTTACCACATAAAAATACATTATTAAGAAAACAAAGAAATAATCTGTTAAACAAGTTATATCATGTTCCCTTATCTTGATAAATAGACTTTAAGTCTAATTTGAATATAGGCTGGGTAGAATTCTCTGCCTCCCTCCCATCTGGAACATGGTGGTCTTGTCAAGGCAGCCTCCTTGCAACTTGACCCCATCATTGAGCAGCCTCCTTATCCCCTTGAAGGCATGCCCTGGTGATGGTGTGGTCCCACCTCAAGAAGAGGAATCCACACAACAGGACTGCTTGCTCTCGAAAATCCGCTCCCGACCGTGAGCAGGACGTTCCGGGAGCATCATACGGAAGCCGGCCCAGGCTGACTGTGGGCATGTTCCCTCGGCCCACGGGATATTCTGAATCCCTGCTCCATGGGAGACGGAGGAAACACTGCACACGGGTAGGCAGAGCAGGGCCTTATGTGATTCAGAAGTCTTTTGTTTGGCCTCACCCGTCTCACTTCACCACGGACCCATCTGACCTAGAACAGATACAGAAAAAGTCTCTGGGCTTACACTAGCGTGTCCTATCTTCTCTATTTTAGGAAACAGCTGTGGTGTTAATCCATGTAGAATTATCGCTTCTAGCCTCCTGCATCCCACCACCTTCTGACTCCCAGATTTGTTTAAGCACTCTTTGTGGATGCTGCCCTGTTGTTTGTCCAGTGCTGACACACTTCTGCACAGACAATCAGCCCACAGACTGTACCTTGGGGTCCCGGGGCGCACTACTGACTTTGTTTGACAGCTACCGCACTCTTAATTTGCATACCCCTTTTCTCTAATTAAATTCTTCTGCCAATAAGTAATGAAAACCCTAATCATCTGACTTAAAAAAAATGTGATAGTGATTTTTTTTTAAGATTTTATTTATTTATTTGACAGACAGAGATCACAAGTAGGCAGAGAGGCAGGCAGAGAGAGAGGAAGGGAAGCAGGCTCCCTACTGAGCAGAGAGCCCGATGCGGGACTCGATCCCAGGACCCTGAGATCATGACCTGAGCTGAAGGCAGCGGCTTAACCCACTGAGCCACCCAGGCGCCCGCGATAGTGATTTAGAATGAAAAAAGAATCAGAGCCTTCTCCTCTCCTAGTGAAAAGAAGCCAAAGCCATCCCTCTCAGCATGCTGAAGGCCACCCCCTCCCCCTGCCATCTCTCCCAGCTACAGGAACATGTCCATAATGACTCCGTCACTTCCCTGAAGATGTACCCGATGGAGGAAGAGAATTTAGGTACCTTATTTTATTATCTTCTTCGGATCTTGTACACATATGCAGTAGTTCTTCCTTTTGTAAACAGATTCGGTTGTTTTCATATTCACAAGACTCAGGAATACTGCCCATATGATCAGAAATTCAAAAGATGCTTTTTGGTTCCCTTTATGAAACCATATATTGTCCCAACGTGTTTTGTTTTTTGTTTTTTTTCCTTTTGCCAAACAGACATTCACATTTCCTTATTAAGCTATGGATTTGATTTCTGTGGTTTCTCATTGATTCATTTATATGTATCTATAGAAGTCATCAAATTACTCTTTAAAAAAAAGTCATCAAATTAAACCAACACTACAGAAACACAGACTCATAAGCTATTACAGGCAAAAGACATCTATTGATGCCAAAATTAGTGGGCAAATGTATGGAACACAGGAAATTTCCAAAGGCTCAAAATACCTCTCCAGAAGATAACTTATCAACTACAAAGTTAAAAATAGTTGCATATTTTTTGTCATCACTGTGGTCTCTGGGGTACTGAGATGTAAACAAGGCAGACACCATCAAATCTAAGGAATTCAGGTTTATATGTCATGCATCCCTTGAGACCAGGAGAGGAGAAAACCACAATGTCACCTCCTCAGTTGTTTTGCAAAAATGCAGCCAAATCATGTGAAAACATCAGAAAAACCCACAGTGAGGGGGCATTCTACAAAATAATTGACCAGGGATCTTCTAAAGTTTTCCAGGTGACAAAAGGCAAGAGTAAGATGGGTACAGATGGGAAAACATAGAGGGACATACTGAATGATGGCGTTGAGAAGCCTGGAGCTGGAAAAACATTAGTGGCCAAACTAGGAAAAACTGTAATAAGGTCTGTAAATTAGTCAGTAGTACTGTTGACTAAAATAGTAATAAGAATAAATGTTAATTTCCAGATTTCACCAAATACACTATTGTTACAGATGTTGCTAACATCAAGTAAAGTTCAGAAAAGAATATATGGGAAATCTCTACTTCTACTTTTCCATAAGTCTAAACTTATTAGAAATCAAAGCTTACACACAAAAACAGAGCAGCTTCAGCCCACCCTTTCGGTCCCTTGTCCCTGTTGCATCTGTGTGGAACGCAGGCTCACCGTTGTGAGTGTAGCAGATAAAGCAACGGGACAAGCCGGGACGGCAGTCCAAGACACGCAGAGTCCCTGACCCCAGCTGACCTTCAGCCACTGTGTCGGCCCACTCTGCCTGCCTGTTGCCAATGCTTTGTCATGTGGGGAAAGTGACACATATCAGATTAAGCCATTGAAAAAATAAGATAATAATTCTGATTATTTAACTGCCCCTGATTCTCTGGGAATTTCGTTTGCATAATACAATGACTGCTCTCCATGGTTACAGCAGTCTACGAGTGCTGCATACTATGCTGTGACAATCTGGATTGTGCAGTAAGGCTGTCTGCACACTGTGGAGGTCACTGAATGGGAAGTCTTCAACATATATCAAGTCCATAGTAAAACAACATTAACTGCACTGATCCTACTATCTGTTCTTATCGTACATGTGTAAAACAGGTAACATTTTAGAAAATATGCTACATGCTTCGTCTTATTTAATAGCCTAATGATTCTCCTAGTTTGCTACTGTCTTTTGTGAAGGAAACGGATGTTCAGAGAGGCTGTATTACTCATTATTCATGTAGGCCCTGTGGTGGTTTCAAATATACCCAAATGGTCTTTGTCACTCTTCATGTCCGATGATGAGACCTAATTCTCCTGCCCTAGAGTGTAGCTGACCTCAGTCACTTGTTTCCAATTAATGGAATATGCAGGAATGATGATTTGTGACTTCTAAGACTAGGTCATAATGGGGGTTGTAGTTTCTCTCTTGCTGTCTCTTCTTTGGAAAACTCAGTCTCAGGGAAGCCAGCTGCCAGGTGCACAGACAGTCAAGCTGCCCTGAGGAGCAGATTCCTCCGACCAACAGCTTGTAAATGAGGTATTTGGGAAACCGATGTTCTAACCCAAACCTTCATATGGTGACGGCCCCAGCTGCCAGCTCAACTGGCATCTCACGAAAGATTCCAAAACAGAACCATGCAACTAAGCCACTCCCAAATTCCTGACCCATAGAGTCTGTAAGAGATAACATGCATTTGCTCTCTTAAGACACTAAGTTTTGGGATAGTTTGTTATGCAGCAATTGTTAACTAATGTAACTACTAATGCTAAGGGCTAGATTTAAACTTAACCAGCTCCTCTGATCTCAGATTCAGCGTTCTCTTTACTCTGTCACAGTTGTCTTCTTCCTGACAAAGTATAAGCCAGCCCATTACTTTGCTGTGATCATGAATAACTCAGATATAAAAGTCCCTCTGTAATCATTGCTCTCAGTAAGAGCAGGAAGCTGCCACTGTACAGATGTCCTCCGTCACTGCCTCGGAGCTCAGGCTCCCAGCACGACATAACACTTCATGGTTAATAGGGAGAAGGGGTAGAGAAAGTCCCTTCTGCTGTGGAATCCATGAAATATTCATGGAATAAATCATGACAAATATTAAGGATATACTTTATCTATATGATGCATAAAGAAGAAAACTTGGTCCCTCATTGGGTTTATAACTGCAAGAGTTTGGTCACTTGAGGATGGGCAACTGAATCAGTTTGCTAAATCCAGTCAGCTAGTCTATCGGTAAAGAATTTCTGGATCTTACATTATTTGTGCATGTTTATATGATTTCTTTGTAGGTCCAGACACAAAACCATGAGGATTGAGTAGAGTAACAATGCATACAACAGAGTAAGTTATGTACATATGAAAATTACGAAAATTACTAATCACTAAATTACACTTCTTTATTTTAATGTAGTTTCTCCCCCCGCCCCCACCCACACACAAATATTTTTGCCCCCTGCACCCATTTTGATTATCCTTCCCTCCCACATGCTAAAATGGACGTAAAGGCAGCAAAGTGTCCTGTGTAGCCTTAAGGGAGAAGGGAGAAGAAGAGAGAGGTGCATGGCTAACAGGCTTTCAAGATCTGCCCCATGTGTTCTCAGCTTGAAGTCAGACATTCTTATGGTCCCATGGCATGTGAGACTTAGCACAGATTCTGTGTGGAAATACATGTGTTCTAATCATGGGGCTTACATGCAAATGGGCCATTCTTTTCAACAGAACTTGACGTTTCAGGCCACATGGAAGAGAAATACCAATGTCAGGATGAAGAGTGGCCTGCCACCATCCCACCCTCTCAGAGCTGCCCTCTGTCCTCCTTATGTGAACTCAGCAAAGGCGCTAATCACTCTAGTATGCAGATGTGCGTGCCTGAGGGTCCTCAGTTAAATGTGGCCAACAACTCCTCTTTTGCAAATGTGTCTTCCACTGGTCCCCCACTGTGCTTCTACTCTTAGAGCAGGAATAGCTCAGAACTTAACAGGAAATTTCTTCCTGGTGTTCAAAGAACTTCATACTGGGCTTCATACAGAAAAAAAAAAAAAAAAAAAAGGAAAGAGAATTCCCATAACTGTTTAAATGAACAGTCACCTCCAAATTGCTGACATCCATTTTTGTAGATTCTCAATTGTCTTTAGAACTGTAATAATTATCATTTATATTTGCTCATTATCTGCCTCTGTCAATTTCCTATTATACAGAAATAAACAATTAAGACCTCAAGGACAAACATTAATAAAACATACATGAGTAGGAAAGCAATAAGAAATTTTAGAAGGCAGGATGTGAGAACTTCCAGTTTGGGCTCTGACAGGTGAAGCCTTGGGCTTTCTCACTCCTGTGCTAACAAGAAAAATCAGTGAATTTTCCTGGATGTATCAAGAACTGGGGTTACAGAATAAAATGCAACCTCATCCAGACAGACACAGTCAAGATCTTTCTACCTGGAATAATAAGTGAGCACAGCCAGGGATTGTATACATATTGATGAAAGGACAGGAGAACTAGCAACTGTTCATGACGAAAGATGGAGTGTGAGCATTGAGCAAATAGGTCGATACTTAAAAAGCCCATTGCCTTCCTACTTATGAAAGATGAATACTGAAACTTGAATACTGAGTACTTGAATACTGAAACTTGAAATTAAACAAGCCCCACCATTTAAAATAGCATGCAATAAATGAAATATTTAGATATAAATCTAACAAAGTATGTACACAATTTGTATGTGGAATAATTTGTATGTTCATTAGATATTGATGAAAAAAATCAAGGAAGATCTGAGTAAATGGACCTATAGTCCATGTCCATAGATTAGAAGAATCCACAATTGTAAGATGTCAATTCTTTTCAGTTTGATCTAGACATTCATAGTGATGCCAATAAAAATCCTGGTAAGCTATCTTTCAGATATCAATAAATCACTTCTAAAGTTTATATGAATGGCGAAAGATCTAGGTTAAATAGTACAATATACAAGAAGAAGAGGAAGAAAAGGAGGAGGAGGAGGAGGAAGAAGACAGTCAAAGGACTCATACTCTCCAATTTCAAGCTTTACTATGAAGCTAGCATAACCAAGACCATGCAGTATTGACCACAGAACAAACACTTAGATCAGTGGAACAGAGAACCCAGCTATCGATACATTCTAATGTAATCAAGCTGTCATTGACAAATGGGTAAAGATGACTGAGCAAAGAAAGGATAGAGTTTTCAACAAATGATAACAGTTGTTTAGACTCCCATGTGCCAAAACAAAGCAAACAAACTAACAACAAAATAAACTTAGACCTTACCCAAAAATGAACTCAAAGTGGATCAAAACATATGTAAGATACAAACTATCAAACCTCTAGAAAAAACACTAAAGATCATCAGCATGACCGTGGATTTACTGATGAGTGTTCAATACAATACCACTAGCGCAGTCAACAACAAAATTATGTTGGACCCTATTAATATTAAAAACTTACACTCTGAGAAAGATACTGTTAGGAGAATAAAGACAAGCCACAGACTGGGAGAAAACATTTGCAAAACAGTATCTAATACAACATTTGTATAGGGACACCTGGGTGGCTCAGTTGGGTTAACATCCAACTCTTGATCTCAGCTCAGGTCTTGATCTCAGGGTCATGAGTTCAAATTCTGCAGTGGGTTCCACACTGGGCATGGAGACTTACTTTAAAAAGAAAAAAAAAAAAAAAGAGTTGTATACAAAATATGCAAAGGACGTTTAAGACAACACAACTTTAAAGAATGGGCCTAAATTCTGAATAGACACCTCACCAAAATAAATGCACAAATTGTAAATAAGCATACAAAAATCCATTGTTTGTCATCAGAAAATGAAAAGTAAGACAATGAAATAATCACTACACATTAAATGTCTAAAACAGAAAAACAATATTAGTTCCTGACAAGGATGTGTAGTAATAGGAGCTCTCATTCACCACTGATGAGAGTTCAAAAAGATACACCTGCCTTGGAAGACAGTTTGGCAGTTCCTTATAAAGCAAAACATAGCCTTACCATACATTCCAGCAACAATGTTACTAGGTATTTAAACAACGTATCTGAAAACTCATGTCCACACAAAACCCAGCAAACAAGTACTTACAGCAGCTTTGTTCATCGTTGTGGTACATCCATGCAATGTTAATTATCCAGTGAGAAAACAGAAAGAGCTATCGCACATGCACAGATATGGATGAATATTAAGTTAATATTACCAAATAGAAGAAACCAGTTTGAAAAGGCTACATACTGTATGATCCCATTTTTATGAAATTATGGATGGACAAAAATAGAGATGATAACAGATCAGTGGTTCCAAAGGGTTCCATGGAAAGGGGAGAGCACATGGGATTGGGGCAGGAAGAGAGAAACTATTCTGTATGACGCTGTAATGGTAGATTTACGACATTAGGCATTTGTCTCAAACTTGGAGAAAGGGCTGAGACCGGTGATATGTAAAATGAGCCTGGAACATGTTGAAGTGTCAGAAAGTAAGAAATAGCACCCCCAAATCCACAATAATATCAAAAGGACATAGCGGCCAACTAAAAGTGCCTAATGGCCGAAGCTGGAACAATCTGAGCAAAAATTAATAATTAAAGTAGGATTGGATTATTCCCAAAGTTTAAAATAAATATCCATGAATCCACATTAATGTAAGTAAATAACTGAATAAGTAAATAACTTGGAGAGAAAGGATAAATCTCTCATTAAGATGAAAACCAAGTAACTTACGTTAATACTTCATTCTCAGGAATATGGAGCACAATTCTCTACTCTTTAATTGTGGGTGCTTGTAGTGACTTCCTTCCAAAAAAATGCAAAATGGAAATGAAAAAGAGTAACAGTGAAAACACATGACAAACCTTACCTTAAACAGGTGAATAATTAACATTGGTAGCTGTAAGCCATGTTGGTAATGTGCACCTGTGATATGACCTCATGAAAATGGTTCTTTGCCTCTATGATCTTCCTTCCCAGAACTTCTAAGCCTAATCTCACAGTGACAAAAATGTACAAAAAATAATCTCCAATGAGGGACATTTTACAAAATACCTGACCAATACTCATGAAAACTGTGGGTCACAAAAAAAAAAAAAAAAAAAAAAAAAAAGAAAGAAAGAAAGAAAATTTTCAGGAACTGTCATGGCCAAGAGGAGTCTAACAACACAAGAGGATTAAAAGTCCTGTGGCATCCTGAGTGGAATTCTGGAACAACAGTAGCAACAAAAAATATTAGGTAAATTTTAAAGAAATCTGAATCAAATATGGACTTTAGTTAAAAGTTAAAAGAACCTATCAACATAGGTTCTTTAATTAGAGTAAGTGTACCATAGTAATGTAGGATGTTAATAATACAAGAAGCTAGGCTAGGGTGTAAGAGCTTTCTGTACTCTCGGGATCTTTCTATAAATTTATAACTACTCAAAACATAAATGTTTATTCTCACAAAATAAAAATAAAATGTGGTTTATCTGGGAAAGAGGAAAATTATGAAGAAAAGGAACAAAAAAAAGTGATTTTCAGTCACCTTTTGTCCTTATTCTGCTCATACGGAAACAGTTAAAGATATTCAGTCAGAGTTTATAAGAAATACTGAGGCATAACAAATTATCTACATGGACCAAAAGATTCTGGTTTGTTTGCAGCAGCATATTGAGTAAAAAGGGACAATTCAGCTTCATAATAAATATTTTTGGTTTTGTTGTCTCAGGTATTATAAGGTTTAGAGAGTTGGCCCTTCATATTGTGTTATCACAAAAAAGGAAATAATATAGTGACTTTTGAATGGAGTATCATAGCTTCAGATAATAGAGTGGCAAGATAGGAAAAGTGAGGGAAGTTAGAATCTTCCAGCCCATTAGTAGTGCAGAATCTGTTAAAAAAAAAAAAAAATCAACTGAGTAAATGTTAAGGAAATTTCCAAGATTTAATGTAAATGTTAAGGATCTTAACTGGTTTTATTCAATGATTCATGAGTCAGGCAGCATCCTATCTAGCAAATAAAAAGGAGCTCTGAAGAGTTATACAGAATGAAGGACTTCCATGGGGCGGAGACGGGGGGAAGGAATGGGATGAGAGAGGTGGTCTGGCAATGATCTGATTGCATGTGGCAAGGTCACCTTTCTTCAGGAGATGGATGGGGTCTATCAGGCAGATCCCCTGCTGGGCTGATCAGGTAATTCCAGACTGACCCATGTAAGATTCCATTCCTGGGGAGGCGGGACTATAGTTAAGCTAGAAATTAAGTCTCCATTTGGGTGACATGAAGTTTAGTACAAATGGCTTCATTTGGGACCCACTGTCTCTTTTTTTAACATTACTAAATCATTACAGTTCACATTTCTCTATGAGAATGGCATATGGCAATCTTTATACAAGCACGTGTCCAACTACTGGAATGAAAAGATCTGCACCCCAGGATGGCTACAATCCATAAAGCTATTCTCTTCCAAGAATGCAGAAAGACATAAGGGATGCTTAAGGATTCAGTAATAGGTTTCAAAAGCTGTCCTTGCAGCTAGTAAATTCTGTTATAAATAAAACTGAAAGATAATAAGGGCCTACAAAAAAGCAATGACTGCGAAAGTAATGGAACTTCCCTTCCCTTTAAAAGAAGTGTCTTTCTAGAGAGGGTTGGGCTGGAAAATAAGGTCAGAATATGCTTATTTTAACTTATTACCTCCTCTTATTTTAACAAATGAGAATAGCCTTTATTCTAGGCAGCCTTCAGAAAAGAAAATATTTTTCTCTCTCTTGTCAAGTTGCAGTTTCAGAATTCAAAAAAATAAGAGTTGCCTATGCTGTTCAAAAATAAGAAGCATTTCTTTTGTTACTGAAAAATGCTTACTTCACAGCTCTGAATTGGTATTTGTCCTCAAGGGACAATCTTTCTAAGGGTCTGACTCTGTCCCAGAAGGAAACCACTACATTTGTTTCATGGAACTTTTCAAAATGGTGATTTGCAATGCTATATTCCTAACAATTAAGACAAAACTAACTTCTCACAGGTCACAGAGACAGGGAGCTGGTGGCATACCTCCTCCCCCCCAAATGTCTGGTGTGGCCACCTCACTCTGAGGTAAACAAGTCCCCCACGCTAGGTGTGGCAGACACTTGGCCATTGGCAGGTGCACCTTCTCTTTCCTTTCCTGTTGCCTTGTCTCTGTTGTAGAGACCATGGAAACTAAAAGTTGATTCTCCCTCCTCCTGGGGAAAGCCAAAGTCTACTGAGGCCACTTCCACTCTGTCTTGTTTTCCTGCCCAGGGGGTGCCACCCCCATTATGGGAAATTACAAGGGATCTACTTTCTTGCTGTCATGACCTTGCCTACCCATCCCTGCATTTTCTGTTGCACAAGATAAATGAATACTCTGTTTTTAATCCACCACACCAATTTCCGGTTACCAAGAAACATATCTTGGTATCATATCTTGACCTAACTGATATGATAGTAAGGTGACTGTAAAAGTCAGTGATATTTCTCAAGTGGTTAACCCTGTATAGGCCCAAAAGAAGAACTTCTGAGATAGTGAAGGAAATATGAATGACAGGTGACATTGAAATGCTCAAAGAGTACTCAAGAATTATTTGAATGCATTCTTCAGTAATTCTCAAAAAACATCTGTATGAAAGGTGATATTATCATTCCCAGGATCTTACTGAGAAGGCTGAGTTTAAAAGACATTTCAGGGGCACATGGGTGGCACGGTGGGTTGAGCATCTGACTCTTGGTTTTGGCTCAGGTCATGATCTCAGGGTGGTAAGATCCAACCTCACTTCTGGTTCCTTGCTCAGCAGAGAGTCTGCTGAAGATTCTCTCTGTCTCCCTCTCCCTTTGCCCTTTCCCCACCTAGCACTCACTTGCTCTCTAAATCAATCGGTCTTTTAAAAAATAAAAGATGGGGTGCCTGGGTGGTTCAGTGGGTTAAAGTCTCTGCCTTCGGCTCAGGTCATGATCTCAGGGTCCTGTGATCAAGCCCCGCATCGGGCTCTCTGCTCAGCAGGGAGCCTGCTTCCAGCCCCCCCTCTGCCTGCATCTCTGCCTACTTGTGATCTTTGTCTCTGTCAAATAAATAAATAAAATCTTTTAAAAAAATAAAAATAAAAATAAAAGACATTTCAGTAATCTGTAAATATAGAACCATGCTCTTACTGCTGGGGAACTACACTCTATGCTCTAGAAATAAAAGGAGATGTAGAATGAACGAATGTCGCCCTACCCTCCTGACACTTCCGATGCTATGTTAAAGAAAACACTCACGTAATCACAAAAGTCAGTGTAAGTTTTCAGCAGCTTTTAAGCGCCATGGCAGGAAGGTGGGTATGTTTCAGTGTGCGTGAAAATGTACTGGTAAACCACAGATGATGCAACAGGACTGGCAAAGGACGAAAGGAGACAAGGGGGAAGGATGTTTGGAAAGTAAGATCCACAAGACTCAGTAACAAAGTGCTCATGATGACACGGAGAAGTATGGGAAAAAGTACAGTCTGAGCTTTCTGGGGTAAATAATGGGACACAAGATGGAACCACCACCACAAGCAGGGGATACTAGAGAAGGAATGGAAGAGGTTTGGGAAGAAAAATCCCGAATTCCCTTTTGGACATGGTAGAATAGGAGAGGTGTTTAGGAGATCCAGATGGAATGTCAAATAAGCAGTCATTGAAAGGGTTTGGGTCACCGGACCTGGGGGTTGAAAACAGAAATTTGTGAGAATTGACTTCAACATCTTACTGGTTTCTGCATTAATTGACAAGTTGAATAAAATCTATCTTGTTTATTTTAAATTTGCCTGAGAATCATGATTTTACCTTTTAAAAAGTATGTATTAACAGGTTTAGAGGTCAGTGGGTCATCTGTCAAAATGCTCAGCTGATAACTTCACAAAGCCAGTTAAACAGAGCTGCTGGGAAAGTACACCTGACGCTCACTTGGCTGAAGCTTGACTATGTCTCCTGCCTCCCAGAGAGAATCCCAAGTCGAGCTTTGATAACTCTGTTCTTTTCCCATTTTTTCCCTACTGACTTTGTGTTTTGTTTTGTCCCTAGATCTTCCATGCCCAGTAATGTATTCCTTATTGGTGGGAACAATCAAGAATTTGGTTTTATGATCTGACAACTTCAGTATCTCTGTAGATCTACCCTTTATTGACTGAAAGATGAAAGATAATTTATTAAGTCTACTGTCTATTTTTCCATTTGGGAGCTCAAATCAACTAAGGATTTCCTATGCATTAGGAAATAATACAAAAGCTCTTTGATATGTGGACTAATAAATGTCTGTATCTTTGTGTGTATTTTTGGCCTGTGGCTGAAGTTGTTGAATGAAGCCATGAGCTCTCTAATGTTGTGGCTGTGATTAAAAAAGGACTTGACTTCTTCTTGTGAATATGAAGTATTTCCCTCAAATTAAAAAAAAAAGTTTTGATTAGCTTATAAAGATAAATAAGCACTCAATATATCCACTCTTCCCAAACTTCAAGGAAATTGGAAAAATTAACTTCTAGTAAGTTAAACAGACTAGATTAAAAGAAATTTAAACTTGTGCTTCAGAAACATTTTAAGATTCCAGTTCATATAACTGAATAGATCTCTGGAAAATATATATATTTTTTAATCTAGAGCTCTTATCCTGGCATATCAGGGGTTGAACTGTGCCTCATTTTAATGTGAAGTCTCCCCACCAAGCGAACATGGAAGGTGTGCTATACAGATACGTTTATTCAATGCTCGTGCTCCATCTTTCCTCATGAACGGTTGCTAAGTCTCCTGTCCTTTCATCAATATGTATAATCTCCACCCCACGATTATAAAAAAACTTGTTCTCTCCCACTTCAAGGAGGGGGATTTGAGGCTTGTCTGCCCATCTCCTTGTTTGGCTGTCTCATGAATAAACCCTTCCCTTGCTGCATACTGAACATCTCAGTGATGAGCTTTGATGTGCTTTGGGCAGACAAATGGGTTCTGCTACAAATGCCTTCAGATTTTGCTTAAGACTGAATATTAGAGGGGCGCCTGGGTGGCTCAGTGGGTTAAGCCGCTGCCTTCGGCTCAGGTCATGATCCCAGGTCCTGGGTTCAAGCCCCACATCGGGCTTTCTGCTCAGCAGGGAGCCTGCTTCCTCCTCTCTCTCTGCCTGCCTCTCTGCCTACTTGTGATTTCTCTCTGTCAAATAAATAAATAAAATCTTAAAAAAAAATAAAAATAAAAAAAGACTGTATATTAGATTATGGAAAACTAAAATTCTGTATATCTTTTACACCAAAACTAATTCTTAGGGGTCCCTGGGTAATCACAAAGATTTGTTCTTTATCTCATAAAAAGAAATATAGTAGAAATAATTAGGTTGGACATACTCTCTATTTCTTAACTCACCTCAATGCTGCACAAAGAATTGTTAAATCAAAGGAAATGCTACACAATCACCAGATAAAGTTTAAATGGGAAATGATTATGGTATTAGTCTGCTCCGGCGGCCATAACAAAATACCACAGGCTGGATGGCTTAAACAGTAGAAATACATTTTCTTGAAATCTAGAGACCAGAAGTCCAAAGTCCAAGATCAAGGCATTGGCAGGATTGGTTTTTGATGAGACCCTTCTTTTGAGCTTGTAGACGGCCACCTTCTTGCTGTCTTCACAGGGCCAGTTTGCATGGGCATGACGTCCCTGGTCTCTCTCTCTCTCCTTGTCACCAATCATAATGCACCCAGGTCCTATTCTTCTGATCTCATTTAACCTTAATAACCTCCTTAAAGACCCAATCTCCAAATACAGTCACATTGGGAGTTAGATCTTAAAACATATGAAATTTGAGGGCATACAACTCAGTCCATAACAATTATTAACCCAGGGACGCCTGGGTGGCTCAGCGGGTTAAGCCTCTGCCTCCGGCTCCCGTCATGATCCCAGGGCCCTGGAATAGAGCCAGCATTGGGGCTCTCTGCTCAGCAGGAAGCCTGCTTCCCTCCCTCTCTCTCTGCTTCCCTCTCTGCCTACTTGTGATCTCTGTCAAATAAATAAGATATTTTTTAAAAATATATTAAAAATTATTAACCTAAATATTTCATAAAGTATCCCATTTATGGGAAGACCTTAACGATCTTCCAATTCTCTGGCTATCCATGATACATTCTCACCTTAAAGAAACATTACCAAATCCATACAAAATAGTTGTGTAGTGTACCCTAATACAGAATCCCCCTTTCCTCCTAACTGATACTATTAGCTCCTGTAATAAATTCAGACATTCAGTTTTTGCAATCCATAGTTAGTTTCTTTTTACATCACTCCTCATCTGAAAACTCCGGTACAAGCCTCACACCAGAGTTTATATCTTCAATACAGAAGGACACTTTCAGAGCCTCATGGAAAAGTTCATACCCAGGAACTTTTAATTATTGATACTTCCAGAATGTTCTCTTGTGTATAGGCTTCTGAGAGGACAGTGTCACCAACTGGACCCCAAGACCTGACCTTTTACTGCCTACTTGCTTATACTCATTAACCTCAGTTCCACATTTTTCCCTAAGCTCTTCTTTCTAGATTATCTCTTAATTCAGGCAAAAGACCTGACAGGCATGACATCCCATGACGGAAACCAAAACTAGCTTCAGGCAGTAATAACTGCCCAGACCACAAGACCAGTGTGAACTTAACCCCCAACTCACACCTGCATAGATGGACCATGGAGTGGCCCTTGAAGTGACCTCTCCCTCATTAAAATACTAAAATCTCTGTCCGTGGAGAAGCACACACCTCATTCACATGACATACAATGTGTGGATGGGTGTGTTTCCTTAAGGCTCATGCCCACCTCTATATATGATGACAAGTGTGCTCTATCTAACTACTCAGTGTAACACTAAATGAAAGAAACTCATTCACCTTTGCTCAGGGAGTCATGGCTTCCAGAGATACTCGCTGCGGTCTCTTTATGGAAACTCAAGTTACTTTGGTTACAATAATGCTTCACAATTCTCAGACAGTAATGGTAAACAGAGTCAGACTTTCCAGCACACCACATGATCCAAAAGTAGACTACCTTATGAAAGCAGGAACTCACAGAGCAAGTATTGATAACATAAGCATGAGCTAATAAAGGAAATGAAAGTTTTGGGGAAATACTGTTGTACTTTTAATATTCTCAAACATATATAACAAAGCCCTTTCTCTTTCTTTGAAGCAAATCTAAACCTTGATTTTGTAAACTCTACTTTTTAAGATGAGATAAACCGTTTTTAAAGGTGTCTGATTCTTACTAACTCCTCACAAGTCAGAAACCTCGCTAACTCCCCTAATGTTTTATGGAAACACTGTGTGGATATTTCCATGAATTCTCTTAAGAATCTATCTTCCATTTTACTAGGATTTAATTGGACAATTTAATTGTGCAACAAAGGCCTTACTTGGAGTACCATATCTGAAAATGATTCTCGCTTAATCAGGCCTGACAAGCTTACTGTTAAGTAACAAGGTTGACTCTATGTCTTTATGACTTTATGACGTTATGGAGCCAAAGCCTCAAAGCCTTTTCTGGAAAAGCATTCTGGTACCTGACTTGTAGGTTCTTAGCCTCAGATGGTAACAAAGGTCACTTCCTGGCACATCACAAACCTTAGCTAATTTGAAGAATTCATGTAAATATACCGGAAATGCAGGCTAAGTCTGGGGAAGAGAGTTTCTTAGGTTTGGTTTTCTGGTTTTGTAATAGCAAACCACAGAGGCTTTTAAAATCCCATCCAGGATTCCTCATGAAAACTCCCAGATACAACATTACTTCCTGGCCTTAGTAGTAGCTTAATAATTGATTAGATTCTGATCTACAAAGCAAGCTCAAGGGTGCTTATATGGTTAATTTAAATTCAGCTGCTTCTATGTAAATAACCAGGTCAAATCTAGTGAGACTTGTCTTGTTGTGGTCAAGAATCCTTTAGAGATTAATTTTGTCAGAGTGAAGAAGTTCAAGAAATGGGCAGCAGAAACTGAATGTCCTTTCAGTGAAATGCTGGAAGTTAGTCCAGCAGAACCTCTGGGTGATTATCGGATTCTATAGGAATGTGTATCTTTGGTTGTTTTACAATTCTGCAGAGATAGAACTTAAGTTGTAACAAATTGGTAATAATGCAAATGCTTCCTTCCATAAGCATGTAAATAATTACTGCTCATGACACTATAAATGCATCATGTCCCCTGGAGAATAGATATCTCTGTGTGTCAAATTCTCATGGAGCTGGTTATAACATCTTACTTATTCCCTCATTAACATGTCTCCAAGGAGACAAAGCAGGAATAGTCAGAACTGGAGAAGGAAAACAAGGAAATTGTGTTATTACAGTTTCCAAAGAGAGGGTGTGCTTTCAAAAAAGATACAAGCTTACCTTCTACCGGTGCCAGAACTATCTCAGTGGAGTGAAGGGGCAAAGGGAAACTGTCAGTTGAGGAGTGGATAAAAGAAAGAGTAGAAATGAGTATTGACAGCTGTGGCATATACATTTGGGATTTGTCCCCACGTCCTGGCACAGAGCTCTAGAAACCCTTGGAATTTCCTGACTGGCTTTGTTATTCATAATAAGTCAGTCCCCTTCTATCACAGCATTCTTTATGGTAACTGGGTCAGGGGCTGGACAGCTTCAGGATGGGGACTGGTGACCAGAAAGACCAAACGCATAATTAGAGGGTAGGAGTTTGCAGCCTCCAGGGAGGGAAGGGGGGCTTGACATTGAGTTATAAAAATTCTATAAGATAAATATCCAGAGAACTCCTAGGTTAGTGATCACATGGAAGGTGGCAGAGCCAGAGAAGGTGTGGGAGCTCTTATCCACTCCTCCCTCCTGATGCCTTGTCCTCTGTGCCCCTTAGTTTGGCTCTCCTGATTTCTATCCTTTCCAATAAACCAATAACTGTTAAGGGTGCCATTTTTCTGAGTGCTCGGAGTCATTCTAGCAAAACATTGAACTTGAAGAAGGATCTTAGAAACCTCAAATTTGCACTGGCTAAGAAGTGTGGGTAGCCTAGGCTCCCCTTTGGTACCTGGTATCTATAGTGAGGGAAGTCTTGTATGACCAAGCCTTTGTTCTGTGGGGTCTTCTCCAACTGTGAGTTGTTAGTGTTAGAATTGATTTTAATCATTGAACACAAAGTTGATGTCCGAGCACTGGTTGATCTTCGAGGAAGCCACACAACAGTTTGTTTGAGAAGTCTGGTTTTCATGAAGGGACAATGATACTGAAGTAGTACAATGCATATATAGGATCAAGGGATACTTGTATAAACCAGTGATACTCTGTGTTGTGTACTCTTGTCAAAAGAATTTTCAGGGATTCTTAACTTGATCCCCATGAAAGTCCAGTAAGGTAGGGGGAGATGACATTACTATTCCCAGAGTACAAAACAGAAGAGAGGTTCCAGGAAGTTAACTTTGCCAAAGCCACGTAACCATTAGACAGTGAAACTGGAATATCAGTCCTAATCTGCAGAAGATTTCAATGTTCCCTTTGCCCTAAAAAGTATAAGATTTCGGGCGCCTGGGTGGCTCAGTTGGTTAAGTGACTCCCTTTGGCTCAGGTCATGATCCTGGAGTCTCAGGATCGAGTCTCACATCAGGCTCCCAGCTCCATAGGAAGTCTGCTTCTCCCTCTGATCTTCTCCCCTCTCATGCTCTCGGTCACTCTCTCTCTCAAATAAATAAAATCTTTAAAAAAATATATAAAATTTCAAAATTCCCAACTTTAAAGAAGCCGATTTAAAATATAGAATCAGGGAGATCTAGCTCAGGACTTAGGAATATAACTGGAAATCTTTTTTTTTTTTTTTTTAATGAAACTGAGACAATCAAAAAGCTTCTATGTGGGTTGGGCAGAAGAGACCTCGAAGGGAAGAGTCGGCACACCAATGCCCATGGCTTTCAGAAAGTGTTTTGGACAAAAGTCCTAGGAAGCAGAGAAGAGAGTTTGGAAAGGCATGACGCCCAGACACCCTGTCACATGGGGAAAAACAGAAGAAAAAGAAAAATCATGGAACCATAGTAATTGCTTTTCATAACGTAAAGGGCTGGGTACCTGGGTGGCTTAGTAGGTTAAACATCTGACACTTGATTTCAGCTCAGGGCATTAGCTCAGGGTCCTGAGATGGAGCTCCTTGAGCCCTCCCACGCTGTAGAGCCTGCTTATGAATCTCTTTCTCCCTCTCCCTCTGCTCTCACTCTATCTCAAAAAAAAAAAAAAAAAAAAAAAAAAAAGTAAAAGGCTATTACATAGGAATAGGATATATTAAGTTTGTGTCATTCTAGTGGACAGAACATGGATCCATTGATTCAAGTGAATAATTCTCTAACAACCACAAATGCACATTAGTGAAATGAACAGCCTAAGAGTTACTGAGGCCTCTGTTCTGGGAGGTATTCAAGGTGACCCTGGTTGAGAAAGTGCAAGAGATAATCACAGTGGCTACTTATACATTTTTTGGAAGCTTATACTACAATCATTCCTATATTTGTATTCTGATCCCATAAAAAGTCTTTGGGGTTTTAGGCATCAAAAGGGATAAGTTTGTCTAATCATTGAAATTGGAATTCAATAAATCAAATTCAAAAATATCTTTTACAGTGTATAACACAGTTTAAACTTTCCATTTTGGGGGGGATGACAACAGTATTTGCTGAAATGACTTCAGTGAATTTTATTTAAAAGAAGTATACTAGTTTCTGACAATTTATCATTTATTTTGGTATGTGGTTTAGTATTTATATATTCTGCATTACTTGTGTATTGAAGCTGAAATCTGTGGGGAAGGCAAGAGAGACAGAAGCAGTCCACGCTTGTTTAACTTGAGTAAATACGCTAGAATATAAGGATATAGTCATCACTTATGGATAATGGCAAAACAAGCCTTTATTCAAACACTCAGAATGCAATAATTTCAATGTGTTATGGAATGTCTGTGCCCCCCTCAAGTTCACAGGCTGAAGCCCTCACCCCCACATAATGGCTCAATGTGACAGCATCTGAAGATGGGTCCTCTGGGAGGTGATGAGGGTGACAAGAGTCATGAGGGTCAGGCCCTCAGGATGGGATTAGTGTCCTATGAAAAGAGACACTGAGACTCACCATCTGTCCCCTCAGCACACAGTAAGCCGAGGTCCCGTGTGCACACAGACACCTCAACTAGAACCAATACTAAAGTGCCCTGATGTGGCAGTCACAGCAACCAGAGCAGTAAGAAAATAAATTTCTCCTGTTTAAACCACCCAGTCTGTGCCATTTTCTTTTGGCAGTCCAAGCAAACTAAACGATTTTTCATTTTTCTAAGTCAAACTTGCAACTCTTAAAGATACACTGATGATATATTAAAAATGCAAATGTATTTGGGGCACCCAGGTGGCTCAGTCGGTTAAGCCTTAGACCCTTGATTTCAACTCAGATTGTGATCTCAGGGTCCAGCCCTGCCTTGGGCTCCATGTTCTGCTTGAGATTTTTCTTTCTGTCCCTACTCCCTGCCATGGGCAAGTGCTCACTCTCTCAAATCAAATCAATCAATCAATCAGATATTTTTTTTAAAAAATGCAAATGAACATAAAGTACTGGAAGAAATCTCAAGCACAGAGATTCATCCTCCAAGAAGTACAAATTCAGTAGACCCAGGGGTCAGGCGGGGTCCACAGCAATGAAGGGAGAGAGTGACAGGCTCATCATTGCCAGCAGGGTCTAAAGCATCTCATTGCAGTATCATTCAATCTATTAGATTCAAGAACAATTCTACTGGGATATCTTTTCTCACTCATAAAACTGCATCATGTGTCCTTTCCATTCACTCTGTACAGCCGTCTTAGTCTGTTTTTATAGATTCCCTTTGGACAGAGACATGACTACAAGAAATCTTTCACTTTTCTCCTAACTATAAGAAAAACAACAGCACAAGTCAATAATTGGAAATGTCATACGGTCAAGGTCAGTCCAGGGAGCCGGAGGTGGAGAGAATGGGATCAGTCTCAGAAAGATGCCTCTGCTCATGGCATCACCATGGACCAGAACTGGGAAACTTCACAATTTTTAAAAAGAGTGCGGAAATCCAGATTTTATGTAAAATCACCTGCTCTTTTTTAACTGAAAGCACCTAATTCAATTAAAACAATAACCATACTATGTGAACCCCACGGTGCGGTCAAAAAATCAAAGCCTTGTCACTTAGACTTTGAATCCGGTTGGAGCAACATTATAGAAATTGTCTATTAATATTATAAGAACAAATAAAAGCCAGGAAGACCGATACCAGGATTGCTGTTAAACCCTTGTCTGACTTGTTGATGGGTCTGTGGAATTCCTTAATCAGGCACTTACAACAGAACAAATAATGCATGTTTCTGGATCCTTTTTAGTTTGGTTGAATATGGATGCTGAGGATGGCATTACATGAATTCTTATGCCGTTATATTCCAATAATCTCAGGCACAAATAGATCTCAGTTTCAAATGAACTGCATATCATTTGATTAAAATAAGACAGTGATTCTTCAAGGAAATTTCCAACAATTACCCAGGAAAGCCTCGTCTTAGCATGTTGGCACTTGTAAAGTAAAAATTAGTTGTCTCACGGAAGCCCAGCTTTCATCTAGCCGCATTTCCCTGCTGAGACTTCTCTTTCTTAAGGTGGTTTCCTCAGCACCATGAACTGCAAACCATCTTCTCTTCAGTTCTTAGTTTCCTTAATGCCACTGGTTTATAAAATACAAATGATGGAAAGACCATCTATTGAGTTACTGAATGCTGTATATTTAAGGCATCATTTTATAACAGACATAGATAAACATAAATAAATAAATAAATAAATAAATAAGGTACATTTATTCTTCATAATAAATTACTCTTAACTAAAGAACACAGACACATACAAAATGATGGTTAAAGTAACTATCAGCTGTAATGCTACTAAGTCTCCCTAAAACATAATATTTAACAAGTACAAAGAGGAACATTACTGAAAGGAAAACGTATTGGTGGTGACCAACACTTTTTTTTTAAAAAGGCAGCATCATGAGATCGGATAAATCAAAAGAACACACCAAATACATTATTTAACTCTGCAACTAATGAGGGAACTCAGGAGATGCTACAGTTGGTTCGAAGTGGAATTCAAAACATGAGGCACACACACGTCAGTGAAAGGGAGCAGAATGTGCCCCCCCAAAACATGTGTCTTGGGCATACTGACTTTTTTAGGCTGATTATTTTTGAGACTACCAACACAAGAAAATCTCAGAAAACAGAGAAGAAGTAAGGACTGTTTTTTGTGAGGAATATTTACAGTTATAAGGGAAATCTCAATTTATAAGGATGTCTCCCCGCTCTGAGGAGGGGCATGAGTCCATCTCCAGAAAGTCCACCCAATGGAGAAGGCACTGACTTAGATCTGCAACACAACCTTACCTCTGTTTCCTCTGGTTCTCCTGGTGACCTCCCATGAACACCTCACCACCACCCCTCCCCCACGCCAAGATCTTCCTTTGTCTTTAACTGCAGGCGGGATTTCAGGTGATGACTTGGCATCTGGGTGTTACTCCGCTTTCCTGAGTATCTCCTATGTATACATGTTATGAAGCCAGCTTATTTTTCTCCTGTGAACCTTCCATTACAGGGGGGCCTAACCAAGAACTCAGAAGGGTAGAGGGAAAAAAATGTTCTGCTACCACACAGGTAAATTAGAAATGATCAAATGAATTTGCAAGTGGATGTAAAATTGGCTTTTTTCATGGCGGTGGGTGGGGAGTGCCCAGGAATCAGTGGTCCCTTCTCCAGACAGAATTCATTTGCATTTCTAGGGACAGAGGTCTCTTTAATTATTGTCAGTTATCTACAACTTATGTAGTTCTACCAGTTCACAAAAGGAGTACAATAGATAACCTGGAAGATTGTCCTGTAATACACTGGAAGCTGATCTTTTTTTTCTTTTCCTTTATCCCATTTCAAAATCTTTCACTGGCAGTGTCTTTCTTGACAGGGAAGAATTCTATGTGCCTGAAGCTGATGCCCACATTCTGTGACCTGCCAGCCTCCCGGGTCCTTGTCCAGCTCAGACAACCCCTCATGCTTCACCTTCACATTAGTTTTATCTCCCTTCAAACCGAAGAATGGTGTCCATGTTATATGACTTTATTTACGTTCTTTGTTAAAACCAAATCATTGTGAAGAATCAGTGGAAACTGCCCCCTACACACACACACACACACACACACACACACACACACACAGGCTCTGGGGTAAGACCCTTCAGTTCTATTCCCAGAGCCTACACTCCTCTGCATGGCACCATACTATGATGACTGTTCAGTTGCGCAGCATCTGTATATTTTCCACAGAGGAAAGAAAAAAAAGGGAGCAAAGTTCCCAATAAATCTACATTCCCTTTTTGCCAAGACCTTAAATGTTACCTGTAAGCAGAATAGAAAAGTTAATGTGTTTTCGTTCTTTCCCTCTTTTTCTTCATTTCCTTTTCTTCTTTCTTTTGAAATCCTCTAAAGCAAATCAAGAAGAGTGGAGGGATTTGGCAATAGGTCAGTTAATTTCATAAATGTAGACAAATCAGCAGGCTGAATTGTCCAGATTGACTGTTTAGATTGATGAAATTAAATCAAGGAAATAGCCAGTTCTCCACTTTATTTGGTGATATATGAAAATGTGGCCTCAGGTGTTGTAACTGATTAGAAAATAATCATAGGGAAACCAGGTAGGGGGAAAACAGCACACAATTCCAAACACAAAACAAGCACATCTTCACAGTTGTCATGGCCTTTTATATTTTTAGCTTTATTTATACCTTTAAGTTAGGCCTTTTCCTAAAAATAGAAAAAAAATAATAATTTGCTTTATGTACCAGAAGCAAAATAAGTTTAAAAAAATCAGGAAAATGAGGTAAGTGAAATGATTTTTTTTTAATTTTTTTTTTTTTTTAAGTAAAAAGCCAGACACGAAGTTAATCCACAAAATTTGCCTATGAGGTCATTGTCCTTCCTAACAGGGAGCTTCAAGGTCAACTCTAACTTTCAGCAGTGGAGGGAAAGTGGAAAGTACTGGCAGTTTTCAAAACCATAATCCCTCTGTAAAAACCAAGCCAGCTGATTTGAAATGAAAGAGTTCTTCTATAAATACTAAAGAAAATAATTTTCAGAGTTACTCTCCTAAGGAAGACACTGTGTGCAACCTAATGACTATCACCTTTAAAAACAAGTTTCTAGGGTGGTTTCTTAATATACCCTCTAGATAAAGCAATACCACTGCAAAGTCTAACTTTGCAAAGCGTTTTTAGGGAAAAGCAGACAAAGGGTAGTGTATGATGTCACATAGGAAGGCCTCTGCTAACTTAATCCAGGAATCATTTTGGAAAAGCTGGGACAGTCAGAGTTTTATTTGTACCTCTTCTGTATCTGGTTTTTGTAGGTCTTTGTTCATTTTTTTAACCAAAACTTAACTTTTTGGTGTGTTTTGTTTTGTTTTGTTTTTGTTTTCTTTTTTGTTGTTGTTGGTAAGTGGCTGATAAAATCTAACCCTTAAGATTACAATTGTAACCTTGCATACACCCCTGTAGAGTCTCTTGATGATATTATTAATATTCTGTCTTAACCACTGGAGAGAGAACACAGTTTTCATTAGAAGTGTTTGGCAATATCAATAAACAACTCTTCTCTTTTATAAATTCCAAACTCGTCCTTCCTCCTATCAGCAAGTTTGCCAAATAACTAGTCTTCATTTCTACCTGCATTCATGCCCTGCTCTCCTGCCATCTGGCTTTTGCTATCTGCGTACCACAAAACTCATCAGGAAGCAGCCTCCCATGACCAAGGTGATGGACATTTTCCTTCTGTACATTTAACCTCTCTGGTCCTTCTGATCCTGTCGCCAACACCTTCCCTGATCCTCCTCATTACTCTCGGCTTCCATTCTCTCTCTTTACTCATCCTGTGAAGGGCATGTTCCCTTGGGGTTCATCTCCAACCCACACTTGTCTTATGCTGCCTGGTGAGCCAAGGGCTTAGCATGAAACAGGGCAAACTTCCACAGCTCTAAATTACTAAGGAGCATTTATAAGGTACAATCTACAGAGGGGTAGGCAGGGGTTAGGGAAATCGAGAGAGGGTAGTTGAGAACTGTGAGGCTCCCAACATTAAGAGAACCTCAATCCCCCTTAGGTCTGAAGGCATCAGGGAAAGAGAGGTTATGGGGACTCCCAGAGGGAGCTGCAGTCTTTGATAGAGAATTATAGTCAACCTTCAGTGATTCACTGGCCCAGTGGGGGGGAAGCTCAGGAAATAAATATGTATTCACCTTCTTTCTATCCGTGATTTTTCTCAATGTCCCATTGGCAGACTGCAAAGCCCAGAAGGCAGGAGAACCCACTGATATGGTCCACTTGGGCAGTGTTGTTACAAGGGCTGATCTGAAGAATAAATGGAAGACGCGAAGCTGTATTATACACTCCCCTGATGACCTCATCCATTCCTGTGATTTGGACTGCAACCTATACACAGATGATCCCACACCATTAACTTCAGACCAGGGGTTCCCAAAGCTGACTGAACCTTACAATCACTTGGCAGGTGTTTTTTTAAATTAAAAAATAAAAATGAATAAAGCCACATCCATGTCATATCTGTAACAATTTTTATTTAATTAATAGGAAGTTTAGCCTGGGTTTTCATAATTTTTAAATTTTAAATTTTAAAAATTCTCTTACATGAAATTCCTGTTGAGAACCACTTTTTGGCCTCTTATCTCCAACACATTTCAAGATCACTGACTACAAAAACTGCCCCCTTGATTTCTAATATGCATTGCAACTGTACAAACTAAACATGTTATTTTCCCTCAACTAGATTTATTTCCACTGTTAATCTGTTTTTTCCTAGTACACTACTGTCTAGCCAGATTCCTAAAACAGAAAGCTAGATTCACCAACAACCTAACAGTTGTTCATAGTTCTCTGCACCCATGATGGTCTTTTTTACTCCACTCGCTGCACTGCCCTTTTTCTTTGTACAAATAAACTTCGCTGTCCTTAAAATGGAATTATCACCTCTAAAGGGTCACGAAGGCTCTTTCACTACAACTCTTAAGGTGCTTTCAAGTTTTTATTCAACATTTTTATCTACAAATGATGTTCCTAAAAGTATAATTAAATATATCATGTGTTCCCCAAATGAGTTATAAAGCAAATTTTAGCACATTAAAAAATCACTGACATTGGTCTGTAGTTCTCTTTTTTGATGGGATCCTTGTCTGGTTTTGGGATCAAGGTGATGCTGGCCTCATAAAATGAGTGTGGAAGTTTTCCTTCCATTTCTATTTTTTGGAACAGTTTCAGGAGAATAGGAATTAGTTCTTCTTTAAATGTTTGGTAGAATTCCCCCGGGAAGCCATCTGGCCCCGGGCTTTTGTTTGTTTGGAGATTTTTGATGACTGTTTCAATCTCCTTACTGGTTATGGGTCTGTTGAGGCTTTCTATTTCTTCCTGGTTCAGTTGTGGTAGTTTATATGTCTCTAGGAATGCATCCATTTCTTCCAGATTGTCAAATTTGTTGGCGTAGAGTTGCTCATAGTATGTTCTTATAATTGTCTGTATTTCTTTGGTGTTAGTTGTGATCTCTCCTCTTTCATTCATGATTTTATTTATTTGGGTCCTTTCTCTTTTCTTTTTGATAAGTCTGGCCAGGGGTTTATCGATCTTATTAATTCTTTCAAAGAACCAGCTCCTAGTTTCGTTGATTTGTTCTAATGTTTATAGCAGCAATGTCTACAATAGCCAAACTATGGAAAGAACCTAGATGTCCATCAACAGACGAATGGATAAAGAAGATGTGGTATATATACACAATGGAATACTATGCAGCCATCAAAAGAAATGAAATCTTGCCATTTGCGACGACATGGATGGAACTAGAGGGTATCATGCTTAGCGAAATAAGTCAATCGGAGAAAGACAACTATCATATGATCTCCCTGATATGAGGGAGAGGAGATGCAACATGGGGGGTTAAGGGGGTAGGAGAAGAGTAAATGAAACAAGATGGAATTGGGAGGGAGACAAACCATAAGTGACTCTTAATCTCACAAAACAAACTGAGGGTTGATGGGGGGAGGGAGATTGGGAGGGGGGGTGGGATTATGGACATTGGGTAGGGTATGTGCTATGGTGAGTGCTGTGAAGTGTGTAAACCTGGCGATTCACAGACCTGTACCCATGGGGATAAAAATATATTATATGTTTATAAAAAATAAAATTAAAAAAAAAAAAACAGAAGGTTAAATTTTAGAAGTCTCATCTTTCAGAAATACCCAATATAGTAAAAGTCTTGTTTATCAATTCCATGACTGCATCAGTTCCCTGGTAGCTATTTAAAGCTCTCAACGTATTTTATTTGTGAAAGTTCTAGGACTTAAAATATGTTCAGGCAGAGTGAATAGAAATACAGTTCAATATTCTTGATCACAGTTGAAACTTTTCATATAAAAGCCAACAGGACTTATTCTATAGAATAAAGGATATCGCTGTTTCCTCTTATTCATAGTTGTAATTAGATTTTTTCTGATTCATTGTATCAAATCTTAATGTAACCGTTCTCTCATCTCTGCTACTTTACCTCAATAAATTTCCTTGAACATTTCAAAAAAAAAAATCACTGACATTAATTTCAATTTATATTGACAATGAAATAAGTTAGCTTTATAAATTTAAATTTATAAAAAGACAAAGAAGATACTGTTTTTACATATTTTAGGTTATGCGATAAGGCAATTATGTATATTATTTCTGCTTCAGGTTAACAAAAAAAGTGTTCTACTGCTCAAACTGTTGAAACGCCATTGTTCTCAGTTGTGAGATCAGGAAAAAGTGGGGAAGAGATGCTATAGGGGCAAAAGAGCTGGGGAGTGATCGACTAGACTCTTTCTTCTGGTTTAATCCTCACCACGTCAAAAATGATTCAAGCCTGTGGTGCATTTACCCAGCAATGGGTTTCTGAAGGAGAAGACAGCAGGACAAGGAGAGGAGAATGTGGCAGTCCCCCTTGATTCACACTGAAATGTTAGCCAATCATCCAATTTCCCCCCAAAATCCAACATAGAACAAGAACCTTTAGACTTACCTATTTTGTAAACCAACACTTCAAAACTGTAAATAATAGAGTAATTAAGAACATAGATTGATGTGAAGTAGAAAATCTTGGCATTACTCTTAATTAAAAAAAAATACTGATTCATTTATATGAGGCACCTAAAGTAACCAAATTTATAGAGAAAGAAAACAGAATGGCTGCTGACAGGGACTGAGGGGACGAAGTATGGGAAGTTATTACAATGGATGGAGAGTTTCAGTTTTGCAAGATGAAAATTTCTGCCTATCTGCTGCACAACAATGCGAGTATAGTTAGTACTACTAAATTGAACACTTACAAATGATTTAGATGGTAAGTTTTGTGTTATGGGCCTTTTACTACAATAATCAAATAATCTTAAACAAAAAGACATTACATGGCACATGGACTTTTTCCTAAATATCCTAAACCATATTAATGGTTGAGTAGCCTTTAGTGGTCAAAAATTTCTGAGATGATCTTAGTTGCTCTTTTACAAGTTTCATAAGAGTACATTTTTTTTTTTTCTTAAATCTGAGTCTCTGTCCCTCCTATAGACCTTCACACCATTTTCAGTGGCATGAAATAGTTCTTGTTGATCTCGGTAACCCCAACACTCAGCTCACTGCATGCTGCACAGTAGGCCCTTAAAGATGCCAAGACCCAATGAATGAGTGAATGAGTCTGATGCAAAACATCAGTCCATATTCCTCCGAAACTTTTACAAACATAGCCACGGAAGCTTGTTCATTTCACACTTTTCATAGCTATTTCAGGCCATAGAAATTGATGTGGATGATCACTGTCCACAGACCTAGATGGGCCTCAAGAATGTTAGGTGATTATGGATCTTCCTGCTTTGTCATGTCCATTTGGTTGTTTTTTTATGAAAGCAACTGTTTCTCCAACCATACTGAACATAAGCTCCAGGCATCATTCCATGTGATTTTACATAGTCTACTGGCTAATCTACCCTTCATGTCAACCCTAAGAGGTAAGCATTCTTTTCCCAATGAGGGAATTAAGGAATCAAGAAAGGAGCTTGTCCGAGGTTACAGAACCATAGAGTGGATGCCCTTCAATTTTTTAGGTAAGCATACAGAAAGTATAAATCAATGTGATGAATTTTTCAAAATAAATTCAATGTACCTAGAACCAAATTAAAAAAAATAAATAAATAAATAAATAAATAAAAGTTTCCTTCAGACCCCTACACCATTACACTGACCTCTAAAGATAAAACCCTTCTCATTTCCATTATAACATATACTTATGCTTGTGGTTGAATTTTAAATAAACATCCTGGTACAGAGTGCAGTCTTACTCTGTACTGCAGATGTTTCTGGTTCCATCCCCTCAAGCAGGTTTGAGTTTCATCATGTTGTTGAATGTGTAGCAAGAGTCCCTTCATTTTTACTGCCTTACAGAATTCCATTCTATCGATAGACTGTAATTCATTCTATTGTTGAAGGATATCTGAACTCTCTCCATTTAGAGCTATCCCAAATAAGCCTGTCATGGTCATTTTGCACATTTCATGTAGTGCACATATTTATACATTTCTGCTGTATGAATACCTTGGAGTAAAAGTATTGTATTGTAGGAAATCTTGTATTTTGCTAACTTCTGGGGCTTTGGGACAAGTCTGTGCATATCCTTAGGTTTTACTATAGGCCTCAGGCATAACTAAATACTTCATCCCATTTAATAATTTACAAATACATTTAACTATTCAGTGTGTGCACATACGTGTGTGTGTGTGTGTGTGTGTGTGTGTGTGTATGAGAGGGAGAGAGAAGTGATACATTTCATTATGTATGAAGCATATGAAAGTTCTGGGGTTAGAATAATAAAACCATCAAAGCTTGTTCCTTATCTTCATGAAGCTTCACGGTTCAATAGTTTGGTTCAACAAGAGGCAAAAAACAAGAACAGATTTAGCATTTCTAAGTTTTCTGTCATTTATAGTCAATCCTGCTAGCTTAAATGTACTGAAATGACCAAAAAAAAATTTTTTTTGATCATGTCAGACTTTCTTACTTTTATATAAGCTGAACTATTTATTCCACTTGTTTCCTGTTGTTAAACCTAAGAGAATCTTTATGTCTGAGGTGCTTCTTGGGTAAATTCCCTTAATACTGAGAACTTGGGTATTACAATGATTCAGAGTTTTCCATCATCAACAGTATAATATATGCAGTAGAAGGACCAGTAAATGGTGGGTCAAAGGAATTACAACTCCCTGATTTGGTCATGGCTTTGTCACAACCAGGATGTGTGACCTCTCCTTCCTACGGGAATTTTCTGGGCCTCTGTTCCATGTGTAAAAGAAGGAACACTAGAGCTGCTTCTATCTCATGCACTTCACACTTCAGTTTATAGCTTACAGTTCTTGGATTATTTGAATTATGGTGCAAAAATTCCACTCTTAGAGAAACTATTTACAATATCCTCAACTCACAGAGCCCTTTAACAGAAAATCTGATTGAGTTCATTTTAGAATGCACTGCATAATATTTTAGGAGTGAAATAAACTTTTAATACTTTCTCTTATCAGGTAAAAATTCATATGTAGCTGTTAACTCATTTAATAGAGATTAGGAAGGTCTAGTGAACAATAAATACCCGGGTTTTCTTTCCTGTCATGTAATTATTTTATCATCTTTGAGAGTAAATGTCTCAACCAAGTCTGCACACATTATGTGGACAACAAAGAACCACCTAAAATTTGAATGTCAGTTACAGCACACACATAAAAATAGTATATCCGCTTCCGTATCTTCAGCTCTCATAAAGATGATTTTTCCTACGTATTTTTTCTGGATGCCATCTTCATTCAATAAAAAAACACATTTCTGAAGCATTAGTGTGAGTTGCTCTTTATGCCAGTCAGTAATTCACATCATCTGCAAAAAACATGTTTGTATCCTTCGACACCCTTTAGAGATGAAAGGAAAGAATTTGTGTGCTAAAAGGGCTTCATGCGCCCAAATCATGCAAATTCACTCTGCCACTTCCTAAGATTTGCAGATGTGTAGATTGCTTCCGTTTTTTGTTTGTTTTGTTTTTAAGAGTAGGTATACAACGGTATGAATCTCAAATCAGCTTTTGTCCCACCTCTCAGTTCTGAAATACCGTTCTTCAAATGATTTATTTGAATAACTGATTTATTACTGAGACATTGTGAAATTTTGAACAGAGTTTAATCTTCCATTTTAATCTTTTACGAGCGACAGGGTAAAAATAAATTACAAATGCAAAAGATGTGTGTCGGTATGTCTGCACACATGTTTATATAACATACACATAAATGACACAGCGACGGGCATCAGATCTCTTGGAGCAGTAGAGTGACTTGAAAGAAACCTTCAGATTTGGCAAAGAATAGGAAAGAGATTGTATTTCACAAGAGCTGAACAACATCAAAGGGTTTTACAAAGTATCTGGTCCATAGAAGACAATTACGTGTTTTTTTATTATCACAAAATCCTGGGATGACTCCTTCTGGAAGCACATGGAATAAAGAGGGTTGGTTAGGCCGTTGTGTTGTTTTGTTTTGTTTTACTTATTTTTTATATAGTATCATATAATGACTTCACCCATTTGAAGGGAAATCACCTTTCTAAGATACCAGAGAAGCATTTAATTCTATGGAAGAAGTGTTTTGGAAAATATCCACATCTTGGAAATAAACTGTCACTCTGTCTCCCAGTGGGTCTGTGGTGGCCCTTCAAATCACAGCCCCTTCCTTAACAAATATGAAATATGAAATGATAGAATGCTGTGGGGTTTAAAAGGGTTTAAAAGTCACTCCAGTGAAAAATAACGAGACCATCGTGCTTGAATAAAAGCAGGATCGACGGCACGCACACTGGTGAGAAATGCAACAGCTCATCATGAGGATGGATATGGACGGATTCTGACTGCCCAGGAGCCGCCCTGGCCCAAGCAAAAGATCCTAACTCCTCTGTGTTTCTTTCCCCAAAAAAGAATTAAAATACAGTGGAATCCCCTGGACCCCTTTTCACGTTTTCTGAGTAGGTTCTTTCCTGCCTTCTCCTATGTGGATATTCACACTGTTCAGCAACTTTCTGGACCATGAATAAAATCCACAAAGCTGACCGTAGCCGACAATGTGCTCTTTGTAACTGGAAACAAGTTTTGAGGGAATATATGGCAGGGAAGGCACACTGAGTGGCTCACAATGGATGACGGTCTTCTCTCTGGCCCAGAGTACACCTACTCTCCAGTTTTCTGCAGGAATCCCCAAGCACCCCTATGGCACCCCTTCCCTGGGGACTGGCAAGCAGAAGCCATAGTAAGGGTCAGAGCTGAAGATCTTGTCCTTCCTCCAGCTGCCTTCCTTCTGGACTTTTGAGAAACAGTGTATTACGGCCTCAGGGGAGCTGACTCCCCAGAACGGGGCAGGCTGAAGAGAACGGTGGAGAGTGGAAGGGAAAGAGAGGGAGAGAAAGGGAAAGGTGAGTAAAAAGGCACCCTAGGGATTCTCCCTTCCCAGCAGTGGTTCTTGAGCAGATCTCCTGTTCAAAGGCATTTGAATTGGAATCACTTTGGTATGTGGTGGGGAATGCAATTCTCTATCCCTCCTTGAAAGTACATAAAAAGTATCAGTAATAAACTGAAAAACTTAAACCCATTTTTTTCTTCATTTTTATTTTTACTGAAACCTGTAATACCGCTCTACATTTAACTCTTGTTCATGGGATGGGCTCACTTAACCCTATGTCAAAAATTGTGAGTTTATCTTGAAAACACACCTTTTCTAATCGTGTCACCAGTGAGGATCTCCTCAGTTCATTGCTAAATATTCAATAATAAAATAGTCAATATTACTCCAGTGACAGACTCTTTCACTCTAAGAATATTATAAACAGAAGATATTGCAGGGGAAAAAATGGTAATTTGGAGTGTCTCTTCAAATTCAGCAGGAATTTGACAAACATTTCATACCACACTATTTTGGGGCTAAATATTGCTATTGAATATTTTTGGTCTTCTAAAGCTAAACCTTTCTTTGCCAAAAATGTCAACCACCTCATTTAAGCATCTTTTTAAAAACCCATCTTTCTTTCTAGCATGTCCTCAAAGACTTCTGGCCTAAAATAGAAATGTACAGAAATCTCTTCCAAGAATTCTTTCTCAGAAGCACAAGTCTCACCTGCTGCTTCCATTTTCACCCCAAGCTCTCTTAGTCTCTGTGGCTTTAATTTATTCTCTCTTTCAATTGTTCCTAGATGACTAAGGACCACCTGAGCACCAAGCCAAGGGCCTCCTCTAGGCGATCATTACATTTGGGTCTCTACAGCAGCTCCCATGGCAATGTTAAAAGTCAGTCTCCTACAAATCTCACCAACTTTGGCCCCCATGGATTGTAAATTTCCCAGTTTATCTTGTCTCACTCTTTATAACTTCTCTTGCAGACTTTACTAGTCTTTCTACCCCCAAATATGGAAGCCCCCACATTTTACTTTCTACATGCTAATTCACTCAGTGACTGTACCTATGACTTTACATTTATGTGTCTGGTATCCCTGCCCCATCTGTCCAACCATCCAGACAGAAATCCCCTTGGATAATAACTGATTGTCACCCCAAACCCAATGTGTTCCAATGTCAACTCATCATCTTTCTCCAAAAACTGGCTTCCCTTTAAAATTAACGATTTCCGCCTATGGAATCATTGTTCTTTTAAGTTCATTTTGGAATTCTCATTCTTTATCCATCTTTCCCCTCAATAATCTTATCCCAACCTATTTATGTTTTTATTTTCCTCTTTAAAAAATGATCTGTGTTGGGGCACCTGGGTGGCTCAGATAGTTAGGTGTCCAACTCTTGATTTCACTTCAGACTGTGATCTCCAGATCCTGGGATCAAGCCCAGCATCACAGTCTACTTGAGACTCTCTCTATCCCTCTGCCCCACCCCCCACTCACACTCTCCTGTGCTTTTTCTCTCTGCCCCCCAAAACAAAACCAAACAAAAAAAGATTTGTGTTGAACCATTTCTATTTCTACAGCTATACCCTCATAAGTGATTACCATAGTTCTGTAATTCTGCATTTACATTATTACATCTGCTCCTGCCAAAACCACTTTGCCTTCCAAAACCTACCAGTCTTCCCTCAGTAACCTGGCAGTGCCTCCTAGATCCTACTGCTTCAATTCTAAATCCTCCCTTGTGCGAATCAAGCATGCTCTCAGCTAAGGTTGTTCTGATTCTGTGTGGTTAAAAATTGTCACACTGGAAATAAACACAGTAGAGTCTTTATTATATGTCTTTACACATGCTATTTTTTAGAAACTTTTTTTTTTTGGTTGAGTGATAATTTCATATGCTTCTGTATAAAAAATGATTTATTACCATAAATCTAATTTCTGTTTTAACGACTCAATCCTTGTATCTCTTAGCAGTTTCACAGTTAGTTCCTGTGAAGAAGAAAACCAGCCTCTTCATCTCTGTTTATCATTTTTATTTCATTATCTTCATAACACTTTCCCTAAACCAGAAACGAAACCTAGAGCATCTCCCATTATTTCTTCTGCTCAATCACTAAGCAAGAATGTAATTCAGGAACCGCCAATATATTTTAGTGCTTTCAACTTTTTTCTTTTACCACAGTCTGATGTGAATTTCACTCCATCTACCAATCAGTCCATCCTTCATCTTCCTGGTCTCATTCCCAGGGCCACTGATGCCAGCCCTTCATTTCCCCCATTTCTCCCACATACCTTTCTCTGAAAGCTCAAGCTGCCCGCTCAAGCAGTTCCCTTCTCTCCTGTCAGCCTCTTTTAACACATTGCCTCCTGAGCTGACTTTGTTCTGCTCTCATTACTTCAATCACCTGCATTACCAAACTCAAATCCAGATGGATTTACTTACAGGCTCTTACATTTTCATCTTGCTCACTCCTTTATTGGCTCCTTCCATACCTAAAACCCCTTGAATAAAGGTTCTCTTGTAATTAATTGGAAGTAAGTTAAAGTAAAGGAGGTTCATTGGTTTATTTCATCTAGTATACAATATCAGAGCCTATTATTAACTCAATAAATACCATACAATACTGGAAATAGCCTCAGGTTAATAGTATTTTAGAAGATTAGAGATAGATGTCCTCAAATAAGTATACCCTTATGTCAAAAAAGATAAGATATTCACATTTAAGGAACACTGCCCACAGGTTATTCCATCCAAAGGCAGATAAGCAAATATGTTTTGCAGAAGGGTTGCTCCTCCCCAGCTCCTGGGGCTCTTGCATCCCGATCCCTGTACCACGGCCCCCAACCCACCATGTTTCAGGCTGCATATCAGCTAATGAAACAGATTGTCCTAAGGCTCATGGCATTTCCTGTTGGCAGTCTAAACATTTTTGTAAACCAAATGCTCAGATGAGTGGGTTAAATACAGCCTCAGCATGAGTGTGGCAACAGAGAAGACCCACTACAAAAACATCTAAATCTGTAAAAGAACGTGGTTTCTACTTGGAAAATCTGGCTTTCCATGAAACAACAACCAGATTGAGTATTTCGATCACAATGTGACTTATCTGTGTTCCCAAAAAGCACACTGCATTTTTATACTGGGGAATTTAACTCTTTGTATTATAATGAGATTAGTATATATAGGTCTTCCTCTAATTTTTTTTAAGATTGTATTTATTCATATTTGGAGAGAGAGAGAGAGAGGAAAGAGAGAGAGAGAGAGGAGAGGGGCAGGGTGGAGAGAGAGGGACAAGCAGACTCAGACCTGAGCATGGAGTCTGATGCTGGGCTTGATCTCAGGACCCAGAGATCATGACCTGAACTGAAATCAAGAGTCTAATGCTTAACTGACTGAGCCACCCAGGTGCCCATTCCCTAACAGTTTTTCTTTAATGTGGTATCTTGAGTTATTCACATAAATTTTTCCAAACATCTTAGGTATCCAATGCATGCTTTGTAAATGAAAGAGAAAGGTGAGTATTTGTAATTGACTTTTCTCTATGGAAACTTCTGAATTACTGTTCATTTTACCCCATTAAAAAATGATACCAGCTATGCAAGGATATCCTCTCCAAAGAACATTGACATAAGATTCGTTGACATGATTTTAGTCACTAGTCATTTTCAGATGCTATCCAAAAATATCTCCAGCCTGTATCTTTAATTTAGCTTGAAATCATATATCTAACTGCCTAACCTAATCTCAGTTTGGACATCATTGCTATTGACAACTGGACACATTAGGTTCTCCAATACCTCCTCCAATCTGTGCTAAGTGGAGTGATTGGTACCTCTATCTAGGAAGTGACTCAAGTCACAAACCGTATGTTTCCTTACTCCTCCTTCCTCCTGGTTCCCCAAGTTCACATAATCACTAAATTGTACCCTAAGGGCATATCCATTCATGTCTCTACTTTCTTACTGGCCCTATTCTAGCCTAGGTCAAAAAAACTATTTCCCACTGCAGTACTTACTCTCCTATCTGTCTTCATTCTCATTTCCAACCATTCTCTGCACCACATTCTCTACACTTTCTAAAAATGATAACACAACTGTCATTATTCATCTTAGAAACATACATGTTCCTCCATGAACTAGCGCTTACCTCTCACACTGTATTTCTGACTATTGCCCAATAACTCTCCATACATAGATTTCTACTGCCATGTGAATCTCAGTATCTTTTAGTACCTCGAAAACAGCATGTTTTCTTTGACTTCTAGGCCTTCTCAATTTTTTTTTTTTTCTGATTAAAATCTTCTCCACTACTTCATCCTTCTTTCAAACTAATCAGTCTTCAGTTTTTGGCTGAGACATGACTTCCTACAGAAAGCTTTTCTTGATTCCTGAAGTCTAGGTTCAGTACCCTTACTATGAGTACTTTTTGACCTGGTACTTTCCTCATCAGAGTACTGATGCTTTAGTGGCTCTTTGTATGCCAAATTACTTGAAATCAGTGAACAGCAATTACAGTGTCATGGTTACATAAGTATTGCTCTTTAAAGAGCCAAGTGGGAAATAAATATGTATTTTCATTTTTATACAACCTTTTGGTTTTCTTGGAATTTCTAATTGCCTATCATTTTTTCCTTCCTTCTTTCCTTCTTCAATTTCTCTTTTTACATTATTGCCTTTTATCATATCAGCTATTTATGCAACATCGTTATGCAGTCAAGTATCTTACAATATTGTTCTTTGATATTTTTAGAGGCCTCACTCCTAAGGGCCTTTTAGTGTCTCCTTCAAACTACACTGATTCTTAAACTGCTATTACCATGGGATTTCCCTTATTCCTTTTCCTAATTGGCTTCCACTTTTTTCTATATCCCATATCACACTATTTTCTTAGTTTGTGTCTCTGTTTTGCTATACCATTCTAAACTCATTATCTAAGAAAATTTTGGTAGAAAATAAATTTCCAAAATTTTCCTTATTATGAAGATATTATACTGGATTGATAATGTGACTGGAGGATGAAAATAAATTTTTCTCCAACATTTTGAACACATTCCTCTACTACCTTTGAGCTTCCAGTATTTCTGGTAAGAACTTTTAAAATTTTATATGGAAGTATTAGGTTTCCAAATAGTTTCAAAGATAGTACAAAGCATTCCTATATACTCTTTTCCCCAATTTTTCCTAATGTTTTCATCCTCATAACAGTATTGCACTTATTACAACTAAAAAATCAACATGGCGGGGGGGCACCTGGGTGGCTCAGTCAGTTAACTGTTCAACTCCTGATATCAGCTCAGGTCATGATCTCAGGATAATGAGATTGAGCCCCACTTCTGGCTCCATGCTGGGTATGGAAGCTGCTTAAGATTCTCTCTCTCCCTCTGCCCCTACTTTGCTGCTTGCTTGCTTTCTCTTTCTCTCTCTCACCAAAAAAAAAAAAAAAAAAAAAAAAAAAAGAGAGAGAGAGAGAGAGAAAGAAAGAAAGAAAAAATCAACATTGGTACAAGGCTATTAATTATAATAAAGTATTCAGATTTAAGATTCAGTTCCACTAATGTACTTTTCTTTGTTCCGAGATCCCATTCAGGATACTGCATTGTATTTAGTCTTCATGTCTTCTTAGTCTTTCCCAACTGGAGATGGATCCCCAGTCTTTCATTGTTTTTCAAAGCCTGGAATTTTTGAAGAGTACTGGTAAGGCATTTGTAAAAACATACCTCAATATTGCCTTGGTGGGCATTTTCTCATGATTAGAATTGGGTTATGGATTTGCTAGAAGAATGCTAGAGGTGAAGTGTCCCTCTCTTCTAGAAAAAATGTTGATGGAAGTCTAATTCTAACCTCTTGCAGACAACCAGATTTTCCTTTGTGGGTATTTTCTGTGATTTCAAGTGATGTTTCCATATAAGGATCTTTACATTCATTGTCCTTAGTAAATTATCTGTGATGTGATTGGATTGTATTTTTAAGCTTTGGAAAATTCTGTTATTTCTTCTCTGATTATTTCCTTCTTTAACTCTACCTTTCCTTAATCTTATGTATAGGAGCATTTATTGGTTGTATGCTTATACTGTGTCTTGAGTTGCTTCCTCTTTGAGTACATTCATCTTGAGGATTACTCATTAAAAGGAATTGTCTGTTACATATCTTTACACAAAAATTAAGAAGTGAAACAAACATATTTTTTTCTTTCTGATCTCCACACATTCAAAACTGAAATACAGGGAGGCATAATTTTGGCTTCCTTTTCTTTTCCTTTGTATAATTATATTTAAAAAATTCTTTGTCCTATTTTGGCCTCTGAATACTTGAAAGCAATGACTCATAATTTTCAGCATTCTTCATCTCCTTCTGTCCCACAGCTGACAGGGCGGGCATACTGTATGTATGCTTTGGCTTTCTCTCCACAATCTTAAAGGGATGGGAGCCAAGAGTGTGGTCTTTCTGACACCAGACACTGTAAGCAAAGTGTGGCTATGTTTTCTCTGGCAAATGGGAAGATGGACTACAGTTGATATTGACAAGATGAGTTTCAGTTACCAGCTGCTCAGCTGGGTCATTTGGGTTCCCGTAAGGTTCGCCACCACCGGTATGAGGTAATGTTTCCTTTGTCATCAACAACACTTTTCACAACCAAGTTTTAGACCATTAGATAAAAGCTAATTTTATGATTTTCATTTCCTCATTAAAATAGGTCATATGCAGAAAATGCAAATTGGAGACTGTCTTCCAGATTTTCATGTTGTGGTTTACTCTGGCTTCCCTAGTCCATATTGAGTTACTTCAAAAAACATTTTTAGCTGAAATTCTAGAGTCCCTTTCAAAAATCAGTCCATCAAATATATACAACTTGCTAAGCAAATTAGGGATTTTTGGTCTAATATAAATCTTAGTTCTTGTAACTAGAGCCAACAACAGATTTTTTTTTCAGCTAATTCAAGAAAATTGAGAGGCTGTTTACCCAGGTTATACAATGTACCTAGACCACCCTTTGTCCCTCAAACTGCCACCTAGCTTTAACTTTATTCATATTTGTACTTCCATAATAATGTGGGAAATGTATTAATTTTCCTCCTTCTGGAAGCACTGTTTAAAAAAAAATTAAAAAGTGAGAGAATTCAAACAAATGACTAAAATGATTATTCATGGATCATAGTAACTACCTATCAATATTAATGACTACAAATGAAGCTGTTTATTTTTATTTTGTGCAATAAGTCTGGATAAATATCTGGAAAGAAGACCATTTTATTAGTTAAAATGATACTCCACAAACTTTCAGAAACTACTCTTAATTTATAAACACTTGCTGTCAATATAGCACTTATTTCAGAGTGTAACTTATCCTGGGACATAAATATGCAAAAGTTACACCTGGATATGAAGAAGGAGGCACCTGAGTGTCTCAAGGAAGCCTTCCTCCTGTTTTGTACTCAGAAGCCAAGCAAGTTACTGGGTTATTTAATCTCAGACTTGTCCCTACTCCTTATGCTCTAGCTGACTGAGCTCAACATTTGCACTATCAGACTCTACTATCAGACTCTACTCACTGGATACCTAAGGCTCTAGGAAAGTTTAAATTCTTTTGAGACCAAAATAAATGTAAATACCTGACAAGATTTGTTTATTTGGTCTAAAGTAAATCTAGAATGTAAGTTCTTTAAAGTTTAGATGTTTTATTTGTTTAGGAAATGTGGGGGATTTCCATGTCCATGAATGTGCAGTGTTACATGGTAGGGAAAACATATGTTTTAAAGTAAGTTAGATTTGTAATTAGCCTTAGCTCTTTTATAGATATTTGAAAAACTATGGAAAAGTTGCATAATTTCAAATCTCTCTTCCCAAGTATAAATGGGACTATTTGTATGTATTCAAATGTTTGTTAAGGAGATTTATTAAGGATATGTAAAATTAAGTGTCTTGTGCTATCTGGCATTTAGAATTGTTCAATAATTATAGCTATTGTTTTTAATCATAATATAATAAAAAAGAACATGCATCTCCATTCTTGATAAAATAAATAATATAAAAAACACATATATTTCTCCCAGAATATTAATAAATACTAAGATTAGAATTGAAATAAAATTGCCTAATAAAGAAATATGAGCATGAAATGAAATCATTTTAAATAATCACACTTTGAAAGGGCAGGCTTCTGAGAAGCTACAGCAGAATTCTTATGCCTCATAAATAATATATACTCTGTAGGCATTAGAGTTCTCAGTCCTTCTTGTCTCCCTTTGTCTGTGACGATATACTAGGTAAACACTACCATTTCCCCTTCACGTCTTCCTCACTTCCCTTCATTCTAACAACGACCTGTAACTACAAGAAAAATTACTGTCAGGTAAAAGCCTTTTTAATAGATGCTGCAATGAAAATTATAATTACTTTAAAGCAGTAAAATTGTAATCCTAACAAGTAATACTCAGAAATGTTCTTCCTAAACATTCCTTTAACTTCTCAGTGATTGCTCTGAAAGTTTCCCCTTTTATATAAAGAACTGACATATAAAATATATCCACTCTCCCACTACAGATAAGAGCCACTTTAATCCCATATTTTATTATTATAAGGATAGATAAATGGAAAGATAAATGATGTCAAGCACTCCAATGATCAGACCTATAAAGGGCTAGATATGGGAAGTCATAATTTTCCATATCACTCCAACATGTAGCCTATTAACACTCCACAGAATAAAATGGAAAGACACAACTCTCAGAATTAAGGTTAAAATTTTCTTTTTTATTTGAGTGAACACATAGCTATGTCCTCACAGCTGGCTCTCACTACACACTGCTGATCCTGGATTTGTCTATGTGACATTTAATATTCAGCTCCTGGAGGGCCGGGAAAGGTACATTGCTAAATTGTGTGAAGCTAACTCTTCCATAAAAATAAGAGTTAACATTTTATTTTAAAATTATGTGTGTACCAGCTGTGCTAATTGCTGTACATAGATCATTTAATTCAATCCATTCAACACCTTCATGTTTTATGTATTTTTAACCCCTTACTCTACATATGGAATCCAAAGTTTAAAAAAGGTTAAGTTATTTGCACAGCCATGTGCATTCGTAACAGCATTCACAACAGCTAAAAGGTGGAAGCCACACACGTGTCCATCCACCGATGACAGATGAACGGATAAGCAAAATGTGGTATGTGGTATGTGCATACAAGGGAATATTATTCAGCCTTAAAAAGTAATAAGAATAATCTCTTCCAGTCCTGTCCATGTTGTTACAAAAGTTGGGTATTCATCCTTTCTGATAGAGGCATAATACTCCATTGTATATATGGACCACATCTTCCTTATCCATTCGTCTGTTGAAGGGCATCTTGACTCTTTCCACAGTTTGGAGTGAAATAAGTCAAGCAGAGAGAGTCAATTATCATATGGTTTCACTTATTTGCGGAGCATAACACATAGCATGGAGGACAAGGGGAAATGGAGAGGAGAAGGGAGTTGAGGGAAATTGGAAGGGGAGGTGAACAATGAGAGGCTATGGACTCTGAAAAACAATCTGAGGGTTTTGAAGCGGCGGGGGGTGGGAGGTTGGGGGAACCAGGTGGTGGGTATGGGAGAGGGCACGGATTGCATGGAGCACTGGGTGTGGTGCACAAACAATGAATACTGTTACGCTGAAAAGAAATAAAAAATTTTAAAAAAAATTATCTATATTAAAAAAATGAACCAGAATAGTGAGAACAAGTTAAAAATAAAAGTTGTATCTATGAAAAAAAAAAGTAATAAGAAAGTTCTGATACATACGACAAGGCGGATGAACTCTGACGACACTCTGCTAAGTGAGATTAGATAAATACTGCATGATTCTGGTGAGTGAGGTGCTTAGAGTCATCAAACTCATAAAGACAGAATAGAATGGTGGTTTCCAGGGGCCAGGGTAGGGAGATCATGGACCTGTTGTTTAAAATGGACACCACATGGGGCGCCTGGGTGGCTCAGTGGGTTAGAGCCTCTGCCTTCAGCTCAGGTCATGATCTCAGGGTCCTGAGATTGAGCCCCACATCGGGCTCTCTGCTCAGCAGGGAACCCTTCCTCTCTCTCTGCCTGCCTTTCTGCCTACTTGTGATCTCTCTTTGTCAAATAAATAAATAAAATCTTAAAAAAATAAAATAAAATAAAAGGGACACCACAGTTTCATTTTTATAAAATGAATGGCTCTGGAGATGAATGGAGGTGGTGGTTGTACCGCAGTATGTGTGTACTGAATCTCACTGAACCATGCACTTAAAAATGGCTGATACAATATCTTTCATATTATGTGCATGTTATCAAAATTTTCAAAATTGGGGGGAAAAGGCTAAACAACCTAAGCATACACAATCAGCACTCTAAAAATTGTACCCACCTCAACATCGTGGCTTTATCCTGTCTTTCTGAAGATAATGCATTGCCCTGGGCTTAAGAGGGTGTTCTCAAGCATCTGTAAGTAAATCTTTTCCCTTGGAGTCTTTGAAAGAAACTTGGCTCTCTGGTAAGCCAGAAAAATTTCTGAAAATACTTTGAATATTGCCTTTTTATATTGTGGTGCCTACTTGAACTGCATACCAAAGGTGCCTGTTTATCAGTGAGTTTTTACTACAAACTATGATCCAGAAGATTATACTGAATTGTTTAGGTTTTTAAAACTCTGCTTTATCCTTGATTATCCAAAACACTATTTTACCTCCATCCAATGAATACTACTGGTTGCCTACTGTGTACCAGGCACAGATGCCAATATAAGGTATAGGTAATGCTTATGGTCTAATGAGAGAATATAGACCGTGAAAAAAAGGAACCCCAAAGGACACTCAGCTCACCCTGGAGGGAGAGGTGAAGTGCTCCATGTCTTAGAGGATGAGTAAGGGTGAGCCAGAAGGTCAAGGAAGTTGAAAACAAGCCTAGAGTGAGGCATAGGCCTGAGCAAAGGCATGGGCCGGTCTGGTACATTTCTGGAAGTATCAGGGATGCAGTATGATGGCAGGGAAGGCTACCATGAGGGTATAGTATACCATACGATGGGTATGGTATAGAAGGTAGGCAGGTAAAGATCGGAGGAGCTATGCTAAGAGGTTAGGCTTTGTAATGGACAGAGACCAGATACATTTAAATGAGAAAGTGCCATGATAACGTTAAAGTCCAGGACATACAGCACTGGCCAACGTGCGCATGAATCCGACCACGGCTCTCCTTCGCTTTATCCCTTAGTACACTTTGGCTGTGTGTCTGGCCAAAGAGAGGCTTTTAAAACTAAAGACCAGTGAAATGATTTCAACACAGGGAAATTCAACTTAAAAGAAATGAGGGAATGAGCCAGTGGGAGGGGGGAATGCAGCCCGGACGTCTTGTGTTCACCTCAGAAGGGATGAGGAAGAGGGAGGTGGTGCTCAGATGGCTCTTCAATTAGGCCGTCTCCCCTGTGATCAACTGGACCACCCACCAGCCGTCACAGTGCCCACTCACATCACTGAACAATGCGGGGAAGATTCCTTCAGCATACGCAGTGTTTAAGCCTCACTAACATTTTTAAAGCACCGAACCTTTCTGAAAAGCGTTCTCAAAAAAATTAGCTGAAACTCAATCTCTCCGATACCTCCCGTGGCATACGTGTGTCTATAATCTAGAAGGTGCATCGAGGGGGGTGCAAGAGGAATTACGGTGCCCACAAGCTGCACCACCTTGATAAAAGCCTCTGCTATCCTCAGCCCTTCGTTTGTCTTCTCCTGTATTTTACTCCATTGAATATGCAGGCCTGTTCTCTCCATCATCCACATTTGTGTCTTGTGGTCTCCTCTGACCGGGCATATTCCAGAGTATTTTGGCATTTTTCACCGAATGCCTGGATCAGTGCTCTGCACACAGGAGCAGGTTTATGAATATTTACTAGTAAAATGTAGAGCCTTATCCCCAGTTCAAATGCCTGAGCCAAACTCCCACAGTAATGTGAATTTCTCCCTGTAATTTCCAGTTTATAGCCAGAAACTGCTGAATGGACCTCATCATGGTTTGGGGGCAGCAAGGTGGGAGGAGGGAGTGCACTGATCACAGAAGGGAGGTGTGAGGCCAGGAGAAAACCTCCACGTGGGGAACTTCTTATGTAATGTCTGCATTTGTTTTTTGTTGTTGTTAGGGTTTGTTTTCCTTGTTTTTAAAGAGCAGGTGGCTATCTCCTCACATGTAACTAACTTCCAAATCTCCATTTTTTGGGTGCATACTCTAAAGCTGGTAATTTATTTATTGTCATTCATTCTGTCTTTAGCAACAAAAATTACATTGAAAACAAAGGAAAATCAATGATATTTAAAGGTTAGTATGGAATTCAGACCTAAAGGTTTTTCTTTTTTCCTCTTCTTCACATCTATTTATCCAGTTTTATTATTGTCACCTTTTGCATAAGGACACTCTTCAATCAGCTCTCAAAGTTCTCCAATTTGTGGGGCTTTCTGGCACTCATATTTCCCCCAAACATAATCCTCTCCACCTATACACACACACACACACACACACACACACACACACACACACACTTCTGTCTTTAAAGTCCCATGATATTTTATTTATCCTTCTCATATGACTCATCACTCTCTCATCTATTAATGATGTGCTACGATTATTGAGTATGTGCTCTGTATCAACTTTTGCATCATGTACTTTACAAAACATCATTCAACTTAATTATTTGAAATAATTCAGTTAATTGTCCTTATCTTGTGGCCCTTTTTCTGTATGAGGGCATGAAGACAGAATTTATATCTGATTTTTCTTTTCCAAACATGGTAATGTCTTCATATGCTTCCCTTCTGAAGCCAAACACATAATTAAATATTTGATGTGTGCCTAAGTGAATAAATGAGTAAGTCTTTAAAAGAGCGTTTGTTTTTTTATTGTTAAACCAAATATCCTACTGGTAAACCTTAAGTTGTGATTATGCAGAAAGATATAAGTTCTTTATTAGATACATAAATTGGCAACTATTTTCCCCAGTCTGTGGCTTTTCTTTCATTCAGTATCTTTTGAAGATAAGTTTTAATTTTGATGAATTCCAATTTACTTTTCTGGATCATGCTTTTGGTGTAGTAAGGCATCTGGACTTAACTAATTATCAAAATCGCAAAGCACTCTTACAAGTTTCATGGTCTTTAGTTTTACATATCAGTTAATTTGTACATATAAGTTAATTGAGTTAATATTTTATATCTAGCAAAGGATGGATCAGAAGTCATTTTTTTAGATGTGGATATCCAATTATTTTAACATCATTTCCTTAAGACTGTCCTTTCTATGCTTAACTGTCTGTGAAACATTGTTAAAAAAAATCAGGTGTCCATATGTGTATGGGTCTATTTCTGGAACATCTGTTCAAGTCCCTTGGACTATTTGTCTGTTTTACCCCAATACATCACCATCATCATTACTGTAGTTCTAGAGGAAATCTTAGAATCACATACTGTTAGGTTTCCAACTTGGTTCTTCTTTATCCAAATTATTTTGGCTATTTTAGATCCTTTGCATTTCCATATTTTAGAATGTTTATCAATCCCCCCCAAAAAAAGTCTAGAATTCTGATGAATAAACATAGTTAGGCTTCTTTCCTAAACATTTTTTCTTTTTTTTTCTTTCCTGATTTCATAGACTAAGAACTTTTTTCCAGTAAAAATGTTGAGTAGAAATAGTGAGAGCAGATCCTTATTTTGTTGCTCATCTGAGTAAGACAAGATTCAACTTTTCACCACCGCGTATCTTCACCGTAGAGCCGCCTTTGTTTTTGAGGACACTTATCAGAGTAAGTCATTTCCCTTCCAACGTCGCTAAGAGTACTTATCAGGAGTATATTTGGTTTATTGGTATAAAAAATTGTATTGTTAATTTTAAAATATTAAACTGAACTTTAATCCCTAAGATAAATACTTCTTGTTCATTATGTATTATGTATTATATTTTGCTACGTTACTGGGTTTGATTTGCTAAAATTTTGTTTAGAACTTCTGCCTCTTTGTTTTTTTTTTTTTAAAGATTTTATTTATTTATTTGTCAGAGAGAGAGGGAGAGAGAGCGAGCACAGGCAGACAGAGTGGCAGGCAGAGGCAGAGGGAGAAGCAGGCTCCCTGCTGAGCAAGGAGCCCGATGTGGGACTCGATCCCAGGATGCCGGGATCATGACCTGAGCCGAAGGCAGCTGCTTAACCAACTGAGCCACCCAGGCATCCCTGCCTCTTTGTTTTTAAAGAAAATTATTCTTGTTTCCTTTTCTGGCAATATCCTTGGTCATGGTATCATGATAAGCCGGTCTTATAGAAACATGTTTGGAAGTGTTTCTCTCCTTTAAAGTTTCTGGAAAAGTTTGGGCAGAATAATCCTTTAACTATGTGGTAGAGAATACTTATTGGAGCTATCTGAGCTGGAATTTGTCTTTGTGGGAATGTTTAACTATACTATAAAGGAATTTTCTTTGAGTGAATATTGTCAATTTATTTTTTCAGGTAATTTGTCCTTTTTTTTTTTTTCCAAAGCTGTCAAATTCCTTATCATTCAGTTGTTCATGACATTCTTTTTTGTCTTTTGTAGGGTTTTTCTAATTTTGTTTTTGTTTTATCTCTTAGTATCCATGGTATCTATAGTGATGCCACCTTTCTCTCTCTCTCTCTCTCTTTTTTTTTTTGGTTTCTGATTCTATTTTTTCCAGATCTTTCTAACTAGATTTTAATCAATTTTATCGATCTTCTTAAGTAGCCAGCTTTAACATATTTTTCTGTTTTTTGCTTCCTATTTTATTAATATTTTGATTTTCATCATTTCTTCTATTTACCTTGTGATTAATTTGCATATATTTTTTCTAGTATCTTAAGTTGGAAAGTGGAATTACTAATCTGAGGTCTTTCTGTTTTTTAATACAGGGGTTGAGTACTCTACATTCTGCCTAAACTACTGCTTCAGTAGCATCCCACTTACTCAGGTATGCTGCATTCATAGTCAGTCCAAAATATGTTCTAATTCCCATTTCGGTGTCTCATTTGACACACAAGTTGTTTAGAAGTGTGTCATTTACTTCCCAAATAATTGAGTAATTTCCAGAGATCTTTCTGTTATCTATTCCTCACTTAACTTTCTATCTGTGAGAAAACATATTTTGCTTATGAATTATATTAAATGTATTACAACAAGTTTACTGTCCAGAATATGATCTACCTCAGCACATGTGACACATGAAAATAATAACGTGAATTCTGCAGATGTTGAGAGGAGTGTTATAGTAAGTATTAAATTACCAAAACGCAATTGTGAAATTGTCTAATTCGCCTTTCATGTTCATGACTTTTTACTTATTGAATCTTTTTTTATTGTGGTAAAACACACCACATAAAATTACCATCTTAACTTTTTTTTAAGTGGACGCTTCAATGGTGTTAAGTACATTCACATTGTTATAAATCAGATCCCCAGCACGTTGCCATCTTGCAAACCTGTAACTCTATGCCCACTAACTCCCTCTCCCTTTACCCCCCAGCCCCTGCTAACAATCCTTCTACTCTCTGTTTCTACAATTTGACTGTTCTGGGTACCTCACAGAAGTAGACTCATACAGCATCTTTCTTTCTGTGGCTGGTTTATCTCAATTAGCAGAATGTTCTTAAGGTTCATCAGTGTTGGGGCGCCTGGGTGGCTCAGTGGGTTAAAGCCTCTGCCTTTGGCTCAGGTCATGATCCCAGGGTCCTGGGATCGAGCCCTGCATCGGGCTCTCTGCTGAGCAGAGAGCCTGTTTCCCTTCCTCCCTCTCTGCCTGCCTCTCTGCCCAATTGTGATCTGTCTGTCAAATAAATAAATAAAATATTAAAAAAAAAAAGAGGCTCATCAATGTTGTAGCATGGGACAAGATTTCTTCCTTTTTAAGAGTAAATAATATTCCATTGCATATATGCACCACATTTTTCTTTATCCATTCAACTGCTAACAAACCTTTGGGTGGCTATAAACTTTTGTCTATTGTACATACATCTCTTTAAGACCTTTTGGAATTATGCCCAGAAATGGGTTTGCGCAATCATATCATAGTTCTACTTTTAATTTTTGAGACATTCCCATACTGTTTTCCGTAACAGTTGCACAATTTTATAATTCCATCAAAAGCACAGAAGCTTTCCAATTTCTCAATATCCTCATCAAAACTTGTTACTTTATCTTTTGTTCTTGTTATCAGTGTTGTTATTGTGTTTGTTTTTAACAGTAGCCAACCTAATGGGTATGAGGTGATATCCCATTGTGGATTTATTTGACTGGCATTTTCAGATGATCTTGTGCATCTTTTCATAGGCTTTTTGCTCATTTGTACATTTTCTTTGAAGAGATGTCTCTTAAAGTCCTCTGCTTATTTATTTATTTTTTTTTAAATCGGGTTATTTCTATTGTTGAGTTGTAGGAGTTCTTTATATGTTCTGAGTATATGTTCTGGTTTATCTCCTCATTAGATGTATGATTTGCAAATATTTTTTTCTACTCTGTAGGCTGCCTTTTCTTTCTGTTGATTGTATTCTTGGATGTACAAAAGGTTTGTAAGTTCAATGTCATCCCATTTGTCTATTTTTACTGTTGTTGCCTATTGTTTTCAACTAGGCTCTAGAGTTCTCATAGAAGTATTCTGATCCATATATCATTGTTAACTCAGTGTTGCAGTTGGGAAGGAGGGCCTATACCTTCCTAGTCACCATCATGCTAATGTCACTCCATACTTAGGGAATTTTGAAGCTCCATTATTAGGTGTACAAGCATTTGAAATATACCTTTTTGACGAAGTCAGCCCTTCCATGATTGTGAAATAAATTCCCGTATCCCTGACTATATTCTTTCCACTTATATCTACTTTTGATATTAACATGCTGTTCCAGATTTATTTTGATTAATATCAGTGTGGAATATTTTCAATTCTTTCATTTTTAATATATTTTTGTCTTCATATATAAATGGCTTATATTATTGGCAGGCTATAGTTGGCTCTTCCTTACCTTAATCAGAACATGTAGACCATGTACATTTAACAGTATCATTCATATGATTTTAATTCTTTTATCTCTTTGTTTTTTGTCTGCTGTATTTTTGTTAACTTTTACTCCTTTTATTTTTGCCTTCCTTTAGATTAATTGTAAATATCTTTTATGATTACATTTTATCTCATTTGGTGATTTAAGAGATAAAACATTTTGTTATATGATTTCAGATGGTTACCTTAGGATTTATAATACATATGTTAATTTATCACAGCCTACTTTCAGGTGTACTTTATCTACAGTATAAGAGCTTATATTACTATACTTCTTTTTCTCCCCTCCAAAACTTTGTGATAATACCACCATGTGTTTATCATCTCTAGCGTTTTTAATACTTTTATAGAGATTCAGAGTTTCATCTGGTTATATTTTTCTTTTACCTAAGATTTCTTTTTACATTCCTTGAGTGTAGGCATAGTAGCAATGAACTCTTTCAGGTTTTGTATATCTAAATAAGTCTTTACTGGCTTTAATTTTTGCAGGACAAATCTTGCTAGATATAGAAATCTAGTAGGGTAGGTGTTTTCTGTCAGTACTCCACTCTCTCCTCACTTGCACAGATCCCACTGATATATCTGCTGCCATACTATGTTTCTTTCTCTCTCTGGCTTCATTTAAGATTTTTTTTTCCTTCTCACTCTTTTTAGAAACTGATTATGGCATGTTTTGGTATATTCTTTTCCTTTGGGTTTTGAAACTTCTTGGATTTATAGCTTTATAGTTTTCATTAAATTCTGCAAAATTCCATTACTTCATCAACATTTTTTCCCTCCCATTTTGTCCTCCCACCTCCCCTTTTCCTCTCCTTCACAAATTCCTGTTGCACACATAGTAGGCCACCTGAAGTTGTCCCGTAGTTCACTGATACTCTTTTAATTTCATAAAATTAACTTTTATGTCTTTGTTTCATTTTGGATGGCTACTGTTGCTATGTCTTCAAGTTCCCTTTCCCTTTTTGCAATGATTAAACTAACATTAACCCTACTGGTGAATTTTTCATAAAAGTCATTGTAATTTTTATCTCTAGGAGTTTGATTTTGGTCTTTTCCACATTTTCCATATTTTTATCTACTTTAACAGAGGAATACAGTAATATTAATTGTTTTAAGGTCCTTTACTGCTAGTTCCAACATTTGTCATTTTTGGTTTCGTTTCAATTGATAGATTTTATTATGGGTCACATTTAACCACTTTTTTGCATACCCAGTAATTTTGTATTAGATACCAGTCATTGTGAATTTTTCCTAAAGTAGATGTTAAACATTTTGTATTCTTATAAATATTCTTGATATTTGTTTTCAAATTTAATTACTTGAAGACACTTTAAATCCTTTCTCTGTGTGAGTGTCAAACAGTGTATCTATAGTCTTTTCAGATGATTTTTCTCCTGCCTTGGTCTCTTTCTCCTCAACTCAAGGATGACACTGTTTACTGGTTCAGTTCCTTTTCCATGTGCCATCACCTAGAAACCCTCTTAAAGTTTTAATCTGGGGAAACTGTAGAACTCACATTGCTTATATTTAATTTCTCAGGGATCTGTCCTTTGTACCCTGATGTAAAGTGTCTCACAGAGCATTGATTTATATATTTTGTTTATTTCCTTAGTTATTTATAGTGAGAGGGCAAATTTACTCCCTGTTAATCTAACTTATAAAAAGCATTTTCTTATACTAGTGGCATTTTTTTTCATACCTGATTAAAAATAGTCTACTCCATAGATAACACTATGTATAACCATGATATTTTCTTTGTAATTAAATATTTCATGACTTTCTTGATTAGACAATGAATCTGCATCCCATTTGGATAAAAACATATTTGTGGCTTGAAAATTATTTCATTTTAAAGATAACACCAAAGAATAATGGCAGGTATCTTTGCATTTAATTTCATTATCTTGTTAAGGACCCATGGGATGTCATTTGCAAATAAGAAAACTAAAGAATAGCCTTATCTTCTAATTCTTTAAGGTAAGGAATTGGTGACAATTAAATGGCATCTTTTGCCAAATATATAAACATAAATAAGAAATCATTGCTTGTTGTCACTAGTGAGAAAAAAAAATTCACCAAACAACTACCTTTGTACAATCTTTCTTTTGTTCTCTAAAATATTCATATCGACAAAAACATACAAGCAACTGATTAAAAAAAAACTTTATTTTTTCTCTTTTAAAAATATTAAATACATGTAATGGTCTGGGAATTTGTAACTGTTGACAAATATGCATCTATTTATTAGCAGATTGGAATTAAATTCAGGAATGTCCACTTTTATTAAAACACTTAGGTCATAGATTTGGGGATCACATATTTCCAAAGATTCTTTGGAAAATCACCCAATAAAACAATCTCTTCCTGACAGGGATTAGCTCTGGTATTTTGACTTCTTTTTTGGTCTTTTATGATGAATTGGGAGACAAAGGTGGGAAATGGGATTCCTCTCTGTTGATATAAGTTGTTTTAACTGATAATAAAATATCAAGATTTTTTTTTTCTGTGCTTATATTAGAAATGAGCACTGTAAGATTTTTCTCTGAGACCTTAAGTACTTTCTACTGCAAGAATTTCACTGCATGCAATTTTGCTGGGAAACTCAGTGTTGTCTGAAAATACCATGATGTCTGGATTTTGGTTTATTTGAATGAAAGACAAAAGGAATGATGGAAGAGAAGCTATTGTGAGAAAAAGCCATTATTAACATTTCAATGAAACTGAATGGGCTGAAAAAGGTTCATATCTATGTTGAAATAGTTAGTGGAGTGACCTACCTGTTTTACACCAGGAAATTTCATAAGGTCTTTAATTTAATAGCTATAACTCATACGGTAATTCCAATAAATGATTATAAAAGCTAAATAAAAATGAGCAACCTTGGTTATTATTGCTATTGTATAACTTAGATGTCAACACCATAAATACAGAACAAAAATTCCATGTTCACAAACCACATACATTGAAAAAAGCATTATTACGTAGCAGCTGAGGACTTGCTCAATGACAAACAGATGAGAGTATTAGTGAGATTCCATGAGATAGAGCCATAAAAAAGAATGTAAATGGATCATATGTTCCAAGGTGTTTGGATCACCAATTTTATTAGAGCATAAAGTTTAAAGAAAAAAAAAATAAGTTCCAATTTCTGTCTATCTGCTATAAAGGAGAAAAAGTCTTGACACTTACTCTCCAACTAGAGAATTCCAAATATATGAGGAGAAAGGGAAACAGCATTTCATGCAATGTTTGTCAGTAAAACTTGCCATAGTTTAACATGTTTATGTTTTATGCAACATCCTACATCAAAATACAATAATACCAGAGAAACAGAATGCTCAAGAGATGACAGTTAAATAAAATTCAACTTTTTTGGTTTCTTTCCATCTTTACTTGTTTTATTTTGTTCATTTTCCTGTTTGAACAACTAAAATATGTGATTATTCTTTAACTTTTCTTTGAAGATTAAGTTTCTGAGCTTCCATTCTGGATTTCAAGATTACTGTACAATACAGTAAGCTCAAAGCAATATAATTAAATGGCTTTGTTTGCCCTGTTTTGTTTTTGTTAAATATTTTACATGAGTTTATGTATGTGTGTGGTATGACATATACACATGCGTATGTGTGTATATTTTGGGTGAAGTAACAATTATCTCTTTTGGCTAAAACAACACAATATAAAAACAGTTCCAATTAAATGGTTATTTGAGTTCTGGCTAAGTATGGTTCACTATTCAAGAAAGAAATCAAATTAAGTGTGATTTCCTTATGCTCCATAACAATTTTAGCATTTTGGAAAGCATAGGAGTCACAGCCTTGCTGAAGCATAGCTACTATTGAAAGGTTAACCAAAGTGAAAATTTCAAACATAAAAAGTTCCATCAGGAGGACAAATGCAGGGGCGCCTGGGTGGTGCCCTTCGGCTCAGGTCATGATTCCAAGGTCCTGGGATCAAGCCCTCTCTGCTCAGCAGGGAGCCTGCTCCCTCCTCTCTCTCTCTCTGCCTGCCTCTCTGCCAATTTGTGATCTCTATCAAATAAATAAATAAAATCTTAAAAAAAAAAGAAAAGAAAAAGGAGGACAAAGGCAGGAGGAAAGATGACAGAACTATCATTTCACATATTGCCTTTCACAGAATTTTTTTTCCTAAGATTTATTTATTTGAGAGAGAGCACATGTGAGTGTGTGAGCACAGTGGGGACTGGGGAGCAGAGGGAGAGGGAAAGAGAATCCCAAGCAGACTCTGCACTAAGCACAGAGCCTGATGCAGGGTTCGATCTCATGACTCTGAGACTGTGACCTGAGCCAAAACCAAGAGTCCAACACTCTACGGACTGCACCATCCAGGCACCCCAATATAGAATTATTTTTGAGCCACGTAACTTCATGTCAGCCAAACACAATTGGGCAGTATAACAGAATCGTAATATGATATATTTTATCCTAAAGAAATGCAGAATGTCTTTCACATTTTATCTTTTAAGACTTTGAACTGGGGATTGCAAGGAAGCACGTAGTTAGAACAGAAGTTGTGAGCCCGCTTTCTCTGCAGCCCTCTCAACATTGGATGTTTTTCTCACGGGGGTTCATTCCTGAGCCCAGAAATGAGGTGCATAATCCCCTTGCTTCCCATCCCCACTTCAGACGATTTTCTCTCCCTACAAGTCTAGTTTGGAGTAACATTTCTGACTCTTCCTTATAGTCCTTGTTGCTGTCCATTTACCAAGTCTCAAGGTCCCTCCCCCTCTTGCCTTTACACTAGAGATTTTAATACTTGTGTAGATGATCCTTCCAATACCTAGACCCTAAATTTTTAAAAATCCTTTCATCCAATGAACTTGTCTTCATGCGACTAACCATTCTTCCCATAGCCATTTCTAGCTCTGATTTTACCCAAGAGTCAGGCATCCTTCTCTTCAACTACCATCTACTAGAACCCTGGGTTTCACAATCCTTTGACTTTACAGAAATCTATTACTCATTAATTATACTATACTTATGCTCTCTCCCACCATCCCCACCCCTCCTTCTATTCAGAATAATGTCTATGGCCAGGAGATATAATCAGTGCCTTCTATGTATTCTTAACGTCTATTCTCCTCACTCTCTGTTGCAGGTAATTGTAAACCACATTCTGGTCTGGATTTTATCCAGTTTCTTTCTCCCCCATTTAACTAGTCATACAACCACCTGTGGAACTAACCATGACTGAAGAAACACAAACATCAGTGCTAACAGCTCCCATTTCCAGTTCACTAGTGCTACCCCTCAATGGGCCCTCATACTACCCAACAACCATAACCACGCTGTATCTCCCTAATGTGATAGAGACTCTCCTTGTCTCTCAAGTGTCCCTTTCATAGCTTTTCTGCTCTTCTGCAACTTCCAGCGCCTTCTCTCCCATTCTCACTCTGCAATGGTTTTCTTGATTCTTCAGCTAGAAAATAGAAGCAGACAGAAGGAACTACTGCAGGTCCCAAAATCCAGTGAATGTGAGTCTATACATTCTCACCCACTAAACAGTAGATTGTCTCAAAAGTTTTGTTTATACTAGATTTTCTAGGTTTCTTTTAATATCAATCTAAACAAATTCCCCTCCATTCTGTGATCACACAGACTCCATGACCTCTACATTACTAAAACCTAAGATCACTATCCATATCTTATTTATCTGTGCTTCCAAAAGAACTGGACACAGATGAGTATTCTTATGAAGGAGATAGGGTCTGCAAGTAGAAATGAGGAACAGGACCACCTATACTACTTCTCTCTCCTTCAAACATATTCTTTATTTGGGTCACAAGATACTACCCTGCCTGGTTCTCCTCCCACCTTACTAGTCCATCTTCTCAGTTATTTTCCCCCTTTATATCTTTATATGTTTATAATGTATTGACACTAAGTCTCCACCTTTGGACATCTTTTCCTTTCTAGAAGTACTTACTCGCATGTTAATTCAATTCAGTCTTGTAGCTTTTAATGCTTTCATATCAATGTTCTGAAATTTATGTCTCCATCCCTGATGGGGTTCTTAGAATTCCAGACTCACTTGTCTAACTGTGTATCAGCATTCACTTCCTCAAAGATTCATTCTCAGGGCTAGTTAGTCCCTCAGTTCAATGCTCAGATGTTCAGATTTCATTCCTCCTTTTACCTCTGTATTCTGACATCTCTGTGTGCATCTTAGACACCATGGCAGTAAGAAGATTTGATCAGATCTGTGCAGTGATCTCAGGATCATCACTGGCTTCCTCTGAAGCCCTGGACCAGTAAACTCTAGCACACATTTAGAAAAGTGGATTAAGAAAAGGGAGGTGAGTGTGCCAGTATCCCTTGATACAAGGGTTTTTTCCCTCCTGAGAGGTATTTTATTTGTTATTTCACAACAGATCTAAATGGCTGTATTACTGTTTTAAAATCCCCTTGAGGCAATTCATCCCCTTATTATCTGCATATGATGCTCTACCTTACTATTGCTTTCACCAAACTCACTGATTTTTAAGAAAGATTTATTTGAGAGAGATAGAGAGAGACCATGAGGAGAGGGACAGAGAGAGAGAGAGTCTTCTTCAGACTCCACACTAAGCACAGAGGTCAATATAGGGTTTGACCCCAGGACCCCAAGATCACAACCCAAGTCAAAACCAAGAGTCAGATGCCCAACTGACTGTCCCACTCAGGTACCCCACCAAACTTGCTGATTCAAAATAGCCTCAACCTTGCAGTTCGCCGTAGAGGTTTGCATAGCCCTATTCAAGGTGACAGTGTAGGGAAGGGAGAGGGAAAATGACCAGAGCAGGTGAGTTCCTTGTGGACCTCACCATAATTCACTCAGCCTAGAATGGCTACCACACAGGTTTTCAACCCTTTTAGTATCTTTAGTGCACTGTCCTTACTTTGTTTTTGGGGTCCCACCCCTGAAAAATACTCACTTCTCACATAAATCTCTCCCTTGCATATGCCCAGAGTTTCTTTTTCCCTTCTCCCTCTGGTGAGCAAGCCTGGCCAAACACCAGCTTGGTTAGATGAGAGCAGATAAATGTGGCTATAAAAATATGTCTGACCTTTCTGTCAGATCACACTTAAGATCTCTTGACAGAAAAATAAAAGCATGCCCTTGGCTGTGCTGAACAACCTTACCTTTAATTCCACTCACTAAAGAACTGCTTCCTGGCTGTTTCTCTCTTCTCCTATCCCCCAAAACTTCTCTTCATTCTTACATTCAGATGATGACCTGACCTCTTATTTCACTGAGGATCTATTAGCATTCAGAATACATTCAGGTTATTACCCCTTTACCAAATTCACCAACCTACTTGCATCTAAACCATATATGCATAGTCTACCTTTGCCCTAAAATAGCAGGTGAACTGCCTGTATTCAATACCCCTGGAGAAGCAAATCACAAACCCCTTATGCCTAGTCAAGACCTTTGCATCTGAAATTTGTGCTCATTCTGCTACTTTATTAAGTATTCCTTCTATTTGATATTTTGCATACTCATTTTTACGTATTGTTCAATCTTTCATCATGTAAACAGCAACAAACAAAACCTTCCCAGACAAAAGCCATCTCCCATTGCACCATGTACCACCACTTTCCTAGAGTTGTCTGTATCTTAGAACAAGATATAGAGATAGATATAGAGAACAAGATATCTACTTCTTTCTGTTGTTTATATATCAGAGTGGTAACACCTGCCAATGGCTCCCTCCACTCAGAACACATTTCCCTTAGAACAACACACAGCTCTTCCCATCACTACTTTGCCCAGTTCCCTGATTCAATGCCATTTCTTTAGAGAAGTACTTTGGTCATCTTAATAAGCCATGCCCATTTCCGAACAAACTCTCCATCAATCTTGTTGAACTTTTCTTCTTTTCACTCACCACCTCCTAAAATCAATCTTTCTATCTCACACACACAACCCTTGTGTTGTTGTTGTTGTTGTTTTCTATCTCTCCAGTAAAACATGAACATCCTGAAGGCTTGTGACTTGGATTACCACATTCATGACAAGTTTCTCAGAAGATGGCCTGTCATAAGTTCAGCCCATGGTATATTCGATAAGTGAATGAATGAACAAAAACCTTATGTTTATTTATTTTTTGTATTGGGATACTACTAACAAATTTCATTTTTTAAATATTTTATTTACTTGAGAGAGAGAGAGAGAGTGAGAAAGAGAGAGCATGAGAGAGGATAAGTCAGAGGGAGAAGCAGACTCCCTGCTGAGCAGGGGGCCCAATGCAGGACTCAATCCTGGGATTCCAGGATCATGAGCTGAGCTGAAGGCAGTTGCTTATCCAACTGAGCCATCCAGGCACCCATAAATTTCATTTATAATAGGGTGTTGACAGCCTAAAAATTTGAAAACTTCTGTACCAGATGATAAGCTGCCCTTTCTACTCATTGTCTATTAATATGTTTGTGTCTGGACCCCACTGAATTCCAGGTTTTTAGCTATAATTCTATGAGAGAACTTGGTCAAATACATATTCAAATCCATTACATTGCAAATGATGTTAAAAAAACAAACAAACAAACAAACAAACTGAGTGTCCCTAGCGTATTGATACAGCAGGTTCAATAATCTATACTTGGAAGAATTCTAAAGAGTGAAGAGCTGTTCAGTTATTTGAGAGGACATTAACTATTTTCTATGAGTTATTACCCAAAGTCCTATTCTATGTTCTACATTGCAGGTGAAGTTTACTGGAGAGAGTCCTGGAGACGAGTATTCAAACTCAGGCTTCTTTTCTGGCACATGAATTTGGATAAGTCTATTTTAGAAACTTCTGTAAAATGGAATAGTAGACATCACAGTGGACACACTGCAGGGTGGCCCTCATGTTTATGCTCTGTCGCATCCCTTCCTCTTGAGTGCAACTGGGATCTTTGACTTTTCCCTCGCTGATAGAACATGGCAAAAATCATGGGCTGTCCTGTGATTGGGTTTAATGTTACATTACATAAGACTTCCATCTTAGTAGACCGAAGGAAGGTTAATCTGGCTGGCTCAGTGAAACTTGCAGCCAGGTTGGGAACACTCACATGGCAAGAAACTGTGGACTGTAGGACCTGTGGGCAGCCCCCAACCAATAAGCAAAAGTCTGGGGCCTTCTGTCAGAGGGCTTGAGGAAAAAAATTCTGCCACATGAAAAGAACGTGGAGGCATGTTCTTTTCTAATCAAGCCTCTAGATAAAACACAGCCTACTAAGTCACGCCTGTACTCCTGATTTACAGAAACTATGAGATAATTAACATAATACATTTTAAGACACTAAGTTGTGGTATTTTTTTAATGCAACAGTAGAAAACTAATACACCATTTAGTAGGCCAATGCATGTAAAGTAAAGGCCACCATACTCAGAATTATTAATAATGGATACTATAAAGAAATGAAAAGTAACTTAGGCTACCACTAAGATACATATCATCTTCTAGGAAGGTCAGTGGAGAAAGAGCTCCCTTTCCACTCACTGAGACTACAAGGTAGAAATGGCTGAGGGGCTCCAGGGTGGAAACTAAACTTCATTACTTATATCACCAGTGCAATAATATGAAAGGAAATAAGAAGGCCCTGCTTTATTTCTAGTTACATTTAGGTAACTACGTTCTACCACATTAAAAGGAAAGAGGAAAAAAATTTGTCTTCCCTGATCCCAAAATAGTATTTTTGGGATCCTATTTTTGGAACAGTTTTCCCACTGCAGCATTTTTAAGCACTTCTTACAATTATAATAAATTATTTGCATATTTACATGTAGAATGACCCTTTCCTTTGAGATGGGGACAGGAACATCATCTGCTTTTTTGGGAACTGCTTAAACTTAGTGATTTATCAATAAATGTCTGTATAACTGAGATGAGTTGAACTCTCTTGAATGCTCACAGGGTAATTCAATAACCCCATTCCCAACTCTCTGCTCAATCCTCCATGGATCCTAGGGCGAAGTTTTGCAAAGCATCATCTCTATTTCTGGCCCATGAAAGTGTGCTCAGCATATTTGTTGTGTGCAGGATGGCAGTGATTCACTTAGAAATAAAGATGATCCTTCAGATAATATACAAAGAAGAACGTGAAGCTGTGTTTGTGCTCATGTCCCAGAGCCACTCTCACACTGGTTTTTCCTCAGAAACCTTTAGACAAAAAGCTACAGACTTATTCAGAGCCTCTCTTTTGATAAGGGCTGCTGGAAGCACTACATAATAAGAGCAGTCTATACATAGAATTTTTTTTTTTTAAGCCACTGTTCCCTTCTACCAGCACGACAGATATTATCTTTGATGCCTGTGGGTTATACTTATTTTTACGTTACAGGAAGTCTAAATATAATCCTAGAAATCAGGGGGAGAGTTTAAGAGTTTATTTTATTCTCCTTAAGAAAAATGTCCAAATTCATAAGACAGCATTTGTTGTTTTGGTCCCTGCTCACTAAAATACCCTGGAAGGCTTGTCAACACATCCTCGTTGTGGTGTGGTGTGTTGTGTTTCCCCCTCCCCACCCTCATCCAAGGAAGCCATGAATGCTTATCCCTCGCCACTTCTGATGCAGGAATACTTTCGGGGAATATATTTTCCTTTATTATTAACAGCTATAACCAAGGAATGATTTATAAAGCTGCATAATTAGCCTCTCTCATTTTGGGGAGATTAACAACGTATCATCTCAGAAATGGGGGCAGGAGATGAGTCCCTGCTTTGCTTGAAGCAACAAGACCACAGGTAGGGAAGCACAGGCAGAGTAAACCATTAAAGTATCCGCTTTCATGGATATTGAACTTTACCAGGACATTAAATCGAAGTCTTCCCATTTTTCAGTTTATTAATAGATTCTACTTAACATCCCTGAGAAAAACAGTACTAAATCATCTATGCTTTTCTTCAGAGCACCCAATGATTACCTCCAAGGGAAGACTTCTGAACCTTGGCGTTACCATGGAAATATTAAGCTGAGGCTCAGAATCAGTTCACTTTTCCAAACCACCCAAATGTTCCTGTTTTAAAATGTCATCACTAGTAAATCTATTTTTTTTGATTTTAAAATATGTGTAGCAGTAATCCAGGGAAGTAGTAAGCCTTTTATTAGCCTCCAGAATAACAATCCTAAAAGAACATATATATGTAATAAATGTATAGAATGTTTATACACTTTGTCCTAACAAAAATATCTATGCAAAGCAATTTTTATAAATTTTCATGATAAATTTCTATTCTACCACATTAAGAGCTCAAAATGACTTTCTTTGGAAAGTTGACAGGAGCTTAACAAAAATAAGTAAAATATATGTATATATAATAAATATCATATATATGTATAGTGTGTGTGTATATATTTAATATATATTAAATATATCTATATATATATATTTAAAGGTTTTCTCAAGCTCATTTACTCTGAAGAGCTCAAAATGACTTTTTTTGGAAAGTTGACAGGAGCTTAACAAAAATAAGTAAAATATATGTATATATAATAAATATCATATATATGTATAGTGTGTGTGTATATATTTAATATATATTAAATATATCTCTATATATATATTTAAAGGTTTTCTCAAGCTCATTTACTCTGAAGACAAAATGGGTCAATATACATTTGAAGTACAATGAAGATATACAACATTTTTACTTTTATTACATCCAACGTTGCTTTTCTCTGCATTTTTATGATGCCTAACTAGAAACACAAAAAAGAAAGAAAGAAAGAAAGATGGTTTTAGTCCCCATCTTCAACAGCTTATAAACCTCTTCAATGATGTTAATCTCCCAGAGGCATGAGGATCATTTTATCTTACTAAGGATATAATAGCTAAATTCCCCAGAGCTGTGAGGAATAATTTTATAGAACATCATAATATAAAAAAATATTTTAATGTATTCAAAATATAGCACAGGAAGAACTACAGCCATATGTACAAATCATAAAAATAAATCACATCATTTCTGGCTGTTAATTAAGTCTGTTTAAAAGCTTTTCTCTCATACTTAATGCATCTTTCAGAATAAAAAGAAAATAATCTCATTGACCAAAATGTACTAATAAGTGGTTAATTTAAGAGAAAGATGAGGGGCGCCTGGGTGGCTCAGTGGGTTAAATCCTCTGCCTTCAGCTCGGGTCATGATCCCAGGGTCCTGGGATCGAGCCCACATCCGGCTCTCTGCTTGGTGGGGAGTCTGCTTCCCCCTCTCTCTCTCTGCCTGCCTCTCTGCCTACTTGTGATCTCTCTCTCTGTCAAATAAATAATAAAATCTTTAAAAAAGAAAAAAAAGAGAAAGATGAAAATTTTCTGAATCACTATATATCTAAAATTAATTACTGTTGGGGCAAGGTCTTTTTTCAGTTTGACAGAAATAGCCAATTATAATTTTATATTTAAAATGCTATTTATTTGAAATATACAAACTTCAAAATTCATCCAAAGCAACCTTATTTCTCAAAAGCAAATTTACCTGGGAAAACATGTCTTCCCTTTGTTAGCTCACCAGTGGATTCACCCCTCTATAAAACAGTCTGTGATGGCTGAAAGGAAAATAATTGCATTTGATTGATTTTGAAACACACTTAAGGACTTGATGAAGACACATTTTCTAGAAAACCCAGAAACCATAACTCACTGTGATTTTTCTTAAGTTCCTGTCAACTTCCAGAGAAAACTTACTTTGAGCTTTTAATGTGGTCAAGTGAAAACTTGTCGCTAAAATTTATGAAAATATGTGTACATAGATATTTTTATTAGGACAAAAGAAAAAAACTCACATATTGACAGCTCACATACTGACAGCTTATCAAGCATCCTAACGAAAGCTTTGGTTTCTCTCTTCCACTGGTGGCCCTGCTGCTCTCCTGGTGGGAAATCTGCTGCCATGTGCAATCTGGAGGGGGCCTCGGAGCCTGTCTCTACTCTGCTCAGGGAGTCAGAAGAGGGGAGGCGAGAAACAACCCCTGATGCAGACACTGTGGCTGATGAAACCGATATAAATTCCTCCTGCCCAGCTGATTTGGCTGGAGGGCATCAGAGCTCTACAGACCCCAATATCTAAAACATTCAAACCAATCTGGCTACTTCCTCAAAGGAAAGCTCACAGGGATGTTTGTGGGTTTGCTTTTTTTTTTTTTTTTTTTCAGATTTTTCACTTTGTACAATTTTAGAATTCTATATTACTATTTTAGCTTACAAAAAGGAGACTTAGAGAAGCATCCAGTTGAAAGGAGAACAAAAGGAGAGAGTTTGGGTTGTTTTGTTTTGTTGTTTTAAGATAATGGCATCTGAATATTAGGCTTATTAGTAGCATTGTTCTGGTAGCTTACATATTTTTCCTAATTTATCCCTGCAACTATCTGACAGATCAGGAAATGGAGGCAATAGAGAGAGGTCAATAATTACCCCAAGGACACATCTAAATAGCACAGCATTTAAACCCAGCACTTTAGGCTTGGAGACAATGTTTTCCACAAATCCATTATACTTTTCTTCAATGGCCAAATAAACCAATTGAATATATATATATATTTTTTATTTCACTTAATTGAATTAAGTCTGACATTATTCAGGTCCAACTTCAACCTAGTTCCACAACCCATTTTATAATATAGTAATTGGGTATTAAAAAATTACCTAAGCCTTCTCTAAATTTATTTATTTATTCATTCATTAAAAATGACACATCGGATCCTTCGCTGAATTCGGGGCTATTTTCTGCAACAAGATAAGTAAGATTCCTGCTCTGAAGTCTGCACTCACATTCTAAGGGGAGAATGAGAACCAGCTGTCACGCATGGGATGAAACCAGCAAAAAGGGAAGCACAGATTAGTGTAATGCCAGGAAGCACGTTGGGGAGGCAAGGGGGGGTGGGCACTGAGGAAGAGTGGAAAGGCCAGCAGCAGCAAATGGGGACCATGCTGAGATCCGAAGACAGGAAGAAGTTAGCTAGACAATGTTGTGGAGAGTGGCTGTATTCCAGGACTTAAGGACCTGCCTGAATGAACAGGACAAGAAGAAGGGACCAGAAATGAGGATGGCAAGAAGGCAGGGGTGGGCTGTGCAGGGCCCTGAAGCTGAGCTGAGGATCATGGACTTCATCAGGAGGGCAATGGGTAGCCATTCAAGGCTTAAGACTTAGGGAGGGTCATGCCTAACGTCTCTGGATCCTGTTGTAGATGAGAAGAACAAATGTGTACACCTGTGAGAAGACTATGATAGTTGATCAAGTTCAAGATGGTGGTGGCTCATCCTTGAGGGAGAAGGATTAAAGAGACGCTCAGTGTGCAAAGTGAATAGGGCTGATTGACTAGCAGGTGGAAAAGCAGTAGGATGGGGTAGCGAAGGGAAAGAGAGAAGCCACGGACACTTCCCTTGTTAAGGGCATTGATGGATTACTCTATCCCTTTCTAGATTAAGTCTCAAAACATGACACAGCCCATAGTACTTATGAAAATACTTCTTTGATTTCTGAAAATATTTCTAATAGTAAATATTTTCTAACTCTCAATGGAATTTATGTTTATTTTCCCATTTCTGTAAGTAAAGGCCTAATGGAATAAAAGTGATGCTTTTAATTCTTGTCAGAATACCATTATAACACACATACACAAAATTAAAACAGGCTTACATTTTGTTCACATGCCTATATTTACCTTTATATTTAACTTTATAGGGACAAGTCAGAGCCCTCCACGTGGTTGTACCAACTGTACTGTATTGCCATGCCTTGCCAGGTAATCTGTTCTGGAAAGGGCATGCTTAGCTTCCTGGTGTTTAAAGTAACTGTAAAAAAGGATATGGTTCTTCAATATTATTGAATAATGTTTCTCAGACTTTTCTGAGGTGTCACTCAACTTCAATAATAACATCACTAACAAACGAGTTAGTTCTATCCTAAATAATGGTTAGTACTATGAAAATGTCAGTCCATCAGTCATACAGACAAACCATTTAAGATTGCAGAAGTAATAAATGATCCTTTCACTGCCCTGAGACCAAGCTATTGATGCAAAGGTAAGAATGCCCAACCTAAGTGGAGAGCCTTCTAGATGCCAGGCGCCAAACTAAGAATTTCTCACGTACCAACTCATTTAACCCTCCCAAAAATGTAGACGGTAATATTTATATCTCTCCTTTGTGGATGAGGAGTGAAGACACAGAAATTAATCACCCTGCCCAAGGTCAAAAGCCGGGAAGCTGAGGGAGATAGGATTCAGAGCAGCACGGAAAGCACACGTCACCAGAAAAACACAGAGCTTCTCTGTGGAGAGTCATACCCCTGCCCAGACATGGAAAGTGAAAGTTCCAATGTATAGCTGAAGAAGCACACCTTCAAATAATCCCATTTAATGCCCGCATACCATGTCTTTTCTCTGAGAAAGTTAACATGATGAAGAAGATCATCTGCGATACAGTAGCTGCCATCACCAGGAACTAAGTCCCCCACCATTTAGCAGATAACCTTCTTATCATGCAGAAAAATATCAGCACAGACAAACGGAGCCCAAAGGAAATGAGACCATCAGCGAAGAAGATAAAGAAGCTTGTACAAAGCACCTTTTTATAAATGGATGGCTGTCAGTTAGAAATCAATTTCCCGTGGACAAGACCAAGAGCTAGCAAGAGGAAAATAAACATGCTTAAACTCTCGGAGAGTCCATAATTTAAATACAGACTCTTCTGTTGAGTGGTAGTGTGTATTGAATCGGTTCCACGGTGGCGATAACAAACGTCACGCTGCATTTCAGGAGGCACGGGAGAGGAAGCAGAGGTAAGAGGAACGAATGCATGTTTGATGCTGAGTATTTGGGGTTGCCTAAAGCAAAGGAGGAGGAGGCTGCCCAAAACCAGATCTTTGAAGACTTAATTGATTCCTCATTCGCTGTCAGTTGGGCCTTTCAGATTTGTGAAGAGTGAGCTCTGTTTTTCCTTACATGTAGGTTTTTGAGCTATGGTTTTTAGGTTAAAAAAAAAAATCAGGTTGAATTTAATTGATGAATAATAAAAGTTTAGGATTAGAGATACTGTTTTATTTAGGATTAGAGATACTGTTTTATTCAAATTTATTTATTGATCTGCAGTGAATTCAAATCTTAAAAATGGATGTTTTTATAATGACACAAGCTGTATTAATTACTATGATATGTTCTTAGAAGGAAAATATTTGAAATTGTTGACATTTGCATGATAAATTGGAATGTGTGGACTGGGCAAGGGAAAAAAATTAAGGCCTAACACAATGGTGAGATTAAAGGTTACTTGTTATTACTGAAGGCAAAATTCTAGTTGAACTGGAAGGGGGGAAAGGGGTCGCTAATTATTTTTTTCTATAGATGGAATGTAAAACCAAGTGTAAAAAGTTCATGAATGAGACCGAAGGATTGGCATTACAGCAAATTCAATGATTTTTGAAATGCATGCTTCTACAAAGAACACACTATTATTCTGTCTAGACATCATGGCACAGTAGAATAAGCAAAGACTGACAGCATCAATATATTTCATAAATCTATTACTGGAATTTACATTATTTCTGACTATTAATATTTTCTGGGCTACCCTAGGTAAAACAATGTGTATTTCTTATAAAATAAAATCTTTTGGTAATGCCATTTGTTAGCAGACAAAGAAATAGTAATGGCATTTATTGCTGAATATATTCATCTTCTTAAGTAAACCTAGGAAATCTGAACTTGGACCCATAGATAATTCATTAGCTTCAGTCCATAGGTTTGTTTTCTTAGAGTCTTCTCAAACATATAATACCCTAGCAGTTTTTGCACGATTGCTTCAAGGGATTTTTTTTTCCCCTGAAAGGGTATATCTCATATAAAATAAACTATGACGGGTAACTTGTAAAGCTATCGATTGACATGGAGCTGAAATAAATTCTTTCTAAAAAAAATTTCTTCTAGAGATATACACATTTTTGTAATGAAACCACTAGCAACAGATGGAGGCCCACCAACAAGCCTCACATTTTTGAGTCTAACATTTCCTAGAGCTGTGGATACAGAGAAGGCAACTAAAAATATAATTCTGGAGAACAATTAGTCACTCTCAGGAAATCTATAAATACCACGGAAAGAAATATGGCATAAACATTCTGCCCCACAGACAAGATGAGCCATATTATATTATATCATGTCATGATTTGCAATTTTGTGTGATGTAGACATGTTTCACCAACTTTTTTTTTAACTTTTTATTTTTAGAAATCACTAAAAAGAAAATAATCCCTTTGGCTGAAAGTTCTGTGGAGAACATAAGAATGCCTCCATCCCTCCTGCCCCTGTACTGGCAACCTCTCCAGAAGGTTCCTTCACTGTTCTCACTTGAAGATGAGAGCTTTTGCCTGCTCAATCCAACAAAGTTCTTCTCCAAATACACATTCCTATGAAAACAAACCAAAAAAAAAAAAAAAAAAAAAAAAAAAAAAAAAAAAAAAGGAGCTGGAAAAGCTGAGCACATGGAGTGTGCTTGTTTTGCAAAAAGAAGAACTGGCTTGATTTCTCAGAGTTTTGGGGATATTGACTGGCACTTAAGTCTACAGATGCAGTAAAATCATGTATACATCTATGCGTGAGTATGACCCATATGAACCAGGTTACTCATTACTCCAGAACTTGGTGTTGCTCTAGGTTTTTGCTCATAGAAACTATAATTTTAAGAAATTAGTGAATAATAATTAGTAACATGCTGCCCCATAGGATATTGCCCATATGTCTTTACAGAACATCAATTCCATATAGCTCTTCCTAATATCAGCCATTTGGAGGTGTGATAGGTAAAGTAATACACCGTTTATCTTTTTCAATTTGTGCTTATTTTTGCTGTTTCTTTTATTGCTCAGTGGAAATTAATCTCTAGAATAGAATATTCTCTCTAAACTCCATACATGATTTAATAAATGTTTATACTCTTGGATTCAAATCTATCCTAATCTTCTTACTGAAAAACAGAGCTCAAATTTCATATTCAATATTTATAACAAGATAGAGACATAAGAAGAAAATTATTATGATTAAAATACAAACCAAGGGACTTTTAGTATTGATTTTAAACTCATGAATTAAAACAGCAGTCACAAACTACAGCATAATGACAAAAATCCATCCCAGTGCTAGTTTGTATAAATAAAGTTTTATTGGAATACAACCACACTCATTTCTTCCTATTGTGTTTATGGTTGCTTTTGTGTTGCACAAAGTTGAATAGTTGTGACACAGACTATAGCCCACAAAGCCTAAAATATTTACTGTCTAGCCCTTTACAGAAAATTTTTGCTGACCCCTGGTTTAACATAAGGGTGACCTTTGATAATCTGAAACCAACCCCTGACTAGAGAAGTCTTGGGATACTTTTGTATTTTATGATGGTCTGGGTTATACTGAAGTAGCAAAGAAACCCAAATGACAGTAGTTAAAATAGCTTATTTGTTGTTCATAATAATGGTCATCATTGAGTTTGGGGGCTCTGTTCCACATAGTCATCAACTTCACTGTATAGCTCAGATAGGTGAGGATAGAAAAGCTCTCTGGAACTCTGCCAGCAACCTTGGCACAGGAAACAGGAAACAGTGTCTTAAAAACATGCACTGGTCCTTTAAGCTTGTGATGGAAAATGACATATGTCACGCACACATTCTAGATCAGAGTAAATCCTATGGTCTTGGGGCACCTGAATTCAACAATGTAACAAAGGGAAGTCCTGCAAGGAGAAATGGATACTGAATCACAGCTTCCCAGAGGATGTTATGTCTGCATAAGTCTTAAAAAGGCACAGTAACCAGTTACGCAAAGAGGTATGGGGCACTTCTATTCCATAAGCTGCAGGTGTTACAGTCTGACTGGAGAGACCAGAATGAGAAGTAGCAAGAGAGAAGACTGGACATGTAAGCAGGTGGACCCTGGAGGGCCCTGATACAATGCCAAGAACTTCACCTTGACTCTGGAAGCCACAGGAAGCAAAGAATGATTTTTTTTTTCTTTTACCTTAGAGGCCTATTTGGAGATAGTGAAGAGCAACTCTTTGTAAAACTTTATAAAAGTATGCATAACTTAGATTTTGGGTCAAGATGGCAGAGGTGTAGCAGACCGAGATGACATTAGGTCTCAGGAGTTCAGTTAGATAGTTATCAAACCATTCCGAACACCTACAAACCCAACAGGAGATTGAAGAGGAGAAGAGCAGTAGTTCTAGAAACAGAAAATCAACCCCTTTCTGAAAAGTAGGATGTGCAGAGAAGTGAATCCAAAGTGACAGGAAGGTAGACTGCAGTGTGTGTGTGTGTGGGGGGGACGGCCCCCAGCAAGCGGTGGAGCAACAGAGCACAAAATTCAAACTTTTCAAAGTCTGCTCCACTGAGGGACATTGCTCCAGAGGCTAAGCGGGAGTGGTGCCCTCGTGGGGACAGTGTGCTCTCAGGTACCACAGGGTCACAGAAGGATCAGGGGTGTCTGAGTATAGCAGAGCTCACAGATATCAGAGCGCAGAAGCCGGCTACAGAAAAAGAGACGAGGAGTGAGCTCTCAGCTCGGGATTACCTTAAACTGTGATCCGTGGCACAATTAGGCCACTGCTCTTTGAGCAGGGACCCCAAAAGTGGCAGATCCGGGGAGACCCCCCTGGAAGAATGGCAGAGACCTTCTGGGTTTGGAGACTCCAGGTGGGGCTGTGCACCAGAGACAGAGCTGCTCAGTCACAGGCCAGGTGAGCTCAGAGGATGGCCAGAGACCAGGAAGATGGGAGTGATTGAGTGCTTTTCTCTGAGGGCACACTGAGACTTGGGGATTCGAGCTCTCAGCTTCTCTGGGCTGGAGACTGAGAGGCTGCCATTATAATTCCCGTCCTCTATGGAAAGCATTCAGGGAACAAAACTCCCAAGAGGGAACTCAAGCAGATTACTTAGCCGGGCCCCTGGCAAGGGTGGGGCAATTCTGCATCTGGTAAAGACATTTGAGAATCACTACAACAGGCCATTCCCCCAGAAGATCAGCAAGAACATCCAGCCAAGACCAAGTTCACTGATCAAGGAGAACAGCGGAATTCCAGAGGAGAGGAAAGCAAGCATGGAATTCATGGCTTTCTCTCCAAGATTCTTTAATCTTGTAAAGTTAATTATTTGTTTTTATTTTTTTTCTTATTCTAATTTTTTCTTATTCTAATTTTTTTAACTTTTCCTCTTTCCTCTTTTAATGTTTTTTTTAACTAGTTTATCTTAAAAATACCTTTCTAAAAAAAAATCTTTTTAAACCTTCATTATTATAGTCATGTTTTATCCTTCATTGTATCTAACTTTATTTTTTGTACACATATAGGGTTTTATTCTTCTAAAAATTTTTGGGACACAACTTCTTCTAATAGATCAAAATATACCCTAAATCTAGCACAAGGCTTTGTTCTAGTCTCCAGCCTGAGCAAATTCTCTCCACTTTCTTTTTCTTTCTTTTCCCAAGCAACTTGTCTTATCAATTCCTTTTTTAGATTTTTTTTTTAATTTTCATCTTTACAGTCATATTGCAACCCTTCATTGTGTTTACCCTTATTTTTTTGGTATATATATGTATATTTATATTATATAAGTTATATAAAACTTTATATATATATATAAAATTTATATATATATATAAGTTTTTCTTTCTTTAAAATTTTGGATGGGAGCGTCTTCTAAGAAACCAAAATACACCCAGAATCAAGTGGGTGTTCTGTTCTATTCACCAGTCTAATATATATATACACACACACACACACAAATATAGTTTTTTTTTTCTTTTAATTTTTTTTAAACTTCTTTTTACCCTCTTTCTTCTCCCCCTGATTTGGGGTCTCTTCTGATTTGGTTAGCATACATTTTTCTGGGGCCTTTGCCTCCTTTTTAGTATTTTATTCTCTCTTTCATATATTCTTATCTGGATAAAAGGACAAGGTGGAAAAACTCACCGCAAAAAAAGGAACAAGAAGCAATATCAAAGGCTCGGGACCTAATCAATACGGACATTGATAATGTGTCAGATCTAGAGTTCAGAATGATGATTCTCAAAGGGCTACCTAGGCTCAAAAAGGCATGGAAGATATTAGAGAAACCCTATTTGGAGAAATAAAAGCCCTTTCTGTAGAAATAAAAGAACTAAAATCTAACCAAGCTGAAATTAAAAAAAAAAAAAAATGAGGTGCAATCAAAAATGGAAGCTCTTACTGCTAGGATAAATGAGGCAGAAGAGAGAATTAGTGATACAGAAGACCAAATGACAAAGAATAAAGAAGCTGAGCAAAAGAGAGACAAACAACTACTGGAACACAAGGGGAGAATTCGAGAGATAAGTGATACCATAAGATGAAACAATATTGGAATAATTGGGATTCCAGAGGAAGAAGAAAGAGAGAGGGGGGCAGAAAGTATATTGGAGCAAATTATTGTAGAGAATTTCCCTAATATGGCAAAGGGAACAAGCATCAAAATCCAGCAGTCACAAAGAACCCCCATCAAAAATCAATAAGAATAGGACCACACCCTATCATCTAATAGTGAAAGTTACAAGTCTTAGTGACAAAGAGAAAATCCTGAAAGAAGCCCAGGACAAGAAGTCTGTAACATACAATGGTAAAAATAGTAGATTGGCAGCAGACTTATCCACAGAGACCTGGCAGGCCATAAAGAACTGGCATGATATATTCAGAGTACTAAATGAGAAAAACATGCAGCCAAGAATACTATACCCAGCTAAGCTATCATTGAAAATAGAAGGAGAGATAAAAAGCTCCCAAGACAAATAAAAACTAAAAGAATTTGTGAACACTAAACCAGCTCTATAGAAAATATTGAAAGGGGTCCTCTAAGCAAAGAGAGAGCCTAAAAGTAGTAGACCAGAAAGGAACAGAGACATATACAGTAACAGTCACCTTAAAGGCAATACAATGGCACTAAATTCATATTTCTCAATAGTTACCCTGAATATAAATGGGCTAAATGCCCCAATCAAAAGACACAGGTATCAGAATGGATAAAAAAAAAACAAAACCCATCAATATGCTATCTACAAGAAACTCAATTTAGACCCAAAGACACCTCTAGATTTAAAGTGAGGGGGTGGAAATCAATTTACCATGCTAATGGACATCAAAAGAAAGCTGGGGTAGCAATCCTTATATAAGATAAATTAGATTTTAAGCCAAAGACTATAATGAGAGATGAAGAAGGACACTATATCATACTCAAAGGGTCAAAGATCTAACAATTTTAAATATTTATGCCCCGAATATGGGAGCAGCCAACTATATAAACCAATTAATAACAAAACCAAAGAAAAGCATTGACAATAATACAATAATAGTAGGGGACTTTAATATCCCCCTTACTGAAATGGACAGATCATCCAAACAAAAGATCAACAAGGAAATAAAGGCCTTAAATAACACACTGGATCAGATGGACATCACAGATATTTAACATATAATATTCCATCCCAAAACAACAGAATACACATTCTTCTCTAGTGCATATGGAACATTCTCCAGAATAGACCACATCCTGGGGTCACAAATCAGGTCTCAACCAGTACCAAAAGATTGGGAGCATTCCCTGCATATTTTCAGACCACAATGTTCTGAAACTAGAACTCAATCACAAGCGAAATTTGGAAAGAACCCAAATACATGGAGGCTAAAGGGCATCTTACTAAAGAATGAATGAGTCAACCAGGAAATTAAAGAAGAATTGAAAAAATTCATGGAAACAAATGATAATGAAAGCATAACTGTTCAAAATCTGTGGGACACAGCAAAGGCAGTCCTGAGAGGAAAATATATAGCAATACAAGCCTTTTTCAAGAAATAAGAAAGGTCTCAAATACACAACCTAACCCTACACCTAAAGGAGCTGGTGAAAGAATAACAAAGAAAGCCTAAACGCAGCAGGAGAAGAAAAATAATAAAGATCAGAGCAGAAACAATGAAATAGAAACAAACACACAAACAACAACAACAACAAAAACAATAGTAGAACAAATCAATGAAACTAGGAGCTGGTTCTTTGAAAGAATTAATATGATTGATAAACTCCTGGCCAGACTTATCAAAAAGAAAAGAGAAAGGACCCAAATAAATAAAATCATGAATGAAAGAGGAGAGATCACAACAAACACCAAAGAAATACAAACAATTATAAGAACATATTATGAGGAACTATACGCCAGCAAATATGACAATCTGGAAGAAATGGATGCATTCCTAGAGACACATAAACTACCAAAACTGAACCAGGAAGAAACAGAAAACCTTGAACAGGCCCATAACCAGTAAGGAGATTGAAGCAGTCATCAAAAATCTTCCAACAAACAAAATTCCAGGGCTAGATGCCTTCTGAGGGTAATTCTACCAAGTATTTAAAGAAGAATGAATTCCTATTTTCCAGAAACTGTTCCAAAATATAGAAATGGAAGGAAAACTTCCACACTCATTTTATGAGACCACCATTACCTTGATTCTAAAACCAGACAAAGACCCTATCAAAAAAGAGAATTACAGAGCAGTATCCTTGATGAACACTGATGTGAAAATTCTCACCAAAATACTAGCCAATAGATCCAACACTACATTAAAAGGATTATTCACCACGACCAAGTGGGATTTATTCCAGGGATGCAAGTTTGGTTCAACATCTGCAAATCAATCAATGTGATACAACACATTAATAAAAGAAAGGACAAGAACAATATGATACTCTCAAAAGATGCTGAAAAAGCATTTGACAAAGTACAGCATCCTTTCTTGATCAAATCTCTTCAAAGTGTAGGGATCGAGGGTACATACCCCAATATCATCAAAGCCGTCTATGAAAAACCCACCGCGAATATCATTCTCAATGGAGAAAAACTGAGAGCTTTTCCACTAAGGTCAAGAACATGGCAGGGATGTCCATTATCACCAGTGCTATTCAACATAATACTAGAAGTCCTAGCCTCAGCAATCAGACAACAAAAGGAAATTAAAGGCATCCAAATCAGCAAAGAAGAAGTCAAACTCTCACTCTTTGCAGATGATACAATACTTCATGGGGACAACCCAAATGACTCCACTTCAAAACTGCTAGAACTCATACAGGAATTCAGTAAAGTGTCAGGATATAAAAGCAGTGCACAGAAATCAGTTGCATTTCTATACACCAACAACAAGACACAAGAAAGAGAAATTAAGGGATTGATCCCATTTGCAATTGCACCCAAAACTATAAGATATCTAGGAATAAACCTAACCAAGAAGGCAAAGAATCTGTACTCAGAAAACTATAAAGTACTCACGAAAGAAATTGAGGAAGACACAAATAAATGGAAAAATGTTCCATGCTCATGGATTGGAAGAAGAAATATTGTGAAAATGTCTATGCTACCTAAAGCAATTTACATATTTAATGCAATCCCTATCAAAATGCCATAAATTTTTTTTTCAAAGAAATGGAACAAATAATCTTAAAATTTATATGGAACCAGAGAAGACCTCAAATAACCAGAGAAATGTTGAAAAAGAAAGCCAAAGTTGATGGCATCACAATTCCAGATTTTGGGCTCTATGACAAAGCTGCCATCATCAAGACAGTATGGTACTGGCACAAAAACAGACACATAGATCAATGGAACAGAATGGAAAGCCCAGAAATAGACCCTCAACTCTATGGTCAACTAATCTTTGACAAAGCAGGAAAGAATGTCCAATGGAAAAAAGACAGCCTCTTCAACAAATTGTGTTGGGAAAATTGGACAGCCACATGCAGAAAAGTGAAACTGGACCATTTCTTTATACCACACACCAAAATAGTCTCCAAATGGATTAAAGACCTCAGTATGAGAAAGGAATCCATCAAAATCCTTGAGGAGAACACAGGCAGCAACCTCTTCAACCTCAGCCACAACAACATTTTCCTAGAAACATTGCTAAAAGCAAGGGAAGCAAGAACAAAAATGAACTATTGGGACTTCATCAAGATCAAAAGCTTTTTCACAGCAAAGGAAACAGTCAACAAAATCAAAAGACAATTGACAGAATGGGAGAAGATATTGCAAACAACATATCAGATAAAGGGCTAGTATCCAAAATCTATAAAGAACTTATCAGTCTCAACACCCAAGGAACAAATAATCCAATCAAGAAATGGGCAGAAGACATGAACAGACATTCCTGCAAAGACGACATCCAAATGGCCAACAGACACATGAAAAAGTGCTCCACATCACTTGGCATCAGGGAAATACAAATCAAAAACAATGAGATACCATCTCACACCAGTCAGAATGGCTAAAATTAACAAGTCAGGAAATGACAGATGCTGGCAAGGATGAGGAGAAAGGGGAACCTCCTACACTGTTGGTGGGAATGCAAATTGGTGCAGCCACTCTGGAAAACAGCATGGAGGTTCCTCAAAGTTGAAAATAGAGCTACCCTACGACCCAGCAACCGCACTACTGGTTATTGACCTTAAAGATACAAATGTAGTGATCCGAAGGGGCATGTGCACCCAAATATTTATAGCAGCAACGTCCACAATAGCCAAACTATGGAAAGAACTTAGATGTCCATCAACAGATGAATGAATAAAGAAGATGTGGTATATATACACAATGGAATACTATGCAGTCATCAAAAGAAATGAAATCTTGCCATTTGCAATGAGGTGGATGGAACTAGAGGGTATTTTGATAAGTGAAATAAGTCAATCAGAGATATATGATTATCATATGATCTCCTTGATATGAAGAATTTGAGAGGCAACGTGGGGGGGTTTGGGAGGTAGCGAATGAAACAAGATGGGATCAGGAGGGAGACAAACCAAAAGAGACCCTTAATCTCACAAAACAAGCTGAGGGTTGCCAGGGGGAAGGGGGAAGGGAGAGGGTGGTTGGGTTATGGACACTGTGGAGGGTATGTGCTATGGTGAGTGCTGTGAAGTGTGTAAGCCTAAGGATTCACAGACCTATACCACTGGGACTAATAACACATTATATGTTAATAAAAAAAAAAAAAAAAGAGGTATGCATGACTTGGTTTGTACCCATCTGAGAATATTTATTTTTAAAGCTCTTACAGTGAGACTTTGATAGAAACCCTAGATTGAAAATGATTACTGAAAAGGGTAAGTCCAAGATTGACTGTGATCATCAGTGTTTTCAAACATACTCAGGTATAAGATGAATCTATGATCTTCGTTCTAAACACTCCACGGTTTAGTCTTGTTACTCTTCAACAGAACTTTCATTTGAAGAGTCCAGTCTCCTCAGTTAAGAATTCACTAACGTCTCCTCAGTTATGAATTAATTTACTTGAACCCTTTGGATTCAGTCCTACTTTTTAGATCTAATAAGAAACAAGAGCAGATGTAAAATAAACAAATAAACATATACAGATTGTAAAAAGTAGAACGCATGCTTTAAATAACCTACCATTCACTCTCGAGGGATCTAAGTCCTGTTTTTTTTTGTTTTTGTTTTTTGTTTGCTTGTTTGTTTGTTTGTTTTTTACCTGAAACTCATCTCAAACCAGACTTTTGGAATAAAATCTTACTGCTGTGGACCTCTGGGTCTGCCTTCCCCAGGACTCGGCGGGCTCGGAGAGTCAACGCTGTGGACAGCTCCTGCTTGGCGCTGAGTGCCCCGTCTTCTTGCCAGCCCATCTGGGTCAGGATCCCGGCTCTCCTGGCTGCAGCCACACCTACAGGACACCCCAGTGTTCCCAATGCTGGCGAGGAGGCCCGCGGGCCAGAGGCTGGGGCCTGGGCCAGGTGGCGTCGAGTTTCCCAGAAGGCCAACAGGGCACACCCTGCCCAGGCCGCAGGGAGCTGCCAGGTGGCTTCCGGTGTGTTCCAGTGTGTATGGGGGGCGCAGTACCTGCAGGACCCGAGGGAGGTGCACAGGCAGGTGGACTCGGACGTGCCGAGCTGCGGTGGCTGAAGGACAGAATCAGGCGTGCCGCCCCGCAGCCTACCCTTCCCAGAGGAGCCGGATCTCGCTGTGCCTCGGGAGGTACACGGGCTGCCCGGGAGTCCTAGGAGACAAACACCTGCTTTCCGAGGGCCACAGTCCCTTCTCCCAGGCTCATCTGTTAGCAGTCTGGCCCGTGTCTCTTGTCATGTAAACTCCAGTCCTTGTGGACGCCTCAGTCTCAGCGGCAGAATCCCAGGGCAGGGCTGGCCTGGTGCGGGAGCAAGGGAGCTTCCGCAAAGGCTGTGCAAGGGTCCTGCCTCCCAGGCCAGACGCGGGCAGTGAACTGCACATGCGCGGGCTGCCCCTCTGCTGCTTTCCGGGTGGGTGAAGACGGGGTCAGCGCTGGCGCACACCCCGCGGTGCCAGGGTCCAAGGCCAGCAAGGAGAACGTGCCTTCCTATTGCATAGCCTGGAGACCAGTTGTTCCTCTCGTCAGTTTGTCCAGAATTCATCCCAGGAGATCGCGGCTGCCAGTTTCTCTAGCCTTTCTCCCGAAGAACAGCCTCAGGAATGAGGGGTGCCGGCTCTGTGCTCCATCTGTGGGTCCGTCAGTAATCCCATTGCCTTGTAAGTGTTTTACCTCAAATGCGCATGGGAATCAACTCCGGTCCAAGCACATATTGGTAACACTATTGGTATGCTTCTAGGAAAATGTCCTGGCTCTTAAGAATCACGGGAACAGGGGTGCCTGGGTGGCTCAGTGGGTTAAAGCTGCCTTTGGCTCGGGTCATGATCCTACAGTCCTGGAATCGAGCCCTGCATCGGGCTCTTTGCTCAGCAGAGAGTCTGCTTCCCTCTCTCTCTGCCTGCTTCTCTGCCTCCTTGTGATTTCTGTTGGTCAAATAAATAAATTAAATAATAATAATAATAATAATAATAATAATAATAATAATAATAAAGAAATCCACTGCAAAAGACAACTGATGAATGTACTGCTGCGGGTAAAGGTGATGGTCAGAGGCTCTAAGCTCTCCCTTTCTCTGGACCTAGAGACACTTCTTAGTAAGGCTTCTATTGCATGAAGTTAGTTTGAAAAACTCAGATCTATGTGTAAATTTCTACCTTGCTAAAATGTAGAACTATAAATATAATTAAGATCTGTATGGCAGTGAGTCTTTATTTATGAAGTGATCTAGCCATGTTTTTAAAATATGTTAAAAAAAAGAATTAACAATGTATGTTCAACATTTAAAAGAGTAACACCCTTCTTTGCTTGCTTTTCATACTAGAATTGAGACAAGTTCACTGTGGAAATGTTGCATATGAGCTAGAATTGTAAAACTCCATCTTCCTAAAACACGTATTTGTCTCATCTTCACTTGTCTGCTTTCAAATACTTTTTAAAACTGCCAAGATAAAAACAGTGTATATTTGATAAAATATGGAAAGGCAAATAATTTTTCACCTGTAAATTTACTGCGAACAAGAGTAACACTTAAAATTTCTATTTTTTCCAACCTTATTCTAAATCTATATTTTTGCAACAGTAATCATAGTAAATATACAACATTCTTTCCCCACATATAACTAAGAACAGTTTTTTTGCATTATATTAGCTAAGAAGACATATTTCAATTATATATTTAGCTAGCTAGATCTAAGACATACACTTATGTACACATATATGTGTGTGGGTGTGTCTATTTTATTGGTTATTTCTCTGGGAAAATAACATAAGTCAGAAAAAAAGGAAAAATAAGAGAAAAACAGTAGACTTTTTAGGAATAATTGTAATTCTGTTATCAGCTATAAATGGATTGAACTTTGAAATATATTTGAGTAGATAGATTTATGGCTACCATACTCAAGAGCATTGTTCTGGACAGTGTCATCCCTGGATTTGGGGTCACAGTCATGTCCACAAGCTTGCAGAGGACAACACTGTTGCAGTAAAAAAGGACCAGTGGAAAAAAACCCATGTCCTTGTATCATCAAAGCTCTAAATAAACCAGTTTCAATGGCTACCCTAGCTCTGGATTCCCTGTCAGAGATTTATAATGCTCTGTATTATTAATAAATAAATAAATAAATAAAATTCTGTATTATTTACATCAGGATTTCAGTTACATGAACCTGAAAGCATCTTATATAGCTCAAATTTCCCCTTAATTGTATACACTGTGCCTGACCCTTACCAATAAATATGGTCCTATCCTTATCAGCGCTACATGTTAGCATTAAGAAAAAAATGCACTAGTGGACTAACAAAAATAAAGGAAAACTTAAGTTACGTGCTTGCTGCACGTGGGGCACCATAAATCTCTTTTTCTTAGTATCTCAATCCTCGCACCAACCCAAGAGTTGGTTTTCCCACTATCCCTAATTTGCCAATGAGGAAAGGAGAACACAGGATCTGGTAGGGTATGGACTCCAATACAGACTCAAAGCCCAGCATTTCTTGCATTTTCCACCAATGTGATACAATAAAACAAGATTTCAGGTCTTTGCTCATAGGTCTCCTCCTCAAGGAGGTCTTCTTGTATTGACTTAGAATTGCTATTACTGCCACTCACAAGGTCTTGCCCTGTACATCTCCCTGCTCCTTTCTCTCTTCTGTGCTCCACAATATCTAACAAAGTGTGATATGTATTTGTTTTGTATAATTTCCTTCTTCTATAAGAATAGGAGCTTCATGAAGGTTGAAATTTGTTGCTTCTTTGTTTCCTGCTATATTCCCAGTGTCTGCCCATAGATGAGGACATTCAAAATGCATATATTTAAAGAATGAATGAATGTTCTACTTTGCTTTTCTTGGATAAATAGTGCTATTAAACTTTTAAAATAATGTTCTATCAATTATTTTCTTTATCTTTTTTTAAAGATTTTATTTATTTATCTGAAAGAGACACAGAGAGAGAAAGAGAGAGAGAGAGAGAGAGTATGACCAGAGAGAGGGAGAAGCAGACTCCTCTGAGCAGAGAGCCCAACATGGGGCTTGATCCCAGTACCCTGAGATCATGACCTGAGCCAAAGGCAGAGGGTTAACTGACTGAGCCACCTAGTGCCCCAATTACATTTTTCTTTCTCTTCTGAGCCGTGTAATGAATCCTCTGACTCCTTCTGGTAGTTGAGTTTTGGGGTGTTAGGACTGTGCAGAGGGATTTGCACTTTTCCTGGTCTGTGGAAAGTTGGTGTGGGGCTCATTCCTAAGTATGGGTCTCCCCATACTCAAGACAGCTGGAGTTCACCTGTGAAGTCTCTGAGGGTGGGGTCAGCCTGCACAGGCCCAGGAAGGTGAGGGCACTAGAAAATTACTTGTTTTGAGCCATGAAATGATCTAGCCATGTTTTTAAAATATGTAAAAAATAATAATAATAATAATAATTAACAATGTATGTTCAACATTTAAAAGAGTAACACCCTTCTTTGCTTGCTTTTCATACTAGAATTGACACAAGTCAACTGTGTCAATTGGCAATGATTGGCATTTTATGGGTTTTTTTTAAGTTTTTTTTTGTTTTTTGTTTTGTTTTGTTTTGTTTTTAATTTGACAGACAGAGATCACAGGTAGGCAGAGAGACAGGCAGAGAGAGAGAGGAGGAAGCAGGCTCCCCGTGGAGCAGAGAGCCTGATTCAGTGCTCGATCCTAGGACCCTGGAATCATGACCTGAGCTAAAGGCAGAGTCTTTAACCCACTGAGCCACCCAGGCACCCTGGCATTTTATGTTTTAACCAATATTTTTTTTTTGTTTACCTATTTGCATTTGCTCTCTATAATAAAAAGAGTAACTCTTCATTACCTTTGTTGAAAACACTTCTCCCCATTCTAGCATTTATCATATAACTTGTTGCATGAATTTATTTCTTAGAATTCTTTTTTCTTATAAACTCTGGATTTTCTCTAATGAATTATTAAATCTTTACAACTCATTCTTCACTTTAACTTCTTGTCGAAATATGTACTTTTTTTTTCCCCACAGTTTGTCCTGGACTGAAGTTTTAATACTCTTTAGTAAGAAGTGTATTCTTAGATATTTGAGTTAATAATTTGTAAAGGCATGAGTTAGTGATCTAGAGTCCCCAATATTAATGGAAACTTACTAAATCTATTTAGCAATTGTTCAACTTTTTCATATCTAAGGGATTTCCATTACAGTGTTTAAAAAAACTCTGAATGAAAGAGTAATCTTAAAAATCATTTTTACTTCTGCGAATGCATGCTAATATTATGTTTGATGTTGGGGACAGAGCAGTAAGTGAGACCAAACAATAGTTGGCCCATAAGTCTTTTCCTTCCAGCTATTACATATTAATTTTGCATGCATATTACATATGAAAATGTATGCCTTGCACCACCAGAAGTGCACTGAGACATAGACCTTTCAGAAAGAGTCAAGCTCTGTCTTCTCCCGATCAGGTCTTAATCCCTACTCTGTTTCCTGCACACTAGTGTGGCCTTGGGGAATTTCCTTAACTTCCCACATGTGCCATGTCTCAAACTTTTGTTCAAAATTAAACTCCTCCCTGTCTCCCCATAAGGATCCTGCCTCAAAGTTGCCCCTATTGGTAAATGGTATTTCAATTCTTCCAGATGCTCAGGCCAAAAACCTTGAAGTCATTCTTGACACCTAACTTCCTCTTGTACAACTTACTCAATCTATTAAAAAGATACACCATCAGCTCTGCCTTCAAGATAGGTCCAGAATCTAATACTTAGGAAAATCACCACACTTACTATGTGATAAAAAGGCAACATCCTTTCTCACCTGTACAACTACTATAATTTCCCAGCTTAACCTTTCTGTTTCTTCCTTCTTCCCCTATGGTTTAATGTCCACAGGGGTGCCAGTTATCTTTTTTTTTTTTTAATAGACTTTATTTTTGAGAGCACTTGTAGGTTCACAACAAAATTAAGCCGAAAATGCAGAGATTACCCATATGCCGCCCCCCCCACACACACAACAGCCCTGTCAATATGCCCCACCAGAGTGGTCCGTTTGTTACGATCAATGATCTTACATTGATCCATCATCATTCCAAGTCCATAGTGTGTATTTGGGCTCACTCTTGGTGCTGTACCTGCTATGGGTTTCAACCAAGGTATAATGACATACATCCAGCACTGTCATATCATACAGACTCAGTTGTCTTTTCAAAGTGGGCTGGATTCTCCATTCTGCTCAAGACTCCAGTGGCTTGCTATCTCCCTCAAAATGGAACTCCTATTCTTCCAGGAACTTAGAGGTCTCTGTGATGGGGCTTCTTGTCTCCTTTGGTATCTCCTCTGTCTTTGCTACTGCCTTTTGCTTACTCTCTCCAGATGTTAGCTTTCACCCTTCCCTTGGCCACACTGCTCTCAGCTCAGCTTGCCCCTCGATTATCCTCTTGCTTTCACTTGAGCCCCACCTTGGCAGAAGGGCAGGCATCACAGCCAACCCGGCTTTGCTAGAAACTTCTTCATTCTCTGAGCCCTTATCCTGCTTTCTTCTTTCTTACGCTTAACTTCTCCAAATATTTTATGTGTTTTTTTTTTTTTGTCTCTGTGTCTGTTGTCTTTATGGTCTGACAAAATATAAGTCATGAGAATAAGGACTTTACCCTTGTTCACCATCACACTGAATAAACTGACCTCTCTCTTCTTCAGTTTTTCCATCTGTAAAGTGGATAGAATAATAGGGACCACAATATAGGATCTCTACAATGATGAAATAATGTCACAAAGCAGATAAAATTAATCTGGTATGCCATGTTTACCACGTTAGTTTTAAGTATTTTTGTCATTTTTGAAGATGGTGTAAGGAAAGGAGCTCATGGTCCTTTCCTCTGGTCTTTCTCCTCGTCTTTTTTTTTTTTTAATTAATTTTATTTTTTATAAACATATAATATATTTTTATTCCCAGGGGTACAGGTCTGTCTTTCTCCTCGTCTTAAACTTCAGTCTCTCTGAACTCTTTCAAACTAGTGTCTGAACCTTATGAAACTCTTCCATTCTATGTATAGTAATAGCTCTACCAGGTCCTAAATACTTAGCAGTTGACATTTTAAAATACATTAATATAGGGGCGCCTGGGTGGCTCAGTGGGTTAAAGCCTCTGCCTTCGGCTCAGGTCATGATCCCAGGGTCCCGGGATCGAGCCCTGCGTTGGGCTCTCCGCTCAGCAGGGAGCCTGCTTCCTCCTCTCTCTCTGCCTGCCTCTCTGCCTGCTTGTGATCTCTGTCTGTCAAATAAATAAATAAAATCTTTTAAAAAAACAAAAATAAAAAATAAAAAAATAAATACATTAGTATAGTGTTTTAAATGACAATATTCTTCTAATATGGAAATTGAATATGGTTTTAAATAGTCTTATTATAATATAGCAACAAAAATCATAGTAGTACTCATTTTCTATTGAGAAACTACTATATGCCAGAACCTTTTTTGATTTGGTCTCTCACACTTGAAACAACCTTGTGAGGCTGGGATTATTTCCCCAAGTTTTGAGTTCAGGACACTGAATGTCAGAGCAGTTACGACCACCTTTCTCTTTTGACCACAAACCCAGGAAACCCATGGGCTTGGGATCTAGGATCAGCATGCTCTGGTTTAGAAGCCTTGCTCTTCTCACTATGACATGAAGCTTGACCACAGATGAGGGGGGTTTGAGGAAATATAACTCAGCATAAGTTAACTTCTACAACAGCCATGGATGTGAGGTTCAGAAATGCTGGCACTCCTCCATACGGCTGCCTCGGCCATGAGCAGGGAGTCCGGGAGGGCCTCGAGCAGACCAAACTGCAGTGTCTCACAGAAAGCTTACCTGGAAGGCTGAGTTACTTCTTAAAGAGACTTAAAAAAGAAAATGAACTATTTCACAACTTTCACAAAACCATGGTAAGGGTGAATGAACAGCTGGTATTTTGTATATGGAAAAGTAGAGACCATCTACTCCAGGTAAGCTGATACATCCTGTAATATAATATAGACTATAATTTCACATGTCATCATTAGAATCTTACTGTTTTTAAAATACCTGATTGATTAATTGCATCCAGCTTCTTTGCTTATTGTTTTTAACTGTGTGTGTGTGAGAGAGAGAGAGAATGTGTGTGTGTGTGTGTGTGTGTGTGTGTGTGTGCATGGTTGGTTCTTCCTCTCTCTGACTTTGTGCTGGATTTTTGAAAAGATCAATATTCATACTGTTTTCTTTTTCCTTGAAGTGTATATTATATTGGTGATATTTTAGGAAGTACCATTCACAGGGAGATTTTTCCTGGATGAAAATAGTATTAGGAAGGTGGTGGTAAGGAATTCACTTATTTTTGCTTGTAAAATGAATTCTATATAGCCCTTAATTTGTCTATATTCAAAGTCAGTTTTCCTCCCTTATACCAAAAGAATTCCATTTTTTTTTTTTAAATTTTGAAAGCTCCTTTAAATGTTGACGTGTTTAAGGAAACCAGATTCTTTAACAAAGAAAGCAAGAAAAAAAAGTCATGACTAAAGTTTTAAGCATTTTAATTCATAGACTCTCCATTGCTTTTTATCCACATTAGAGACTAGAGGGGATCTTTTAGTCTGAAGACTTATTAAAGTGCAATTGACCACCAAAATGTGTTACCGAAAGAACAAATGAAGTTAGTGATACCCCTCCCCACAAAATCCCTAATTATACTACAAAAGAAGTTATCAAAGTATTTAATCCTTACTATAGAAAAAAAAAATAATCCTTCTGGAAGGTAGACACTCTGGTATTTTCTGCCAGCTGCATAAAGAAGCACATTGTAAAAATCTCGGTTTAGAATGATCTTCAGTTTTACCTATTTCTTGGCATTCCCAAATGATGGTAAATTTGACAGTGTCAAAAACCAAACTTTGCACACTAAATAAAACAAAGCAGAAAGGTGAGTTTGTGGCAATGGTTTCAATCTCTAAACCAAGAAACTCAGGGCCATAGGAGCAATGAGTCTAAGTTCCTCACAGACTAAGAAATTCTTATGGGATAATATGGAGGTGATTTGTCTTTTTCAACTGATTGGTTGCCAAATGATCTTCTTCCTTACTTTAAATCAGATTAGCTGTCAGATGAAGAAGGACGCCCCGTGGTGGCCTTAACAGACTTGACATTTGAGGATTGGCTGATGTCCTCTGCTAATTTCTGAGAAGAGTTGTAACTTCCTTTGAGGTTGGGTTAGGTTTCCTTCATCACCTGCATTGGTTGTCTCCATTTTGTCCTTGACATATGTGACTCCAATTTCAGTTTTGGTCTACAAAAGACATACGTAGGAAATAAACACTGACAAAACAAGGGCCACACATGGGGCATTTGTCAATATCATCTTACATAAATCTCACCAACACAGAAAGCAAGCCATTTTCTACACTTTTATGAGAAATCAAATTGTGAGCAAATGGCCAAAATCACAGAGAGAGGGATGTTGCATATACTCAACTTTTTCCCCTTAAACCATGGGACTTTAAGGGATATGTTTTTTGCCCCCTAGCAAGATCACTGAGGATATATGGTGTACACACAATGAAACAAGATCAAACAGTACAGAAATATATAAAGTACAATGCCAATCCATCGTTTCCAAATCTCCTTTACAAAATTTACCATTGTCGTGTACCATATGTACAACTTTCTAAATTTTTCAATGTCTAGACAACAGGAGTTACACCATGGCTGGGCCGAGGTTTGCCTACACATGTGTTTTGCTTGGCTAACACTGTATTTTTAAAGCATTTAAATGGAATGAAAACATTAAACACGCATACAAAAGCATACATTAGCACCTGAACCTAGTCTACCTCCTCCCGAGAAACCCAAGCATCTAAATGGGGCAATGATTCCTGCAGGGCACCCGTTGGCAGGCACTTCGGATGCTGAGGGCCCTCTTCCCTCCCACGTGCCCACAGTCACCTGCCCTAGGTCACACCTGGCCTGATGTTACCTCGTTGGCTCCCGGGAGCCAAACTTAGAGTTTGCAACCCAGATATTTATTCGTTAAATATCTTTTTCCACTTACTATTCTATTAGGACTACATTTCCATATCTTCCATTCATTTCTTAAATAATGTCCACTAGTCCATTGTTTGGATATAATATCCTTTATTCAATCCTCTTACTACAGAGCTAGAGTTAGCCTGTTTCTGATTTTGCTATTGAAATGCTTTAATGACTGGGCTTATACATCGATTTTGCCACTTGTGCTTATGTTACAATAAGATCTAGTCCCAGAGGTGGAAATTTTAGGGTACAAAGGTATGCATGCTTTGTCCTTTGATCAACCGGCCAAATCGTTGTCTAAAGTTTGCGTTGAATATAATACTGGGAAAAGCTGTATTTCCCAATGTCCTCACATGGGTCAAGTCACATATGGGTAGACACTCAATTTGGAACATTTTGAGGAAAGTGTGCATTATAGAACAATGAAAAAAATAAAGTATTATAAACTTTATTTTTAAATTGCTTTTAAAACACTTACGCTTTTAAAACACTTGAACTTTATTCAAGATGCCACTGGACTATGGTGCAATCACTCTTCATTGTAGAGCAAAACAATACTGAAGAAGCCACAGGAAACTGTTCTGCTCTACTCAGATCCTCTTGGGTAAATGCAATGAAGAACTCAGGAGAAGTGTACATTGCTGTAGGAAATTGTACTAAGTGTAGAAAGTGGCTTTCTAATTGTTCCTAGCTTTTGACCTATTGTTTGAATAATTTCAAGGAAGAAAAATTCCCTCCTGAGAAGGAAATATAATAAACACCACTTAGGAAATACAGAGATATAAATATAATTATGACAAGAATGTGCTATTTCTGCCAAATTACTGGTGAAAATCTAAAAAGGAAATTAGAGCTTTTTTAAAACCCAGCAAAAATATTCACTTTACAAAGAATAAATCCCACTTAAACCTAACCTGAAGTGAGATTTGTGAAAGATTGACGTGACATCCATCTCCTAAGACAAGAATAACAAGAGAGCCTAAGCAGAGAAGTATTTATGACTTTGCTCTTTCTAGAATGTGATCACTGATCTAAGTATTCTTCTATGACAACAAAGATCATGTCTGTTCTTTCATACAAGTGATTTTAAACTATGTATAAATATAGGTGTGTGTGTTACACACACACACACACAGAAACTATAACTATATGAGGAAGACATACATATGTATACATCTTCCTCAAGCAGAACATAGAAACTGACCCTTAACTTCATTAGGTTAAATAGATTTCACTCCTTATTTTCAGAAAATAAGTTCCTTGTCCAAATGATCAACTCTACACAAAACAAAATTCAATCTTTATCATCTAAGAACACCTCAATGACAAGGATTTTAAGGTAGAAGTGTAGAAATTCTCTACCCTGAAAAAGAATCAACTTTTCCATATCTTTCAAATCATTGCTGTCTTACCTTATATGCCCCATTTTTAACTTTTCACTTCTCCTTTCTCTCTGAGCAGTTAATGATAGTAAGTCAATTTTATGTGCATTGGTAGAGATTCAAAGAAAAAAATCAATATATTACTTATGCCTATTCTTTATCTGGCAAGAGAACATTTCATCATTTTCCCTTGTCCCCATATCCTTTGCAAAATGAGCCAGATCAGAAGACATATGGGAATAAATACACCAATTTACAAATGAGAACAAGTGTTATGCTTATCCAAGTGGGCTATAGATCATATTTTGCTTAAAAGATCCTAAATTTAAAATTCTCCCAAAAGATTGAAACAATAGAACATTAATTCATTCAAAAAATATTTGTTCAAGATTTAGTATGGGCTAAGCTTCAAATAAGGTGTTTCAGAGGATATTAGGAAGTATCAGATTGTTTCTTCTTAAAATCTGAGTGAGAAAGTACACATACATAACTATGTGGAAAGCCCCAAATTATTGACCCAAACTGAACAAAAGAAATGGACCATTGACAAGTGTAAAGCTCTCCACTTAGTTTAAAAATAATCCATTTCATATGCTCACATTTAGAAAGAGCTGAGAACTGGCTACAAACTGTAGCAGCTGCTAAAATCCCGAACACAAGCCTCCTTTTAAAGTATCTATCATCATCCCCAACTGAGACTCAATATATAAAAGTGCAATAGAATTCTTACAATGAGTGAGAATTACTGGCCAGATTCAAAGTGAGGAGGAAATGTCTCTGTGCCCAGTCTGTGTTGAGAATGAATCAATAAATGAACTGTCTTCACACATGGCTGCAATAAATACCTGAGGAATAAAGCCAGGTTGTTCCTTATTTTCATTTTTCTAGGGTGGAAATAAACACTGTGAAGAAGAACTGAAAAGAAAGAAGGTTTCTCAACCTGTGGTCTGGTATTATAAATAAAGTTTTATTAGAACACAGACACCCCCACTTACGTCCCTTTCTCTAGGGCTTCCCTTAAAGCCTACACTATGTACTACCTGGTCTTTTACAGACACTTCCTGCCACCCGCAGGGCTCCAGCAGGGCCCACAGCAACCTTGTTACGATAGTGCTGATGACTTTATAAAATAAAGGGGTGGAGCATGACACAGGGAAAAGGAGAGACATCAACAGTGCCTTCCATGTCAAAGCTTCTTCATTCTGCTGCAGCATGTCCTGAGCTTATTTTCTTGTTTTCTTATGTAGGAGGATTTTCAAAAAATATGTGTTTCTGTGACCAACCACATTTAGAAAAGATTATACATAATAACCTCTTACTGAAGATTCATAAACTATAAGCACCTATTTACTAAGAACTCTTCTTATTTTTATTTTTATTAGTTTATTATTATTATTCATCTTTAATTTAGCTTAACATTTATTAATTTATTATTAATAATTTATTACTGATAAGAATTCTGAGGTGACCTATAGACAAGCAGCCAGGGTTGCTTTGTTTAATCCATTATTTGTCAACCATAGTTGAGGAAGGAACTCTTGTTCTCACAGCACTCTTTAAACTCACTCATGCCAGCATATACATTTCTCCGGAAAATTTTGCTCCTTTTCTCTATGTAAAGGAATTGGTGGAAGTGCCCTAAGTAGTGTGGACATGCACAGTAAAAGATGATCACAATGACAAGAACATTACGTGCCACACATGAATGTCTAGAATCCTAGAATCCAAAGCACATGACAAGCTGTAAACATGGTGGTTAGAACTTTGTCTATAGTAGGATGGTGTTTTTCTAAGCACCCCATGGACCTTCACCATCAGAATTACTTGGGATATTTGTTAAAAGTGTTAACTTCATGGCCCCACTCAATAATAAATCAGAACATCTGGGGTGGGGATATGGCTCTTGATTTTAACAAGTCCCCAGGTCATTTTCATATGCCTCATTACTAAAGAACCAAGGCCTCTGGAAGATCAACAGAGATCTCTGGGAGAGTGTCCCAGGGGCCATTTGTCCATGATATTCCTACTTTCCCCAGAACTTTGGGAAGGTTGTATATCACCCAGACATGAAGTCCTGTTGCCTTGGGATAACATCAGTGACACTAAGTAAGCAGATTAATGCTCTGGGAGAACCACAAAATGAAGATTTGCATACATCATAGCAATCTCTCTACCAAATTATAAGAAGTCAAGAACATTTGCAAACAAGTCTCAGCTTCATCTCTCACACTTTCTGTAAAGGTTTTCTTGGATTCTTCAGTCCTGCAAGATGTCCTTGACCCCTGAACTTGGTTGTAATTTAGTTTATTTTCCATTATTTTATAGATATTTATATCGTATTAAGTATCACAGTATTCTATTATTTCATATTTGATGATTCTTCTCTCTCCATCTATATACTTTAAAACATGCTCGTACATTTTGAGACACAGTGGGAACAAATACATCTGTTTTAATAAATACATGTGGCATGTTTGATTTATTGGCATTGTCAAGTAGATAGTAACATATGCATCAACCTTGTCAGTAGCCTTGTTCATTGTCAGCTTTGTGAAACTGACAGACAGAAAAAGACTCCTGACCATGTCCAAAGTATTCCCCCTCCTCCCTCCTCATTATAAACACTGGTCTCAGCAACTTTATGGGTGATCTTCAGAGGGAAGAGCAGTTCCAACATCATATAATATTGGGAAGTAGTAGCTAAACTATGAAAGTGGGAAAACAGAGTTTAGAGTCTGCTTGCTTCACTAATCAAATAAGCTCAGGCAGGAATCCCCCTGCAGTCCTGAGCTACAAGTTAATAGCTTGAGTAACAACAACAACAAAATTGTTGTGCACAGAAGGAATGTTTTCCTCAGTGGAGAACATGGTAAAAATTGTATATCCCCAAGGTCATAGAAGCAGCCAGGCATCATGAGCCTTAATTAGGGGAAGTGTTGAAAAGAATTCTCTCAAGGTGCTAATACAATACACATATGTCCTGTGGGAAAGATGTGTATGACCTGCAATGAGGAGATGGGGTTTCAGATAGCTGTGTGGCAGAACTGCAAAGAATGGAGGGAATGTGTAGATTAAGAAAGGAAACAGAATATCATAAAAACTTGAAGGCACAATACAGTAGGGCTGGGAGAATAGTTAACAAAAGATCAGAGAGCGTTCAACAGCAAGACCAAGAGGAAACCCAGAATATTCCATTTTGACATTAGTTTTTCAGGCAAAGAAATCAGAGGGGGTCCACAATCAAATGGTCCAGCGAAGCCCCAGGGCTTCTCTGAGGAAAATCTGGGACCACCACAGGGGGCAGCAGTTGGTGTGGATGTGAAGAGGGGTGTCTGTAGCCAACCCCGATGGGCTGGTGTCCAGATGGCTGCCAGCTCACTTCTGCAGAGCCTCTGTGCTCTTCAGAAACTTTTCCTGGGTTCGAAGGTAACTTTGATTAATGAGTGAGAGGTAAAAACAGAATATCTCTTTAAGGCTTAAAACAGTCCATCACAAAATGTAAATTCAACAGGTCTATAATTTCATAAGGACAGGAACCTGTCCCATGGCCATAGTAGGCACACAGCAATTACATTTGCAAGAGAATATAATTTTCCACCAAACTTTCTCACAGGACAGAAATTAGTTATGTCTTTGAATATCTTCTGTGCTAAATTCAGTACAGGCAGCCTGAGGGGATGTGAGGAACCTGTGCTAAAGAGGAAAAAGCCAAAAGAAGATCCAAGCGTTTTTGATTATCTGTACCTCTTTCTATATCGATACCTATGCCCACATTAGATCTAGATATTTTGTATAGATGCATATTGGAGATAGATTAGTATCAGCAGCCATTTGTCTATGGCTCCTAGATAATTTTCCTCTCTGTATTTTTCCCCACTTCTGTTGGATTGTGGCCACAGGAAGTGATGTACAGCACAACTATCTGTGCGAGCAGCTTACAGTTTGGAATATAATTAAGTGTCTTTGCAGTTGATTGTTCATATTCCTGGGGTGGAGGAGGTCTGTACCCTGTTTTAGTGACCACAAAGGAAGGAATGAATTCTATCAGCTAAAGTACTGAGCCTTCGGAGGGAGGCCTCCAAGTATTACATTGTTTTATCTGTTGTTCTATTGTTAGTTTGCTTCTGATAATTTGCTGCTCCTGCCCTCTCTCTGAGCTCTTTCAAGGTCAACAGTTTCCAAAAGCCCGCCTCTCATGACTTCCCCAGTCCAGGCAGATGAGTGACGTTTCAGAGTTTTTCCCACGGGACCATTGGTTGCTGATCAAAAGTAATAGCTCTGCTCCTCTCATGGTACATTTACTGAGAATTTGAGAGCAATCAAATGTATCATGAAGAGTAATGAGCTCTAATTTAGAGTGAATTGTACAGGCGAAATGTTGTAGTGGTTTGAAATGCTATCCTACAGAAACCCTGTTTTGTGGTTCGACTTTACTGCCCTAAGACCCTATCATCCTCTAGGATGATTCTAAGCTACAGTGCTCCCTAAATATGACAGCAAATATGCCCGTCTCTAAAATTAAATTTCATTAAATTTAGTTTTCATTTCATTCATTTTCTTTTTTAAGAATTTTGTAGCAACATTTTTTAAAGGATTTATTTATTTATTTGAGAGAGAGAGCATGAGAAGGGATGGCAGGCTGAGGGAGAGAATCTCAAACAGACTCCCTGTTGAGCGTGAAGCCCATGTGAGGCTCTATCTCACAACTCTGAGATCATGACCTGAGCTGAAAGCAAGAGTCCAACACTTAACCCACTGAGCCACCCCAATGCCTCTATACTAACTTTTGAAACTCTAACTTTCAAATAGTACTTGAAAAGGAGAAAATAAATGAAACCTTTTATGAAACTATGCTATGCATGTCACTTTAAAGAGGAGCCTTTGCCTCTCACCTCCACCTTACCCACTTCTGTGGCCCTATAGACCGTTGTAGAATCATAAGATGTCTGAACAATGTCATTGTGCTGCCATCATTTTCAGGTAAGAATATTTAGTAGGACTGAAACTAGCATTAACATTTCTTTAGTACAAGTCCCAGTTAGAGAGTAAAAGCTGAGGTCTACACAGAACTTTCCTATTTACCGGAGTGTGGGCAAGAAATAGCCTTTCATCAAAAAACGGTTCTAATTTTGAAGTATTTATTTGAGGACTACCCACTTGAGGCTGACACTAACCAACTGAAAGAAACTAGTTTAATCATGGTCATCAGATAATCATTTTATCATATTTATGTTTTGTTACAATTTTTATCATAAATCCTAACTCCTCATTCTTTTCTTCTCAGAAAAATCTGTTGAACCTGGAAAAAATCCATCTTCTGAGTGAGAATATTCAGCCTGCCAAATGGTAATGGTTGGCATTTGAAGAAAAAGTAAACAGAAAGTGAAATAGTGAGATAATTATTTTTATGAAAAGTACCACGGTAACAATATACCGAAGTTTGTTCTTCAATTACTCTGGACTATAAATAGGAATTCAGAAAAGGATGATGGGAAAGACAATTCCAGATTTCTATTTGAGTTACACTAGTTCCAGAATATAAAATTACTTCATATTCTCCCAGATATTAGTGCAATTAACCAAACAGCAGATGCCCTTTTTATGGATGCTTGCTTATGTGCTGAATGAGAAAGATGCCATAATTGGCTTGATCCAGATGTCCATGTGAAGTAATTAAGATTCAGAAATAGTAAAATTTCTGAAGAAATATGAAAGGGATACTAAATCAAAAACAGTTCTTTTAAATCATGGGAAACATATTCTATCAAAAAATAGTGCTTTAAAAAATGTGTGATTTTAAAAATGCACATTCAATAATTTCAGATGGCACAGGTTCAACACTAATGTTGCAACTGTATTTTGTTTATAAGATACTTTATTAGTTTATGATCATAACACTATTTCTGTAGAGCTGCTGATTCCCTGGGCACAGTCAGATTGAAAATGTTAATAAATATGTTACTCTGTAGTTCTAATCCTTCAGAAATCTAATGATCATTCATTTTCAGTCTATGAGATGTGTCACAAAAATTCCTATGCAGTTTCTTGTTCTATCAAGACTCTAAAATCATGTCTCACTATTCCCAAGAAATCTAAATATACAAGCTTGACATTCTTGTCACACAGGGCCAACCTTTTGTCAATCAGTACCACTGTTGGGAACAAAAGAAATGAACTTGGTTAACAGAGACAGAAAGAAAAAAAAAAAAAAGGGATCATAGGGGTACAGATAAACCAGAGAATCAATAGGAAGCCTGAAAAATCAGATTCGAGGACTCAGGTCCAGAAAGATGGTTAGCTATAACAAAAATTAAGATCATGTACAGGGACAACTGAGGGATGGTGCAGTCATGGCAGGCTCTAGACCATCACGAGTGCTGTCTCTGGACCATGGATGCTGCCAACACCAATGCAATAAATTCTAAGTCCTGCTTTCTATTACATATTGCTATTACATATGCAAAGACCCGAGTGAGGGCATTCGCATGGACACAGTTAGGTCCGCTGGCCTCACTGGAGCTAGCAACGTCTTGGGGAGCAATTACCTGACCCCTTCCTTTCTTCCTACCTTCCCCCATTCCTTCTTCCCTTCCTTCCTTCTTTCCATCCTTCTTTCCCTTCTTCCTCCCTTCTTGCCTTTTGTGTTCTTTCTTCTTCTTTGCTGCAAGGTAGGTTCCGAAAGCTGAGACACTGGGCATCCAGAGGAGTGAAAAGTGGCGTCATTTCTCCACGGCACGCATCCAGTGGTGTGCAGATGCAATCTCTCAATTGTGGGCGCTTTCGACTCAGGAAAGAGCACGGTTGACTAAACTTGTATTGTTTTCTTTAAAAGAGACTTATGAAACATAATTTCTATTATTATTGTCAAGGTTTCCTTGGTTCATTATAAAATAATTGGAAAACAAATAAGGGAAGAGAAGAGCACTCATAACTCACCCATCCAGAAATAAAGTGTCAACATTTCATTGTGTATTTTGAGATTTGAAGAAAAAAAAAAAACATTTTTAAAATAAATATGTATGGATGTGTGTGTGTCTAAATGTATATGCGAATGTATACATATATCACACAGAAGCATAGTTGGATAACTTAAGAATATGAAAACAACACACCTCAAACATGTTTCACATTTCACAGTTTTCCTACATTATTTGTATTTACTCACATAAATTCCATTAAATTACTACACCATAATTCATTTAATACATCCACTATTGTTGCCATTCGGGAACTTCTCCTCCCATGTCTTTCCTGGGATAAACAAGGCTGCAATGAACATCTTTAGAGAAAATGCATAATTATATTCTCAAGATAAAGTTTTAGACTTGGTTTCTCACAGGATCAAAGTGGGACATCTAATTGCCTTTTCTAGGAAAGTAAAAGCTTCAGATTATCTAACTCTGACAAAGCTAGCATCCTGTAGTTAACAGCTGCTGACTTATGCGTGGATCCATTCGAGGAATGTTTTTATAAACCATAAACACGTTTACAAGATGAGAGTCTAAGTGTTTTCCCCTCTCTGCACTGTTTGATGAAGATAAGGTTCAACAAGAAAGTGAATGCCTGATGGCTAATCAGATTATCAGAATGGAGTCTGGTCATTAGGGAGCAAATTTAGGACTGATAATCTCTCTTCACCTCTCTCTACCCCCATCTAATAATGTCTAAATCCTCTTTATCCATCCTTCAAATCACAAGCAAAGTACAGCCATTCACAAAAGTTTCTTTCTCTGGAAGTGAGTCCTCCCTGTTTTCTCTTCCTTCATGTTTTTCCTGACAGCTGGCTGCCCCCCCCACCAGCTCACCAGCAAATTCTGCTTGGGAAGTGTAGTCACTCTACATCTCTATGCCCTCATCCCCCCTTGTATTCCACAACCAAGACACTACTTTTTACCTACCGTTCTCTCTTAACTGACCCAGAAAAAAATATTGATTTTCATTGCAAATAAAATGTGTGCTAAATTTTCAAAAATCTATAATTACAGAAAAAGTATAAATTAGAAGATGGGAATGCTCTGTAACTCACTCCTTATGCAGAATCTGATTCCTAAATACCACTTTTTCCCAGGAGTGTTTCTTGGGGACCCCCTGTTCTTTCTCAATAAAGACCAGTTTTTACCAGTCAACATTCATAACCAATAGAGTCAACTAGTCATTTGCAAATAATTCAAGCTTCTTTCTTGATTTCAGTACACTTAATCTCAAGTGCCTATTGTATTCTTTCCCTGAAGGGTTATTTTGTTGGGTGTTTGTGCTTTGATTCTGAGGCTAGAGCAACTTTTGATCACAAGAAATCAACTAGCACTTTGCAGTCTTGCATTCGCCCTTATGCAAACATCTTTGTCTCAGTTCCTGGTGTGCCCTGAGATTCATCCTGGTTGCACAGATCTACTCCTGCTCCCTTGATAGTGTCTTGATGAAGAAAATGTGCTAACTGGCTTTTCTTGACCACTTGTTCTTCTAGCTGAATATGAAACAGTCAGTTTCCTCAAACCACACCATTGGCCACAAGTTAGCTTCCTCAAACTACACCATTGACCACAAGGAGGAAGGAGATGACCTGTCAAAAAACTGTGATGACAAAAAATGGATGCTTGGGGCACTCAGAAATACTTGAATTCTGGAGCATAGCCTTCAGACTTTTCCAGTGCTCCTTTGTGGCTCCTTTTTTTTTTTTTTAAATTTAATTTTATTTATTTATTTTTTCTTAGAGGGGTTGCAGAGGAAGAGCGAGAGACAGAATCTTAAGCAGGTTCCAGCAAGGAACCTGACATGGGGCTTGATCTCACAACCCTGAGATCATGACCTGAGCTGAAATCAAGAATCAGACATTTAACTGACTGAGCCATCCCGGTGCCCTTGTGGCTCCATTTCTAATCTCAGCCTAAACCAGACTGCTGATGTTCTCAGAAATGGGATTCTTTTTTTTTTTTAATTATACTTCTAAGGCTTAGCTTAAGTTGTTCTCTTAGCTGAAGTATTATTTTTACTACACAGGTTTTCCTGGGCTTTATTGCCACTAGCCCATCACTCTCTCAAATAGATATAATTGCTTTCGAATTCGTATTTCCATGGCACATTGCAAAAACCTCTGTTAAGTTACTGAACATGTAGACTTGCAGGAATTTATGTTTACATTTCAGTCTCTCTTAGTTAACTGTGAATTGCCAAGGTTATATCTTAACTTAATAGACCAGGATGCCTAAGAAAGTGCTTTGACTAAAACATAAACTCAATAAACATTTACTAAATTCAATTTTTGTACACTTAGCAACAGAAATATCTCAGAGTTGTTCAAATTATTTTTGCTACTCTAATCAGCTCCAACCATACAACATAATCATGTGAGAAGCTTCAAGCTAACCCAGTATCACAGACATATAAAAGCATTGTAGTTATTGGGTGGTTAAAAAAAAATGCAGTTAGAGGTTGGTACAAAAACAATCTGTACCATGAACATGCTCCGTAATCTTTACAGACTATTTCTTTCTAATCGAACATTTATTGAACATCTCAGCACATTGCACAATGCTAGAATCAGAGATTGTTGATGTTTTGTATAAACATGACAATCGTGCGATTCTCTTCTCTCAAAAATTGAGTGCTGGGGAGAGCCATCCATGATGCGAGGCCAAGCAGAAAACACTCCCAAGACGATGAGATGGTGATTTCTCTGTGCACAGATGATACAATTTCAAGTTGCAATGCACTCCACTAATTAAACAAGCCTGTGTGTCCATAATTTAATTCGCTGAAAGAATTCACAGGAGGGATGGGAAACTGGGTTTCCCTGCTTCCCATAAATGTAATTGACATAATGAGCAGCTTTCCCTTTTGAGTCACAACGTCTTACAGTAATACCTGCCTCACGTGATACCCAGTTCTCCTGGAGCTGCACAGAGAAATAATTTTCTAAGTGCAATTCAGCTCAACGTAGATAGATATCACATAGCATCAGAGACTTCAGAAGTCAAGAAAATGAAAATGACTTCAGTGAACTCAGTGGGTGGAAATAGTGTAATCTGAGTCAAATAATAATTCCTATTAACTCATATGACATATTTCCCTCTCATGCTAGGTATTTTCAAAGTTGGCAAAATTCAGAATGGAAAGGAAAAAATCTTACACGGAAATGTGAAATACATCACATTGTATTTTGATTAGCAGTTTTCAAAGCACCTCTGTATGTCCTATTTGGTCTTTTAGACATTGGGCTTATGAATGAGACATGTTTTAACTTCCTCCTCATCATTCCCTTTTACAAATGATAAGATGGGAGATTTGAAGGGTTTCATAACCTGACACTTGTACTCAACTGTTTCCACAATGTACTTTTAAGATTGTGTCAGCATTTATCACCGAGTCAGGATCATACTAGATGCTCAGTAATTAGTTACCCAGTGAATGGATACGACTGCATACAAAGCAACTTCTCTCTTGCCACTTATTCCTACAAAATGTTGTTACTTTTAATGCTGATCACTATGAAGTCAAATATCCTTATGACTCATATTTCTCTAAAAGTACAGTCACCAGTGTTTTGATATTTTTCTCAATTAATTTGAAAATGGCATTTTTAGGCCTCCAAGATGAAATAACCAATAAAAGAGGAAAAGAGAGTCTTTGATTTTCTGAATGTACTTTAAACCTCCCCTCTATCAGGGTTTAATTTCATTGTTCTGTTTCTCCCATTCACCTTCTTGTTAGTGGCTTTTCCCTAGTTAATTATTTGTAGACTTTAGATTTCAAATGCAATCCCTTTCTTCCCATCCTGAGCTACATTGTTAAAAATCATAAAGAAAAATAACCAGGGAGCTAATACATGTCATTTTTTTTACATGTTATATAAATTATTTGTAAAACAGTAAGCACTGTTCGAGTATCCTTAGATTTGGCCATTTAAGACTTTAGTATCTGGCACTGAGAAAAATAGTACTTTGAAAGCTTTCATTTTATACCTAGGCTATAGAAATTTCAGCACCTACTGATAGGTTGTGAACATTTACAAGTGAATGAAACAAATTAAATGGCAAACTCCTACCAGGGTTTGAAACATAATATTTTAGTAGCTGCTTTATTTATCAAATAAAAATAGAACACTGAGCAACCACTCAATTAACTTAGTTTTAGGATTCTTTGGAGCAACTTGGCTAAAAATGCCATTATGTGTAGGAAGATCTGGGTTGTATTTTTCATTAATTCAATCTATTTCTCAAATCCCTAAGGTCTTATGCCAGAGTCTCAGAGGTTCTCAGAGATTAGATGTTTAAATCTACATATCTGGCTCTATATCTATTACACCCTTCCTTTCAAGAAGGTTGTTTGGCAAAGTTAACCTGAGTATTTTTCATCTGCAGTACCTCTTGTGTCTCCTCCACGGCTCCAACCCATTTTTGTTAACACTCTAGGCCTTACAAGGCAACTAGCTCAGAGAAGGAATAATACAACAAGAAAAAGAATCAATCTGAAGCATCATTTGAAAGAAAGATTTCAAAAGCCTGGTTTGCTGAGGCAAAAGGACTCCCAGCATAATACGTGTGTATGTGCCGTAGATTCCCTGTCATCTGCCCCATCAACAGGAATTTTGCCAAGGGGAGAGATATCAAGATCTAGATAGGTTTTAGAATGTGAAAGTAGAAAAGAACACTGTCCTACTTCCTATTTGGAGGTGGAACGAGAGAAGCAGCAGCCTTTCAGAGCTCTCTGACAGACTGTGCTGTGTGTGGTATCAAGGCACCAGAGGCTTACAATGGCCCCACAAAATTCACTAGTATCCCAGAATGCCCCTGGAAAGCAGTCAATGTTTCCCATCTCCCAGGAAGGGCGTGCGTGTTAGCAGAGGATGAGAGTGCTTGCGGAGCACTGAGGGTTGGGATGAGGGACTGGCTTATAAATAACAGTGTGGGCCATGGTTCAGATTGTTTGTGAAATCAAAGTAAACTGTGTGGGTGCTCACAAGGGCCAGATGGGACAAAGGCATTTATGGGGATGCCAGTGAGGTCCACATAACCCAAGATTAGACATTCAACCCCCTTCTACTGTTATTATAAAAACAGAACAAGAAACAAACACAAAACCACTCCAGAATTATAGATCATTCATTCCTAGAGAGAAAGGAGATTAGATTGAGCCAAATCCTAATTAATTCCATAAAATGTCTTCCATTGAGTGAAACCTCAAAATAAAAATGAGTTTGAAAAGATGAGCTTGTGAAAACTTGCATGCTTAAGTTTTTGCTGTGAAAATATTGTGTGTTCTACCTATATCCAATCTAAACAGTATTATGAGGTAGTGAGCCATAAAGTTCCTTAAGGGTACAAATCAAAGTTTCATAGTAGTTCAAGGATAAAGCACAAGAAAAAGAAATAGGTAAAAGTAAAGAAATACGTTAAGAGATAAACTCGGGGCAAAAATTCAGTGGAGTTTGCATGGTATATTATAGTTATTGGACTTCTCTGTCATTAGAATAATGAGAAGCTACTGTAAATTGTTGAATATGGGGATGACAAAATCATATCTATGATTTAGGTTAATTTTATAAAAAAAAACGTGAGCCATGAATATGAGATTTAGAGATGAGAATGTTAATTGAGAGGCTATTGCACTTGCCCATGCAGGAGATAATAAGGCAATAAGTGTAAAATATGAGAGGTAGATATCACAAAGATGGAATTATCAGCATTAGATTTGACTGGTGATTAATTACAGAGAAAGTACATTGTCAGAAAACAACTCAGATTTCAAAAATGAAGGGAACATAAGTAGGATTAATGAAGGAGAGGTGTTGAGTGGTGGTTAATAGCTTTACCTCAAGCATTTTTAGTTTTAGGTGGTGGAAGGACATCTAAGATGGTGGGTATGAGTTGAATCAATGGGGGAAACATCTAAAAGAGATGATTGTTGAAGATAGGAGGGAGATAGGATTGCAGAGGGTAAGAGTATAGGAAATGCAACTTCTCCATGTGTAGTGAACAAGAAGAGAGAGAAGAGTGAGAAGAGAGGATAGAGAGATGGGAAATTGGAAAATGCCAAGATGCCAGGAAATCCAAGGAAACCATCCTTTATGATTGCTGAGAAATCAGTTAGTCGAATAGTCAATGTGACTCATTAGAACACTGTTGGTTCTTAGGTTTATAAGGATAATGTAGGAGCTTGCAAGTGTCTTCAAAGCCATTGGCAATACTAATGATAACATTGAATTATGCATGTTCCTCCTCCTGGATTTTCCAAGACCAATGCTTGTCATTGTTATTTTTTCATGTTTGTTTTAATTATGGTGTCTATGTACACTGTTTCATCCTAAAATTTTTATTTTCCAAATGGTTTTCCATTTTAAAGAGACTAAATAAATGTTCTGACTGTGCTATAGTTGTGGGAATTCCTAGATCTTTTTATAGGAAGTTATTTTAGTCAGATGGAGTTGGGAATCAGATTTCCAGTTGGAGAGAATAACAGAGACATGCAAATTCAGAATATAGCTGTACAGCACCCTCATGTTAGTGAAGAAAGAATATGTTGACTCATCTGAATAGTAACCACTAAACATCTGAATATTTTAAAGGATTGAGAGAGAGAAAGAAAAATAAAACCCTGTGTGTTACTCAAGTTTTTATTTAATTTAGTGAACTTCAGAGGACAAAGACCTTCATGGAGACAGCTCTTTGCTCGTCCAGATCCAGGGTTCCTTCTGCTCCTGGACACACAATGGAGCTTTCTGGTTCAGGGTCCCTTGCAGTTAGCTGAGACAGGAGACTGAGTTGTAGTCAACAGAATGTCAGCAGAAATAAGGGTGACATTTGTAAATCTGACTCCCTAAACTGTAAATACCTTCCAGTGATGATCACTCCTTTATAATCTCATTGGTCATTTAGATGGAATGACTGTTGGCATCTTAGAAGCTAAGGATGGAAGCCCCCTTATCAGCCTGATTCCTCAGAAAACCATGTGGAACCAAGCCCCGATCATACATCTGGAGCTGCTCAGGCTGGACTAGAAAGAAAACTGAATTCCCAATGCATTTGAGTCATTATGCATTTTGAAGTTTATTTGTTAGCAGCTTGTGTTATTTTTAATTCATACAGCCTTTATTTCAGCATCATTGGGGAGCTTCCATCCTTGTCTCTCCCTTCCTATCTCTCCTGCTGCCTTTTCCCCTCCTTTCCTTCATTTAACTATTATGCTCTTTCTCCTCCTATAGTCCTCATGCTGAGATCAAGAGGTGGGAATACTGGCTCTTGGGATACTGTTCTTACTCCTTATAGTCAGACACAGTACTTCTAGTAATGGGCTCTTGTCATCTTGCCGACTTCCTTGCCATGGCTCTGCACACACCAAGGTGTTGATGCAAAGCTCACAATCATCCTAAGTGTCTGGTTCGGGAAGACGTCTTGCAACACATCTAGTTTCAAAAATCCTTGTTATCCTTCACTGCTACTTCCTTTAGGCAACCTACTGTCATATACACGTTGAATTCCTCATCTTTACCTAAACGTGCTCGAATACTTTAAAATCTGATGCTCTCTTCTGGGCCACTGCTTCCCACTGCACTACCTTGTTCACTCTGTCCATGCATGCCTCGTCATTCGCCATATCACTGGTTTCGGTGGCCTCTGCTTATTCCTCCGTCCATAAGCTTCACTCGATGCAGTGTCATCCAGTATCAACTGCGTAGTCTTTGAGTACTAGTATCTAGTGTCCAGGGTTTACAGCCAATCACTTCAGCTACTATTTCATACTGACAATCTCCCCATTCCCTCAGTATTCATGAATACGTCCATGTTCATTCACTGCACGGTGGTTGACCACCTACTGCGAATCTGGAGATCAGAGGATAGTCCAGAGTGTAGTTGTAAGTATAGGAGTCATCAGCACTAGAGGGCATGTAAGGTCATAAGACTAGAAAAAAAAATCGGGGCGCCTGGGTGGCTCAGTGGGTTAAGCCTCTGTCTTTGGCTCAGGTCATGATCTCAGGGTCCTGGGATCGAGCCCCGCATCGGGCTCTCTGCTCAGCGGGGAGCCTACTTCCCCCTCTCTCTCTGCCTGCCTCTCTGCCTACTTGTGATCTCTCTCTCTCTCTGTCAAACATATAGATAAAATCTTAAAAAAAAAAAAGACTAGAAAAAAATCTCATAAGTATGAGACTACATCTAAAGAAAAGGGCCCAGAATCAAGTCTAAAATAACTCTCAAGGAAGGGCTAGCAAAAAAAAAAAAAAAGAACAGGGAAGAGCATCCAGTGAGGTATAAAACAAAATCCAGGAGCATTTAGTTTTGCTGAAGGCAAAAATGATTCCTTAATTTCAAACAACAAAAAACAGATTAGGCTAAACTCACAAAAACAAATTGTTGGAGGAAGTATTTTGAGGGACACAAAATTTAAGAAATACTGGAGAAAACTTTGAAACTATAGGGGTCTAGAGTAACTGGAACTTATTCATGGTCTTATCAGTGTGTCTGTGAAAGTCTAAACATGTTTGGTGATTGTGTTGTTCTGTTTAAAAGTTACATACGTAAATAAGAATTTGTTAATCCTGGGGAAAAGTAGAAATGAAGACCTACAAACTATGTGATTAAGTGATTAAAAATGATAAACCTAGGTAATAAATTATTAATTAAAATATATTATTTGCTCCTACATGGGAGCAAATATACCTTCATATGCAGAAATATGTGTAAAAATATAATTTTAATTAGCTGAAATTTGGATAGAAGATGACTAGACCATATTATTGAGATATTTAGATGAATAATGACATTAAGACACACAATTTATAATTATTATATAGTTATTCACATAAATATTATTTTTGTTTTAATTTCAGAAAGAAATACTAATAAATCCTTATGATCATTATTTTCACATAATTTGATTTTTATAGTGATATGAAACTTAAGAAAATGTAGCTATTCAACCATAAAAATTTAAAGTGAATTTTCATCAAAATTGTTTATTTGTATATAAAATTTGAAGAATGAAGACAATTTTTTCATGTTTTTAAATGTCATCTTTCTTCATAGGTATTCAAAATTATCTTCAAAACATAAAAGGTAAAATGTAAGTTTTAATATCAAAATATATTAAGTCATTTACCTAAGCTAAACTTCATCCACATTAAAAATAATTAAATCTAAAAAATAATTAAATCTTCAGCAATGTTGATAAAAACAAGAGTACTTACAGTTTTAGAATTTAAAATCCATCTCCCGGGGCGCCTGGGTGGCTCAGCGGGTTAAAGCCTCTGCCTTCGGCTCAGGTCATGATCCCAGGGTCCTGGGATGGAGCCCCACATTAGGCTCTCTCCTCAGCAGGGAGCCTGCTTCCCTTCCTCTCTCTGCCTGCCTCTCTGCCTACCTGTGATCTCTGTCTGTCAAATAATAAATTAATAAAATCTTAAAAAAAAAAAAATAAATAAAATAAAATCCATCTCCCAAAATGGGAATTAAGTATCAAGCCTCATATGTGGTAAATATAGACCTACATGCATCAAAATTTGAATAATAAGGATTGTTGAAATTTACAAATGTTTCTCAACTGCCTCACACAAAAACATACTGACACATAAATAGTGCCATATGATTACAGTATGCCTCTGGAACCACGTGTGGGGACAGAAAGTGAAGGAAGAAAATACGCATCCAGCACTACGGGGAAATGATAGCTCTTCGACCAGTCCAACGTTGTGTGTATCTCTACACCAGCAGTGGTATAACCACAAAACTTCATGACACTTAGACACAGTCATCTTTTAAGGATACTGGTCAAGAGACATGGAAAGATTTTGTGTGAAACCTGAATGGTATTAGGCATTAGAATGGATGTTTGGGATACAGATTCCTCCTGGGTCAGTGATGAGCACTGGATCTCAAGTGATAGAGATGTTTATATATTCTTTAAACAACAGAGCCCAGAGTAGTGAACTTCATGCATGTATCTCAGAGTGGTCCTGATTTGGTGATCCCCTTAAGTAAAATTAGGGTATACTAATTAAATAAGGGTGAACTAAATGCAGGTCAAGCAAAAATACAAGAAGAGAGACAGGTCAATTGGTTAAATGTGGCTTAAGTAATTTAAACATTGGATATAGAAGTATTCACTTGAACCTAGGAACTTGGAAGTCACTAATGACTTTAGTGAGATCAGTTTCACTAAAACGGAGATGAAGGAAATCCAATTGAAGTGAATTGAATTGTGAATGGGAATGAGAAGGGAGGAATAGAGACAGTGAGGCTTAACAAATCCCTTGAGAAATTGTGCAGTGGACGGTGAGTAGAGGCACGGAAGAGTCATGCCAGGAAGACATAGTGTAGGAGAACAATTTTGTAAAATAGGAGATACTAGAGAAGTTTATTATGCTAAGGAAATAACCTGTCATAAAGGGATAAATGGATGATTCAGAAAATAATGGGGGGGGGGGGCAGTAATTAAAAGAGTGAAGACACTGACCAGGGGAGACAAATGGAGGGCAAAGAAGAAATGGAAAGACTGATTCTCAGTGTCAGAGGAGGGTGTGGCTAGAAGACCAGGTGGATGCATTACAGAAATTAACACAAGAATGTTTAGGGATCTAGGATTTGGTACATAGATCCAAAACATACTGAAAAAGCCCCCTCCCCAACAAAATCAGTTGCAAGTCCAAGGTACTGGGGCCTAAGACTTTAAAGAATGACACAGCTCATTCTGATTCCCCTCAGAATAGAGGGGCTCTCAAAAATGCAAAACAAAAATACAGAAATACAAAACACAAAATCGTATCTTTGCAACCGTGATGAATGAATGGCTTTCAAAACGGGAGAAAGTTGGGATGCCTGGGTGGTTCAGTTGGTTGGGCATCTGCCTTCAGCTCAGGTCATGATCGGGAGTCCTGGGATTTCAAGTCCAACATCAGGCTCCTGGTTCGGTAGGGAGCTTGTTTCTCCCCTGCCTGCCCCACCCCTACTGGTGTTCTCTCTCTTTCCCTTTCTCTCTCTCTGACAAACAAATAAAATCTTAAAAAAAAACAATGGGAGAAAGAAACCATAAATAAGACGAGAAAAATGGTACTCTTAACATAAATAAGAAGGCAAGCCAGCCTGAGTGTAAATTTTTCTAAAAACATTAGAAGTGTTAGAAATGATAATGAGATATCTAAGTAAAAATGCCTTCAGACCATTGTATCAGAATTTAAGTCCAGATATTGGAATCTGGGAGTAATCAGCAAATACTCATAATCTCCTAACTCTTAGCACATGAAGAAGAAGAAGAAGAAAAAGAAGGAGGAGGAGGAGAAGGAGAAAAGAAACCAAACACTTTAATTTTGTATGTATCATGTGAACATATTAGAGCAAAATAAAGCATGTTTTCCAAAAATAGATTCCTACATGTTTTCATAATTCTGCATTAAAAACAATGTGTTCTTGTTTTGTACTTTTTAATAGAAAAACATTTATAATATAAAAATGTACGCTGGAGAGTAGAATCATTAACCATATATGTAATAAGTTTAGTTTATTAAAAGCATTTTTATTGGTCTCTCTTAAAAACAATGCCTCAACTGCCTATGCAAAGCGAGTTTTAGTAAACTAGTCTAATATAACAAGATGAAACTTTTACATTGTTCAGATATATCTCAAACCTTCTGGTTTGTGGAGATGATCATGCCTTGTCTCCTAAATGAGTTAATGTAATTTGTGTCACTTAACTTATTGCTGTGAAACTAGGAGATAAAATTTCAATCCATATCTAATTGGTGAAGTTTAAATTGCTAAGTATACTGTTAAGAGATTCAAAAGTTTATAACAAAAGAATTAAGAGAGCAAAAAAAAAAAAAAAAAGGAAGGGTCAAATAAAAAAATACCCTGAAAACCTATTTAGAGGAGTCCATAGGAGTAATAATATTGTGGTGGTCTAATCCCTCTCTCCTGGAACACCAGTACCAGGTTAAGGAAAGGAATATAAAATATGCCACATTTAAAGCTCTCTCTAGAAAGTTTTAAGAGTTAAAATCACAAATGAACAAGAAATCAAATTTTCTATTAATGGTTGAGACAGAATGGACTAAAGTGCTATTCTTCTTCTCCATTTTGAAAACTTTAAGGATATTTTTGCCATTTTAAAATAAATTTTATTTTTAGGGCGCCTGGGTGGCTCAGTGGGTTAAACCGCTGCCTTCGGCTCAGGTCATGATCTCAGGGTCCTGGGATCGAGGCCCGCATCGGGCTCTCTGCTCAGCAGGGAGCCTGCTTCCCTCTCTCTCTCTCTGCCTGCCTCTCTGTCTACTTGTGATCTCTCTCTGTCAAATAAATAAATAAAATCTTTTAAAAAAAAATAAATAAAAATAAAATAAATTTTATTTTTTAGAGTAGTTTTAGATTTACAGAGAAATTGAGAAGCTAGAACAGAGCTCTCATATACTCCAAACTCAGTTTCTCCTACTATTAACGTTATATTAGTATGATACATTTATTACAATTATGACCAAATATTGTTACATTATTTTTAAATGAAGCCCAAAGTTTGTTCTGCTTGCCTTGGATTTTACCTAATGGCTTTTCTTCCGTTCCGGGGTGCCATCTAGCGTACCACCTTATAACTGGTCTCCCCATCTCTTTTGACGCCTCCTGACTGTGACAGTTTCTGAGACTTACCTTATTTTTTAATGATTTGACTGTTTTTTTTATTATTATTTCTTTTCAGCGTAACAGAATTCATTGTTTTTGCACCACACCCAGTGCTCCATGCAATGTGTGCCCTCCATAATACCCACCACCTGGCTCCCCCACCCTCCCACTCCCCGCCCCTTCAAACCCTCAGGTTGTTTTTCAGAGTCCATAGTCCCTCATGGTTCATCTCCCCCTCCAATTTCCCTCAACTCCCTTCTCCTCTCCATCTCCCCATGTCCTCCGTGTTATTTGTTATGCTCCACAAATAAGTGAAACCATATGATAATTGACTCTCTCTACTTCGACTGTTTTTGATGAGCACTGGTTGGCTATATGGTAGTTTGTCCTTCAACTAGGACTTATCTGATTTTTTTTCCCCATAACTAGACTGGGATTGTGTGTTTGGGGGAGAAGGAAGAGACAAGTAGTTGTATTTTTTATCACATCATATTAAGGATACTTGGTGTTGACCTTAACCACACAGCTGAGATAGTGTTTGTCAGGTTTCTTAACTATAAAAGTTTTAATATGTTTTTAAGATTTTACAGATTTATTTATTTGAGAGAAAGAGAGAGAGAGAGAACAAGAGGATGGTTAGAATGGGAGGGAGTGGGAGAGAGAGAATCTCAGGTAGACGCCATGCTGCGCACCGAGCTTGATCTTGGGACCCTGAGATCATGACCTGAGCCAAAACCAAGAATTGGATGCTTATCCAACTGAGCCACTGAGGTACCCTTAAAGTTATTCTTTTTTAAAACCCCTTCCCACAAAATGCTCTTTAGAAGGAAGCCCCATGAGCAGCCCATGCTGTAGGGAATTATGCTCAGCCTCCTTGAAGGAGGAGGGGGTCATGAAACAAATTATTTAGAATTTCTTCTGCATGGCGATTTGTGTTTTTCCCCACTTATGAATTTATTCAACCATTTATTTATAGCCATGTGGATTCATGCATATTTATTTTATTCTCTGGGTTATAATTAATAGCACTAAGGTTTTCTTTGCTGCTCAAATTGTTGCGGTTGGGCTATTTGGCTCTTCCGGTTGGCTTTTACGTCCCTTTGATGTACCCCGTTAATGTGGACCTGGGTTTTTTTCTCAAGTACATCCATACCTACTGACAATTCAAAATGGTCCAGGATCATCTTGTACTGTCCTTCCTAATTCTCCAAATCAGCCATTGCTCCCTGGAGCCCTGGTTCCATTCCTTAGAGAATGGAATTAGAGGGGCATCCTGGGAGCTGGTGTACTTGTGTGCTGATGCCGTTGCTTCTAGTCCCCATCAGCCCACAGAGCAAAGAAATAAATGCCTGTGTACTAGCTTGTGCAGATATGCACTTCTACAAATATTTCTACATGTAGCCACATGATCTACATCAAGCTAAATGTGAGTTATATGATCACACAGATCATTCTAGACCTTTCCCATTGATGACAGTGATGCTTTAAAAAGAAACAGAAAATATATTTTTAAAATATCTGAAAGAAAAACAGAGATCACACTTAAGCCAAAACCACTCTCAGTGAGTGTGTGTGTGTGTATACATATATATATACGTGTGTGTGTGTATATCTATCTATCTATCTATCTATCTATCTATCTATCTATATATTTTTTTTAGAGAGCAAGCCCATGTGCAAGCACTAGGAGTGGTAAACGGAGAAGGAGAGAGAGACTCTCAAGCAGCTTGCCATCAGAGCAAAGCCCCCATGGAGGGCCTTGAACTCACAACCTGAGATCGTGCCCTGGGCCAAAATCAAAAGCTTGACATTTTTTTTTTTTAAAGATTTTATTTATTTATTTGACAGAGAGAGATCACAAGCAGGCAGAGAGGCAGGTAGAGAGAGAGGAGGAAGCAGGCTTCCTGCCGAGCAGAGAGCCCGATGCGGGGCTCGATCCCAGGACCCTGAGATCATGACCTGAGCCGAAGGCAGCGGCTTAACCCACTGAGCCACCCAGGCGCCCCAAAAGCTTGACATTTAACCCAATGAGCCACCCAGGTGTCCCACTCCTAGTGCATGTTTAATTGACATGGGTACAATTTTTTAGATGTAGGCTAAGATTAGCCTAATTTGCATATCGGCTAATATCATACATGGAACTTTGCATAAAAGCAGGCAGCATCTATATCTTCAAGGTATAATTTGATATTTACCATTACCCTGGCAAAGTATAATTTCTGAAATCTCACTGTGTGAGAGCCAACTACTTTGGTTTTATGCATTCTTGATCCTTATGAGCTCTTTGTGAAAATGAAAACAGACCCAAGGAGTATCACACAGTCTTTTATAGTTTTAAAAGCCAGGAACATTGAGAATTCTCACAATCTACCTTCACCAGCACTTAGTTGGTAGTTAGGCGACGAATTAGGAATACCAAAGAATTGACTTAATTTGGGGTAGAGCAAGGGTAAAAATACAGATGAAGAATAAGGCCTTGTAATCTCGTGCAGTGTGAGACTCCAGTGCCCAGAGGGAACATGAAACCACGGGGAAAAGTGCTGGGGCAAACAGCAGAGCTCTCAGAAAGGGTTTTCCAGCCTAAATGTCCTCATTTCAATTAGTATTGGAGAGACGGATGATTCATTTAAAATCAGTCAGTGTAGGGGCGCCTGGGTGGCTCAGTGGGTTAAGCCGCTGCCTTCGGCTCAGGTCATGATCCCAGGTCCTGGGTTCGAGCCCCACGTCGGGCTTTCTGCTCAGCAGGGAGCCTGCTTCCTCCTCTCTCTCTGCCTGCCTCTCTGCTTACTTGTGATTTCTCTCTGTCAAATAAATAAATAAAATCTTTAAAAAAAATAAATAAAAAAAAATAAAATCAGTCAGTGTAGTAAATGTATCTTACATGAATTAAACATTATTCGATGATTGAGAACATTATTTAAATTCCTAAAAAATGTATAACAGTTTCTGTGATATAATTATTACCCACAATTATTTATTAGTCTTCACAATCAATAAAAGGTATAAAGACTTGTGCTATATATATCAAATGAACACGAGTTAATATTTAAACAGCCCCTATCTTTTGCAAAGCACAGATGTCAAGGCCCTAGACGGAATCACGGTGTTCCCAGGAGGGGCAGCCTGCCGGCCCATCCCAGGAGAGGGACACAGGAGTCACTTCCTCATGAAGGCAAGAGGAGAGAGAAAGCAAAAGAACTCCATAGAATGAACAAGCCTCTCGTTGATAACTACCCATGGAAAGAGACAACAAGAAAAGGTCGATTAAAGCTGGCTACCGGAGGGGAGAGCTCACATCCCGCTCATTGACCTATTTTTGAATTTTTAAAAGAATCAATTCAGGGCAATTGGCCTTCATCCACTACTTCCAAATATATATTCTAGTATTTGCCCTCACTCCTGCCCCCTCCCCCAGCTCACCTGTGTTCTCTGGATATCTCTTTTCCTCCTGAACTGCTTAAATGCATTTTGGTGGATATTTGCTTCTGTGAATGAGGATAGACAACAGGAAGAGAAAAAGAACAATCACAAAAACCTGGTTACCTTCCATTTTTTTTCCTGTCCTCTGTCTTATCTATTTGACAGGACAGAAAACGCAAAACTTTATTGTGGAATATCAGCTCCGTCTGCCAGACATGACCAGAACCAAAAGTACAACGGAGTCAGAGAAGCCTCGCAGAGAGCCTGTCACTGAGAGCTCAGCTTCTGGAAGGCCACACGAGGCTGCGTAAAATCCGATACTGTCCACATGGATCAGCAAGAATGGAGACGAGAGACGCAGGCCCCGGCAAGCGTTTCAGGAGAGTCATTTGTCCGTGTGACTTGCAGACAGCCTGGATTACCCTCGCTTGAAGTGTTTATAAAGACGCAGGTTCTGTGGCTACCTCCTGACTCATGGAACCACATCGCTAAAATCATAAATTTAAGGAATTCATATTTTAACAGTGATGTTCAAGTTTGAGAATCACAGTTGAGGAGTCGAGAAGACTCAAAATGCTTTCCCAGAAAAATCCGAGGATTCGAGAAAATTTATCCGGTTGCCACAGATGGAAAAATGTAGCTATTTAGCCGCCGAGGTCTAGGGGAGAGCTATTGGAGCTGATAAGCAGAACACAGTGAGTTCTAGAAGAAAGGTGGGGGGTCTTCCACCTGCTCAGCCCCCTTTCAGGGGAGACGGGAGTCTCGGCACTCAGGAGTTAGCAGGTGCCCTCAGTGTGCAGAGAGAGACCCTGCCCTCTCCTGAAATAGGGCCTGGGATGTTGGAATGACCTTCTCCTCAACAAAATTAATTCCTTCCAATTGCGGACTTCAGGAGGGAGAGAGAGGCAGGAAGAGGGAGTCCGTACACAGGTTTGCGGATAAATTACCACCGGATCTCAGATTGGGGTTTTCTTCAGCACTCACCCAAACAATCCTTTTGCACACAGAATTCCTCGTTTCCTTTTCCGAGGAGCCGGTTAGGACAGAAAGACACGTGAGAAGGGATTTTAGTGGTGTTTTTGATCTAATACCCCTGAGAAGTTTCGATTCCAGGGGACTCTTGCACTCAGGGTCTCCGCAGTGCTGGTGGATAGTAGTGCTTTTGTGAAGGCCACCGTTTTTGTTTATACTCTCGGCCCTGGGAAGGCAGACCCTGACAAAAGGCCGTCTTGTTTCACCCCTGGGTCCCTTTGATCTCCTAGTGTCAGCTTCAGCTGTGCCCTGCCATCCTCAGGGGGGCCCTCTGGGGCAGCCCCAGGTCCGGTCTCTGCAGAATGCCCCTTCCACCAGGTTGCAGGATCAAGGCTGAGAGCAGAAAGCTCTCCTACGTATCATTTGTTCATTTATAAGTACGCTTTAATTTTTCTTCCTAATTGATCTAGTGGCATGAAAACATGCTCGATTCTATCATCATTGCACAATATGTTGTGCTCTCTGTCGCTCACTAACACTTGGCTCTTTGCGCTTTGTATTACTAACAGGGCCTTTATTGACGATCTTGGGTCGTCCTTAGCGTCACTGCCATTATCCGCATGCCGTCTCAGGATCATGCTAGGCAATTAGACAGTGCATTGGATCAAGGTTCACAGGCAAATGATTGATTAAGTTTCCTAAGACACCTCTGCCTGCCTACACTGGTTGAGTGGAAAGCGTTTGATAGCAGCGGATCTGAGCGCTAGGAGTGAGTGAGTTCCTTGAGTTCCATTCAGCTCAGTTCACGACTACTCTGCCAGACCAGCGGCTGGAGCGCATGGCATCCCATGCTGACTGCACAGCCATACAACCTGGGAAAGGCAAATCCGAAGGGATGGATGATCTGGATGCATCCCCTTGTGCAGCGGGACATAATGATGCTCTCTGAGGCATGACTAACCTGAGAGGTGTGCCCAGATTCAAACAAGAGCTTCTCCACAGAATACTCACTATGACCTGTGTTGTTACAAACCCTACAACCTACCCGGGAAGCAGAAGAGATCCCATAAGCTCTCGAAGGCCACGGAGCTGATCAAAAGACAGCCCGTTTGACTTCGGCCTCGGTCTTGAAGGTCAAATGCACCTTCTTCCCACCATGGCACACTCAAAAGCCAGCTGTATTACTGCTTGAGCTGGAAAGGTGCTCTCAATTTTCCTGTTTCCCCTCACAGACTCCTGGCATCTCACTTGCAGGATAATTGTACTGCCTAGTCAAAGAATGGACCTCAAGCAAGCTCAAAAAATTGTTCCCTGTACTTTAGACCATACCATTTACTTAGGGCAATAATTACCTGATTTGAAATTAATTCAAAGATTTTTCTCACATATTCTCCAAATCCCAGATCTTTTTGCCCCGGTGTTCCCCTCGTGGGTGTTTCCATTTTAAGAAGATCAGGGAGGCAGTCACCATAACATAATTATTAATTACCTTTAATAAAATGGGGGTGATGACCTGTATCTCAGGAGATGTGAGGGCGGGCAGGTGCAGGGTTTTCTACGCAGTGAGAGCAAGCTTGTAAGGAGCCCTCCCTATTCGCACAAGTCTGACCTTTCCCAGGAAGAAGAGTTTCTAGTTAATCCACCCACAGCTCTGCTCAATGACTTCCATATAAACAATAAAACCACCTTAGCTTTTTGTTTACAAGCAAAAGCCACCTGTGGTCCTTGGTCACCCACATCTGATCCCCAGCTACATTAATCCTCAGAGCTTAAGACAGGAAGGAAAATGGGGAGTCAGGAGACAGGAATTCTGCAAATTGACTTAACATAAAAAAACAGGGTTAATAAGCAAAGGAGAGAGAAGGAAGGAGAGACAACATCCCTGTCTGCTCTTTCTGGTTCAATTTCAGTAAATGGGAACATTACCTTCTCAGTAAATGGAAGCATTTATGTTTCATATCCCCTTTCCATCCCTTTCCACCTTTTTGGCCCCATAACATTTGTTTGACTTTAGCTTCCAAGTGTGAAATTTGGGTCCCCTGTGATTTGTTCTGTCCAGTTTTGTGCAAAGTGAGCAGAATCACGCTAGGTTTGGTCCACATCTTTGGAGATGTTCCTAGGAAGGTGTCCGTGGGCCGTGGAGCTCTAGGGTCTCCTCTAAAGGGAGACACAGAGCTGTCGATGCTGTGTGTTTCCAGAACTACCTTTTTGGGGGAGTTTGGCGTGTTCCTATAAGAATTCTGTTTCTTATGTGTGAACAACAACTTCTCTACAAAATTCTCGAACGTTCCCAAAATCTGTGTGCGATCACAGAAAGTGCATAGAATTGGTATCAACACTGGATCCACTAACCAGCTGTGTCACTCAGTTAGGACACGTACATGCTAACTTTTCGGAACCCTACCCATGTTTGAAAAATGGGGAAAATATAGTATTGATACTTGGTTCATGGTGTTGCTCTGCTTTTCAAAGGAGGTAAGGAAGACACAGAATGATCAGGCATTCCAAGATACTATACAATCATAAATGGAGCATGTGTGTGGTTATTCAACTGGTCATTCACTTAACAGATACTAACCAAATATCTTTTGTAATACGCACTATGGTAACTGCTGGCCTTTGCCATTAAGGACATTATGTCTTCCTCAAAAATAGTAGGATGAGGAAAGAGAATTCCTGTTTACCTACAGCTTGCCAGATTTTAAGAGCTTTGTATTAGTGTATTACTTAATCTTTCCTGCCACTATCACCAATGTCACACTGACCCTGATTTATTGAGCTCTTACTATATTCCAGGTGCTAAATCAAACACTTTCAGTTAGTTTATGCCATCCCAGCAAACACGAGAGGTGTATATGAGTATCCTTCTCACAGACCAGGAGACAGGCTTCTCTGGCGGATAACCTGCTCACCCACAGAGTTGTAATGGCAGATTCCAACTCAGATTTGCCCACTTCAAAAATCCATGCTCTCACCGCCAGCCTAAATGGTCCTCATGGAACTCACAGACAGCAAATCCAAGATCCTAGAGATAAAGTGATAGTCTAAGGCTGTACAACACCAAATAGGACTAGGAACTGAACCGGATTTCATTTTCCTTCAAAAACCCCCATTCTTTCTACCATGCCACTGCCCAGCACCCATGTGTCATGACCCCAAGCCATACTGGGCTGCAGAATGATAGCATTTCATTGAAAGAGGACTTATTTGAAACAGGCCTCAGAAAAATGGCTCCCTTTGAAACATTTTCTTTTTAAAGACTAGAGGAAATCTTATTTATAGTGTTTAATTTCACTTCTCATTTTATTAACATGACTGAGGTGGTATTTTTCCTTTTCTGTTATAACCTGCTGATTTTGTAGTCTGCATTATTTTATGATGCATCCTTTAATTTTTTTCTATTATTTCACACTGAGTGTTCTAATAGGCTTTCAGAAAATTTCCGTTTCTTTCTCAAAAAAAAAAAAAAAAAAGTCTTTCTTAGAAAGGTTTTCTTTGGTGCATTTCCAGCTGAGGAATAGTTTCCTAAGCTATATCAAAGGTTGTTAGCTCTCTGTTCTCTCCTATAGGTCTACGGAGATGAGTTTTTAATATTTATTTCTAAAGGCTGTTTTCTCTGTTTATATCCTGCTGTTGAAATGAGCAGTTCAATAAACTTCTTAATGAAGGTGGTTGAAGCATTTCCTTTTGCTTTCATTCCTATTGCTTTTGAGATGACTGTGGTAAACACTTTCTGGACTTTTAAAACTTTCTGTGAACTTGAAACGCCCTAATAAATAATCCTGAAATCATTAATTGGCATAAAGTATCACTGAGCTTAGAATTATAATGTTTTTAGCAAGCATGCTTTCAAGCTTATATTATCTCTAAAATAAATTCTCTTACAATTCAATCTCCATAAGGCTTTTGTAATAAAGGCTACATCTGGCATTAAGGTTCATTTACGTATTGTATTCCAGTAGAATATAGAGTTCTGATACTGTGACATTAAATCAGTAATACCTCAGCAAAACAGAATTGTTAGAGGCAGAGAAGATTTCCTAGAGTTCTGTGAGAGTCCTATTACACCGTTAATCTGACTCTTAAATATGTATTAATTTTTATTAGAACTTCCAGTGAATTTCAAGTAGGTTCAAGTGTTTTGCAGAATGTAGGTCTGAGAAAGTCAAAACTATATTTTGTTGTGTGTCCCACATCAGCTAATAGATGTTTACTGTATGTCTCATACTCCCAATGAGTAATGTAATCCCTGGAAATAAAATGCCCACATTTAGAACAGTTTGCTCTTTATGAAACAAGAATAAGGTCACCTTTTTTTGGCAATGATACCCTACCATCTTAAAAATAGACAGGTCACCTCCTCAAAGGTAGGTAATTCTCCACTGTGTAGGAATTATTCACTGGGAATGGTCATGCTGGGCTATCTCATTTACCTAACTATCCATCCAACTGTGTCACAAACATAGAGAATTCTATCTACCTATCTATCTATCTATCTATCCTCTATCAATCATCTATTTATCTGTCATCTACCTATAAACTCTATCTATCCATCATCACTCTTTTTCCATCTATCTACCTATCTATCACCACTGACTTGAAGGGAGGAATTTATTCAATCGAGAACTTGTTACTCCTGTATCATAGCAACATTATTTGAGCACATACAAGATATGATGACTCTAGTACAAATTCTAAGAGATCCAAACATAGATATACATGAGGACTAAAAAATATGGTCTTTTTAAATTGTTTATGGCCTACTAAAAATCAAAACATACATCTAACATGCATTATGAGAGAGTAACACTAAAACAACTGCTAAAAAGTGAAAGCTGATATGGTCTTTGTTTTTGTTTTTTTAAGGCTAGTCAAGCAAAGCAGGGGGAGTGGAGAAGGAACAATGAGCTCTGTAACTGCCTGTGATCAATTCATTGTAAACACTCCTGCACTCGGACCAGCCAAAAGATGATATGTTTTAAAGCAGCAACAAATGGAAGGGAAAGCACCATGAACACATAGATCGACCCTCAGAGATGGAGTGAACACGGGTTAACTGGGGTAAACTTCTCACGAGCAGATCTGTTCTTGCTCTTAGAGCTGGACAGAGAAGGTGAGTTATGGCTGCTGCTCTAAGCCACCCTAAGAGAGGGACTGGACATCTGTATTCTCTTTTCTCACCCATTCCTCAAACTGGACATGAGGAGGACTGAGCTCCTACAGGTCCTGCAATTCTCAGACTTGATTTGGCCAGACAGGTTAAGATCTTCTTTTGTTCCTTTCTACCAGATGTTCCTGCTGTAAAGGGTTCCACGGTCAAGGAGGGGACTGATCTTCGGTCAGGGATGAAGATGAAATTTCTGTGAAGTTTCAATCTCCGATTCTAGAAACTTTAAGGTCATCCATGACTACCTTTCTCTTATCCCCCACTGTCAATGTGTCCTGAGGGGTGTCTGTCTGATCTCCCACCACCTCTTTTATTAGAATCGCTCAGTCCTGGGCTCATTGACCACCACACCCCAGACCCCATATAGTTGTCCATTCTCCTCGCTGAGGCCAAGATCATCTACTCAATTCCAGATTCACAGAAATAATTATTCTGATTAACGGTTCCTCATTGCACGTAGATTAACATAATTATTAAGAGCAGGGATTTTTATTCAGACTGAGCCATGTCACCTTAACAGTTACTAAATCTTTCCATCTTCACCTGTAAAATGGGAACAATTCATTCAATCACTCATTTGGAAATGTTCACTGAGATCCTAGTAAGAGGCAGTGCTGCTCTATTCACGAGGGACACATCCATGCACTAGACAGGAAAACCTCCACCCTCGAAAAGTGTACGTTCTCGTGGGTTCTAAAGAGAACAGGGACAAGGCTGTTCCTGGAGGATCTTGCAGTGATTAGGGGAATGAACACAAAATAAGTCATTATCTAGGTAAATAAGAACACTTAAAATGCATAAAATCTCTTCCATCCTCAATATTTGCTCTAAGAAGTTATGAATTATGCATGTAAATATGGTAACGATGCACAAAAGAAACAAAATATTCTTAAACCCCCCTGTTGAAAACCCAGCTCACCTCAGGAGAAACTGAGAATATCTCATAAAGTTGTTGAAAGTAACAAATGACGCAGCCCACGCAAGGCACCTAGCACAGTGCTTGAAACACAGTGAGAATTCATTAAACCTAAACCAGGAGTAGAACTTGTCTTCTAATCAGTTTGCTTCTCCTTCATGAGCCCTGCCCATCCTCAGCAAACCCACCCTACCTCTCTCCCACACAAAACCACCACTTCAACCTCAGGGGACCAGAGGCAGCCCCGCCCTGCCACATCCATCATTTTCTGTTCCTTATTTACATTTTCTCCTCTTTCCTCGACATGGCCTCAAAACCAGAATTTTAGTTGTTGCGGGGAAACCCATATAAGGAGCTTATAAATCAGAAAATTAAAACCATTTTTATATTGGATGAAGCTGAATGGTCTAGAATTAGCTTTCATTGTATTTTAAAGCTTTGAAACATTCACGCTGCTGATGTAGACAGAAGATGGAAATAGAAATGCAGCCCAGACACCTGTTTTGTTTGCCTCATACAGAGCTTTACAATATCGACTGTGAATGCCTTCACATGGGGTAAGTGCTTTCCATTCAGCCAAGGCCCTACCAGGATCTTTTGTTTTACTCTCAGAAGTCTGCACTCATTAAATTTCCTCCTGTCCCCTGTGGTCATAGAAGATTGCCCATCTCGGATATAGTTAGATAAATGATAACCCTCTCTTAGCCAATGTATTTGGTTAAAGAGAACAGCACCATTTCTGTTTGACAATACTTAACCCAAGTCGAAATAGAAAAGCAGAGGGTGTAGGCTGCACATATTTAAATTCAGACTTGCTAAAATACTGTTAAGTGTGTCTAAAGAGACGCTCAGTCCTCTTGCTTGTCCACACCATATAAAGGGGAATCTTACCAAACTTTAGACTTCGGTCAAGTTATTGGAAGGAAAAGTGAATTCTAACAATTGAGAAAGAATTACAACTGTAGCATAAAACACTGGATTCTTCGTTCCGTTGCAAATAATACTGTAAACCCTAAAACCCCCCTATTACATTTTGGATAATGATGAAAAACATATTGAAGCAAAAATGGAAACGTTTTATAAACTACCCTGTTTTACAAGGCACAAATAGAAAGCTTCTAAAGCTGAGAGGGTTTCTCAGGTCAGGCTATTTTGGGGGCATGATAACAAAACTTCCTGGTGCTCTCAAATTACATTAGACATTTGATGTCATTTACGACAAAAGATGAAAAAAATCACATTGCTGGAGGAAACTCTTTCCACATCTTGAATTCAATGACACCAGAAACTTCTAGAAAGTGAGATCTAAGAAATCCCAAATTGGAATTTTAGTCCATGCTACTGAAAGGAGATTGGAACCAGTTTATGAACAGTTTATGATCGAATTATAATGAATTAAGGGTAGAAAGTAAAGCATTTCAAAACCTTGATAGCAATTTGACTTTGCAGTAACATTATATCATATTTTACAAAAATAAGAGCGCTCGATGGGCTGGAAACTTTAAAAATGAAAACAGAACCCCACAGATAGTGTAGAAGTTCCTCTTTGAGCTGATAACAACCCATGAGCGACAGTTTCCTGAGGGCAGAGGTTTGATGTCAGACAGGCCGAGGTCATTTCCAGTTCTGCAGAGCCAGTCTGTGTGACCTGAGGATGCTTATTTCACTGTCTGAGACTCGGCTGCTCCTGCAAACTGAGGCTGGAAACAGTACTCAGTTTAAGTGATCCTTCGGGGGCATAAAAAGGGATAATGTTTATTAAAAAATTGGCATATTTCCTGGGATATTTTTCTAAAAAAACCCTGATACTGCCAGAGGAAAATGCAACCTTTAAACTCAAATTGCAGGTACTGAGTATGTGAAAAGCTTGCAGGAAAAAAGTAAGTTAGTATCATTTCAGAGGATTGATTACAATGATCTAACAGTTACAGTTTGTATATGGATGTTAGATTGCCTATCAAATGAATACCACAACATCTAGCATTAAATGCATAATTAAATCACTCTAACACAAACACAGCTTTGGGGGGTAAATCACATTTGTAGGGTTATTTATATATCAGATGCTAATCTCTTTTCCTTTTTTACTCTGCCACGGAGATAAATATAATATCCATATACACACACACACACACACACACACACACACACACACATGCAGGTCCCATGTATTTTTCTTGCCATTTTCGGTCAGATCAATATCCCCTATGCAATTTTTAAAGCAAGCATCTTGTGCTGCAATAGGTAATTTTCCTTGTCCATTTGAACTTTCATATTTCTCACTAGACCCGTCCGCAAGCGTGTTTGATAGCCCCATTACGCAGTCCCCTTAGTGAGACGGATGTCTTTCCTTGGGCAATTGAAGCAAGGTTACCCATTTGTATCATCTATGAGTCAAACCCCCAAATTCTATGCATATAGCCAGCTCTGCCTCAAGAAACAGCCTCCTGAAGCCTCTTAGAGCCCTTCTAACGAATGGAAACTCTGTCTCTTTGGATGAGAAGAATAATCATAAACATTTGTATTTTACTTAGAATAGCCAATGTGCTTTTATATACATTGTTTTATTTATTCCTCACAACCCAGGGAAAGGACATGACTGATCTTCCCAGCTTCTGGAAGAGCTCTACACCCTCTAAGACGAAAGTAGCTTAGCTTCTAGCATCCGTATATCAATCCTAGACGCCTTTGGACCAGAGTCGTCAGGGTGACAACTGCTGGTTATTTCTTTTTAAACAGATTGTTCTTTGCCGAAAGACATTATATACCTCCAGTACTCTGAGCTATATGCACTTCTCTTCAGTCTATATTATGTTTGATTACCGGATTTTCTTTTAATGAAACATTCATAATCATTTCCCTTACAACATCAATGTTCTCAGTTCCAGGAAAAATAAAGATTCATTAAATTATCAAATGCCAGTAATCATTTTATTTAAGCCAGGAATGCCATATACATATAAATACCCAGAAAATATTTTACGTTATCAACAAGGCTGTTTTAGTCCAGAAGATAACAGAGGATACAGACACAAAGCAGAAGTACGCTTTGCCTGTGTACGTTTCCTTGATGGCGAACGTGAAATGAGGAAGAAATGGATAGGTGATGGTTCAGGAAGTTTTTCTAAAATTGAACTATTTTTCAGTATATCCAAAGCCTCACATTTGATATATTTTTCCTCTAGGGGATAATGACAAGCAAATGGCAGAGCCCAGCCTGGACCACATTTCCAGACTCCAGACACAATTTTCTCCCTACCCCTCCACCTCCCCCAAGAAGCCAATGGTGCAATATTCATGACCTAACTCCCTCATCTTGCCAGCATGTCCCCCATGTAATCCAGAGCTGTCTACCTGGGATCACTAGTGTGTTGAACTATAGAATCCGAAAAGCCGAAGATTGTGTTTGCTACGGTTGGGATTTAAGCCTGTCTGAATATGCCACTTTCTAGCCAAACAAACCAAACCCAAACCGAGGGAAATCTGCCAAAACAAACTTTCAAACCCCAAGTTTAAAAACATTGGAATTACAGTCGTGTAGCACTCCAATGTAAATGTTGTCACGTTGGGCCAAACCATCAGTTTAGGAGAGGCCCCAACTGTGGGAAGGGTGGACGGAAAAATTATTTCTGGTGTCATTGACTTGTTCTTGTTGACAATGGCAGAGAATGTGACTTACTCGCCCCACTATTACTTCTCCTCTTCCTCCTTAATAGAACCCTGAATTCTGGCTGGACATATCGTTTCTGACCCAAGAGACTGTAATTCCCAGGAGACTTCTTCCATATGAACTCAACTGCTTTGATTCAAACCCCAACACTTCCGGACCAAATTGATGCAACAAACTTCCAACTATTTTCCTGCCCCCCCCCATCCCGCCTACCTATGCATTTTTTCACATCAGTGAGAATGCTCTTGACAAAATCCAGACACAATCCTATCCATCCTCTGCTCCAAATTCTTTAGCGTCCTTTATGATTCAGAATACAATAAGGTTAACTCCTTAGCTTGGCAGACAAGACTCTCAAAATGTCAGATCATGTCCATCTTTTCAGCTCTGTCCTTTGTCACTGTCCCTCAAAATACGCTGCACTATAACAACAGTGTCTTACCTGAGCTTTCCTGAAGGACCAGACACCTGAAACTGTTATTCTTTTGTCTTTGTAGAAACATTTACTCACTGTTTTTGAAATGTGAAAGCAGCTCCTGACCCTACTCCTTTTCCTGGGCAGAAGCTAATATTCTCTGCTCTGTTCTCAGAAAGCATTCTATGTATTTCTTTTGTATAGCTCTTTTAACAGCTTCTTTTATAGCTGATTATTTCCAAAAACTGTATGTGTCCTTTTTGGTTCATCCTTATGTCTCAGGGCCTCCTGAAGAATCTCAGACAATATGGACAGTAAATACACATTTAATTGCTTAATGGTAACAGATAGCTGGTGGCTTTGGTAAGCCACTGACAATTTTTACTCTACTAACATAACTTTCTTGTATCTTCCCTAGGAAGAGGAGATCCACTGAGGTGCCAAGATATAGTAAAGGCCTCCTTTAACCGCATGCCCCAAGTTAAGATCCTATACATAAATCCCATCTTAGATAGTAGAACTTGGAAGTGGGTCATATAATGCTCTTAATATTGAGACAGACTGGGATACAGACTTCGTGGTCTGTGTTATTTAACTTAATTAGCTTAATTGATACTCAGAGTAATTCTGTGAAATACATGGCCTTATTATCCTAATTTTGTCATTATTAAAATATCTTTTATGTACTCATGGTCAGTCATTAGCTAAGATTTACAACATGTAGATTCCCAAATTCTCTGCATGGAAAAACCTTTGATCTGATATGGTTGTTATCTCTGAAGGCAAGTTTTTGTCTCTTCTAACTGTGTTCTCACATATCCGTTTTAGCATTTCTTAGAAATCTTTGACCTGTTCCACAGACCATCTAGTATTTAATGACAAAAGATGGATTCAGTGGAAAGTCACAATCTGATATTACCAGGTTTTCTTAACCAGTAGCCATATTCTACTAACTCTTAACCAGTAGTCATATTCAACTAGCTGTGCTCAAAGCCATAACTAGAACTTTCCAAAAGCAGGTATTATAGCCATATATTTGTTTCTTGCTTTCCCTTTCTCCATGATGTCTGGAGATTCCAGAGAGAGAGAAGCCTGCCAGTGCTGCTCCAGAATTCTACCTTCTTATCTACTCAGATTCTTACAAGTCTCAAGTTCATTGTCAAGGTTTCAGTGAGAAAAAAAAAATTAACTTTTATCCTAGAATATTTGAGAACATTTATCCCAATCACAGGTTCACATAGGGCACAAGTAATTACATTAAATGGTATTATGTTGTTTGGAACGTCAAGCTCCTAGTTGAAAGGATCTTGCTCATTGTCTTGGCACTATTTCTAGGAGTTTTTCATCACACCTTTGTTCCAATGTGGTAAGACCTTGAAATCCTCAACAATTTCCTTTAAAAATAATTAGTTGTCTTTTGAGTAGTAAAACATTGTCTGTTTTCTAGTACTTGAATGCAGCGCCGGTTCATTAGATCACTTCACAGAGTGGTCACAGACCAGATCAAAGAAGGGAAGAATGGTCAGGGACACCCAGCTGGAAACGAGAGTAACAGACTGAAGTATGACATCACAATGAGGTACCCATGTTGCTTCTGGAATTAAAGGAATGCTAACAAGATTTATTGAGAGTCTATGTCAGCCCAGGGACTATTCTAGGCAAGTTATATGCATTAATCATTTAATTCAACACCCTAAAATTAAGAGCATTATCCTGATTTCATAAAGGAGGCATCTTGGGCTTTAGAAGGTTGAGTATCTTGCCCATATCAGAGAGTTAGTGTAAGCACTGGTACAAGTTCAACTTGGAAACACTGGGGTCTGAAACAGACGGTTTTTGCTAAGCTCCATGGGGTCCCTGAATAAGGTATCCTCAGGTACCAACACTAAGAACAGCCCATCTGACCCCAACTATTTCATACAGTGGAAGATATTATACCTTTCTTTCCCCTTCAACAGATACCTATCAAGTACCTACTCTATGCCAACGCCCTTTTTAAGTTGCGAGATATAAACAAAATGGAAAAGCCTGTTTTCTTATCAAGTTTACATAATAGTGGGGGTGTCTTTGGTTTTGTTATGCTTTCTGCTCTGTATATAAATATTTCCAAATATTGACAAAAATACACCACAATGTAGACTCTCTAATGTGCTATTTGAAAAACTCTATATATACTCCACAAATGGTAAACAACGAAAATGTACTTCTGTTTAAATTAGAAAAAAAAAATTATTCTGTGAAAGAGCCATGAAGAGGATACATACTGGCCAAATGAACTAAAAGTATCAACTAAACTGTTAACACCTACGCAGTTTAGTGTGAACATTAAATTTTCAAACCTATTAAATAATGCGGTGCCTAATACGTGCTACATATGTGTATTTGTAGATGTCTTAACTGAGTCACCAATAGACTTCGTGTATTTTTAAAGTTTTCAAAGAACAAATATCCCCTCTCACAGCTGCAAATGACCAAATATATATAGATATATATCTATATATCTGTATATAGAGTCATATATATATATATATATATATAGGGTTATATATATATATCTATATATAGGGTTATATATATCTACCATGATTGTGAGCATTGAATGTATCAAAATATAATTATTTTCCAACTTTGATGTAATTTTCCTTGAACAGCAGAAATTATGATGATGACAACCTCATCTCCAATTTGCATTTCCTAAATTTTAGTATTTTGGGGTTTTTTGAAAGAACTTAGCACATAAAATTTATGGACAGCTACTACATGAGTGAGAAATAAATGGTTTTATTTAAGATAATGTTTCTACTGATCTAACTCCCTTATGTTTATTCCATCCCTTACATTCACTGGAATAAAAGATAAGAAAACAGTGTAAGTACCAGGAAACCAACCTCAAAGACTAAAAAAAAAATTAAATTTAATTTAATTTAAAAAACCAATTTTTTGGAAACTAAAAGCATTTACATGGTTTAATTTTATGCTTTTCTAATTTACATTCCAAATATTGACAACTAAAAAACATTCTACAACCTCTGAGAGGTCAAATATCCTAGCAAGTGTTTCCACTAACACATTCTACACATAAATCAATGAAATGATTATAGTGAATACACAGAAAACTAACGGCCACACCTGCCACCAGGTAAGCACATTTAGTAAACCATTTATTCAGCTCAGCCTTACATTTTCATTATCAATCTTTCTCATGCCCGGTTTGAAGTCATACTCTTCTAGTTCATGACTGTTTATCAGTTACAAGAAATTTCATAATTGAATTGTGTGTGTGTATATATACAATTTACATATATTTTATATATATTCACAGACCTGGTATGTATTAGGGAAGACCCCACACCTGTAAATGTTATGGGCATTAATAATAATTTTAAGTGGCGGCTATGGTTTTATTTATAGTGAAAGAAAATAAAAACACTGTCTTTAACCATAGGTCCACCAATAGGAATGTAAATAATAAATATACAAAGACAACAGATTTGTTGTTTACACTTTACACATTGAAAAATATAGGCAGAACAGTTTGGTCTTTAAATTATCAGGAACAGAGGCTCATGCAGGTTCGAAGGCTAAGGCATGACATGAGACAAATGGTATTTATTTTAAAAAAGATTTGTCTGATGCGTCAGGGAAGGTGGAAGACCAAAAGAGACTCAGAAGTCATGAGGTGGCAATTAATGTGATGAAAGCGGTAAGATGAGCCTATGTGGAGATACTCACCAGTAAGAGATGGACGTTAATGCTTCACATGCGCCATATTCTTAGACAGCAACAATGTTTGCACACTGGTGCTTGTTTAGCTCAGAGAGATACTCGTCAAACACACTACTGCTTCCATTTTACTGGAGACTTAAAAAGAATAATAATCCTTAAGATGTTCCACATGTGCTCTTCAAAAACTCTTGTCGCTAAGCCAATAAACCAATTAGATCAGCCTAAACAAATTCTTACCGTTTTGAGAATTTCCTGTACCTTATGCATGTGTAAACATTTAAGGCATTATAAACATTGCAGGAGTAGAGAAACGCAATTCAGACATCTGTTTGTCAAATGAAGTTCTCCCAGTTTTCTATGTCCACAAATTTCATAAAAATTTTCATGGAGTAGTATTAGCAGATGAAAACAAATTAATCCAAACAATTGTGGTTCTACCATGGGGAGAGTAAATTGTTATCAGCACTGTAATGCCATTACATATGAGCCCTAGACACCCATTCATGTGCTACAGCTTAATCGGAGGATACACTACAAAAGGGAAAGAACTAATTTTCTTAGAAAAAAATTCTAATTATACGAACACACATATGTATGTATACACCTTCACAAGTCTCCTAAAAGAAATATTCAATTAGAGAGTGTTCTCTCTAACAAAGATAAATCAACCAATCCAGAATGCTTCAAATTAGGCACCAAAAGATGAGACATTAAAAAAAACAAAAACAAAAAACCCCAACAACTTCAGGGTGTCTGAGTTGTGGTGTCAGTTAAGTGTCAGACTGTTGGTTTCATCTCATGTCATGATGTCAGGGTGGTGAGATTGAACCTAGTATCAGGCTCTGCAGGAAGTCTGCTTAAGTTTCTCTCTCCCTCTCCCGCTGTCCTCCCCCCATGTTCACACACACTCTCTCTCTCAAATAAATAAATCTTTAAAAAGAAAACCTTCTATCTGTTCTGTGATTTATACTTTGCAAAGCATCACTACATACATAACATTTGGTCACAATGTTGGTGACCAGGAAGAATATTTCTGTCTTGGCCGTGACAATAATTTGGGTTCCCAACAGATACAGTTTAAAAGGCACACTATAAACAAATATGTACCATTTGTTAATATGGGACACTGACTTTCAAGCATTTCCCTCAACCCCCCTCCAAAACCTCCCCAACACCATCCCCATCACCCCCAGTCACAGTCTAATGCATCACACTGAACATACAATGTTCTTTTGGAGCCTTGTTTTTATCCTGAACATTTATGTGAGTTTCAAATATTTTGTCATAAAGTGTCCATTGTGATATAAGTGGTTGTCCCTCACCTCCAAATCCTTCAGGAAAATGTAGCGTGTTGATCACATTGCTTTGAGGATACCCACACACTATGTCACATATAACCCACTCAGTTGGAGAAGCGCTTCTATAATGTTGAAAGACCAATCCCAGGGGACTAGAAAGTAGGCGCAAAAAGGGTATTTGATCCCAAATCTCCATCTCTCCGCCTGTTACCTTGGTACCCACTTACCTTCTGGTAGAGGTGGGGAAAATATTAGGCCACAATTCTCAAGGGGAGGAGAACTTCATCCTTTTAGTTTACCAAACATATCAACTTCCGAGGGAGAGGTGAGCAGAACAGTGCAATCCAAAGGGAAGAGCCAAGAGGATAAGATGCCAAAGGAAGAACCCAGTCGACCTCCTACTGTGGAAATAAGGAAGCTTTTCATTTCTCTCCATTCCTAATTTCAGTTCTTACTTCTTAGTGCTATAGCCATTTGCCTTTACTCATTAAAATGTTTCTCTTTAGGGACTTAGTTGGACCCTTTTCCCCCTAAAGACATGGGATTCTGCCAATGATCATTCCCCCACATTTTGAACTTTCTTCATTTAACACAGGGAGCTTCCCCGATAACCACAGATGTTGTTTTCTACTAAAGGGAAATTGACACATGAGATAATCCTATCTAGAACACGAGGAGGTTAACATGAGTCACCTGGAGCCAAGGGCTAACTCACCTGTGTGTGTGTGTTTGTGTGTGTATTCGAGAGAGAGAAAAGGAGGACAGGCAGGGAGCATCAGAGAGGGGCAGGAAGGGGCTTGAAGTGGGAGGAAGGGGCAGAGGCCCAGGGAGAAGCAGATTCCCCACTGAGCAGGGAGCCTGGGACCATGACCTGAACTGAAAGCAGATCCTTAACCACTGAGCCATCCAGGCACCCCTGGGTAACTCAGCTTCTTAACATCTTCTGATTTTCTCCTTTGGGGTACAACTAGAAGTTACTGAATGGAATCAGGTCATTGCTTTGATAATTTCCACCACAGCCTTACTGTATATTCTACCAAAAATCACTTTCTATTGTCATCTCAAGTCATGATGTCCTATCACCAGTTTCAGTAGACCTTTTGTGCAATTCATAGCAGGTAGTAAAATACCCAATCTATGCCAGCCCTGGGTGAGTGTGGGACTAGAGCACAGGGCATGGGGCTGGAGGGAAGGAACTGTGCTTGGGCACCTGGAGCCTCTGCTGTGCATCCGGGGGCCCCATCCCACAAAAGCTGCACAGAGCTAGGGCTATGGGGGTGGGGGGTGCCATAAGAGGGACAGTCAGACGCCTCTCCTACCATACTGTGCAGGGGCCCAGCCTTTCTCCTCTGTGCCAGACCACCCGGATGGGGGATCTCCAGGCCCTTCCCGTGCGGCCTCACCTAGCCTGCCGGAGTTTCACCAGTTGTACTAACAGGTTAACCGTCCAGCTCAAGGCGATGAAGACCCCATCATGGGCTTCCACCAGATGTCCCCACTGAAGAACATCAGTGGTGCGTGGGTTTGCACCAATGGCATGTTTGGGCTTCCCCTGCACAACTTTGGCTGACCTCCTCCTCCCAGCCTAGCATTCTTGCTATTTCCTCCTCCTCCTCTTCCCAACACTATTCACAAGTGTCCAGATGCTCAGCACACCAGCCACGAAGAAGCCGGGCAGCGGTGGGAGCAGACGCCGCTCGCAGCTACTCCAGATGTCCTGCATGATGTTTGGATGCTGGATCGCTTGCCTCCAACAGAAGTTCCTGTCGTTCCACACCCACCTTGGAAAAGACTTAAGTAATGCAAAAGGTTGTCTTTTGTCTGTTTTGTTTTAATCCACTGACAAGATGCTCAGTAACTCAGACACGGAAATTAGAAAGCATCAGCCTCACTTCCCAGACAGGGATTTGTTCCAATTTCTCAATGCCATATTATAGGGGAAAAAAAAAAAAAAAAAAAACATGAACATTTTCTTAAAAAAAAAAAAAAAGAGAGAGAGAGAGAAGACAAACCCAATCCCAGTAAAACAAAGAATGTGGTAACATCTCTGCTGGATAAAGGAGCCATATTTACTATCATTTCAGACTCACCAAACACAAGTTAATTGAATTACTCCAGGGAATCACGGTTACAAGCAGAAGAGCTTGAATTCAAACCCAGGTCTGATGGACCCTGAAAGGGAAGTAAGTGCTTGATCCCAGGTCCCTCCCTTTAGTACCCATCCCAGATAATTTAAACTCTTAAATTTTCTTTTCCAGTGTATGTAATGTCTCTTTCCCCAACTATGACTGCAAGTAAATGAAAAAGCAAAAATAATTTTTTAAAAGGAATGTTCTATTAAGGAAGAAGAAAACCAAGAAAAGCAAACCTTTGTACTGCTCATATATTTTTCACTATTTTAAATTTATTTCCTGAAAACTAGTAAGAAAAAAAAAAAGGCTCAACAATTCTAGCCTTTGGCAATGCTACTTAAAAAACTACCCCCTATGTGTTAGCTATAAGAAGATAGTGCATTGTCGTTATATTTTTGTTTTAGAATTACAGTACAACTTGTCTTCTCTATAACATGAAGTTCAGAATTCCAAGATCACTTTTAATTCTGCTTTTAAAATTATAAGAAGTTTAGAGACAACTAGGAAAAATTAATGAAAACTTGTTTGGAAAACCCACTTTCAATAGTAAATAAAAAGACTAGGGTGTAGGTGTGCATGTGTATGGTCAGAGAGCGTCTAACTGAACTCAGAAACTCCCCAAAGCAGCAAGGGAAGCACCTTGCCCTTTAATAATGCTGATCAAAAACTCTTGTCATAATTCATCGAAATTGTGGCTGACTGGCTAAGTACGTCTAAAAACCTACAAATTCTGTCAGGTCAAAGTTGAAGTACACTAAATAGACTCAGAAAAAAAAAATACCACTTTCATCTTTAAAAAAAAAACAAACTTGTTAAATACGAGTTTTCTTTACTGTCACATAGCAATTTCCTAAGCACCACATTTCTTTCAGGATGATACCTTACTTTTTGGTTGTTGATTTGGTCATCATCACTGCTGTCCTTGTCACAGTCATCCTCACTGTCCTGCTGTATTTCTTCCCACTTTCCTTCTGTTCAGCTGACATGTTGTTTGTCGAGAGTGATGTATTATGGTTGGGTAACTTTATGTCTCTCACCACGTGGGTTATGGCAATAATGGTAGTTATGCTCTCAATGATTTTCAGAGTTACCTAGCATGATATTAAGGACAGTAAGACAAAGAGTAAAAATCTATTTTTGGAAGAAAGTGACGAAAATAATACAGAAGTTTGAATACTATAATTATACATCTTTATGATCAGTTTCTAGTGTCATTAAAATCTTTAAAAAGTTTTTAAAATTCTTTTTCAATGGCTATTCAAACATGATTGAATAATTCTAAATTAGGCTATTTATATTTTACAGATTGAGTTTATATCTTCTTTCTCTGAAAAGAAAACAAACAAATGTCATGGTCTATTTTTATTAGGAATAATGTTCCTAATGTACTGGCTTTAAGAAATTAAGAAACAAATTGCTTAGATAGTAGTACATAGAAAAGCTTTTCCATAGGAAAGCTAAAGATTTATATTATTTCTTATTTACAATTTCTTAAAACCACTCACACAAACAGACATGACCCACGGTATGATTTAATCTGGAACACACTGTGTGTGTGTGTGTGTGTGTGTATATACATATATTTGTTTTTAATTTGTTATATACTTGCCAGTTTGAGACAGTTTACTCTCAGTTGCTAGCTCACAGCTAGCAGACTGAGGGCTTATTCATGAAGAAATATATGATATATATCTCTACACAGTGATGGCAATGGCAAGCACTTTTGGGATATAACTTCTGTTACAAAGAACCCTTGGTGTGCCAATGGAATACATCACTCAACCCATTTAGGAAAAATACATACAAAACAATATGTTTTCCATGAATATCTTTTCAGCAATATTGAAAATGTAGTAAACATATTTATTTGCAACATGCCTGCATATCTTATTCTCCTCAATCGCCAGAACTTGAAGTTGAACAGCATTAAAGCAATAAGACTGAATAGAAAGCAGTGTGGGGGGAGGGGAACCTGAATGCAGTGCTGTCTCTAGAATCTGTGTTGAAAGATTATATGACAAACAGAATTCTAAGTTATATTAACCTATACATTTTTTGATTTCCCAATTCTTAAACTGAAACTAATCAAATGCAGCTATTTTCTCCCTACAATCCTCTAATGGCTCATGTACAGATCTTGCTGTTTACTTGAGAACCTTGCTGTTGAGTAGACAAATATCTCTAAACATTAAGATTCCAAGGTGAGTCGCGGCAGATGCCATGCGGAACTCTGAACAGCGCAGATGGTCTATCAACAGTTAATTAAGTAGCAGGTCCTAAAAGGGCAAGCTGCAACCCAAAGGCTGCGGTCAATTCTAGGGTCCTATAAAGAGGAACCCAAAACTTTCTGGGAGCTGACCTCAAATCTCTGGCATCATTGGGAGAACTAGACAGCAGTGCACACACCTACACATACACGCAGACACACGCCAACCCACAGTACAGACCAGAGGAATGATGTCAAGAAGAAGACAGTGGCTTGGGATATGGGTAATGAGATTTGAAGTCCTCAGCACAGATCTTAAGTCTTTGTCAGCATCTTTAATCTTGTTTAATGCAACTGGGATGAAAAGTCATTAGCCTTTCCCATCTGTTCACGTAATTATATAAAACAGGAGTGGGATCCACGTCCTATGCCTGGATATCCCTGTCTACACTTGCTGGCCCCTAGGAGAGTCTCACCCCAAAACCTTTAGAGAACACTGTGGATATGAGAATAAGATTTCATAATAAGGCAAACTGGTTTTGTGTGAAAATATGCAAGCACTTAAGCTCTCTGAGCCTTGAGTTCTCCATCTGTAAAATGGTGTTACTAGCACTGAGGTATATGTAGAAATATGTGAGGACAGAATGAGCCAATCCATGTGAGAACAGAGCCACATACCTTATAACTGCAGGAAAAAAAAGTGTAAGTTTTTGCAATGAAGATGACGATGTCTTCTTCAAGGTCAATTTCTTTTTTTTAAAAACTTTTTTTAAAAGATTTTATTTATTTATTTGACAGAGATCACAAGTAGGCAGAGAGTCCAGCAGAGAGAGAGAGAGGAGGAAGCAGGATCCCTGCTGAGCAGAGAACCTGATGCAGGGCTCGATCCCAGGACCCTGAGATCATGACGTGAGCCAAAGGCAGAGGCTTTGACCCATTGAGCCATCCAGGCACCCCAAGGTCAATTTCTAATACATCCTTATTTAAGTATATAAATCAGTACTTGACACAATACCAGCATGTGTTGAATATCAGGCCATAACTCTGTGGGATGGGTACTCATCGGTCACATCACAAAGAGAACGAAGCTCATCTCCAAGGGGATTAAATGAGGGACTTGACCCAGCTAGTAACCGTTCAAAGTGGGTGAGCAGAGATGTCCTCACCCTTCCCTCTTCTATCATGATGTCATTCCATTGTCACTGAGGCAGGTCTTTCTTGATCGACACAGCACACCTGAGAAGCAGAGAACAGGTTTTTACTTCAAATGCAGGTGAGTTAACTGATGTCCAAAGGACAGAACATTTTGCTTTAGATCCTCGTCTATGTCCTGAGCAAATGGACGGCAAGCTGATTTTAGTGATGTGGTTGAGGGATGGCAGTAGAATTTTGTTCCGGCCCCAGGATTTCCAAGATGTAAGTAATGAGTCTAAACCAGCGGACACTTCTGGGTAAACAAGAGTGAGAGAAGTGGCACGTTATATCCCCAGACTTTATTATGGCTGTCACTTGGCCTTTTAGCTTGTGACACAATGAGGCATACTATAAAGAGGCCATTATTCCTCTACAACCTGCCTACAACCGTGAATATTCTATTTTGCTTTTAAAAAGTACATCATTGTGTGTTTAAATGCAGCTTCTCTCCCTTTTATTTATTTTTTACATTATATTGGAATAAGATGTGACAAGCATTACAAATGTTGCTCTCCTACTGAAAATCTTTTTCACAATGACTTTGATGTAATAGAATGTGATTCTTCAAAACATGTTATGATTTTCAACCGTGAGAGGAAAACAAGAGATAGCACTGTCTAGCTGGTCATGGATCGTTCTTTATTAGAATAATTTTGACGACAGAAAATAACTCTGCTTTTGAAAAACCTATTGGTAATACTTATTATATATGAATACAATAATGACTGAATGGTCCTGATGCACTTAATATACATGAGACATGCTGCAGGTGAGTTACTCCCATGCAGGGATGTTGGCGAGTAGCTTGCTCTGGTCACACAGCTCCCCAGGAGCAGGGCTGGGGCTGAGAGCAGGTGTCTCCTTCAGACTGTGTTCTCTCGTGGTTACAACACAGAGGCTACGTTTCGCAGGTGCTTAAGGATGCCAATCACTCTTTTAGGTGCTGACAGTTTGGCAGATAAAGTCCCTTCACACCTTCATGAAGCCAAACACTGGCTGCTCCAGCTTTTATAAAAGATGGCTAGAACATACAGGCATAGACGGAAAATCACTGTTTTTTTTTTTTTTTTTTTAAACTGCTTTTGAAGACAGCCTTTACCACAACATTCAATGTTCTTTATAAAAGACATGTGGGTGGGGCGCCTGGGTGGCTCAGTGGGTTGAGCCTCTGCCTTCAGCTCAGGTCATGATCCCAGGGTCCTGGGATCGAGCCCCATATGGGGCTCTCTGCTCCGCGGGGAGCCTGCTTCCTCCTCTCTCTCTGCCTGCCTCTCTGCCTCCTTGTGATCTCTCTCTGTCAAATAAATAAATAAAATCTTTAAAAAAAAAAAAGACATGTGGGAAAACTCAGACTAGACACAGAATTGCCTCTCCTGACTAATTAATATCCTTCCTTTTATGAGAAGAGGGAAGCCAGAAGACCTCTGATTTTCTACTTCTTCTGGCCACCAGGAAGCTCTGAGAGAAGCTATTAATTCTTACAAAGCTAAAGTATTTTTTTTTTTAGATTTTATTTACTTATTTGACAGACAGAGATCACAAGTAGGCAGAGAGGCAGGCAGGGAGAGGGGGAAGCAGACTCCCTGCTAAGCAGAGAGCCCTAAGCAGGGCTCCATCCCAGGACCTTGAGATCTTGACCTGAGCCAAAGGCATAGGCCCAACCCACTGAGCCACCCAGGCACCCCAAAGCTAGAGTATTTTTATTCTGATTATTTTCTTCTCTTACTCGCTATTACTTGACTCCATGTTATTTTCATTTTAAAGTAATGTAAGTTAATGGAAATGTGATTGCTTGAATGTAATATTTTTAGTTTTATTTTTTATGTATTTTAGTTCTCCATCTTGAAACTGATCCAGTCTTTCAGAGAATCAACCAAGCTGGACTTTAGTGGGTGATTTTTTTTTTTTTAAGATTTTATTTGTTTGTCAGAGAGAGAGGGAGAGAGAGCGAGCACAGGCAGACAGAATGGCAGGCAGAGGCAGAGGGAGAAGCAGGCTCCCTGCCAAGCAAGGAGCCTGATGTGGGACTCGATCCCAGGATGCTGGGATCATGACCTGAGCCAAAGGCAGCTGCTTAACCAACTGAGCCACCCAGGTGTCCCATAGTGGGTGATTTTTATATACAAGTTTGGTGGAGTGAATGCTGGAATTTTAATATTTGTATTATTCCCCGTCCTGGGCAGACTCACTATTTTTCAGAACCCCAAAAGCTATAGATAGATGTGTTTGAGAAAAGAATATAATTTTATCTGAAATCTTTCAACAGACTCCTCTTATATTTCAAAATTATACTGAACATGTTACGTGAAATCCAAAGGAATAATAAGACTATTATAAATTATAAAAAGTCATACACATAATTCAATCACATTAGATTATAATTATAACCCTTATTCACATCAGACTAATAAAAGGGCTGATCTTTGACATCTCACTCTGGGCAAAATCGATCCAAAGTCCTAACTGCAATATAAAGGTTTTTTGAATAAAAACACAATATGTGAATTGGTTCTTAAGGAAGTATGGTGAATTATTTGGCAGACTTAATCAAGATAAAATGATACTTGATGAGATTTACAAAAAACAGAACCTCTTGACTCATTTAAATATTAATATGACACACAGAACATTTAGCATCATGTTTCTAAATATTAATATGAAAATTTCAACACGAATGAATATCAAGTGCTTTAGAAACTTATGGGTTCTTTAGGAATTCTTCTTAATTTAGATGGGCCCTCAATTATTAAAAATACAAGAGGCTAAAGTATTTCATTATATAGTTTATTTTGTTATGTAATCTGAGAGCAACACATTTTTAAAAGGGAAAAAGAAAAAGGTATCTGTGGGCATCTATTATTTTACTTTCTTCTTATTTTTTATTATTATATTCTTGTTCTTTTGTTTTCTTATTGCATTTTTTATTATTATGTGCTCTAATTTTTGTTTCCCACTTACAAAAATAAGATACATGATTCATTGAATAGAAAAAAATACAACTTTATGTTTTTTCCCATTAATACTCATAGCCAAAAAGTTAGAAATTATAAAATTCTTTTTTTTTTAAGATTTTATTTATTTATTTGTCAGAGAGAGAGAGAGGGAGAGAGAGCGAGCACAGGCAGACAGAATGGCAGGCAGAGGCAGAGGGAGAAGCAGGCTCCCTGACGAGCAAGGAGCCCGATGTGGGACTAGATCCCAGGACGCTGGGATCGTGACCTGAGCCGAAGGCAGCCGCTTAACCAACTGAGCCACCCAGGCGTCCCAGAAATTATAAAATTCTAATATGTAAGCCTATTTATTATGATAAACCAGAGAGAGTTAGAGTCTCAGAAAAAAAGGTACCATGTGAGTTGGGAGATCATGTCTCTTAAGGATTTGATTGTTATTCACCATATTTTAATACTTAACACAAAGGATGATAATTGTAGGAAAAAATTTTTTTCTTAGAAAAAAAAAAAGTTAAAATAAATAGGACACAGTGGAGAAAACGAGGTACTTGCCAGTGTAAGAAAGTCTTATGACCACTTCCCTGGAGGATAAGGGATGGTCAACGATTAATGGGAGTGAGAGAGGAAGGGGAAGAAAGACCTTTGTTAAATCCAGTCATAGCAAACAACTTCCAACTGAAGCTATGTAGTTGCTAATTTTTTTCAGAGGACGTACTACATACTGAACTATAAGTTCCCACAAATTCTGCCAAAAAATGACTTAGAGATCTCCTTTTCTGTGTATGTCCAAATTTACCGTTCAAATGTTACCAGTTGTATGAGAAATTAATCAGACAGTGGTTTGGTGACCCCCAGCCCTTGGAATTCAACCAATGAACCCCCAGAGGAATAAAAACACCAATCAGTATTAGCAAGTATGGCTTATCAGAATGAAATGTGCATCACTTTTCTGAAGCTAAATAAAGGGAAAATATATAAAAGCTACATAAAGTCTCAAGCCTCGGGTACAACAGTTCCAAACCTAGGAGTATTTCCTACAGAAATGACCAGAGATGTATACAAATGGACTCTAACAGACAGGGACAACAGCGGAAAGCTGAAACCATCCGCGTGATCAACAGCAGGCGCTCAGCTGGATATGCGGCGTCTACGCTCAGACAAACACGGAATACTTCCAACAACCAAGAAACGAAGGTGACAGGGAAGAATATCCAAGATCCATTTTTATGTGAAAGGAGCCGTAAAGAAATGAATAATGATTAATTATGACCTATATTAAAGCCACATGTTTTGCTATAATAAAAAAAGTCTTGATGTTGCCAGACTTCCAAAACCAGAAAATTACTTCTTAACATGTAAATTCACATTCTTAGGAAGCTTTCCCTCATACAGTCTTTTAGGGACCCATTTTGATAAACATTCCGCCTTCTTCAACAGGCTACTGCTCCAGGCCACTCTGGACAACAGTACCCAGCCAGCAACAGCGGGAAGAAAGAGGAGGATGACACAGTGTTGCGCAATGCGCCAGTCCTGGAAGTGGCTTCTGTGACTTCCACCCCCCCCCTCATTTTGTTAGCCCGAACTTGGATTGTGGGCCACGCTAGAGTATGTAGTCTAGAGGTATTTGAAAAAGAAATAAAAGATTCAAACAATTTTAATGTACTTGCTCACCAGGGTCTGCCAAGGACTTCAACTTTACCTCTGTGTGTGTGTGTGTGTGTGTGTGTGTATAGATATTCATGTATATATGTACATTTTCCTTAGGTAGTAGAATAATGACATTTTTATTTTTTCATTTATACTTTTCCATATTTTATATTTTTCCAGAATTTCTATATTACTTTCATAATAAAAAAGTTAGAAAAAATATCAACGCTGAGATTTCCTTACGGAACTGCTTTATATTTTTCTCCCTTCCCTTCCCAGATCACCTAATATGAATGTAAGATAAAGGTAGAGATATCTAATTACGGACAGATTATATTTTCTATAATTAACCCATATCTGAATTGAGGTTGAGTTTGAAAGACTCAGATTTTTCATGACATAGAAATAAATTCTGGTATACTTTATATATAACATATTAATTATTAATTAGCAAAAGCATGTATTTGTTTTATAGAGAGCAAAAATGAATTTTTACATGTGTAGCAAAAGTGTTCATATATTATATATATATATAATATATAATACATATTTATGCACATATTTGGGATTATGTGTGTGTATATATACACATACATGATTATGTATTTATATAATATACGTACATAATTCCAGGCACAGCTCCTTTGTGCCACAATGGAATGTCTCATTAGAAAAGTTCACCAACAAGGGGCTCCTGGGTGGCTCGGTCAGTTAAGTGAAAAACTCTTGATTTCAGTTTAGGTCACAATCTCGGGGTGGTGAGATAGAGCCTGGCATTGGGCTCCGTGCTCAGCACGGAATCTGCTTAACATTCTCTCCCTCTGTCCCTCCCTACCTCCCTACCCAGCTCACCCACACGCTCTCTCTTCTCTCTGTCTCAAAAAAAAAAAAAGTTTACCAACAAGGTGCGTATCTGTCACAAAGCACTCTCCATAGCTTCATAGTACAGCAGTTAAAAAGAGTATATAGGAAGAGAAAGGAAAAAAAATGGCATGAAAGAAAGGGTACATTTTAAGTGATCAAAAGTCTTCTCCAGCATTCTCGGAGTCAAAAGTGCCAAGTAGGAACAACGAGGTTGGGTTCTGTGAAACATGGCTGGAGAATGTCCCCAAATCTCAAATCCTGGGAGTAAACCCAACCTCCATAGTCAGGAAAAATGAGGTGGAAGGCTCAGACAGTTTTCTCCACCTCCCTCTTAGATTATAGTGCCCCCGGGTGCCCAAGTCACCTGCCTTCCTGTGAGGTCCTAAAGAAAAGCAATAAAATACGAGCACCAAAGTGAGTAGAAAAGTTCCTGAGGACCCAGACGGCTTGTGCTGACAGCACTAACCAGCCTGACTGGTTTACCTGTGACTACAGGACACAAAGTCCAGAGAAGAGCTTTTCCCTTCAGTCGATTACTTCCCCTTGTCCTGACGGGGGGCAGAAGCTACTGCTTCCACACTTGGCCAACTTCACACTGGCTAATGGCTTTGCTTACCATTACCCCTCTGCTTGTGGGGACCGTGTCGATGCACTGGGCTGGAGTCTCAACCTGATGACCCCAGGAAGGGAAAGAGAATTAAGGGAATCTGGCTGGCATGGAATACGTGAGATCTTGTCTGCTGTCACTGGGAATCTTCGAGAAGCATGTGGCCCAGAAGGCTTTCATCAGTACGGGCATTACTTCTACTCCTCCAGATCCCTGCCACGGTTCAATGTACTTTACAAACGTCAGTTCATACTTCGGTAGCAACCATTAGACTTTTTTTTTTCCCCAATGTTAAACTTTTTACACATCTTTTTTCATTGTGTATTAGAAAAGGCAATAAATGTAGAGAAAAATCTATGGGACATTTGGAAAGGAACATACTGTACTGTTTTATTTTCCTTTTTCTTTCAATTAGCCCTAGCACCTACCTGTCCCTTCGCATGGCCAGCCCACGGCAGACTGACTCGAACGAAGTTATTGTGTGTGATCTCTGGAGACGAAAGTCAGAGGGAGGCTTTTAAAACAGTGGCTAGTTTGTTCCTTTGACATAAGTGATCCCACATGGAGATGAGTAAAATAGATAGGTGATCTCTCCCCAGAGCCCGGACAGGATTCTCTTTGGAAGCTATGAAAGAGACAAGTAGATTTGGGAACAACTACAGGGGAAGAAAAAAGATGAACAAATTATACATCGGAGGTAGCCATGTAGAACAAGATGTCAGAAACTGTTCTTCTAAAATTATTTAAAAGTAACTATTGGCAGTATTGTGCAATTGATTTCCCGGGGAAGAAAATGGGGGCACATGCATTTAAAAGAGAGGTATCCCGATTTGCACACCCTTGGTATTATCACGTGTGTCACCCGCCCAAGCTCTGGGGTGAGGGAAAGGACTGACTCAGCAAGGAAACTGAAAACCACATAAAAGCATGTGTTTACTTTTCAAGTTCACTCCTATTAGCCCATCCAACTTAAAGTTTCCTTTAAAGTCGGGTTTATAGACAAGAGGATACTAAAAAGGTCAATTTTCCAAGTAAACATTTATCTTCAAGTAGAGTATTACAGAAATGCCAGAAATTCCTTTTTCTTCAACTTGGACTATAGGCATTGGTGTACCTTCTCACAGACAAGGGAATTTGTGTCCTTCTGAGGCAATTGAGTCCCCAAGGAGGTTGTAGGGTCCATTTCGCTCCAGCTTGATGCTTAAGCTTAGAGCTGATTTGCATTCGACCTACAGCATTCAAGGCTCTGTCTCTTCCATCATAAGAGATGCTGGTGTCCTCGGTTGTCAGTTGTGTGCATTTTAAAGCTGGGAGAAACCAGATGACAGGGCCCTAGGAGCCAGGTAGGGATGGAAAACTCAAAACCGTGAGATCTGTTCTTGGCTCAGCCAGGGACTCAAAGTGTGATCGCAGACAAGTCACTTAACCATTATTACCTCCTTAATTATGCCATCTATAAAAAAGGGCTTAGTGAAACATGAGGCAGTATAAAACTTCAGAGAGAAAATTATGAAGCTAGGTTTATTCGAAGAAACATTGGGGCAATATTCTCAAAGGTGAGTAAGAAATCGTGCCTCCACTGCCATTTTGTTTCGCTGTATCAGTCTCTGGGCTGGAAAGGGATTTGGAATTTGCTGGGTTGTAACTTTCCTCAAAGCTTCATTTAAGAGATGATACACAATATTACCTCGGTAAATCAGATCTTTTGCTTTTGGCTGAAGGAAAGTTGTAGGATTATTCTCAGTATCTCAAGTAAGACTTCTCAATTAAGAATATACAGGATTATCTCCACATTCCTACAAACTTGTACCAGACCCTTGTTATAATAATGCATGCTGTCATTAAAAACAAAACAAACAAACAAACAAACAAACAAAAAACACTAATAAATGTGAGGACATCAGAATATAAATTAGATAAGGAAATCACTATCGGGCCTATAAATCAATTTAACTGGCTTCTAGTTTACCGTAAGTAGGGTTGATAACGTGCAACACGGGATGCCAGTTAAATTTACGTTTCAGAAAAACGATGGTTATTTTTTAGGTGAAGTACGTCTTATGCTATGTTTGGGATATACTTATACTAAAAAAATCTTGTTCATTTTTGTGACATTCAAATTTTACTTGTCATCACTTAATTTTTATTTACTATACCCAGCTATCCTCTTGGTAAGTCAAGTTTTCATCTTGATCCCTATTCTAATCACTAGTTTGTGTCACTGCACCACCTCTCCTGAGGTGGCTCTGGACCCTCTCTTAAGAACCTTTGACAAAACACAGTAGAAACAAACCAAGGGTTGCAGGAGGGGAGGGGGATGCGGGGCTGGGCTAACTGGGCATTAGGAGGGTACATGATGTAATCAGCACTGGGTGTTCTATAAAACTGATGAATCACTGACCTCCACCTCTGAACTAATAATACACTATATGCTAATTAATTAAATTTAAATTTAATTAAATTCAATTTATAAAAAAAAGAACCCTTGATAAAGCACAGTAGAGCTTTTTGCTTATTTGTCCTTCTCTTTCATCCTGGAAAATAAGTTTTCTCAGAGCAAAGAACCACATCACATTTATGCCATTGCTTTGAAGCCAGACATGTACAGGTTCTTAAATATAACCTGTGTGAGTAAGACAGTAATTCTCCCTGACACAGTCTCAACGGCCGTCTTGGGCCCCAGCTTTCTTCTTCTCTGCCAGCAAATTACAGGCACTTACCCTTGAAAGAAGGCAAACGGACGAAAGGAAAATTTCTCACCTCCAGTTTCGGGACACAAATGTGCATTGGTGTTAATTACCGAAACTCCTGCAAATATTGTATTAACAGTTACAGTATCAAAGGATGAGAGTGGCTTATACTTTGTGTGATTTTTTCACTTATTTTTTCATGTATATAGCAAATATTTATTACATATGTAGCAAGTGCCTGGCCACTGTTATTTATATATCAATATATATCATACATATCATATCTCTTTATATATAATCATATATATATTTTACAGTATTGAACAATGGTGAAGACTGACACACTAGAATTAGTAATATGGATTTAAAAATTCACTTTGCCTCCTTTTAGCTTCTAAGCCTAGTTTTGGTCCCTTACTGGCCTGGTGTGAAGATTAAAAGAGAGAACCTTATAGGAGAGTTACTTGCTTGGGCCAGAGTAAGAACTCAAATAAACGGTAGCTGGCATTTTTGTTAGGACACCATCAAGATTATGTCTCTGAAATGGCATTACCTACATAGGCTCAAATACACTTCCTTGAGTAGACATGAACGAGGTGGGGTTCCAGATAGGGTTTCCACCTAACTTCCGGGTACCCCTACGAGACAGCCACACACAGACAGCGACGGTCATCTGTCACATGCCGTGGGAGAGGAAGTGAAAACAAAAAAAACCTCAAGAATAGTCCAGTAGAAAGAATGGCTCAGGAGTTTTATCCACTTGGACTGTTGTATGACTGAGGAAATTCCTTAACCTTATGACCTTCACCTGCAAAGAAAACATACCGACTTTGTTTTGAAAGGCAAATAACTTATGAACACAGAGCACCTAACCTGAATGTCTGCCACGTACACAGAAGTCACTTAATAAAGATGATTTTCTTTCTTTCTCCATCTCCCTTTCCTTAAAGCATAAATCCTATGCTCTTGTCTTGGTATCAAGTTTACCTACAGTTAACAGTGGGGTTGTGTAAGCCCACACTGAATCCCTTGGAACAGGACCTCCTCAGGCTTAGTAACTCAAGCTGAGTTCATATTCTCTGGACTTTTCACACCTTATATTCTGGGCACAGTGTGTACCACGTTCATCAATTTCACACTAATGTAAGGCCGTGAAAGTCAGGAAATATACGAAGCTCTAACATCCTCCTCCATGGCCAACCTCACTGGTCCATCCCTGCACCTTCTTGCACTGAGCTGACGCCCAGCTCCTCGGTGTCCCTCTTCTTGACGTGTAATTATCACCAAGCAATCAAAGTTCCAAACAAGTAAAGCCTCTTTTCACCTCACTTCTAAACACCCCGTTGACTTATTGATTTGTTCGCTTGCCAAAGTGCTTCTGGGTCATCTTCCATCTTTTTTCTTGCTCTCCTTTGTCCTCATGTTGACCTTAACTGGTGGTGAATTATATAAATGTACATGTAAACATAGTAGTTTTTAATCACTCTTATCTTTCAAAGGTTATTATGCTCAAGTCATATAAATTTTGGGGGGAATTTTTATGATGTTTTGTTTTTGGCACACATACTCAGATGTTGATAGCATACCTAAAAGGGTCACAGAATGAAAACAAAATATCAGAGGGTGAGAGAGAGAGAAGAGAGAGCAAGAAAGCACCTAAAATGTTAACACACTTTAAAAAGAAACAGATTTAAAAGAAAAACAGAGAAAGAATTTCCTTTCACCCCCATCTTTAATCTTCTTCACGGAGCACTAGTCATTCTTCAAGGACTATCTTCCTCTGGACACATTTTAAGATTTAGGATATGTGTTTTTATCTATTTATAAAGATGCATTATTTTCCCTTATTAGGTCAGCTTCTTTTTTTTTTTTTAATAAAGATTCTATTTATTTATTTGACAGAGAGAGAGAGAGAGATCACAAGTAGGCAGAGAGGCAGGCAGAGAGAGGTGGGGCTGGGGAAGCAGGCTCTCCGCTGAGCAGAGAGCCCAATGCGGGGCTCGATCCCAGGACCCTGAGATCATGACTCGAGCCGAAGGCAGAGGCTTAACCCACTGAGCCCCATTAGGTCAGCTTCTTAAGGTAATTTCCTTACACTTGATGTAGCAAAACCAAGACATTAAAGTTTTTTGAGAGACGAGGAAAAGACTGCTTCTTCTGACAAATAATGGCCAATTTGTGCCTATATTCTGAGCACCAAATGTCATTCTCATTGCTTATTTTTTAATAGCACACCCTTTCATGTAGGGAAAAAAATAATAAAAACAAATTAACAGCAAATTTGTAAGTATTTTTATTGAGAAAACAATAATAAAGTATCATCATTGTTTTGTATTGCTTAATGCCTTCCTGATTTCTTTTATAAAATAGGCACAAGTTTTCACTTTGCTATAATCCATGTGAATGAGAAGCTTGGGGATGCTACTAAGTTTATCCAAGTTTGTTGACACAAGTCTCCGCTGGTTTTTAATATACAAATCATGATCAAATTTTCTGTGCAGAATTGAGAAAGTACCCTTAACCAAGTTTGTTTGTTTGTTTGTTTGTTTTAAGTCAATAGACCAAAATTCAGTCAATAATGCTAATCCTTGATGTTCAGTAAATACTGTGGCCATGGTGATTGAAAGAGAAAGTAAGGAATTAGAAAAGGAAGAGGGAAGGAAGGAAGAGAGGAAGGAAGGGAGGGAGGAAGGAAAAGGGGAAGGAAGGGAAGGCAGGGAAAGAAGGAAGGGAAAAAAGAAAGAAAAATACCCTTTAAAAAAAAATCTTTTAGCATCTCCTCACTTACTTGTAGATACTCCTGTGGCATTCACTCCATCAACCTCTGATCTCTCTATCATCCATGTGTCCAGGGCAGTCCTGAGCACTGGAGGTAAAACAAAAATATCCCATTCATTCTCCTTATTTGAATTCACAACCTAAAGGAAGCACTAAGTATAGTCACATTTTTTTAATGAATGGGAAGACTCTAGTAACTTGGAAAAAAAAGTCCTAAATTCAGAATGCTTTTGGTGTCCTCTCATGCACTATTCAAATGACATGCCATCTATGCCTTGAACCAAAACGGCAGACTCCAGAGGTTAGGGAGGCATGCCTAGGAGATGCTGGCCATGGTCTCAGGATAGAAGTCTCTAGGAGGGAGTTTATTCTGGTGGTGAGACATGGGCTGTAGCAAACAGCTCAGCAGTATAAAGACAGCCAATCGCACAAGTTATTTAATGTTTTTTCTTTAAGAATAATATTGACTTGTTTTGGAAAAAGTAATTTTGCTTTCTATGTTCATAATTGTTGTATCTAAGGGAATTGTTCAAAGTGTCTTATTGAGATAATGAGCAGAAAACTAGTGAATATTTTGATTATTTTTTTTGCATGCACATACAGCACCAGTAATAAAAACTTGCCTCTCATCTGTGGCCCACAGAATTCCCAAACTTCCATATTCTTCACAGTTTCACTATACAGATGAGTCAATGATTATTGTTCAACTTTCTATGCACTAATCACTAAAAAATGGCATTTTCTGGATCTCTTAGAAAATTAATGTTTGAAATTATGCTTTTGGAAATAGAAAGGTCAAGGACTTTCATAGTTTACTTCTCATGTTTCTTTTAAAATAGTTAAAAGACTTCTTATACTTTACACGCATAATAGTTTTATAAGGCTGCCATTCAAATTGCCATAAACTTGGGTATCTTAACAGAAATATATTTTTTCACAGATTTAAAGGCCAAGAGTCTGAAATCAAGGTGTTGGTAGAGCCAAGACTTCTGGAAGGTTCTAGAGGAGAATCTCTTCCACACCTTTCTCTCTGCTTCCGGTGGTTGCCAGCAATCCTTGACATTCGTTGTTTCTAACTAGATCTACCACCTTGCTCTCTCTCTGCCTCTGTTGTGACACAGTACACTTCCTGTGAGTATCTGCTCGTCTTCTCTTCCTATACGTATGCAAGTTATATTGGGTTAGGGTCCACCTAAATGATCTCATTTTCTCTTAATTACCTACGCAAACATCCTATTTCCTAATAAGATCACAATCTGGAGTACTAGCAGTCACTATTCGATATACTCATATGAGAGACAAATTCAACCCATAACAATATGTAATGGTGATAATCACAGTTCTCTTTAAATTGGTTCAGGAAGAAAAATAGGACATCTCCAAGTATCTTTAGAAGAGACAGCTATCCTGTAAACTGGACATTCCTGAGTGTTTAATACATCAAGTACTGAATGCAGGCAAATGGCCCCTTTTAAGAGTGACATTAATGTAGACATTTCAAATCAGAAAGCTTGATGCTTTGAAGTTTAAAATTAATCTGAAGGTTATAGATAGAGAAATAAGCAAATAATTTCAGAAGAATAGAGCAACATTTAAAAAAGTTGATCACAGTATTAAGAATTCTGAGATGCAAGAGCTTCAGGTAGGTTTACAATTATGTTGCAATTGTTGTAAGTCTTTTTTCTCCCGTGCATTCCTATAGGGCCACCGTATTCTGTATCTAAAAACAATCAATCAGCATCTGTACCAGTTCCTAGGGTTATTGTAACGAACAACCACAAATGGGGTGGATTAAAGCAATGGAAATGAGTTCTCTCACAACCCTGGTTTAAAATCAAGTGTCAGCAGAGCCCCTGTCCCTTCGAGAGTCTCAGGAGTATCTCATTTTGCCTCTCCCTTACTTCTGGTGGTGACCTTCAAGCCCTGACATTCCATGACTGGCAATTTTATCACTCTAGTCTCTGCCTATGTCAGGACCTGGTTTTCCCCCTGTGTGTCTGTATCTCTTCACCTCTTCTTATAAGGACACAGTCCATATTGGATTAGCACCCACCTTATTCTTACCGTGATTTTATCTGCAGAGATCTTATTTCAGAATCAGGTCATTTCCACAGGTACTGGGGGGCAAGAGTTCTATGTAACTTTTGGGGGGGGACACAACTCAACCCATAACAGTCTGCCCTCTGATTGGCAGGCGCTACATGCTCTCTCCTTTAACAATGTCATATAAACTAATGTGGATTACCTGAAAGTCGATCACCTGACATTTTAAGTGATGTTTGGGCACTGGTGAGATACTTTCAAAACGTATTTTAAAACCATTTTTCTTTTTTTTGAATAAGAAATAACGCCTAGCCTATTTGGAACTGAGAGTCCCTCTGGTTTGTGCTGATCTGGAGGAAGTGCCCTGCTAGCCATTCCCCCAGCATTTCACAGGGTCTATGAGCTAAGATACTCATTTTTTTTTTCTTTTTTAGGTAAAATAGAATTAAGCTGAATTTTATTAAATAAATTATTTTGATGATGCCTTTTCTTTCAAGTAATTGAAAACACCAGAAGATACCCAAACTGCAGTTCAGACTCATTGGTGCCAGAAATATCTTTCTGTAGGAATAAATATCTGACTATCTATTACAAAGTTAATGATCCAAATCTTTTATATATTTCTCCAGAAAAATTCCATATTTGATTCTGCTTTTTTTTTTTTTGCTTCAGTTGTCTATCTTAAAAAATGCTTTTAATGATGTATGTAAAGCAGAAAAATCACCGGTTCTGAAAATGGAATAATGATAAATTATTTTATTGTTGGAAGTGGCATCAGGCACCTTCGAATAATTTTAATGTACCAATTATTTTAAAGATAAATAGGAGGGTATTTTTGAATGAATTCTAAAATTTTGAGGTAAATTTCTGAATCGCTTTGGACACGAAGTTGAGTAACATTTGATAAGATACTATTTGCACCTATATTAATCGTTCAACAAGTATCATGCAAATTACTTTCCACAAGAATTGGAACTTTGCTTCATATAATTTTGGGTGTATAGTATGTAGATAAGCAGCACCAATCTGACCTTTTCTTCTGGTCCACAGGACACCCCCCTTCCCCATCTCCTGAATTATCACAAGCTCTGGCCTTAGGTGACTCCCTCAGTCTCCCAGTTGCTCTCTCATCTGCAAGACAAAGGGAATTGGATTAGTTTCTCTTCAAGCTAGGAAATGCAGACACACTACCTAAATCAGGTTTGAAATACTTGTGATGGTAGAGGGCACGGATTGCATGGAGCACTGGGTGTGGTGCAAAAATAATGAATACTGTTATGCTGAAAAAATAAAAATTAATTGATTCCCTTAAAAAAAAAAAAAAAGAAATACTTGTGGATAACCTGCTTTATAATAATACACTTGGACAGTTAAGTGTTTAGACAGAGCTTAATGAAGAGGGTGTAGGAAACAGCAGAAAGTGCCCAGGCTGATTCAGGCATGACAAATTATACAGTGAACCAGAGTGGCACACCTGCCTCCATTCTGGGAACAAAAACTGTGTGTGACTAACCAATAATCCACCCCAGCATTTACAAGGGCGATTAATTAACTGGGAAGGCATGATTCTTGAATACAAACTTGTTCTTATTCAATGTGAGTCATGCAATACAAATTAATGTTGTCTCCTAGACTTAGAATTCTTAGGAGTCAATGCCAAAAGACCCGCGGTCTCCCATGGCCCCATCCTTTCTAAAAGGAGCGGATCGTATGTGAAGAAATCTCAGTAGGTTGTGTCCAACTTCACTCAAGCCTCAGCCCATCCAGTCTGTGCCACATTTTATCATTATCATACACCCTAGCTCAGTCATTATGCCCTTAGGTGTCCAAAGGTATTTAGAAAACAACAAGACAACTTCATTAAGATTGGCACATTACCAGAAATCCAGATGCTGAAGGCAGCGTGCACAAAAGGGCTGGCAGACACAAGTATCTGGTTCATTAGACGTCCGAGGCCATTAGTGGAGTCGGAGCATCCATTGGGAACTCCTTACCCAGTGGCCATGATTTGGGGGGGACAGTAGCACAGCACATAAAAGGTAACCGCTCGGTGAAGTGGGTGATGACTGATTTTGAAAGGTGCTTGGCAGTCCTCAAGCCCTTTCTTCTACCTTATCTTATCAGCCCTCCATAACAGTTCTCAAGGTGAGCCTCAGGTGCGTGTCTGTCAGAACCATGGACGTCGGTGAAGACGCTAGTGAGTCAGGGCCAGAGCTGAGACGAGTACCTGATCCCTCGCCTCACGTTCCCTAAACCTCCCCGACCGTTCAAAAACAGGCGCCTATAACACTCCATTCGTAAAGCAAACTACAAACCCTTTACTCCCATATGGAAATAAATTGTCTTATCTAGATATTTTTAATAATAGTTAAGTTGTCCAGATATTTTTGTAACATTTAAATTATCTAGAGATTTGAATAACATTCATATTGTCTACATACTTTAGAAACATTTATTTGGTTTGTACCATTATGGAAAAATTACCTCAATTCTCAAAACTCTGTATTAATCAAAATGGAAAAATCGGCAAAGAAAAACAGCCAACTGCATGGGATTTTACCAGACATCCAGATGCCCCGGCTTGACTCTATCATATAGTGCAGAGTTGTTATAGCAAATCACCAGGGGTGAATGTTTCTTTGGCTAAGTTACCTGGAGCACCTCGATACTGTCCAAAAAAGTATTATCAACTTAAAAGGATAAGGAAAACTAGAGGACAAATATGGAACTTCGCAAGGGCTTCCAGCCCAAGTCTCCTGGCCACAAAGCCACCTCTACAGGCATCAGTGGAGACAGAAGGGACAGACACTGCAGGCAGCAGGCCCTTGGGAGACAAGGCTGATACACTGGCCTGCTTCAAACAACCACAGAACTCTCTGGGTCTCAGTGTTCTCATCTATAAAATGGGGGCAGCAATGGGATGAACCGCAAAGAGCTACCGATAGAATAACACTCAGTGAAGAGCCTGGTGCATGCTAAGTGCTGAATAAACATTAGCTACATAGTAACAATAATTAGAAGTCAAGTTTAAAAATCATTGAGACACAAAAATGTTCTCTCCTCTGAATCTGAAGCCTTTCTGTGGCACACAATCACTCTGTGCTTTGATCTATAGTTGACTTCTCCTTCACCGCGTCCTCCTGATGAGCTCGTAGACACTCTCCAGCGTCTTCCTATTCCTGCAGAACTGGCTCATGCAATTGATGACTTCTCAGAGTATGTGCTAAGTAAACTTCCTTTGGATGTAATCATGCATCAACTTGGAACAATAGAATCATGTGAAATGGTTTAATTGGGTTGAATTTAGACTTACATTTCTCCACACCACTCTGAATGCTTCTCTTGGGGCTAAAATGGGCATTCTTAGAGAATATAATCAAAACTATGCAGAGGTACATCATAAACCTATAAAATCTGACGCTGGGTTTGAAAATATAGTGCCTAAAACCTGCAGTGGATTTTACAAAAACAGTTAAAAATCTGTTCATCTCCTCTTCAGTAATGTGCCAGTTACTGGTATATAACATGGCCAAAGAAGGAAAGGGAAGGTCAGTGGATGTGCTGTTTTTTTATTTACTGTTTAAGGAAGTTAACTTATTTTTTTTTCATTTGGGGTTGATATGCACTATTGCTTTTCCGAATAACTAGTTATGAAATTCACTATTACACAACAACGGCATATGTTAAGTCCTAAAGATTTTTGAGCCACCGGCAGAGAATGTATTTTTCTGATTCCTGTATTCAAGGCAATTAGGCATCGATTTGGGAATAGAGGAAGAGAAACAGGTGGAAGCATGAGCCTTGTCACTTGACATTCAGTGTTTGTCTTGGGGGACACACAGCTCCACAGAGAGAGTGACTTTGTCAGCATCAGAGGGCTCTCAAATTTGTGCAAATCAGAGTTTTCTCGTTTCTGAGTCTTTCTTTTCTTCATTCTCCTTAGTCCATCAATGTCTTTCTCTTCCCGAAATGCTGACCTCATAGCTCCATCCCTTCAGAATCCCCTCCATCTCTATATCCAACTCAGTTCCCCAAGAGCTGAAAACCTTCCCTCTGGCCTTAGCATGAAGATAGTACTTCTGGCATTGACCCAGAGTGGAATCAGCAGATGTCACAGATTGGGCAAGACAACAGCCTCCGAAAGAAAGGACAGCTCTAGGCACAGCAGGTTTGTTCCTCTCTAAGTCGTGCCAGTAAGCATCGAGAGCTGCAGGGCTAATTTTTCTTGAACGTGAGGGCTGTCCCTAGAAGCAGCAGTGAGTTCCCTTCCTCACGGACAACTCCAGATTGTCCAACATCTTCCCAAGGATGGCCTCCATCAGTGTGAATGGGATCATTCAAAGGAGTGCTCCTCAAGCCATAGGTTCCAGAATTATGATCACAACACGAGTTAGCACTCAGGACTAGAGAATGCCTGCCAAGGCTCAAGACGATCCTGGGTGCCTGGGTGTGGAGAAAGTATAAGCAAGATCCTCCTTCAACTCGGACTTGATCTCGGCATATCCGTGGATAGTGTCCATACCTGGAGCATCAGAAAGGATGAGCTCTTGAATATTTTGTCACGCAGAGGTCTGAGCAGCAGCTGAAGAGGGAGGACTAGTGGGGGTCCCGGTCCGGACTCTTTGCACCCCCCATAATCCCGCACCATCAGGCTGTGCCCCGCATTCCTCAGATGCACATGTGCAGTCAGCAGTGCTTCCCTTCTGCCTGCCTGCTCAACCTTGTCTGGGCCCCAGGGCAATACTGGCCCCGCCTGGCTCCTGAGAGCCACCCTAAGGCCAAGCCCAGGGCAGAAGGCTGTGGGATGTGCCACACAGAGCAGGTATAAGATGGGAGGCTCAGATAGCCCAGTACTCGCTTGGGCACACAGGAGGCTAGTTGAGGCATGCTCAGGTGCACAGGAATGCCTGTCTGCAAAGTCTATCCCTGTATGGACTTTACTCCCTCTTCTATTACCACACACAGCCTGGTGGTGGGGGAGGGACTGTTGTATGATGTGGGGAGGGAGTGAGCAGACACCCCAGGACTAGGAGGGGCAAATCAGGCCCAGGAAAATGAGCCAGGATGGAGGTCAGGAGCGCAGGTCCAGAGAGTGGGGAGCAAGAGGTGTGGAGCCCCTTAAGCAGAATCTACAGAACATAGAGACAAAGTGCTGAGTGGGAGATGCACCAGGAGGAAGAATGATGGTAGAGAAGCAGGAGATGGCCCAGCACCTCAGCTTTGCTGCTTTTTAATCTGTTTCCTTAGCTAAGTCCTTTCTCCTAGTCTTCTCCCACTTGGATAGAGCAGATTGTCTCTCACTTGCTGGAACTAATCTGGGGTGTTCTGAGCAACATGCCTGATGGATAATAAGCTCTTCCTAAGCACCAGCTTCCTTGTAGGAAGCCAACCTCCATGTGCTTGCCGGGCTGACTCTGCTTGTAAGTGGGGCTGATTGGTGGGTGTAAAGGTGCCTTGGGCCTCTTGATGGCTCAGCAGCAGGGACACAACCAGGCTTGGCAATCTCACAGTCATGTGGGGAACTTGGTAAAATCATTAATAAATGGAAAGACTTCCCCGTCCAAAAAGTCTAAACTATTCCTGGTTTACGACTAAAATGAAAATTAATATAAAATGTCATTCCCATCTAGGACCCATGATGAGGAGAAAATTAGTTTGGTGTCATTTTAAATACCAAGATAGCATGACACAACGTGGGGTTGTGAGGTAGCTTGGATATTTTGATGGAAGAGGCTTGGAAGTTGGAGCCTGATGCCCACAGTCCTGCCCCAAAGCCACATGTACAATGTTTAGGTCCATACCAGCCACTTCCAACAAAGACCATCCTCTAGCATATGCACCGGTGCACAGACACCCTTCCAAGATGTCCTTCTCCTGAGAGACTTCCAACAACCTGATTTTTCTTCATCTGAGAATTAAAAGATTATATAGACCTTGTTTGCTTATGCAACAACTACTGATCATGAAATATAATCTGAGGTATACTTCTATTTTAAAAATATATATATTTATCTGAGAGAAAGAGAGAATGAGTGAGCAGTGGGTGGGGAGGGGCAGAGGGAGAGAGAAAGTCCCAAGCAGACTCCCCGCTGACCACAGAGCCCCAGACAGGGCTCCATCTCAAGACCCTGAAATCAAGACCTGAACTGGAATCAAGAGACAGATGCTTAACCAACAGAGCCAACCAGACCCCGCCTGCCCTGAGATGGATTCCTTTATGAAAACTGTGTGTGTGGAGACAGTGAGGTCGCTTCCTCACTAGGGTAGGAAATGGCAGGGCTTTTAACTTCAGAGAGAAATATCCCTGATGGTTTGTAGCAAACAATGGATTTACAAAGAATGTTAAGCTTTGAAGAAACAGAAGCTGTACTCTACTGATGAGTTTGCTCAGAGAACATCTGCTTCTAATGTACGGGGATGCAGCCATTGGCTCTCATAGTACCTCTAGACGTTGGCCCCAAAGTCTTAGCTGCTTAGGTTTGAATGAGCCAAAAGCATCCCTTAAAAAAGATCTTTTGAAATGTTTTATTCTTTCATAAGTTTTCAATATGCTCTATGGGATGAATGTTTAAAACATGAGGAAATTGTTATATTATAATTAAATATCAAAAAGTATAAATTTACATATAAAATATGATATCGTCTGTCAAAACCGCGATGAAAGAGCAGTCACTGGATCGTATCCCAGCAGACTCCTGATACAGAGACCACGGTTGTCCAGGGAACCGAGTATTAATTGTATTTAATCTGTTTAAAAACTGAGTTGATAGCAGCACTCTAATCGAATCTAGATTTCTGCCTACTGTTACATTTCTTTCTCGTTCAGAGTGATGTGTTTCAGACACATGTTGCGCTCCAGGACGATTACGTGTGTCAGAGCTCTCAGCGTGTCAGAAGCTATCAGTGACAACTGTGACCCTCCGCTTACGCCTCAGATGAAATAGACATAGATGTTCGTTCACAAGACCAGAAGAGAAATTTACAGCGCTTAGAACAAATGCATATATGGCCTAATCTGAACAACCAATCATCACAGAATACAACTAGGAATCTGAAATATCACATCAGAAAATGCTATCCTGAAAATCTGATTTGCAAAGTTTTGTTTCTGTTTTAATATACACACTTAATACTTAAAAAACTTAATACTTAACAAACACACTTAACAGTGTAACAAACCACCTAACAAACAAGGCATAGAACTGATAGATGGGCAGATCCTACAATAGCGTCCTGAGTCAGACCTCCAGGGTTCATATCCAGATGATGTTGCCAAATTTCTTATGTATGAGTTCTTTCCCCATCTGTAAGATTGAGATTTTTACGCTACCGAACTCATGGGGTTGTTTGCAAGGTTTATGAAACAATCCATGTAACGTTCTTCGCCTCCTAGAGTTATACTGTTGCACTCAACAAGCTAACTATCACTGTTGCTATCTTATTGATTTACTTTGGGTCACATGAAAATGGCTGACATACGACAAACTCTCAGCAATCAGAACCATATTATTGTTCCATTGTGCATTGTTTCACAATTGAAAGGGCACCTTACCCATAGAAGTTCAGTTAAGCTTCACATGAACTCTGCAGACTGTATTGGTATCAAATCCAATTTCGGAGACTCTAAGTGTTCTTATCCCAATGATTGTCTGCTGGCGAGGAAAGGAAACACAACTTCCTGGAAACTTAAGGAACTCTCTCTAAACAGCAGCTCAAGGGCAGCAGCTCAGAAATGAGAAGTCACAGTAACTAGCTGGCATGGTTTCTGCTACATAATAGAAGGCTCATGTTCCCCCATGAATGAGGCCACTGGAACTAATTTATGGAAATGAACTGGGGATCAAGTTTCCTCTATTCAGTTTCTCAGAACTCTTTGTACACCAAAGGGAGACCTCCTAAATCTTGCATTAGGACAGTCAGGCAGGGAGGTAGAGGAGTGCCAGTCTGAGAGCAGACAGGCCTGGCCTTCCTTCCTGCCTCTGACACTCTTTAGCTGACCTACCTTGAAACGGTTATTTTATACTGACTCAAAATTCACATTTTCCAATCTGTAAATGTATATGGAGGATGTTGTTTCTTATCTCTTGAGTTTGTGACAAAGACTAAATAATGTCACTTGTGCCAAGAGCTTAGAGTAATGTGTAGAACATATTAACTACTCCGTTACTAGTAATCCTCACGGTACTGCTTATATTTTGTAGCTCAAATATGTCCAAATATAAGAATGAGGGAACTGAAAAGATCCAAGAGTCACCAGTCAATAAACAATGACACAAAACAAGATAGCAGCATATCCCCGCACGCTACATGGCACAGGGGACCTCCAGTCCAAGGGACACCAAAGTCCTCAGGACACCTAAACCTGGCTGTCACCTCCCCTGTCCCAGAAGTGATCCTGTAAATGGGCCTGGCTATGGCCTTCACAGTATGTTCAGACCAACTTATCAGGTCGCAGAAGACTTTACAGCCCTATTTCAGGTCGTTGGAGGATGTGAGAAAAACATGGGAAAAGGAAGGAAAGACACATGTTGTGTGTTTGCTGTGTTCATTTTCCTTGGATCACCCCATTTAATACCAATCCAGTGGGATAGCTCCTGCTGCTCCCACCTTGCTCACAAGAAAACTCGGGCCCTGAAGTTGAAGAACAGAATGGTATGCTAGTACAAGGATGACTTGAGATTTGACTGCTGGTGTGGGAAGCACCCAAATAGCAGCAAAGAAATGCAGAAAGTTGGGGTTTCAAGGTGAATCTTCGAGAAGCAAGGTGAGTTTTTACTCATTCAACAAAGCTCTGCTTGGGCCACCTTGACTGCCATGACACCTCATCCGTACCTCTTCCCTCACACCTCTAGCTCTGCTTTGAGGCTAGTTTGCTTGTATGGCCTCCCTCCACCTCCAAGCCCAGGCTTGGATCCTGAGGGCTGGGCTGGACCAGATGACCCGGTTCCCCCAAGTGTCTGATGGCAGCATGTCCAGATGTAACTGTGACCAGGGGAAAGCTAAGAGTCAGAATATCTTATCAGAGGGCAGTCGGGGCAAAGTTATGAGGTCAGAAGACATAAACATTAGGACAAGGTCAAAGACCTGGACAGGGGACAGGGAAAGTGCTGGGTCTGCAAGTCCAGAGATGAGCAAAGGGCAAACTGGTATCCTTGAAGGGTGCCATGCTACTCAGAGTCTCCATTCACCCCCACCCTACCTCACTGTGTTCTACCCCGTGTGGCGATGTCCAGGTCTCTGTTTCATAAGTCAAAAACCCACCAGATGGCTCATATGAGATGCCCAGCTGGCAGGTGGCAGCACAAACTTCTCAACTCACTTTGCCCTCCCCAAAACAACATCTTCTGCCTGCATTATTTTCTCTTCCAAATTCTGTAATTTCTCTTAGTGAAGCCATCAGCTTCCCTGTCGCAAATCAGTCACGTGAACATTTCCTTCATTTCATTCTACATTCAAATATTACCCAACTTCTTGGCTTTCATCCAGGCACGGTTCTAGAAACTGGCTTCTTTCTGCTCTCCCAATCCCATAATTCCAGCTCTAGACTGTGACATAGTCTAGGCCATGAGAGCTGGCAGGACATGCACAGGCTCTTCCCTCTCCAGTTCTAGTCCCTGGGATGGCCTTGCCAATGGTCACATGCAATCACATCCCCTCCAGCTTCTCCTCAGTCCCTGGGCTCCCTCTGCCTCTCAGCCTGAGGTTCTGAGCGACGGTGTCACACCACCCTGTCCAGGAGCTGCTCCAGGCTCGGCCCTGCTTCCTGCATCACTCCCCCATGCAGCAAAGTTCTAGCACTTCTCCAACACACCAAGACCTTCACGCACTTGCCTTTGCAAGCCACGTTCTGTGCCTGGAACTGCTTTCCCTTGATATGATGGTAGGACGCTTATCAGACACCACGCTCAGTCCCCAACTTACTCTCTTCCTTAATTTAGACAATCCTCTGCGGTACCTACTTTCATCTCCTTTTCACACAAATGAAATTACAGGGATAGAAAGATTGAGTAGATTCTGCAAGGTCATAGCTAATACGAAGTGGGGGCCAGACTCCAACCTTAGCTGTCTGGATCACCAGAACTTTCTACAACTGGAAACCTCCTATGCACCCTTCTATGCCGACGTCAAATAACATCTCTGGAAAGCCTTTATCTGGTGCATAGGCAAAAAGGTTCAATTCTGTCTTCTGCTCTCAAAACATTTTGCTCCTTTTCCTATTATATTTATCACATTATATCATATTTATTTTTGCATATTTACCCCCTACTAGACGTATTTATCCCCTACTGGAAGGATTTCAACCTACTTAGTCTTACCGGAAATCGTCCAGATCTCCTGACACTGAATAATCAAATACATGTCTATTAAGGTGAATGAATGGATAACTGAATTAAGAGAGAAATTTAAGAAAAACTTCAAGTGTCATTCATTTAAGTTGTTATTTCTCTAGATCTGGTGCTGCTGATTAGAAGTTTCATGTTTTCCCTTTGTTTTCCATTCCCTGGCTCTACACACCATTCTCCGGCTTTGCTTGGTCCTTTTTAGAGATGATCACTTTCTCCCTATTCTCAGAAATTAATAAAAGATTGTACAAAAAGAATATATATGTATACACATACATATGTGTGTGTGTGTGTGTGTGTGTGTGTGTGTGTATGTATATATTTAAATCCAGTGTAAGTAGTAATGCTGATGTTAGAAGAGACCTTGTTGGGTAAAGTTGCTGTTTGACCCAGAAACACCATGAAACTGACAAATAGCGTCATAAAACCCTGCCCCTCCCTCCTCCTGCTCTAACTTCCGCCCTTAACACACCCTCCTGTGCTTTGTCTCCGGCCAGCGCCACACCTCACTCTCAGAATGCCCCTCTTTCCCAGGGGTATAAAGCACACTCCCTTCTGCTTCAAAGAACTCAGGAAGGTCCATCTCCTCCGCCCCAGGAGCCCGTTCCCACCGAGAGCTCCGATGGCAACTCCCTGGCTGCTTCATGGGAAAAAATGACTCATGCGTGGAAGTGGGAGAATTCACTCATTCCAAAACCCTGAATGGTGGCTATTCTCCTTGGTATAAACAGTAATTTGTGTGTTCATCCAGTGGCCTCAGAGACAGGATGTACAGTCATCTCGGAGTTTGTAGGCTCCTCTCCGCAGCTAATGCTGTTTTTAATTTGTTTGGATTGAAAGTTCCTAGTGGGCAAGGATTATATTTGTCAAGTAACTGCTCATCTTGGATGGCGGCTGGACGGCCATAATCGGCGGGCCTCTACTGTGCAGTGTACTACCTTGACTCCCTCTTGTGCTGTGGTATCTGAGAAATAGTAGTTGAATATTTTGTGACAGGATCTATGAGGTGTTATTTAGCTAAATACACTTTAACCTTGGGTTCTGGGAAGTATTTTATACTGACCCACCCAATTTTCTTACAAAGTAACTGTTTACTGAGGCAAGATTGTTACTCTCTCTATTATGGTAACCTAGGCATGAATTGCTGAAGTCAGATATTTTTAAGACAAGAAAGAGAACTGGAATCACAGAACCACCTCTCATATGAACACAAAATAAATGTCTTCCTGCAATGGAAAGTAATGGAAAGAGGAGTACACAGTCTGCCAAGTTCATTTACTCCTGTCTTTAAAGAGCAGGTGCAAGGCCAGCTGGCTGTTGCCAACACCTGTCTAGCACATGATCACAGGGATGATTAAGTGCCTATCTTAATAACCCACAGATAGTGTTAGTAAAGTAAAAACAATTGATGATAAACATCTTAAGGGGTTGAATTCTTATGTCTTTGTCCCTGAAATGCTGATGACAGAGACAAGATTTACTCAAGATATTTGACTCCCAACATTTCCAAAAGGGACAGGCAATTCTTGAAAAGGAGATGTCCTATTGCTTCCAGAGCGTTCTCCTTCCAGGTTTTCCAACTACCCCAGGATTCCACAGGGTTGCAGGGCTTTCATCTGTCAAATCCCTCCTGCCCAGGACCAATGTTCAGGACAGCATTATTAATATTATAAATTTATATTATATTATATTATATTATATTATATTATATTATATTATATTATATTAGCTAACCTGGGCTTTAAAATCACACTATTGCATGTAAAACATTGGGAGCGCATGTGCAAACGAATATAACGTGGTTTAGAGAGCGTCTGGCATTCCGTAAGCACCAGACACATCCAGGCAGTTACAGCTATCCCATTATTCCTACTTCTTCAGAGAAAACGGTGTGTTGAGGCCATGCAAACACTGATAGAGCACTGCTGGGGACCAGTCCCCATCCCGGTGACCACCGACATGTTCCAGGAGAGACACCTGTGACAGCTCTCCTTATGCTCCTGGGAAATCATGAAGAACAATGTTGACCTTCATGAAACAAAACATACTTTATAGATCAAAAGCACTCAGATTTCTCACCTGATTTCAGAAACAGATGTTTTACTTGATGCCCACTGCTGTTTAACCCAAGATCTCTATTCACTCCCCGGGATTCTAATCCTGAACAGAAAACCCTGACATAATGCACATAAGAAGGTCATTTCTACTACTCTCCCACTTTGACTCTCAGACATGTGCTGCTTGTTTAATATGGCTTTCTCAGCTTGCCTGGCAGTCTGACATCCTGTTTAAATGCCCACCATTTGAAGCAGGAAACTGGGATACACTTGGGACACGAGGCCTGTTAATGCCAGCAAAGTGACTACCCCACTTCTCAAGGGCAGAAGATGCTGGAAAACACAATTGCACCGAGAAGACTTCATGTCAGCGTAGAGGTACACAGGGATCCCATCCCTGGTCTTCCCTGGTTCACAGCTCATTTACACCTGTGTCCCTTTCACTCTCAAAAGTGTTGGCTTTCGATAATGCCTTATGAGCTCACTATAATTAATTACAATAAATGGTGATCGCATTTCCTCTGAATTATTAATTAAGGACCAAACTATGGTCAATCGTCTCTTTTAAGGAAGGTAAGAGAAGTATATGATCATTCTCGGCCAGATCCGGCAAAAATCATTTGGTTAAATATTGATTGAGCAATTGTATAAGCCTCAATTATCTGGAAATTCACTGCTTGGAACACGTGTGTCCCAGAAGTTATATTAATGAGGTGTTACTGTAAAATACTCAGATTTTGCTATCAGTTTTCTTAATCATAAATTTGTAATTATACTTTTAGGTAAGCGTTATTGCTCACTCGGCTTGCATACGTCATTTTTGTTCCTCATGACTCTTCCTAGCCTAATTTTTGTCCCTGACTTTTAACGTTGCTCCAGACTTCAGCTTTTTCTGGGATCCTCAGTGTCTTACACCGAATAAAACCATTTCATACAAAGCCGTGCTTAACAGAAGGCCAGCATATTGTTGGTTTTCTGTAAATGTTACATTATAATGACAAAAACACAAGTTATTTTGGAGAGAAAATAGCTAATCTAATATCCCATCTGGTTTCCAGGAAACATTATCCAGGAACATTTCCCTTGAATACGCTAAGTGTCTTCGCTGGAGATCAGGGTCGATTTCAGCTTGATCGTATTAGTTTTACTTCTTTTTCTGTCACTTTTCTCCCACTTCAAGTACTTTAAATTTCCGATTACTGTACGATTTATGGCTTGTTGAAATATTCTGGCCCGGCTGCCTTCCCCGTTTCTCATCTGAAAGGTTACATACGGCTTCATGTGATGCCATTCAGGGAAGAAACTGCTCACGTAGGCTTCTGCATACACAAATGCATGTTTCAGGTGGTGTTATTTTTAGAAGCTGGGGATGGTTGTGGGTTCCACGGTCCACCCGCCACCTGTTGCGTCTTCCTCCATTGGACAATCATAACACCAACAGAAATCTGACATGCTTTTAAGGATTAGATTTTTTTCAATGCAAGACATGGGAAAATTATAACTATGTCAAGCAACGCCAATCAAGATAACAATGATGGGGCATTTCCACTGAGCTAAGAAGAATCTAGACTCTGTAGCATTCCACGGCTTCTTTACCCTCTGTGGTCAGTATAATTGTCCTTGCCTTCTAAAATTAATGTCACATTTTTGGTTTTATTTATTTGGGTCCTTTCTCTTTTCTTTTACATAAGTCTGGCCAGAGGTTGATCAATTAATTTTTTTTTTTTTTTTTTTTGGAGAACCAAAAAATATCCTACTTTCATTGATCTGTTCTAGTGTTTTTCTTTTAGTTCCTATATCACTTATTTCTGCTCTAATCTTTATCACTTCCCTTCTTCTATGGGCTTCAGGCTTCATTCATTGTTCTTTTTCTAGCTCCTTTAAGAATAAGGTTGGATTGTTTGAGATTTTTTTCTTGCTTCTGGAGGTAGACCTGTATTACTATATACTTCACTCTTAGGACTGCTTTTGCTGCACCGCAAAAGTTTTGGACCACTGTGTTTTCATTTTTCATTTGTTTCCCATCTGTTTTTTAGTCTTTCTTTAATTTCCTGTTTGACCTATTTAAAGTAGAAATGTCACCAATAGCCAAACTATGGAAACAGCCCAAGTGGCCCTTCACTGATGAATGGATAAAGAATATTCCATGCAAAATGGAATATTATTTAACCATAAAAAATGAAATCTTGCCATTTGCGAGGACATAGATGGAGATGGAGCTAGAGAGCATTATGCTAAGTGAAATAACTCAGTTGGAGGAAGACAAATACCACAGAATTTCACTTTTATGTGGCATTTAAGAAACAAATAAATGAGCATGGTCGGGGGGGAGACAGAGAGAGAGGCAAATCAAGAAACAGACTCAACTATGGAGAACACACTGATAGTCCCCAGAGGGGAGGTGGCCAGGCAATGGGGGAAATACGTGATGGGGATTAAGGAGTACACTTGTGATGTATGGAAGTGTTGAATCACTATATTATACACCTGAAACTAATATTACATTCTATGTTAACTACCCGGAATTTATTTTTAAAAAACAATAAAATTTCTAAGAAAAAAATTGATGTAAAATTTTATTTCAGCAGAGTAGGTAAAAAACAATCACATTTTGATCCTAATCAAGAACTACCAAGTATTTTTACAGAGTATTAATTTTTTAAATGGTGGTAAAATATTCTTGGTATAAAATATACCACATTTGCCATTTTTAGATGCTAAAAAGTTCATTATTGTTAAGTACATTCACATTGTTATGAAACCAATCTCCAGAATTCTTTTTGTCTGAAAAATCTTGTGCTCTATGCCCATTAAACAACTCTTCATTTCCCCCTCCTCCAGCCCCTGGCAGCCATTTTAGTTTCTGTTACTCTGAATTTGACTTCTTTAGATGCCTCTGATAAGTGGAATCATATAGTATTTGTCTTCTTGTGACTGGTTTGTTTCACTAAGTTGAAACCTCAAGCTTCCTCTATGTTGCAGCATCTGTCAGAATTTCTTTTCTTTTTAAGACCAAGTAATTTTCCATCGGATGTACAGGATGGACAGGTTACGGTTTATCCATCCATCTCACAATGGACATTAGGCTTGTTTCCACGTTTTGGCTACTATGAATGATACTGTTTTGAATGTAGGTATACAAATACCTCTTCACAATCCTGTTTTAAATTCTTTTGGTTGTATACCAAAAATGGAATTCCTGGATCTTCCGATAACTCAAATTTTTTTTGTTTGTTTGTTTGTTTTGTTTTGTGGAACCAGCATACTGTTTTCCACAGCAACTGCACCTTTTTACATTCCCATCAACAATGCCTGAGGATTCCATTTCTCTGCATTCCCACCAACAATTGATATTTTCTTTTCCTTCCTTCCTTTTTTTTTTTTTTTTTTTTTTGTAGATTAACCATACTAATGAGTGTGAAGCAGTATCTCCTCGTGGTTTTATTGGCACTTCCCTAATGATTAGTGATGTTGAGAATCTATTCATGAGCTTGTTGGTCATCTCAATGTCCTCTTTGGAGAAATGTTTATTCAAGAACTTTACCTATTTTAAAATCAGGTTATTTGAGTTTGTTGTTAAGTTCTAGGGGTTCTTTATGTTTTCTTGATATTATTAACCCTTATCAGAGATATCATTTGCAAATATTTTATCTCATCCCATAGGTTACTTTTTTACTGTTGATTGTGTCCTTTGATGTTCAGATGTTTTTAACTTTGATGTAGACTAATCTATCTCTTGTTTACTTTTGTTGCCTGCCATCCACATCTTAAGGAGAATGAGTGATATTCATAGGAAATAAAAGACTTCCCTGAAGTCATACTAAGATACAGAGCTCAAATTTGAATCCAAGTGTACCTACTGTGGAATCTCATATGCCTTCTATTATACTTCCTGACTTCATAACAAAATAAAAATATATAGGAAGCTACTATGAGGGTATCAAATGGAAGAAAATTTGAAGATGATATATATGTAGTTGTAGGAACTGAGAGTGGACTCATGAAAGAGAACAGAAAGGGAAAAGACAAATATGAGTCACATGGGTGAGAGCAGAAAGAAGTGAGTTCAAGAATGTTCACTGCAACTTTACTTAATATAACAGAAATTTTTTTCTACTATTCTGCAATAGGGTAGATTAAGTATATTTATTGAGTTGAATATTATGCCACTGATAAAAATTAGGTTATAGGAAACGCAATAAAGGGGGCTGCTGATGGATACTTTCCCTGAACCCATTCAGTGCACCCCTTGTATTATAGCTTTTATCATGGGATTACCCACCCACACTACCGCCACTGTTATCAACACACCTGCCCCACTTCCCACCCACCAATCAGCATGCTTCCATCCCCCTTGCCACAGAGACTGGTTCAGCAAGTAAGCTGAGGTAAGCCGCTAAGTTGTCACGTGATCCTGCCTAAGATGGTGGGATGCAGGGGGGCGGGGGGACGTGGTGTTGGATGCGGCCTGTGATAGGGCCCCAGGAAGAAGGTTGAGTGTATTTCACAGTCTTTTGCCTTCCGTGAAGAATGGGGGGCTGGCCGGGGTGGGGTGGGGCAGAGAGCGGAGCCCATGAGCCTACCCTGCCCAAGAACAGCTGGGGAAATGCAGGTCATCTGCTCTGACATGGCCCTGGGCTCCCATGTAACCATGGGGAACATGGAGCAGGTGCATGTGGGGTGAGGGCACATGGGGACTGCCCCTTCCAGTGCCTGTTCAGTGTCTCCTGTGCCACGGTCTGTGGTTTGTCCAGAACTTTTCTTTCCCTTTGCGAAGAAGTATCTTAAACTCAAAAAGTCTTTAAGCTTGGGTAGCTGTTTCAGTAACCTTCTCCATCCCCTGTCTGAAGCCCAAGGTGTCCGTACCCAAGACTGTGGACACAAGGATTATTCACAGGTGGTCATGAAACCTGTGGTGGACTGATCAGATGAAGGAATTACTTTCTCAGTCACATGAGCTAATTATTTCTTATTGTCTAAGGGAGTTTGTGTCACTGTCTGTTACTTGTAACTGAACACACAAAATAATACAGAGTATGTGTATTATTTTTCTTAATATGACATATAAATTAAGATAGAAAAAAGACTGGGGTGCCTGGGTGGCTCAGCAGGTTAAGCCTCTGCCTTCGCCTTAGGTCGTGATCCCGTGGTCCTGGGATCGAGCCCCACATTGGGCCCTCTGTTCAATGGGGAGCCTACTTCCTCCTCTCTCTGCCTACCTCTCTGCCTGCTTGTGAACTCTGTCCATCAAATACATAAATAAAATCTTTAAAAAATAAAAAAAAAAAGATAGAAAAAGACTAAAGAGATACATAGCAAAGCGTTAATACTCCTAGAGGAAGGGTGATGTGTAATATTTGGGTATTTTTCACCTGTATTTCAAAAGTATTCAACATTAAGAACACATTTATTTTCTAATTAGTGATAAAACCAACTTTCTGCTGGAGCATTTGTGCCCCCCATACTTTACAAATATTAGCTAATTTATTTATTACAATAAATAGCTTTATTTAATAAAATTAGCTAATTTAATTATTGCAACAACACTGTGAAATAATTTTAGAGTCTGGAAAACTGAGACATAGAAAGGTAAGTTAGCTTACCTAAGGTTTGCTCAGCAGGCAAGTTAGCAGTGGTAAACGGGGACCCAGGTGGTCTGGCTCCTTGCCCTACATTTCAGCTCATTTCCTCTTTTTAGTTCCAGTTATCTCCCTGAGCTAGATGCCCATATTGGTCCCCAGAAGGTTTTATCACAGTTTCCCAGTGAAAGCAGAATAAACAAAAGTGTTCCTAGATGTGCCTGATAAATAAAACGTTCTCTCTCTTGCAATTGTGAGGAAAAGGGTTAACTTAAAAAATATTTAAATCTATCAAACATTACTAGATTTACCAGATTATTTTATCAAAGACAGCCTTGTGGCTCTGTGGTTAGAGATTGGGTCAAACTTGGAGGGGCTTCCAGAGAGAAACCTGTCCTATGGTCTGGAATGGGAATAACCAAGCGTCCAGGCATGAAAAACCATCCCAGTAGGCAGTATACAATCCACAGGGATCATGGAGACAGAGCCGGTTAGGGACAGGTGATCTTCACAGGGTTCCTGCCACAGGTAAAGGGGTCTCATCCCCAGGATGTTGACCTCTAGTTCCAGAAAGGACAAACAGACTAACAAGAGGAAGTTAGTACTGAGTAATGGGTCCCATGAAGGCTCTCAAGAATGTTGCTCCAGCTGGGGCGCCTGGGTGGCTCAGTGGGTTAAGCCGCTGCCTTCGGCTCAGGTCATGATCCCAGGTCCTGGGTTCGAGCCCCACATCGGGCTTTCTGCTCAGCAGGGAGCCTGCTTCCTCCTCTCTCTCTGCCTGCCTCTCTGCTTACTTGTGATTTCTCTCTGTCAAATAAATAAATAAATAAATCTTTAAAAAAAAAAAAAAAAAAAGAATGTTGCTCCAGCATAGAGAAATGAGACAGCCAGACAGCAGCACTGCAGAGAGAGAGGCAGAAAGTGGAAGTGAGGTTAGGAATGAAGTAAGTTAGAGGCTCCTGAGCTCGAAGCAGTGCTGGTAACAGCTGCAATTAGTCCAAGAGATGGTTACTGGGCACACTTCCCTCCATCCATATAAGGTGAGAATGGTAGCCAGTGCTTTTGGGGTTCAGAACTGGGGGGCTTGAATGTGTTCTCACCACTTTTTCTCAAATATCTTATGGAGCTCTCAAGGATAGGGATGGTGTCCCTCACCCCTGGCTTCCCCAGTGCCTGGTACAGTAAGCTCATGTACTGGGACATTAAGACATCTACTGGGAGACAGGACTTTCCCTTAAATAAAAGTCCCACTATAGGGATGACTGGGTGGCTCAGTTGGTTAAGCATCGGCCTTCAGCTCAGGTCATTATCCCAGAGTCCTGGAACCAAGTCCCACATCGGGCTCCTCGCTCAGTGAGGAGTCTGCTTCTCCTTCTGCCTGGTCTACCTGCTGCTCCCCCTGGGTGTGCTTTCTCTCTCTCTCTCTCCCCGACAAATAAATAAATAAGATCTTTTTTAAAGAAGTCCCACTTTACTGATCTTGTATGCGATAAAACAAAAGAATGGAATAACCATTTCCCCTTTTTAGGACACCAAAAATAGGCCTTCTGAGACCTTTGTGTATTCCAAGTATGATAAACTCTCTCCCCTATCCCCCCAGAGTTGATATCCAAGTGTTTACTATTCAAGAGACAAGACGGATGTACAGTCTTATTCCCAGCGCATACATCGTTTTCTGAGATAACTCATATATGTAGTTATTCTTTTGATTTTGAGGCTCTCCTGCTTTCTTACATTTCTCAAAGGATGTGACCACTAAAGAGCTCAGTTTCAAACAGACTGGTAAAATAACATCCTCTGCCCTCAAAGGTGAGAGGGGCAGGTCTTTGATCACAGAGTTCATTGGAGGAGGAAGAGGTGCCCTAGGATGTGCTTAGCATACAAGGGTCAGAGGGAAGAAGAGTGATCAAAACCAGGCAAAACGTCCAAGTGGACACCCCAGTCCATCTGGGGTCTCCCGGAACATGGAGCCCGAGACTCTAACCAGCAGTGTATGAACTTTCTGAAAGGACATTTGTAGGTACATACTCTTCACATTCATCTATGACCAGCACAACCTAACCTTGATTTCCCAGCTACTAATGCAACACCAAGGCAGAAAATGCTGTGTTTATTTTGGCTAAAAGCAGTGAACTGTTTTTTGACAGCTTTTAGAGTAAAATCTCAAGAAATAAAACTTTAGGGCTTTTTTACAAATGGGTTTTGGTGGTAATAATTTTTGACCTTGGCTTTTCAACTCTGTAATGTGTCTCCACGTTCTTCCCTGTAAAAAGCTTTTTATTCCAATGTTGGCTATAATGTGGGTACTAGAAAAATTCTGGGCAGGGGTTTAATATAGGCAGCTGGTGGTAAAGCCCTTTCAACTACTTAGAGCTGAGGGAGAATCCAACTTTTTCCACCTAAACTGTTCCTTCCCAGACCCTTCCTTGCAAATCACCGTCCCTTTCTATGCTCCCTGCTGCTCTCCCTGCCAGCCAGCTCCCCAGGAATATGCCTTTCTGGAAATGAGGCTATGCCCTTGTTCTCCTATATTCACTTATGTTCTCATTTTAAAATTTAATAACGTTGCATACATTGTTCTTATGCTTAAGGTTTTTTTGTGTTAATGAAGTACAATACTGAAGTTCTCATTTATAACCGTTTATTTTAATTAATGAAGTGTCCTTTAATGAGTAAATCAAGTTGAAGACAAATATTAGGTGAAAACAGTACAAGTTTAAGAAGATACGGGGAAATATGTGGCTGTGTTATGACTGAAATTTGGGCATGGTGCAATAAAACCTGAATGTTTACTGGGTGGAGAGAAAAACTGATGATAATGAACAAAATGGGTTCAGAGAGTTTAAGAGTCACTCATACAGGGCCACTTACCCCATGTTCCAGGCAAGCAACTCAAAATACAGTCTCAGGTCTATGTTTCTCCAAGCTCGTGCTGGGCAGCGTCAATGCCCAGGACCCAGCCTCCTTTCGGGTTTTCCTTTGTAGGAGTTATTCATTTCCTTATAGTGCCTGATAAAATAAGATACCTCCTTATTAGTTTCTCATGAGAACTAGGGTCTTCCTTCTGGTCTGCTCTGAAGGTTTTCCTGCTGTGCCAAGTAGGGGGAGTGTCCATCCTAAGCTGCACAAGTTTGGAAGCAGTATATGGGAGAGCCACAAAATCCTAGAGGGGCACAGAGTCCCTGGGAACTTTACCATTAATAAAGGAAAAGAGAGTGACTTTCATCTTTTTTTCTTTGTTCCAGTTTAAAATTTAAACTTAATTCTCACCACACAGAGAAGAGAGAGCCGTCAGAGAATCAATGAGAAATGTCATCTTGGAGCTGGACAATTGCTTCCTGCCTTCCCTGACCACCTTGCCATTCTTCTCATTTGCCTGTTCTTCTTTTCGTCCATCAGTATCTTTTCTGTTCAACAATGTATCATCTATTTGCATATTTATTCATGCCATTTAATCACTTTATGTTAATTCTGCTCTAATACCAAAAAACATATATGGGTTTTCAGGCATCCAAAACTGCAATACACGTAACTGGCCACAAAATTGCTACCAAATACAATGAATTAGAAAGTTACTGAGTATTCACCAGATTCTATTAAATCTAATTATCTGAGATCCTTTGAATTACAATGAGATTGTTCATAGTAACATTGTCACAGAGTAGTGCGTAGTTAATTTGTTAATTTCTAAAATGCTCCTAATTTTACATGGTACTGTTACTGGCTTAACTAGTCATAGGGTAAATTTACATCCTGCTCTCACTAAGGCGAGCTCTATAGCGAAGGAGATGATGCCTACGTCTGTCCTCAATGTCTTTATTCTGTGGTACAATTGTCAACATGAAGGGAACGTCACAGGCCCCTGGGTGGGGCGTTGGTTGGCCTCGGAGGACCATGAAATGCACATATTAATAATTCTCAAGATGTTTTTGTGAGTCATCCCTTCCTTCCCATCAACAGTCACGTTCACCCCTTAACTACTCTGTTGTGGGTATTTGTTGGGGCAAATTCCCGATTCCAGATTAGCCCCTCCCGAGTGTGCGCGAGAATAAGAATAAAAGAAAGAAGAGCAGGACTGGATTATACTGAAGAATCCACGAGTTTGTGGCGCTGGTGTTCAGCAAGTATTAACTGGTAAGACTCAGGTCATTTAAAACAAATGCAGCCCCCGGCAGGGAAGCTCCTTCCCTGGAGTATTTTGGAGCTGCTGCTCAGAGAGGCACAATCGAGGTCATTCTGGAGGAAGCCGGACGCTGAAATGAGACTCTCGTGTTCACTTCGCCATGGCGGCTTCCTCTTTCAAGGCGTGCAGCAAAGCACATGCTCAAGGATCAAACAACTCACTCCCCGCTAATGGAAAACAACTTGACCCCTCAGGGGACTAAGAGGAAGGAGTGGGAAGCCAGAGGATCTCTTTGCTTCGATCAAAATTTCACAGCCACCAGGTGTCCTGGGGCAGATGTCTTGGCATTTCCACGTCTGTCCCACCTTGTTCGGTTAAAGCAAGCACCGTCAGTGGGGCTTACACTGAAGTCAGAGTCAGGCAACGGGGCTCGGAGCATGGGAGGGCTGTACAGGGAACATCTGGCTCTGAACCCACTGGCTACCCCAGTTCCGAGATGTGTGGTGGGCAAGGTATTAAGCTTATTTGGACCTCGCTTTTCTTCTCTCTAAAAGTAATGATGAGAACGTTAGTTCTCAAAATTGTCCCAAGATCCCGTGAGCCAGGAGCATGCAAGGCCCTCATAGGGACTCAGTAGCCACTACCTCACTGCCTTGCTCCACATTCGGTTTGACAGAATATTATTAGACAAGAAGCGACCTAACAGTCCCCCTATGCACAGATCGGAAATGGCCAGTTCCTTCCAGAGAAACCTAAAAGGGTGCACGAATTCTCTCCACGACTGTCTTGCAGATCTCCTACCTCACTTTGCAGACACATTAAAATGCAGGCTCTTAATTCTCACACTTAAAACTCAGCTCTGGAGAGGAGAGTCCGCTGAGGCCTGGAGAAGGTCAGGGACTTGCCAGATATGACAGTGACAAGAAACAGCAGAACTGGGGGGCCCACGCTGGAGTCTCTTGTCCCCCAGAAGAACTCTGCTAGGTGAGCCACGCATCTGCCTCCATGAAGGTCTACTTTTCCAGCTGAGAGGGGGCATATCAAGGGGGGAGAAATAATTGCATGTAAGCTAATTCCCACTTTTGCGTGCACACTTGCCACACACACGTGTGGGCTCCTGGGGCGCAGGCGGGCGTCACGTTCTTCCACAGCTGTCAGGAAAATCAAAGGCCCACGTGCAAAATGCAGCCCCCACAAATGCTGTGTGATGTGGTTTTCTAACACTTACTACAGGCCTTGGGGTCCATAAAATAGACTGAGAATTAGGGGACTAAGGACATGAAGAATAGAATTTTCATGTGTGACAAATGTAATCCTGGAGGAAGAAAAGGATCGTTTTCATGTCTTTTAAAAGAAAAAGGGACCCGCTAACAGCAACCCTAGATTTCTAGCAAATGAGAAATTGCTACCATCTCTTAAAACTTCATATTTCTGTGATGGACAGAGGGATACCGTTTCTGTTTTATTTGACCAAAGGACCAAAACCTGTTAAAGAACAGCCCAGAAGGGAGACGGGCCTGGATGTGGCACTGGATGTGGTGTCTGAGGACACAAGCATGGTATTGGAAGAGACTTAGTCATGAAGTTGTCCCTTCTTGAAAGTGCCACCACAGAGAGGCTGGGTCACCTCATAAACTCACAGAGCACAGACTGGGTGATTTTTTGAAGCAGGAAACACAGCACGAGCCAGCTCCTGAATCCACTGACCGCGGCTCAACACCAGCAGGAGTAGAGCTGAACTGGGGCCAGAAGTGGGCTCACTACCCAAGTTTTCGAGACCTTTATTACAGGGATGTGCAATTGGAGTAGGGCGTGGCCAGTACATTCTTCCCCTCCCCATACCTCCACGAATGTGCCACAGGACAGCTGAACTAGATACTGATAATCCAGCACTGGGATACATTCAACGTTCCCGAGCCAAGTGGGGGACAAGTTAACTGCTGAAAAGGATATCTCATCATTAGCACACGAGGGCCCCTGATTCCTCTGAAGGAATTGGGATTGTTATCTTCAGGAGAGAGCCTCCCTAGACTTATTGTAGGTAAGAGTCCTAGGGCCAAGTCTGCCCTGGGACTTGGACCCAGGGATGTTCCGAGGGAAACTGCCTGGGCGGGAATCTGTTGGCTAAAGTCTTGAACAAATCACTTCATCTCTGCACAGCAGAGCATTATCCTGAATTTGGTTTCAAGCTATTTGAACTGGAAGAGCCATCAAATCTTTTTTTTTTTTTTTTTTTTTGGTACTCCTAAAATGACTTTAGTTATTAAGAAAAAATAACTGCATTAAATATGACAAATATCTCTCTGAACCATCACACTAAGCATCCAAGGTGATAGATGATCAATTTTTTCTAGGAAGACAGAGCCGTGAAGGCAGCATCCAACTTGGGCTGGTGACTTCAAAAGAAAAGAAGAGGTGGGAAAAGTAGGTGGACGATGACAGATCAGATCAGGCGAGGAGCCCCATCCCACGCCCCCACCCACCTCCGTGTCTTTTTTTTTTTTTCCCCCTTAGTTGCAATTCCACAGAAAGAAAAACACAGCGCGGGTGGGGGCTGGGGCATAAGAACAGGTGGTGGAGGCCTGGATCCTATTTGGCCCCAAGGCACCCCATAATGAAGCACGTGTGTCCCGCCTGCGTTTTCACGCACAGGTGTAGGGTGCTCGCCTTGCGTTTGAAGTTGCACGTCTGTCCCGATGGTCCGGGCACAGCGAGCCCCGGAGAAAAGCCTCGTGCTGCCTTCGCAGCCTCCCAGCAACAGACCCTTGGGTTTGGGATGTACCCCCAGAGCTCCCAAGAGAGCCAGGAAACACCCGCACCCTCTTTCTTGACGTAGCCTAGTCCCCAAGTGCAAACAGCCCTATTAACGTTCAGAGACTCCTTTTGGGGAAGGCTGCCACCCTGGAACTCAGCCAGTCTGCAAACGCTCCCTCGCCGAGGGCCTGTTTTTGCCCACCTGGGTGTGGGGACGGCAGCCGCGATCTGCGCCCACAGACGTTCAACCTGCGCGACTCACCGTCGGTGTAAATGCCGCTCCGATGTCCACGACAACCATGCAAGCTCCACGGCAGAGGCTCCGCAGCCTATTAATCACGCAGCGGTTTATAGATGCTAAACCCGCAAGTCGGAGCGGCCAAATCCAGTCGTCACTGGGTTGCATCTGCTCGGATGCCCCGGAGACGGCAGGGGATCCACACAGCTGGCCATAGTTGTTAGGCTTCCGCTTCTTAGAGATGCTAAGGAGAAAGTTGACTTTGAGCTCTGTGGATGTTTGCCGTTTAACTAGGTCCTGTGAATTTGCATTAGATATATGGACATACAGATTTATAGATATTGTGTGTCTAATACTTCTGAATACTGATGAGATTTTAGCGTTTTTCTCCCAATATTTGTAAATGCACAGCTAAATATCCCATAACACACTTGAGTGGAAAAGCAAATCCTCTGTATAACATGCTGATAGACATATATGGCAAACTAAGTATAAAAATACCCCACTCAATTTGTTTCACTTATCATTCATATGACATTTTTCATTCTTTCAGTGCCAATGTCTTGCTACACAAAGATTCACAGAAACCCAGTAGTACCTTGTCACAGGCATGTTTTATGCCTGTGACAATTCAGCTAAGGCAATCCATAACCTCATATTTTTCCTATTATTTGAGCTAAACTAAACTCTTTGAAACTTGGAAACATTCAGGAATCCCACTTGTAAAAATACCCAGGGATTTTAAGTTTGTGCTAAAATGAGCAAGATCCATAATTAGCAGGAGGCAGCCTTTTCTTACCACTGTGTTTCTGGCAAAAACAAAACCAGGAAGCACCTACCCAAGCAAATGCAGTCAGGCCCTGAAGGTAATTATTCTATTCATTCCAGACACTTATCATTCATCAAAGATGGAAGAAATCTTGATTGACAAAACAAGGTGCTTCCCTTGCTAAAGTGGAATGTCAGAATGCAAATTCCTTGATTTATCATTTTCTGCTGGGTATTATGTTACAGCAAGTCATCGTGGAATCCACTGATTTTTTTTTTTTCGATGACTTTTTCCTCTCAAACTTACTTTAAGGTAAGAAAAATGCTTTGATAATTTGTTTTCGGTGATCAAAACAACAACAGCCACCACCATCACCACCGCAGGCCACTGTGGGCAAGGCTTAAAGGAAATCCGGGAGGACATAATTAGTATTCGTTTACTCATGCCTTCATCCCTTGAACAGTTATTTATTGAATACTTACTCTGTGCCTGTTACCAGTCTAGAGACTGGGAAACAGTTATTTTAGATTATGTATGTAGTTAAGTCTCTTACAGGTGCATGGGGTGGGGGAGAGAGGTGACTTGTGTAAACCAAATAAACATAGAGGCTACTTAAAAAAATTAAACAGGAGGTGTGATGGAGTGTGGAAGTGTGTGGGTCGTGGCACCTAGGAAACATCTCTAGTATAAGGCAAAGCTTAAACCTGAGCTCAGTGGTAAGAGGGAGGGACCCACGCAGTCAGTGGAAGGACCTGGTGTGCTTGATGGAAATGCAGCCTAAGGGTATGGCCAGAGTCTTGTCTTGTGAAAGGTGGGGCAGGCAGCGGGCCAGCTCCGGAAAATGCCCACCCACTGTCGGGTCTCTGTTGAGTGACTAGAGTGTGCCATGAGAAGAACAAAGGCGATAATCTCACGTTGAGTAGCCAGACAGTACATGTTTGAGGAAGAAGCATTTAAGTAAGACCAGAAACACCGGATTAAAGTTTGGAAAATGACAGTCCACAAGAACATTCTTGGCAGTGGGAACCAGGTGTGTGGAAGCTCTGTGACAGAACAGGACCTCAGGTGTTTGGAAAATAGGAGGCAGATTTCTCAGGGCTGATGGAAGAAGGTACTACCAACTTGACTTGAAAAAAAGAAACGTCCCTCAGTGTTCTGGAGAGTGGAGGTCTGAAACTCATATGTCAGCAGGGCCATGGCCCCTGAGATTCTGGGTCAGATCCCTCCTTGCCTCTTGCTGGCTCCTGGTGGCACCTCTCCATCCCTGTCACGCAGCCACATACCTCTCATTTCTGCTTTTGTCACCATATGGTTCTGTGTCTTCCCATAGTCATCTTCACCTCTTGTCCCCTCTTGTAAGGACATCTGTTGTGTTGGATGAGGGCCCATATCAATGTCCCCCTCTGAACTTGATGGCATCCACAACAGCACTATGTTTAAATAGGGTCACATTCACAGGTGCAAGGAGTTAAGATGTATTTTGGGTGGAGGGAGTGTTCAAGAGCACCATTCAACCCACAACAGGGGGCCACCACGGCAGAAGTTAGTGAGCAAGCTGGAGAACGGTATGAGCTCACTCACAGGAGATGGGTGTAGACTGCAGCCTTGCAGACAGCGGTGAACAACCAGGACCTCATTGTATGTGAACAAGGAGCCCTCACATCTTGGAGAAAGAGTGCACATTCTTAATGGTCTCTGGACCCCATGAAGGACTAATTCAGATGGCAGCAAGAGTGACGGAGGAGAGACAGTCCTGCAAAGGTCCCATGGAAAGGGCTCTGGTGACAACCATGAGGAAGCAGGTGGACCCTACCTACATCTTGGAGAAAGAAACGGTATTCGGCAGCAAGTTAGCCCTTCGATGTACAGATGAGGGTCAGAGAACCCTTAAAGCTGCTTCCTCGGTTTCTGGCTTGAGCAACGGGGTGACTGATAGTGCCATGTACTCAGAAGAGGAGGACGGGATAGGAGCAGGTCTGGGAGACAGATGTTCATTTGGGAGAAAGTCAGATGTTCGTTTGGATGTGAAAAATCTGAGTGCTTGTGAGACATTCAAGAATACATTTCAAGAAAGCAGTCAGCCAGATGAAGCTGGGATCAGGAGACACATTTGAACTGAAGATAAGAATTTGAAAGGTTTTAGAATATATGAGAAATATTAATGGATTATATTTTTATTGTTAATACTTTAATGCATTATCTTTTCTCAATTCAATTATAGTTGTGTGTACCTACATTAGTCAAATCTAACATAACAGGCATATTTAAGTCCAATTCGCCAACCATGGCATTAGAAGGCAAACCCATGACACAAAGAAGGTGATAGGATGTGTTCCTGGTATTTGCAAAAAATCGTATTTGCAAAAAATTGCAAGGTGGCCTTACAGCATCTCTAAATTATTGATTCTTCTGTTATTGGGCAGTCTTTATATTTGTGTATTACTTGGAATGCATTTAAAATTGAGTAGGAAGCAAGGAGGGCATTACAGTTATAAATATTACTAGACAAGTGGAAAGGATGATGCCAGAATTCTACCTGACTTGGTTTTGTGATTTTTTTTTTAAACTCTTTGCAAGACCACCCCATTATAAAGGCATGACTCAAAGCCAATGTTTCTTGATGGTTCAGGCCAAGACTTGTACCAACTTATAAAATGCTTTCTCTTCATACATAAATCCTCCAGAGTCCAGACTAAAGAGATTGATCACTAAAATCATCTATGGAGGGAAAAGACCGTAGCTGTTAAGCATATGGCTTTCCAATGCTATCAACATGAATTGTAACCTGCTCATCTCCTTGTGTTTCCTGTCATTCTCTGCCATCCACGGGAAGAACAGTTAGACCTCAAGGAAGAGAGTCTTGGTTCAGACAAATTGTGTTTTAATTCTTATTTCAAAACATACCTATTTTAACCTAAAACATGACAGAAGAGTCAAATAGTTTGAGCCAGCAACAGAATACTAAAAATTCATATTCATTTAGTTGATGGTATTATAACATTTAATGGTCAGCAAAATTTTTAGGAAAAAATATATCTTGTGTGTGTGTGTGTGTATATATATATATATATATATGCATACACATTTATAGCATATTATAGATATATATGTATATATATTATAATTGCATATATTTTTAAATTTAAGTGAGGGTAAGTTTATCTTGCAGTAAAATGATTGCCTAGACCTGAAGTCAATCCCATGCCTTACATCATATATTTTCAGAATGGAAAAAAATTTTCCATTTTTGTTAATCTAGGGAGACAGCAGAGGGCTTTCAAATGCTATGTATTTAAAAAATAGATTGTCATCTTGAAGACTTTTTAGGGAGAGGGGACAGTGCTGAATTGCTTTGTAAAATATAGGGGTTAGGAGCCAGGCTAACGTGGTTAATGTGGTCATAGATTTTTGCCTGGATCAAAACCACACGTGTCAAGAGCAAGCAGAGTTCCAAACATCACATCATTACAGTAAATATAATTAACTACTGTAAAGAAGCCAAACTCAGGGTTCTGGGAGAGTCTAAAGATATTGAAGTCTATTATGTAACTATTTTCAAGAACAGAGATTATATGGTTCTTGAAAGTAATGTTCACACTCCATCTGATTCCATCCATTAGAAAACTCATCCCCAATAGCCAGTGTCTCCAGTGAGCCCATGCGGCATCTGATCTGGAGGAATTTGTTTGTTTGTTTTGGGTCTGACTTTAACACTGGGTCACGTTTCATCATTAGAATCAGCTATCGTAACCAGCTGGCATATGACAGGCCCTGATTGGCTTTGTCTGGTTTAGTTTAGTAAAGGCATTTGATTCCAGTGTTGGCAATGCTGATGGGAGTGGATAGAACAGGAAGGGGAGAAAGCTTGATAGAATCAAACTTTGCCAAAAAGGTGAAGTGCAGGGGCGCCTGGGTGGCTCAGTGGGTTAAGCCGCTGCCTTCGGCTCAGGTCATGATCTCGGGGTCCTGGGATCGAGTCCCACATCGGGCTCTCTGCTCGGCAGGGAGCCTGCTTCCCTCTCTCTCTCTCTCTCTCTGCCTGCCTGTCTACTCATGATCTCTCTCTGTCAAATAAATAAATAAAATCCAAAAAAAAAAAAAAAAAGAGGAAAAAGGTGAAGTGCAACTGTTAATTTAAAACATCTTTGGTGATTTTGTCATCGCTTTACGTCGTGTGTTGTTGTAACTAAAACCAAACAGACACAATACCAAAAAACCCACAATCAGAAAATTTGCCTGCGGCAGTTTTGATTCCAAATATAAAAGTCATGATTCTAAGTAATGCTTTTGAAATGCAACTTCTTTACACCCAAATCCTAGCTCGGAAATCAGGTACTTTCAACACAGTACTATAAAATTAAAACTTTGCAAAATTTAGGAAATATTGCAAAGCCTTATCACCTTCTAATTACTCCACAGGTACCCAAAATCTGCATGAATGAGCAGGCCAAGTATCCCATGTTTGCGGATTAATTCAGACATCTTCTAAAACAAAGTTTATAGGGGCACCTGGGTGGCGCAGTTGGTTAAATTTCTGACTCTTCGTTTTGGCTCAGGTCGTGATCTCAGAGTCCTGAGATCAGGCTGTGCTCAGTGAGGAGTCTGCTTGACATCCTCCCTCTCCCTCTACCCCTCCCACTTGTGCTCTCTCTCATTCTCCCTTTCTACTATAAATAAACAAATCCATAAATAAAATGTTTATAAATTCCATATTGTGCAGATTTCTAAACAAAGGATCCTATTTTACCTGAATTTTGCAGACAATTTCATTTAAAAATAACATTTTGATGTCTTTAATTCCCAGAACAGTTACATACAGGCCTCGTGCTCCTTCATTGGTAAGAAGTAGATTTTGTAGACATTCTCGTCCACTACGCAGACCTCACAAACTCAGCCCATCTGGTAGAGCAAGCACTTTAACCACACTTTGATGCGCATGAGATTCCTATAGGGATCTTGTCAAATGTTGGTTCTGACTCAGTTGGTTGGGGTGGGGCCAGAGCCTGCATTTCTAACGAGCTCTGGTGAAGCCAATGCTGGTGGTTCCAGGATCCCTCTTTGACGGCAAGATCCTGGAAAACCCACTGTCTTCTCCCCCTGACTTGCTTTTCACCATGCATCACATCTGTCAGACAACAGCACCCTTATGTCCCCACCAGCACCATCCCCTACTTTTCTTATCCCCAGACCACATGCATCACCCTTCCCTACCCATAAACTATAGACAAATCCTATTGCTAATTCCCATGAACTCAACCTCAGAGACATCTGCACTTGTGTCCTTCTCACTTTCTCTCTCTCTTTTTTTAAAGATATATTTATTTGTTTATTTGAGAGAGAGAAAGAGCGTGCATGCATACACAGGCATGTGCAGAAGGGCAGAGGAAGAGGGAGAGAGAGAAAAACAGATTCCTTAAAGAGCGTGGAGCCTGACATGGGGCTCAATCTTGACCTGAGCTGAAGAATCAGATGCTCAACCGACTGAGCCAGCCAGGGCCCCTACATTGCCACTCTCTTAGATGTGACATCCTTGTAACCAAACTTTTCTAATTATTTCCTACCTGACTGGTCTTTTTCCAACACTCTCTTCCCCTTCAATGCTCCCCATCTACAACAACCAGGTGACCTTCCCAGAGCCAACATTCCCATCACAGTATCACATTGGTCCAATACCTTTCCCTCATCTAGATCTTTCTTTCTTTCCTTCACACATGACAAACTCTTATCTTTCCTTCAGGGTCACCCTCCTTCTTCTTTCAAAGCTGTCTATCTTCCATTCATGAGAGAAAGAGTATAGTCCCCTCAAGGGACAGGTAACATCTTGTAATAATGACTTATTGCATATTTGTCTACTTTCTGGAACTTACAATGTTGAAATTCTGGGACTGGGTCTTTCTTATTTTATTCTCAAAACTTAGTACGGAGCTTGACACTGAGTAGACTCACAATAAATATCAGCTGAATGGGAGAATTTAAAAAATGTTTAAATGACCTAATTGATATAACACAAAAGTGCTCTCCAATTTTAAAATATTAAAAAAAAAACAACTGTTGAGTATAATTCATCTATATCCATGGTTCAAACTGCTGATTTTATAATTTGAGGATAAATAGTTACTATTTATTAAACATAAATAATTTGAGACAAGGATAGTTGGAAATATGAAATCTTAATTTCCCAAAAGTATGGTCTTGAATATTTCATTTCAAAGCTTCCGTTTTCCAAAATCAAATTGAGTCCTTATTATTAGTGAATGTCTGTAAAATAAGTTCACTTGAAGTAAGGGATGACTCTGTAAAATGCTGATATGTACCCATACTACATAATGAATTACTTTTTTCATACTTCTTATTACGTGCTTACCATATTTCAAACAGTAGGCCGGTGTCAGAAAGAACAGGACTGGCGTCTGCCACTGAATTCCTCATGGGTGCTGTACGCGAGGCTTGGTGCTTCCCCCAGTCTACTCAATCCTATAGCAAGGTTTACAGAAAAGATTGACTCATGGCCTATCTCTGGGGTGTTCTTTGAGCAAGAGAAGGCCATAAAAGTTCCTAGAAGGAAAGAATGGAAAGTGGCTCTTACAAAAATAGGAAACCATCAGCCACAAAACACACACCAAACTAGTGTCGACAGAGTGAGCACTTTCCTCACAATAGCTGTTTACTACCACCATATTCTCATATATTCACTTGCTCATTCTGTCCTGCCGATCATTCTGGAAAGGAGGTGGAAACATGTTATTTTCACAATTGGAGAGAGACATGAGTAATTAAAAGGTCTTGTCCAAGATCATACAGGTACAAGCAGAATCAAGACCCCACCTCGTTTGTCCATCTGTCGGCATATTACCATCTACCATTGATCCCTGGTCTGTTCCATGTGGTGGCTCTGAGACGTTTCAAGGTGACATCTAGAAGGAGTGTGGTCACTGATGTACTCACCAGCCATCTGAATAAGAGCACATCAAAACACTGCAGTTTGACTTGGGGAGAGTTGTGTCCACTTGGAACCATGTTGTTGACCTATTTTTGAAATTCTATTTGTTTCCTTTTGTTTTGGATTTTGCCTTCCCACTTGCTTATATCTCAGTCAATGAGAGGAAGTAAAGAGTCTGTGATAAGGACTCACATGGAAATATTTTATATGTTAGGGACAAGAGGAAGTGAATGGAGTAGGAACAGGGACATGGGTCAGAGTGGAAATGGAAAAACAGTCAAAATCGTCAGTAAGTGGCATTAGTGACAAATGCTCTGTGTTGGTGTTTGTCCTAAACAAACAAACAAACAAATAGGTTCAGTCATCTCAAGAGGGATTCATAGTCTGACGCTCCTCTTTTGGCAAGAGATCTCTGAAGTAAAGAAGTTAATAAAACAAAGAGGGTGTCAGGCACCATCTCAAAAATTTATCATGGTGACAAGCATAGTTTTCACAGGTAGCAATTCAGAATTGAAAATCAATGGGTTAAAATTTTGAGAGACGTTTGGAATCTGGACTACACCATTCTTTCAAATTGTTCTTCATCCGTATTTGGATTTGTTTTCAAATCACTGCCTCAGAACAGCTCTCCAGAAGCACAGGGAAACTATGTGAAATGCTGAGGTCCACAGCTATTATCCTGGCCTGTGTAATCACCTGACCATCTAAATACTATATTTTGATTGTAAAAGCAGTCTCGAGAGATGTCAGATTGAAGGCGGGTCATTTTCTTTAAAGGAAACAGGTCGCATAAACGGAACACTGACAGGGCAGAAACCCGTTCCGTCAGGGCCCATATGCTTGTATTTTTAGAACAGGATGCAGTGAAACAGAAGGAAAGGGATCTAGATAAATAAATGAGACACCGTTTGTGACAAGCAAAAGCTTTTTTTTTTTTTTAACCTATTGAACAAACACGAAGACTCCAATCGTCTTTGGCAGGAACATCACAGGACAAAGCCAAGACAGAGTCGTGCTATTTATGGAGTGATCCCATCCTTTTCCTGAATGTCTCTCCGTATAAAAGGCAGACCATGAACAACAGAATATTAAGCAATTTAAACGTAATCGCTTGCCCACGTAGAGAAGCTGCTGCTGAAATGTATCTCAACCTTTATTGACGGGTCTCTCCAGCTCTTTATCTGAAAGAGGGAAGCAGGAGCGGAGGCCACAAAGACATTCATTTTTCATCTCCAATGATCCGTGATAGATATAAACAAGATGATGATGCTCTGAACCTATTTAATTGACCCGGCTGTGATGAACTACAGCTGGATCCTTCCCCTTTATGGAGCTCTAAAGTCACTCACACTCCAGTCGCTCGGAAGTCATCGTATTGAAAAAGGCTTATCTCCGAGTCCGAGAGCAGCAGACGGCTGGAGCGGCAAGGGGTTTCTTTCATTCTACTTTTCCTTTCCCGGGGAGCCAGGTTTGGGCTTTGGCCGTCAGCCCATAAAAACCTTCCAAACAACTATCCAAGAACAAAATGGGATTTCAAAGTCTACATACCAGAATCTATAAAAGCTTTCATTAGTTATTTTTTTAACTGTGTAGATAACAAGTGCAGGCAAACATTTTGTGGGTATGGTTTTAAGCAAACGGTAAAAGGACCAAAAGAAATTGTATTGTTGGCAACTAATAAGGTGTTTGTGAATAAACAGGTAAACTAGATTGCTGATACCAGCTTTTATTTTTTTTTTCAGCAAAAACCATGACCCACATCTTGTTATTCCTTTTAACTTCTCCTTGCATCTGAAAGTAGGAACATAAATATGTCTACATAGCAAAGCATGTTCTAGGGTTGTGCCTACCCGAGGCAATGACGCTGAGCTGGGACCATGAGCTTTGGTTCCATTTAGCCAGAAGCTCCCTGCCTGTTTGCACAGATGCCAAACAGCACAAATTGGGACTTGCATGGAGACATTCATCACGAACAGGAACATGCCTGAGCACAGCTTTATCTAATCTAGAAACAGTCAGCAGCTCCCAGGAAAACAGCAGTAACACAGGCGGGCACTACCAGACGCGGTTCCACAAGCAAGGGCTTCCCTCTGAGCAAGCCCCTCAGCCGTTCACCAGGTGAAGATCCTGGCCTAATGGCATGCACAAATTTCCAAACCATTCAAAGAATGGCTGGTGATTGGGCATGGTGGTATCCATGTAGGGTACCGTGGTTCAAATACCAACTATCCTAGGCACAGTCAAGCACACATGAAGTTACCTGGTTAGCTGCATTATCTCCAATGATGGATGGTGATGGCATTTTCTCTGCTAGTTTCCAGCTGTGTAGGGAAGCGTTCTAATGTATAGCCATGTGCTCTCAGGGTAGCATACGAATTGTAGAGTTACATGGTCCCCAGTAGCCAGCATCATTAGAAATGGGGCCAGCCCAAACTGAGATGGACCACACTTAGAAAATACGCGTTTGATTTCGCCGAGTCAGAATAAACAATGAACTTAGAAGATATAATTAATAGTTGTCTATTGATTGCCTATGAAAATTCTATTTGGGATGTATCAGGTTATACAAAACGTATTCTTGAAGTTAACGTCACCAGTCTATGTCTTGTAAATATGGCTGCTACAAATAATTCAATCACATATGTGGCTTGTATTTGTGGTTCATCTTATGATCTTATCGGACAGTTCTAGGAGAGAATGACCAATTTTCAAGCCCACAAATGTCAATTGTATTCATTTTCACAGCCATGTAGGATATACTTTAATTTTTCAGCTGCATAATAAATTATGTCAATATTTTGCACTATCTCAAAATAATGTTTTAGGCTTTTGGGTTATGGATTCAGCAGTTCTATTGTACATCAGATAAGCTATGTGACATTTGCATTCTCCAAGGAAAATGTATGGCACTCCATGAACATATATTAATTAAACAAACCCATGTATTCATTAAAATAAAAACAAACAAACAAACAAACATGCACTGAATGCTCATTTTGCAGGAGACAGTGTGCTGTGTTCTGAAGAGGGAGAGAGGCATCAGATAAATACCCCGTCTTCAAAGAATTCTCTGTCAAGGGGAAAGGAGAGTTTTGCACACAGGTAGAATGACAACAGAACTACTGAAGGGAGGGCAGAGTGATGAGAACACAGTGTGTGTAGAAGCACCTTGCCACCCTGTGGACTTGTCCTTCTGGATGCCTACCACTTGGATGAATGCCCCCCCCCTTCTACCCACTGTACAGATGAGAAGGTGGAGGGTGGAGGGCTGAAATTATTTCTGTAGAAAGAGTGGGGAGCCAGGGTGTGAACCACACAAAACTGACCTGGCATCCCATCCCTGGGCCTCTCTACCACAGAAAGGTGGATGACAGGAGACAAGCAGAGGGACTCTTTGCACAGAGGAAATGCCATTTCTAAGAAAGCCGACTGAAAAGCTCCAGGTGTCTAGGAGAGGGGAATAATTCTGGTTGCTAACCATAAAGTCTCCTGAGATAAAGTGAAGGCACAAAAATATATTGCATTCTTTGCAATGTCACAACTTTCAGATTTTCAAGATTCTCTGTCGTGCTGAGGGTCTACGAGCCCTAAGAGTGAGGCCTGCCAACACCCCAAGAGGCAGCTTTATTACTGCAGTGCTCATGCTTATGAGCAGGTCACTCACCAGAGATGAGTCCTGGGGACCAAAGTGTTCTCTCCTCCTGGTTCTTGGGCATCAAACATCCTCGATCCCCCAAACAAGACTGACAGACTTTCTCTGCAGAGGGCTGGAGAATAACCATTTTCAGCTTTGGGGGATACTTGGTCTGTGCTACCTGTACCCAGCTCTCCTGCTGTAGCACAAAAGCAGCCACAAACATGCAGAAACGAATGGGCATGGCTGTTCATATTTCAGTACATTTTGTGAATGGACAAATTCCAATTTTGTGTGATTTTCCTATGTCACGAAACAGTCTTCTTCTTTTGAGTTTTTTCCAATAATTTAGACATGTAAGAACACTTTTTGCCATGTCATCCTTAAACACACCTGCTCTATGACAGCTGTCTTTTGCAGGAAACCTCACATCCATCTCCCTGTGTTTTGGGTGAGGTTGTTTTTGAGAATCTTTATCTTTTTCTCCCCCTAAATGCAGAACAACTCAAGGATAACCTGTGAGCATGTACTAGCAGGTTCATGTTCCTCTTATGTGGCAGCAAGAATTGATGAGAATCCTCCCACAACGGTCCTCCAGGTCTGGCCACAGTGGAATACAGTGTTTCATTAACCGTCGAAAATAGTGTTTACACTCTTCGCTGAACCATGTTTAGAAATGCTCAATGAAGTGTTTAAACTTACAAAACTTTTATTTTCCTTCTTCTTTCCATGCAAGTTGTATCCCTCATCTCCCCAAAGGAGGAAAGGCATGCCCACGGATACCATTTCCGTATGTACTCTGCCTGCCAGACCCCGGGAGTGTCTTCTATTTCCCCAGTAGATACAAGTAACAGAACTCTTCTAGAAGTTGTTTTATTTAATGCTTGTAACAAACCTGGGAGCTACCTCCTGTTTAGAAATGAAGACTCTGTGGCTGGCAGGGTGCTGGGAACCCTCCTGTCCCTGGGCTGTCTCTGTGCTCCTTTTTCTACCTCTGCCCCACAGCCCTCAAATGTGACTCCTGTCTCCAAACCCACCCCAGGACCAGCAGGCTGCTCTAGCCCCTGTCTCGGTGGCACTAGCTTACAAGCTAGGAAGAGGTACGGCAACAACCAGCTGCATTGGGAAGCAGTATGGGCCCTCAGAGAGAGAAGGGGGCTGCAGTGGCAGGGAGGGCAAGAAACACGAGAAAGGAGAGAGGAGAAACATAAAGGAGGCAGGAAACTGAGAACTTAGTTCGTCTTCTTGTCTTTTCATGCTTACTACTCCTCCAGGCCCTAATCAAGTGTTGTGTGTGTGTGTGTATGTGTAAAGGAAGTTCAAATAGAAGAAGTTTCTAAAACCAGGATAGTCAATGGGTCTGTTTTAGGGTTATTAAACCCTGAGAGTTTAAGCCAGAAAATAATGTACTTAAGAGAATCTCCACGTAGTTTCAGGACAAAAATGTTGCCTCTCTGTGCTGAGTCTGGAATGCCAAATTTTCAGGGCTCTGGACACTAGCATTTTAAAAATCACCTTAAGTTTATTAAATTATCTTTTATTCATATGGAAGAAATATTTCCAATAGGACAAAGGAGTTTACATTGTAAAGCCAGGAAGCTTTGACGGTTAATACCAGTTGATTGCCCTAGTATATTATCATTTGTGAAAAAGTTAACTGTGATAATGTTACCATGTCTCGCCAACCCGTCATTAGTAAGGGGGTTAGGAGAAATACTTTTAGCCCAATTATCATTCCAGCTGCTTGTCAGTGTCAGTTGTATTAGCACAGCTGAGACTTAGCATTAAACCTGAACTACAATCAAATGATTAGTCTTCTTTTTTAATCAAACAACTGTTCCCCCCACATAGAACGATATGTGAATTCTGTTCTCTGATTGAAAATATATATATATAAACCCCTAATTAACGTTAATATATATGAAGGGAGCATTGCTTCCTCATTTTGAAATTAATCTGATACATCAACATTTATATGAATTGTTTGTATTAACAGAAAAAATGTGGAAGGAACCACTCACCGATAATCCAAAATGAGTTATCCAATTGAACAACCTGAAAAGGAATTTATATTTTATTTTATGGTGTACTGAAAAATCATAAACGCTCAAAACTGGCATTCTGAGGCATTAAAGGAAACTTACAGAGTTTTAAGATGACCAGGCCCACTTGGTTAAATTCTATCAAGGCAATTTTGATTTCTAATAACCATGGCAATAGGCGACACAATATCTTCTTTCTTTCATTTGACATGAATATTTGAAAATATGAGAATCCATTTCAAAAATGTTGAAGCCAGTCTGTGAAGCTCTGACTCAGGCTTGTAGTTCCAACAGTCTGGCCAGCCCACAGCTGAGATGTTCAAGCTGGGGCCACAGTGTGTGTGGCTTGAAGCAAATTTCCAAGTATGGAATTTGACCCTGGAGACCCTCACTCCCACTCTATCTCCTGTTAAATTGTAGCCTCCCAGGTCCCCAGTGTGGGGTACCTATTTCCCAGAGTATAGGCTCTGGATCCATAGGAATCCAGGAACAAAAATACCAGAACATCTACTCATGTATTTAATCTATAAAAGAAAAAAAAAAAAAAAAAGCTTTTATCTAAAGTGTGGGTTGACTCATTAGCCTTGCTCTATCCATGTTGGCTAGTCACCATTTCAGTGATCATAAGACATAGTATTAATAAATCAACCCTTACAAATTACACAGTGCCTTAATAACACCTTCCCCCCTGCCCCAGATTCCAAAAACATCCCTGCAGCCTCCAGATCAAAAGTGATACTAGAAATGCAAACACAGGTGAGCAATCAGAACATAGTGAAGCAGATCCCAAAGCTGACACTTCTCTTACTTTGGATGGAAGCCACTTTCTCCATCTGCTTCTTAGAAGGACTGGTAACTTTTTTTTTTTTTTATATTTTATTTCTTTATTTGACAGACAGAGATCACAAGTAGGCAGAGAGGCAGGCAGAGAGAGAGGAGGAAGCTGGCTCCCCGCTGAGCACCCGATCTGGGGCTCAATTCCAGAACCCTGGGATCATGACCTGAGCCGAAGGCAGAGGCTTTAACCCACTGAGCCACTCAGGCACCCCTAGGACTGGTAACTTTTTAATAATGTTTGCTTTAAAGAACAAAACAACAACAACAAAAAACTTGTCAAGAGGATAGGCTTTTGAAAAGTCTATGGTATATATTTGATGTATGTTTGGAAATGCAATGAACTACATGATTCTTTTGCTAGAAACAAAGTGTCACATAAAATTTTAATTTCTGTGCCTTAAAAGCATTGAATATAGGGGTGCCTCTGTGGCTCAGTGGGTTGAGTGTCTGAGTCTTGGTTCTGGCTCAGGTCATGGTCTCAGGGTCTTGGGATGAGCCCCGTGGAGGGCTCCATGCTCAGTAGGGAGTCTGCTTGAGGTTCTCTCTCCCTCTTCCTCTGCCCTTCCCACCACTTGCACACTCTCCATCTCTCTCTCTCATATGCATAAATCTTTAAAAATCATTGAATATATATACGTGTGTGTGTGTGTATACACACACACATTTTACTAACGTATTAAAATAAATCTTCGAAATGATGAGTTTCAGTGAAATCTGAACTTGTCAAAAGTAAAAAAGTGCAAGCCTCAGTATCTTCCAATGAGTTTGAAGAATAACCAAATGACATCAGGAAAGACAGCATTTGACCCTCCTCATGTCAGTGAAACTTTGATGGTAGGTGAAGCCAGTTCTCACTTCTTCCTTACTGTTCCACCTCTCTGTGCCATGTCTGCTCACATCACTGCTGGTGCCAGATGGGAGAAGGGTCCACTGAGCGGAAGGATTTATATGCTGATCTGCCCAACTCATATTCTTGACCAAACCACTCCTGCTTCTTCAAAAATCTCTTTGTGGTGAGGCAGATGACCTGCTGTTTAAATTTGAAAGGGCATGTTTATAGTACAAGGTAGATAAGTGCAATAGTACTATACCCTCAGGACTAAGATTGAGATGAATATCTTCTTGCAATACTGAATATTGAAGATGTGAATACAGGCACATTTCACTGAGGAAGTAACTTCCAAAGGACCAAAAAGCAAGTGTTGTTGGGACTGGTCCCAGCACCGTATCCTCAGCTGGGTAGTAGAGTTTCACTTCGTTTATCATCCTGTGTATCTGATCTAAATGCACATCTAAAATCCTAAGGACACTTTATATTTATATACACGCTTAGAAACAAGGTTAAGGCAAAAGAAAACTGAAGGAAAAATACAACTTGAATTCAAGATTGCCATCATAAGGAGATATGCTGAGCTTCTAAGTTTATTATATACCGTCCAAGTGCTTTTAGCATAGTGTCAGTGACTAGCACTGGATAGGATAATCTTTACTCATAACAAGTCAGTAAATACAATCTTTTATGTCGCTGTCAAAAATATACTGCTCAGGGGCGCCTGGGTGGCTCAGTGGGTTGAGCCTCTGCCTTCGGCTCAGGTCAGGATCTCAGGGTCCTGAGATCGAGCCCCCTGTCAGGCTCTCTGCTTGGCAGGGAATCTGCTTCCCCTCCCTCTCTGTCTGCTTCTCTGCCTACTTGTGATCTCTCTCTCTCTCTGTGTCACAATAAATAAATGAAATCTTTAAAAAAATGTTTTGCTCATATTAACATTCATTCATTAATTTCAATACTTTGGCAGAATGAATTTTAATTATTTTGCAATTCAAGGTGCTAGCATAATATGAATGCTGATGATATACAGCAAATGTGGAGTGCTCTGTACATTTTTCCAAAGCTCTAATTGACTAAAATGCACAAAACCAATGTATAAAACACATTACCATTTTGAAGACAGTCACATTATCTACATTCACAAATGCTAAAGACACACACATTCATGTGTTTACAAAGAAGACAATTGTTTCATCCTAGAATACAAAACACCTTTCATGAGATTTCTCTTTTAAATGTAATCGTTAAAAAAAAAAAATCTGGTCCTCATTTTCAAAGGATGTATGGTTTGGGGTGTTTCTAAAATGTATACTAATGGATAATTGGCCTTTGAGCGCCTTAGTGTTTTAAATCAAAGCCCTTTGATGACACAATCTTCATGTGAGATGTAGAACTCTGCTTTGAGAATGACAGAGGGAAGGATCTGATGTACAGAATTCTTTTTCCTCAAACCATGCTCCTTCAGACCCTTTTGTCCCTGTTTGCCCAGGAAACGATCTACAGTTGAAAAAGTTGCCCATCTGGGAGCACCGGCACCTTCTTCCCAGCCACATCCTGTCCTGGCTCACATCACTGCTCTTAGCCAGTGCCTGGCACCCTGAAGATGTCACAGATTAAATGTTTGCAAAACAAATGAATGTGTGAATGAAGAAATGCAAAAAGCATAGCTTGTTCTAGGTAGGCCCTTCAGTATTAGAGACTTGAAGAATTTCCTTTATTGAGGATGTACTTCTAAAATCATTAAGGAATCAAAAACTTTAAAACATGTATACTTATGGGGCTGGTGGCTGAAAACAGCAGAGGAAGTGTAGGACATAATGAAATCATAAGCCCCAGTGCCTAATGATTCCCAAGGACATCTTTAAGACAAGAATTTTAACATTTGGGATGGTCAATAAACAATGTTAGTTTTTAAACCTCATAGTACTTCCAGGCTCTCTAGCTATGTGGTGGAACTTGTTAAAGTCTATCTCTTTTTCCTAGGTCCCTTTGAAAAAACAGGATACATTTCAATATATGTAAATTCCAAAGTATTATGTTTATTTTATTTGATTTTAAAATTAAAAAATATTTTATTTTATGTATTATTTATTTTATTATGTTTTTATTTATTTTTTATTTTAAATTAAAATAATTTTATTTTATTTATTTTATTTTATATATTATTTATTTTATTCATTATGTTTATTTTATTCTCTGCTTGGGCTTTATTATCTCAAGTTATTAAAAAAATAGACATAGCATAGGCATAGAGAGGAGGGAATAAAGTCTACAGAATCTTCTTGTATGGATGTTATTCTCCACAATAGAAAGGGAGAGGGATGGGATTTTCGAACTTCTAACTTCTGTATCTAACATTACTACCTGAGAGCCAGCTCTGCTTAGAGCCAAAAAGGAAATAAACTCATGAGATCTTCTCCTTTGTACCTGTTTTACTGCATGAGAGGAGGGAATGAAGGAGTCAGTGATGGTGAATTATGGTTGACAGAGAGAAGACAGACCTTGAACCTGATAATACACAACATGTCTCCTTCAGGAATGAATTGTAATATCTCTTACTGCAATAAGGAAGAAAAATAATACATGGTTAATAGAGAAACAGGTTTTCAGTACAGATTAAGTGGCTTTAAAGGGCTAGGGTAAAGCATAACTATCATTTTGTCCAGAAGTCATAGGATAATGTTGTTAGCTGCAGACTACATAATGTCTAGTTTCTCCCTCACTGAGGCATAATGGGATTTATTAAAGAATGTTAGATGCCTCAAAACAACTCTGGTGGTGGGAGCAGGAAGTTGCACTTGGGTATAGTCACAGAAATTGAGCAGGGAATAGTGCTCAGGGGTTCCCTGGGGAGTGTTCCTGCAGAAAGGCCATTGTTTCTGTGAGCTGCTGATCTGGCACCATGCTGCTGGGAATGGTGCTGCAGAGAAAACAGAGACTCCAACACAAGCTTGAAAACACACATCCCATGCCCCACGCATGTCCACTGCTTTCTAACCTTCATGTCTAAACCCGAACTCATCAGGTGCATCTGTGTGTAGAAACATAGCCAGGTACATGTCTTTAACTCTCTCGCACCGATGCTACATGGAGGCAAGCCAGAGGCTGTCGAGTGAACACCGGGTGAGCCAACGGCATGGGGTTTTCCCCTGTTCTAGGATCTTGAGATACCTCAGTGAACAAGGTAGGATAATGTCGCTACCCATTTGACTAAGATCATCTTCAGGCATTACAAACAGTGTGGTGAGCACAAACTACCCACAAGGAGACTTGGCTCCTAGCCTTGCTCTATCCTGGACCCCATGTATGACTTAAGATAAGTCACTTACTTCATTGTACTTTAGTTTCCTCAACAGAATTGATGGCTGATAAAATATACCCAGCTTTGTTGGTCAAGGTGTAAGCGGGAAACAGAATTCACTTATGATGGATCCAATGAAGATGTTAGTAACGGAACTACTCACAAAGGTGTGGGCAGATTTAAAGGATGGTGAGGCACCCGCAACAATGGGAAGTTGATACCAACCACAACAGCAGGAAGTTGTTACCAACCCTGGAGCTGAAATGATGAACAAGAGAAATAGTGAGTGGAGTCTACTGAGCCTTGGGATTATGAAGTTGGGAGGCTTGGGGAGCCCTTGTTGGGAGGGGAGACAGCAACTCCCAGAGGGTGGCACCTGAGCCCCATCTCTCCCTATCCACCCTGAATCTCCTCCTAGCACCTCCTAAAGACCAAGCTGGAAAGCCAAGGGCAAGACAGCCTGGCGGAAAGAGAGCAGGCAGGGGAGAGACTGCAGTGAAGTGAGTTGGGGGAAAACAAGTGGAAAATAACCAACACACCTAAATATTCCACAGAATTATTACAAGGACTCCAGAAGATCCCACAGACACACATACTTGAGAGAGCATTTGAAGTGTTGTTTTTAAAGTAGGGCAATATTTGTACTATAGAGAACCTCTCTTTTGGACATGTTATTCTTTGTTCTGTGCTTACCAAGGAATTTTTGATTTTTCTAATTAGCTCATGAGACATGAGGAGCTGCTGGAATGAGTTCAAAGAAAGTAAATGAAGGAATAAGTTTGAGGAGGGTAAGTCGTCGGGGAAGTAGGGGCCAGGGACAGTGTCATAAAGGAAAAGTTGTAAAACAAAGGCTGTCGAGGCCAAATGGATAGGAGATGAAGGGATGTGGAATTCAGCCATGTGTTAGGAAGGATCATTGCAATAAATCCTCCCGCTTCTCACTTTAAAGTAAATATTATTCTCTGGCTTTAATGTAAATAATAGAGCAGTAATGGGAGAGTAATGACAAGCAATACAATCAGCTCATCAACATACACTCTTCCTCTGTTTCATCAGGGGACCAATTTCTTAATCATGGAAAAAAAAATTTTTAAATGAATAGTCTACTTCACAGTAGACTTCTACTTCTACTTCACAGACTAAAAAAAGGGAAAGTGGATCTTCTTAGTTTGGTAGGTATAAATGTTACCAACATAAAAATGAGTTACAGAAACATCTTCCTTGCGCTACAGATATTCAGAACAAACTCTTTCAGGGAAGAAAGACCAGCAGATGTGAGTGGTGGCAGCAGTCACAATGACTGGAATCCTGGCTGAGAGAAGTAACAGTGTTTGCTGACTGATTACACTGTTCTGCATAATTGTATTCTTCTGCTGAAGGGCAGTTAAAAACAAAAATGAAACATCCAAAACTCTCTGAAAAGAAAAACCTGAAATCCGGGTGTGTTTGTTCCTACTTCGGTCAGATGTCATCTGGGCATCTGCAGTTGGAAACGTTAGACTAGGAATCAGATAGGAATGAGACACTCCATCATGTTCTGGTAGCTTCTATTGGCAGCGGGGTCTGAAACTTAAATAGAATCCTTTGTTATTGTGGCGCTTCCATGAGAAATGAAAGCGTGAAACTAAGCTTTAAAAATCCCCTCTAAATCTGCCTTTTCAAGACTGTTACTTTGGGAGGTGAGATAGCTCAGGGCATTGTCACAGTGGCCCTTTGGCAGCACACAATGAGCCCATAAATCTTGGCGGATAATGACCAAAAACACTGGAAGTGATTTCATGATGTCAAGAAGGCACCAACTGGATATTAACCGGCTCGCTAAGCCTCAATACAACCAGGTATATTTACAGAGCAAGAGTGAATGAGAGCCACACATGGAGATCCAGGCTAGCAAAGAAAACCTAAGGGTAAAAGCGAGATTTCTCCACAAGTTATTCACATTAAAAAACAGGGTACTAGTGTATGGTGGGATCATTGTTTATTTTAGGAGGACTGTATTCACTTAAAAAAATTAAAGTCTCACGACTACCAAGATACAGGTTTTCCAAAACACACTGACAACAGATGTATGTTCCCTCCCTGACAACTTGAAACTCTGCTCCTAACTTCACATTCTTTCGTGTAGATTTGAAGTCAATTCCCCACCATGCCACAGATCTGTTTCAGGTCAGCCTTATGAATGGACACCACTCAGACCATTCATCTAGCTCCTTGCCTTTCTTGAGCAGAATGAAATATGGAGACTCATTGTATTACACTCTGAAGGTAAAAGCTGTGGCTAGATTGACGAAATAATTATGTAAATAATGGCAGACGTCTAAGGAAGACTAATGGCTGAAAAAGCTGAATAACATTAAAAAGTTAATATATTTAATGTTAACCTTTGTAGCTTTCAGTAATAATTCAAATATAGGAAAATTGTTGTAGAAAGCATAGTAATATTAAAGCAAAGAGAAGAACATCATGGTAATAAATGAATCCCCCCAGTTTTCCAGGAAACTAGCAGGATATTATTTTACTTTAACACTAAGAGCTAAACACAAGATTTTATTACTATTGAGTGCCATTCTTCTTTGTTGTGTTGGACTAACCTGGAAAGTGGAGACTTTGAATTTCTGATTATTTTGATCAACAACCTCAAACATCTCACCATAAAGGCTTAAAAACAATAAATGTTACAATATAAAAGAGAAATAATTTAAAGATCAAAATGCAAGAGACTTAGTTGGATTTTTCAAGAACACACAGTGAGTACTTTATTAAAACTACCCAGTAATGTTATATAATTACACACAAATTATGTTTCCCCTCAAAAAATACTCGGGACCAAAACAATAACACAAGTGTAGATTGAGATTAAAGGGATGGTTAGATGATGTTCTTTGTGCTCATCTCAGAGACGAAAAACGGTTGGGAGTGAGACAAGGAGCAAGGAACTTCGCTAAGAAAATTAATGGTCTCCAGAAAAATGTTGAGCTCCTGGAACAACTAGGCCAATCTTGACATGGAGAAATGGTTTGAGTTCCTGTTAGTGTCCTTCAGGTAAAACTGGAGATCATCACACACACACACACACACACACACACACACACACACACACACACACAGAGAGAGACAGAGAAAAGGTGATTAGGAGGACGTTGTTTTCATCTGGAAAGATCTAGAATACTGAAGATAAGTATTTGAGAGCCCACAAATAGGCCTCTAACTCTTTTGCTGATGCTTCTCCACTCCGTGTTCGTATTCTCTGCCAAGGAAAGCTGACTTAAGAGCACTGCTCACATTCTGAAAAGGAATTGTGTAGAGCTGCATTTTTCTATCTCATCAATAAGACAATAAGGACAACAGTCACTGAACCAGCCTGTGTACAGCTAGAATTCTCTGAAGACCCTTAATAAGATTTTTTGAAATAGCCATATGTTGCCTAACATTTGATTAAAATCAAGTTGTTGCCTGTGACCCAAAGAATCTAAAAATTTATCTCGTTTTCTATTTTATTTTATTGTTTTTCAAGATTTTGTTTATTTATTTGACACAGAGAGAGAGAGATCACAAGTAGGCAGAGAGGCAGGCAGAGAGAGAAAGGGAAGCAGGTTCCCACTGAGCAGAAAGCCTGATGCGGGGCTCGATCCCAGGACCCTGAGATCATGACCTGAGCCTAAGCCAGAGGCTTAACCCACTGAGCCACCCATGCACCACAACACTTTCCATTTTAAATAATAAAGTACCTGTGAGATCAGGGAAAGAGATCTGTTTTAGGCTTCGGATTTTAAAGGTAAAAGTCTATGCAAATTCATTTCTTTTTTTTTTTTTTAAGATTTTTATTTATTTATTTGACAGAGAGGAATTACAAGTAGGCAGAGAGGCAGGCAGAGAGAGAGGAGGAAGCAGGCTCCCTGCTGAGCAGAAAGCCCGATGTGGGGCTCGAACCCAGGACCCGGGATCATGACCTGAGCCGAAGGCAGCGGCTTAACCCACTGAGCCACCCAGGCGCCCCTGCAAATTCATTTCTATACCAACAAAATATATGGGATTGAATGAATTCCATAAGCTTCTGGATTTTGAAAGACACATTTTCTCTCTTTGGGCTCTTAAGAACAGCAGAAAATAAACAGGCCACAGAAAAAGTCGACATCTGAGAACACACTTAACTTGCTTACTGTTGAGGGTTCTGGACAAGTAAAATATTAATGCCACTCATTTGTAATGATGCTAGAAAGCTAGAAACATATGACTAGGACGATCTCTCCAGCAAGGAGCCATATTGTAATGCCAGCTCTATGAGGAGCATATCCAGTTATTATTCCCCAAATACATTACATCGCTTGGTTCTAGTCTGCTAGCTTGAATGCATATTGCTCTCTGGAAAGAACTTACAATTCCCTTTACAATGCATTTACAGTTGATTAAAGAATGGATTTGCAATTCAGAGTCTATAATTAGAGCAAAGGGTCTCTATAATTTTAGTTACCCTCATCCACTAATGATGATGTTATGGAGATTAGCCACTATTATAAGGACCCTTGGCCACTAAAATGATTACTGGAAAACGTATTGAGGTTTACTAGCCCATTCTTTTACCACAGGAAGCCTATTATAAACAGAGTTATGCAAGGCTACCAGACAGGAAAAATGAGATTAACAATTAACACCTTGCTCAAAGGATTAGTATATCTCTTATGCTGTGATGACTTGGATTCTAATTAAAATCCTCAGAGGGGTGTGTGTGTGTGTGTGTGGTGTGTGTGTGTAGACGTGTGCCCACACGTGTATGTGTCCTTTTACAGGTACTTGCCACTTGCTTGGAGTTTTGGGAAAAAAATGGATGGGTTCATGACATAAGCTGGAAGTGCATCTTTCTATGAGGAGGGATTTCTCATGGCTCTGTAACCAGAAACCATGTAGTATCTTCAAGGAAAGTCTTGATATTAAAGTATTTAACTCTCCTATAAATCTATTTGGTTTTCATATATGATGCAATTTCACCGCTGATTTATGTAGCCTTTCCTATAGGGTTCTGAGTTGCATAGACTCACAACATGGTATGTACCCAGGGTCTATAATGCTTTACAAATCCTGTCTATCCATTCCAGAATTAGGATCTGTAAGTCCATGGTAGGGGTGTGGGCAAAAAATGTAAAATTTCTGCTTATATTGTTAAAAATTCATCCTTTTCTAATTTCTGTTTGTGACTTTTAAAGTGCATGTATAATTGGTATAGTAGCACATGTTATTATACAATTTATAAATAATTTGCATATATTAAATGTGTGCAGGGTTTCTTTTAACTGAAAGGAGTTTGCAAACAAACAAAAAACTATTTCTCATCTTTTTTTCAATCTTTGTCAACCATGTGAACTTATGAAGAGACTCCAAAGTGTTTTTTCTCTCACCCCTCTTCCTTTTCTGAATTCAAATCAGTAGGAAAACAGGGAAATTTAAATTCATTTTCTCCTAAAATTCCTAGTTATTCTTGGATTAACTGACTTAGAATTATTGATGTTCTGGTTAAGCCATTTCATTGCTGGGGTGAAAATGATAACGAGAAAGAAGTGTTATAAGTGGTGTACATTAGATAGATGACTCAGTGTCGTGTTCTGGGGAAGTAGAGACGATTACAGGTGGACCGAAGCTTTACTTTAGGCTTCGTTAAAACTTTGAATAACTTCTATGTAGGTCTCAGTTAATGAGAAAAGAGTGAGGTCACCAGACAGGAGAGGCAAGGAAAAAACCTTCTTCAAAATTGAGAAAAATCAAATGGATTCAAATCTGAGACCATGGGTTAGCTAGCTATCATGGTACCTCCTGGCTTAGCACAGTGCCTTGGACATGGTCGGTGTTCAGTAGAAGTCTCTTAAGTAAATAGACGAACACATCTATGATATCACCATAAACAATTTGAAGATTTAAACTTGTATTGGAAACAGTAATACAACGCTTGATGATTTTTTTTTTTTAAGTTGAAGACAGAAGATGCTGAAGAATAAGAACCCAGAATACAGAATAGAGAGAGGGCAGACTGGGAAGCACATACAGCTAAGAGTCACTTCACAAGGTGGCCAATTCTGAGCGAGGTTCAAGGTCCAATGAAACTGCAGAGTATCTTCTGTAGAACACATGCATGCTTGAAGCAGCCACATCCCCCCCTCTAATTTTGAGGGAGAATTTTCTATATATTAAATGTAATACTTTGAATAATGACAAAGAAGTAACATAACAGAAATCTGGTAATTTTCCACTGCTGTGAATGACCACAGGCATTCTGCCCAACATTTTGTTTAGGAATTTTTGAAACTATGCATGTCAATGACATCGCAGCCAAACAAATGACTGTTTGATGAGGGGAACAGGAACAAGTGCAGTAAAAATGGTTTATTAATGACAAAACAGACTGTGTATTCAAACAAACATACAGGCATAGTAATATTCTAATGATAGGTGGGAAAGATCATTTTAAACCAAATTTAGGATTGATGGAAGGAGAATTCCAAAATTATTGTAGGAAAAAAATGAACTGTAGTATGATCTCCTGAGGTTTTAAAAAAAGGAAGGAAGGAGGATCACAAGCAGAAGAGCATGAATTGTTTCTATAAGAATAATAGATTTTTAATTATAGGCAAAAGAATGTTAATAAGAATAGTTAAGTAAATAGGGTAAAAATTGCTTATGTAAACAAGTTTGTTTACGTTTTTAAAACAATGATATTTAATAGAATATTAGTTATTATATCAAAGATGAAATACTCTCCTCTTTCCATTATACATGAGCGTTTTCATCCTGACATAATATATAATTAAATCATAAACAGATGCAACAGAGCTCATAGCAAAACTTCAACTGATCAAACTGCAGAATAATGAGGCCTTTTTTTTTTTTCCAAGTTAGGAAACTGGATAAGTTCTGTCTAGAAAGCATAAGTAAAGAAGAGCGGCAGTAACTGTCTGGAAAAGCTTTTACAAACAGGATGGAGGAAGAAAGGCCAACCGATTATTCCTGGCCCTCTTAAAGGACAAAACTAGTCACAGGACTGAAAGGACGTGAGAATAGTATCTTTTAAATGTGCAGTCATTCTCCTCTGATATGAGCACATGAATGAAGACTGATCTCTCGATTGCTTTAAAATGATATTGGCATTCTGAAAATTTAAAAATAAGGGGAAGTAACTTTTTTAAATGTGTTTGATTATCCCAGGCTTCTATAATATTTTAGGAGATACCGCACAAAACAAAAATAATTAGTTCATTTCATAATAGAAAAAAAATAATCCTTCCATTTTAAAATGGTCTTTAAATACAAGTTGTGTTTAATGTGAAAAACGGGCTTGCCTTTTAAGATAACTGTATGGTGGGGTGCCTGAGTGGCTCAGTGGTTAAAGCCTCTGCTTTCGGCTCAGGTCATGATCTCAGGGTCCTGGAATCGAGTCCTGCATCGGGCTCTCTGCTCAGCAGGGAGCCTGCCTCCTCCTCCTGTCTCTCTCTGCCTGCCTCTCTGCCTACTTGTGATCTGTCAAATAAATTTTAAAAAAAATCTAAAAAAAAAAAATAACTGTATTGTAAAGTTGATTAATAATCAAGATAGAAAATTTAGTAAATAAACGATAAGATTTTTTTCAATAAATATACACTTCTAATTTCACCACTAAGAAATCTGTGTATTTTTCTTTTCCCTTTTTGTCACTTTTCTTTGAAAATTGATTGTACATAAAAAGAAACAGGTTTTTTTTTTCTTTTTCATTAAGTGATTCTCAACCCAAAGCGGTTTGCCCCCACCATGGGTGTTAGAAATGTCCGGGGACTGTGGGTTGCTATTGATGCCTAGTGTTTAGAAGCCAATTACACAGCTAAGCACCCTACACAATGCAGGACAGGCCCCACAAAAGGCAATCATCTGCCCCAAATGTCAATAGTGAGTAATATTTGAAGTAATGACATAAGCATCTTCTCGTTGTGTAACTTATTTAGAATATTTCAATAGTTGCATGAGATGACCTCACGATTTATTGTAAGGTTTGCCACTCTTTCACATTTGCTAAAACAAGTGGTATTTTACAATTTTAGTTTTCTCAAATATTTGTCAAGGATCAAACCTGACTTTGTGATTTAGAGAAAACTCCATGATTTTTCTTTCACCTTAAGTCTAAAGGCTCTGCTGAGCTCGTATTACGATTTTTATTAGATAATGCAAATTTTGCTTCCCAAACGATTGAAAAGAATTTCAGAATATTACAATCCCCTCCACTCTTTAATAATTTCTAAAAATACCCATTTACATTAAGGGCCTGATATTCATAATACCCTCTGTTGACAAAAAAAAAAAAAAGATTCTGAAATTGGTTTGCTTGATAAATGAAAATGACTCTTCATACACTCTCGAAATAAGCCATGTGACAGTCATTTTGTCAAACCTCAGCTAGTTGCTGCTTTTGTCCTTCTTTTCTGAAGCAATATAATATTATGTATAAACAGCTCATACTCATGTCTCACCAGAAACCAAAACAAAAAAAAAAACAAAAAATTAAAGAACCCAGATTGAAGAGATGATGGGATATTTTAGATATTTTCACCAATACACAAAACCACTTATTTTCTCCCATCCCTATCCATTTTCTTAAATGTACAACTTACCGGTAGGTTTGTAACACTGTTTGGATCATTAGAACATAAGTAACTTAGAAAAAATGGTTTTTTGCATCATTGTGTAAATGCCAATGTGAAGGGTTTCTTTGGGACATTTTGATATTTTTCTGATGATGTGCACACCGATCGTATCTATCATGCCCTACTCCTTTAGCCGAGATTAACTTTTCCCACAAGAACTGAACCAAATGCTTTGATGGGAAAATGTAAAGAAGAAAAAGGACTTATCCCCCTTCCCTAAGTAAATACCGTCAGAATAGAGCCCCAGTTGGAATTGCTGCTTTCTGCTGGGTTCTCTGTCCAGGTCCTCTCCAGAACTGTCTCAGTCTGTAATGTAGGGACAAATCGGCATATCCTTGAAGGAGCCCCACACTGGTTTCAGGAAGTGGGGGAGAAGAAGCAAAAGGTGGTACGGGGAAGATGTCATTTCTCCCATCCAAGTACTACCCAGGCCTGACCCTACTTAGCCTCTGAGATCAGACGAGATGGGGTGCGTTCAGGGTGGTATGGCCACAGGTGGAAAGATGTCATTTCTGGTTAAATGTTTCTGTCGCCTTCCCCGGGTTCAGACAATGATTGCAGTGAATGAGTTCGCTGCCGGCTTTCTTCTCTGATTTTTACCTGTCTGAAGATAAGGGTTGTGCTTAGCATCCCTCATATACACAAGATAAAATGGAGTAAGAAGCACTCCTGTACCATGCTCTTTATCATAATAATTATTTGTTGTCCGTGTGTGTGTGTGTGTGTGTGTGTGTGTGTGTGTGTGAGAGAGAGAAACATCAGTGTATGTCCAACCATATTAGTGATTTCATTTTGCTAGTGTTTGCTGACCCTGTTTGTTCCCTCCTGACCTCATGGTCTGATCAACATCTTTGAAAACAGTGGACCTATTTCCTATTCTGCTACGCCAGCTAAAGTCTTCCTGTCTTCTTTTCTCTTTGTGTCTAGTTTGGTTGTGAAGGCATCATTCTAATCAGGGTAGAAGCTCTCTTCCAGGAGGAAGTGATTCAACTAAGGTAAATGATCTGAAGTGTGCACACTCGTGCTCTATCAACCCAGAGTTCACTGGGGGCCAGAACCTCCCATGGACCTTCATTCCGCTCTGATGTCTGATTCTCCATAGCTGTCAACTCACCAACAGTAGGCTGTTCTTTACAATTCGACATTTCTTTCCTTATAAAATGGATTGTATTTTTTTCACTGTAAACTGTATCTTGCATTTTTTTTTAAAGATTTTATTTATTTATTTGTCATAGAGAGAGAAGCGAGAGTGAGCACAGGCAGACAGAGTGGCAGGCAGAGGCAGAGGGAGAAGCAGGCTCGCTGCCAAGCAAGGAGCCCGATGTGGGACTCGATCCCAGGATACTGGGATCATGACCCGAGCCGAAGGCAGCTGCTTAACCAACTGAGCCACCCAGGCGTCCCTGTATCTTGCATTTTAAGTCGATTTTCAAATTAAGAGATTTACCTCAAACTTTTATCATTCGGTATCTTAGGTTTATCTCTCCACTACTTTCCACTATTAATATTTTTCACTGTAAATGGTAGATCTACGTATTTATAAGTGTTTAAATGCATTCAGGAACTTTAAATAAACAATATCGAGAGCTGTTTTATTTAATAGATTGCTGGAGACATTGGCAGTATTGAGGTCTAATTAGTACTATTAGTACTATTGAGATCTAATAGTACATAGTACTGTTGTTCACAGATCATTGATCATTAATGTGGCTTCATGTTAGGAGGAAACACTCCCCAGTCCTTCACAATCGAGGAGCACTTGCTTGTCTACCACTTCTGGTTTCTCTGTCTTGCATCAGATGTGAGTATCTTAGCAGACTGGGAGTTTAGGTGAAAAATGGGGATCCTAAGTCTGCCCCCACCTTCTTCACAGGCCAGGGGTGAACATTGTGCCACTCTCTGCCGTGTTAGCTTTTGAGGGTAAAGGTGCTGCCATCAGATGAGAGGTCAGTAGTTCTTCAGGACTTCCTGAAATTGTGTGGGTAAGTCTGTGTGATGTAGAGTTCAGGGTCAGAATTCCAGAATTCCATTGTGACCCCACAACCAAGGAAGTCCTGAAGCCTCTCCTTGACCTAGAAGGAAGGAGTCATCTCCATCTCCATCTCCAGCCTCCTCCATCTGTTCTTAAGCCTCTTCAAATACCACAGTAGCTTCACTGATGAGCATGTCTCACTGTGGATTCTAAGCAAATACATTCTTCAAACTAAAATGACTAAGAGTTTATGTGAACACTTATACTTATAAAATAGCACTTTTGCTGTCCTTGGATTCACAAACTTTAAGAAATTTCTGCTGGCAAAATTCAATTCATTTCTTCAAAATCTTTTTGGATCTTGAGTTACAAGCGCACATGCCATTTCTCTCAGTTTAATTTCATCTTGAAATTTGATTGGAAGGAGCTTTATGTCTTTGTCAAAGTTAGCCACATCAGTGGTGACTAGGACTAACCTGCTGAGGCTAAAAATGCTCACAGAAGATGTTCTTGGGCACCTGGGTGGTTCAGTGGGTTAAGCCACTGCCTTCAGCTCAGGTCATGATCCCAAGGTCCTGAGATGGAGACCTGCATCTGGCTCCTTGTTCAGCTGGGAGCCTGCTTCTCTCTCCATCTCTGCCTGCCGCTTTGCCTGCTTGTGGGCTTGCGCTCTCTCTCTCTCTCTCTGACAAATAAACAAATAAATAAAATCTTAAAAAAAAAAGAACATGTTCTCCATTTTCAAATTCAATCTATGTATCAATTGTCTCTCTCACAGACCTCTGAACTGTTAAATTTGTTTTATAATTGAAGCATAATTCATAGGTTGTGAAATGCACAGGTCTTAAATGAACGTTTTTATAAGTGTGACAAATACGCACATCCTTGTAACTATAATCAAGATACAGAACAATTTCTCCCTCCAAAAATGTCTCTTGTGCCCTTTTACTAGTCAGTGCCCTACCATGGTGCTACTGTTATTTGATTTTTATCACTGTAGACTGGTTTTGCCTATGCCCTTCTGACCGAGTTTTGCAGGCTCTGTGAACCCTTGTCTGTGGGCTCCGCTCCAGTCTTTGTCTTGCACGAAGATGGCGCTGAACAGTTACTACTCTGTGTCTTATAGCAAATGGCAGAAATCCCTGGTTGGCTTGAGAACTTACTCAAAAATCATCCTAATACTGAGCTGTGGTGTTGACAGCTGTTTTGAGCATGGATTTATCTAACCCGATCTACAAAATACCTACCACCAGTTCATTATTATCCCAGAAATGGGGCTTATTGTCTAGGAACGTGTATTCATCTCTGTTTTTATCTCTGAATGCTTCTCACTTAGCTGGCTATGGATTCTTCCTGCAAGGGATGCCGAACTTAGAAAAACAAAGACAAAGCAAACAGAACTGAGTGCTAAGTTAAAATTTGAAGTTCTGAAAAATGACTAATAATGTTTTGGTCTAAGTATGTCTCAAATATTGCAAGAGACATACTTACTTTTTAAAAATTTATTCGTAATTTATCAGAATTTCAAATTCATCCTGTACTGCATCAGAAAACCCTATCCCACATGAGTTGTGTTCCACCAATCCTACAACGAGGTGACAAATATTATAATCCTTTTGGCAGGAAGAACAACTTCTCTTAGGAGTACCGAACTGAAAATAGATTTTCCCAACAAGGTGAATCATGAGGCATGGTACTTTCCATGTAATACCATTAAACATGATACTGGCTGCAGTAGTTCATTGGTAAAACCTTTAACTTTTTCATGAGACTCTCTCCTGTGTGGGTTTCATGATATGGCAGTTATGCAGAGAGTGAACTGAAGTCTAACCAAAGGCCCCCAGCTCCACTCGTGACTCTTGGAAGACTTCTTAGAGTAAGTCCTGCTGAAACATTGATCTCCGTGTGCTTCCATTTCCCCAGTTGCTACCACTCATGCTGTTACTATGACTTACCTTCAACCCTCTATGGAAGGCTGAGGTTCTCAACACACTGCATATTGGAATCACCTGGGGAAATTTCACAACTCCCAATATTCAGGTTCAGTCTCAAATAAATTAGGTCAGAAGCTGTGGGAGTGAGTCTAAGGCATTGTTAAGCTCCCTGGGTCACTGCAGTATATGACCAAAGTTGAGAAATAGTACCAACCCAACATGCTGCATTCCATGCGTTTGTAACAAATGAGGGCTAGCTCTTGCTCCAAGGGTTCCCCGCCCAGTAAGAATTCACAGTGATCTCTTAAACCCTTGCTTTTCTTTGTTTCCAGTCTGCTTCTTTTATAATTTTGCTTTCTTCTGATTCATGACTCTATCCTTTGTTTTTAAATTTGGTGTTTGAATGTGATCTCCCCAGGTTCTGACTCCCAATATCTCTCAAGGGCTTGGCTCAAGTTCACCTCTATTGTTTTCCCTCTCCAAACACCTTGCTGATCTCTGCTAGCCATGCATCAAGATGCCACTGCTAGGTGGTCTGCTGGTAGTTAGGATCATGCCACAGTACAACCCACCTACCCAGACCCAGTGCACAGAAGAATTTCCGCAGTTCCTTTCTACAGGTTGCTAATATCCATCCTGCGATGGCTTCCTGAGCACTTATATTCTTTCTTACTAATCATAAGGAAGATGTAAGCCCTACACCTCCCTCTAAGGATGCCAGATAATAGAGTTCCTGGTTCATAATAAATTGAGTCACAAATTATGTAGTAGAAGAGTGGAACACAGGAAAACAAGAGCCAAATATCATATGGTAATCACTCAGACTTTCCAAGCTAACTGTAGCTGTCCCATGTGCATGGCTGGGAAAAAAAGCTACATTTCTTTAATAAATAATGCAATATCTATGCAGAATTGGGAGAAAAACATTTCCATCCCCCCCTCAACATTCTCTCTCAGTCTTGCTAAATGAAGAGCATTTCTTTAATAAGCACTTGTTATTTAGATTTTCTATTTAACAGAGAAACTTACATAAATAAAATAAAGTTATAAACAGAGAATATTAGAAAATTTAGCGAATTAAACAGAAAAGGTAGGCAAGTAGGACTATGTCTACCAGAGAAAATATTGAAAGGGGTAAGTTATTGCTTTACACAACTTTTAGGTGGATGACAAAAAAAAAAAAAAAAAAAAAAGAAAGAAAGAAAAAGAGAGAGAGAGAGAGAACAAAAGAAACAATAAAATTTCAGCCAAGTTGTCTTTCTAACACTTGATTTAGATAATGCATAAAACACATGTCTCTCTTAAATGAATTTTACCATATATGGATTTTTAAATGTGGTGACTAATGCTCACATTTCTGAAAATTATTCTTGGCACTGAACCTATTTAGATACCACCTTTAAGCCAAGAGAAACACTCACCATCATATACCTTCTTAGATACTGTACACAAAACACTAAAAGGTGCACCAGGGGTTTTGATGTAAATGCTATCTTATTTTAAAAACCTAAAAGGTTGCTTTGGAATTACATTGAAATTTATTTCTCCATCATTATACATAAAAAAATGCTTCTCTATAGTTAAAAAAAAAAATCTTTTACTGCTCTATGTCACTTTTTCTCCAAAGAAACTAACACAAATAAAAAAAAAATCCATCACCAGTTACTTTACACACACGTATGAAAAGAAAACAGAATTAACACAAGCTAGAAACATGTCCATATCCTGCAATGCCATTAGTTGAGGAATAGAGTGATTTTTGACTATTTATTTTCCCCTGTATGGTTAAGAAAATGTAATATTGTATGGACATTTAAATGAGACTTTCTCTATGGTGGAACATACACATATATATTCAAAGTTTAATTCAAGGTGTTGACATCACCCTTTACACCACTCGATACAGTCTGGATCCTGGTTTCCGCAGGGATTACTTCAGCAATAACTAGTAAGATAACTTGGCTCAGGGCACTGCCTTTAGTTGAAGTATTTATTCTGACCATCAAGGCATAAGTGTTTTAAACTGGGTTCGACCAGGGACACTCACACTTAAGATAAATTGTCATTTTCCTATTTTTCTTGATTTCTCAAAGGGATGTCCTGCCCCAAAGAAAGCATAGTTCTGACATAGGGGAGCAGTTACTTTGCATCCTTAACTGCAGTTCTGTTCCTTACTAGTTACTAGGATGGCAAACCTTCTTGACTGAGGGCTGTAGCAAAGGCACACATGGAATAGTGATGAGGAACCAAATGTGAGTCTATCCATCCAGTCAAGTCAAAAAAATCAACTTTGGAAGTAAGGAGATGATTGGACTTGTAGGCTTATGTCTCTCACCTTTATTCTTCTATCCCAAAGAACATATGAAGCTTCAAAATATTAGTCCCTGCACTGTAGACTGGGATACACTTCTACCATTTTAAGGTTTTAGTGTCATCCTGTGTCAATGTTCACTAAGCAATGGGTCAAAAGTTCATTTTTGAAATTTTAAATATCCATATATTGTGTTTAAAAGGGTAAGCAAAATGTCCCTTACCAAGAGGCTACCTAATACCTTAATGTATACACTTTTAAAAATCTTAGAAGTATACAAGCTTACAGAATACAGGTAATGAAATGGTCCCTGAAGATAGACATTTTTATAAAAAAAAAAATAATAATAATAATAATAAGCATGTACTGGGCCTGTAAAATTACTTATACATTCTGCAATTGTCCACCAAAGAGGAAAAAAATGATCTAATGGACATTCTCAAACAAATATGGTTGAACTAATATTAAATGATGGTTTACTCAAACCTTAGCCACTGCTAAGCTTATAGCAGATGATATAAACCAACTGGCTACAGGGGTCTCTGGACAAACGCTAGAGCTGGTACATGAAGCACTCTCTTAGGGTTGTGGCACACTTGTGGAGAGTGAGACCTTGATCTATATTCTGAAACAGACCTTCAGTTTAAGGGGATTACACCCAGTTCCTCTTAAAAGAGGAAATATGTACATGGATAATTAGAACACAAAAACATTTCAAAATGTTTTGGAATTGGGAGGAGCAATTCTGTGCAGTGCCTGACATCTGAGAGCCCTCACACAAGCAGAAAGTTAGTAGATGATCAAGAAAATGACAACCAGTGTTGACACTGAACCAGTCTCTTCACTGGATGACCATTGCTCTGACCAAAAAAGATTTTCCATACTGCTTCTGCCATATTGTCCAGTCCAGGTGAATGCATACAGTCTCTCTCTTAAAATTCAAAACTTATTTCATTGTGCTAATAGTCACTTAGAAGAAAAGTAATGGCAAAAAAGACTAGCACATTTTTCCTAAAGAGAAGTAGGTGAACCAAAATGGGGGGAGGAGGGCTGACTAGAATGGCAGATCAAAAGAAACCAGTACAACAAGAATGCCCTGAGAAGCCAGAGGATAAGACAAGGCAAACAGGGTCCTGAAGACAAGTCATGCAAATTGCCAATTTTTTCTAAGACTGAGGAATAAATCCACTTTGCATCTTCCTTGGAAACTTAAAAACTCTCAGCACTACACCAGATATCCTCAGGTAACACTGGTTTTTCTTTTCTTGAAAATTGAACTCGGTAAAATACCACATTGTCTCCTTTAGTTATTTACTCTGTGGCTTGAGTCAAATAAATCCCACTCAAATATTTTCCATAATTTAGAATGACATTCATTTTTAAAAATTATTTTTCTTTCCAAGTTATTACTTAAATTCCAGTTAACATGCAATGTAATCATAATTTCAGGTGTACAATTTAGTGATTCATCACTTTCATATAACACTCAGGGCTCATCACAACAAGTTCCCTCCCTAATACCCATCACCCATTTAACCCATCCCTCCTGCCTACCTCCCCTATGGTAACCATTAGTTTATTCCCTGTAATTAAAAGTCTGTTTCACCAAAAACCATAAGATACCTAGGAATAAAACTAACCAAAGAGGTAAAAGATCTGTACTCTGAAAACTATAAAATTCTGATGAAAGAAATTGAAGATCCCACAAAGAAATGGAAAAACTCTCCATGCTCGTGGGTTGGAAGAAAAAAATGTTAAAACGTTATACTACCAAAAGCAATCCACATATTGAATGAAATCCCTATAAGAACATGACCAACATTTTTCACAGAATTAGAACAAACAATCCTAAAACTTCTATAGACCCACAAAAGACCCTGAATAGCCAAAGCAACCTTGAAAAAGGAAAGCAAAGCTGGAGGCATCACAATTCCGGGCTTCAAGTTATATTACTAAACTGTAGTGATCAAGACAGTATGGAACCAGCACAAAAACAGACACATAGGTCAATAGAACAGGATAGGAAACACAGAAAGGAACCCACAACTATATGATCAATTAATCGTCAACAAAGCAGGAAAGAATATCCAGTGAGAAAAAGTCTCTTCAGCAAATGGTGTTGGGAAAAACTGGACAGCAACATGCAGAAGAATGAAACAGGACCACTTCCTTACAAGATACACAAAACTAAATTCAATATGGATTGAAGACCTAAATGTTAGACAGGAAACTACTAAAATTTGGAGGAGAACACAAACAGTAACCTCTTTGACACTGGCTGTAGCAACATTTTTCTAGATATGTCTCTGGAGGCAAGGGAAACAAAAGCAAAAATAAACTATTGGGACTGCACCAAAATACAGTCTTCTGCACATCAAAGTAAACAGTCAAAAAAACTAAAAAGCAATCTTCTGAATGGGAAAAGATATTTGTAGATGATATATCTGATAAAGGGTTAGTATCCAAAATATCTAAAGAACTTATCAAATTTAACACCCAAAAAAACAAATAGTCCAGTTAAAAAATGGGCAGAAGACATGAATAGACTTTTTTTTTCCAAAGAAGACATCCAGATGGACAACAAACACATGAAAAGATGCTCAACTTCACTCATCATCAGGGAAAGACAAATCAACACCTCAATGAGATATCACCTCACACCCATTGGAATGGCTAAAAGTAACATAAGAAACAATAGGTATTGGTGAGGATGCAGAGAAAGGGAATACTCTTGCACTGTTGGTGGGAATGGAAATTGGTGCAGCCACTCTTGAAAACGGTATACAATTTCCTCAAAATGTTAAAAATAGAACTATGCTACAATCCAGCAATTATAATACTAGGTATTTACCCAAATGATACAAAAATACTAATTTGAGGGGATACATGCACCCCAATGTTTATAGCAGCACTAGAAACAATAGCCAAGTCATAGAAAGAGCCCAAATGTCCACAGACATTCGGAAAGAATGGAAAAAGAAGATGTGGTGTATCTCTACAGTGGAATATTACTTGGCCATCAAAAAGAATGAATTCTTGTAATAATGTGGAAGGACTAGAGAATATAATGCCAAGTAAAATAAGTCAGTCAGAGAAAGACAAATACCACATTATCTCACTAATATGTGGAATTTGAGAGATAATCATTTTTAGAACAAAAAAATGTCAAGAGCTTGGCAGAGAGGAGTTTGGGATGATTCCCTAAATGTGGCAAGAAGTATCCCAGGCAACACCCAAATCTGTTCCTATGGGTTCATTCTTTGTCTGAATTTGTCACATTGCAATTCCTTCTGCTACCATCAGATACCTTATTCTCACTATGAAATGCCTTTGCCCCTTCATTTTTTGATCTAAAATGGACCAAAAAAAAAAAAAAAAATTAACAACAAAATAAGACCAAGAAATCCCTTAGGACAGAAAATAAGCTGGCGTTTTAAAAACCATCTTTAATAAATAGCAAGAACAGAGAAAAAGGAAAAGAAAGTTGTGGAAATCCTCTGAACCATCACAGTAACTATCCTTCATTCCTTCATCTCCAAAGGGATAATACAACTTCCCCCAGACAACCTCTAGAAGAACCTCTAGAAGCTTCTGACACTTGCACAACCTGCCTCTTCTACTAGACAAGAGCTCTCTTTTCTCCTTCCTCAAACCACCTGCTAGCCTCAAGCAACCCCCAAATATATTATATTTGACTGTAAGACAGGAGAATGATCATGTGATTAATATTAATGGCCATGCCAATGCCCTGTGCACCTATGGAATCGGCCTGAAAGCATTTTCTAAAAGCCATATTTAAGGAACCAAACATCTGGTGTTCACCAGGGTGTTGTACTCCTTGGAATCCCTTCATATGAAAGCATGTGTCTCCACATTGCCCATGCTTTGCTACTGAGGCAATCATGCAGCCCAAGCATTTTGACATCTTTTCTGTTTTTCTGCTGTAGAATAGGCAATTAGCATGAACTGATTGGATCCATGATGATCATCTGAATCAGTAAAAATAAACAGGTTGGCTATGTTTGGGCTTTGTATTTAAATGAGAATTAAATCCTTTATTGCTTTATAATAATACTAGTAATTGCTCAATAATTACCTTTTGTTCAAAAGGGGGTGGGGGGGTACTTAGATGCTTGCATAGCGCCTGAAGTATCTCACCCCAATGCCACTGATTTAACAATAGAAAAAAGGATGTGTTTTCATCTACAGCAAAGGCAATTTACTTTGGAGAGTACTTTACAGAAATAGTTTTGTTTTTTGGTTTTTTTTTTTGTTTTTGTTTTTGTTTTTGTTTTTAAAGAAGGCTAAAAATGGCTAAAAACAGATTTACAGTCATCAGCAAAGGGAATCCCTATTGGCAAATGATGTCACATTTCAACACACAAAAGTATATATAGTCAGGTAATTGCATGCCATCATGTTTCCTGTTTCATTCACTAGCATTACAGTGAGGATGTGGGAACACTGCATTTCCTTTCATTATTTGCTTTATGTTCTGTGAACTTCCCCTCTTATTGTAGTGTTTGCAGGGGAAACAATGGTGTCATGAAAGCGTAGCATATTCGTCCCTTTTCTCTTATTCATAACCTTTATACAAAACAATCCCTTTTCAGATTACATTTCAAGAGTTGGTCTTAATCCAAAGGCAAATTATTCTGGAGAAGTTGAAGAAAATATAACCAGATGTATTGGATTTACATGATTTTTAAAACATACCTTGTTGATTTAAAAACAATCTAAAGCATACAATACTCTGGGACACTGATAACTTAGAAACGAGTACATGTATTTTATCAAATTGTGAGAATTATAATTTAAGTACTGTCAATATGAGAAATATGCATCCAAACATTGTGATTTTTAAACTGTAAGTAGAACAAAAGGAGTCACATTGTCCCCTATGCGGCACTCTGCTCTTTCAGATTCCATGGAAGGAAATTAAAGAGTAAAGTTAATATTAAGAAGATGTAATAGAATTTTCCTTTTTAAACAGTAAATATGTTAATGTTTATCATATATTTTAATAGTAACAGTTTTTATGAATCATTAGCTAATTAAAGGAATACATTTTTCTGTATTAAATTTAGAAAAGCAAAAAATGAAACTTTTTTCCCACAAGCTCTGTTTTGTTGCATTTTCTTCTTTGATATTAAAATAACCTGCTGAAAAGTAAATGTGAGTGGAAAATGCATATTCTGAATTCCTATTTTAACAGAGTGTATATATGAGACTATTTGGTTCATTGAAGAGATAGTGGGTAACCTATTCTTAAAGTAAATATACATTCTACTTTTTATAAATGAAGCTGGTTATCTGGAAAAATTGTTAATTTTATATTTCTCCTCTCATTACAGTGTTTTCAAGAAAATGCAATGGTATCAGTAAAGCACATCATACTACACTCAGCTTTTTTCACTTATTCATAACTTTTCCACAAAAAGATCTCTTTCAGATTAACTTTCTAGGCTTGGTTTCAATCCAAACCTAAATTATTCCAGAGAAACAACATTCTTTCCAAACCCAATTGCTCACTTTAGCAGGTGGATAAGAATGAAAAAGTTTCAATGCCTATTATATATCCTCCACCTAGCCTCTTAGATTGGATTTAAGCCTCAGTGAGTGGAGGGCTGAGAGCCAACAACTCTAGGGACCATTTTTAGGGGAGTGTGTGGTCTCAGGGACCATGTAGTTCTGCTTTAAAAAATGAAGTATTCAAGGAATTGGTGAGAAGACCCATCACCTTGTTTCTATGTAAAACCCAGAACCTGTAGGTATTAAGTGACTCTGACCAGTTGGGATAGGTTATAGCATTATGCTCTGGTAACAACCCCAAATACCCCTAACCCTAAATAATCCCAAAAGGTTTTTGTAGTTGTTACCTGTTTGTCTCATTAATTGTTGGTCTGTCTTTTCTCTTCTTCACTCGCTATTGTGATTCGCCTGGGGCCTCTGCTTCCTTATTTTCACATTAGGACCAAGGCTGGAGCGGCTTCTATTGACCCTATTGCCTCTCTTAAGAGATGTGTGTTAATAATAGATCTCAGCCTCTACCTAACATCTGTGCAAAAAATACCTTGAAATAGGTCACTGAATTAAATGTAAAAACTAAGTGTGAAATGTCAAAAAGAAAATAGTAAAATATGTTTATATTTTTGAGCTAAGCAGTATTTTCTTAAACAAGAGACCCAAACCATATTCTGAAATGTTTTTATGTTTATGCAATGTTCTATGTTTAAATGTTATGTTTTTAAACAAAACAGACAATTTTTGATACATTGGATTTTATCAAAATAAAGAAAACACCTATGTATCAACAGAAGACTTTTGGAAAATGGGAAAGCAAGCTACAGAGAAACAGAAAATAGCTTTAAGGGACATGTGTATACACATATCTGACATAAAATTTGCATCCAAAATACAAAAGGAACTACAAAATTTATAGCAAAAAGTTAAGTAACTCAATTTTTAAAAAAAGGCAAAAGACTTGAACAGTTACTCTGAAAAAAGAAGATATATGTTCAAAAAGCACGTGAAGTGCTCAACACCATTAGTCATCAAAAAATTCACATTAAATCCACAATGAGATACCATTTCTCACTTACTAGAATGACTAAAATTAAATAGGAAAACTCATGAACATATTAAAGTTGTAAGGATATGGAACAAGTGGGACTCTGATATATTTTCATGTGGGAATGTAAAATGGTACAATGACTTCAGAAGATGTTTGACAGTTCCTTCTAAAACTAAGGAATTAAGACCTGCACTCTGATTCAGCAGTCCTCTTCTTTACATTTATCCCAGAAAAATAAAGATATGTGGATCCGAAAGACACATGCAAGTATATTTATGTCAGCTCTATTCATAACAGCAAATGCTAAAACTAAAGCCAATCAACAAAAGAATGGATAAGCAAACTGTGGTGTGTTCACACAATGGAAACCTTGTCAACAATAAAAATAAAAGGAGTAGCAATTTACAAAACAGTATGCATAGATCTCAAAAACATTAGGTTGAATAACAAAAAGGCCAGACACATGAAGTTTCTTACATTGTGAGTCTATGCATTTAAGGGACATAAACAAGCAAAACTAAAATTAGTAGTAGAAATCAGAATAATGGTTGCCTTTCAGCGATGCACTTTTTCCAGAAGAAAGCACTAGGGATCTTTGAAAGTTGATGATATATCTTGATTGAGAGGATGGTTGACTCAAGTGTACACATTTATCAAAGTTCACTGAACTGTATACTTAAGATCTATACATTTCATCATTTCACTGTATAAAAATTTACCTCAAATCATACACACATATCTTCTCAAGTGCACATGGAGCATTCTTGAGGATAGACCACATGCTAGGCCATATAAAAATCTCAAAAAATTTCAAAGGATTGAAATCATACAAAGTACATTTTCTGGCCACAGTGGAATGGAATTAACACTCAGTAATGAAAAAAGATTGGAAAATTCTCAAAATGTAGAAATCAAACTATATACCTCTGTATAACCAATAGGTCAAAGAAGAAATCACAAGAGCAATTAGAAAATACTTTGAGGTAAATAAAAATGAAGTTCCAACCCATCACAACTTTTAGGATATACCTGAAGCAATATTTAGACAAAATTGTATAGTTGTAACATCCACATAAAAAATAAAAATGTCAAAACAAAGACATAAACTTAATGCTGAAAAAAGAAGAGTACAAGAAATCTAAACCAGTCGGAAGGGAATCATAAAGACTGGAGCAGAAATTAATGAAATAGGGGATAGAAAATGATAAATAAATTTAAAAACCAAAATAACTTTAAAAAAATGAATCAACATATTTGACAAACCTTCAACTAGAAAGAGAAAGAGAAAGAGGAAGGACAGAACTCAAAGTACTAAAATCAAACAAAAGAGAACCATGGTGAAGTGAAATTTGTTTCAGGAATACCAAGTTGTTATAACACATGAAAATCAATTAACTTCTGGGGCACCTGGGTGGCTCAGTCTATTAAGCATCTGCCTTCATCTCAGGTCCCAATGTCCTAGGATCAGGTCCCAAATCAGGTTCCCTGCTCATCAGGGAGTCTGCTTCCCTCTCTACCCCCCACCATAGTCTCTTTCTCTCTCTCTCTCTCCCCAAAATAAATAAAATCCTTAAAAAGATCAATTAATTTCATATTCCTTATCCATAGAATAAAGAACAAAAACCACAGGATCATCTCACTGAAGGCAGAAAAACCACCTGACAAAATCCAATGCTTGTTAATAAAAACACACAACAGTTTAGGAACAGAAGGTAACTTTCTCCAGCAGCTAAAGAGTGTCTATGAACAACTTGCAGCTAAGGTCATACTGAGTAGTGAAAGAATGGAAGGATGCTTTCCACCTACAATCAGAAACAAGACAAGATGCCTTCCCTTACCACTACTATTCAACATTGGGCTGGAAATTCTAGCCTGGGAAATTAAGCAAGAAAATCAAATAGAAGCACCCAGACCAGAAAAGAAGAAGTGAAACCATCTCTATTTGCAGATGATGTGATCTTGATTATAAGAAATCTTAAGGAATTTGTTTAAAAAAAAAAAAAAAACCAAAAACCAAAAAACTATTGGAATAATAATAATAATAATAATAATAGAACTTCAGTAAGGCTGCAGGGTATGTGATCCATATATAACAATCAATTGTATTCCTGAAAGTGATGATGAGCAACTTGTAAATGAAATTATGAAAATAATTCCAGTTGCAATAGCATCCAGAAGAATAAAATATGTAAAAAAAAAAAAAAGTTAACAAAAGAAGTGCAAGGTTTATACTCTGAAGATTATAAAACATTGTTGAAAGAAATTATAGCAGACTTAACTAGAAAAAAAAATCTGTGTTTACAGATCAGATTTACTGTTCTTGAAATGGTAATACTTCTCAAGTTGACCTACATATTTAGCACAATCCTTATCAAAATCCCAACTCTCTTTTTCTCCAGAAATTGACAAACTGCTCCTACAATTAATATGAAAATGGAAGAGCCCCAGAAGAGTCAAAACAATGTTGAAAAAGAACAAAGTTTAGAGGATTCATATCTTTCCAATTTCAAAACTTATTACAAAGTTATAGTTAATCAAGACAGTGAGGTATGGGCATAAGGTTAGACACATATATTCTAATGGAATAAAATTCAAAATCCAGAAATAGACCATTGCATTGACTGTCAGCTGATTTTTTTTTAAAGATTTTATTTATTTATTTGACAGACAGATATCACAAGTAGGCAGAGAGGCAGGCAGAGAGAGAGGAAAGGTAGCAGTCTCCCCGCTGAGCAGAGAGCTCGATCTGAGCCTCGATCCCAGGACACAGGGATCATCACCTGAGCCGAAGGCAGAGGCTTTAACCCACTGAGCCACCCAGGCACCCGTCAGCTGATTTTTGACAAGGGTGCCAAGAAAATTCAGTGGAAAAGAAGTCTTTCAACAAATAATGCAGGGACAATGGATAGTTTCATACAAAAGAATGAATTCATATCCCTTTTCTCACAGAATACACAAAAGTTAACTCAATATAGATCATGGACAAAGATGTAAGAAGGAAAATCATAAAGCAAAAGAAAACACAAGAGTAAATCCTAGGCAAATGTTCTTAAAATGATACCAATAACACAAGTAACAAAAGAAAATGGAGATGAATTAATTTCATCAAAATTAAAACCTTTTTGGTTCAAAGAACACCATCCAGAAAGTGAAAAGGCAACCTATAGAATGAGAGACATTATTTGCAAATTGTATCTGATAAGGAAATGTATTCTGAATATGTAAATTTTCAATAATAACAAAAAAAAAACACCTATTGTAAAAAGTGGGCAAAAAACCCTGAATAGGTATTTCTCCAGAAAAGATAATACAAATGAATGATAAATGCGTGAAAATAAGCTCAGTATTAGTAATTAGGGTATGCTAATCAAAACCACTCTAAGATATTACTTCCTGTCCACTACTGTTGGCTTGCAAATGTTCCTTTACAGGGAGAAGAACAAGGAGACACCAAAAAAAAAAAAAAGAACCAGGCCACTCTAGACTCATAGGTGGCAGGTTTAACAAACAAAGGAACTTACAAGGGCTTGTCTTGGGCAGCTACAAAATATGTAGATCTCTGTATCTGCCTGCCAGTGTCTTCAAAGTTTATACAGATGTCTTGATGGGGTTCAGTCACATATTCAGTATAGACATTCTCGACAACACCTTATTCTCTCAAAGCTGCATCTTTTTTTTTTTAATTTTCTTTTATTTTTTCAGTGTTCCAAGATTCATTGTTTACAAACCACGCCCAGTGCTCCATGCAATCCGTGTCCTCCTTAATACCCACCACCAGGCTCATCCAACCTCTCACCCGCTCTCCCCTCCAAAACCCTCAGTTTGTTTCTCATAGTCCACAGTCTCTCATGCTTTGTCTCCCCCTCCGATTTCCCCCAATTCACTTTTCTTTTTTTTCTCCTAATGTCCTCCATATTATTCCTTATGCTCCACACGTAAATGAAACCACATGATAATTGACTCTCTCTGCTTGACTTATTTCACTCATCAAATCTGCATCCTTAAGGGGCATCTGGGTGACTCAGTCAGTCTTTGGTTCAGGTCATGATCTCAGCATCCTGGGATTGAGCCCAGCATCATGCTCCCTGCTCAGTGGGGTGTCTGCCTCTCCCTTATCTCTGCTACTCTTCCTGCTCATTTTCTCTCTCTCAGATAAATAAAATCTTAAAAAAAAAAAAAAAAAAAAAAAAAAAAGCTGCACCCTTGAAAGAGCTCCCCCTGTGGGGAGGAGAGAAATGGAGAAGAGTTGTGAATAGGAGAAAAAAAAGTTCTAAAACTGTGATGATGGTGGCACAGTCTTTGTAAATATACCAATAATAATAATAATAATAATTGTACACTTAAAATGGGTGAATTGCATGGACTGTGTATTCTATCTCAATAAGGGTGTTTCTCTCTCTCTCTCTCTCACACACACACACACAGCAAGAACAAAATTACTCTTCCAAACTTCGTTAAGGAGAAGTTTCTTAAATGGGAGTAACAATTTTTTCAGATTGGAGCCTTTTCTAGGTGTGAGTTCCTCATCATGTCATCATCGAGCACAGAAAAATGATGGAGTAACAAGCATCCGTGTCTGGAGACCTGGTTTGCAGTCGTGCTCAGTTACCTAGCTGTGCTTTGGCAATTCCTTAAACATCTCTGGCCTTTGATGATCTCAGCTGTAATATAGGGTGTCTGGATCTAGAACCTCTGAGGTTCTCTAGCTCCAAAATTCTTTGCATTTTCCAGCAAACACCTGGATGCCCACTGTCATAACAAAATGTTGCCTTCCTGTTCAGCGTGTCTCCTAGTTTTCTCCATTTAATACTAAATTATCTGGAGCCTTTTTCCTGAGCAGATTTGATGTGATCCTGCTTCTAAACCAGAACGAGCAGTGATCTGTTACTGGAATGTCCATTGCAATTGTTTGCTACCTGCCAATTTTCTTGGAACAGGAAGTCTGATTAGAAGAAAAACACCGAGGTGACGAATAGTCCAGAGGGCTTCGTATGACAGGCACAGAGGTGTTAATTTTGGATTTAGCGATGTTTTTGAGAAATCAGTCCCCATGCTCACGATATTTGCTCACATGTTAGAGCATCTGAATACCAGTTGGCCAACAACACAGATATTTATTATTCACACTCTTCTTGACACATAATACATTTCCAAACATAAAATAGCAACTTCCAACCATGCAGAATAAAGTGGTTTCTGTGCATTACTAAGAAATTGAATACTGTGTTGGCAGAGTAGAGAACGGACTTCAGATGGAGGGTGTGTTAAATTGTGCATAGTCGTTCATAATATTGAGTCTTGGACAGGGACGGGGGCAAACTGTTTAGTCTTCTCAGTTTGGCAAAGGTCAGTGCCTCCATAAAGAGGGAGAAGATGTACTTCAAACAGTTTATTACTAATAGCGGAGTCCATTATCATGTAAGTTACTGATGCTCATGGTGGAAAGCCTGGAAATTGAATTCCTGAATTGAGGTTCACGTGAAACTGCAGAAACTTACACCTGAAGTTCCTGCATATTGGTTTAAAGGTTCTTTTAGAACTCTATCCTCTTTACATTTCTTTTATTTTCCAATTATTGAATAACAACAGAAATGGCTTGCATTTTGCTTAAGCATCTCTCTTTGCCCAGATACGAGCTTCACAAGGCTATATTGTTTTATCTGCAAGGCACGTATTACTTCTGAAGCTCAGTTCCACTCTCAAACGTCTGATGCTGTGACCTGCAAGGGAAGGGTCAGGCTGCCATAAACCCTTAGGGGAAGAAGTACTTTGGAGTTCTAGAGGAGGTGACAATGAAGAAGTCTTTAGCTGGGAATGGAGTCCCCGTGGGGAGCACGGGGCACTTGAAGACATAACTCTGTCAGTTTTTCCTCCCTTGTTCCCCACTCTGAATAATCATACATAAACAAAACCAAGGCATAACATATACTCATCAAGGGCCCGCGTGAGGGAAATGTTATAAAAGGAAGTCTATTAAGGTAAGAAAAAGGGGTTGGACCCACACTTTTCTTTAGATAATGTTTATGAGCTGATTGTTTACACAGGAACTGTGGGTTCATTTGTTCTCATTAAGTGACACCCAGGCCCATTCTAGTAATCTGGGGGCCTCACTGGGGAGAAGGATATTGTTAAATGACAGCTCCCAACAGTCATTTCAGCCTTCCACGACCAATAGGAAACCTTGCTTCTGTTCAGTGATTTCACTTCTAAGAAAGTACAGAAGTGGAGGATTGTCACTTATTACTCTGCAGTTCACATTCCTTACTTGAAAATCTGCCCCAAACTAACAATTATTCAAAATAGGTACTGGATTTATCATATCATGATTCCTTGTGTATATATACAATTTTTCATAAAAATTAAACACCTATCAGTATGACTTCAGTTCCCTTCCTCATCTGTTAGAGACTTTTTACAAACATAGCCTTGTGAGAGGAAAAAGGCTTGGGCCACCCACTAAAGGCAGACACACCTGCATCACAGACACTAGCACATCAGTGAGCAGAGCTGAGCAGTAAAGGAAGAGACACAGCATCTCCACAGTGGGCCAGAAGCGTCTTCTCCCTGAAATGCAGAAAGTCTGTCCGTACTAGAGTTCTGTAATCTGAAACTAATTGAAGAACATTTTGAAGTGCAGAAGGGATAACATTATTAAGACCTCTCCAGAATCTTCACAGTATCTATGTGTCTTCAACGTGTCCTGTGGCCTTTTTGGAAAAAGGGCGGTTGTGCACACAACCAGTTAAGATGAGGTTGTACAGGATGTAGGTAGTAGGACAGGCCCCCAACCCAGCATGACTGGCGTCCTTTCAGAAAGAACCCCATTACTGAAGGATGGTGATGGGAAGACACAGGAAGTACCACCTTTCTAGGGAAGCAAACGTGCAGCAGCCCACTCAGGGAGAGGCGTAGAATGGCTTCCCCTCAGAGCACTCAGAACCCACCAACCCTCCCCACACCTTCATCTTGGCCCTCTGGCCTCTGCACTGGGACACAATAAAGGTCTGCTGGGTAAGCCACCCGTCTGCGGAAATTAATACAATACCCATTGTAAATCTCTCCACTAAGAATGGAGATTAATGGGAATACACCTGATATTTGACTGCCTCTTGATCTTGGCAGCATTTCAAAATCACTCTCTAAGTCAGTTGAAATTGAACTCTCAAAGGTCACCACTGATAACTAATTTCCAAATATGGGGCCCTTCTTCACCCTGCATTCTTTTACAGCACTGCTGACCTTCCCCTGACTCTAGAAACTTCAATAAAGATCCATTCACTTTTTCACTCTGCACTTCCTCTTCTTATTCAGCAAAATGATTTTATACTCATTTTTAAAAGTATCATTATTTTAATTTTATGAATCTAACATCTCTGCGGGATGAAATGACTCCCTTTCAAACCTTAAATCTACCATTAGATATTGCAGGATCTTTGTGTAGCAGCTGCCATAATCATTATCAACCTCAATTAAAGACCTCTCCTGAGTGTCTGCTAGATGTAGCAGGCCGTGTATACAGCATAGTTCATTGAGCCTTCTCAGATTACTTGGCCTCTGTGATTGATTACTCAATGTGTAATTTTAGATGTCAACTTGACTGTTCCAGGGGTGCCCAAATATGTGTCTAATATT